>NC_064626.1:943822292-945072292 GCF_023864275.1 Schistocerca cancellata
TAGATTTCGACTCAAAGGCAGAAACTAGGTTATGGAGATATTGATCTGTAGCGTAGCACGAAATTTAGGTTAGGGTGGAAGGTGGCAGGTAGAGTTGGCGAAGTCAACGTATGTGAATATGTAAATTGTAGTGACAACTGTAGCGCAGGCGTAGGTCAATGCCCACTTGCAAACTAATACTTTCATTTTCGATTATTTTAGTCCAGAATCCTACAGTAAAAACAGTAAATGTTTTCATAAAACATTAGAAATGAATGCTGAAAAATAATCGTGGTCAGTAGCGTTACGGGAGTAATTATATTCTAGGGAACATAGTCTTAAACAATCAACACCAGATACAAAATGAGTGAAGAATATTCACGAATTTTTTCGTATATAAAATGGCCAAGAGAAGAATATTAGAACGACTCCTTGATTTTAATTCAGTTCTTCTTAGTCTTCGGCAATCATATACTTTTTTTTTATTTTTTCTTATCAGTCTCTAACAGTCTGCTTGGTGTCTGTCTGTTGTAAGTCGTGTCTACCTACCACTTTTGTGCAACGACGCTCTGAGCGTGTTTTTTTTTAGGGAATTGACTAGTTTAAACCTGGGACCTGTTGCTGGTAGGGAGACGCCAGACCACATATGATATGTAGAGTTCAGAAGAGTTCAGTGAGACTAGCGATGATTTAACCAAATACTTAATGATTTCAGCATCAGCTCCACTGCACTCCTTGTAAAAGAATCTTAATACTAACTAAGTTTAGTGGAAGGGGATCAAGGCTTTCCTATTTTTAGTTAGCTGGTAAAATAACGTCGAAAAATCAGTTAAGTTTACCATTGGAAATTTTATTCTACTCACAAAACATTGTTTATAAATTGCACTATTGGTAAAAGGAAATATTTTAATACAGGATGATAAAAACCAACTGCGTTCAACAAAAATGTGAACGAATATTTCCTGAGTGGGTTTCCAAGTTCTACAATGGATCGAAGGATGACCTATGCCATATCACGTCTATAATCTAGGTTTAAATTAAGTTTCACAAAAGAGAAAACTATCAAAATGGTCTACAGTGACCCTCAATTATAAACTTTAATTACTTATCTAACTTGTCGTAAATTACAGTGGCTGATGTGGCTTCTCAATAATTATATAACAAAAAAATTATCGCGTTTCAGATTTTAACTTAAGTAACAAATGTGAATACCATGAGCTTCAATTGACGATCGACACTAGTATTACGTAAAAAGGGATGTAACAGATGAGACTTCTGCAGTTCTGAGTGAAGCCTTATGCGCTCAAAAATGCGGCATTGCGTGCGTTCATTACCTTGTAAGTATTTGTCAGGGGTCGGCGGGCGGCACAGCTCCACGCACCTCGCCGTCTCCTAAGCAACTCTCTCCTAACTTCTCCTTACTACAATTTACCGAAGTTGGTTAAAAAAAAACTATCTGGCTGTGTTTTCATCTGACCAATCAGGGTCTCAATGTTAACCTTAAGCTCCGCCTACAAAAATTCTGTGTATCCAATGAGAAAAGTTATACTTTTCGTGGTGGGGCAATGTTTTTAACGTTTGCAACGTAACAGAGACGCGAAACAGTCTCACGCTAAAACTTGCAGCTGGTGTGGCCCTTTTAGTGTTATCGTAAGATCTATACTGTTCTGGTGGAGGGCTCTATCTTTTAACATGGGCTGGGGGGTGGTCCTGGTGGTTGGCAGGCAACGTGGGTGTCCGTCCCTTATCGTAGGGCCTTCTAGCTTAACACGATTCTACTCTCGGCTTCTGTTCTCGTTTCTTTCCTCGGAACTGCGCCTGTTTCACGGTGGGAAGGTGTGACATGCATTTAGGCGTTCTTGTGTTAGTCTGTGGTATTCCATTTGCTCACTCGTTGATCATATTACTTTGCTTAATTTAATGTCAGGATTTATTCGGAGCTATGACATACTGCCGGATTTGCTTATCATGTCAGGGTTTTCATGGAAGGTGTTGGATTTGCCTGACACCTTACAAGTCTTCTGATTGATACGGTCAGCGACGAGTTTCTTTCCTGTGCCAACCTCTTAACGTCAGAGTGACATTTGCAAATCTGCATCCTCAATTATTTGTGGGTGTACTCCAATCTCTACCTCGCTGTACAGGTTTTGCTCTTCACAGCTTCCTCTAGTACCATGTAGTCATTCCCTGATGTCTTAACAGATGTCCTATCATACTGTTCCTTCTCCTTGTCAGTGTTTCCCACATATTCATTTCCTCTCCAATTCTGTGCAGAACCACCTCATTCATTACCTTATCAGTCAAACTAATTTTCAACATTCGTCTGTAGCACTACATTTCAAATGCTTGTATTCTCACCTGTTCCGCTTGTCCCACAGTCCGTTTCACTACCGTACAATGCTGTGCTCCAGACGCACAGTCTCAGAAATTTTTGTCAAATTGAGGCCGATACTTAATACTAGTAGATTTGTCTTGGCTAGAAATGCCCTTTTTGTCCGTGATTTTGCTGCCTAGATAGCAGAATTCCTTAACTTCATCTACTTCGTGATCATCAATCCTGATAGTCTCCCGCTGTTTTCATTTCTGCTACTTTGCATTACTTTAACCTTTCTTCGAGTTAATCTCAGTCCACATTTCCTACTGACTACATTTCATTCAGCATCTCATGTAATTCTTCTTCACTTTCACGATATAGCAATGACATCAGTGAATTGTATCACTGCTATCCTTTCGCCTTGAATTTTTATTCCACTCCTGAACCTTTCTTTTATTTCCATCACTGCTTCTCCAATGTACAGATTGAACATTGGGGGGTGGAGACTACACGCCTGTCTTACACCCTTTTTAATCCGACCACATTGTTCTTGGTCGTTCACTCCTATTACTCCTTCTTGGCTCTTGTACACATTGTACATTACCAGTCTCTCCCCATACCTTACCCCTACTTCTCCCAAGATGTCGAACATGTCGAACAATTTTACATTGTCGAACGCTTTTTCCAGGTCGACAAATTCTATAAACGTGTCCTGAGTTTTCTTTAGTCTTGCTTCCATCATCAACTGCAACGTCAGAATTTCCTCTCTCGTGCCTTTGCCTTTTCTAAAGCTAAACTGATCATCTGGCACATCCTCAATTTTCTTTTGCACTATTATTGTCAGCAACTTGGATGCATGAGCTGTTAAGCTGATTGTGCGATAATTCTCGCAATCCCTCGCACTTGTCAGCTCTTGTAGTCTTTACCGAAAGTCAGATGGTATGTCGCCAGGCTCATACATTCAACACACCGACGTGAACAGTCGTTTTGTTGCCACTTCCCCCAATGATTGTAGAAATTCTGATGGAATGTTATCGATCCCTTCTGCCTTATTTGATCTTAAGTCCTCCAAATGTCTGTTAAATTCTGATTCTAATACTGGATCGCTTATCTCTTCTAAATAGACTCCTGTTTTTTCTTATATCACATCAAATTTTACACCTCCTAGAGGCCAGCAATGTACTGTTTCCACATATCCGCTCTCTCCGCTTCATTTAAAAGTGGAATTCCCGTTGGACTCTTGATTTTACCACCATTGCTTTTGATTTCGCTTAAGGTTATTACGACTTTCCTATATGCTTAGTCTGTGCTTCTGACAGTCATTTCTTTTTCGATTTCTTCACATTTTTCATTCAGCCGTTTTGCCTCACCTCTCCTGCACTTCCTATTAGTTTCATTCCTCTGTGACTTGTATTCCTGAATTTCCCTGAACGTTTTTGTATTTTCTTCTTTCATCGACCAACTGAAGTATTTCTTGCGCTACTTATGCGTTCTTCGCAGTTACCTTCTTTGTATCTATGTTGTTCTTTCCAACTTCTTTGACTGCTCTTTCTACAGCTGTACACTCACCTTAAACTGTACTGCCTAATGAGATACTCCTTTTTGTTGAATCTATAACCTTAGATAACTTCAAGTGGACATCGTCATTCCTTAGTACTTCCGTATCCCACTTCTTTGCGTATTGATTCTTCCTGCTAATCTCTTACACCTCAGCCTACTCTTTATCACTACTAAATTGTAATCTGAGTCTATCTTCTCCTGAATACGCTCGCTGAGAGATCATGACACTTTCTTCCATTACAGGCCACATGTCCTGCGGATGCACGTTGTGTGTCTATAATGCAGTGGTTTCCATTGCCTGCTGCATCCTCATGCCATTGATCATTGCTGATTATTCTGCCTTTAGGCGCAGTTTCCCACCCCAAAGACAAGAGTGCCTTGAACTTCTATCTGCTCTCCCGCCCTCTTTGATAAGGCCGTAGGCAGAATGAGTGTGACCTCTTATGCCGAAAGTCTTGGGCCTCCAAAGCTGATTATTAATCAAAATAAAAGCGACGGCAGGTTCCGAACCTGGGACGCCGGACGTTTTGGTTTATACTAAATGACGCTACCGCCAGACCAAGTTAACCCGATACAGAGTGTTTGGCGTGGGCAGGTCCGGCCGCCTTGGTCCAGGTCTTATTACATTCGACGCCACATTGGGCCAGGCGTGAATCGAACCCGGGCCCGTAGGACAGCAATCCGTCACGCTGACCACTCAAAAGCCGTTCAGCTGTCAATTTGCAAATGACAAAGTTCATTTCGTTTAGCACAAACTTTTAGGTACTTGAAAGAATTCTCTGAGCCATTGAATACATTTGGAAATACGTTGATTTGCAACAATCAGATTCACATTAATTTTGATCCATCGTTCAGCCGACGTTGCATTTGTCATGTTTAGGTCAGTGCGTTGAGCATTTTTACTGCATAATATGATGAAATCTGCATTAGTGTAGATAAATTCTAAACGTTATTTCTAGTGTTTATTGCTAATCGATAATTACGGTTTGTAACTAGTTTACACCGAAATAAAAGTGTTGATGCAAGGACCAGGACCAATCGAAACGTTAGAAACACTAATTTTGCAGGTTCATCTTAAGAAAAACTATAGCACAGCACAACAGGAAACGACCTAGAAACAAAATTTTATATTTCGTGTCATGGAGAATACGTTAATTCAGATATCTCATAACCGAATGTAATCATAATTATGACAATCTTGTTGCCTGAAGCCAGATATAAAGTTAAAATTAACTGACCGTCTGGCAGAAGAAATGCTAATGCTGGCATTAAATTAAATTAGGAAAAACTTTCTTATTAAATGTTTACGCAACACGGCACGTTGACATAACTGATAGTTACTTAACAACAAAGTTTAAAAATATTCTTTGATGTACATATTAACTGTGGCACGAATACTATTACAAACACTTTTAGAGCAAACGAAATGTCAAAGACGCCAACACGGAACAGTAATGGTCATTTACCAAGCATTTTAACACAGATCTATTACTTCTTACTTCTACAAAATGGAGCCTGTCAACAATTCTTCGTACAATTGCAGAGCTAATACACCCTCCTGAGGCATGACCTACATCTTACGTGCATGATACACCAGAACCGATGGATAATCAGAAAAGGACGTGTAAAAAAACTTTCTATAGCGATGAGAAATTTCAACTACAAAAGGACATGTTTACTAAAGTTATTCATGAAACAGCTGCTGCGAGCAACATTCCATTTCCTAATGCAAATGAGAATCCTGTGTAGCTCTTACTGTTCATGGCAATGCTTCCGGACGTGTAAAAGGAACCAGTACTTCCGTTGCTAGACTTACACAAAAACTGGTCACTAAATTTCCTGCTATGCTCTTAGGCACATATCCGGGATTCACAAATTGAATGTTACCACTTCCGTCGATTTCTTTTGAAATACTGTTGTTAGTTTCAGTAGATTTCACAATGAAGGCATTAACTATTTGAAACAAATGAGATCTTAAATTACTACTTCAATGTAGCTAGAAAAAGTTTCTCAGTTACCACATTCACATCTCAATAATTAAGATTTTCATGACAATTTAAATCAGTAAATAGGGAAAGTGGGGTGCCTTGTACTAGTTCAAATTCTCTAGGGTTATGAATAAACGAACACATCTAAATGCATATAGGGTGAATAAGCTGCACCTGAATGTGAGTTTTATGTAACCGGCAACGCTTTCAAATACCACGCTCAAGATTCTCGTATTCTGTCACTCGCCATGAGCGAACTATTAGTCCCACAGAAAAAACGAAAGTTACTTTTGTAAGGAATTTAATTTAGCTAAACTTTGTTCACAGATACGCTTTCGCAATAGTTTCAGAATTACTCATAAAAAAACGTACAAAAGTTTTCTTAAAACGTGTGATACAGGGTGTCCCAGAAATGTTCAGACAAACGTCGAGGGGTTATAGAGTAACTTGAGGAACAAAACGAGGATAGGAAGCTGTGTCAGCTACAAGCGTCGAAGTGACAGGCCTGCCAGTAAGCAAACCACCGTGACTTCGTACGCAGACGCACCGTTAACGGAACGTCTCGCAATGTTTGATGCTATTCAGTGACCGCAACTGATTGCCTAAATCCCCAGAGGAGAAGATAAAGCTGCTGCTTAGAAAGGCCTCGTCTCCTATGAATGAAGAACTTTTGCCTTGGTGGATGACGGTTCCGGACATGGGTTTCCATCCTCGATTTCTTCAAGACCCATACTGTACCACCTCGAAGTTGGTCATATTTCCAGCCCGCCCTGTATAGTATATTGCTTACGACATTCATATATTTTAATGGAATGTTATGCTTGGTTTACGAAAACTGAGGAGTGCCTACTTTAAAATATTCAGCTTGCAGCACCCCCTAACGCTTGCCAGACCCGAGCTCAACACGAATGCCTGAAGATTTAACGAAAAAACTTGTCCACTGGAGTGGAGATGAGATGCTCACTCTATGGCTCACCCTTCATTGAGTTCTGCTAAATCTCGAGCCCCATAATGAGACACCCGGACTTCCAAAAAAGAGCCTACTCGTGAAGATTTTTTACGTACTCCCAACTTCACAACCATCAGTTCCTCCATCTCAGTGTTCTGTTTCCAAAAAGGCTAATAAGAAACCCAGTTCCTCTCCTCCTCCGCCACGACGTGTCTCATCTACAGCACCGCCTGGCGGCAACCACCCTCGGCAGTCTTCTGTGTCGCCGAGGCGCACTGCTGGCGGACGTTTAATCGGCCGATCGCTCATGGCAGGAGCTGCTCCCGAACAACCTATGGATCAGGATCTTCTGCCTTCAGCTGAATGCTGTTCCACGCTGTGGGTCGCAAGCTCTGAGCAGTCGTTGAGGGCAACCTTGGTCACATTCTTCCATTTTCTGTCCACCCTATGTCCATTATCCATTGGAATATCCGCGGCATTCGAGCCAATCGGGATGAATTGTCGATCCTCTTACGATCCTAGTCGCCGCTCATCTTTTGTCTTCAGGAAACAAAGCTGCGGCCCCACGACCGCTTTGTTTCCCCCCATTTTCAGTCAGTCTGATTTGATCTCCCCTGTGTTGAAGGCACTCCAGCACATGGAGGACTCAAGATTCTTCTCCATGATACTCTTCATTATCGCCCAATCCCCTTAAACACTTCCTTCCAAGCTGTCGCTGTCCGTCTTTCAGATTCTGGATACACCTTCTCTCTTTGTACTGTCTACATTCCATCGTCCACACCAATGGCACGAGCTGATCTCCTTCGTCTTCTTGATCATCTTCCGCCCCCCTATTTGCTGGTTGGGGACTTCAATGCCCACCATCCGCTTTGGGGATCTCCGCATCCTTGTCCGCGCGGCTCACTATTGATAGACGTCTTCCACCAAGCGGATCTAGTTTGCCTCAACACTGGGGACTCTACGTTTTTGTCTGCCTCCACGACAAATTTCTCTAATTTGGACCTTTCGGTCGGTACTGTTCCGCTAGCTCGGCGCTTCGAATGGTTCGCTCTTGCTGATACACACTCGAGTGACCACTTTCCATGTGTCCTTCGATTGCAGGCACAACTGCCATATATGCGCCCGAGACGCTGGAAGTTTGTCCAAGCCGATTGTACACTTTTTTCGCCTCTAGCGTCATTCGATGACTGTCACTTTCCTAGCGTCGACGATGAGGTCACTCATATTACAGAAGTTATTCTTACAGCTGCGGAACGTTCAATACCTTGCACCTCCGAATTGCCCCGGCGTCCCCAAGTTCTTTGGTGGAACGAGGCATGCCGTGACGCAATACGTGAGCGGCGACGTGCTCTTCGCGTTTTCAGACACCATCCTACTTTGGCCAACTGTATCCACTATAAGCAGTTCCGTGCGCGATGCCGTCACGTCATCCGCGATAGCATGAAGGCAAGCTGGAACTTCTTTACTAGCTCCTTTAACACCTTATCTCCCTCCTCGGAAGTTTGGAGTCGGATTTGGCGGTTATCTGGAGTACCTAGTTTCTCCCAGGTCTCTGGGCTCACTGTCGCGAATGATAAATTAGCGGACCCCGACACAATTTCTAACTCATTGGGTCAACACTTTGCTCAGATTTCGAGCTCTTCCAATTACCCGCCAGAGTTTCTCCAGAAGAAACGTGCAGCGGAAGCGCAACGTCTTCTCCTCTCAAAATCGCGAAAGCTACAATACTGTTTTCTCCATGCGGGAACTCTAACAGGCACTCTCTTCTTCTCGCTCTTCCGCCCCAGGACCGGATGGTATCCACATACAAATGTTGCTGCATTTATCATAGCATAGTTTGCGTTACCTCCTTCGCCTTTATAATCGAATTTGGACCGACAGTACTTTTCCCAGACGATGGCGGGAAGCTATCGTTGTTCCTGTTCCGAAACCCGGAAAGGACAAACATCTCCCCTCTAGCTATCGCCCCATTTCTCTCACGAGTAGTGTATGTAAGGTTTTGGAGCGTATGGTCAATTGCCGTTTAGCCTGGTGGCAGGAGTCCCGCAGTCTTTTAACACCTGCCCAATGCGGTTTCCGAAAAGCATCGTTCTCCAGTTGACCATCTTGTTGCTCTCTCCACTTACATCATGAACAATTTTCTCCGGAAACGCCAAACAGTAGCGATATTTTTTGATGTGGAGAGAGCATACGATACCTGTTGGAAGACGGGCATCCTCCGTACACTGTTCTCTTGGGGCTTTCGAGGTCGGCTGCCCTTTTTCTTCGTGAATTTATGGCAGAGTGCACATTTAAAGTGCGGGTGAACAATGCTCTCTCCCGCACTTTCTCCCAAGAAAATGGGGTACCCCAGGACTCCGTGCTAAGTGTTGTACTGTTTGCCATTGCCATAAATCCAATTATGGATTGTCTCGTTCCTGACGTCTCGGGCTCCCTCTTTGTGGACGATTTTGCGATCTACTACAGCTCTCAACGAACCAGCCTTCTTGAACGACGTCTTCAAGGATGTCTCGATCGCCTCCACTCTTGGAGCATCGAAACCGGCTTCCACTTTTCTCCCAGTAATACCGTTTGTGTTAATTTTTGGCGTCGTACAGAGTTTCTTCCGCCTTGCTTGCATCCAGGCCCTGTCAACCTTCCGTTCGCGGACGTCGCTAAATTCTTGGGTCTTATGTTTGACAGAAAACTGTGCTGGTCCTCCCACGTTTCCTATCTTTCGGCTCGCTGTATGCGATCCCTCAACACCCGCCGTGTCCTGAATGGCACCTCCTGGGGAGCGGACCGAGTGGTCCTTCTCCGCTTCTATCGCGCCTTAGTGCTCTCGAAATTGGACTATGGAAGCATAGTTTACTCCTCTGCTCGGCCGTCTATTCTTCGACGTCTCGACTCTATCCACCACCGTGGATTACGTTTAGTGTCTGGAGCTTTTTACACCAGCCCTGTGGAAAGCCTTTATGCTGAGACTGCTGAACCTCCGCTGTCCAATCGGTGAGCTGTCCTGAGTCGTTATGCTAGCCATCTGTCTTCCATGCCTGCAAATCCAGCCCACGACATTTTTTTCGACGCCTCCTTGGATTTAGGGTATGCTGGCCGCCCTTCCTCCCTAATACCACCGGGAGTCCGCTTGCGTCAACTGCTCCATTCTCTTTCCTTCCACTTTCCTAAAACTTTCTTGACAACTTGGGGTACAGCACCGCCTTGGCTCCGGCTCCGGCCCTGGACCTGCCTGCTCCGTGACCTTTGTTAGTTTCCGCAGGATGTTGTTTATCGTCGGGCATTTGCTGCTCTCTGCGCACAAATGAAGGATGCCACATTTATTTACACTGATGGCTCAAAAACATCGTTTGGTGTTGGGAGTGCCTATATTGTTGGCGATACCCCAAATCGATTTCGGCTTCTCGAGCATTGTTAGGTTTTTACTGCAGTGCTTTACGCTGTTCTCCAGGCTGTCCAATACATCGGTCGCCATCAGCGGATACAGTATGTTATCTGCTCAGACTCTCTCAGCTCTCTCCTCAGTCTCCTAGCTCTCTACCCTGTCCACCCTCTGGTCCACCGGATTCAGGACTGCCTCCACTTGTTCCACTTGGGGGGAGGGGGGGCGGCCGATATAGCGGCCAAGGCTGCAGTCTCTCTTCTTCAGCCAGCTATTTGCATGATTCCCTTCGCCGATCGACGGAGTGTTTAATGTCGTCGTGTTGCTCTTTTATGGCACGCACATTGGTCGACACTTCCCAGTAATAAATTGCGGGACGTGAAAGCTCTTCTCTGTGCTTGAACCTTTTCCTCCCCAACCCGTCGTCGGGAGGAGGTAAATTTTAACTAGACTCCGGATAGGGAACTGTCTTTTTAGCCATCGACATCTTTTAAGCGGCGATCCTCCCGCACTCTGTCCCCACTGCTCCCCACTGCTCTCAACTGTGGACAGTGAGACACCTTTTACTTGAGTGCCCCTATTTTACTCCATTACGAGCCCGTCTACAGCTGTCGCCTGATATATCTTCCATTTTAGCAGATGACACGTGATCAGCCGATCGCGTTCTCGAGTTCATTAGTGCCAGTTAGATGTCAGTAATTTGAAGCTCTTTTTGGGGACAAACAACCCCCCCTTCTATAGCGGCTTTTTAAGCTTTACTTCTGTTTTAGTTTCCCCACTTTTTGAGTTTTGCTCCCATTGCTGCTGGTTCCCAGTTTCGTTTTTTTAGCTTTTCCTAAGTTACAGACTGGGCGCTAATGACCGTAGCAGTTTTGCGCCCTCAAACCATAACGAAAAAGTCTAGTTTTCCATGACCCATGGGACCAGACCTCAGTCACATTTAGACTGATGACAGGAACGAACAATAAACTACCACAGCGAACGTCCTTCCTTATGCCTATTTCTCCCGCTCAAAAGGTATCGGACTGACAACTGTATCGCATAACATGTAATGTAGCTAAAACCATAAAGATGTAAAATGTGTACATAATGTTTAACTTATGTACTTTCCTAGGTGAATGTTGTGGTACTGAGACTGGTTCAAATGGCTCTAAGCACTATGGGACTTAACAGCTGAGGTCATCAGTGCCCTAGTCTTAGAACTACTTGAACTTCAGGACATCACGCACATCCATGCCCTAGGCAGGATTAGAACCTGCGACCGTAGCAGCAACGTGGTTCCGGACTGAAGCGCCTAGAACTGATTGGTCACAGTGGCTGGCCCACTGAGGCTGGTGCTTCTATACGTCTACAAGGGAACAACAAGCTTCATGGCCTCAAAATAAGAAGTGGGGATATATATATATATATATATATATATATATATATATATATATATATATATATATATATATTGAAACGTCCCCTTAGAAAAATCATACATGACTGTGCTTAAACTGACACAATATTTTTTGTGCAACGCAATCTGACTTTCAATAATCCCTACAAGAGAATGGCCCTGACTAAATTAACCTATACGTTTCACAAATCACTTACCTCACAAAAATCTTCGTTGCTCAAACTACTGCAATACAGCGAGCGCCAATACTGCCAGCTAAATAAAAGATTCAAACTACTGAAGGCACTAACTACTGATAGGCATAGTTAGCAAATGAAAGATTTTGATAGAGAACAAACAATGTATTTACCTTAATAGTGTTCAAAAGTCATAATATATATAGCAGTTCATGACACCCCTTCTTACAAATGTACTTTTGCTGATGGACACACGTCCAGATCACCCGCTCTAAAAAATCCGCCATCTCACTTCCCCACATCCACCACTGCTGGCGGCTCACCTCCAACTGCACAACGCTACGCGCTGTTCACATCCAGCTGCCCAAACGCGTGTGTATGTAGCTGGAGGTTGGAGACTGGAAACATAGAGATTTCCAATACTAGAATAGGATGGGGCTGTGCTTGTGACGAGAATTAAGTGCAGGAGGAATGTAGATGTGGCGCATGGTATATTGGGAATGGTATGAAATAAAGGTATTTAGGTTGAGAAATAGAAATGGACTTACTACAGTGATACCGTTGAAGAAGTGAACTATGAAGTTCACCATCCTACTTCTAACAAAACTCTTAATAAAGAAGACATTAATTTAAATATTTACGGTGTTTCTTCACACTCTACATATACCATAGAAAACATTAATCAAATTTACAGGTCTATACCTTAGAGTATAAATATCTATGGACTGAGCATTCGGATGCACAGGACGAGAAATCTGTCCGCAACATCTCCTGCTGCCCAAGCCACGTGGTACAGGGACGGTGCATGTTAGTCGGCATAGCGCTTAGCGCATTTTGAGTGTTATTACTTTTCTAGAACAGATAGATCACGTTCAGAAGTATCTCGAAGCTTTGTATATGCGTTTTATCGACATCTTAACAATTTTATACCTGGAACTGAAATAATTTTAAAGCTGTGAAGAACAAGGGTATTGAGCTTTTCGTCAGAATATCATAGCTCAATTCCATTTACGTTTTTTCGGGTGCGGGAAAAGAAGTGACAGTCAACTATACCTTTTTGGGTTTTCTATTGTACTGATTCATGTTGTCCAATTTCCGTACTAATTACGTCACAATGACACTGTATTGGGCTCCGATGCATCACAGAAAGGGGCGGCGCGGGGTAGCCGCGCCGTCTTGGGCGTCTTGCCACGGTTCGCGCGGCTCCCACCGTCGGAGGTTCGAGTCCTCCCTCAGGCATGGGCTTGTCTGTTGTACTTAGCGTGAATTTAAGTTAGATTAAGTAGTGTGTAAGCCTAGGTACCGATGACCTCAGCAGTTTGATCCCGTAGGAACCTACCACGAATTCACAAAATTAGAGAAAGGGGAAAAAAGACCTTTGCAGCAATGAAATTGCTACAGTAAATAAGTAATTTACACAATCTGCTTGTCCCTTATCTTCAATTTTTTAAATGCAGATGAACATAGCAGGAATACCTAAACAGATTGGCAGCTTCAACGCACTTTCAAATTTATCTAGTATTTCTCTCGTAAGCACATGGGCAAAAAAAAAATCAGAAATTTGCTCTACAATACAAGACATTGTAATACTGCGTCTCGAGATTTTTAAACATATAAAGCGCCTCACATCATTATCATGTTCACTATTAGAGATGTTGTACGTACCTATGAAAAGTAATTGGTCCCCCTTTCACGTACCTCTCCTTACATCCGTAGCAACTGCAATACCGCACCAAGGCTGTTATTACGACTAAAAACGTACGTAAAAAACAGGCGAATTCGTGTAATATTATAGTTTGGCTGTTAGCACAAATTGCAGACAAGCAGTGACATCCCTATACCACGTGACTAGTCCGGTTTGATGTTGAGAATATGCGCAGTAGGCTACGCACTCGAGAATCGCGCGCGTCGAGAAATACTGAACTGTGCTGCCATCGCTTGACTGGATAAATAAATAAACATAATTTTCGTGTAAGAGCTATTACCTATAAATGCGTCTGTCGACGTAAGCCTAACTCTCTGCTTTCAGCGAATTGAGATGTGTATCAACTAGCTGTCGCTGTGTCAAACACAGTTATCATCCACGCCAAACGAAGAGCCATACACAGCAATTGCGCTTAACGACACGTGGCGTTAAACAGATGAATTTTTGATTGATCTGTAGGAACACCTGTTCTGCGTTTACCGGGAAGTGAGTTTATTTGCGAGAAGAAATGAAAGTAGTAAGCTCAGTCTCGATGGTATTCTGGAAAGCAAAAAAAAAAGCTTTTTATTGCATTCCGTTGAATGAAATTGTATTTACTATTCCATTGACTTAGTCTGAGATCTTAGTTTTAATATTGGGTGCAAAAACGTTAAGTCGAAAACAAGGAAAACAAGTAAAGATGAACAGAAATTACTGTTATTTCTTCGTAACTGGGTCAGCAGCCTTCAAATTCTGGTTTCATGAAGACGTTTCCGCTGAGGTTGCTTATTTCATAGTTACAGCCCCAACCGAAACATGTCTTCATTTAACTACAACAGCTTTTCCTATAGCAAGCAATAAAATAAGACCATTATTCAGCATTAAATGTGCTGAGATACGTCAATGCTCGTTTGAGTGTGTATAACAAGTCCACTTGCAGTTCATTTAATGAATAAGGGGAAACATGACGTATTGATACATTGAAGCCAAAAGTGCATATATCCGGGGAAAAAAAGCCTTACTCGGATTGGAAATTGGTACATGACGTGACGTGAGCTCCACCTCAAACCGTATGGAGGCTTGCTGAATATTGATGTAGAGGAAAAACCATTCTTTATTCCAAAAGAGCAGTTGAGTTACGAATATTGCTGTAACTTTCGTGTGTTCCTGTACAAGACTCCAAAATAGCTGGAGTCCTGATTTACATATACTGAAAATTTGTGAACATCGAGGAAACTTCTTATAAATGCAGACACAGGAAATAAAATCTTATGATGAAACGACTTCTAAAAGTTTGAAGTGATGTGTTAGCGGAGATATCTAAACTAACAGGATCCGTTAATGAATACTCCAAAAGGGCATTTGAACAGAAGAAACAATATTTTTCCCCATTGATTAATGGCTTTTGGGCATCGTCCACAAAGCCAGCTTCAGACCATAAACTGTGACATCCATTTAAACTGAACTCAAGTAAAAGATCTAAGTAAATTAGCATGTTTAATAGAAATAACAGAAAAAATTCTCATTGTATATGCTTATTTGACCCTCTGTTACAACATCGTATAGGAACTTACTCTTTTGTGTCTTCCGGTACTAAAATGGTTTCTGTATTTGTAGGCAAGACACTTCCAGAGATCATGATGATGGTGTGTAATTTTCATATGAATTACTTCAAGAGGACACAGCCATCGTATATTTGCACTGCACAATGCCATAATTTTCTAGATGCATACGGCAGTATCACGAGAATCCGACTCCAGGAACTGTCAAAAATTGAAAAAAGGAAACCCTAAGTCTACTAATAGGTGTTGCGATTCTAAAACAGTTTTCGCGAAGATAGTGGAGGTAGTCAAGTGAGGAACTACAAAGAAAAGGGATATAATACATCGGAACCGCAGTTACTGTGCCACAATCGAAAAGTTTTATCCCTAACGTACATAGCGAAACCTTTTACATCCAGATGTAAAATACCTTATTATTTATCATATCTATGCAAGAAACCGATAAAGAGATACTAGTTGACATCTGAATGCATTGAATTGTTTCAAATGGTGAATCAAACATGTTGTATTTTGGCTTTTGAAACTAGTATATCGGTAATAAGGCGAAGCGTACATTGTTTCCACTATTCATAGAAGTATTAGCAAAATATTTCGACTACTTTGTGTTTTTGTAAGTAGAGAAGTTTGTATTTCGATTTATATTGCAGTTAACGTTTGCCACTGATACCATCTTCGTAGCCTTGAATACACCTAAACAACACAAATACATACCTGTATGTGGCTCTGCCTTTCTATTTCTCGCCTCTATCGGTTTGCGTCCCAATTATATAATTTATTTTTAGAACAGTTTTAAACTTTTATTTCGAATAGACGTAACAGCTTCCACATACACAATGAACTTCAATATAACAAAATCGCTCGAGTTAAACTAAAACTACTTCTGCGAAGTAAATTCGTTTTAGTACAAAATATTTAAAAAACCATTACTAATTGCAAGAAAAATTACGGAACTGTGCATATTGTCTGATAAAGCTATGTAGATGTTGTTAAAAAGAGAATTACAAAGCATAAATACACTTGGTAGAATTTTAAAACACGCGTAGCAACGAAATTTACTTCTACATAATGTTGTGGTTTTCAGAGGACGAGAATATCGAGCTTCGGATTGATAAATGTAACTGCTAGGTGGAGACAAGGCAAAATACTTGCTGCCCCTGTAAACGTAGCGCCGATACCTACAGTTTCCCGCCACTTCATGCAGTGCCTCTTGGAGTACAGCTACATATCCACGCTCAACAACTCCGTGAAATCATTAACAAATATAAACTATACGAATTCTTGACCGAATCCATAAGAGATCGAGTTGAAGAAGAGTTACCGTTGTTGAAGTTGAATATCATCTCGGGGAAAATCTGCAATCCAAACCTACCATCTGTAAGATCAAAGTCGCACCTCATTGTAAATGCCAAAATAAGGACAAATGAGAAAGTAAACAAAATTGGCCTATGCACCGCATTAGGATGAAAGATTTTTGGGCAGGTGGATACTGTCATTCACAGGTTCGCCTGAGGAAACTTCGTCAAAGTATCTGAATACCTGCGACGAAGACTGGCAGGTATGGATCGTGCAAGTGTAAATGTCGTGTGGATAGGGCCTCCCGTCGGGTAGACCGTTCGTCGGGTGCAAGTCTTCAGATTTGACGCCACTTTGGCGACTTGCGCGTCGATGGGGATGAAATGCCGATGATTAGGACATCAACACCCAGTCCCTGAGCGGAGAAAACCTCTGACCCAGCTGGAAATCGAACCCGGACCCTTAGGATTGACATTCTGTCGCGCTGACCACTCAGTTACAGGGGGCGGACGATCGTGCAAATACAAATTATATCAGCAGAAAAGAACTGCCTTGTCCTGAAAAGCTCCGATATCCACGTGCTAAAAGCAATGCGGAAAACAGAAATAGAGGATACATACGTACTTACTTAATGCGTAACCGCTATGCCTTCAACGATTCTTGCTCCTATACTACATGAGAGTATCATACAATACGAACTGAGGAAAAATATCAAACATATGGTAACATACTACAAGTTATGAATATGCAACAATATTAAATAAATAACGACCGCCTCGATGTAGGGAGTGCTTTAATTCTTTCTACATTGCAGCGAACAGTGTCCATAACCAAGATATCGCCATCTGAATCTGCAACAGGTTCGTCCGTCAGACAATACTGTCTACCACACGAAATAACTGTTAGTTTACAATGAATCCAGTATCTCCTCCAGACAGTAGTGTTACGCAGAAGCAGACATCCTTTGTAATCTCTAACAGATGCTGTTTTTCTGGCAGAAAGATTATAATCATAAAATACTAGTATCTTTCACTCAAACGAAGTCGAAATGGTATAATTACTTTATTTGAGCTCTACGTTGTATTTAAAGAGGAGAAAGCGGGAGTTACATACAGCGTCTCAGTTCCCCGAGGAATGAGGATGAAAAATAAGTCGTGGATTGTGTTCACAACACCACGGTAATCATTCAAAATAGTCCTTCTGAATCTGTTCAAAAATGTTTCCAAACAGTCACTGTAGCCATGTTCTGGAATGGCGTTTAGTACTGCTGTAAAACTTTCTTGGATGTCGCTCATTGCATCGTAACGATGTCATTTCATTGCAGTCTTTAGTTTAGGGAACAGCGAAAACCCGCCTGCGGCCAAATACGGCGAATACGGTGATTGGTCCACGATTGCGATCCGTTCGTTGGCCAAAAACTCGTTCGCTATCTTCGATTTGTCGGCGACAAGGGACCTGCTTTTCTGTATTCGGGTCGAATTCGACGAAATATCTCCCTCAAATGATGGAGGAAGCCGAGATAATACTCCGAATTAATGGTTTACCCTTCTGGTACAAACTCGTTGTGAATGATTCCTTGGAAGGTGCTAAGAGTCTTTCTTAGCACCTTCAGATGGCTCTCTTGCAAGCGCACTTTCCTTGATTTAGGCTTTTTGTGGGCTCAATCACGATTGACTCTGTCACTTCATAAGAAGCTCGTATTGGAACCACCATGTCTCGTCGCCTGTTACAACTGATTTCGTAAAATTGGTAGCACTTTGGGCTGCCTGTATCAGGTCTTTGCACTGTTTGGCTGTACCATATTTCTCATCACCTGAAAGTGTGTGCGGCACAAACCGAGCACAGTCTCTCCGTTTGCCCAAATCCTTGCCAAAATTCTGTGCACAGTAGTTTCCGGTATACCTGACAGCTCTTTGACTATTTGTACAGAAACACACCTATCTGGCGCTTGCTCCTGGCTTTGATGCTCCTCGGCATCCATAATATCCTCCTTGTCACGAAATACAGCACATCACCGAAAAACATTTCAATAATTTAAACAATCACTGTGTAATCTCCTTCTCCTTCCTTCTGCCATCTATTGATCACATTAAGTAATGTCCAGTTCAAGTAATTAATAAGCAAAGTCTTTTATGAAGCTTTGAGAGTTGCGAACATTACAAGAACTTTACAGTTTACTTAGCTTATGTTGAGATGGCTCCAGTTCTTATTGTCTAGGGGTCAGATTCTTGAAACCGAAAGTGTAACATCAGGTCCACACGTGTGGTTTGAACTAAATAAATTGGAAGACTGTTGTTACAGAATTTTTTTACGTAAACATATTTTCCACTAAGTTTCTCACATTTTAGTATATCATACAGTATTTTGATTTTTCACGTTAACAAAGCTGAAATTAAATTGTTCGCACCTTTTATGCAAAAGTATATCCGATCACATCAGAGCCAAGTTTACGGCTCTCACACTCTGCGGAAATAACAATATTCCAAAGGGTTTACAGTTTTTCTTAACAAATGAATTCCTACTAGTTTTCATTACATTATTAATTTAGATTATTATTTCATAAGTGAATCCATAGATAAGGATATAATACAGGTTTACGTAATTTATATTATTGATTTTAAGTGCGCAAATAATTCGTGTTCGCAGCTCGTGGTCGAGCGGTAGCGTTCTCGCTCCCCACGCCCGTAGTCCCGGGTTCGATTCCCGGCGGGGTCAGGGATTTTCTCTGCCTCGTGATGACTGGGTGTTGTGTGATGTCCTTAGGTTAGTTAGGTTTAAGCAGTTCTAAGTTCTAGGGGACTGATGACCATAGATGTTAAGTCCCATAGTGCTCAGAGCCATTTTGAACCAAATAATTCGTAATTTCAAATGTTTCTAAAAAATAAGTTTGACTGTACATTCTGAAATGGTACTTATCGATTACAACATCTAAACTAAAATAGTTTATAAAGTGATTCCTTTTCGTAAATTTTAACCTGGAATATGACATACCGTGTATAAAATTATATGAACGTTTTCAGACAAGCAACTGAGATAGTACTGACCTGCCCAAAATTCGAAAAAAATATACTGGTATCGTCAACTGCTGTTGAGGAAAAGTAATGCTAGAGGAAGATGGTCCGTTGCAACCATCGCGTAAGCACTTTTTACCAGGTCAGACGTTTCACTGGCTGATTTGCCTAACTTAACACAAAACTTTGTTGCCTCACTGCGCCACCGCCGTTTTCCGAGGAGTGACACACCCATACTATTCCATACGCTACCGATACACGTGCTGCAGCAATGCTTGCGCTTTGATCTTCTACATGGCTGTTGTTGAAACTATAAGGATCGTAACATCACCCAGCCATGAGATGAAACTGCGGTACTGAATTCACACAAGCAGTCCTACGGTTATCACACAGCGTAAATACGAATATCTGGAGTAGAGTTGCATGTTATACCGATTTTGTTCTAAACTTAAGCTGTTTTTTTTGTTACGTCATATAGTGTAGCCCGTTCCTGACACTCATACGGATTACATTATTATTACGGATGACTGTTAAACGCGTACTATAGTTGAACATCGTGTAGAGAAGTATGCAAAATTCAGCATAAGGCGGACGCGCGTGCGGTGGAGACCGGTGGGCAGATGGGGGCCGCGCCACCGCATGGGATTCCCCTTTGCGGTGTGTGGGCTCTTCAGCTGACATCTTTCCTTCCCGGGCCCCGGCAGTAGATCTTGCTCGTCCCTACACCCGCTCTCCACCATTCGGAGGGATTACGCGCGGCCGCCCGATCTGGAACACGGAGCTGTTGGGCAAACAGGCCGCGGCGAGGGGCACCGAGCGATCTGGCGGCCCACGCCACAGGCTCCTCTGTGAATGGCATTGTTTCACGACTGTACACTACCGTGCAGCAAATTCGGTTGCACATTTCTAATAACGATCAGCTTCTTTACATTAGATTCTATAGTCGCTACGAACTTGTTAAAGTTTAAAATCATGGTTCCGACAGGACTCAAACAACGAGTCACACTGAATTCGTATTATTCAGTTCCTAAAATTGCATCCTGAAAACCACTGCGGCTTGCTGCAGAACCGGTTCCATTTGTGATTTCCTGTCAGAAAGATCACAGTACGTAGTAATCGACGGAAAATCGAGGAAAACAGAAGTGATATTTGGCGTAACCTTAGGAAATGTTACACGTCCTCTGCTCTTTCTGATACACCAAAATGGTTTAGGAAACACTGTGAACAGCGTTCTTTCATTGTTTGCAGATGATTGTCACGTACCGCCTTATAAAGTCATTAGATAATAAAAAATGTAAAACGATTTAGACAAGACATCCGTATGTCGTGAAAAGTGGCAGTTGACTTTACATAATGAAAAGTGTGAAGTCTTCCACATGAGTAGTAAAAGAAATCTCCTAAATTTCGGTTATAGGATAAAACGCACAAATCTAAATACTGGAAAGTCAGCTAAATACTTAGGGACTTCAGTTAAAAATAACTGAAATTGAAACGGTCGCATAGATGATTTTCTGGGCAAAGCAAACAAAAGACTGCTATTTATTTAGTAAACCGCTAACCCTACGCGTATCAGCTCTCTTCTAGAGTATTGCTGAGCAGTATGGGATCCGCATAAGATAGGAGTGACGGAGGACATCAAAAAAGATCGAAGAAGGCAACTCGTTTTCTGTTATCGCGAAATAGGATAGTGTATACCACGGATATGATACGCGAACGGGGGGGGGGGGGGGGGGGCACTCGTTCAAAGTTTTTCATTGCGACAGTATCTTCTCATGAAATTTCAGTCACCAACTTTCTCCTCAGTGTGAAATAATTTTGTTGGCGCCCACATAAATAGGGAGAAATGATCGTCACAATAAAATAAATCAGATGTCGCACGGAAAGATTTGTTTTTCCGGCGCACTGTTAGAGAGTGGAACGGTAGAGAAATAGCTTGAAGGTGGTTCGATGAACCCTGTGTCAGGCAATTAACCGTGAATTGCAGAGTAATCATGTAGATGTAGACTACTTATGAACTATATTTATCACCTTTAGACAGAGCTCTGTGGTCATGTTTACAAACAATAGATCCGTTAGAGAAAGTGAAAGGATAAGCTACGTAATTACATGAGAGAGAGAGAGAGAGAGAGAGAGAGAGAGAGAGAGAGAGAGAGAGAGAGAGAGAGAGAGAGAGAGAGATGAGAGGGGGGGGAGAGGAGGAGGAGGAGGAGGAGGAGGAGAAGAAGACAACGAGATTTGGGAAGGGTTGGGAGGAAGAGCAGAGCGAAACTTTGTTTTAATGAAATACAGACTTCATTAAAAATTAATTTAATTTTGAAGGCCCGCATCTCGTGGTCGTGCGGTAGCGTTCTCGCTTCCCACGCCCGGGTTCCCGGGTTCGATTCCCGGCTGGGTCAGGGATTTTCTCTGCCTCGTGATGGCTGGGTGTTGTGTGCTGTCCTTACGTTAGTTAGGTTTAAGTAGTTCTAAGTTCTAGGGGACTTATGACCACAGCAGTTGAGTCCCATAGTGCTCAGAGCCATTTGAACCATTTGATTTTGAAGGAACTTCATTTGAACACGATAAACTATTGGCTTCGAATGACAGTTGTTTTGAAAACTGATTATAAAATAATACAAATGAATTAGTACTTTTGTTCAATTACTGCAGCTTGGGGCACCTAATTCATTATCATATAGCCATTTGTTAAATAGCGTGTCATAAGGAATGTTAAGTGCGCGTATGATACTTCCAACAACACTGATGAAATGCATCACCTGTTGCAGTTTCCGTTAGCTGCGCAACTATTAACAGTTGGTGCTTGCCGACGTAGGAGGTGACCTGCGAAGAAGCCTGTGCGCTCTCCTTTTCGGTTCGGCTCGTTGATTGATTGAAGACTGCGTAACGAAACCGGTTGCAACGTTAATAGCGTTTATGCGATTTAGAATGAACAGACTACCATAAAATTTGATAAAGTGCAGCTATGTTTTTATCTTCTTAATGAATAATCTTGGCTTTGCATAACTTCGTATTTTACAATAATCCAGTAATAATAACAAAAGTACTTCACGCTGCTAACACAGCTGTTAATGAAAATAATACAGCAGTATAAAATTACTGTACATCTCTAGTTTTTCTTCCCTTCTCCCATATAGGTTACGACATAGATACTTCGGTTACACTAAACTACGAAAAATACAGGTCCGAATCAAAGTCATAAAGAAACAAACCCCGACTAGCAATTCAGTAAAGATAAAATGCGTGTACCTTTAATTGTGTTAAGAAATATTTTTGAGTCCAATAATAGGTTCCTCGAAAAGGATACACACTATTTACTTCTCGATCCTTGATCAGAGTTAGTACTCAATTCATAAAGACCCTGACGACTGCGGAACTGTAACTGCTAATCTTCCTTCCACCCGTATGGAAACTGGCGTATAGTGTATCCCGTATACAGTATCATAAACTTACCGCATAGTGCCAGACCAGAACCCATGACAATATCGAAATATAATATCAAATGAGGCCCCTTCTTAAGTTTATTAAAAAAACGACATGCCAAGAAGAAAAATAGTCCTAAGCTGCAAGTAGCTACAGTTGTTCTTTCGACATTCACAAAGATTCTGGAAATCAGATTACGTATCAGCGGTCTACAGAATGTTCTCAAGCGACGCAATACCAGGCGCCATAAAAGCGTAATTTCTACGGGAGTAAGGCCTCATAGTTATCTTATCAAACATTAAAGATTTTTTATGGCAAAACTTTAGATGGGGTGTTTATAGAGAGTTGAAGTTTCAGAGAAAATACTCTTCGAAATAAGCAAATGAGATGAAATTATATTATGAGATGTGAACATTTGCGTTTAGGAGTGGCTGACTTTTACATCTGTTCATGACGATTGTTCATAAGAGGTGCTCAATCTGATGCCTATCTAAGGAAACGCATCCAGTTGACCATCGGCATAAGGATTCACGGACTCTTTGAAGTTGACGTAGTTGTATATCGTTGTAGGAGTGATGGAGCCCAGTTCTTTTAAGGGCTCCCATAACCAGAAGTCTAGAGGGCTGAGGTCTTGGGAACGGGAAAGTCTGTGAGGAATCTCCTCTATCAGTCAAGAGCTCCTGAAATGTCAGTCAGCTTTTCCTTCGTTCTCTCAAAATAATCGACGCTATTGTTTAACACAGTTTCAGAGATGAGATTCTCATGAGCGACTCCCAATTTTTTAATCATTTCTGCAACAGAATTACTAATTCCCTATCTGTTGAAATTATTCAGGAGAAACGTGTGAAGAAAAGGGAATATTTTAAGCGACACTCTGCCTGCTGATAAACTAGACAGTATAAAATCTACACAACACTGATTCATTCTCCACCATCTACAGATGACTCACTTTCAGCACATCCTCCAGCCTGCCACAGTCAGCTACTCTTATCCCTTCAAGAAGCGAGGATTGAAAGAAAAACATTGATGTTAACTTTCCCACGCTTACATCTTGAAGCTTACAGATTCGTGCGGCCAAGCTGTACGAATGTGCCGTTGATACGTAAGGTGCTCACAGAACGCGCATTGTTCTCCACGTTCGCGCAGAGGCGGGAGAGACACTTCATTCCGTAAGAATGCAGATACGCGTCGCTTTTGTGTCAAATACTGTACAGTTTGCACCAAAGTCGCCACTGCAAATCAAAATTAATCAACCGCCGTTTCAACATATGTTTGTGCTCTGGAGAAGAGCCAGCAAGCTCCTTGGGATCGCAACACAGGAGTAACTCAGCACTACAGTTCTGACAAAATTGCATTATGTTGCTGCAAAGCTAGGTTCAGTCCAGGTTATTAATGACGATTTGAAAACTGATCTGTGACACTCTGTCAAAATCCGACATAGTGAGAAAGTTTTCTTTGTTTGTGTTTTTTGAGTCGCCAGCCTTCTGACTGGTTTGATGCGGCCCGCAACGAATTCATCTCCTGTGCCAACCTTTTCATCTTAGAGCAGCAACTGCAACCCACGTCATCAATTATTTGATGGATGTATTCCAATCTGCCTCTCTGCAATTCTGCAGTCCGGAACCGCGGGACTGCTACGGTCGCAGGTTCGAATCCTGCCTCGGGCATGGGTGTGTGTGATGTCCTTAGGTTAGTAGGTTTAAGTAGTTCTAAGTTCTAGGGGACTTATGACCTAAGATGTTGAGTCCCATAGTGCTCAGAGCCATTTTTTCTCTGCAATTTTTATCTTTTGCAGTTCCATCTTGTACCATGGAAGTTACTTCCTGATGTCTTAACGTCCGATCATTCTGTCCCTTCTTCTTTTCAGTGTTTTCCATATGCTGCTTTCCTTGCTGAGTCTGCGGAGAACTTACTCACTCCTTACCTTATCACTCCATCTAATTTTCAACATTCTTTCGTAGCTCTAAGATACATCTCAGAAGCATCGGTTCTCTTCTGTTCCGGTTTACCCACAGTCCGTTTCACTACCATTTAATGCTGTACTCCAAACGTACGTTCTCAGAAACGTATTCCTCAAATTAAGATCTATATTTGATACTAGCAGACTTCTCTTGTCCAAGAAAGCCTTTTTCGCCAGTGCTAATCGGCTTTTTATGTTTTCGTAGCTCCGTCCATCATGGCTTATTTTGCCCTTGGAGTATAATTACTAAATTTCGTCTACTTCGTGATCCCCAATTCTGATGAATAGGTAGATTCTTATTGGAGAGCACACACCAATGAACGGTGGTTTTGAACTATCAAAAATGTTTAAATGTGTTTGAAGACCTATGGGACCAAACTGCTGAGGTCATCGGTCCCTAAGCTTACACACTATTTAATCTAACTTTAACTTACTCTAAGGACAACACACACACACACACACACACACACACACACACACACACACACACACACACACACACATGCCGAGGGAGAACTCGAAACTCCGACGGGGGTAGCCGCTCGAACCGTGACAAGGCGCTTAAGACGGCACGGCTACCCCGCGCGGCTTTTGAACTATCGATTTAAGTGGGGGCACGCTTAAGTTAGAGGCATTTTATGTAATGACAGAAGCATCAACGGGTTGCTCACGGGAAATGTTAACAACTTCTGGAGATGGATGAGGCGATTGTGCAGCAAATTTTAATGTTCTTTGTAGCGTTGCGAATCTTTTCTAAATTGATGGGAAGAAAATTTAAGCTTTACTTCAAGTTTTACAGAGTGATTGGATAACTTATTGTTTATTAAAGATCATCCAGTTTTTTTGACGCTGTAGTTGTGTCTACTTTTTATGCGAAAACGAATCTAAATCGCTAATATCTTCGTATTTTGTCAGTATTGGATGTTGAGTGAACCAGGAAAAAAAAAAGAGGTACTTGCTATTCACAAGGATTAAATACCGTGTTGACTAGGACACTAGCGTTGTAGAGTGTCCAGACGTGCACGATTTGTAAGAAATGTTCTTGTTGATTATCACATTATAGAAATAAAATCATTTTAGGGAAAGAGCTCCCTGAAATCGCAATAATTCAAAAATTTGAATGAAAAATATTATTGTTGCTGTTAATAACCTTCAGAGGAATGACTATAATTGGAAGGACTTTTTCCGGAGAAAAAATGTAGTGTGTTAAGGTATCGGTTACGGTGACTACTGTGTACCTCTGCTATTAACTGTAATGTCTGCGCCTTAGGCGGTTGCTTGTAACCGTAATAATCTGGCGTCAGCCCTTCCTGGGACAAACCACCTTCGTCGCCGGCGTAGACACTTCCGGACCTTTGAAACACGACCATCTCTGTGAACGCATTAAACGACATAGTCCGACGGCAAAAAGAAGACTGCGGGGAACTGTAATTAAGAACGGACTGTCTCCGTCATGTAGTAGCAGAAGTAATTAAGGCTTGCAGGAAGTAAACAGGTCAATTTACGCTCCAGTTTGTTACGAGCTGAGGTAAATTATCCTCTCCAAAAATGTAGATAATGCCATTGGTTAGGTATTCAGAACAACATAAAAAAACGCTCCCAACGTGCGATTCTTCATTATAATGCTGTGTGAACCAAGAAGCAAAGTTCGTTAGCACCATAAATCTCTGAGCTCATAGTATTACAAAAAGAGTCAACTGACTACGGGCTACGTTACAGGTATCATCGTTAGTCCATTCTGCGATCAAAAAGGTCACAAAGTACAACTTATTATATTTTTATGAAATTTCTGTATACGTGATAACTAAAGTATGGTATAAAGAGCAAACGGAAAATATAAACTGTTCCTTAACCCTGGCATCAAAATCTCAAAACCAATTAAGTTTATAATTGACGTATGTAAAGGTCATTGCTAAGCTTTAAATAGTCGCAAATGTACAGTGTGTTTTTAAAACGTAGCATATAAATAAAAATAAAACATCACGTAAAACATGGGATTTAAGAAGATGAACGAAAAATCCTAATTATAATAAGACATTAAGGCTGAAATAAAACACTTAAATTACTATGAAAAATCTGACCGTGTAGGTCACACTTCTTACCGACAGCATTACTTAGTAGTTACTGTTGAACGTTAAGAATTTGATATATATGAGGAACCTAATATGGTCTGTAAATCTGTTAACTTTCATAGCTCTCCATCGGTTCATTTTCAATGACGTCAGCCGTGTGGACCAGTCTAGAAAAACGCCCATGGTCATAAAAATTTTAAATTACCTTGAGTATTACGCCTGAGACAAATAAACCACAATAAAAAAAAAACTGTATTTTTTCATTACTTGTGTCTAGACGTTATCTTCCAATATTATTGCTAAAAAACTGTAACTATGTTCTTCCGTCGCTTCTTGATAAAACAATTACAAATTTAAAAGTGAAAATCATTCAAACTTCAAGTGATTATCGGGCAAGCAAAATAACGTACGATGGTCGGAAAAAGGAAGAACAAAAAGTAGACTAGAACACTCAAAGTGGGCATTCCTCGCTAAGACTGATTTTAGAATGCGCATTAGGAGCACAATATTGTGTGGAAGCGAATGATTGGGAAAACGGTAAAGAAAGAGAATCGAAGCGTTTGAGAGATGAATGTTGAAAACTACGAAGTAAGAACTGAGGTGGTTCTCCGCAGAATGGAGAATACTGACTGGCACGAGGGACTGAATGACAGGACATAAGATAGGACATTAAGAAATAACTTCACTCATACTAGGGAGGACCTTAACGGCAAAAAATGTAGAGGAAGTCAGAGAGCCGGCCGGAGCGGAAGAGTGGTTCTAGGTGCTACAGTCAGGAACGGAGCGACCACTACGGTCGCAGGTTCGAATCCTGCCTCGGGCATGTGTGTGATGTCCTTAGGTTAGTTAGGTTTAAGTAGTTCTAAGTTCTAGGGGACTGATGACCACAGATGTTAAGTCCCATAGTGCTCAGAGCCATTTCAACCATTTTATTCAATCTGTATATTGAGCAAGCAGTAAAGGAAACAGAAGAAAAATTCGGAGTAGGTATAAAAATCAGTGGAGAAGAAATAAAAACTTTGAGGTTCGCCGATGACATTGTAATTCTGTCAGAGACAGCAAAGGGCCTGGAGGAGCAGTTGAACGGAGTGGATAGTGTCTTGAAAGGAGGATACAAGATGAACATCAACAAAAGCAAAACGAGGATAATGGAATGTAGTCGAATTAAGTCGGGTGATGCTGAGGGAATTAGATTAGGAAATGAGACACTTAAAGTAGTAAAGGAGTTTTGCTATTTGGGGAGCAAAATAACTGATGATGGTCGAAGTAGAGAGGATATAAAATGTAGACTGGCAATGGCAGGGAAAGCGTTTCTGAAGAAGAGAAATTTGTTAACATCGAGTATTGATTTAAGGGTCAAGAAGCCGTTTCTGAAAGTATTTGTATGGAGTGTAGCCATGTATGGAGGTGAAACATGGACGATAAATAGTTTAGACAAGAAGAGAATAGAAGCTTTCGAAATGTTGTGCTACAGAAGAATGCTGAAGATTAGAAGGGTAGATCACATAACTAATAAGGAGGTATTGAATAGAATTGGGGAGGATTTTGTGGCACAACTTAACTAGGAGGAACCGGTTGGTAGGACATGTTCTGAGGCATCAGGGGATCACAAATTTAGCATTGGAGGGCAGCATGGAGGGTAAAATTCGTAGAGGGAGACAAGAGATGATTACACTAAACAGATTCAGAAGGATGTAGGTTGCAGTAAGTACTGGGAGATGAAAAATGTTGCACAGGGTAGAGTAGCATGGAGAGCTGCATCAAACCATTCTCAGGACTGAAGACGACGACGACTACGACGACGACAGCAACAACATTTACAACGATACACAAAGGCCACGAGGAGAAAAGATAACTAAGGAAATGACAGAAGAAGCAAAAAACAGCTAAATGATGAAGAATACTTCACAAAGACATAGTTTATACCCCTACCTCCAGATTTTGAAACACTATGGATGTCATGGTTCCGTACATGATTATGTTTTATGAAGGTAATTTTACTAGCACAGGATAAAAATACTAATACGTCCTTATAGGTGGCACCTTGTTTTCTATTAAGCTATTTTTGAGTTTTGGTCACAATTGAATGAAAACGCCTTTTAATTCAAAACAGTAGCATTTACATTATATCACTGCATATTTGTACAGAATTCATAGTGTGCGTGGAAGACAGTGGTGTAAGACCAAAATATAGGGCTCAATGGAAAATGATTCTCCTGACAAGAAAATTTCTCTTCTAATTGCACTTGCACATTCATGCATTCATGGCAGTGCGTATTACAACAGTGAACCGTGCAGTGAATCCGTACTGACTTAGGTACAGGACGAGAGCTAATTTCGAAGCATAAATATGCAAGACACGTGTTAACTGGATTAGTATGAAATGAGCGGTTGGTGGTGGCTATTACTTTCGGTTGTAGCGCTACTCAAACTTCCGTTTCTTAAAAAGTTTTGCCTCTAACCAAGTTTGCTACGAGGAAAAGTGTCTCGGTTAATTAATTACAGGATGTCACTTCAGCAATGCTGTTATATTAAGACTTGTTTAAGCAACAATTTACTCGGATAGACAGTTGAGTCAGTTCAGTATCAATAAAAGTTATAATCAATAATTGCATATACAAAGAAAATGCGTTTAACAGAAGCGGGAAAATTTCTTTGAATTTCAAGAGTACTCAGTCAAGAACTTACTGTAGCGATGGTGATTTTTCGCCCGTGATTAACCTGTTCCACTCCTGCCACAGTAGCATCCATATCTGCTTTTAAACGTTTACTTACAGGCTTAAGATTTTTTTATACTTCTGGATGACCAACGACTCTTTTTCTTGCCACATGAAGACACCAGGACATCTGCATTTTAGAAAAATGTATTTTGACATGTCAGCATAATGCTGTGTATTTATTTGAAATTATCAGATATATCAGGGCATAAATTGCTAATATAGAGTAAGGCTCTAGCTTACCTCAGAGGGTGCCAAGTGAGAAGCATCAAATACGCACTTCCGACTAACGGCTTCGGTTATATGCAGCCGTATTGCGCATATCAGGCCTTAGCCAAGTACACTCCTGGAAATGAAAAAAGAACACATTGACACCGGTGTGTCAGACCCACCATACTTGCTCCGGACACTGCGAGAGGGCTGTACAAGCAATGATCACACGCACGGCACAGCGGACACACCAGGAACCGCGGTGTTGGCCGTCGAACGGCGCTAGCTGCGCAGCATTTGTGCACCGCCGCCGTCAGTGTCAGCCAGTTTGCCGTGGCATACGGAGCTCCATCGCAGTCTTTAACACTGGTAGCATGCCGCGACAGCGTGGACGTGAACCGTATGTGCAGTTGACGGACTTTGAGCGAGGGCGTATAGTGGGCATGCGGGAGGCCGGGTGGACGTACCGCCGAATTGCTCAACACGTGGGGCGTGAGGTCTCCACAGTACATCGATGTTGTCGCCAGTGGTCGGCGGAAGGTGCACGTGCCCGTCGACCTGGGACCGGACCGCAGCGACGCACGGATGCACGCCAAGACCGTAGGATCCTACGCAGTGCCGTAGGGGACCGCACCGCCACTTCCCAGCAAATTAGGGACACTGTTGCTCCGGCGAGGACCATTCGCAACCGTCTCCATGAAGCTGGGCTACGGTCCCACACACCGTTAGGCCGTCTTCCGCTCACGCCCCAGCATCGTGCAGCCCGCCTCCAGTGGTGTCGCGACAGGCGTGAATGTAGGGACGAATGGAGACGTGTCGTCTTCAGCGATGAGAGTCGCTTCTGCCTTGGTGCCAATGATGGTCGTATGCGTGTTTGGCGCCGTGCAGGTGAGCGCCACAATCAGGACTGCATACGACCGAGGCACACAGGGCCAACACCCGGCATCATGGTGTGGGGAGCGATCTCCTACACTGGCCGTACACCACTGGTGATCGTCGAGGGGACACTGAATAGTGCACGGTACATCCAAACCGTCATCGAACCCATCGTTCTACCATTCCTAGACCGGCAAGGGAACTTGCTGTTCCAACAGGACAATGCACGTCCGCATGTATCCCGTGCCACCCAACGTGCTCTAGAAGGTGTAAGTCAACTACCCTGGCCAGCAAGATCTCCGGATCTGTCCCCCATTGAGCATGTTTGGGACTGGATGAAGCGTCGTCTCACGCGGTCTGCACGTCCAGCACGAACGCTGGTCCAACTGAGGCGCCAGGTGGAAATGGCATGGCAAGCCGTTCCACAGGACTACATCCAGCATCTCTACGATCGTCTCCATGGGAGAATAGCAGCCTGCATTGCTGCGAAAGGTGGATATACATTGTACTAGTGCCCACATTGTGCATGCTCTGTTGCCTGTGTCTATGTGCCTGTGGTTCTGTCAGTGTGATCATGTGATGTATCTGACCCCAGGAATGTGTCAATAAAGTTTCCCCTTCCTGGGACAATGAATTCACGGTGTTCTTATTTCAATTTCCAGTAGTGTAGTTTCGGGAAAGGGTGGACGTGTTGCCCTTCTTCGCCTTAAAACTCAAACAAGATTAAATATTCCGAAACACAGAAAATAACGACACCATTCACTGAAAGGTGGTGTAACTACTTAAAGCGATGTGGCAACGGTACTAATGGGCAGAGACAGAGAAATGAACCCAAAACATGGATAAAACGAATAGCTTGTGCTTTCTAGGACCAAGATTGCCCGTTAGCCTGGATACTTAGGCAAGCGCTCCTCCGTTGTTGGTCTACTCCCTAAGTCGTAATTACGAGGCATGCGTCATTCATTCCAATGCGAATCGTGGTAGGTCGCATCGAGAAACCTTTCTTACATGAACTTGTTGCATAAGAATCAGATGAGTTAGCCCCGGCCTCAGGATCGCTCTGTTGGGGTCATTTCTCAGTGGAGCTAGTTACGTAAATGTGGATTGTGCCAGGTCGCACAACATGTCATTGACGCCAGTTAACAGATGTACACCGGCTGACTGCGCCCTCACAGTACTTGCAAAACACATTAGTGACGTTTTACATCACATCGGACTAAAGACGTGATACACGACGTTAGATCACGTTGACATCGCTGCACCAATGTCTAGGTATCGAGTGATTCCAGTTTCAGGGACAGGCATTAAAACTCAGTATCGTACAACTACCACCGCAGACTCCATTGGGTATTATTTACATTGTAAAATTTATGCATGACATTATTCCAATCTGGGAGGATGGGGGGGGGGGGAATCTAAAGTGACTTGAAAATATAAGTAACAAACTTCACGATGCCTCGATCGCTTTAGTAGAGTGTTTATGCAGGTTACTGGATGCCACAAACTACCGTTGCCACCTTCGGATCTTATGCACTACAGTTCAAAGAATCTGGTCCATGCATACAAAAATTTGTGTCATATAATAAATAGACATTCCAAGATCATGCGTGGTGTAGTATATCGACATGTCAAAATAAAACAATCATTATATCAATATCGTTCAGTGCACCGAATATACATACTTATGCTCATTTAATACCACGGACAGACTTCGTGCGTATGCATACTTGTTGTTGTTGTGGTCTTCAGTCCAGAGACTGGTTTGATGCAGCTCTCCATGCTACTCTATCCTGTGCAAGCTTCTTCATCTTCCAGTACCTACTGCAACCTACATCCTTCTGAATCTGTTTAGTGTATTCATCTCTTGGTCTCCCTCTACGATTTTTACCCTCCACGCTGCCCACCAATACTAAACTGGTGATCCCTTGATGCCTCAGAACATGTCCTACCAACCGATCCCTTCTTCTAGTCAAGTTGTGCCACAAACTTTTTTCTCCCCAACCATATTCAATACTTCCTCATTAGTTATGTGATCAACCCATCTAATCTTCAGCATTCTTCTGTAGCACAACATTTCGAAAGCTTCTATTCTCTTCTTGTCCAAACTAGTTATCGTCCATGTCTCACTTCCATACATGGCTACACTCCATACAAATACTTTCAGAAACGACTTCCTGACACTTAAACCTATACACGATGTTAACAAATTTCTCTTCTTCAGAAATGCTTTCCTTGCCATTGCCAGTTTACATTTTATATCCTCTCTACTTCGACCATCGTCAGTTATTTTGCTCCCCAAATAGCAAAACTCCTTTACTACTTTAAGTGTCTCATTTCCTAATCTAATACCCTCAGCATCACCCGCCTTAATTCGATTACATTCCATTATCCTTGTTTCGCTTTTGTTGATGTTCATCTTAAACCCTCCTTTAAAAACACTGTCCATTCCGTTCAACTGCTCTTCCAAGTCCTTTGCTGTCCCTGACAGAATTACAATGTCATCGGCGAACCTCAACGTTTTTATTTCTTCTCCATGGATTTTAATACCTACTCGAAATTTTTCTTTTGTTTCCTTCACTGCTTGCTCAATATAGAGATTGAATAACATCAGGGAGAGGCTACAACCCTGTCTCACTCCCTTCCCAACCACTGCTTCCCTTTCATGTCCCTCGACTCTTATAACTGCCATCTGGTTTCTGTACAAATTGTAAATAGCTTTTCGCTCCCTGTATTTTACCCCTGCCACCTTCAGAATTTGAAAGAGTAGTCCAGTCAACATTGTCAAAAGCTTTCACTAAGTCTACCAATGCTAGGAACGCAGGTTTGCCCTTCCTTAATCTGGCTTCTAAGATAAGTCGTAGGGTCAGTATTGCCTCACGTGTTCCAATATTTCTACGGAATCCAAACTGTCCTTCCCTGAGATCGGTTTCTACTAATTTTTCCATTCGTCTGTAAAGAATTCGAGTTAGTATTTTGCAGCCGTGACTTATTAAACTGATAGTTTGGCAATTTTCACATCTGTCAACACCTGCTCTCTTTGGGATTGGACTTACTATATTCTTCTTGAAGTCTGAGGGTATTTCCCCTGTCTCATATATCTTGCTCACTAGATGGTAGAGTTTTGTCAGGACTGGCTCTTCCAAGGGCGTCAGTAATTCTAATGGAATATTGTCTACTCCCGGAACTTTGTTGCGACTCAGGTCTTTCACTGCTCTGTCAAACTATTCACGCAGTATCATATCTCCCATTTCATCTTCATCTACATCCTCTTCCATTTCCATAATATTGTCCTCAACTACATCGCCCTTGTATACTCTCTCTTTCTGCTTTCCCTTCTTTACTTATAACTGCGTTCCAATCTGAGCTCTTGATATTCATGCAACTGGTTCTCTTTCCTCCAAAGGTCTCTTCAGTATTTCTGTAGGCAGTATCTATCTTACCCCTAGTAAGATAAGCCTCTACATCTTTACATTTGTCTTCTAGCCATCCCTGCTTAGCCATTTTGCACTTACTGTCGATCTCATTTTTGAGACGTTTGTATTCCTTTTTGTCTGCTTCGTTTACTGCATATTTGTTTTTTCTCCTTTCATCAATGAAGTTCAGTATTTGTTCTGTTACCCAAGGATTTCTACTAGCCATCGTCTTTTTACGTACTTGATCCTCTGCTGCCTTCACTATTTCATCCCTCAAAGCTACCAATTCTTCTTCCACTGTATTTCTTTCCCGCATTCTTGCCAATTGTTCCTTTATGCTCTCCCTGAAACTCTGTACAACCTCTGGTTTAGTTAAGTTATCCAGGTCCCATTTCCTTAAATTCCTACCTTTTTGCAGTTTCTTCAGTTTAAATCTACAGTTCATAACCAATAGATTGTGGTCAGAGTGCACGTCTGCCCCTGGAAATGTCTTACAATTTAAAACCTGGTTCCTAAATCTCTGTCTTACCATTATATAATCTATCTGATACCTTTTAGTATCTCCAGGCTTCTTCCATGTATACAATTTTCTTTTATGATTCTTGAACCAAGTGTTAGCTATGATTAGGTTGTGCTCTGTGCAAAATTCTACCAGACGGCTTCCTCTTTCGTTTCTTACCCCCAATCCATATTCACCTACTATGTTTCCTTCTCTCCCTTTTCCCACTGACGAATTCCAGTCACCCATGACTATTAAATTTTCGTCTCCCTTCACTATTTGAATAATTTCTTTTATTTCATCATACATTTCTTCAATTTCTTCGTCATCTGCAGAGCTAGTAGTCATGTAAACTTGTACTACTGTGGTAGGCGTGGGGTTCGTATCTATCGTGGCCACAATAATGCGTTCACTGTGCTGTTTGTAGTAGCTTACCCGCATTCCTATTTTCCTACTCATTATTAAACCTACTCCTGCGTTACCCTTATTTGATTTTGTGTTTATAACCCTGTAGTCACCTGAGCAGAAGTCTTGTCACTCCTGCCACCGAACTTCACTAATTCCCACTATATCTAACTTTAACCTATCCATTTCCCTATTTAAATTTTCTAACCTACCTGCCCGATTAAGGGATCTGACATTCCAAGCTCCGATCCGTAGAACGCCAGTTTTCTTTCTCCTGATAACGATATCCTCTAGAGTAGTCCCCGCTCGGAGATTTGAATGGGGGACTATTTTACCTCCAGAATGTTTTACCCAAGAGGACGCCATCATTTAACCATACAGTAAAGCTGCATGCCCTCGGGAAAAATTACGGCTGTAGTTTTCCCTTGCTTTCAGCCGTTCGCAGTACCAGAACAGCAAGGCCATATTGGTTAGTGTTACAAGGCCAGATCAGTCAATCATCCAGACTGTTGCCCCTGCAACTACTGAAAAGGCTGCTGCCCCTCTTCAGGAACCACACGTTTGTCTGGGCCTCTCAACAGATAACCCTCCGTTGTGGTTGCACCTACGGTACGGCTATCTGTATCGCTGAGGCACGCAAGCCTCCCCACCAACGGCAAGGTCCATGTTTCATGGGGGGGGGGGGGGGGGGGTACATAATTAAGCTTACTTAAAACCACGGACAGAATTCGTGCGTATGCGGCTGTTAAGCGATCATAAGCATGTGTATTCGGTGCCCTGCGGGTGATACTTTATATAATGATTTTTTACATTTGATGATCTTTCCATCTTTTTGGACCACAATCATACAATACTATTTAAATGAAAGTTTCACCGTTTGACTGTATAGATTGTTTGTTCAATTGTACAATCAGGATTTTGGTCTTTGGCTATTTTTAAAGGACCACAGTGTTAAGCATCATCAGACTTCTTTAGACGAAGTCATCTTCGAAAGAAGCTGAACTTGTTTATATAATGCAGGTGACACAGTATAAGTGACTTTATGAATATGTTCTCCATTTTATACAGTGACACCTGCATTATATAACAGTGTTTAATATATTTCGACAGTGACTAAGTTTACAAAAGTCTGATGACGCTAAGCGCTGTGGTGCCGCGCGGTCTTGGGCGTCTTGTAACGGTTCTCGCGGCTTCCCCCGTCAGAGGTTCGAGTCCTCTCTCGGGCATGTGCTTTTGTGTTGTCCTAGGCGTAAGTTGTTTAAGTTAGATTAAGTTGTGCGTAAGCCTGGGACCGATAACCTCAGCAGTTTGGTCCTATAGTCCTTACCACAAATTCTAGTTCCACGGTGGTACTTGAAAGTAGCCAAAGGCCGAAATCATGACTTTACAATACAATAAACAATTTATGAAGCCAAATGGCCGAAATTTCATTTAACCTGTTTTGCTTTTGAAATGCAAGCCATGCATGTTCTTGGAATGTCTATTATGTGTCTCAAATTACTGTACACTAGAAACGAGATTCCTTGAAGTTTAATACGTAAAATCCGAAGATAGAAACATAGTTTGACGAAACTGCTAATCTGAATAAATGGTCTACGAAAGCTATCGTGGCATTTTGAATTTGTTACTTCTATTTTCATATTATTTATATATTAAATAGTTTATTAATTGCAACCTGTTACTTTATGTGAAATCAGTTAACTAAAAGATACGAGGTTTTCCTTCCATGCCATAAGCAGTTGTTGCTGAGATGAAAACTGTAACTATAGATCGTGCTAATGTGGCGCTGAGTCCACACGTGTTCGCGCCTAACTCTCGTGCTACTACCAGTGGACGTATAATGCAAATCGCAGATCTTTTGGCAGAACGATGGTATGCCTTTCCTTAATCTTTCTTTTAAGATAAGTCGTAGCTTCAGTATTGCCTCACGTGTTCCGATATTTTTACGTAATCCAAACTGATCTTCCCCGAGGTCGGCTTCTACTAGTTTTTCCTTTCGTCTGTAAAGAATTCGCGTTAGTATTTTGCAGCTGTGACTTATTAAACTGATAGTTCGGTAATTTTCACATCTGTCAACACCTGATTTCTTTGGAATTGTAATTATTATATTCTTCTTGAAGTCTGAGGGTATTTCACCTGTCTCATACATCTTTCTCACCAGATGGTAGAGTTTTGTGAGGACTGGCTCTCCCAAGGCCGTCAGTAGTTCTACTGGAATGTTGTCTACTCCGGGGGCCTTGTTTCGACTCAGGTCTTTCAGTGCTCTGTCAAACTCTTCACGCAGTATCGTATATCCCATTTCATCTTTATCTACATCCTCTTCCATTTCCACAATATTGTCCTCAAGTACATCGACCTAGTATAGACCCTCTATATACTCCTTCCACCTTTCTGATTTCCCTTCTTTGCTTAGAACTGGGTTTCCATCTGAGCTCTTGATATTCATGGAAGTGGTTCTCTTTTCTCCAAAGGTCTCTTTAGTATTTCTGTAGGCAGTATCTATCTTACCCCTAGTGAGATAAGCCTCTACATCTTTACATTTGTCCTCTAGCCACCTCTGCTTAACCATTTTGCACTTCCTGTCAATCTCATTTTTGAGACGTTTGCATTCATTTCCGCCTGCTTCACTTTCTGCATTTTTAAATTTTGTCCTTTCATCAATTAAGTTCAGTATCTCTTCTGTTACCCGAGGATTTCTACTAGCCCTCATCTTTTTACCTACTTGATCCTCTGCTGCCTTCACTATTTCATTCCTCAAAGCTACCCATTTTCCTTCTACTGTTTCTTTCCGCCACTCCTGTCAATTGTTCCCTTATGCTCTCCCTGAAATTCTGTACAACCTCTGGTTCTTTCAGTTTATCCAGGTCCCATCGCCTTAAATTCCCACCTTTTTGCAGTTTCTTCAGTTTTAATCTACAGTTCATAACCAATAGATTATGGTCAGAGTCCACATCTGCACCTGGAAATGTCTTACAATTTAAAACCTGGTTCCTAAATCTCTGTCTTACCATTATATAATCTATCTGATAACTTCTAGTATCTCCATGATTCTTCCATGTATACAACCTTCTTTTAAAATTCTTGAACCAAGTGTTAGCTATGATTAATTTATGCTCTGTGCAAAATTCTACCAGGCGGCTTCCTCATTCATTTCTTAGCCCCAATCCATATTCACCCACTATGTTTCCTTCTCTCCCTTTTCCTACTGACGAATTCCAGTCAACCATTACTATTAAATTTTCATCTCCCTTCACTACCTGAATAATTTCTTTTATTTCGTCATACATTTCATCACCTTCATCTGTAGAGCTAGTGCTTCGGGGCAACGGAAAATCCAAGATGGCTGCGGCAAGTGGAACATCTGCGACTTTGGCAGGTTAATGTATGGTGCGGCATTAGGGGAAGGACAATTGGCCCCCATTTTATCGATGGCAATCTAAATGGTGCAATGTATGCTGATTTCCTACGTAATGTGCTACCGATGTTACTACAAGATGTTTCACTGCATGACAGAATGACTTCCAACATGATGGATGTCCGGCACATAGCTGGCGTGCGGTTGAAGCGGTATTGAATAGCATATTTCATGACACGTGGGTTTGGTAGTCGAGTCACCACAACAAGGCCCGCACGTTCCCCGGATTGCTTTCTGTGGGAAAGTTGAAGGATATTTGCTACCGTGATCCACCGACTACGCCTGACAACATTCGTCAGCGCATTGTCAATGCATGTGCGAACATTACGGAAGGCGAACTACTCGCTGTTGAGAGGAATATCGTTACACGTATTGCCAAATGCATTGAGGTTGACGGACATCATTTTGAGCATTTATTGCATTAATGTGGTATTTTCAGGTAATCACGCTGTAACAGCATGCGTTGTCAGAAACGATAAGTTCACAAAGGTACATGTATCACATTGGAAAAACCGAAATAAAATGTTCAAACGTACCGGCATTCTGTATTTTAATTTAAAAAACCTACCTGTTACCAACTGTTGGTCTAAAATTGTGAGCCATATGTTTGTGACTATTACAGCGCCATCTATCACAAAGCGAAAAAAGTGGTCCAACTAAAACATTCATATTTATTTACGTACTACACGAATTTGTAATAAAAATGGGGGTTGCTATTTAAAAAACGGAGTTGATATCCGTTTGACCTACGCAGCGCCATCTAGCGGGCCAACCATAGCATCATCTGGTTTTCCCCTTCAAGCTAGCCAAGTTTCGTTCTTTGTAGTTTTTCGTTTGACGCTTATTTCGTGAGATATTTGGCCCGGTCACGATCAATGGACCACTCTGTATGTACACTATCTGATCCAAAGTATCCAGACACCTATTAGTGAACATTAATATGGGGTGTGTCCAGCCTTCGCTTTTACAACGGCTTGGACCCCGCAGCGGACATTCTCAAAGAGTTGTCCGAATGCCTGTGGGGGAAAGGCAGCACATTCTTCCCAGGGCCGACACCATAGAGGGTATTTATGGTGGACACTGGGATTCGAGCGATGTCGACGTTCTAATTCATCTCAAAGGTGTTCCGGTTGTGACTTTGTGCAGGCCTTCCGTTCCAGGAATGTTACTGTCCACAAATTATCGCCTCACAGATGCAACCTAATGAGAGGGAGCACAATCAAGCCAACTGTTCCTGTGCTGCGTGCAGTACACAGTTCTGTAAAATGAATTCATATCCTACCGCATTTAGCTTTTTCTTCAGCGTGATAAGATCACGTCCTAACCACGAAAAATACCCCCATAACACCATCTTTTGGGTACTTCGCTGTTGGCACTACGTATCTTGCTAGGATACATTCTCCAGGCAACTGACAAACCCATACTCCGCAGAGACACTACGCCGACAACATTTAAAATAACTTGTCAACCAAAATCACACTAACTACACACAGTTTTACGAACACTTGCATGAAGAACCAGACAATGCTAACGGCAGTGACCGTACAATAACAGGGACGAAGCACGAGTCAGCACACACAGCCAACTCCTAAGCGATCGGCGGCCAAATACAGGTCGTCCGGCAAGACGACCGACCGACGACCAACAATAGTCGTCGCCACTCCAATCATGTGTGTCGGGCCAGTCATGGCGGTCCGGACCTCTCTGCTGCCGTTCCCCGACTGAACTAGTGCCGCGTGCCAACTCAAACACTGCCAGGTCGGAACTAAGTGCTGGCACGTTCCAACTGACTGGTCGACACACGACGACCGGGAAGAAACAGCAGTCCAACAAAGATAATACGGCAGGGCTTATATTGATAAGCGCTGCTGCTGCCGCTCAAGGGCAGGCAAAGCAGCAACTTTGTTTCAATTACTTGTGTCACTAACATAACGAGGTGGCAGAACGGTCAAAACAGGGTGTTAAGTAATAGACGGTACGAACACGAGCCACACACGGTTCAACCTGGTCTGCTGCTAGCAGTTTGAAATCACTTTGCAATCATATTACCAACAGTCTGCTTGGACAGCTTTTTTAGAAGAGTTGAAATGTGCCTGATTGATTTGTTATTCCGGTGATGTCGAATAACTGGTCTATTGCCAAAGCCACTGTTCTCTCTCGCCGACTCACAATGCTGTTACTGCTTCTCTACTGACAGCACAATACTACGCCACATCTTTATATCGGCAGGTCCGCCTCTCCTGAGATCTAATGGTCAACTCCAGATTAGACAGAGGTGTCCGGATACTTCTGATTGGATATTGGGTTTTCTGATAATAGGAGGAGGAGCATCTCTGAGAATGTCCAGCGCAGTCCTGGACGAAACGTCAGGAACAAAGGAGTTTCTTGGACCACCACCACCACCACCACCACACATCCCGGAAGATTTACCAGAAGCTATACTGAATTTTGCTATCCTCTAGCCGTGGAGCTGGAAATTGATAAACGACATTATTAGCTAAATAATGAAAGTTCTGCGTGTTAACGTGTGACAGTAGTAGAAAATAGCACTAACTTCAGAATCTTGATTTTTTCCAGTGATTTAAAACATTCCTCTCCAGAAACAATTCTTTACAAGGAGTAACATATGGTATCACTTCCGTAATGTACAGAGTGGTTAAATCAAACTTTCATTACTTTGTAAGTAGGCTGTTTAGGTTTTTATATTGGTAACGCCACGTAGCGCACTGTATGAATATCACTGGCTGTGCTGTGTGCAGTCTGTGGCTGGGTGGCATTGTTGTAATATTCGCTATTGTAGTGTTGGGCAGTTGGCTGTTAACAGCGCGCAGCGTTGCGCAGTTGGAGGTGAGCCGCCAGAGGTGGTGGATGTGGAGAAGTGAGTTGGTGGATTTTTGAGAGCGGATGATCTGGACGTATGTCCATCAGAAACAATACATTTGTAAGAATGGATGTCATGAACTGATATATATATTATGACCTTTGAACACTGTTAAGGTAAATACCTCGTTTGTTCTCTATTAAAATCTTTCATTTGCGAACTATGTCTATCAGTAGTTAGTGCCTTCAGTAGTTAGAATCTTTTATTTAGCTGGGAGTAGTGGCGCTCGCTGTATTGAAGTAGTTCGAGTAACGAAGATTTTTGTGAGGTAAGTGATTTGTGAAAGGTATAGGTTAATGTTAGTCAGGGCCATTCTTTTGTAGGGATTATTGAAAGTCAGATTGCGTTGCGCTAAAAAATATTGTTTGTCAGTTTAGGCGCAGTCATTCATTAATTTTTCTAAGGGGACATTTCAACTTGAGCCAATGTAGACGGAAAACTATTTGCCTTATGGGTACCCTACGTTGTAGGAACGATATGCAGACACTGTGCTGCAGGTTTTCCGTTGTTAATGGTGTACTGTCATCACTTGTCGTTAGGCGCCGGTTCTGGACGGCGACGTAGGGTTGGAATACATGCATCAGTGTCCGTTAAAGCGACAGACAAGCAACGTGCGTCTGGATAAGGGGAGCAGGTGCTTACTCGTGAAGATTTTCTGTCAAAACAGCTGCAACAGCTGCAATAGCGCTGCTGATCTGCGCGAATATCGACGCCTGAGAGGAATACGGGGAGGTCCTCTTTCCGCACCGTGATTGAAAAACGTGATCCGGAAATCCGAATTAACGGCTATTTGGGAATTGCTCGTGGAGGCCGACGGGCAATTGCGCCAGAAACTCTTGAATAAGCTACTGTCGCCATGGCTGAGAATGCTGGACGTAATGTGCAATCTTCAAACAGTACAAGAGCTGCAACACGGCAGCCGAACATTCTCTGGTCCACTGTTCGAAAACTGCTGCGAACAATCGCAAAATGGCATTTCTAGCGAGTTTTCAGGCTGTCGTGAATGCAGGTGGTCGACACATTGAGCAATATTTGTAACCTTGAACTTAAACACGGTACACAGGTCACAAATGTTATCCTATCATGTGGAAATTAAAATGTTCTTTTTTCAATGGTTTATTCGTTAATCCCTGACAGATGCTATTTTTATGACAGGGTGCATTGTCACGCTGATACAATCATCGCTTTAGAACTGTGTGCGGTACACAACACTGTAAACTGTGCTCGTACCGTTCCGCATTTAACATTTTCTTAAGCGCAATCAGGAGATCACAGCCTAAGCACGAAAAATGACCCACAACACCATATTTTCCGTACTTCACTTTTGGCACGATGTATCACGGCAGGAAATGTTCTCCAGGCAACCGACAAACCGAGACTCTGCCATCGCATTTCCACAGCGATTCATGATTCCAGATCACTCTTTCTCAGTCTTCCGTTGCCCAGTTTCGTCGCTCTTTGTACGACATGAAGCGTTACTGAGCATAGACTACAGAAATTTGTAGACATCTGAAGGTGTTCGACCACTGTACTCTGTTCTTAACTCTGCTACGCACAGTTACTGTGCTAACTGGTCTGCTGGCAGCACTTTGAAATTCACGAGTGATTCTTTTCCTGCATTTAATGCGATTCTGTACAACCATTCTCCGTAATCGTGACAAATAAAAACACCTACAGCCGTCCTTATGATTTTATTTTATTCCCTCGCTACCAGTTTCAGAGCTTCAGTGCATCTTCAGGCTGTTTTTGATGCGGTACAGGTTGATATGATCACCATGCAGAACACAAGTTTTCAGCATTACTGGATACGCAGATAACGTGTCAGCACTCCAACCATCAACTGCCAACTGACTCTAGAACCATCCTGACGTCTAGTAGCCAGTTCCGCATTAGACAGAGATGTCCGTATACTTTTGATTGGCTACTTAATTTTGCTATCTTTTAAGTTATAGCAACCCGTACAGAATCAAGAAATGCCTGAAGATGACGCACTGAAACGTTGAAACTGTTAGCGTCAAAATAAAATAAAATCATAAGGACGGCTGTAGGTGTTTTTATTTGTGACGATACTAAACGGCTGTCGTCCCAGAGACCTCCTGCTAAAAGGATGGACATGCAAAAACTATTCTCCATAATGATCGACTGTTGCTGACCGTCAGTAATGAGTTCTGCCTAGTCTCGGTTGAGCTGTGGTTGTACCTTCGAGTTTTCACTTTACAATCACATTATCGACTGTCAACTTGGAGAGCTTTATTACAGGATTTGAAATATCCATCATTGGTTTGTTATTCGTGTGACTACAAATACCTAGTCCATGTTGGAACTAACTGAGCTCTCTTGCCGACACATTCTGCTTTACTGCGCCTCTTTCTTTCGCTGACGCCATAGTCCCGCAGCGATCGCAGGGTCGGCGTGGTTACAACGGGTTTGGCAGTGTTGAATGGCCGGATGCCCTTCCTGCCGCCACCCTGTACCCCCCAGGACGGAATCAGTGCACCCCAACTGTCTGTGTCTAGTGTAAATCGTGAAACAGTGCGGACGTGTTTCAAATGTCTTCGACTGAGGCGGAACATGGGGACCAGCCCGGTATTCACCTAGCAGGATGTGGAAAACCGCCTAAAAACCACATCCAGGCTGGCCGGCACACCGGCCCTCGTCGTTAATCCACCGGGCGGATTCGATCCGGGGCCGGCGCGCCTACCCGAGTCCAGGAAGCAGCGCGTTGGGGCTCTCGGCTAGCCTGGCGGGTTGCTTTACTGCGTCTCTCTGACCGCAAAATCTACATCCTGTTATACTGGTAGGTCCGCCTCTCATCTAGTAGCCAGAGATTTTTGTATACTTTTGATTGGCTACTTAATTTTGCTATCTTTTAAGTTATAGCAATTGTACAGGTGCTCACAGATTGAGTACGGGAGTCCTTTATTTTCAATAAAAGAAAATGGAAATTTTTTTAAATGCGTGAACTATAGATGGCAATGGATCTTCACAAAGCCGTGCACGGGCCCTGGGTTGGCGATACATCAGATTTTTCCAGTATGCGCCGCTATCCCACGGCTTGTTCACGTGCTCGACGAACAAACAACCTTTCTGCTGACGGGGTGACGCTTAGGGAAGCGTCGCTTGCCTAGGCAGAGCTCCTACAGCAGCCAATCAGAAAGGAACAGGAGATCACGTGTGAGCGCCCACCGCGCCGAGCTGCGCGAACGAGGCGTGTGGATCGCTCTCTTTTGCTGACAGGCCCCCGACGAGATCAGACGCATTGGCCGGTTGCCTCCGAGCACTTTTCGAGCCCTGGCTCAATCTCTTTGCGCCTTAGGGCCGCTAAACTCACATAATGTACTCCGGATAGGTCATCAGTAAATGTTTTGTCAATAAACGGGAGGCAGTTTGCCGACTGGAGTTGAAAAATTAACACTTGTTCTTTTTTAGACCCCACTTCCTCAGCCACATCCTGACATGCACACAATGGAGCTGGAAATTGGTAAACGACATTATCTGCTAAATAATGAAACGTAACAGTAGTTGATAATAGCATTAACCTCAGAATCTTGAGGGTTTTTTCCCAATCTTTTAACACGTCTTTCTCTTACGGCGCAAATAAAAGTCCCTACAAGGAGAAACATACGCTACTACTTACGTAAAACAATCAAATTTTCACTACTCGAGGCAATGTAGGCCGAAAACTACTTAGCGCAGGTGTACCCAGCTTTACAGGAACGATGTGCAGACCGTGTACTGCAGGACTTGGGTTGTTAGTAGCGTACTGTCGTGACTTGTCATAAGGCTCCGGTTCCGGTACGGCGACTTGGGGTTGGAACACAAGCACAAGTGTCCCGCGGGCGCCTTGTCACGGTCCGCGCGGCTCCCTCCGTCGGGGTCTCGAGTTCCCCCTCGGGCATTGCTGTGTGTGTTGTCCTTAGACCTTACCACAAATCTCCGTAAGCATCAGTGTGCCTTAGTTGCAGACAGCCAATACGGGCCTGAACAAGGTTAGCAGGGCTTCCCCCGTAAAGACGTTTTATCAAAACTACTGCAATAGTGCTGCTGTTCTTTGAGGGTGTCGACGCATTGAAGGAATGAGAAGGTCATGTTTCCGCACCGGGACTTAGGAAAATGATGCGGAAGCCCGAATTAACGGCTATTTGGGAATTGTTCGTGGGAGACCGACGGTCAATTGCTCCAGAAACCGTTGGAGATCCTGTTGTCGCGGCCGAGTATGCTAGACGTAATGCGCTATCTTCAAGTAGTACACGAGTCGCATCACGACAGCTGAACGTTCCCCGATCCACCGTTCGAAAAGTGCCTCGTTATCTCAAGTTACAGTAGGTGAGATGGTATTTCTAGTGCGGTTACAGGCTGTGAATGCAGATGGTCGTTACATTAAGGAGTATTTGTAACCTTGAACGTAAAGTGGTACACAATTAATAAATATTCCCCCGTTATGTGAAAATTAAAATGTTTCTTTCGATGGTTTATTAGTTCTCAGTCTTCAACATGTCTTTAAAAATGTTAGCAAAATGTTTCATTGTCCTACAATCACTCGTTTTTAATAGGGGCCCTCTCAAAAAGCAAAAGTTTAATTATAATCACCTTGTACACCAGGTATCTTAAGGGAATTGCAGGACACAACTGCAGGAGTCCACACGAATGCTGTCACATGACTTCATGCTAAACTGTAACTGGTGAAAACTGCTATCCTGCTACGTACAATGGAATGGAGAATGACAATTACGCAGTAGCTATGTCAGTTAGGAAACAACTGTAATACTTCAGAATCTAACAGCGCAGTATAACTGCATTGGTGGAATACGTTGTTACGACGGTCGTCCACAAAGTAAGTTTTGTTTGGTTATATAAAACGTCTACAGATACAGAAATATATTTATTGTACAAAAATATAAAACTGTTAAACTACGTTTTTACATAGTTTCCGAAATTTTGTAGGCACTTGTCATAGCGTGACACAAGTTTTTGTATGCGTTCTTCATAGGTTGCCAGCTGTGTATTCGAACATGTGGTAACTTGTTCTTTCAGCTCGTCATCATCGTTGAAGTGTTTGTAACCTCCCCCTCACTTATCGACCTTAATGACAGTGAAAAATTAAACCGCGTGCACCTAATGGAAATTTGTGAAAGGCAATCGTCACGCGAAGTTAATTTGTCGGTAAAGAGGGAGGAAAGGGTTACATCTAAATGAAAGGAAAAATGCAAGTGAAATTGGTGAAAATTAATTTTGAGAAATGGGTAAAATTAATAAAGAAAGCAAATGTGCGGTCATTACGTTAACAATTAACTGGCGTTAATTAGACATTTGAGATTTGGGGAAAATTACGGTCGCCACTCCTATGGACAACTACTATAATAACTGAAAAAGAAAGGTTATTGCACATATAATTAGCACTAAAAGCGTGGCAACTGAAGGTTGACACGTGTTGTGTGAAAACTGAATGTTTGTCAGAAGTAATAAATTTCGCTACACTCTGACTTAATTTAGCAAAAGAATTAATAAAACCGGAAAATTGAAAGTTAATTTAGTGACTGAAATTAATAGTGAGCTTAGTTTCTGAAGCACTACGAAATTCAAGAAAATAAGGTTAGTCTTGGCCTACCTCAACAATCATTTCAAAAGCTACTTGAAGCTACGCAATTTAGAAATAAGAGATTTAACTTTGAACTTGACTTAAATGATTCTGAACAATTAACAATAGTAAAATTTAGTACGTACCAAGCTGACCTGCAGTAACAGGTGAGCTAAAATATGGTAACAAAACTCGCACTCTTAATTTGTGCTTGTGTAATCTAAATATTGTAGCCAGCTATGAATACTTTAACTGAATTTTGAAATTAAAGCAGTGAAGTGGAATTATATTACTTTAATGCTGGCGTTTGAATTTCAATGACACTCGGGTTCATTCCAGAAAAGTAAGGGACCTTGCTTGGTAATGCAATTGGGACAATGAGCAACAAATGTTCATGCTAACTTGCTGTAATTTTAGTTATGCAATTGGAACAGTTTGAAAAGCTGAGGTCTGCCATACAATTCTAAAATTTTATGTGCTTCCAGTTTTCCTTGTTGGTTGATTGAAGGTATGAAGCCGTCGATCGAGGAGGTGGTGACAGTCACTCATTGTTGGCTGTCGCTGTTGCAGAAGCTGGATGTTGGCGCGCCTCTTTCTCGACACGGTCACCAGGCGAAACGGGCTTTTGATGTGCGCCAGCTAATGCTTCCCGTCCGCGACACCGTGTCAGAAACTATCTTAGCAAGTCGAGCGCAATTACATGCTGCAAACCCTGGAAGCGCGGCAACTCGCGGGAGCGTCACACAACACACCTGCTCCACCGCCCTACTCCAGCCAGACTGCTCTGCCCGCGCTCCACGCGGCAGAGTTAACACTACCAAAGAACCTAAACACTTTGGTTCTCCACACGACCTATCGATGTAGTCGTTGGATAGCATAGTTTTCCCTAGGCCAGCTTCAGCATAAAAATACAAATAATATTTACAAAACCAATTATACATCAAATGTAAAATAATTACAATATATAAAGACAAAGAAATGTCATATCTTCAGGTAACAAAATAAGGAAAAAAAATTTATAGTACAATAGATGGAAATAAGATGATATGCATTTCCGGCGTTACATGTTGACCACCAAGGACAGATTTTAGGTTTAAGAAGAGATGAAAGTCGCTTGGAGCGAGGTCCGGGCTGTACGGAGGATGATCAAACGCGTCCCAGTGAAATTCCCGTAAGAGTTGTTTGGTCACATTCGCCGTGTGAGGTCGGGCATTACCGAGAGGAAAAAAACCTTTTGACAATAATCCTCGGTTCTTGTTCTGCATTGTGCGGCGCACTTTCTTAATGGTCTCGCAGTAACTGTGTGCATTGATTGTTTGGCCTCCCGGTAAGAAATCAATCAGCAAAATGCCTTTTTCTGTCCCAAAAAACGGTGCACATGACTTTCCGAGGAGTCAAGATTTGCTTAGGCTTAATCTTCGTTGGGGATGAAGTGTGCCTCCATTCCATTGATTGCCGTTTTGTTTCAGGGGTGTCGTACGATACCCCAAGTTTCTTCCCCCATGAATGAGAAAGAAAACCATGACCTTCTTCACTGTAGCGTGTCAAAAACTGAAGTGAAGTGCACTGCCCATCCGTTGTGTTGTATGTTGTTCAGTAAGAAGGTTGGGTACCCAACGTGAGCAAAGTTTTCGAAATTTGAGTTTTTCAGTAACAGTTTCACGAATTAGTGATCGTGAGATCTGCGGAACTTCTATATCAAGGGCACTAAGTGCAAACTTACAGTTGTTCTTAATCTTCTCTTCAATTGTGTGAAGCAGTTCATCAGTAACCACAGACGGGCGTCCACTTCGTTCTTCATCGTGCACTTGATCACGTAATTCACTGAACAGTCTGACCCATTTTCTAACCACTGAATCACTCATAGCGTTTTGTCCGTAAATCTCGCAGATTTGAAGATGAATTTCCTGTGGTTTAACTTTCTTTGCAATTAGGAAACGAATCACAGATCTGATTTCACACCCAGTGGCATTTCCAATTACGACTGACATTATAAAGAAGGAGTACAAACCACACGTCGGCAGCAGCGATCTGAAAATGGCGTACATGTCTTCTCCTTGAGTCAGAGTAACTGCGCGCATGCTCGGAACTGCGATCGTAATGCTGCTGCCGATAGGAATGGAACTTACTTTGTGGACGACCCTCGTATTACATACAGACTCACTCGAACATTCTCAAAAATGTGGCGTCGTTATTTAAAGCTAGGTGAAAAGTAGAAAATGTGTGTTTTGTATCTATACGCCGCAAATAGTGACAACGATGATCATAATAAAAATACTAGGAATCGTAGCTCGCACGTAAAAATTTAAGTGTTCGGTTTTTCTGTGGGCTGTTCGAGAGTGGAACGGTAGAAAAATGACCTGAAGGAGGTTCGACGCTCTTAGTTGTGAACTGTAATCACGGATCACCGAAATACAGGTGTATGTTCTTTCGTTCTGCTCTCTGAACAAGGAACCGGCGCCACGTTTCACTGAAGCTCTGCTGCAGGCAGCGTGCCGGAACCTTCCCAGTTTACCCCTTAGCGCCTCGTTTGCGCCGCAGTTGTAGCTGCAGGGTCGTTGGCCGGCACCATTGTGCCTGGTGCTGCGGGATGCTCGTCGCCAAAAGCGGCCAGGACAAAGCGCCGCCTCGCAATATCCGGCCGTTTGCTCTTAGCGCGCTCCTCAAATGCATAAATAGCGCCTCTAAATCCGCAATGTTGCAGGCGCTAAGCCACGAGCGACCAACAAAAATGAGCAGCGTTCGGCAGTTTAGTGTCGCTTGGTCAACATTTATCTGCGCACGCAAATAAACGCGTGCACACGTATTAAATACAAACACTTGCTGCCGTAAATACTTCGAAAACTACGAAGTCTGGTAGGAGGATTTAGCTCTATTGTTTCAACAAGTACGAATGAACAAAGTATAAAAGAAGCCGCACTTCAGTTCATCTATCACTGAGGCACATTTTCCCTACCCTGTCTGAAATAACTGAGATTTATTTTTTGATTGCTGATTTTTTGAAATTCTTTTGATGCCTTAGTGGTTTGCGTTGCAGCTGTGCTATAGACTTTCGTCCATTACCAGATTATCTATTATAGGACGCTTTATAACATGGTTGACCTACTACAACTTTCACCTTATTTTCCATATATTCCTTACCTCTTCTGTTATAAGTACTTATGAAACTTCCATTTCTATCTTTACCTGCCACTTCAGTGTTCACTGAACATTATTTAATCCAAAATAGTCACTATAAACTGTGTCATCAGTAACTATTCAACTTCGTGAAAACTAACCAACAACTTTGTATTTACTGCAGTAGAGCAAACTCGGCCATAACGTATCAAACTTTCCATGTTCAACCAGCCATCTGACAGTGGAACACGGGATGTGAAACAGTTCTGACGAGTTAAATACGTAACAAACACTGATTTCTTAGAACATGAGTAAGAACGCCCTAAGTAAGCAGTCATGGACAAATGGTCAGTCACAGGGCATCGTGAAGTTTGGTCGGTAATGTACTTGTTTCTCTACCGCATTGTGTGGTAAAGTTAGTGCAATTGTTTAGTTCGTGGATGTGACATGTCCTCATACTATTTGGAAGCGAAGAAAATTCTTGAGCAGTTGAAAATTTTGGAGGGCGAAAGGGAAGATAACAAACTCATGAAGAACATTCGACGTGTGGAGTGACAATAGTTACAACACACAATACTACTCTACATCTACTTGTACACCGACGCCTACAAATAGATTCATACTCTGAAAACTACACTGAAGTTGAGGGCAAAGGTTGAACCTTGTTGTACCGATTATAAGTTCTGCTTCTCGTTCCATTCACGTATGGAGCGCTGGAAAAACGATTATTTAAACGCCTCTGGGCGCGCTATGTTTCATCCAAGTTTATCCTCGCGATCTCTATGGGAGCAATACGTAGGGAGTTACAGTATATACCATTTAAAATTGTTTCATAGAATATTGTAAGTAGGTCTTCTTGGGATAGCTGTCGTCTACCTTCACGCGTATGCAAGTTGAGTTTCTTAAGGATCTTAGTTATACTTTTCCAGAGCTCAAAAATACCTGTCATAATTCTTCCGGCCGTACTCTATATACGTTCAATATTCCCCGGCAGTCCTACGTACACTTCAGCAGTAATCTAGTACTGGTCGTATGAGTGATTTGTGAGCAATCTCCTCTCTAGACTGGTTGCATTTCCGTACTACTCTACCAACTAACCGAAGTCTGCGACTTACTTTGCCTACGACTGAGGATAAGTGCTCGTTACATATCACATCCCTAGAAACTGTTACACTCATATGTGTATGACTTCGCTGATTACAACCGTAACTCGTTTTCCTTTAATCGTAGGATTCTACGTTTCTTCGTTTTGTGAAGCGCAAAATGTGACATTTGTGAACATTTCCAGCAACCTCTTAGAAATCTTCTCAAGCTCCGAAGAATATATGTGTAGCTTTTCTTCATTCTTTATTTTAGACGATTCAGTCATCTGCGGAAAGTCTGAGGATGAATAAGTGGAGTGAAAGAAATAGAAAGGAAACGGAACTGGAAAGAGAGATAAAGAAATAATTATTTCTAGCCACTCAGGGAATTGCGGAAATGCAACGGCGAGAGTTGAAAATTTCTGCCAGACCGGAGCTCGATCTCGAATGCTCTGCTTCTCTAGAATGGATGCGCTTTCCACCAGACCCAAAATTCCCAACTTCCCCTCTCTCCAGACTGTATCGATCCGTGTCCATTAATACCCTACTCGCAGATTTCTGATCCCCGTAGGTGTTCAAATGCAGCCATCGTCCCCATAGAATTATAGAGGCGAGTGATCTGTTCTGTTGGACGATGCCCTTGCTCCGTCCATCATTGATTACTTTGCTGCCTAGGTAGTAGAATTCCTTAACTTTATCTACTTCGTGACCATCAATCCCAATAAATTTCTCCTTGTTGTCATTTCTGCTGCTTCTCATTACTTTCGTATGTCTTCGATTTACTCTCAATTCCAATTCTATACTCATTAGATTGCTCATTCCATTCAGCATACTCACTTCCACTCAAGATAGCAATGTCATTAGCAAATTGTATCATTGGTATCCTTTCACCTTGAATTTTAATCCCACTCCTGAACCTTTCTTTTATTTCCATCATCTCTCCTTCGATATACGGACTGAACAGTATGGGTGAAAGGCTACATCCTTGTCTTACACCCTTCTTAATCCGAGCACTTCGTTCTTGGCCGTTCAGTCTTATTATTCCCTCTTGGCCCTTGTACATACTATATATTATCCGCCTCCCCCAATAGCTTACCCCAATTTTTCTCAGAGTTTCGAAAATCTTGCACCATTTTACATTGTCCAACTTTCGTGATTGATCTATTTAGAGGTGTCTATCACTCTTCAACAGTACTGCCTACTTGGCTATTGCTCACTGGTGTGTCTATAGCCTTAGAGAATTTAAAGCGTATTTCGTCATTCCTTAGTTCTTCCTTACCCCACCTCATAGCGTGTTTATTCTTCCAGACTAATCTCTTAAACTTGAGCCTACTCTTCATCACTGCTACATTGTGATCTGAGTCTATATCTGTTTCTGGGTACGTCTTAAATATCTGATTTCGGAATCTGTCTGACCATAGCGTAATCTGACTGAAATATTTCCGTATCGCCCGGCCTTTTCCAAGTATACCCCCCTCTTGTGGTTCTTGAACAGAGTATTCGCTATTACTAGCTGAAATTTATTACAGAACTCAATTAGAATTTTCCTCTCTCATTTCTTGTGCCAAGCCCATGTTCTCCTGTAACCATTTCTTCTGCTTCTTCCCCTGCAGCTGCATTCCAGTCCCCCATGACCATTAGATTTTTATCTCCCTTTACGTACTGTATTACCCTTTCAATATCTTCATCTACTTTTTCTATCCCTTCGTTTTTAGCTTACGACGACGTCCCGCATGCCTGAACTACGGTTGTCGGTGCTGGTTTGCTGTCGATTATGAGGGGAACCACCTATCAGTGAACTGTTCACAGTAACACACTCTCTGCCCTACCTTCCTACTCATAACGAATGCTTCTCCAATTACAGCATTGTCTGCCGCTGTTGATATTACCCTAAACTCATCTGATCATAAATGCTGCTCTTCTTTTCAATTCACTTCACTTCACTGACTCTTAAAGTATCTAGATCGAGCCTTTTCATTTCTCTTTTCAAATTTTCTAGCTTTCCTGACACGTTCAAGCTTCCGACATTCCACACCCTGACTCGTAGAACGTTGTCCTTTCGTTGGTTGATCAATCTTTTCTAATTGTGACCTCCCCCATGGAAGTCCCCCTCTAGAGATCCAATTGGGGCATTATTCCAGAATCTTTTGCCAATGGAGATATCATCATGACACTTCCTCCATTACAGGGCACATGTCCTGTGGATGCACAATATGTCTCTTTAATTCAGTGGTTTCCACTGCCTTCTGCATCTTCATGCGGTTGATCATTGCTCATTATCCCGGCCTTAAGGGTAGTTTCCCAGACCAGGGACAAGAGTGCCTGAATCGCTGTCCGCTCCTGTGCCCTCTTTGACAAAGCCGTTGGCAGAATGAGGAAGATTTTTATGCCAGAAGCTTTTGGTCGCCCATGGTGGTGATTAATAAAAATGTAAGCGACGGCGGGTTTGGAACTTGGGAAACAGGACGTTTTGATTACTAATCAAAGACACTATCCTTAGACCATATTCTCTACCAAGTCACAAATCTCTCTGGATTCATCGTATAGCCATGCTTTCGATAATATGCGTAGATGTGGTACTGTGTCAAATGAGATTCGCAAATCAAGAAGTACTGCTTGTATTGAAAGGGATAAGGGCTACAATATTGAGAGTGACCTGGTGAAAATAGCATCAGCAACGAACCATACAAATATTGGCTTGGTTCCTGGTTTTTTACAGTAGAATCGGTCCCAATTGATTTGTCCAGGGGGGGGGGTCAATATGGAGCTAGATCAGCTGCTTTGGGAGGCTACTTTGTCGGGAATAGGTTTGGTTCTTGTTGATGGTATTTGGTAGGTGGTACTTCACAAGTCATGGCCTGAACCTCAGTAGGAAGGGGAAGGATAAACTGGATGGAATGATAGCAAAATCTTCAAAGGGGAGCACAGAAATTCATAGGAATACCTCTTTTTAAGATTAAGATCAGTGTTCAATCATCGATCATTGATTGAAATTAAGCTTAATGAGAACCTCTGACAGGGAGGTACTAGAGCTATTAAATAGCACAAGGCTGTCATAACAGTAGAGTGAGAAATAATGTTAGTACGTCACAGGATTCTCATAAAAGCACAGTAAAAATAATGCTAGGATATTGCGTCAGAATATCGGGGTATTAAAAAACAAAGTAGATGAGCTACTTGTTTGTTTAGAAGATTTAGAAACTGAGGATGGAATAGATATATTACGCCTGTCTCAATATAACATAGTCACAGGTATGGATATGGTAAATGTAGTTGGATATAAGCTTTCAACACACGTAAGTAGATCACTATGGAGAGACGAGGTGTTGACATATATGTTAAAATCTGTCACAGAGTGAAAAATTTGGAAACTAAGAATTTTGCGTAGAGCAACATATAGAAACATGAGCGTTTGAGCTTTAACTAAATTATGGTAGTTTTACTATTGTATCCATGTATAGGTCCCCATTGAGAAATTTTCGGCTGTTTTCGAAAACTTGGATTCTTTGTTGTGTCATCTGTCAGACAGAGGGAAGCAAATTATTGTTTGTGGGGAATTCAATGTAGATTTTCTGAAAGAGTCCAATAGAAAGCTTAACCTTGAAGTTTACTTGGTTCTTTCAATTTGACGTCAGTTATTGATTTTCCTACTCGGATCGTACAGGAAAGCAGCACACTAATAGATAATGTTTTTATAGAACAAGATAAATTTAATCAAATAAAAACATTTTCCTGTTAAGAATGGTATGCCTGATCATAATACGCAGCTAGTCACAATATATGACTTAGCTTGATGCAGTAATGCAAAACAGTCCTCCAAAACGCTCGCTAATTGATTCCCCCTCCCCTCCCCTCCCCCTCCCCTCCCCTCCCCCCTCCCCCCTAACAGTCATTATCAAAGACCAACACGCATCAATTAAACAATCAGAGGAAAACGAAAGCTTAAGACAGCCACCAGAACAAGCACAAATAGAACTCGAAGTAACACACATGTTAGATATAGAAGAAAATTTTCAGCTGACATATATAGAATACAAAGACACAAATACAGACATTAGACCATTCTTGCATAGACCGCCAAATAACCCACAAGTCGAAACAACAATAAAAACTATCAACACAATCATACACAAAATAAATGAAAACACAACTATGGAAGAGTCACAACTACTGGTTTATATAGGAGCAATCGCTACACTAAATATACACATTAGGCAGAGATCAGAACCAACCAACACGCAGAAGAAACCCACAAAACCAGCATGGCAACACAGGCTACAGATCAGAATAGAGAAACTGAGAAGAGACATCAGACAGCTAACACAATTTATAGGAAATGAAATGTCAGAAAAAAACTAAAAAGGTTAGGTAAAATCTCACAACAAGAAGCGATAGAGCAATTAGATGAAAAGAAGCAGAAATTACAAGCATTGGCCAAACGACTTAGAAGATACAAAAAAAAGTGAAAATAGAAGGAAACAAAACCAAACATTCAACACAAACCAAAAGAGATTTTACCAAACAATGGATAACACACACATTAAAATAGACAATCCACCAAAATTAACAGACATGGAACACTTCTGGAGCAACATATGGTCAAACCCGGTACAACATAACAGGCATGCACGGTGGACACAAGCAGAAACAGACACATACAAGATGATACCACAAATGCCTGAAGTGATAATTTTGCAACAGGAAGTCACCCAAGCAATTAATTCTACTCGGAATTGGAAAGCCCCTGGAAAAGATAAAATAGCAAATTTTTGGCTAAAGAAGTTCACCCCGACACATTCACATCTAACTAAATTATTCAACAGTTACATTGCAGACCCATACACATTCCCTGATACACTTACACATGGAATAACTTGTCTGAAACCTAAAGATCAAGGAGACACAGCAAACCCAGCTAAATATCGCCCCATAACATGCCTACCAACAATATACAAAATATTAACTTCAGTCATTACACAGAAATTGACACATACAACACAGAACAAAATCATAAATGAAGAACAAAAAGGCTGTTGCAAAGGATCACGAGGATGTAAAGAGCAACTGATAATAAATGCAGAGGTGACATATCAAGGTAAAACTAAGCAAAGGTCGCTACACTACGCATACATTGATTACCAAAAAGCTTTTGATAGTGTACCCCACTCATGGTTACTACAAATATTGGAAATATACAAAGTAGATCCTAAATTGATACAGTTCCTAAACATAGTAATGAAAAACTGGAACACCACACAAACAAATTCTAATAAAATCACATCACAGCCAATACAGATTAAGCGTGGAATATACGAAGGAGACTCATTAAGTCCTTTCTGGTTCTGCCTTGCTCTGAACCCACTATCCAACATGCTAAATAATACAAATTATGGATACAATATTACTGGAACATACCCACACAAAATCACACATTTGCTATACATGGATGATCTAAAGCTACTGGCAGCAACAAATCAACAACTCAACCATTTACTAAAGATAACAGAAATATTCAGCAGTGATATAAATATGGCTTTTGGAACAGACAAATGTAAGAAAAATAGCATAGTCAAGGGAAAACACACTAAACAAGATGATTACATATTGGATAACCACAGCGACTGCATAGAAGCGATGGAAAAAACAGATGCCTATAAATATTTAGGATACGGACAAAAAATAGGAATAGATAATACAAATATTAAAGAAGAAATAAAAGAAAAATATAGACAAAGACTAACAAAAATACTGAAAACAGAATTTACAGCAAGAAACAAGACAAAAGCTATAAATACTTATGCTATACCAATATTGACCTACTCATTTGGAGTAGTGAAATGGAGTAACACAGACCTAGATGCACTCAATACACTTACATGATCACAATGCCACAAATATAGAATACATCACATACATTCAGCAACTGAAAGATTCACATTAAGCAGAAAGGAAGGAGGAAGGGGATTTATCGACATAAAAAACCTACATTATGGACAGGTAGACAATTTAAGAAAATTCTTTCTAGAACGAGCAGAAACTAGCAAAATACACAAAGCAATCACTCATATAAATACATCGGGTACACCACTGAAATTTCATAACCACTTCTACAACCCTTTAGATCATATAACATCAACAGATACGAAGAAAGTAAATTGGAAAAAGAAAATACTACATGGCAAGCAACCATATCATCTAACACAGCCACACATCAATCAAGACGCATCCAACACATGGCTAAGAAAAGGCAATATATACAGTGAGATGGAAGGATTCATGATTGCAATACAGGATCAAACAATAAACACCAGATATTAGAGCAAGCATATTATTAAAGATCCCAATACCACAACAGATAAATGCAGACTTTGCAAACAACAAATAGAAACAGTAGATCACATCACAAGCGGATGTACAATACTAGCAAATACAGAATACCCCAGAAGACATAACAATGTAGCAAAAATAATACATCAACAGCTTGCCTTACAACATAAACTTATAAAACATGTTCCCACATACAAATACACACCACAAAATGTACTGGAGAATGATGAATACAAAGTATACTGGAACAGAATCATAATAACAGATAAAACAACACCACATAGCAAACCTGACATCATACTCACCAATAAAAAGAAGAAATTAACACAACTAATCGAAATATCCTACCCAATACAACAAATATACAAAAGAAAAGAGGAGAAAAAATTGAAAAATACATCCAACTGGCTGATGAAGTCAGGGACATGTGGCATCAGGATAACGTTGACATTATACCAATTATACTATCAACCACCGGAGTCATACCACATAGTATCCACCAGTACATCAAAGCAATACAGCTACATCCAAACTGATATATACAACTCCAGAAATCCGTAATTATTGATACATGTTCAGTTACCTGAAAGTTCCTAAATGCAATATAACATATACTGTACAGTTAACAGGAAGTCAAGCTTAACCAAGGTCCGTGTCCCTTTCCATTTTTGACCAGACAAAACCTCTGAGAAAAGAAAGAAAGAAATAATAATAATAATAAATGATGATGAATGATAATGAACGATAAAGAATGAAAAGAAATGAGAATCAATAATAATGAATAATAATAAAGACAAGTGTGATTTTGCATGCATTATCCTGTTGGAATTCAATCTTCCCGCCATTTTTTCTTCTGAAGGCTTAGGTTAGTGGACGTTTCACAACTGGTCTATTTTCCCGCCAAAATTCAAACTTCCCGCAAATTTTTGTGGAGGTTAGGTTAGTGGACATAGCACAATTGGCCTATTTTCCTGCCAAAACCCGCGATCTTGGATGACGTCATGTGCTGTTGCCAAGTGTACATACCGCCATTTTGAATAAATTTGGCAACAATGCAGCGTAGAGTGACACATAGGTTGCCCCACTTTTTGTATTGTGTAAGGAAAACTTTGTCACACATTCAGTAACAGTACAAAAGGTCGTATTCATTATCTATGTAACATGTATGTATGTACTAGACTGTCTTGATTCATGGCTTGTAGCTACTCATGTAAGACAACCTTGGATGCATTTCACATGATCGATGTTTCCGGAATCCAAGGTGAATGACATGGAAAAGTTCCTTCTGTTAGAGTTGGCTGATCACCTTTGAACTCAGAATGAAATCTAAAATTCAACAAATATATGTCAAGAATAATGGACGACATATTTGTGGACCACTTCCGCTACCCTTCTTGTAGACAGATGTGACATGAGTTTGCGTCCGACTATTGTGTACGGGTTTTCATTCTTGTAATCTACGGTAGCTTATAGTTAAGAGAAGAGCTAAAACAGCCACAAATCCATGTACAATCTTATAGTCATTCCATCAGGCCTTGGAGATTTGTTCAATTTTAACGATTTCATTTGTACCCTTACATCACTAACTGTATCACTCATCGTAGCAGTGGTGTGTGAATTGAAGTGCGCCAGTACAGTTCGATTTTCCTTTGTAATGGAACAACTGAAAATGGAGTTAAGCATTTCTTCTTTTGCTTTGCTATTCTCAGTTTCAGTTCCTGTCTCACCTCTGAGTATCTGGACAGTAACTCTGGTACGACTAATAGTCTTTACAACTGACGGAAAATTATTCGCGATTAGTGAGTGACCCTTCCATAATACTCTTTTTCGTGCATCGTCCTCTTTACGCCAAATGCATTTAATTCAGCGTCTCCCTATCTATAGTAGTATTCTTTGTTTTGCGCCAGTTGTGCAGTAGTTTGTTACTTTTTCAGTTTATTTACAATGAATACCACAGGTGGTCCCTCCCAACACGAATTTTTGTACTAAGTGCATATTTGTAAACTGTGTGCTCAAATGAAGCTTCATTTCCGAAACCCGAGCTTCAGTTCTTCTACATGCTGCCGTCCAGGGATAAATGCATAGAGTGCTTTGTTGATGTACACCACTACTGTCTCCTTATCTAGTTTGTAGAATAAACAAATCCTTCTACATTTATGTCATTACTACACGAGCCACTTGATGGCGTTTGACTAAAATTACTACTGGTACCACTAACTGATTCTACTGCGTTGGTGCGTAAGTTCGAAGCGTTTTTAAGTAAATTTACAGATACATGTAAAAAGACTTTAGTCTTTAATAATATATTCTACGTCATTATTTGCAGTGCTCTGCCAACGCTTTTCGATTCCAAGACTGCAGAAATCACGTACTTTTGAGACGAAGAACTCATTGAGCCATGTTCGGAGTGCATTTTCATCCGGAAAGGAAGTTTCTTGAAGTTTGTTCCATAGAGAGCGGAAAAGGTGAAAATGTGTGGGCGCAAGATCAAGTAAACAAGGTGGGTGTGGAATGATTTCCCAACAAAACTCACGTGTATTGTTTTTTGTCATTCTAGCTGAGTGGGAGCGGGCGTTATCGTGGGGTACCACCACTTCATGTAGTCTGCCTGGTCGTTGTTCTTGGAAAGTGTCCACAAGACTTCTTATTTGTTGACAATAAATGACAGCAGCGATGGTTACTCTTCAGGGAAGCAATTCCTAGTACATCACATCAATGCTGTTCCACCAGATGCACAATGTTATATTTTGTGGTTACTGTAGTGGCACCACAGTTTAAGATAGAGAAGTTAGATTTGTTGCAATATTTCAGATCACACAAGTTACTGCCAGGTGCTGGCTGGATTGCAGTTGGTTACGCTGACCAGCGGTTGTGAAGTGGAATTGAGGCCACATGGGCCATTGAACCTCTGAAAAGAGTTAAAGCAGTCGTTCACATGGCACAAGCTATAGGCATGGCACATCCAGGGTATGTGGGCATACATGACTCAGAGTGATGCGTTAGCAGAACGGAGGCACACAGCCAAGTGTAAATAGGTGTTGTTTTCTAAGAAGATTCATTCAAATGTGGCAGCTCTCCTGGATGGCGGCGCGTCACACACTGCCGGGCTACACACAGCAACAGATGGGGCGACATGGTTCCAGTCCACGGCGGGTCGTTGGTTCGACCCTGTGGGGTCAACGCGGGGTCCACAGCCAGCCAAGGCGGCCCGCTCTTCGATTCAGTACTGCGGACAGTCGTCTCGGCTCCCGACACACGCCAGAGAGTTTCGTGGCGAGGGTCCGCAGATTCCGACACAGGATCGCGGGCGGTCATTGCCGCCGCGTTCCCAGCTACGCCAGCCGAGCAAGAAGCAGCAGAGGGATCGGCCTACGGCTCAAGGCGGAGCAGCGCAGAGTCAACGGGGACAGTGGCCACTGAGTCGGCTGCTGGCGCAGCCCTCCTGACATAATAGAAACTCTACAGCTGGCGAACAAGGCCGGCACGGCAAGACACGGCGTTGCGTTGCACAGGTCGCTGGGGCAGTGGCCTCAGCATTGCGGGGCCTGTGACGTGGACCGAGGTGAACAAAGCACTGTAGTAGAAGCAAATAAATAATTTGAAAAGCTCGGATGAGTTTTAATACGGCACCTCCTGGCACCCATCCACTACGTTGTACACAGGTCTTTGCACAGCGAGTTGCTCCTTCGTTTGGGCTCAAATGTTCCTTACTTTTCCTTAAGTTAGCATAATGACATGATTTGTCGTCACCAGTAACGATACACCATAGGAATGGTGATGACGAGCAAGCAGCGATGCATATACTGCCACCCTCTGACTTATGTGATTTTGGCTTAGAGGTGCAGTGTGAGCACACCCGATTTTTGAACCTTTCTCATCGCTTGAAAATGTCTCTCGATGGTGAGATGGTCACAGTCCATCACATTTGTTAGCTTTTGAATGCACTGACGTGGGTCATTTTGGATTAATGCGTTTAAACGAACTTCATCGAACCTCGAAAATCTTCCTGACATGGAGAGTCATTAATGCCAAAATGAGCCTTCTAAAACGGGAAAACCATTTTCTGGCTGCCTCCGCTGCTGTCGCCCTTCTTGCATATGCCGGAAATGTCTCGATTTCTCCTCTTGTCACTCGTTTTCTAGTGTCTACAGCACCGCTTACTACCTCCAAATGACAAAATGACAATATGTATACGCCAATAGCAGCAGTGGACTACAGATAATAAATGAAAATCGATAAATAGACCCTTAGCTAAAGGAATACCAAGATGCAAAACAAAAGCGCACCACCTTAATACTTGTTCTAGTTGTACATTGTTAACCATTTTTGCTAAAATTAATTCTGATAAGTGCTACCATTATCAGTGTCGACATCCTCAAAGAGGAATCAGTCTATTTCCATCATGAGTTGGCGTCCGAAAAATCTGTTCTTGGTAGTTCTGAGAGATGGCATTTAGTAATGTTTCGCAGCAGATCCTATCACGCCCACCATTTACCAAGCCGTTATTTTCCCAGTCAGTATGAATGAACAACTTACATACCAGTGAACGTAGATTTTCTCTAAAGTTTTCGGGTACATTTGAAGATGAGCCAGGTGGTCGACTGAGGGATCAAATTGTAATTTTGTGCCCGCCCTTGATACTGAGTCTTGCCCAGACAGTCTAAATTCACCTTCATTTACTATTTAGGTGGACTTCAGTTTCTTGTCTACTGCGGCAAATACACAAGTTGCATTTATTATTAGCCTATCCCGTTGATACTTTGATTTTCCCCAGCAATTTCTCTGTATAATTTTTGGATTTTAACCACCTTTCTGTACACAGCATTAAGCTCCAGGATAGTAGCTCCGGCGCACACTGAAAATCCGTCCAAGTTCTACATTGGCAGCTCCTGGCAGCCGAACAGCTTGTGTTGATGACCTGTAGACAGTCAGTTGGGGGAAAAGATGAGAGAGTTGCGGCAAACATGGAAGCTATCGCAGCACATGGGGACAACCGAGCGCCCAAGCCTGCAAGCGAAGCATAATGAAGTCATGGAAGCCGAGAGAGTGTACGTCATACCAGTGACAGGAAGGCTAGGTACAACGCAACACTCAGTACTCGGGTGTCGAACCAGCAGGAAAGAGTCTCAGTTGCGATAGTTCAAAATCACTAGAAGAGTGATACTAACAGAAAAACAGGACACTTATTGTTATCGACATCTCCACCGCTGCAGAGCGCAAGGGAAGCGACGACTCCGGTGCTGCTGGCTCCTGTTTTCTAAACGTGGGCAGACCCCTGCGAGCCATGGGTACTTCAGATGGACTTGGGGCAAGAGTGCTGAATGCAAATATTAGACGTCATTGAGAGTACTTTGGAGACAGATGCGCAAATCTGAGGACGCGGGTCGACTAGTGCCCCATGTTGCAGCAGTCAGCACCCAATGCTTTGCTGCACTGGTGGTACTGCGAGCTGAGCGCATGCTGGCCTCACGCTGCTGATGTGACGTTGCACGATTAGCCCAGCCATGGCGAGGCACTTTGGAAGACAATCTTGTATTACTGCCTAATAAATGTGTTAATGTAAATGATGTTTCCTTGGAGCTCTTGAGTGTAACTAAGTCCTCGTTATCGCATCCCACCTGGCTCTCTCCTGACAACTATAGGAGTTTGGGACTGGACCCCTATGTCTGATGTCAGCAATTGCTTGTCAGTTGTAGGGACATGTACGTCTACTGCCACATCTACACTTCTAGAACAGCCAACTGCCTATGCAGTTCCGAAGTAAGGTTCTAACATTCTGCGTGGTGTCTGTTTGTTCTATGTCGTGTCTCCCTACAACTTTTGCGCAACGACGCTCTGAGCGCGTTTTTAGGGAATTGACTAGTTTGAACCTGGGACCTGTTGCTGGTAAGGAGACGCCAGACCACACACGACATGTAGAGTTCAGAAGAGTTCAGTGAGGCTAGCGATTATTTAACGAAATACTTAATGATTTCAGCGTCAGCTCCACTGCACTCCCTGTAAAAGAATCTTAATACCAACTAAATTTAGTGGAAGGGGTTCAAGACTTTCCTATTTTTAGTTAGCTGTTAAAATAACGTCGAAAAAGCAGTTAAGTTTACCATTGGAAATTTTATTCTACTCACAAAACATGGTTTATAAATTGCACTATTGATAAAAGGAAAAGTTTTAATACAGGATGATAAAAACCAACTGCGCTCAACAAAAATGTGAACGAATATTCCCTGAATGGGTTTCCAAGTTCTACAATGGATCGAAGGAGGACCTATGCCATATCTATAATCTTGGTTTAAATTAAGTTTCACAAAAGAGAAAACTATCAAAATGGTCTACAGTGATCCTCAATTATCTTTAATTGGTTATCTAACTTGTTGTAAATTACAGTGGCTGATGTGGCTTCTCAATAATTATATAACAGAAAAATCATCGTGTTTCAGATTTTTGCTTAAAGTGGCAAATGTGAACACCATGAGCTTTAATTGACGATCGACGCTAGTATTACGCAAAAAGGGGGTGTAACAGATGAGACTTCAGCTGTTCTGAGTGAAGCTTTATGCGCTGTTATGTGGCATCGCGTGCGTTCATTACCTTGTCGGTGTTCATCAGGGGGCGGCTGGCAGCACAGCTCCGCTCACCTCGCCGTCTCGGAAGCAACTCTCTCCTAACTTCTCCTTACTACAATTTACCGAAGTTGGTTTAAAAAAACTATCTGGCTGTGTTTTCATCTGACCAATCAGGGTCTCAATGTTAACCTTAAGCTCCGCCTACAAAAATTCTGTGTATCCAATGAGAAACGTTATACTTTTCGTGGTGGGGCAATGTTTTTAACGTTTGCAACGTAACAGAGACGGGAAAAAGTCTCACGCTAAAACTTGCGGCTGGGGTGGCCCTTTTAGTGTTATCGTAAGTTCTATACTGTTTTTCTGGTGGGCTCTAGCTTTTAACATGGGCTGGGGGGTGGTCCTAGCGGTTAGCTGGCGACGTGGGTGTCCGTCCCTTATCGTAGGGCCTTCTAGCTTAACACGGTTCTGCTCTCGGCTTCTGTTCTCGTTTCTACCCTCGGAACTGCGTCTGTCTCACGGTGGGAAGGTATGACATGCATTTAGGCATTCTTGTGTTAGTCTGTGGTATTCCGTTTGCTCACTCGTTACTCGTATTACTTTATTCGGAGCTATGTGACATACCGCTGGATTTGATTATCATGTCAGGGTTTTCATGAAAGGTGTTGGATTTGCGTGACACCTTACAAGGTCAACAGAGTTGAAGTTCGTAACAGTGTGTTGTGGTAAATGAGTAATATTTTTTTGGTTTCTTGTTGTTTATTTTCGTATGACCATGCTGGGCCGTACAGACCTTCAGAGTAGGTCAAAAGTGCCGTTATTTAGACCACAGAAACATACAGACATGTCTCAGTTCCTGCGAATACCGGAGAAGTTTACCTGCAACTATTGAGGTGTCCGTACCGTATTTTATCTGGGAATTGCTTGCCAGATGTTCAGGTTTTGTCAACTACCTGAAATATGTGTAGATGAGTTGGTCACGAAGCACACCAGTGCACTCAATCTCGTTGGACTATCGCACGTTGTAAAGGTAAAGTGTGGTTTAATACCAATTTTTGCTAATCGTGTGTGCAGTTTTTTTCTGCTCTGGTATAACGGTAGATGGAGTTAACAAAAATGGCAGAAAGACACGAGTAGAGACTGAGTGAAACGGTGGAAATTTTGAAGGGGCAGATAGCCGCATTGTTGCAAACTACAACGCAACAGGGACAAGACAATGGAGCATTGAGTAGGAGAATATAGCAGTGGGAAGCTGTTGGGAGCCAAGAACTCTTTCATTTGGTAGGAAATAGAACCGTATTGAATGTATCCGCCCATTCCATAGATTCTACAGCAGTTAACTTCATAGCGTCATTTTCGGAGACATCAACGGAGAATGTGTCTATTTTTATTAGTGAGTTAAAGTCTGCCACCAAATTGGGAAAATGTGCAGAAGAAACGTTCTTTAATACAGCTAGAGTAAAGTTAGTGGGTGACGTGAAACATACCTTATGTACCACGAGACTCTTAGTAAAACCCAAAGGTTACATGGACTGGCTGACTGTCTAACATAGCGCTATTGGAAGCAGAATAGCGCTAAGTTCTTTAGGGAAATCAGTGGAAACCTTCTTCGAGAGGAGTAGGAAGCTGAACTCGTAAATGTATGAACTAATGTATATATGGGGGCTGATAGTGATTCTGCATGATGCAGTGCACTTGGGTGGGGGGGGATTCGCATGAGCCTACTTTCTGCGAGCCGAGATATGATCAATTTTAGGTCCAAATATTTTGTTTTCTTACTTACGTTTTGCTTTTTATATTTTTAATAATTCTAGTGGTAGGATATTCTCCCTATGGAATGCCATATAAGAAGCATAAAAATCAAAGGTAATCAATATATTTCTCTCTTCAAAGAAAGTAAGTAAATTCTCTTGAAACGGATAACCAGACGTTTAGTGGGGTCTTACGAAGGTCGAGACGGACCGGACGCGTTGCCAGAAGGGCAACGCCGCCTCCAATTTAGTGCACATCACATACGATGAGGCGGTAATGTTCTTGCTGATGAACTTCGCTGCATGTTTGATGAAGATGGCAGCGAACAACCTAGTGCGCAGACATTTATAGTAAATGGACAGTAACCTCAGTACATTAGCGCAATATTCACCCACATTCCTGTGTAGTTTAAAGACATTGATGATGACCGAGATCATAATATCAAACTAAGGGAAATCAAAGATAAGATAAAGGCTGAAAAATAGTTCCACATTATTTCAATAGAAACGTGCTTATTGCCCAGCCAAGGAGAGCAGCTGGTTCAAAATGGTTCAAATGGTTCTAAGCACTAAGGGACTTAACATCTGAGGCCATCAGTCCCCTAGACTTAGAACTACTTAAACCTAACTAACCTAAGGACATGACACACATCCATGGCCGAGGCAGGATTAGAACCTGCGAGCATAGCAGCAGCGCGGCTCCGGGATGAAGCGCCTAGAACCACTCGCTCGCAGGGGCCGGCTAAATTCTCTGTAATTAAGGGCAAAGACTAACTCGTAACTAAACCATTGTAGAGAAGCCCGGAGATACAATCGAGAGATATCTCAGACCGGATGACAAGATGACAATCTTCTGAATGATCTTACTGAAGAGGCAAATAGAAAACCGTAAGGCTAGAGAAGCAACTGTTATTACCATGGTGCGTCACCCTTAACATTTCTGCGTTAGCAAAATTGATTTCGGTTCCTTTTGTTTTTTCTGAAATATCCTAGTTCGACAGTAAGTCTGGTCATGGCAGCTTAGAAGCACTAGCTTCTTCATCATCTGGACGGTTACAGTCTAAGTATGTAGCTGTATGTATGAAATGGGTCCGCTAGATCATTTATTTGGTGGTTTGTGTTATCAGCAAGAAAAGGATACACCTATGCGCTGCCTCGCATGCGCTTATACGTTAATGCTTCGCGTGAGTTCTGTGGTACAACATGAATTAATTCAATTTGGGTCGAACTTCGTAAAGGTGTATATAGAATGTGGATAAGCCGCTAATTTCTCACTGAAACTCATCCTCTGCCGCCCTGCGCAGACAGTTTTGTCAAGCATAGATGATAGTAATTTTTGCCTGTTGAAGAGATTATTTGAACTGGTGCAGATATGTGTATGATTAATAAAACTGTTGGATTTTCCAATGTACTTAAGAATCATCGATATTTGTCCACTGAATTGCTGCCTTCGCTGACAATGTAATGGAGAGTTTTTTTTTCTCCAACTTTTACTATGGTGTATTCGAAATGTATAATGTATGTTTCCTGTTGTTCTCCACAACTAGCACAATTATTTACTTTTAAGAAATCCGTGGCAGTTCAATTGCATCTGCGCGAGAAGACAGACTATGCCTGCCGATCAAGTTGTAAGTGTTGGTGAATGTGGTGGGGTTCCGACACCACAGCTATGTCACACTGTTGTCAGTTTGTTGATGGAATGCAACTGAATTCGACAAGTTAAACTGTTATATAAGAAACTATCAGCCTCAACTGCGGTAATTAAACCAACCTTTACCTAGGTTTCAGCCCAAATAATTGAGTTTCACGTGAGCTCCCGAGGCCCACCGCACGGCGTCCATGGAGACGAGGCGCACGCCAGAGTTTAAGTAAAGTCTTAGTGTTGACTTTGTACTCATGCACCGCATTTTTAAAATGTGGCTACGCCTATTCAGACTGTTTTAGTTTTATTTCTAGACCGTGCCCGCTTAGACAAATTATAGATTCAGGTATATCTTCTGAAGAAGGCTCAATTATTTTGGCTGAAACCTAGGTAAAGGTTGGGTTCATTACCGCAGTCGAGGCTGTTAGTTTCTTATATATTAGATTATCACGATTGCTGACTGTGCTTGAATATTGAAAGTACAAAAACATTATACTGTATATGAATGAATGGTAACGAGCGAGGTGGCACGGCTGTTAGAAATTTGGTCTCACATTCGGGAGGATAGCAGTTCAGTTCCCTGTCCGGCTATCGTAATGTATGTATTTCATAGTTTACACTAAACACTATCAAACATACGGTGGAAATCTTCTTTAGGTCGTGTTCCACAGCTTTGGTTAGGCGTTTTTATGTGTGTAGCACACGGCCATTATCTTAAAATATGTCACATACTCAGTCTTTGGTGTGGAAGTAAGCAAAGCAATTAATATAGACCCATGTGCAAAACCTAAGAACGAAAATAATTTTCACATGATGTATTACTGTCAATGAAGCTTGGCCCATACATAGAAAAAACTGCTACCGTACAGAACAGGACGTAAATGAATGAAATGCGCAATGAGACGAACGGAAACGGCTCTTTTATTCAAGGATTACATTGAAGTCAGCGCGGTTTATGGTGATCCCCTGGACATGATAAAAAGAGGAACGTGGTTTGTGTGATCACTACGGATGGTAATGCGTGCTGGTCACAATGTTGGGAAGGAGTGTATTACGTGTACCCACCTATCGTCACATGAGGGTACGTAATGCACCCAGGTACATTGTCGAGCATGATCGTTTTGGTGTGGGAAGGCATAATGCTGCATGGGAGTGGTGACCTTCGAATTCCTAAACGTAGTGCATTCACCGGGTAACAGTACTGCGGTACTGTACTCTTTCCACACGTGCGTCTTTCCATTGGATGAATTCATTGCTGATATATTTTTTGTGGCTGAAAGTACGTGACCGCATCGAACGGCGTAGGGGAAGAAGCTCTAGGAATAAGAGGATATTCGGCCAATGGACTGAGCTGTCCGTTCCCCCGACTTCCTATCGAGCATGTTGGGGATGCGTTGGGGAGACGTCTTGCAGCAACGACCACCCAACACATGACAGCCGCGCTGTCGGGCCAGTGGAAGTACTGCCGGAAGAACTCCTTACCGACCTAGTGGCCAGCACGGGAAGACGTCGCAGAGCGTGCGTTGCCGTCCACGATGATCATACTCCCTATTAAGAACCATGTAAAATTCTTATGTCCGTCGGTCTATCATAAACCGGAGTTTGAAAAAAACTTATTTCTGTTCATCTCATTGCATATATCTTTATCACTATATTGTAGCAGTTCTAAGTACGGTCAAAGTTTCATAGAGCTACGTTACTTACCAGTGACACATCATGAGAAAGTTACTTTCGCCCTTATGTTTTGCATACCAGTGCATTTTACAATAATGGTGAGAGCTGCTTTCTTAGAATGGGGCAGGAGAAGGTTAAGATTGTGGATGGGGCCGTAATCAGTTACTCTTGGTTGCACAACAAATACGTAAACTTTATTTAAAGAAATTAAAATTTTAAAACAATACCTTAAAAGACATAATTGACTCTATGACGACTAAAGGCCTTATCACAGGACAAAAATTCGACAATTTTAGGGCCGAAGGCCACCAACAATAACCTCAAACAAGAAACGGCTGAAGGCCTGATTTGTAAGTCAGGAAAAAAATTCCAAATACGAGTAGTACACATCTCAACAAATACCTTGCTTTTAAAACAAGTTTTCTTTAGAAAAAAAACTTATTCTAACACGGCTAAAGACCTTACCATCAAAGAAGTGAAATTATTGCGTGGCTGGAGGCCATACCAAAAATAATTAGAAAATTACAAATATCCCTCAACGAACATGACAATCTAAGGAATCAGGACAAGCGCTTCTCAGCAAGTGTTCAAAGGGTTGGGCTGGGAAGGTACCTCAAACATACGGTAAGGTGAGACAGGCAGACAAGATTTGTACTCAAGTAACAGGATGGCAACTCAAACTAGGGGCAGCTTAAGCGCCGACCGACCGACTCACCAATCCGCCTAACGTCCGATCACCGGTACAACGATGGAATATTTCTAGGCAAGGGCGAAGAGAGCACTACGTCTTCAGACAACACCCAATGCCGAAGGAAACACTGGAACCAAGGTAGACCTCCCAAAAAAAAAATATATGCACAGTACAATACAAGAGGCTGTCGAACTACACGTCATGTCGGACAGCATCAACACGAGGAGGAAAGGTACACTTCCGCAAAAGTACGCTAACCTCCAGGGCAGGTAACTGGGGTGTTAGCGCCCACAAGGCAGAAAATACCGCTGGTTGCACTTCTCTAATAAGAATAATACTAAATTCAATGATGAATAACAAATAGAGAAAGACGGCTACAATGTTTCACCGCCTCAAAACACTTCACTCGTTACCGCCAGGCTCAGCGGCCCTGGGAGCAACAACCCGCCGACCAAAGGCGAGATCTCAGAATAGTCGAGATTGCATTATCAGTTAACTCTTCACTCAACTTAAACGTCCAGGGTTCAGTGTGCAACGAATTCGTCGCTCTCGCAGCTACATCTCCTCAATCCGGCAGTGGCAGCATGCCGCCAGCGGTCCCGGGTTGCTTCCGCGCTTCACCACGGACCAACTCTGCGCTCCCCCCTCCAGCACCCCCACCCCAACCATCCTGATGTCCGCTCGCAACTCCTCACTCCCCACAACGCGACCCGGAAATACTAGGTGTCGCTCCAAAGATAGTACCACAGTACTCGTATCAATAAGTGCTGCTGCTACCACTCACGGGGAGGCAAGCCAACAACTTAGTGACGCCAGCAAATCGAATAAGAAACGAGATGCCAACACCGCAATGACAAGATGCCAAGCAATAAACGGCATGAATACGAGCCGCGTACGGCTCAAATGGACGTGTGGTATGTACCATGTTAAGGTGTTAAATCTGCCAGGTGATAACAAACTGTCGAAACTAGATTTGAGCAGCATTTTGGTGTTATATACATAAAAGCACATGGCCGAAGTCCGCGAGCCTTCCTCATGTAAGTGCTTCTGCTCCGTCTCTAGTGACCTCACCGCCAGGTCGTTAAACCCTTATATTCCTTCTTTCGTGCGTACTGACGGGACTACACTAGCTGTAAAAATACATTACAATTACCTTTAGTTGAGTGTGATGTTCCCTGACACTAATACGATGCGCGATATGGAGTGGAAGATGAAAACTTCTGTCGCCCTGAATAATCCAAACACCAGTATCGGCCACGTGTTGGCGGCTACAGGCTAAGTAGAGCAGTGGGGCGTGCCAGATCAGCATCGGCGACGTAACTCCCGCACGACGACAAGTAATCCAGGGGCGCGCAGGTAGCGAAGCTGCGGCTCGTGTAGTAAATTCGTCAGTATCGGCATGTGGCGGCAGGGCGCACGGGCCGCAGCCATCCGTTACCGTCCGGCGTCATAGCGTCCTCCGCCCTCCACACTCCGGCCAAGAGGCGAGCGATTTACTGCGCGCAATATCAGCTCGACGCTGCGCGGCGCGACGCGACGCGTTGACGTGGCCGAGGTCCGGGCCGGCCTCACTGGTGCTGCCTCTCTTTGTCCAACACGACTAGCGTCCGCGCGCTTGCAATTAAACCTTCAGCTGCAAGAGCCTTATTCTGTCCTGTTCCAGCAAGACTGTGTCTACGATTTCGCATATGCAGATTTCGAGCTATTGTTATGAGAGAGAGAGAGAGAGAGACAGAGAGACAGAGAGACAGAGAGACAGAGAGACAGAGAGACAGAGAGACAGAGAGACAGAGAGACAGAGAGACAGAGAGACAGAGAGACAGAGAGACAGAGAAAAGAGGTCCCTAGGTGCCTCTGAACAGGCCTTGAAGACCTAACGCCCAACGGTACCGACCAACCCAAATTCCGTTTCATCCTCAGGACACAGACGTCACTGCTGATGCGCATGTGGTCAGCACGCCGCTCTCCCTGCCGTTGTCAGCTTTCGTGACCGGAGCCGCTACTTCTCAATCAAGTAGCTCCTCAATTGGCCTCAGTAGGGCTGATTGCATCCTGCTTGCCCACAGCGTTCGGCAGACTCGGTCAGCCACCCACCCAAGTGTTAGCCAAGCCCGACAGTGCTTAACTTGGGTGATCCAACGGGAACCGATGTTACCATAGCGGCAATGCCTTTGCAAGAAATTATGCCATAAAGCAATTATTGGAGAACCATGAAATGGTAAAATTTGTACGTTGCGAATTCCATTTCATTTATTTGGTTCTGACGTGCTTATGGTCAGACTTCTTCAGGTCGACAGCTCACTGGGAGTATGTAGTCGTCGAGCGTGTAGCCAAGACAGTCGAATAATTTATGGTCATAAGTCTTCTGACTTTCTTTATTCGATCTTCAACGAATTCCTATTCTTCGCTAATATCTACATATCAGAGCTATACGTACGTACATGGTCCTCATTTATTGTATTCTAATCGCCTTCTTCCCCCACAGCTTTTGTCCACCTCTCTGATTCTGTGGAAAAACTATCATCAGTCCACATGATTTCTTGCATAATTCTGCAGCACCGCATCCTAAACGTTTTGATTATATTCTTTTCCAATTTTTCCAAAGTCCATGATTCATTCCATCTGTGTTCTTGACTAACGTTTTCGGAAACTTATTTCTCAAATTAATGGTAACTGAAGAAAACTTCAAAAGCCAAGATCGCTAAAAAGCGTTATATTGGATGGCCGGTTTCGACAGAGCTTTGCTGTTATCATCGGATATTAAGCTTAAAAATTTTTTACAAGTTATTCACCAGAGTTGCTTCACATTTCGTAGATGGACAATATGTAGTAAACATTTTTAAAGCGTAAGATCCGATGATGACAGCATAGCTCTGTCGAAACTAGTCAGAAATGGTTCAAATGGCTCTGAGCAATATGGGACTAAACATCTGAGATCATCAGTCCCCTAGAACTTAGAACTAATTAAACCTAACTAGCCTAAGGACATCACACACTTCCATGCCCAAGGTAGGATTCCAAACTGCGACCGTAGCAGTCACGTGGTTCCGGACTGAAGTGCCTAGAACAGCTCGGCCACGCCACCGGCCGAAACTAGTCATCATCCGATAAAATGTTTAACGATCTTGGCTTGTAAGTTCTGTTCAGTTATCATACATTGGAAATCGCTCTCAGACTGACCATGTCGGGAAAACAAATATTCTCAAATTAGGGCCTATGATTGATAATAGTAGACTTTCTTTCACGAGATTTTGTAGTCTTTCTCTGTGTTAGTCTGCTTCTTAACTCTTCCTAGGTACATCCGTTATGTTTCCAAAGTTAAAGAATTGTTCCGTTTCGTCTCCTACATGGTAGCCTGTTTAGATTCTTAGTTCACTGTTAATTTCATTACTGACGTATTGCTGTTAGCTTCTGTTTAGGGTTGCACTGTCGAATAATCACCTTCCATTGCTGTAGGTGGAGTGGAGTCGAGTTAGCACGTATTAATCATTCCTCTGTTCTGGCTCAGGTAATGGTTTGACAATGTGTTCAGGAATCGATCCGTGCGTGCCATTTTCCGATGTATGCTATCCCACAGGTTTGCACCAACACCTCCAGGAAGGGTAGCTGTTGGTACTTTCCCATATCTATAATAAATCTAATGTTGGAATGAAGCTTGTTCATATTTCTGGGGAAGTAATGGGGTTGTAACTCACATGCACATTTTTCGTTAACTAATTGTCAGCACACATGGAGACGACTGGGATAAGATCACAGCAGCATACAGAACGAATTGGACCGGTGCACGGAGCAACAAAAGAAACAGTTTGCAAGATGTGGTAAGCAGAACGGCAAGTCGATTCCCAAAATGTGACGCACAGTAGCCAACCTCAGTGAGCGACCATTCTCTCTTTCGCATAGAACAGCAACATCATCACTAAATAATATCATTTATATCATTTTACTCTGAATTTTAATCCCTCTTTTCGTCTTTTCTTTTATGTCGTTCATGGGTCATTGAACTACATAGTGAACAACTGCAGTAAATACTAGTGCGCCGTTTTTTTAAAAGTTTGCCTCTACCTTTCCTAAGGCCAGACCAACACATTTCTGGTGTAATACTGTCTTCTATACGGAAGATATACAGGGTGAACATTAATAAAACTGCAATGGATGGGTTCCAGGAGGTAGAATGTGCCATATTGAAACTCGGCGAGAACTTTACAAGCGATTTATTGATTTTTTTTTTTTTTTTTTAGCTACAGTGCCCCGTTCACCTCAGTCCGTGTCACAGGGCCATGCAATGCTGAGGCCACCATCCTAGTGACCCAGTGCAACACGCTGTGTGTCAGCCTTGCTTGCCAACAGTTTGTGGCGTCGTCAGGATGCCAGGAGTTGGTTCAGCGGTCAGTGCCCCTGCCGACTCAGCGCTGCTGTGTGAGCGGCTGGTGGCCAGCTGCTGCTTCTTCTCACCGGCGTGGATGAGATCGTGACGACGAACAAGTGCACGTAATCCGGCGTTCGAATCTGCGGCCCTCGCCTCAGGAAGTCTCCAGCACGTGTCGGGAGCCGAGACGACTGCCCGCGATAGCGATCTGAAGCGTGGCTCACCCTGGCTGGCTGTAGACCCCATGTTGGCCTCAGAGAGTCGAACCAACAACCCACCGTGGACCGAGACGCTGGCGCCCCAGCTGTTGCTGCGTGTAGCCCAGTGGTGTGAGACGCCATACTGTCCAGGAGAGCTGCCACACTTGAAGCTCGTTAGAAAGTGGCACGTATTTATAATCGGCTGTTTGCCTCTGTTTCGCTAATGCGCTGGAGTCACGTAATCACCACACCCCGGTTGTGCCAGTAGGCCCCTTCTGCCTGAAACTTGCGCCATGCACACCGCTGCGTTTAGTCTCATCAGCGGTTCGATGGCCCTTTGGCCTCCATTCCGCTTCGCAGCCATTGGTCAGCTCAACTTACTGCAATCCGGCCTGCACCTGGCTGTAACTTTTGCTCTTCGAAATATTGCACCAAATCTAGCTTTTCTAACTGTGGTGCTGCTACTAAATCGACGAACGGCAGGGACGGATTCCTGATTAGAAATGGAGGAAAACAGGTCCTATCAACATACACTCCTGGAAATTGAAATAAGAACACCGTGAATTCATTGTCCCAGGAAGGGGAAACTTTATTGACACATTCCTGGGGTCAGATACATCACATGATCACACTGACAGAACCACAGGCACATAGACACAGGCAACAGAGCATGCACAATGTCGGCACTAGTACAGTGTATATCCACCTTTCGCAGCAATGCAGGCTGCTATTCTCCCATGGAGACGATCGTAGAGATGCTGGATGTAGTCCTGTGGAACGGCTTGCCATGCCATTTCCACCTGGCGCCTCAGTTGGACCAGCGTTCGTGCTGGACGTGCAGACCGCGTGAGACGACGCTTCATCCAGTCCCAAACATGCTCAATGGGGGACAGATCCGGATATTTTGCTGGCCAGGGTAGTTGACTTACACCTTCTAGAGCACGTTGGGTGGCACGGGATACATGCGGACGTGCATTGTCCTGTTGGAACAGCAAGTTCCCTTGCCGGTCTAGGAATGGTAGGATGGATTCGATGACGGTTTGGATGTACCTTGCACTATTCAGTGTCCCCTCGACGATCACCAGTGGTGTACGGCCAGTGTAGGAGATCGCTCCCCACACCATGATGCCGGGTGTTGGCCCTGTGTGCCTCGGTCGTATGCAGTACTGATTGTGGCGCTCACCTGCACGGCGCCAAACACGCATACGACCATCATTGGCACCAAGGCAGAAGCGACTCTCATCGCTGAAGACGACACGTCTCCATTCGTCCCTCCATTCACGCCTGTCGCGACACCACTGGAGGCGGGCTGCACGATGTTGGGGCGTGAGCGGAAGACGGCCTAACGGTGTGCGGGACCGTAGCCCAGCTTCATGGAGACGGTTGCGAATGGTCCTCGCCGATACCCCAGGAGCAACAGTGTCCCTAATTTGCTGGGAAGTGGCGGTGCGGTCCCCTACGGCACTGCGTAGGATCCTACGGTCTTGGCGTGCATCCGTGCGTCGCTGCGGTCCGGTCCCAGGTCGACGGGCACGTGCACCTTCCGCCGACCACTGGCGACAACATCGATGTACTGTGGAGACCTCACGCCCCACGTGTTGAGCAATTCGGCGGTACGTCCACCCGGCCTCCCGCATGCCCACTATACGCCCTCGCTCAAAGTCCGTCAACTGCACATACGGTTCACGTCCACGCTGTCGCGGCATGCTACCAGTGTTAAAGACTGCGTTGGAGCTCCGTATGCCACGGCAAACTGGCTGACACTGACGGCGGCGGTGCACAAATGCTGCGCAGCTAGCGCCATTCGACGGCCAACACCGCGGTTCCTGGTGTGTCCGCTGTGCCGTGCGTGTGATCATTGCTTGTACAGCCCTCTCGCAATGTCCGGAGCAAGTATGGTGGGTCTGACACACCGGTGTCAATGTGTTCTTTTTTCCATTTCCAGGAGTGTATGTTTGGAAATGCATAATTGCCACAGTAGATGGCACTGACGAATGAAAGTTCCTCTGACTGCGTGAAACGTTTTCCTCGTATGTTACAGGCTGTGTAATTGACGCAGCATATTGTAAGCAACAGAATAGTCCGGCATTCACATCGGGAACAAGCACAGATGGTGTTTGTTTACGGCCAAGCAGATGGAAACGGTCGGGAGGCAGCACGGTTATAGCAAAACAAGTACCTTCACAAACACCAATTGCATCACACAACATTTCAAGCCCTTTGTGGCCATTTGGGTGACCATGGATCCTTTCAGACAAATGAATGTACACGGAGGCGGCGGACTGCACATACACCAGATTTGGAGGACTGTGCTGCTTCTCGACCGTTTCCATCTATAGTGGTGTACAAAATTAAAGTGAAAAACGGATATTTTGCTGGGGTGCGTTTATTTTGCCACGAAATATTACAAACAAGTATCAGTAAAGTAGAAACAATTTAAAGAATAAAGAACGTAGGCCACTGCAACATACATAACGGCAGACAAAAATGTTCTTCGTTTCTGTCAACTAAACGGATTTGCACACACCTTCCAACGGCTGGTTAATGTGTTCAGTATGGAGTGTGACCACCTCTGACAGGAAAACAAGCCTGACAACGATGGGGCATGCTATGGATAATGTCATCAATCTTACGTCGAGGCATTAACGCCCATTCTCCCTGCAGAACTGCTCGCAAGTCTTGGAGAGTGGTTGGTGTGTACTGAGGCGATGCAGCCTGTCTCCCTAGTGCATCCCAGAAGTGGGGTATGGAATTCAAATACAAAGAGCGAGCAGGCCATGCCATGCTTGCAGTAACTTCCATTCCCAAGAAAACATCAGCCACCTGTGCTCTGATGTGGAGCATTATCGTCCATCTGTACGAAGTCTGGGCCAACAGCACCTCGCAACAACCACACATGAGGTCCCAAGATCTCGTCACGATACCTGACAGCGGTTAAACCTTGCCGATTCAACCATACAGTTTCATGAAGGGTTGTTTGAGAGGTCAATACAATCCCTGCCAACATAACTAGGAGTCCTCCACGATATTGGCCTCTTTCCACGATATTTGGATCCCGAAATCGTGTTTCCCGTTCCCTCCAGATCCGAATGTGCTGGGAATCACTTTCCAGACCAAATCGGGACTCATCTGTGAAAGGAGCATTGGCCACTGTTCGACCGTCCAGGTGACATGTTGATGACTCCACTCTAGATGTTCCCTACTGTGAAGACGTATGAGAGGAACACGTACAGCAGATCTCCGACAGTGAAAACCACTCTACTGAAGCATTCTGTACATAGATTGCCTCGATACAACACGTCCAGTGGATGCTGCGAGGTCAGATGCCAGTTGTAGTGCAGTACTAAGGTCGTACCTTTACAGCCAAATAACGTTCCTCTCTTTCTGATGCAGCACATGATAAGCCCTGTCCTGCTCTTCGGGATACAGTTTCGGTGTCTATAAATTGTCACCACATCCGAGATTAAACCATCAGGAGACCTCAGTTTGCGACTGGCAGCTTCCATCTATCCTATGGCCCTCGACCACAGAGAGTCTGGTAGGCGTCTTCTCTGTGCCATACCGCACCGTCTATGGCTGTATACACAGCAATTGTAGATGTGGCACTACCCCGCAAACACTAACCCGTTTGGCAGATGCCCTGACGTCATCGTTGGCGTGGGTGTCCTTTGATCGGAATCCCATCTTGGTTTCAGGACACGATCATACGGACATATGTTGACAGTTTGTATATCATGAATTAGACGTAGGATGGGAAAACAGCGTTTGTTGCTTTAATTTTGCACATTAGTGTACTTCGCTATACACAAACGCTATCTCGGTTTGTTCCCGACATAAACACCGGATAATTCTGCTGCTTACAGTGCGCTGCGTCAATCACATATCTGTAACACACAAGGAATACACGGCAAGTGGTCAGAGGAACTACCATTTGTCAGCGCCATGTACTGTGGCAACGATGCATTCCCAGAAACATGTCCATAGGACATTTCTCCCTCCATTTCCACTCAGGAATCAGTCCCTGTGGTTTGTCGTTTTTTTTTTATTATTATCTTTGACTTTTTTTTCTCAGACTTAAGTCTGGTTAAAAATGGAACGTGACGCGGACCTCGGTCAAGCGTGACTTCCTTGTAACTGTATGGTATATGTTATATTGCATTTAGGAACTTTCGGGTAATTGAACATGTATCAATAATTACAGATTTTTGTAGTTGTATATATATGTTTGGATGTAGCTGTATTGCATTGATGTACTGGTGAATATTGTGAGGTATGACTCCTGTAGTTGATAGTATAATTGGGATAATGTCGACTTTATCCTGATGCCACATGTCCTTGACTTCCTCAGCCAGTTTGATGTATTTTTCAATTTTTTCTCCTGTTTTCTTCTGTATATTTGTTGTGTTGGGTATGGATATTTCAATTAGTTGTGTTAATTTCTTCTTTTTATTGGTGAGTATGATGTCAGGTTTGTTATGTGGTGTTGTTTTATCTGTTATAATGGTTCTGTTCCAGTATAATTTGTATTCATCATTCTCCAGTACATTTTGTGGTGTGTACTTGTATGTGGGAACGTGTTGTTTTATTAGTTTATGTTGTATGGCAAGTTGTTGATGTATTATTTTTGCTACATTGTCATGTCTTCTGGGGTATTCTGTATTTGCTAGTATTGTACATCCGCTTGTGATGTGATCTACTGTTTCTATTTGTTGTTTGCAAAGTCTGCATTTATCTGTTGTGGTATTGGGATCTTTAATAATATGCTTGCTCTAATATCTGGTGTTTATTATTTGATCCTGTATTGCGATCATGAATCCTTCCGTCTCACTGTATATATTGCCGTTTCTTAGCCATGTGTTGGATGCGTCTTGATCTATGTGTGGCTGTGTTAGATGATACGGGTGCTTGCCGTGTAGTGTTTTCTTCTTCCAATTTACTTTCTTTGTATCTGTTGATGTTATGTGATCTAAAGGGTTGTAGAAGTGGTTATGAAATTGCAATGGTGTAGCTGATGTATTTATATGAGTGATTGCTTTGTGTATTTTGCTAGTTTCTGCTCGTTCTAGAAAGAATTTTCTTAAATTGTCTACCTGTCCATAATGTAGGTTTTTTATATCTATAAATCCCCTTCCACCTTCCTTTCTGCTTAATGTGAATCTTTCTGTTGCTGAATGTATGTGATGTATTCTATATTTGTGGCATTGTGATCGTGTAAGTGTATTGAGTGCTTCTAGGTCTGTGTCACTCCATTTCACTACTCCAAATGAGTAGGTCAATACTGGTATAGCATAAGTATTTATAGCTTTTGTCTTGTTTCTTGCTGTCAATTCTGTTTTCAGTATTTTTGTTAGTCTTTGTCTATATTTTTCTTTTAGTTCTTCTTTAATATTTGTATTATCTATTCCTATTTTTTGTCTGTATCCTAGGTATTTATAAGCATCTGTTTTTTCCATCGCTTCTATGCAGTCGCTGTGGTTATCCAATATGTAATCTTCTTGTTTAGTGTGTTTTCCCTTGACTATGCTATTTTTCTTACATTTGTCTGTTCCAAAAGCCATATTTATATCATTGCTGAATACTTCTGTTATCTTCAGTAATTGGTTGAGTTGTTGATTTGTTGCTGCCAGTAGTTTTAGATCATCCATGTATAGCAAATGTGTGATTTTGTGTGGGTATGTTCCAGTAATATTGTATCCATAATTTGTATTATTTAGCATGTTGGATAGTGGGTTCAGAGCAAGACAGAACCAGAAAGGACTTAATGAGTCTCCTTGGTATATTCCACGCTTAATCTGTATTGGCTGTGATGTGATGTTATCTGAATTTGTTTGGATATTAAGTGTGGTTTTCCAGTTTTTCATTACTGTGTTTAGAAACTGTATCAATTTAGGATCTACTTTGTATATTTCCAAAATCTGCAGTAACCATGAGTGGGGTACACTATCAAAAGCTTTTTGGTAATCAAAGTATGCGTAGTGCAGCGACCTTTGTTTAGTTTTAGCTTGATATGTCACCTCTGTATCTATTATCAGTTGCTCTTTACATCCTCGTGCTCCTTTGCAGCAGCCTTTTTGTTCTTCATTTATAATTTTGTTCTGTGTTGTATGTGACATTAATTTCTGTGTGATGACTGAAGTTAATATTTTGTATATTGTTGGTAGGCATGTTATGGGGCGATATTTAGCTGGGTTTGCTGTGTCTGCTTGATCTTTAGGTTTCAGATAGGTTATTCCATGTGCAAGTGTATCAGGGAATGTGTATGGGTCTGCAATGTAACTGTTAAATAATTTAGTTAGATGCGAATGTGTTGAGGTGAACTTCTTTAGCCAGTAATTTGCTATTTTATCATTTCCAGGGGCTTTCCAATTGTGTGTAGAATTAATTGCTCGGGTGACTTCATGTTGCAAAATTATCACTTCAGGCATTTGTGGTATCATCTTGTATGTGTCTGTTTCTGCTTGTATCCACCGTGCATGCCTGTTATGTTGTACCGGGTTTGACCATATGCTGCTCCAGAAGTGTTCCATGTCTGTTATGTTTGGTGGATTGTCTATTTTAATGTGTGTGTTATCCATTGTTTGGTAAAATCTCTTTTGGTTTGTGTTGAATGTTTGGTTTTGTTTCCTTCTATTTTCTCTTTTTTTGTATCTTCTAAGTCGTTTGGCCAATGCTTGCAATTTCTGCTTTTTTTCATCTAATTGCTCTATTGCTTCTTGTTGTGAGATTTTACCTAACCTTTTTCGTTTTTTGTCTGATATTTCATTTCTTATAAATTGTGTTAGCTGTCCGATGTCTTTTCTCAGTTTTTCTATTCTGATCTGTAACCTGTGTTGCCATGCTGGTTTTGTGCGTTTCTTCTGTGTGTTGGTTTGTTCTGATCTCTGCCTAGTGTGTATATTTAGTGTAGTGAGTGCTCCTATATAAACCAGTAGTTGTAACTCTTCCATAGTTGTGTTTTCATTTATTTTGTTGTGTATGATTGTGTTGATAGTTTTTATTGTTGTTTCGACTTGTGGGTTATTTGGCGGTCTATGCAAGAATGGTCTTATGTCTGTATTTGTGTCTTTGTATTCTATATATGTCAGCTGAAATTTCTCTTCTATATCTAACACATGTCTCTGTTCGTGTTCTATTTGTGCTTGTTCTGGTGGCTGTCTTAAGATTTCGTTTTCCTCTGATTGTTTAATTGATGCGTGTTGGTCTTTGTTTGTTTGCTCTGGGATGTTTGAGTCCATTACTGTGTTTTCTTCCTCTTCTGATTGCACATTATTTTGTTCCAGTATTTGTTGTACTTGTTGTTTGATGTTTTCTAATTCTGACTGGGGTATCCTGTTATTTTTTATTATTACACGGATCTGGTTAGCTAGTCGTTGTTCTGTTAAAAATTTTAATTCCGGGTATCTGGTAATAAATGTTGTGTATACTTGTGATCTGTATCCAGTTGTGTTGGTTCCTAGGTTTGTTGCTTGGTAATAACAGAACATGAGGTGTCGATTAACTTCATCTGACCATCTCATCCTCTGTCTTTGTTTTCCTTCTAGGGTGGTTGCAGGAAGCATATCCTGCAAAACACCTCTATTCGGATTTAAATCCTTTTCCAGTTGGCTAGCAGTGTCGTTACCATTGTGGGCGGGCATAGGGTTCAAGCGTCGTCCCCGACCATGACGGCACTTGTCCGAGGCTTCTTTAGTTCTGTCCTGAGCCAAGTAATCACACTAAAAGGGGGGTTAGCCCTATTAGTGGTTTGTTCTTTTCGTCGCCTTTTACGACTGGCAGAACATACCGGAGGCCTATTCTTTTCCCGGGCCTCCACGGGGTTTATTATTATTATTATTATTATTATTATTATTATTATGTTCACCCTGTATATGAGGGAACTTCCGCCTTGCGTAATCGTGTAGTCGGCTTGAGGTGAGTCTTAGCCAGGTGTCAGGAGATCCGCTCATCTACTTTAGAACTTTCCCTTCGTTTGAATATCTTTCTCTGTAAGGAGGTTGGTTTAGCTAATGCGCAGTTCACAGTCCTGTCATGAATTCTCAAGCGCACATTTTCTGTCTGTAATGTTCAAATCTAGGGCAGCTAATCGTATTTTTACTGACATTAATATGTGGTTCATAGTCAATTCACTGTCATTAGACTTTTAAAATAGCCATTATATGCAGTTCAGAACTTCTAAGAGATTTACTTCTAGTGTGTATATAAAATATGATGACATAGAAATAGGAGAAGTTGAGAGTGTAAAATTCTTGGGATTACAAGTTCATAAAAAATTCAATTGGGAGTGAGATACTAACGAACTGCTAAAGCGCGTGAACAAGTCTGAGTTTGCAATGCGAATGATGTCAGACATAGGAGATATAAATATAAAAAACTGGCATATTTTGCTTATTTTCACTACATTATGTCTACGGTACCATATTTTGAGGTAACTCCACAAACCGAGAAAAAAAATTTTAGAGTACAGAAGCGTATAATAAGAGTAATGTGTAGTGTGAATCCAAGAACATCATTTCGAAACCTGTTCAAAGAACTGGGCATACTAACTATAGCTTCAGTATATTTATTCCTTAATGAAATTTGTTATAAATAATACATCTCTTTTTCCAACTAACTGCTTAGTACACAGTAACAATACTAAGAATAAGAGCAATATAAATAAAGATTTAAAATCACCTACTCTTGTCCAGAAGGAGTCCAGTATTCAGCAACGCATATTTTCAATAAGTTACCAGCAACCATTACGAGTTTAGCTTCAGACAAGGCACAATTTAAACATAATTAAAAGAATTTTTGGTGGCCAACTTCTTCTATTCCATCCACGAATTTATCAACAATTGCAGTAGACCATTTTAATGAAAATTTATTATACTTAATTTTTGACAATACTTGGTTGGAACAGCCAAGTAACTACCTACAGTGTGAATGATGGACGTATGGAAAGCAGATGTAAGTCTTAAGTCAAATAGTGGAAGTTTAATTTTAAATCTTGTACATAGTTTGACTGTTCTTAACTGAGGATTATTGAAATGAATACTGTACTTTAATTTTTGACAATACTTGGTTGTAATAGCCAAGTAACTAGCTACTGTGTGAACGATGGATTTAATGAAAGCAGATATAAGTATTAAAGCAGTAAATATTAGAAGTTTAATTTTAATTCATGTACATAATTTTACTGCTTATTGACTGAGAATCATTAGAATTAATGTAATTCAAGTTTTTCTAATTACATTTTTGTAATGTGTTTATCTGACATGTTCCACACCCAGGAGGATCCCGTCTTTTGTGGGTCTATGGAATGAATAATTAATCTAATCTAATCGAATGGTACCACCACGTCCAGCAGTTGCATCTTGAGACGGAAAAGATTGCATAGTTATGTGATTAGTAATAACCTGGTGTCTTCACTCCAAATAATTGTTCCAGTTTAATGAAATTCTAGGTATCAAATCTTCATCAGGTACTATTGGCTGAAATGAATTTCTACTATAAAGGGCAATCAAAAGCTTTCTGTTCTAGGGCGTTGCTGCAGCGTATGCGCAACGTAGCGCGACTCCGATGCTGGTATATAAGCACCGACATGTAGTCAAGGGATTAGTGTGGCATGCGTGTCTTTTCGACGTGCGTGCGATAAATGTGGAAACATCAACTATGACCACGTTATTATCAAATGCGTCCAAACAGGACCGACGTATTGTCATCTTCTTCGCTGCCGAAGGACAAGCATCGGTAGACATGCACAGCAGGACGAAGAATGTGTGTGAGGCAGTATGTCTGTCGAAAATCACCTTTGTGGAATTGTATTCTATGCTCCGTGCTGGTCGCGATCCGAAGCAAGACCCGGTCGACCTGGGAGATCAGTCTCATCCATAAGTCAAGTGGGAGACGCTCGAACACCTTATAACCATCTTCCCCCCCCCCCCCCTCCCCGGCCCCCAATTGATTATCACGCCTTCGATCCCTTAAACACGAGACTCTAAAGGCTCGGCGATTCCTCTAGGACCACGATGTGCAGCAGGCTCTTACGGACCTCTACATGCAGTAGGACACACCTTTTTATCAAACCTGGTGCGTCGGTGGGATGATTGCCCCATGCTCAAGGCGATTTTGTCTGATTGGCTTACCGATTTTTAAAATATGGCCTTCGGGCGGAAACTTTTTTTTCTGTCCTTAGCCTATACATAGTGTAAGGTCGTCATGTGTTTTCCGCTATTGTAAATAATTCACCTTCTCTGTACTTCTTTTTTTTTTTACTTTTTTTTTACTGTACTGGGAGAAAAGTGAATAAGCGCACTGCAATATTAGTGAGTAAGATCCTTGACTCCGTGTTTAGTTTTATCTGTGGCTGACTTGCTAGACGGTCTGTTGCGCAGCGCTGGGCATTCTTATATGAGGCACAGTAGCGAGCAATCGAGTTTTTTAGAGAACTAACCTGTTATTTGTGAAAATGAGAGAAATTGTCTGTAATACTTAATCTCGGTCTTTATACTTATGGAGAAAATTTTGGAGGACTTTTAAAGCTAACGAAGATACGTTCAAAAATGATTTGAAGGAAATCTTAGTCCCTCTAACAAATAATCACTTTTATGATTTAATTTGTTCCTTAACTTCATTATTTTATTAATTACGCCTTTGGCTGGGACGTCTGTAACTTTGGTAACGAGAGAATTTCACAGCTGTTAGTCTATTATGTTGTACAGTCCTTTTCTTAATAATCAGAGATTAATTTTGAAGAACTATTTCCTTAAAGTAAAACACACCTCCATGATTTATGGTAGAGTTTAGAATATTTTATTGTTTGTTCATTGCACCGTACGTCACAGGAAGTCATGTTTGTGACAAACAAAAAGAAAGAAATTAGTAGTGAGTAGTTTATTTTCCTGTAGTTGTTGCACCTGCTGATTTATATTTGCTTCCGAAAACGTCAGCACTCCAAACACAAAAACAGCATGTTGAGCAAAAGGTAAGTCATTTTTATTTCAGGGCAGACCTCGCCTTGCATCCTGGAGCAAACAGGGTGCCATCAGGATTGTCGAGTGTTGCGCTAGGAAGCATATTCATTATGAATGACGTCTACTGGCAATATGAAACAGCTAATTTCTCCCTAGTATAGCAGTAATCTATTTTTGTGCATATTCTAAGTCAAACATTTGACTTCATATCACGCAACATTCGTAATGTTCTTCGATATTTGGCTTAGTTATGTTGTTTTCACTGAGCACACTTAGTTTCGTTTGGATTTAATTAGATTCATTTTTTATTTCAAATTTTGCTTTTTATGAAGTTAAATGTTCTGTTTCACGACACTGTTTGCATACGTAACTCAGGGCCAAACAAGTCAGTTCTGCCCAGCAATAGAATAAAATACCTAGATGAGGAGGAAATTCTTGAAATCATTGTATTCATTTATCTCATAGTAATTAATTAATTAATTTTTTTCTCGTAGAAAGCTTGTGTACTTGACCCCTTTCGCCTAGGACAGTCCTCTGGTTTTTCCGTGATTATGTAGTTAGATTGCAACAAAGGTTCTCGAAAGCAAATCAGCGTTATGCGTACATGTACCAACATTTGTATTTTATCTTTCATCCACTGTACTTTCATTGTTATTCTTGGCTGATTTTGCGTAATATTTTTTCAGAAAATATTGAGAGTGAACATTTTTATTGCGTAGTCATACAATACCACACACTATGTGTAATATTTATTACCTAGGTTTCTCGCTAGTATTTCTCTTGAGTGAAAGAATTTGTTACTTTCGGTTATTTAATTACAGACAGATTTTGTTTTTGTTAATTCAGAATTTTCACTTCATCATTATGGCTAGTAACGCAGTATCTTCTCGTGTTACTAGATCGTAAACAACAGCATAAAGTAATGACTCAGTTGTTAATGAAACAGAACAAGCCTAAAGGTCGATACTCATAAATAATGTGCTTGAGATTTCAGAGACTGCAAATAACTTTCCAATGCAATTGAGCTCTTCAATAGGAAGTGCAACAGAACAGATATCAGTGAACAAGAAATTTCAGAACACGACTCTATAAGCTAAAAGTCGCCTCAGCTATGCGAAAATTTAGCACAACAGCTTATTGAGACAGTCGATTCCGCTTTGGTTACCATTTCTTTTAATCAAAAAGTACACGAGACATCAGTTACGGACAATACATTCTGTCAGGGACCGATGGCCAAGCAGTTTGGTCCCTTCCCCGCCCCCACCCCCCTCCTTTAAAACCAACCAACACACTCAGTCGTTGCAAATCCAGTAAAAACGAATGTGGAAATTAATAATCCATCTTTGTTGCAGTTACTACTAAACGTGTAGAAAACATTAGAACGAAACACAGAGCAACTTCAGAACTGGAACAATACACCAAATCTCTTATAAGGTTTTAGGCCAGGCGGTGCAACCTTGAAAATGAACAAAATAATTTAATAACTATACAACAGAAACGCGAAGCAAATACTAAAACAGTATTTCAAACAAAATTAACCAACATAATTTTAAACAAATACGCGTAATTTATAGAACAACTACCCTTACCCTGAATCATGACAACTCGTGGAGAACAGAAAATCTAATATCTTGCTATCAAAAGCAGTGAAGAGCACGAACAAACATGTATCATTTCGAGTAACGTAAGCAGAAACTCATATAACATTTTACTAGTTTTCACGTAGAAAGAAATGTAAAGCTTTGCAAAAGCACACAGACGATCGTGTAAGAAAAATGGAACAACAGCTTACACGTAGTGAAAGAAAGTGCAAGTGCGATGATTTTGGTCCTTCTTTATTTACATTTTGGCGCTTTCAGTATTAGTATGTATTCGTGGCATTTAGGCAACTTTTCGCGAGGACACAGGTTCGCTCGCAGTCTAAACAATGAACAGCCTTCGCTGCATAGCAGAGAAAATTTGTGCATACATAAAGGTACACTTAAGATTAGAAACATTTTAATACAGTAAACTTTGGAAATTATTTTCTTGCACTAAAATGCACTTACAGACAAGACAATGAACAGTCAACGTGCTATTTTACTGACCATTTGAGCAAAAGAATTACGAAAAGAAGTGACAATTTGAATTCCATGCGTTTTACTACGTTTAAAAGAAAGTGTAGGTACAGGAACCATTATACCTTTTTGGATACATCGATAAGCGCACGATACTTCCCCGAGCTGGATGTCAACTATTTGTAAGTTTCTTGGTACACTCGTCTTCTCGTACTATCGTTTTTAGTCGATTTGTACAAGGAATTTTTTTTCTACTATCGCATTGTACATACGTTGAAAGTAATTTTAGTTGCTTGTCAGTTGTGATTAAGAATGTGGCATTGGCTACAAAGTACATTACCATTCTGACAATGTGAAAACTTTGATTACACACATTTCGTGACAATAACAAAATCTGACTCGGTTAAAGAGAAATTTTGAAATGAAATACAGGATGTATAAAAACAAATCATAACTATTGTGTTGTTTGAGATATATGCGTGATCAACGTACTGTTGGAAAGACAGTTCTAGTAAAAATGGTTTTGTGTTCTACGTTATGCGTTTTGTGCAGTGAGGATCAGTAATAACTCTTCAGCGTGACATTTGCACTAATGTGGTGCAGATCCTCCTACAACACAGAGCATTGGATGATGGCATGAACAATTCCGAGAAACAAGTTGTTTGAGTAAATTCAAGGCGCCGGGCCATCCCCGAGTGTCTGAGTCAGACGTCGAACGGATCTGCCATAGTTCCACAGAGAGTCCACAGAAATCCATTCGCCGTGCAGCTCGACAGCTCAACAGCTCAACATGCTCCCGATGTCCGTCTGGTGTATGTTGCATCGACGTTTACACGTGAAACCACACAAAGATCAGCTACTGCAAGCTCTTCGTGAAGGTGATAAAAAAAGGTGTGGAGTTCTGTAATTTCGTTCTCGGCAAGATGGAGGATGACAGTTTTCTTCCACGCTTAGTTTTTAGTCACGAGGCAGTATTCCATTTAAATGGAAAGGTGAACCGCCATAATGTGAGAATATGGGGTACGGAACAACCACATGAAGTTGTACAACACGAGAGATAGCCTCCAAAATTTAATGTATTTTGTGTAGTTTCACGGGAAATGGTGTACGGTCCATTTTTGTTTGCTGATAACACTGTTACAGGAAGCTCATATCTCGATATGCTGGAGGACTTTCTTACCCACAGTTGGAGACGATTTCATTTACCGACAGGATGGGGCACCGCCATGCTGGCATTGGAAAGTGCGAGAATTTTTAAATTAAAGGATTCTTGAACGAAGGATCGGTCACACTGGACTGATTCAGCCTTACATTACTGGCATCCGAGGCCATCGGACATGACTGTATGTAATTATTTCTTGCGGAGGGTTTTTAAAAGACTGTTTATGAGCCTCTGTTGCTGACAATAGTGAATGAACTGAGACATCATATAACAGTAGCTGTGGAAGCTGTAACTCAATACATGCTCGCTGCAGTGTGGTAACAGTCTGAATACTGCACTGTCATATGCCGTGAATTTCTAGAGAGGCATATTGAACACCTGTGAAAAGGTATGAAGAAGAAACTTTCTGAGTATCCTGTTCATCAAAAAACAAAATTCATTGTATATGTTTATTAATTTCAGAAATATAGACGTGCCAAATCGGATGATTTTTACACACCCTGTATTACTATCATTTTATGAGTATATGATCCTGTTAGAAAAATATGTAAAGAAAAACAAGCGGTATTTCATTGAAGATCGACCGCAACACATACGTAACAATATGCCACAGAAGTGCACTGCAGAACAACGACTTGCAGTTCCGACAAGAAACAATGCACCACACGACACACAATACACCACTCCTACAACAATAAACTTCTTTCACTTAAAGAAATATCTGGTATATCTTGCTGATCGTCCGAAGCAAGACGTTAAAATATTTAATACCAGTTCTGACGAGAGATACAGATTACTCGCATAGTAACTGAGTTGTTGAGATGGAAAAGACAGTTTTGCAAATGGCAGTGGTAGTGATGAATTACAAGTATACAAAGGATTTGCTACCAATTCAAGTAATAAGTACAGGTTGTTGAAATAAGACTGTATTTTCTAAAGGAAATTATCAGTGTCCAAGGTAATATGTACACTCCTGGAAATTGAAATAAGAACACCGTGAATTCATTGTCCCAGGAAGGGGAAACTTTGACACATTCCTGGGGTCAGATACATCACATGATCACACTGACAGAACCACAGGCACATAGACACAGGCAACAGAGTATGCACAATGTCGGCACTAGTACAGTGTATATCCACCTTTCGCAGCAATGCAGGCTGCTATTCTCCCATGGAGACGATCGTAGAGATGCTGGATGTAGTCCTGTGGAACGGCTTGCCATGCTATTTCCACCTGGCGCCTCAGTTGGACCAGCGTTCGTGCTGGACGTGCAGACCGCGTGAGACGACGCTTCATCCAGTCCCAAACATGCTCAATGGGGGACAGATCCGGAGATCTTGCTGGCCAGGGTAGTTGACTTACACCTTCTAGAGCACGTTGGGTGGCACGGGATACATGCGGACGTGCATTGTCCTGTTGGAACAGCAAGTTCCCTTGCCGGTCTAGGAATGGTAGAACGATGGGTTCGATGACGGTTTGGATGTACCGTGCACTATTCAGTGTCCCCTCGACGATCACCATTGGTGTACGGCCAGTGTAGGAGATCGCTCCCCACACCATGATGCCGGGTGTTGGCCCTGTGTGCCTCGGTCGTATGCAGTCCTGATTGTGGCGCTCACCTGCACGGCGCCAAACACGCATACGACCATCATTGGCACCAAGGCAGAAGCGACTCTCATCGCTGAAGACGACACGTCTCCATTCGTCCCTCCATTCACGCCTGTCGCGACACCACTGGAGGCGGGCTGCACGATGTTGGGGCGTGAGCGGAAGACGGCCTAACGGTGTGTGGGACCGTAGCCCAGCTTCATGGAGACGGTTACGAATGGTCCTCGCCGATACCCCAGGAGCTACAGTGTCCCTAATTTGCTGGGAAGTGGCGGTGCGGTCCCCTACGGCACTGCGTAGGATCCTACGGTCTTGGCGTGCATCCGTGCGTCGCTGCGGTCCGGTCCCAGGTCGACGGGCACGTGCACCTTCCGCCGACCACTGGCGACAACATCGATGTACTGTGGAGACCTCACGCCCCACGTGTTGAGCAATTCGGCGGTACGTCCACCTGGCCTCCCGCATGCCCACTATACGCCCTCGCGCAAAGTCCGTCAACTGCACATACGGTTCACGTCCACGCTGTCGCGGCATGCTACCAGTGTTAAAGACTGCGATGGAGCTCCGTATGTCACGGCAAACTGGCTGACACTGACGGCGGCGGTGCACAAATGCTGCGCAGCTAGCGCCATTCGACGGCCAACACCGCGGTTCCTGGTGTGTCCGCTGTGCCGTGCGTGTGATCATTGCTTGTACAGCCCTCTCGCAGTGTCCGGAGCAAGTATGGTGGGTCTGACACACTGGTGTCAATGTGTTCTTTTTTCCATTTCCAGGAGTGTATTTTTGTGGAGATTTCCTTTTCATGATCAGTTGTACTGCAATTGTTTGTTTGCTCAGTAGTGTTATTAGGATGTGGGACTGTGGAGTCCTTTTCCCGTAAGGATTGATTAATGAAACAGAGCAGAGAGTATTTATTATTTATTATTTACGAGATATAAGGGTATTACGAGACAAGAGATTATATGATTATGATACAACAGAGATAAATCTGTTGAAGGTCCTAGTGATTATTGATTATGCTTATGAGGTTAATGATGATAAGATAGGAAGATGTAGTGGTTAGAAATTATGATGTATTGTTAGAAATGAGTAGATTGTGGTTAGGGCATGTATTAGGGATACTGTTTTTGTATAAGTTTATTTTTTCATTGCATGGATATATATTATCAGCCTGCATTTAGTAAAAGGACGGTGATGAACAGTTATAAGTTTAGTAGCACAACAGAGATCTGAAATGTTAAGTAACACCAAAACAGTAAAAGACAACATAATCATTTTTATGTGAAGTTTTTTTGGGTCATCAGATACAACTGATATGGCAGATATTTCTGATATATTATATTCGTTATGATGTTTTGTGATCATTTCTTCGATTTTACTGTCTATGACATAGTCATTATCTTTATGGATATACTTTTTTCTTTTGTAACTAACTGCAAACTTCTTTGTCCTCAGGTCAGATTATATATTAAAACGAATTTGACAGGTATGCATATATCTACATTTATGAGACATAGCTGCACGTGGGAGGCATCGTTGGATGACAGGTTTTTATGATGATACTAGGCAGAGATGAAAAACACGAGAGGGGGCCACTAATAAAAATTGAGATGTATTTTGTAGTGAAATGAGTATTTTAATGAACAATTTGCTTCTCATACATAATTTTTTTTCTTTTTACATTTCAGCACTTATTAATTTTCTTGCCGTGGTTTAAGTTAGTGTTATGAAATGTATATAATCTAGTTGCGTACCATGACTACTGCTTAACGTAGCTATTGCCTTATGTGAACTGACCCATTATACAATGGTACATTAACAATCTTTTGACGCCCATATGATATTGGAATTTTCTGATGACACTCGTATCTCTCATTTTTGTGATGTCGTACTTGCTTCAGTTATTGCATTGCTTTTATGTGAAACCTTTGTCAGTGATTTGTCTTACCTGGGAGTGTGTTCTTCATTTTGATTGCGGATTTACGATAATGATTTTTGTTGTATATGCATAGGATAAGATATATTGATGCCTTGGCTTTCTGATGAAGCATTTGTCATGTTTATATGTGTATGACACTGAATTTGGCTGCTCTGCTTTTCAGTGATCTATTTTTCTGAATATATGTATATTGCGTGCCTATAGTTTTATGAGAGCTCAATTAGGATAAGAATTTTCTGTTAGACACTCGAAACGAAGTAAATGTCATGACATAACAGAATTATGAAAAATGTGTATAGGAAGAGGGTAAGTTGAAAATGTAACAGATGCACTAAAAATAAGAAAGAAACGTGTACTAAACAGAAAAGTGGATATAATAAAATTTGTGAACAGGCAGGTCGAATTAAATTACATATATGCCATGTATGATGAAAAATGTTGATTATAATGTGGAAATATGATTGAGTATAGGCACTGGTATAATGATTATAACGATTAAATTATGTGGTCAAGATGATATGAGAATGAAATATCTGAAGGAAATTTGAATACGAAGTTTTTGATAAGTAAATTGGCATGAAACGTGTTATTTTGTGAATATGATGTTTTTGACTAGTAAACTGAGAAAAAAAATTATTAGAAAAATATGAGGTTTCAGTGAAAATGTAGTAAGCATACAGTACAAAAGTTAGAAAGCTGATCAGTACACTACAGCAGTACATGACACTAGTAAAAAATACCACGCAGACAGACTGAACCTTTGACACTGAAGTGCACATAATTCCCTTTGCTTTTCCTTTACATGAACCACGATACACTTACTTGTCTGTCCTTTATTTCTAGTCTATATACCTTCTTTCTCTTACGGTGTATTTGTGTTTTTCGTGTACGTGTTTTTTATGATAATTCTCGCTATGTTTTACATATTAATTGTTAGTTCTTAGTAACTAAACATTTTCTGTAACAGAAGATCTACTATCGCGCGTGCACTAGGTTCTCTTGTACATTGTCATGGTCATTTGTCACCATCAGAAAATGATGATGTTTTGTTAGTTTTAACTTTACGTTGTAACTGGCACAGATTATTGTATAATTTTTTTCTGTATGTAGATGTTTTCTGATCACACTAACCATTGTAATCTGCAAATATTCCTGTTTTGTACATAAGTTTCATCCTATATTTTCATGCAATGCTCTCGTACTATTGTTGATATTTGTTAGGAATAAGGTAACTTCTTAGAGAGACAATACGGCATGTGGCGTTCAGATAATTTATAGTGTATTGTTTAATCACAAATTCAATGAAGTTGCCAGGGATTTAACTAAATTTTGCACGCACTGAAAGGAAATATTAGTTCTGAATGCGACGTTAACTACGTGAATTCAAATCGACATATGACTTGTCAGTGAAAAACTATGTCTCTGAGTCTGCTCATAATTGATTCTCCATTTACTACCAATCTTCAGTGTTGTCACTGGCTGCCTCTGAGCGGAAATGTGACATTCTTCATACTTTACGGCATTGCTCACCTGTGGGTTCAGTACCACAGGGTCAGCATTCTCATCGGTGGCCGTGCTTCAAGAAATGACAATATTATATTAGTTCCATTCCTTTGTTTAGCCACAGGGTTGCCGACAAGAGACATTAACAGTATCTTCTTTGGGGCTAACTGATGCAATGTTGTACTTTCAAATGCATTCACATGCTAGCCTCAGAATTAATGACGTGAGACATTAAAGGAAATCGTCGATAGTTATGGATAATGTAATGTTTCCCTCCAATCAACAACACTCGGCAAATTGTACCCTCAGTTATATTCACATGCTAGCCACAGGATTAATGATATGAGATATTAAGGCAAATCTTCAATGGTTCTGAGTGATGCAGTATTTCTCTACAGTCTACAGAACTTTGCAATTAGTGAGTGTGCTTACTCCTGGTGTAAAGAAAATTTTCACATGTAAAACTCAAATCTTATACATTTTTAACCTGACTCCTAACACTTGTAATGTTATTTATAGTTGCAACTTATTGTATTCTCTTCTTTGTATTTTTTTTTTTAAATTATTCTTCCTGCCTTACCACAGTTGAGACTGCCTGTCTAAATTTTTCTTCTCGAGTGACGGGGAAAGGGGGGGGGCAGGGGATAATACAAGGTTCTCATAAGTTTCCTGCTATTGTAAATAATTCACCTTCAGTGTACTGGGCCAAAGATGAATGAGCGTACTGCATGCGTAATGAGTAAGTTCCTTGACTCTGTGGTTCACTTGCTAGTCAGTTGTGCACCGCTGAGGCATTCTTATTTGAGGTGTAGTAGCGAGCAGTTGAGGTTATCAGTGAATGAAATGTGTTATTTGAGAATCTGAGGAAAATTATCTGTAAAACTGTATTATGGAGATGGAAACTCATTTGTAATACTTCTCGTTCTTTATGTTGGACAGAGTTTGGAGGAATTTTCAAACTAACGAAGTTACGCGTAAAAATAAGTTGAAAGAAATCTTTGTCCTGACAAATAATCATTTCTGCGATTCGTGTTAATTTGACCCCTTTGTTTTCATTATGTTATTAATTACACAGTTGGCTGGCATGTCTGTTATTTATGTAACGAGAGAATTTCGCAGCTGTTAGTCTGTCTCGTTGTACAGTCCTTTTCGTCAATAATGAGAGTTTAACCTTTTAAGAACGATTTTTAAAAATAAAACCCACCTCCATGACTATATAAAGTTTAGAATATTTTGTCGCATGTGCATTGCACCTTACGCCAACGAAGTCACAGGTTGCTTATGACAAATAGAGAGGAAGAAATTAGTTACGACTTAACGTTGCTTAAAATAACAATATTACAGCTATTAGGAAGTCTTGTGTTCATCGTTTCATGATCTGCAAATACACACATAAAGTATTTCATACATGCAACTAATATGCTTTTCATAGATAACACACATCGAGCTTGTAACCCGTCTGCATTTGTCACAGGCTCGCCATAGAAAATACCTCTATGGACCGCCGACCAGATGCTATCTCTAAAGGCTTGACACACCAGTGCTTAACTTTATTGGCTGCCGGCAGGATTTGTATTCTCCAACCGTTGCGCGGATCACTGCAGCCCTGTGTCGTCCCCAATAACAAGCGAGGAACAAAGCGATTAGGGTGGTTTATGAATTTTCTCATCTTTTAAACACTATAGTCAGACAATTTACATTAGCGCATCCTAATGACTCATTGATGAAAGAGCCTTTATACTGACATACATTCTATCTGATAGTTCATTTAACGAATTATTTGTAACGAAGTTTTAAGTTTCTGCGCGCATGTAGCACGCCATTAATCAGAGCTTAGGATACCTCCGCTGGTGTTACATCAGCTAATTAAATGTGCCAAACAAACTGTGGTGCCGTCTGTAAACGACACGTATTGTGTTTCAAGGTGGCATACAGTGATCAATCAGCCTAATTATGTTAGCTGTTAGCTACAGAAAACAGTAATAATAAAGTCATGTTAGCTACAAGAGCCAGAAACGTTATGCCAGACCGCACATTGAAGAAATATCAGTAACTTCGTGACAATCATTGGCTTTTCAATTTATATAACTTAGGAACGGGAATCAGTGACCACAAGTACTTGGTGGCGAAAATAAAACGAGCCCACAATATATTTGCAATAAGAGTGAGAGGGATTTACCCTTGTTAATGAATATAGGAGAATGCACTGGGAAAGGCTACAGTTGACGTCAATGCGGCATTGTTCTCTATTATTAAAAACTGTGAGACGTGTGCAGTCGCTCTGCCTGACGGATAGCAGGAACAGCGTTTTCATTGTTGTGCTGCGGCTCTTCCAGATTGTATTATTTGAGTACACGTGACCCTTCAAATCGCCCCACCGGTAAAAATCGGAAGGGAAGAGATTAGGCGACCGAGACGGCCAGGACACTGCAATACCTCCACCGTTTGTCCTCCCCTCACCGAACACCTCATGCATTCATCAAGATTGTCAATAAGGTACGTGTAGTTTCTCCGTCTTGCTGAAAATATTGACGCAGTCCGTCTTCTGTGAGTTGATCCACATACGGATCAAATAGTTTCTGTACCTAAAAGTTAGCATTAACAGTTTGATGAAAGAATCGTATTACCACCCGAAACACAGTATTGTGCGTCCAACACCACTCTAGAGATTATGCAATGTTTGTTCGTGATACTGATGGAGATTTTCTGATGCATAATGGTACATGTCCTGTTACATAACGTACCTTTACAAGCTGAACCAGGTCTCATCTGAAGGAATGAAAAGCTGAGAATCTAAAAGTCCTTATTGCACTTCACACGAAAAAGTTCGTCTGGACGCTTTAATTCATGCACAAGTTTGCAAGGATACAGTTGCAGGTCCTTTCTGATGTTTCCAACGCGCCGATCCCACTTCCATACCTAAAGGTGCTCAGATTTCGTCAGACTTTGTTTCGGGCTTCCTCCACTCGCACAGTGTTTTCTGGTTTTTATTCCCCGCAGAGCCAATGGTCGTTTCAAGGTGACCCATCGGTTCCCATCAGGTTACCAAAGTCAAACAATGACCGTTGTTCGCAATTTTCGCTTTGCCTGTGGCAGAGGCGACGGGAGTAGTGTAAAGTCTGTGATTATCAGTCTTTGCGTTACACACACACACACACACACACACACACACACACACACACTCTCTCTCACACACATATTACAGCCACCTACACTAATGATACGCTTACCCACACTGGTCTGACACTTCACGAAGGGGCGGTACCTGCTTACGCTAACAATAGGGAAAACAACCTTTCCAATTAGGAGGCTGAACCTATCCTCGCCGTGCGGGATTAGCCGAGCGGTCTAGGCGCTGCAGTCAGCTGTGCAGCTGGTCCCAGCGGAGGTTCGAGTCCTCCCTCGGGCATGGGTGTATGTGTTTGTCCTTAGGATAATTTAGGTTAAATAGTGTGTAAGCTTAGGGACTGATGACCTTAGCAGTTAAGTCCCGTAAGATTTCACACGCATTTGAACATTTTTGAACCTATCCTTCAGTGTCTCCCAGCCATTCATGCTATTCCACTTTACTTCGCCAATGAGCCCGTTTTACACCATTTTACCGCAAAGTTTTGCATTGTATACTTTTCAGGAGGTTTTGCCAATACACTTTCACTCTTAACCTCTTGCACAAACAGTACCGCAGAGATTTTCTGCGAACGCCGTTATGATCCCTTAAAAAGGCACAGCCTACTTCCTTCCTCATTCTTCCCTAATCGGATGTGACCGATGACCTCGCTGATTGGTCCTTTCCCCAAATCAACCAACCAACCAACCGATTTTCTACGAATTTTGCATCCCATAACAAAAAATGGCTCTGAGCACTATGGGACTTAACATCTGTGGTTATCAGTCCCCTAGAACTTAGAACTACTTAAACCTAACTAACCTAAGGACATCACACACATCCATGCCCGAGGCAGGATTCGAACCTGCGACCGTAGCAGTCGCGCGGTTCCGGACTGCCATCCCATAACACTAGACAATGAACATGAGCTCTTTTTTTATCATGATCAACAGTTTCTGTTGCACTCAGCTAGTCACTGAACACTGACGTGCTCCTCTCTCTCACTCAGACGTAATGACACAGCGAAGTATCACAGCAGAGGATGTCGTAGACGTGCATCTGACTGGTGCATTGAAATTGCGATATCCAGTATTTTCCGTGCTGGGCATCCGATTGCTGTATCGAAATCGCGATATCCAGTATTTTCGGTGATGGGCAGTTCTCCCTTTCATTATCAGCGGTCAGGTCTATATCAGTCTTTTAAGTATTTTCTGAGCCATTTTTATTTCCTTGGCCTGTATATTATAGTTTCAATAAAACAACAATGTGAATAAGAGTTAGGTAGTTAGATCTCGCTAAAATATCGACTTGTTGCCCAGCTCAAAATTGCCTTTTAATGTGGAGCTATGGAAAGCTGAGCTCTACCCTTCCACAATATACGGGATTAATGACATGGCAATTGTAACAAAGGCAAATGGAAGACTACGATTCGTGGGTAAAATATTTGGAAATTGCAGTTTGTCTCCTTACTAAACGTAACGTACTACCTGGCTACCAGAGCAGTAAAAACGCCATTCACCTTTGGGGTTGAAAATGTAAAACACAAATAGTTTAAATTTTAATGGTTTTTCTAACTGACTTAAGAATGTGTAGAGCAACGTTACGAAACTTGGGCAAGGAGACTCTCCTAGACTGAGACGAAACTGTAGTATTATTGGCAAAAAAATGTGAACGAAGCTAGCTGAGCACAAGGAGAGAAATGCGTGAAGCGTTCAATGAATTCGAAGTAAAACGCTACCAGTCTGACGAAAAAGCGTTTTGCTTTCATGTAAAAAAAGTTCTTATGGGTCTTCAGCCCATAGACTCTGTTGACGTAGTTCTTCACCTTATCTTGTGCGCACCTGTTCACTCGTGCGTAACTAATTCAACGTACAACAATTTGGTTCTGCTTAACGCAATCACGTCTTGGTGTCTCTCTACAATTCTCTCCCCCCCCCCCTCTTCCCCCCTCCCTCCATACACACACACACACACACACACACACACACACACACACACACACACTCACTCACTCTTCCCTCCATTAGCAAATTGGCGATTCCTTGACGCCTCTGGATGTACCCCATCAAACGATATCTTTTCGTCAGGCTGTGCCATAAATCTCTCTTTTCCGCAATTCGATTAAGTATCTCCTCAATTATTCGATCTACTTATCTAATCTTTACTATTTTGTATCAACGTCTTTCAAAGCCTTCCTTCTCGTCTTGTATGAAGTGTTTACCGTCCACGTTTCACTTGTATAAGGCTACAGTTCAGACAAACACATTCTTAAGCGCCTCACTAAAAATCAAGTAAACGGTTTAAAATTCATGTATCTAATCGCTTAGTGATCATATTCGGACGGAAACGGAGGACGACACAGAGGGCCAGAACAATGAATAGCATTTCTGAAATTTATTCACCAAGTAAGGTCATAGTTTGGGGCTTTCTACTAGTCGTCGCATGAAGTGACAGATGCTGAATAAGTAATTGGGGAATAGCAAGGAACTCAAATCGCTCAGCACATGATAAGCAAATGGTCAGTACGATTCCACATAGTTTATACGGAAGAACGTTCTTTGTTCTTAGCAGCTGGAGCAATGAGGCTTTTCAAACAATTAGAATAGGGCGCTGAAAGGCTATCTGAAAAACGAGCATAACTATAGGTCCACATTTCTGATAATCTGTTAAGGAATTATAGGTCCATTTTAAGTTCTTGCGTTATGATCTTTTTGGAGCCCGAAAGTTATGACTGAGATCTTGTGAAATTCAGCTCTATCACCTCCATAGTGGTGCAGAAGTTCACGCAGTGTTCCCTGATTGCCGGCCGGTGTGGCCGAGCGGTTCTAGGCGCTCAGTCTGGAACCGCGCGACTGCTACGGTCGCAGGTTCGAATCCTGCCTCGGGCATGGATGTGTGTGATGTCCTTAGGTTAGTTAGGTTTAAGTAGTTCTATGTTCTAGGAGACTGATGACATCAGCAGTTAATCCCATAGTGCTCAGAGCCATTTGAACCATTTGTTTCCTGATTTCAGGAAGTCAGCAGGCTATTCTCTACCGAGTGAAAGTAGCTATCAACATTTCTTATGGGATTATTATCAGGCTGTTACTACTTACAATACGTAGGTTCGAGGAGTTTTAGAGACTATCTTTAGTAATCAACTGTTGGCGGCAACCCATGTCCAGAAGTGTCAACCATCGTCACTGCAGCACATCGAAGTCAGTAGGGAGAAACGTCTGTCGCTAGTTCACCCCGTCATCAGCAAACGTGTGTTTGAACGGCGACAGAGAGGAAGCGGAACTCCAAGCAATGGGCTTGAATGCATTTAGGACGTGAAATGGTGTCAAATGCGCTCACGGCTGACTCAGTAATACGGTAGGCCACACTACCTCACATTTGCTGCTAAAGGGAGACGTAGCGGCTAGCGCTTCCGCCTTAACTTGGAAGCTCTGTTGTTGATACATGTTTTCGGACACGGGCTCCAATCCTCAGTATGTTCCTTAAACTCCAACCACAGTCTCACAAGTTGTCAATATATAAATGACTGGTGGATAATCTCTGCAGCTCCATGAAGCTTTCTGTATACAATTTTATTTATAGTGAAGTGACAGATACAGAGAATTGAAGCGAAATACAGGAACGCCTGCAGAGGTTCGATGCTACATGCTGGGCGTGACAAAAATTAATGTCCCTCTAGAAAAAAAGTGTATGCACACAATAGGAAGGAGGGATCCAATATAAACTAGTCAAAATAAAAAAAATAAAAGAATTGTCACTTTTTCGAGAGACTGTATTTGTCTCCCATTGAAAAGCATAAGTTTCAAATTTGGCTCAAAGGTATCTACAACCTTCCACTGTAGTGGTACAAGAGCGTAGAGCGTCATTGGCCGGGAGTTCCCAGGCGGGAAGTTCGGCCGCCAAGTGCAAGTCTTATTGAGTGCGACGCCACATTGGACGACTTCCTCGTCGACAATGGGTATCAAATGATGGTGAGGACAGCATAGCACCCAGTCCCTGAGGGGAGAAAATCTCCCGCCCCGAACCCGGGACCCAGCTGTGCTCAACACCATCGTGGAGTGTCATGCGATCGTCACACCTTCTCTTACATACATTTCACCCCTCCTATTGGCGGATCTGTGATGGAGGTCAAATCCGCGACACCTTACGTTGAAATCACGTAATTTTCTCACGGGTGGACGAGGAAAACATTTCAGATACACTGTCGCCCAGAATCGGCAAGGAAAGCCCTAAGGATGTGGCATAAAGAGAATCAATGAAACCGCCACTTTCTTTGGGGTGTTGATTCAGTACGACATTCTTGACAATGTTCGACACTGCTGACACCCTCTGGACGATACAACCGTACTCTAAGGACATCGTGGGGCTGAGACTCCCCTGACATGATCTGATGCCTTTGCTCTGGTATACGAGTTGGAATCACTAGGGACCACTGAAAAACACTCAACGAAATTTCAACATGATCCAAAGAAGTAAATGTTGTTTATGTTCTTGTAGCCATTGAGTTTGGCGCCATCGTGGGTGCATTTTGACATGTACATGAATAAAATGATGAAAGGTCTCTTTAAGAACACCCAGTTCGGCAACACCCTTGGTGCCACCACTGCACCCTTATTGAGCACGTTAAAAATGTACCTGTCAGAGTCTTCGACAGCACTCAGCTCAGTGCCGCCTCGTGGCTGATCTAGCGCCTAGGGCGAGCAACCTCACCTAAGATGCGTCGAAGGGGTTGCCTGCCGTAAGGTGCTAGAGTGGCCACGAGGCATCACTCGGCTGAGTGGGTGTCGAAGTATCTGACAGATACGTTTATAGCGTCTCAAGGAAGGTGCATGAGTGGCAATGTTGTCGCATGGGGAGGGGGGGCGGGGAGGTGTCTTAGAGGGGACAGTGTTGCACCTCCCCCTTCCACCGCCCTGTGATCATTCCACAAGAGAGCGCGAAACATGAGGATTGGAAAAGCATAAACATACTTTGCTGCTTCGTATCATGTTCAAATGTCGGTGAGTGTTTTCGAATGGTCCTAGTTGTTTCATCCTGTATTCCAGAGCAAAAGATTACAGTCACACTACATACCAAAGAGGTCAGATCACTTTCAGTGGGGTTGGAGTCCGACGATGTACATTTCGCAGATTTGAATCGTCCAGGAGGAGTCAGGAGTGTCGAACGTTGACCAGGACGTCGTGCTGTTGCTCGTCGCACTGCAAACTGTCGTTTTCGACTTCGAAATGTGTGAGAATAAATACCCTAAGAAAAGAGGTGGTTTCAGTGATGCTGTTTATGACACATCCCGAGAGTTTTTAGTGTCAGTTCTGAGTGGCCGTGTGTCTGAAATGTTTTCCTCGACCACCCATAAGAAAATGACGTTATTGCAAAGCAGGATGTCACGGTTCTTACCTCCATCACAGAGACGACAAAAGAAGAGGTGAAATATGGGTAACACAGATATGACGACATTCCGATCGTGTGACACGTACACGATGGCATGTACGAAATTTGGGTGCAATTCGGAGTCAGTGTGACTTCATTAACCCAACTTACAGCTCATATGAATTTCAGAGCTGTGGCCATTTTACTTGTATTCCGACTGTTTTCTGTTTGAAGTGTCGCCGAGCCGGAGGGTGACATTGGAGGGCGCCACGCTTTTTCACCATTACAGACGAAGGTTGTAGGCACTTTTGAGGCAACTTTCCAACTTATGCTTCGCAATAGGAGCTAGCTATCGTGTTTCACAAAAGTGACAATCTTTTTTGAGTTGTTTATTTTGATTGCACAATTGAAGAATAATCACTGGAAAGTGCAACAAAGGCATAGTCTATATATTAATACTTTGCACAACAAAACGCATGCTGTGCTACACAGCTGTGATTCACTGAGTGTAGACGTAGATGTAGTGTGTGTGTGTTATCTTATGGGACTTAACTGCTAAGGTCATAAGTCCCTAAGCTTACACACTACCTAACCTAAATTATCCTAAAGACAAACACACACACACCCATGCCCGAGGGAGGACTCGAACCTCCGCCGGGGTCAGCCGCGCAGTCCATGACTGCAGCGCCTCAGACCGCTCAGCTAATCCCGAGAGGTAGATGTAGAAGGCAGATAAATGTTATAGCTTAGTAAGTACGACAAGAAACAAATTGCACCTATCCTTAAACTATGGTAGTCGAGAAGCGTCTGAAAAAAATAATCGAAGACCTTGTATCCGGAATTCGATTCCAACTGCTGTTCAAACAGTGAATAAAAATAATCAATGGTTGACGGAGACTTCCGGTGTAAACAGTATCCCCTCATCCTCAAAGGCTTTGTGAAAAAGAAAAAAAAAAGAAAAGAAAGAAAGGGACAGAGGTTCAGGTCATCGTCTTCCCTTGTGGTTGAGAAACTGTCCCGGGAGGAGAAAAAAAATCAGCAATTATCAACGGCATGAGGATGCAGGAGGCACTCCATTAAAGATATATATGTGTGCACAGAAAGTGTGGCATTTAATCCATAGAAACGTTCTGATGATATTACAGATAACGTTCCATTGGTATTTCCTGCAGGATAATGACGATGAACAGAACAGTTTATTGACCACAAAATATAGAGAGTAAACCAAAGGAAGACGTTAATATATAATAGCATAAAAGAGATTAGTGATAAACTTAATACGGTTACTTTGACTCACTCACAGTAGCGTAAACATCACCAAGTGGGACCCTTCACCTACAACGTCGTCTACATCCTCAAGTGGCAAGCTACGCCTCTTTCTCAGCACCCAATCTCCTCGTACTTCTACCCTCTCCTACCCAGCCTATCACCGCGTAATATTAGAACGAGGTAAACAATAAGAATGTAGATGCAAGCTTCTGACTCTGGTTGAGAAAGCTCCTCCTCAATGTCAAAGATGTTTGTGTCAAGTTGCGTAGTCAAATAAACCTCTCTATTTAACCAGCATAATATTAAAATGATGCAGTCAATTGCGTAAAAATGAAGACAAGTTCTAGTGCATGCGTTACTTCCGTATCATCCATTCAAAAATCAGTGATATGTAAAACAGTGTAAGATCAGGCAAGGCACACACGCACACTTCGCAGTATATTCAGTTTTATTAAAATACTTTCACCGAAAAAATTGCTTGAAAGAATGCGAATGCTCTGAAGTTTTTGTATCATATTTACCCAAAAATTGTGCAAAGAGCCGAACTTGCAGTACTCATAGTACTTTACACAGTGCTCAAAAGTATCCGAACGGTCTGATTTTTTGTGCCATATTTATATGAAAATTACTGAAAGCAGCACTTGCGTATGGCCCTCAAATTAATTATTTTCCATATATACTGCGACTGACGAAGCGTCACACGGCTGGCAGGCCTAAATAATCAAGACTGATCTCGTTGACTGAGTATTTTGCTTCTTCCAACAAGTTTCATATCCAATCAGAATAATATGAAAAGCATGCCGATTAGGCGTCGGCATGAATGAATTAGCTGAGAGCGCATTTTGATTGTTTCGGTAAGGCAACGTAGCCACTTTAGAAAGCACGCATGTGGACTAATGCTGATGTAATTTGTGCAATAGCAGACGAGGATTCCCAAAGAAAATGTGTAAGCCTTCGGATACTTTTGGGCACTCTGTAATGTACTTTGAAATTCCTCAATTTACATCTTTAATGGAATTTTTTGGATAAATACTTTTGAAAAGGCCTCAAAAAGAGCATTTGTACGCTTTTGAACACTTTGTAAATAGGCCTTCTGAAGAAGCAATGGAAAAATGGATGAAACAGAAATGCGACGAAATAGAGAAAATGGAGAAAGAGGGAAAGTATGAAATGATGTATAGACTGGCTAGTGAGGTAGTTTTTGAACGTAAAAGAAAGAGGTATAACATGGAAATAAAAAGAGCGGATGGTACTCTAGCAGAAGAATCACAGAAGGTTTTGAACAAATGGTAAGAATATATTGAATGTCTGTATAAGAGAGATGAAATACAAAGTGAAAATAAGGTTGAAGAGGAGCAATATGTGCCGGAAGATGGAAAGGAATTCACCACCTTGGAAGCAGAAGCAGAAAAGCCGCTGAAGGAGGTGAAAATTAGGAAGGCCCGTGGGATGGATGATCTGCCAGCAGAACTGTTTAAGAGTCTGGGAAACAAGGCAAGAAAAGAAATAGTGTACCTCGGTAATGAGATATATGGCAAAGGGAATGGCCTGAGGACTTCCTTGCAACAGTTATGACACCAGCAAAGAAAAAGAGAAACACTAAAAATGTGAAGAGCATAGGACCATCAATCTAATTTCTCATGCAGCTGAAGTGTTGCTGAGAGTGTAGGATGAAAGGCTATATGGCAAGCTGGGTAGAGGGATTTTAGAGGAGCAGTTCGGATTTAGAAGAGGAAAATGAACAAGAAATTCTACAGGCCTGCTTAGAACTATAGGGGAAATATATATGGAAAAAGGTAGATAAATCTTTGCTGTTTCTATAGATTTAGAAAAGGCTTTTGACAGAGTTCATTGGAACAAACTAATGGACATTTTGAAGAGGGAAGGAGTAGACTGGAAAGAGTGACGACTGATACAGAATCTATATTTACGCCAGAAAGTAAGGATAGGGACTGGAAATGAAATGTCGGAATGAAGCAGCATTGGAAGAGGTTTTAGACAAGGTTGTTGCCTTTCCCCACTGTTTAACGCATATCCCGAAGAGATAATTCCGAAAAGCTTAGGTGGGAAAAGAGGAATATGAATTGGTGGAAAGAGAGTAGTATGTATAAGATTTGCTAATGACATGGTAATAGCGGCAGGAAGTGAGCGGATGGTGAATAACTTGCTGAAAGATCTGAATGAAGCTTGTGTGGAATATGGGATGCAAATAAACGCAGCAAAAACAAAGAGAATGGTCATCAGTACAAGACGCAGACTGTCCAATATTAAAATAGGATAACCTACCATTAGCCAATTAAGAGCCTTTAAATATCTTGTAAGCACAATAACTGAAGACTTGAAAGTGAAAACTTGAATTGTCTTAGCGAAGGAGGATTCAAAAGAAAGAGGAGACTGTTATGTGGCAAATTAGATAAAGGTCTAAAGAAAAGGCTTGGCAAATGTTTTGTCTGGAGTGTGGCACTATATGGGGCAGAAACATGGACGCTGAGACGACAGGATGAAAAAAAGATTAGGAGCATTTGAGATGGGGATGTGGAGAAGAATGGAGAGGATTAGCTGGATGGAAAGAGTGAGTAATGAAAGAGTACTGGAAAGGGTTGGTGAGAGATGTCTGCTGAAGGTTATAAGAGAAAGGAAAAAGAACTGGTTGGGACATTCATTGAGAAGGGAATTCTTGATAGCAGATACTTTGGAAGGACAGGTTTGTGGGAGAAGACTGAGGGGAAGAAGGAGGTACAAGATGATAGACGACATAAAGGGAAGAGGAAATATGCGGATCTGAAGAGGCTGGCAGAAGACCGGACAGCCTGGAGAACTACCATGTGGAAACCTGCCTTTTGGCAGAACACTAATGATGATGATGAAGTATTGCAAATCACATAATTTTTTGTATACATACTTTTGACTATGCGCCAAAAACTCATTCAGATACTTTCGAGTACAGCCAAAGTACAGCATGCTATACCGTTCACGAAATAAGGTACAAAAAGTCAGAATGTTGTGCCCCTCGAAAAGTACTTTCCGATAATGCAGTAATTAACACCCTTTGCACAGTATTTTGGATTCATAGGGGACAAAAATATTCAGGACGATCGGATTGCTTTAAGCATCCTACGATGTACTGCAGAAACTGCGACTTAAAACCTTTAAGTAATGGTCTGGTTAAATATGGTAACCACGACATGATTTGGGTAATGGCAGTCACCATTTGGACTGTTAATGCAAAATCAATATTCATCTTTTTTGTACTTTGAAAGCTCACAGTATTTGACATAATCATTAAAAACGAAAAGGAGTAAAGCATAGAAGCATGACGTTTACTTATTTGTTTACTATATTTAACATAAAACTTCGTGTTTCTGTGTGTGCGTGCACGCATTTCAGAGGCAAAATATCTTACATCATTTTATTACAAAAATATCTTAGATTTTCTTGCGAATGTTGCGGAAATATTGCATATCTTCTAACTTGCCACCATTTTATGCAACTTTTTGCATAATTTTAATATTATGAAGCATGTATTTGTACGCAATTTTACGCAAATGTTTGTGTGTGTGTGTGTGTGTGTGTGTGTGTGTGTGTGTGGTAGGGCTTATGGGACCAAACTGATGAGATCATCGGTCCCTAAGCTTACGCCCTACTTAATCTAACTTAAACTAAATTACACTAAGGACAACACATACGTCTATGTCCGGGGCGGACTCGAATTACCGACGGGGGAAGCCACACGGACCGTGACAATGCGCTCAAGACCAAGCGGCTACTCCGCCCGGCAAATGTTTTGACGTTCAAGAGAAGGTTAGATAAATAATGCATATCATTTAACTTGAAGCTAAATGCTTGCGTCATTATTCTGGTTGCTTGCCTCATTTTAGTGCTGTACTATGATTTGGTGGAATGGAGTCTGGGGAAAGATGGGGGAAGGGGAGGCGATAGAAAGTCGAGGGGTGTGGCTTGGAATTTGATGATAATGATGTCATACGTAAGAAGGCAGGGCTTGGTGTTTACGCCGCAATAAGTGAGTCAAAGTCGCCCTGTGTATATACTAAATCAGGGTCTGGACCTTGCTGCAGGCGAATAAAGGAATTCTGCTGCGTTGAAAGCAAAATAAAGCATAATCGCCAAAGCATGGATCACGTAAGAAGCAGACTAGTTAGATACAGCATTACTCGTCAAAAGAAATGTACTAGTATGGTGCTTGATTTGACAAGGATATTTTGAAGAACGTACGCTTCGAGCACAATGTGTAAGGAAGCGAATTATAGACTGTGGCAAAACTGGAAAAGAAGATGACTGAGGCGTTTTTGTTGAAAAAGAATGCTGAATATGAAATTAAATGATCAGGTAGGGAATGACGGGGTACTCCCCATTATCAGCAAGGATGGAATAAGTGGGAAACATTAACTAGAAGAAGGAAGAGGACAATAAGACAGATGGTAAGGTACCATATATTTCCAGAGTACAAGAGGGAGCTGTACAGGAAAAAAGTGGAGGAACCCAGAGACTGGATTACATATTACAAATACTTAAGGAAGTTTTATGTAAGTGCTAGTCTGAGATAGAGAATTTGCCCCAGGAGAGGATATCGTTGATAAAGGCAGTTAACTAATTTTGAAAGAGCAATTTCAGAATTGGAACATGTGAAAAAAAAATGGTTCAAATGGCTCTGAGCACTATGAGACTTAACTTCTGAGGTCATAAGTCCCCTAGAACTTAGAACTACTTAAACCTAACTAACCTAAGGACATCACACACATCCATGCCCGAGGCAGAATTCGAACCTGCGACCGTAGCGGTCACGCGGCTCCAGACTGTATCGCCTAGAACCGCTCGGCCACCCCGGCCGGTGGAACATGTGAAACTGTATTTAAAGGAGTTAGTTAACGTTGGGACGTATTTAATGCAGAGGTGCACATGCTGTTCAAAGGAGGGTCTTCTCTACATTACCGTAACCGAGATGGCTGGAAAGAACCGCACATGAGCGGGTAGGACTCACTCTCTGACGGTTCCAGACAGACTTAATTATGAATACACTCACTCACTCACTCAATCAATCACTTTGTTGGCTTTTTTGTGATGTGACGATGCAGCGACGCTCTAAGCCTATCTTTGTGTTGATTGTTCAAATGTTGGCCTAATGATTTTTCTGTATATTTTTTTTTTTTTCTTTTCTTGGTCGAGCTGCATGATTTTGCTCCAAATAACAGTACTTGCCTGATTACTGTGTTGTAGAGTTTCAGCTTAGTTTTTCTGGTCAAGAGTTTGGAGGTTACAAGTTTTTGGATGGAAAAGTAGACTTCGTTTGCGTTTCATAGTGTAGTCTTGTATTCCATTTGTCTTCTGTTGCAATTATTTATATTTACACTAAGATATCTGAAGTTGGGAACGTTCCTAAAGTGCCGCTGCTTCTCAGTCAAGTAGATCCTCCATTGGCCTCATGAGGGCTTGCCAACAGCATTCGGCAGATCTGGACGGTGACCCGTTCAAGTGCAGCCAAGCTCGACAGCACTTAACGTAGATGGTTTGAGAACCAGTGTTACCACTGCAGCAACGCTGTTGGTTTCTTCATTAATTGTTAAACCTATTTTCACGTTAGTTTCATTTAGCTCCTGAACAGCCCATCAGTTTCACTACTTTTACTTCCTATCGCAATTATGTCATCTTATAAGTAGCGTGTTTATGTGTTTTTATATGTTGGCTGCGCTATAGACTGTAATTAATATCGCTGACAGCGTTCTGCGCCATCAGTAAGAGACTCTGTGGTTGGATAGACTAGCTAGCAGTTAGCAGTTAGGGGGTGGACCACTTGGACATGTATCCTTCTTGGAGACTCAGCATTGGTAGCACATGCATTGTAAAATGATGATGGATGTAGTTGGTAATGTTTCGGTAGTGGCATTATTGACGACTATATAATTTTGGAACTGGATGTCACATGAGTTAGGTAAAATCTGCTAAATACATTTTGCTCTTCAACAAAATTTATCTTTTGCTAACCATATGCCTCCTAGTAGTTAGAGCCTGTAGTAGTTAGAATCCTTTTATTTAGCTGGCTGTAGTTGCTGCTTGCTGTAATTGCTGTAGTTCGTGTTGCGAAGATTTTCTGTGAGGAAAGTGACTTATGAAAAGTATGGGTTATCGTTAGAATTGCTACCAATTCGGGACCATTCTTTTGTGTTAATTATTTGAAGTCATGTTGTCATTGTAAAGCAGTCAGATTGCGCTGGGCTTCCGCATTGTGAATATTAAATGAATAGGTTAAGTTTGAGTTGTCATCGCCAGAGAAAATTCCTTAGGTCAGCGTTGAAATGATAAAAATAAGTAACGAGACAGTAGGTTCAGTTGCACTCAGCAGTTTAAGTAAACGCAAAGAAGTTTCACCTGTCGTGCCTTAGCCGAGGATACCACTGGAATCTTCTGAATTTTCTTTTTGTTTGAATGATTAGCGCATGATTAGAAACTGGCTATTGTTTACCACTAGCGCGCAATTGTATGTATTGAATTTCCTTTGTAGTTGTAGTTTCTTATTGTTGTACCGCATTGTCATGAGTAAAGTAGTTGTGGCATGCATGTGGATTTGCACTAAGTATCTCGCAGTCGCTTTTGATATTAATTAGATATTGATTATTTTCAGTGATATTTTAAAGTGTCTTCCTATTTTTACTTTTAAAATTTTTTTGTGTGTTATTGTGTGAAATAGTGTGATAATCGTGGCGAGTGAGAAGCGTAAAACTAGGCTGCAAAGCAAAATGAGAAATGACAGAGACGACGAGCGTAGCGTATTAGCACCACCTAGTAGTGAATTGGCAAATGTTCCATACAATAATTTGGTAATAGTGCGTAGGGACATGGACCAGACAGTAAATAATGGGGTACAAATTGAAACAATCAGTGAACAGGGAACTATTGTCAGCCGATCGGTCGGTAACATTTCGCCTCAGGAATGCGAAATAACAGAACAGAAACTTGCAAATACCGTAGATTCAGGTTTTGCGTCATTACACTTTTCTCAATTAAGACACACTCTCTACTTTTCAAAATACGCAGACAAAAAACACAAAGGAACATGTTTCAGTCTCTATTGCATTGTTATTGTAATTAATTCAAAAATTTGATCAAACAAACAAACACAGCAGCAAATGCAACAAAATCAGGAACGAATACAGCAACAACTTCAAAAGTTCGACATAATGGACGAAATTAAACAAACACTTGAACAAACACGTGAAGACTTAACTGCTGAGATACCCAAAATCGAATCGAAATATCAAAAAATTTCTGATGATGTAAAAACACAAATTTGTGAGCATTTTCAGCCTATTTTTTGCAACATGAAAACTTATTACAGAATCATGAAGCAGCGATAAAAGAATGCTGATCATTGTACACGAAAACCACGACCCCCTGCAGGCTTAACTGGCTCTGTTTCATCTACCGATACGGTGGCGCAACTTGTAAGAAAGCAGGAAATCAGTAAATACGATTACGACACAAATGGACACTCTAAAACTTGGCTCAGAAAAACACACGGAGGAAATCAGAACATTATTGGAAAAAGTAACCGAACTTTCGGATCAGTTAATAAATTTAGCTACGAAGGTATATGATGATGATTTGAATGATACAAGACCGGTAGCCTTTGCTGACACAGAGGAGAAAGAGGAAATTAGGAAATTCAAACGAAGTCAGAAACAAATCAAACGCAGCACAAAAGGGAAATGCAGGAAGTTCAGGATCAGTAGGCACAGGTGATGCAAGAATAACATATTTCAGAGGGTACTATCGCTGCGTCACGGGAAGAGGAATTCAGAAATACGAAAAAGTCACACGGTAATAATACAGGGTATGCCGAAGAGTTTGGGAGGAGTCGGCAGGGTGCGCCGAGTCTTGAAATGGAACTGCCGACACGACGTAAGAATGACCGATTTGTGACTAGGCGTCACGATGACTTGGGCTATAATCTCTTCATCACAACGCGTAAATTTAAAACATTCAAGAATTCTAATAATGACAAGCTAGGTTTCATCAATCGTTTTCCTCCTATTTGGTCATTAGAGCATAGGTTAGAATTTGTGTGTGGCTATTTAGAAATTGAACCAGCTGTGAGAATGCGACCGGTCACTCGCGACTGATGAAGCATTCCGAACAGTCTGAATTTTCTAGTCCAGTAAAATATTTTGAAGATATGTTATACATGAATCAGTATTTGTCAAACCCATACAGCCTCTCAGAACTTATTCGCATTTGCTTAATTAAGTTTCCTGAACGCTTAAGACATATTATTTTTTCTGGACGTTGTAAAGATGATATCGAAGCTTTTCAGGGACTTTTGCAAGAACTGTAAGTCGACACGGACAACCGCATGATGCGAAAACTGGAAAACGACAACAGTGACAGGTCACATCCATCACAAGCTCGTGACGACAGAAATAATAACCGGACACGGCAAGGCTACTGTTATAACGCAAATCGTGACGAAAACAGGCATCACCAGTATGACAACCATTGGCAGAATAACAGCATTTACAGAGAAAGATCACATTTTCGTGGTAATGGCTATGACAGAGACAACCATAGAAATAGACAATATGGTAACCGGAATAATTATTATCAAGGGAGACAAAATGACCTCGTAATTACGATTCTGGGTGAAATTATCCACCATTTAATCATCAGGAAAGAAATTACAGAAATTACCGACAAGACGACAGACGCTATAGTCATGACAACAGACATGAATTTAATCAGAACTGTCGTGATTCAAATAGGGCAGGGCCCTCTCGACAAGCTGATGTTTTAGAAATTGGACCTAAAAATCACAGTAACGATGCGCAACAACAAAGAGATAATACACTATGACTCACACCGCAGGCAGCCACAAAACGTACTTATGAAGCTGCCGTGACTATCAATTACCAGAAAATGGAAGGCAGACATTAGGGACGAAACAGCAACAATTACAGGATTTCAATACAAATTTCGCGTTCGTGAGCATACTAAATGTTGCGTCAGACCATACGTAATTCCAGAACATTAGAGGGACCGTGTTAGAATGAAAATACAATCAATGCTTGACGAGGGGATTATTGAACCAGCGGTAAGCTTATACAATAATCCATTACATGTTGTTGAGAAGAAAAACGTATCGATCAGGCTTGTCTTAGATTCCAGACTAATAAATACCGTAATCATTCCTGAAACAGAAAGGCCACAAACGTTGGAAGAACTTCTTAAAAACTTCAATAGCGTGAAAGTTTTGTCTTCTATTGATCTCAGATCCAGCTTTTATCAAATTGAACTTCATCCAGAATGTTACGGCTTTTCACTGTTTCGGCGTTTATTAATTTTGGAAACTTATTTTTGGTTTGAACATTTCTTTGGCAGCATTTATTCGTGGGCTAAGTTCCATATTACCTGAGTTCTTAAAACGACACATCATCTCATACGTGGATGATATTTCAATAGCAAAAGCCTTTTGGGAACAAGATAATAGTATCAGCAACAGTTTGTTACGTATTTTTGCTGAATCTGGAATTACAGTTAAAAATAGCTCTGAGCACTATGGGACTTAACATCTGAGGTCATCAGTCTCCTAGAACTTAGAACTACTTAAACCTAACTAACCTAAGGACATCACACACATCCATTCCCGAGTCAGGATTCGAACCTGCGACCGTAGCGGTCGCGCGGTTCCAGACTGAAGCGCCTAGAACCGCTTGGCCACACCGACCGGCTGGAATTACAGTTAACTTGGAATAATCTGAATTCGGTAGGACAAAGGAGAAGTTTAAGGGTCACACTATTTCTTCTGAGCGCATTCTGCTGGATCCTGAAAAGTTGGAAGCAATCAGAGCCATTCTTGTTCCATCCACAAAAAGACAAGTTCACAGTTTTCTAGGTCTAGTGAATTTCTACTGTCCTTTCCTGAATATGCAAATTCTGGTAACTCCAAAACTTTGTTCTCTCACTGGCAAAATGAATAAATATACAGTCTGTTTTAGTAGCAGTGGCTTAAAGATCAGTTAACAACATATTATTATACTGGTATTAAAAGGTGTAGACATTTAGCACAAATAGCCATTCTCAATTGTATTACCCGGGTAATTTAATAAAATGAAGTGCGACACATATACCAAGCAAAGTAAAACTCTCCTAATACACATTCTGTTTCAAAGAAAAGCAATAATCTACTCACTGAAGCTCCAAGCATCTTCAAGTACGAGTTTAACGGACCATATTTTGATGTTATTAAGCGAGATCTCCTTTAGAAAGCAAACAGAAACAAGAACGGTAGTTCACGATAAGAGATTTAAAAACACGTCACGAGGTATCAGTTGTTATACTGGGTGGTTATAACTAAAGTGCAGCTAGTCACAGGGGTCCAGTGTTTAGTGTAATTATCGTATGGCAGCGGAACTTGGTAGATGTTGTAATGCGTTAATGCACACCCGATTTATGCTGGGAAAACTTTGTTCACGTCTAGGCTAGCATATGTAAATCTGGCACCATGAATGCAAGAACGACGTAGAGAAATGCTCCCCTACGTAATAGATTAGGAACGGGATGTGGGCAGAAAAGGTCAAACAATTGAGAAAGACGTGTTGTTCATTTTATTATTTACCACCGCTTACAAAATTTGTTCAATATGAGCAACGGAGACGTCGACAAGATGATGTACAGCGTTATATCTGCACCTGGTGGCCAAAACTGGAACTAATACACTACTGGCCATTAAAATTGCTACACCAAGAAGAAATGCAGATGATAAACGGGTATTCATTGGACAGATATATTATACTAGAACTGACATGCGATTAAATTTTCACGCAATTTGGGTGCACAGATCCTGAGAAATCAGTACCCAGAGCAACCACCTCTGGCCGTAATAACGGTCTTGATACGCCTAGGCATTGAGTCACACAGAGCTTCGATGGCGTGTACAGGTACAGCTGCCCATGCAGCTTCAACACGATACCACAGTTCATCAAGAGTAATGACTGGCGTATTGTGACGAGCCAGTTGCTCGGCCACCATTGACCAGACGTTTTCAATTGGTAAGAGATATGGAGAATGTGCTGGCCAGGGCAGCAGTCGAAAATTTTCTGTACCCAGAAAGCCCCATACAGGACCTGCAACATGCGGTCGTGCATTATCCTGCTGAAATGTAGGGTTTGGCAGGGATCGAATGAAGGGTAAAGCCACGGGTCGTAACACATCTGAAATGTAACGTCCACTGTTCAAAGTGCCGTCAATGCGAATAAGAGGTGTAACCAATGGCACCCCATACCATCACGCCGATTGATACGCCAGTGTGGCGATGACGAATACACGCTTCCAATCTGCGTTCAACACGATGTATCCAAATACTGATGCGACCATCATGATGCTGTAAACAGAACCTGGATTCATCCGAAAAATGACGTTTTGCCATTCGCGCACCCAGGTTCGTCGTTGATTACACCATCGCAGGCGCTCCTGTCTGTGATGCAGCGTCAAGGGTAACAACAGCCATGGTCTCCGAGCTGATAGTCCATGCTGCTGCAAACGTCGTCGAACTGTTCGTGCATATGGTTGTTGTCTTGCAAATTTCCCCATCTGTTAACTCAGGGATCGAGACGTGGCTGCACGATCCGTTACAGCCATGCAGATAAGATGCCTGTCATCTCGACTGCTAGTGATACGAGGCTGTTGGTATCCAGCACGGCGTTCCGTTTTACCCTCCTGAACCCACCGATTCCATATTGTGGTAACAGTCACTGGATCTCTACCAACGCGAGCAGCAATGTCGCGATACGATAAACCGCAATCGCAATAGGCTTCAATCCGACATTTATCAAAGTCGGAAACATGATGGTACGCATTTCTCCTCCTTACACGAGGCATCACAACAACGTTTCACCAGGAAACGCCGGTCAACTGCTGTTTGTGTATGAGAAGTCGGTTGGAAACTTTCCTCGTGTCAACACGTTGTAGGCGCCAACCTTGTGTGAATGCTCTGAAAAGCTAATCATTTGCATATCACAGCATCTTCTTCCTGTCGGTTAAATTTCGCGTCTGTAGCACGTCATCTTCGTGGTGTATCAATTTTAATAGCCAGTAGTGTGTTTTTCCAAGGTAATTCGCTTTCGTATCAACGCGTTAGCATTTCTATCGAGTTTCGCTGCCATATGTCGTAATTACGGCCCACAATGGACCTCCCGTAAGTAGCTGCACTTTAATTATAACCACCCTATTTATTCGTCAGATAAAGTACCTGCTCATCATACGGAACGAAAGGTATGACATTACAGCGTGGCTTAACTCTCCTCGCAGAAATCGAGGAGACCGCCTTTTGACGGTGGGCGGCCGTCCGCAGGCTCCTGTCAGCGGCGGCAGCAGCAGCAGCAGCAGCAGCAGAGCGCCGTAGGCTGCGGCCGGCGCCTTGCTTTCCGCGCACCCATCAAATATTCATAGAGGAGACGGCGCCCCACGCTAATTGCCGCTCCTCCGCTTCCCCTTTCCACCCAATTCCCTTCTCCTTCCCCTCCTTCCAGCTCCAGTATAAACACACAGGCCGCTCGCGTTTAACGCTGAGTAATCGCTGACGGACGGGTGGGGTGATTAAGCTGAAGGCTGGTGCGCGCTAAGGCGGAACTTGCAGCAGTGGTGGCTGAGTTTGCGGGGGCCCGACCCAGTTTGTCGCCCCTACTGCGTTGTCGGCACAGGTGCATCTCTCTTTTGTGTCTTCCTGTGTTACAGTCACGACAAATCAAATGGAGAAATGCGCTCACAAAGTTAATATTAAAAAAAGAACCACCACAACTGTATCAATGTACATTAATGTACATCTACAGGTCACACAAAGAAAGTCCTCACAGAATTGTAACAACATCATAAATAAATAACAAATAATGCACTAGGTAGGTTTCAATTAGACTCGCCGAGGTATAGTTAGTGCAGCGGGTAGTGGCGTAGGAACAGCTCTGGCGCTCTGTTCTAGAGGCACTACAGTCTCCCCCATTTCACCCCGTTGCCGTCACATCCACTTTTAATGTGTCATAGATGTCTACGTTTCTAATAAAAACAATAAAATATATGAAATGTTTTGATGTAGTAGTAATTTGTTTGTATGAATGCTTAGTATATCGCGTCAGTGCAGAAAAGTACAGGGTGTCCCACGAGGTAGGTCAAAATCCGGGGATGTGGATGCATAAGGGTCTGGACTGAAAGCCTTTTGCAGGATGGTGAGGCGAGGAGTGGTGAAGGCAATTTGGCGCTCTGTGCGCTAATGGAATAGCATTAGCAAGATACATTTATTTGGCATAAGTGTTATAATTGAATCATCTTCCCCCTGGCCCTGGCGAGGTCAATGGATGGTTTGGAACACCTGACTGATCCAGCTCAGCCTCAGCTCGAGGCCGTTCTTTCTGTCAAACCAAACATGTAAAACTTCCGTGCCATGCAGGGTAACCGGCGATAGCTGTGGCTTGTACAGTGGCATCGACCACCAGACCGTCCACTTCTTGCTATTAAGATCCTGTTGTAGACATTGAAGGTGTGTGACTAACTCCAGCAGCTCTGCATGGAATGTAGATGGTAGTGAAGAGTTACTTCTTGACCTTTCAAAAAATGGGTCAATTGGCTCTGAGCTCTGTGGGACTCAACTTCTGAGGTAATCAGTCCCCTAGAACTTAGAACTACTTAAACCTAACTAACCTAAGGACATCACAAACATCCATGCCCAAGGCAGGATTCAAACCTGCGACCGTAGCGGTCGCGCGGTTCCAGACTGTAGCGCCTAGAACCGCTCGACCACCCCGGCCGGCCCTTGACCTTTCCACCAGACGTAGGCTGACAGATCAAGTCGAGGGCAGCACCTTTTAGTACGCTTCCACGATATGGCGTAGGTTGTTGGTGCACCGCACATCATCAGTTTGACTCTCAGCAAACTGGAAGTAGAAGTGCGAAGACTTCACATCAGCGCATGAGATGTTGGCAGCTTACAGCGACCAAGTTTGGCAGACCAAGCAGGCAGCAACCTTGAACGCAGATATGATCTGATGTGCCATGCAGCACACTGCTGGCTCATTGTGACTAAATCAAATATGGGCTAGGAAGCCTAAGCATTTATTGCTGTCCATCTGATGCAATGAGATTATGTCTTGCCAAAGATGTATGGGCTTGGAAGCCCTAGTATTTATTACTCTGCATCGTAAGTAGTGGGGTTATGTCTTGCCAAATGTGACCGCATGTGTCATTTTCTCGGCTCACTGGCGTTCTTTGACATGCCTTGGTGCCACAAAATGACTCTCACTGCTTTAGCTTAGTGCCTCTTCGCCATCTCAGCAGACTGATTCTTGTTCTTCTGGAATATCTACTCGTTCTTGCAGCATCGTGCTGTGCTGTCAGAATAACGTTATTGTTCCTCCGCTGTGAGATCACATCCCTATTAGTCACTCCAGATCACTCGTTTCCAGACTTCCACAGTCCAGTGATGTCGCTCTTTACAGCAGGGGTGTCCAACCCGCAGCCCGCGGGCCGCATGCGGTCCAAGAAGTGAATATCTATCACACGATCGGTAAGAGTCAATAAAATTCCGGTAGTGTGAAGTTATGATTAACTGAATATCTTTGATCTGAAACTATCTTTCTCTGATAGGTCCATCCGTCTTCTTTTCTCCTCAGCGGTTATGCCATGTGCACCCCAAAAAAGAAATAAATAAATTTTAAAAAATTACTCGTCATCTTCCAGTGCGGCACAGGAAAGATAAAAGGATGGACCCGCCTGCTTTACACTACCTCAAGCGTAGCTTAGCATTGACTGTAGATATGTGCGGTTTATTGGGAGATGTATGACTGTTGTACCCCACTGGAGTTCAATTCCACATTACACAGGGGTGTCCGGATGCCTTTGAACTAATGGTTTATATAAAATTGTGAATGGTTATACCACAATGTTTTTGAAAACGGGCCCACGGATGCATAACCAGCCTAAAGGGTCTAAGTTAGGATAGCGACAAAAGTGTCATAAGGAACTGAAAATTAAGAAGAAATGAAGAAAGACTGCGAAAGTAGGCAGGACATGAAGTAACGAGATAATTATGTTCCTACACAGAACATAGAAATTTCACGCAATACAGAGATGAACATCAGTGAGTTATACGTACTGGAACTAAAAGAAAATCAGAACTGAAGATTACCATTCAGTTGTAAGTGCAGTGCAATAATAAATTACAGCATACACTAAAACAAATAAGTTGTTTGTTAGGATTTAGACATATGTACAACTGTAGAGAGAGAAAAACAATAATCATTGAAAAAACTTGTAACGAAATTCGAAGAACCTCTAGTTCAATGCTGTAGTCACATTCTCTGTCTCCCTCTGTTTAAATAGGCGAAACAGAAGTCGATAAAACTGCAGTTTCACAAACAGCAGTTATATTATTAGATTTCTGAAGCACCTTTATCTAAATATTAAATTAGAAAAATATATTTGCCCGTACGGTCTGCGAAAAAAAAATTTATCCCGATTTGCAGTTATTTTCAGAAGGTGTATGCAACGTCAGTTACTATACATTGAAATGCGTTAGCTCCGGGAACTGAATTTGAGTATAACTAAAAAACTCATCAGAGTTTGGGGCTTTATGTCGTTGAAGATGTTTTGCTTAGATTTGCAGGTTAATATCTACGAAATCAAGTGCGGAATTACGTATCGGTTGTACACTTTTTATTTAGTAAGTGATAATCAGAGACGGTAATATTCGCAAAGATCTACAGTAAAATTATTATTTACAGGGTTTTTAACTGAAAACCATTCTGATAACGGAAAATAAAGCTGCGGGGAACCACTGAGCGAAACTGTGCAAATTACGTGCTGTTTGAGAGGATTCCGAGAATTCCTCCTCAGTGAAATCAGTAGACAAAGTAAAAATTACAAAATAATTACGAAATATCTGGAATAAAAATTTTCACTCAAACGACAGCCCTTGAATTGAGATGGGAAAAGAAATTTGTGGAACTGTAATGGATGAAACAAAAAGTAAGTGCAATTAAAACGGAAGTCATATAATGATACCTTGCAAAAGAACCTAAGAGACATACTCCGACATAAAACAGGAGTAAATCATATTAAAAAAAAACTGAAAATCTAGAGTACAGAAGTAAAATTACTGAATTATGATGACAGTTTCCTGGCTTGTAGATAGATTCAGTACAAATGTCACTATTGAGGAACATCAAGTACTCTAAATGACCGTAAAATGCTTACGATAAATTATTATTTGATAACAGAAGTTAAGATATTGCGAAGTACAGTGCCATCAGTTTATTTAATTATGTATGTAGCAAAATATTTTTAAAAATATATCCACGGAGATGCCTATGATACTAGGGACTTCAGAAAGTAAGTTACACATGTCGTCCCACGTTAAGACCATTGCATTGTAGGAAGAGAGTACAAGTTCTGGGTTTCCTGCAGACAAAGTTATGCTGTGGTACGGATAAAAGGAGCATCAGTGTGTGCGACGTAAGTGGCGCGGCAGCTGGAAACTTACTCCAGAGCAGGAGTACGCAGGACACTGTGAGTCTTAAAGCCAAAAAGACCAAATTATACCTAGGTTCACCGTGAGATACTGGCGGTGTGTTGACCAAATGCACTGTCACATCCAGCCTTAACGAAATGGTGACTACAATTTGACCAGGGCATTAAAGACCTGGGTGACGCTTGTCGTGTAGTCCAGTCTTGCATCATGCGATTTCCACCTTTTGGCAAGCTGGAAGAACGTCTGAAGGACAAATATTTTCCAAAGACGAGAACGTTCACACGGCGGTTTTCGAATGGATCCGTGACAACGAGCGGATATCCACAGTCGAGGAACTGAACGGCTGATAGAACGATTCGATCGTTGTCTGCAGATACTTGGTGAGCGTGTTGAGAAATAATGTCATGTGTCTGTGTCACCCTGAAGTGTGGTGCAGCATTCGATAAAAGTTTCGTGATATGCCATAATAATGTGTAAGTTACCTTTTGAAGTCTCCCCATATATATTATGACAAAATGGAGCAACTGTTGAAAATCTACAACTTACATAGCTATTGAAAAATCGAGTCAACAAACATACGTTAGCCAATTCTGAACGTCGTAATAGCCGCAACTGAAATGAAATAAGGCCGTATGATTGCAGTGTGAACGTTGATATTCATGTAGCCTATTTTTCTATTCTTTTTTTAAATGTACTGCACGAACTAATTCCTGAAATGATTTATTGTAAACTGACGACGCAATCTCAACTAAGAAAAACACTGATGGCAAACAACTCTTTACAAAAAAAATGGTTCAAATGGCTCTGAGCACTATGGGACTCAACATCTTAGGTCATAAGTCCCCTAGAACTTAGAACTACTTAAACCTAACGACATCACACACACCCATGCCCGAGGCAGGATTCAAACCTGCGACCGTAGCAGTCCCGCGGTTCCGGACTGCAGCGCCAGAACCGCTAGACCACCGCGGCCGGCAACTCTTTACACAAAAGAATATATCATACGTATCAAACGCCAATAGTACTAAAGAAAAACGTGTGCTGAGCTACGACGTAATCGTATTAGAAGCTGTAGCTTTATTTACAGTGGCGTTGACAAAAACACAGTTGTTAGCGAGATCCAAGCGCGAAGTCGTCTGAACATGATTTTGTTTATTGTGAAAAAAAAAAACTGTAAACTGCATGAAAGGCGCAAAAATAAATTCCACTAACTGTATTTGATAAACGATATTCATATCTAAATATTCCACAAGAAAGTGTATTGAGAAGTACTAAACGAATGAAATAGTCCTTTATAGGCTTTTGAACATAAAACACACCCTAGACGGTCAATACCAGAACACAATGATTTTGTGCTGTATTACTGAAGCCTTCCCTAGACTACTCATTAGTATTGTGATTCTTGGACTGACGCTACCGCTGCGATAATTACTGTACTTAACTGCAAGCTCCAAGGAGCGTCAAAGAACACTAACGAAAATTTTTGAGAGAATCGAGGTTGAGCGAGAAAAAAAAAGACTGTCAAAATTTTTTTTGTGTTAATGGTGTAACGTTTGATGCATTACTGGAAACAGCTGTCTCCATACGTAGGCACTTGCCCCCTCCCCCTTTATTAACCCGGAGCTTGGAATTTTTATTCATTACAAATTCCCATACACTTTGAGAAGTGATTTTCTGTGATTCCGCTAAATCTCTACTTGAGTGATCGCAGTTATATAATACTATGGCTCCAGCAATTTCTGTTTAATTGGTGGTCTGTTGGTTTTAAATATAAATTCAATGTACCTATAATTAATATTAAGTGGATAACTATTAGTTCTCTAGGATGTAATACCTTTTATGCGTTGCCTATAAAACGTAGTACTACAGTAGTACAAGTTTATATGCCAACTAGCTCTGCAGATGACGAAGAAATTGAAGAAATGTATGATGAAATAAAAGAAATTATTCAGATAGTGAAGGGAGACGAAAATTTAATAGTCATGGGTGACTGGAATTCGAGTGTAGGAAAAGGGAGAGAAGGAAACGTAGTAGGTGAATATGGATTGGGGCTAAGAAATGAAAGAGGGAGCCGCCTGGTAGAATTTTGCACAGAGCACAACTTAATCATAGCTAACACTTGGTTTAAGAATCATGATAGAAGGTTGTATACATGGAAGAACCCTGGAGATACTAAAAGGTATCAGATAGATTATATAATGGTAAGACAGAGATTTAGGAACCAGGTTTTAAATTGTAAGACATTTCCAGGGGCAGATGTGGACTCTGACCACAATCTATTGGTTATGACCTGTAGATTAAAACTGAAGAAACTGCAAAAAGGTGGGAATTTAAGGAGTTGGGCCCTGGATAAACTGAAAGAACCAGAGGTTGTACAGAGTTTCAGGGAGAGCATAAGGGAACAATTGACAGGAATGGGGGAAAGAAATACAGTAGAAGAAGAATGGGTAGCTTTGAGGGATGAAGTAGTGAGGGCAGCAGAGGATCAAGTAGGTAAAAAGACGAGGGCTAGTAGAAATCCTTGGGTAACAGTAGAAATATTGAATTTATTGATGAAAGGAGAAAATATAAAAATGCAGTAAGTGAAGCGGGCAAAAAGGAATACAAACGTCTCAAAAATGAGATCGACAGGAAGTGCAAAATGGCTAAGCAGGGATGGCTAGAGGACAAATGTAAGGATGTAGAGGCTTATCTCACTAGGGGTAAGATAGATACTGCCTACAGGAAAATTAAAGAGACCTTTGGAGGTAAGAGAACCACTTGTATGAACATCAAGAGCTCAGATGGAAATCCAGTTCTAAGCAAAGAAGGGAAAGCAGAAAGGTGGAAGGAGTATATAGAGGGTCTATACAAGGGCGATGAACTTGAGGACAATATTATGGAAATGGAAGAGGATGTAGATGAAGACGAAACGGGAGATACGATACTGCGTGAAGAGTTTGACAGAGCACTGAAAGCCCTGGGTCGAAACAAGGCCCCCGGAGTAGACAACATTCCATTGGAACTACTGACAGCCTTGGGAGAGCCAGTCCTGACAAAACTCTACCACCTGGTGAGCAAGATGTATGAAACAGGCGAAATACCCTCAGACTTCAAGAAGAATATAATAATTCCAATCCCAAAGAAAGCAGGTGTTGACAGATGTGAAAATTACCGAACAATCAGTTTAATAAGCCACAGCTGCAAAATACTAACACGAATTCTTTACAGACGAATGGAAAAACTAGTAGAAGCCGACCTCGGGGAAGATCAGTTTGGATTCCGTAGAAATGTTGGAACACGTGAGGCAATACTGACCTTACGACTTATCTTAGAAGAAAGATTAAGGAAAGGCAAACCTACGTTTCTAGCATTTGTAGACTTAGAGAAAGCTTTTGACAATGTTGACTGGAATACTCTCTTTCAAATTCTAAAGGTGGCAGGGGGAAATTACAGGGAGCGAAAGGCTATTTACAATTTGTACAGAAACCAGATGGCAGTTATAAGAGTTGAGGGACATGAAAGGGAAGCAGTGGTTAAGAAGGGAATAAGACAGGGTTGTAGCCTCTCCCCGATGTTATTCAATCTGTATATTGAGCAAGCAGTAAAGGAAACAAAAGAAAAATTCGGAGTAGGTATTAAAATCCATGGAGAAGAAATAAAAACTTTGAGGTTCGCCGATGACATTGTAATTCTGTCAGAGACAGCAAAGGACTTGGAAGAGCAGTTGAATGGAATGGATGGTGTCTTGAAGGGAGGATATAAGATGAACATCAACAAAAGCAAAACGAGGATAATGGAATGTAGTCGAATTAAGTCGGGTGATGTTGAGGGTATTAGATTAGGAAATGAGACACTTAAAGTAGTAAAGGAGTTTTGCTATTTGGGGAGCAAAATAACTGATGATGGTCGAAGTAGAGAGGATATAAAATGTAGACTGCCAATGGCAAGGAAAGCGTTTCTGAAGAAGAGAAATTTGTTAACATCGAGTATAGATTTAAGTGTCAGGAAGTCATTTCTGAAAGTATTTGTATGGAGTGTAGCCATGTATGGAAGTGAAACATGGACGGTAAATAGTTTGGACAAGAAGAGAATAGAAGCTTTCGAAATGTGGTGCTACAGAAGAATGCTGAAGATTAGATGGGTAGATCACATAACTAATGAGGAAGTATTGAATAGGATTGGGGAGAAGAGGAGTTTGTGGCACAACTTGACCAGAAGAAGGGATCGGTTGGTAGGACATGTTCTGAGGCATCAAGGGATCACCAATTTAGTATTGGAGGGCAGCGTGGAGGGTAAAAATCGTAGGGGGAGGCCAAGAGATGAATACACTAAGCAGATTCAGAAGGATGTAGGTTGCAGTAGGTACTGGGAGATGAAGAAGCTTGCACAGGATAGAGTAGCATGGAGAGCTGCATCAAACCAGTCTCAGGACTGAAGACCATAACAACAACAACATAAAACGTAGTTCTTGTGGCAAGACACGCCTCGAAACGAACCAGTTTATTTACGTAGAAGATGGACAGTTTAGACTAGTGCCGCAGTCTCCCCCCCCCCCCCTCCCACCCCTTGGCCATCACCACCCTCACCGAATAAATTTCTGCGGATGCTCATATCCCCACAATCAAAAAACAAAATACTACCATGACAGACCCAGTGCTACGAAGTCACCGATTATCTGTTACGCTACGATACCTTGCTACTGGCAATTTTTTCAAAATTCTAGAAATTTGAAGTCACCGTTTCACCTCGAAGTATTTGAGACATAGTTATGGAAACGTGTAATGCAATAATATGTACACTAAGGCAATATATTCAGACAGGTAATGTGTACACAAAAATAAAAATATGTGTATACTTTTATTAATAACTTTGCGTTAGTTAAATTGTATTAATAACTTATTCCTTCCTTGTCATTCCTTCTTCTTCCTGACCGACAAGTCAATCCATGCATTCTTAACCTATTCACTTTTTGTACTCATCTGCTCTTAACTGTCTCTCCCACAATGCCGGGAATAATTCATATCTTTCGATTCACTTTACTAAAGACGCTGTTTCGTTTTATTTTGAATTTACTTTCAACACAAGTCCAGAATCTGTAGCACGCGAGGTACCCTTCGCCACGCACCGTATGGTGGATTGCGGAGTATGTATGTAGATGTAGATGTAGAGACTGACAAGGATACTGTCTATAGTAGCCACAGATGGCACAATATTTCCACACAGCGCAATATATTTCAAAAGCTCTTTATGTGCTCTATATTATTCCGCTGCCTCCCAGCCTCACTCCTACACGTTCAGTACTATTGCTCATCCAGAAATACTGTTGAATAATATTGGCAGTCTAGGGACCGCTTAGGACTTCCGTTAAACTAAACTCCTCCCGAACAGGCCGTGAGGACCCAGCGGTACCAACCGGCGGCCGTGTCATCCTCAGCCCATAGGCGTCACTGGATGCGACTATGGAGGGGCATGTGGGCAGCACACCACTCTACCGGCCATATGTCAGTTTACGAAGCCGGAGCTGCTACTTCTCGATCAAGTAGCTCCTCAGTTTGCCTCACAAAAGGGCTGAGTGCAACCCGCTTGCCAACCGCGCTCGGCAGACCGAATGGTCACCCATCCAGCTCGACAGCGTTTAACTTCAGTGATCTGACGGGAGCCGGTGCTACCACTGCGGCAAGGCCGTAGGGGGACTTCCTTTAGTGTAACGTAATAATAAGAGGTCTGTTAAAAAAATTCCGGAACATCCGTAGTTTCGCGCCAGTTTTGGAGAGAAATGCGGTTGGCATCCCTGCGCACACCTGTTTATTGCCGGAAGTTTCATTGCTGTAAGTCTGCTAGTTATTGTTCAGTGCTGTACTGAGAACAACGTTGTGGCGCACAGTCTGCGAATTTCGAGATGGAAGAGTTAGAGGAGCAATGTGTCTGCATTCAATTTTCCTTGAAATTAAAGAAAACCGTTACAGAGACACACCAAATGATGCAGGAAGCCTACCGTGATGAGTGCTTAGGCCGTACTCGGCGTTACGAATGGTTCAACGGTTTAAAAATTGCCGTACAGAAGTTAAAGATGTCTCTCGTTCAGGACGTCCTTGGACGTCTACCGACGACGCTCGTGTCAGAATCGTCAACGATACTGTGCGTGCCAATCGAAGACTGAGATTGCAGAAGAATGTAACATTTCAGTTGGACCATGTCATGAAATCCTGACACAGCATCTTGGAATGCATCTTGTTGCCGCCAAGTTAGTCCCACGGCTCATGAGTCAAGACCAGAAAGACCTTCGCCTCACAATCTGTGAGGAGCTTTAGGATCGCGAAATGAGAGCTAGATATTCCTTAAGAGAATCATAACTGGTGAGTAGACGTGGGTCTACGGTTATGATGAAGCCAAAGTTCAGTCTTCACCATGGGTCGGGAAAGGTTCTCCAAGACGAAAAAAAGCTCGTCAGGTCAGGTCAAGTGTCAAAGCCATGCTGATAGTTTTCTTTGACTTTCAAGGCTTTGAAGGATTACTTCATCATAAATTCCTGCCACAGAAACAAGGTGTTAATCGATGGTATTATCGGGATGCGTTGCGACAACTGCGAAAAAATGTGAGAAGAAAACGGTCTGAAATGTGGCGAGACAATTCATGGCTCTTGCGTCACAATAACGCACCGGCACATTCGTCTCTGTTGGTGCGTGACTATTGGACAAAAAACGAAATCACAGTGCTGCCTCATCCTCCGTACTCTCCAGATCTGGCCCCTGCCGTCTTCCTTTTATTTCCAGAATGGAAAACCCCATTGAAAGGGCGAAGATTTGCAACGATAGACGAGATAAAAGAAAGTTAGCAGAGGGCGCTTCGCGCAAACCAGAAACAGGCGTACCAAGACTGCTTCCGAAGTGCAAACGAAGTTCGGAGAAGTGTTTCAGTTGTGGAGGAGAGTATTTTGAAGGATACCATGCACAATAAGTAAAAGATAAGCGTAGAAAAATCTTGTAGACGAAGTCCTGAAGTTTTTTGAACAGACCTTGTATGTAGTGTGGTAGCGACTACAAGCAGTAGTGTTGTTTAAGACACACACAACAGTGCCTGGCCTGGCAAGCTGGATTTCGCGTATGGGTGTCTGTGTGCTTACGTATGTCACTTCAATTAAAAATGAAATGCCAGATGCCACAATTTTAATCGTATATTGTTGTCATACATTGGAATGTGAAAGGTTGCGTTACCGAGTGCTACATGTTAACACAACAGCAAATTTGTGTCTTGATAGGTTGATCGCTATCAATGATAACACATCTGATGACTTTTTTATGATGCTTTTATAAACGATTTCGGCCTTCAAAGGACATCTTCAAATGCTATGGATGTTAAAAACGCATGAACACTTAGTTCATCAAATACCGCCCATAGCATCTGGTGATGGTCTTTGATGACCGAAACGAGCTACGCTCTATTTAAAAAAGTGATCGAATAAAACAAACCATTACAGTGAATAAAATATCGTCTCTGCAAACAGAATGACGTTTTTTACTAAATAAATTACCTTATTATGACTGGTACCCACCCTCTAACCTGATGAAAAGGTTCCTTTCCGACTTCGACTATATTAATTAAATGTGTTGTCTATTGCGACAGTGAGGTAGAACAAGGGTAAAGATTGGTGTGAGAGCTTACAATGGGACATTTAACAGAAGACCTCGAACACCACGCCGTCTTCGGATCGAGTCGATCCATAATAAAAGGAAGAACACAGTGAGTTTGCAAGCAAATGCTTCGCATCGCTTCAGAAATTCGTCAAAATCTACGTTACATAGAATTTTTGAGTTATGTTGAAACTGTAACAGCCACAGAGTCATAAATCAGTATGGAGTTGAATTCGTGTAATTGAACTCTTTCGGAACGTTTGTGTAGCTCTTCTGAAACACAGAAAACTCTTTGGCTGTGATAATTCAGTATCTCCGCCCACACAGGGCAGACAAAAACGACAGACTTTCATCTACTGTCATAGAGCTGTGTTGATTATTACTCTGACGTCAGTTGCTTTGATACAATTCCCCCCCCCCCCCCCCAAATATTAAATATTTTGACACAGTTTTTCATAACATGGACGATCATGGGTTAACACAGATGGTCGGGCCACCATCTGATATTCGCTAGCTTTCTTAAGATGTTTTTTCAAATGGTTCAAATGGCTCTGAGCACTATGGGACTTAACATCCGAGGTCAGCAGTTCCCTAGAACTTAGAACTACTTAAACCTGACTAACCTGTGGATATCACACACATATATGCCCGAGGCAGGATTCGAACCTGCGACCGTAGCGGTCGCGCGGTTCCGGACTGAAGCGCCTAGAACCGCTCGGCCACACCAGCTGGAAGATGTTTTTTCTGACGACATCGTTTTGGAGGGTCGTTTCGCAATGATGTTTGTGATCTGTCCACCACTACACCCAGGTATGTTGGTTTGTCTGAATGTTTCATGTTGGCGCCGTTCCTGGTGACGTTCACCTTCTGTTTGCTCGCTACAGTCGCAGGTTCGAATCCTGCCTCAGGCATGGATGTGTGTGATGTCCTTAGGTTAGTTAGGTTTATGTAGTTCTAAGTTCTAGGGGACTGATGACCTCAGATTTTAAGTCCCATACTGCTCATAGCCATTTGATTCACTCTACCAGAGCCATTTGAACCATTTCTGTTTGCTTGTTTTGTGGGAAGGTGGAAAGGATTTTGTGTCTTTGAGGGGTTGGATTTGAGGGATTTCTGTTGATAATATGCTGAAATGAATATTCGCTTCGAAAACATATAGTACTTCCAAAGAATTTGAGAAGGCATTTTAGTGTAAATATTGGTTCCGGAGCTTCCAGCAGAAAATTAAAGTTGACTTAACATCGCTACCGATACACGTTTGAAATAAAGGCACAATGAGTAGCTATTTTCAATATCACTGGAATAAAATTGCAAATCTGGGCGATCCTATAAAGTACCATAATGTAGTTCAGTTGTTAATTAAAAGAATGCCATTAGCTGTGCGTGAAACACTTGCTGTGTTGAAGTAGTGTTCACTATCGATCGCATGGAAGTCATTAATGATGGACCCTGAATGCACGAAGAAAACTAGAATAATCGACACGATCAAAATTTGGGTGCACAGCAGCGAGAACACTACAATAATAATAATTAGCAGCGTAATTGGAACCAATGAGAAGATGAAAATCATAGGTAGGTAGATTATCAGTATGTGAATGAACAATGCTGACAATATGAAGAACATAATCGGCCTCAGTATGACGAACAAAAATGTGATACATCACATCAAAGATAAAATCATGATCTACGGATTCAGGAGCATCTTTACCCTGAAAACTGAGTATAGTTTATAAATAAGACCCGATTAGAAACACTACAGCCACAAGAGGGGTCAGAACATTTTATCAATGTTATTTCATATGACAATGACCATGACATGAGAGAAGATATAGTGCAGGAGTGCGAGGTAATTACGGGTGATGCCTTAATGCTGGCTATAACACTTCAAATCTGAAGATTAAAATTAGAATATGCTTTGGACAGTTGCAGTTTCTAAGAAATTGTATCATAAATCATTCAGTATTGTGAGATTTCCGATATTCCCCATGTGTGAATTATTAGTGCGGTTGGAAATAAAAGCAAACCCATTATTGAGCAGATATTTATGAATTATCCATTGGCGGAAGAGAAATTGAACACATCACATTGGCAATTCCATCTTTGTACGTTGATTTCTTAATTGTCACTGAACGTAATTATAAAATATAATGATGCGAGAGAACATGAAGCCCATGTCAATGTGCTTAATTATGCGGATAAGCAGCTGAAGAAAATGGAAAAGGAATTACGATTGTACGTAAATTCCATGGTGAAACTCAAGAATCTATCTAATTTAGAGGCAGAACAAAAGAAAGACTAAAATTACATATTAAAAGACATTTATACAACGTTTTGTAAGAAACCAAGGTAAATGAAGGACTATAAATTCAAATTACATACTAAGAATCATAAACACTTTAGAAGCAGACCTTATCCTCTTCTGTCAGTAAAACGTGAAGTTACGGATGGAAAATTGAAAGAATACCAGAGCAATTATCTCAAGACAAGTTGTCTTTATCCTCTATGTAAGAGAAACAGTCACACAATGCTAAAGAAATTAGAAGACTGTTTCCTGAATGTGCTCAAACAAGAATGCATCCTCAGCGATTAATGGGTCACAGTTAAAATCAGAATTATGGGAGGGTTTCATCGAGAATCATGGCAGAAAACAAATTTTAATTCCCAGCTATCGTCCACCTTCGATTCAAGTAGATCAGCTATGTGAGAACCTGAAAGATTATTTTGTGCACACTTTGGAAAACACAACAAACCTGGTGTGTGAAACTTCAAGACTTTCAGACAGTGAGCCGGCCGCGGTGGCCGTGCGGTACTGGCGCTGCAGTCCGGAACCGCGGGACTGCTACGGTCGCAGGTTCGAATCCTGCCTCGGGCATGGGTGTGTGTGATGTCCTTAGGTTAGTTAGGTTTAAGTAGTTCTAAGTTCTAGGGGACTGATGACCTTAGAAGTTAAGTCCCATAGTGCTCAGAGCCATTTACAGACAGTGATGAACAGTTTAACTTTTGTTCAACCAAAAGTCACCCAGCACCAACAGTATGCAACATACTCTCAAAACATCTCAGTGATACAAAATACTTTCAATTTCATGACCATTTCACTGCTAATTTATGGATGTACTGCATGATATTTCTCATTGTCCTGCAGTTTGAGTATGTTACTCACATTTTCAATCTATTATGCAAGTATTTCTGTCTTATTTTACGCTTATATATGTGGAACTCATACTTTCTATTGATTTGTTTTTCAGTTTTGTATTATTTACATTAATATACTTTTCATTTTTATGGATTAGTGAACATGCCACTTTGTTTGCAATAAATTTACGTTCATTGATAGTTCTTTAGCTTTACACTAACATGATTATTCTTTATTATTTAAAAGTTTTGGAATAATCATTCACATAATACTGTGGCATAAATATAATAATGTAATCGACTCAATGAATATTATTAATACATTGATCGTACAGGTAATTTTCATTTTTCCGTTCTTTTATTTTTGTGGCTCTTTGCCTCTCGCCAAATCTCTCATAACTTTTTTCTGGGGATATGTAAGATTTTCTATAGCGTGACGTAATAATATGCAGCGTGGAAGCGATTGTAAGTAGTATTGTTCAAGACACACACAGCAGTGGCTGGCAAGGTAGTTTTCGCGTAAGGATGTATGCACGCCTGTGCACTCGTTACATATGTCATTTGCGTTAAAAATGAAATGACGGAGGTCGCAGTATTAATGGTGTATTTTTTGACAAATATTATGATGTGGAAGTTTGTGTTGTTGAGTGCCACATGTTAATAAATCAGCAAATTTGTTGCTTTACACCTTGATTGCTATCAATGATAACGTAATCGATTGTGACTAGTACCCATTCTCTAACCCAACGACAAGGTTCCTTTCCGACCAGGAACATATTAACAAAATTAAACGTGTTTATCTACTGCGGCCGTGACGATAGAACGACGAGAATGTAATGAGTGTGAGTTTGCATGGAGTGCGACTGCCCCCCCCCCCTTATCAGCTGCTGGGTTACACGTAATGTTTCTAACATACTGAAGTCCTATCACGTTTTCTTTATAGCACTAAAATAGTGGACTGTACTCCTTCATTCATCCCTTGTGTCTACTTATGTAGTATGCAGACAGCATATGACGTTTCTTTGCCTGGAACAATCCCAGAACCTTCTTCTAGAATTTTAAGATCACTTTAAATCGGTTTGAATTTCTCTTGAGAGCTTTCAAGACATTGACAGGCTACTTAAGAAATTCAGTTAGGGCGTATCAAATAATACTTTATGATACAGTAATATTCACATTATTCACACGCACATTTTACTGCAATATATTTGCTAAAGTTTGATATTATAATGAGTGCTTATGTCAGACATTTGTGGATTCGAATTTCCAAGGTCTAACACACAAAGGAAAGTTATATGGTTTTGTTTGGAGTTAATTTCAGAACGCGTATTTAAAGTTAAAAAAGAGGTTTTCACTTCCACCCTAAAGCTCGTAAAATGAATAAACAGACCTCACTTGGGAACAAAAACATCAACGCAGGAGCTCGCAAACATTGTTCAGTGCCCCTCGGCATTTCCATGCTGCATTGAATTGTGTAATGCGGCTTTGCGTGAAGTGAAATATCTGCTTGAATAAAATTAGAGAATTTTATGTGGAAGTTAGGTATAAAGTACAAAAGACTTCAAGATTTCGATAGCTTCCATTGCGCGTGTCTTACTTAAATACGAATATCATTTAGCAGTGGTCGGGGTGAGAAACCTCTACCAGCTGTTTCAAAACAGTCCAGATAATACAGTAGTCAAAGTTAGCTTTAGCAGTTTCATTGAAGCGATAAATAAAGAGGAGCTAATAACTCATCTGTCGAAAATAAGAGGGTACGCAGTTCACTGAGCAGGGTCAGAGCTCATCTAGGGGCTAAACGTGGTAGAACACCTTTCGCGATATGAAGTATTATGGGTGAGTAGCCTAGACATTTGTAAAGAGGCACCAGCTACATTTAGTTTTGTACGATGTTCGTGCGGCACCTGAAGACATTTCTTCAGATCGACAACGGGCACCCACCAGTAAAAGACAGACCGAATTCTTTTTAAATATTGCAGTGCTAGGCATGGCTACACATTAAAGTAAACTACAAATTGTTTATATAAAACGACTATTACCAGCTGAATAATTCTGCTTTAAATAAAAGCTCAATGTCTTGTTTTGCGACTACACAGAAAAATTGGCTTTCCCAGACGATCGTCTGGACAGAGATGGGAAGTTGGAATTGCTCTCCCACCAAAGGCAATGTCACACGCACGGTCTTCTAATTGAACTCTTTCAGTCAGTAGCGGGTCTCACTTTATTGGATCGAATGCTTAGCTACAGCCTAGTGCGCCTCAAGTAAAGGCATTTCCAGAGGAGCAGGTATCCAATATCGTGTTCTGAACGTAAGCATTAATACCGGAGTGTTGACAACTTCTGGTAGTGGATGAATGTATATGAATAACAGCAAACGAGCAAATTGCATAGCATTAATATCTCATGTTATTAATGAATATGCGAGCTAAAACTCTCGAGACACTCCTCAGTTTCAACAAAAATATGAAATTGAAATTTCGTGACGCATTACAAAAGTTTAAAGACATCATATCAATGAATAAGCGCTAGTGAATCAGTTTATCTTCCTCAGCTCAGTAGGTCATTTTAGATCACTTTCCAAGTAAACATGTCAAATCATTCTACTCGAGTACATTTTAGTTCTAGGTGCAAACGTTGCAGTAGGTAGTTTTTGCTGTATTGCTTAACTAGCCAGGAATCGATACGGTATTGCCTTGTTGTATGCGAGCCGAACAGTTTGCTGTTTTTACGCTCTGCAAGTTCTGAGGTATACAATTTGCTGTTTGTTAAACTTGCAGCTCACAGCAGTGAGATGTGTCATGATTTTTAAGCAGTTGCTCCATTAATAGACACAAATTTGTGTTCAGAAAACATACTGTACAAATAGTTGAGATTATCCCTGATATCAAACCAGTCACAACATCACATATTCAAACATTCCGAAGTGTACACAGAAACATTCGAATGCTTGTCATTTATACGGAAATGTAATACCTATTCTGCAACACGGCCTGGTCCCTGTCCCTAAGCTCATGACTGTATTATGAAGTATTGTGTAGATCAATGTAACGGGACCGTGATTAAGTGTGAAGATGAAAATTAACTTTGTACAACAGACATTTTACTAGAGAGTGTCATGGTTCGTTATTGATAAGATTGGCAATTACCGTAAGTGCTGTATTTTTGCCTTACGGCATCCGTAACCCCGATTGGCGTTGTAAACACAGCATATTCCTACTGCTCCATTCCATTAACAATGCTGGAGAATGCTTCGTTCTATTTTTGGTAATAAATCACAAGCAGAAAAGACTGTTAACAACTGGTTTGCAGAATTGAAGAGAATCGGCATGTGACTTCTCTTGAGACAGAGCTATCATTGGATATGTTGATAGCTGAGGTACACTCGGTGTTGCAAGCACATTTAGCTATGAAAACACCTGTATGAATTCCGTTCAGTTTGAGTGAAGCTCAAAACAAGGCCCATTTCCATTGGTCTCAGGAAGTGCTCAAACAATTTGACCATGAAAATGAAATTCCACATGCAGTACCGTGACTGGAGATGAAACTCAGATGTATTGGTAGGAGACTAAGAAAACCAATAATCAATTTTTTGCGCGTTTCAAGATGTCTGAAACCAAAAGGAGTGGTTTGTTTACGTAACACTTCCCAGAAAATTGTCACCTATTTTTTGGTTGCAGTGGACATATAACGACCATTGCTGGAGAGGATCAAAGAGCTGATAGTACTGAATACTATACAATAATTTGTTTGCTACAAGTCTTCAAGTCTTCAGCGCAACCAGGAAGAACAACGGGAAAAGATGATATCATTTTTCATCGTGATAATGACAGCTGCCACACAACTACGGCATTGTTCATTCGGCAGGACCTGGATTTAAACTGGATACCCTAAATAAATTAAGGCGAGTTATGTGATGGTTCCTCTGAAACGCCACGACCAATATCTGCCCCCGTCCGCGTCCAGCCCGACCTTCCTCTCCGTCTCAAACGAACGTTACCCCTGGGACAGTAAGTCTTTCTTCCTTCATGCAGGTGTTACTAACAGCTTCCCTCACATTTAAAGCAAGAATTGCATCCACACCATTATCCACAAGGTACCTAACGGTATGTGGCGCAGGGAACTTCTAATACGACTATCTGGTTCTCCATTCCCTGTTCTAATCGCTCATGGAAGGATGATTGTCGGTAAGCCTCTGTAATAGCTGTAATTTCTCGAATTTTCTTGTGGTCATTTCACGAAATGAAACTTCCTGGCAGATTAAAACTGTGTGCCCGACCGAGACTCGAACTCGGGACCTTTGCCTTTCGCGGGCAAGTGCTCTACCAACTGAGCTGGAGAGTTTCTGTAAAGTTTGGAAGGTAGGAGACGAGGTACTGGCAGAAGCAAAGCTGTGAGTACCGGGCGTGAGTCGTGCTTCGGTAGCTCAGTTGGTAGAGCACTTGCCCGCGAAAGGCAAAGGTCCCGAGTTCGAGTCTCGGTCGGGCACACAGTTTTAATCTGCCAGGAAGTTTCATATCAGCGCACACTCCGCTGCAGAGTGAAAATCTCATTCTGATTTCACGAAATGTGTACAGGAGGAAGTTGTATGTTTTCCGACACTTTCCGGAAAGTGCTCTCTTGAAATTTCAATAGTAAGCCTCCTATGATGCATAACGCTTCTCTTGTAGACAGTGACACTGGTGTTTGTTGAGCACTCTGTAGTGCTTCGCGTCGACAAAACAATCACGTGGCGAAAAACGCCGCTCTTCGTCGGATTTTATCATCTCTTCTGGCAGTTCTACCTGGTAAGAATCCCAGACTGATAAACAGTACTCAAGAATCGACCGAACAAGTGCTTTGTACACTTCTTTAGTGGATTAATTACATTTCCTTCAGATTCTTCCCATGAATTTTTCTAGCCTCTCCTTTTCCTACTATTTGTTTCATGTAGTCATTCTACTTAAGTTAGCTGTGGATGGTTACTACTAGATATTTCACGGTAGATACTGTTTCCAGCGTGTTGTTATCAGTAGTGTAGCTGTACAGTAGTGAATTTCTTTCCATATGTACGCGCAATATGTTACATTTATTTACGTTCAGGGTCAATTGCCAGAGCCTGCACCAGTCATCAATCCTCTTTAGGTCACTCTGCAAATCGATACTGTCTTCTGCTGTTGCTAAATTGATAGAGACAACCGTGTCATCCTCGATCAATCTTAAGAAGCTTCCGACGCTTTCTACTAGATCAATTATACACATTGTAAAAGGCAACGGTTCTATTACACTTCATTGGGGTATTCTGGAAATTACCTTTAAATCTGTCGATTTTGTTTCGGTAAGAGCGACATGTTCAGTTCAGTCTGTGAGGAAGTCACAAATCTGATCCGATAGTAAGCTCGTATTTTTTCCAGTAATCGTTAGTGCGGGGCAGTGCGGGGCGTGTTCCTGAAGTCAAGGAACACGGAGTCAACGTAAGCACCATTGTCTAAATGCATGTGTTACATCACAAATAAAAAAATAAACAAAAGTTGCAACTCGAAGCAAAAATCGATGTACACTACTGGCCATTGAAATTGCTACGCCACGAAGATGACGTGCTAAAGACACGAAATTTAATCGACAGGAAGAAGATGCTGTGATATGCAAATGATTAGCTTTTCAGAGCATTCACACAAGGTTGGCGCCGGTGGCGACACCTACAACGTGCTGACATGAGGAAAGTTTCCAATCGATTTCTCATACACAAACAGCAGTTGACCGGCGTTGCCTGGTCAAAAGTTGTTGTGATGCCTCGTGTAAGGAGGAGAAATGCGTACCATCACGTTTCCGACTTTGATAAAGGTCGGATTGTAGCCTATCGCGATTGCGGTTTATCGTATCGCGACATTGCTGTTCGCGTTGGTCGAGATCCAATGACTGTTAACAGAATATGAAATCGGTGGGTTCAGGATGGTAATACGGAACGCCGTGCTGGATCCCAACGGCCTCGTATCACTAGCAGCCGAGATGACAGGCATCTTATCCGCATGGCTGTAACGGATCGTGCAGCCACGTCTCGATCCCGGAGTCAACAGATCGGGACGTTTGCAAGACAACAACCATCTGCACGAATAGTTCGACTACGTTTGCAGCGGCATGGACTATCAGCTCGGAGACCATGGCCGCGGTTACCCTTGACGCTGTATCACAGACAGGAGCACCTGCGACGGTGTACTCAACGACGAACCTGGGTGCACGAATGGCATAACGTCATTTTTTCGGATGAATCCAGGTTCTACTTACAGCATCATGATGGTCACATCCGTGTTTGGCGACATCGCGGTGAACGCACATTCGTCATCGCCATACTGGCATATCACCTGACGTGATGATATGGGGTGCCATTGGTTACACCTCTTGTTCGCATTGATGTTACTTTGAACAGTGAACGTTACATTTCAGATGTTTTACGACCCGTGGCTCTACCCTTAATTCGATCCCTGCGAAACCCTTCATTTCAGCAGGATAATGCACGACCGCATGCTGCAGGTCCTGTACAGGCCTTCCTGGATACGGAAAATGTTCAACTACTGATCTGGCCAGATCATTCTCCAGATCTCTCGCCAATTGGAAACGTCTGGTAAATGGTGGCCGAGCAACTGGCTCGTCACAATACGCCAGTCACTACTCTTGATGAACTGTTGTATCGTGTTGAAGCTGCATGGGCAACTGTACCTGCACACCCCATCCAAGCTCTGTTTGACTCAATACTGAGGCGTATCAAGGCTGTTATTACGGCCAGAGGTGGTTGTTCTGGGTACTGGTTTCTCAGGATCTATGCAACCAAACTGCGTGAAAATGTAATCACATGTCAGTTGTAGTATAATATATTTGTCCAATGAATACCTGTTTATCGCCTGCATTTGTTCTTGGTGTAGCAATTTTAGTGGCCAGTAGTGTAATATTCTGTTTAAAAGAAACAAAAATATTATGATTGTGAATGGATGAATGGATGTTACGTGCTCAGTAGCTGGTCAAACCAGTGTCAACGAGCTTCTCTACAGGCATATATGCGCTGAATAAGTTCATATTGTACCTAACAGAACATGCTCTGTGTTGTTCGAACTGCGGTACAACCAGCTAGAACTATTATCAGGGGGATTTCTTCAGTCTCGAAAAATCTCTATTGTGGAGGAAACGGGATGAAGTCGGGTGTTCACTCTGTCCATACCAGCTCAAGCTGTACGCCTCCATAGTAGTGCTTGCGCACGCTAAAATGATAACGAACGCTCTTTTACACTGAGATGACAATAGAAATGGGATAGCGATATGCACATATACAGAAGGCTGTAGTATCGCGCACGCAAGATGTAAAAGGGCAGTGCATTGGCGGAGCTGTAATTTTTACTCAGGTGATTCATGTGAAAAGGTTTCCGACATGATTGTGGACCCACGACGAGAATAAACAGACTTTGAACGTGGAAGGGTAGAGGGTAGAGGAACCAGACGCGTGGGGTATTCCATTTCGGAAATCTTAGAAAACTCATGATTCTGAGGCCCACAGTGTCAGGAGTATGTCGAGAATACGAAATTCTATGAGTTACCTCTCACAATGGACGTTGCAATGGCCGACGGCCTTCACTTAATGGTCGAGAGCAGCAGCGTTTGCGTAGAGTTGTCAGTGCTAACAGACAAGCAACGGTTCTTTGAATAACCACAGAAATCAACGTGGAAGTTCGACTATCGTATCAGTTAGCACAGTGCAGTGAAATTTGGTGTCAGTGGGCTGTGGCAGCAGACGCGAGTGACATTTCTAACAATACGACATCGCCTGCAGCGCTTGTCCAGGGCTCGTGACCATATCGGTTGGGCATTAGAAAACCGTGGCCTGGGCAGATGGAAAGAGCTGATGGTGGGGTTTGAATGTGGCGCAGATCCCATGAAGCCATGGACCCAAGTTGTCGACAAGACACTGTGCAACCTGGTGGTTTCTTCATAATGGCATGGCTGTGTTTACATGGAATGGACTGGGTCCTTTTGTTCAACTGAACCTCTTTGAGACCATTTGCTTCCATTCATGGACTTTTTGTTCCCAAACAACGATTGACATTTTATGGATAACAATGCGCCATGTCACCAGGTCACAAATGTTTTCAATTGGTTTGAAGAATATTATAGACAACTCGAACGCATGATATGGCTACCCAGATCGCTCGACATGAATCTCATTGACATTTATAGGACCAAATCGAGAGATCAATTCGTGCACGAAATCCTGCACCGGCATTCCTTTCGCAATTATGGACGGCTATAGAGGCAGCATTTCTGCAGGAGGCTTCCAACGACTTATTGGGACCATGCGACGTCGAGTTCCTACTCTACATCCGGTAGAAGGACGTCCGATACTATACTATGGGATATCTCAAGACTTTTGTCACCTCAGTGTATTACACATCACAAAACTAGAACTTCCAGTCCAGGTATAATACTCGTCTGAATCCAAACCAAGCTGGTCGCTGAGCGGTCGATTGCTGCGATGACTGCTGTGGCCGCGGACTAAGACTCCAGATGAAGACCGTAGACTGCCAAGAACAGCCGATTTCAGACTAGACTAGACTGCTACTAACTGACTGAGAAACGCTTTAACTACACATGCAAACTAAAACTGGGAATCCACTCGATTGGCTGTGGCATCAGAGCAATATCATGCGTCCGCTCACTGGCTTATAGCAGAGTGATGGAATCCCTCTGCCTGATTGGTACACGTGACGGAGACGCGCAAACTAGTGCGGCCGCCTGTGTCAGCCTCTTTGAAACACTACCAAACTACTTGCTGCTCTTGTTTCATCTTGATATAGACAGAAACCGTGCGCGCTCCCCATAATAGACGGGCGGACTACCTGGCAGGGATTGTGGCGTGTGATACAGTCCCCGCCCCCACCCCCTACCACCAAGGAAAAGATGGGTAGCCTCTTCTTCTTCGACTGCTACTCTGTTTAGTGGAAGAGGTCTACCTCCATTCTGCATTCTGGCCTTCGTGCCGTCCCTGATGCGTGTGAGTCCTTAGCTCTGATGGCATCAGGGAGGGTGCTGGTAGGATGATGCGGTTTTGCGCCCCCTCCCCCCCCTTCCTCTTCTAGAGCACAGCTGTTGTCTTCACTTGAAACAGAAAAAAATTCAACTCCCCGTCAGAGCTGATCCACAAATTTGCGTCGTGTCTCGCATTACTCGGGTGACGGATCACAGTCTCGCTATGCCACTCTTTTACATACCATTCCGTGGAATAAGAAACATTGGCATCTACCTGTAAGTGCCGCTTTTTGCTTCCAAACACACACGCGATGGTGCTACGCTGGGGACGAGTTGCATTGAGTGACAGTTGGGTTCCCATCTTCCGTTGGCGCAGCATTTCTATTAGAGATGCCTCATTATTGGTAGAAGTGTAAGAAGAAAGGCGTCCTCTGTAGTCAGCAGTGAGGGGTTTGTTTCTTTTTTTAATCCCCAGGACGCGCTGTGAGGGTTGCTGAATCCCACGAGCCATGCAGAATGTCTCAAACTCTTGAGGCTAAAACTGAGTGCCATTATAACAGCTGTTGGAAGACCTTACTTTTCGAAGATCTGTTTCACGGCATGGACTGTTTGTTTGTCCCCCTTACAGCGTATCCTGACGACGTGAGGATAGCTACTGTGAGCATCGACAGGAAGCCAATTAGCCCCAAGAAAGAGTTCGGTGTAATCTAAGAGGAGCCGACTCGAGGGTTGCGTCTCACAAGCCAAGGGAAATACAATTTCAGCAATGCGTCGTGCTACCTGGGATGTCAATGTCACACGTGCAAGTAGACTATCTGACGGTGCGATGTTGTTTCTTGAGACACACGTCTCTCTTGTGGACCTTTTCTCGACAGTGTAAATACTTTATTTTCCGTAATAAGACGATCATCTATCATGAATGACAAAGCACCGAGAACAAGACTTTGCTTCAGATCAGTGGACCTGCTCCTCTTTGGTGGATTGAAATTACCCCGGCAGTCGTCGCTTTTCGTCTTTCTGTCTGCCTTTGCGACTGAAAGATTTGTTGCCGATATGAAAACCCGCCTTAAAAACTTCGGCGGCTCCATAACCGAGAGCCAGCTCTGTTTGGTTTGTTTGTTCAAAAATGTGAGTAACAGATAAATATTCTTCCAACGTGAGGCTATTTAAGCGCAGAATCTCATTCCGCAGCCCTTCGTCTATGTCTATGACCGCTATATCGGCATAGGAAAGGTTACAGTCCCGATTTTCACACATGAATTTACAATCCCTAGTGCAGTGCTTCCCAACCTGGGGGGAAATACCCGTGAGGGATAAACTGAAATTATCTTGAGGGTGAAAACGAAGGGGTTCCATTATGTTTCGGCCCTGAAATTAAAATATTTTAAAAAATTTTATTTCTATTATAATTATTTCATAAATTACCTATAATGACTATTTTTTCCAAATACTAGGATTCAAAATGGTTCAGATGTCTCTGAGCACTATGGGACTTAACTTCTGAGGTCATTAGTCCTCAATAACTTAAAACTACTTAAACCTAACTAACCTAAGGGCATCACACACATCCATGCCCGAGGCAGGATTCGAACTTGCGACCGTAGCGACTTAGCGCCTAGAATCGCTCGGCCATTCCGGCCGGCAAGTACCAGGACTGTTAGGAAGTTTTTTCTGAAAGTATTTGTATGGAGTGTAGCCACGTATGAAAGTGAAACATGGAGAACAAACATTTTGTACAAGAACAGAATAGAAATGTGGTGCTACAGAAGAATGCTGTAGATTAGATGGGTAGATCTCGTACCTAACGGGGAGGTGCTGAACGGAAATGGGGAGACACGAACTCGGTGGCACAACTTGACGAAAAGGAGGGATCAGTTCATGGGACACATTCTGGGGCATCAAGGAATCGTCAGTTCAGTACTGGAGGGAAATATGTGTGTGTGTGTGTGTGTGTGTGTGTGTGTGTGTGTGTGTGTGTGTGTGTGTGTGTATGTGTGTGTGTGTGTGTGTGTGTGTGGGAGGGAGGGGGGGGGTACAGCGGTACAAGCTATAGAAGGAGACCAAGAGAAGAATACAGTGAGCAGATTCAGAAGCATATAGTTTATAGTAGTTGTTAGAAGATGAAGAGGTTCGCGCTAGATAGAGTGGCATGGAGAGCTGCATAAAACCGGTCTTTGGACTGAAGACCACAACAGCAAAAAATGGTTCAAATGGCTCTAAGTACTATGAAACTTAACATCTGAGGTCATCAGTCCCCTAGACTTAGAACTACTTAAACCTAACACACATCCATGCACGAGGCAGGATTCGAACTTGTGACTGCAGCAGCAGCGCGGTTCCGGACTGAAGGGCCTAGAACCGCCCGGCCACAGCAGCAACAGCGTTAAAAGGTGATACAGGACGGTGAACGTTGTGGCTTATGAAACGAGTATATGAACATATTTCTCACGATGACTGTATAACTGAGATGTATATATGACATGCTTTTAAACATCTCTTGAAAATGACTTCGAGTTGTAGTTAGTTCCAGCGATAGATCGGAAATTTCTCCATTGTTTAGTTCAGAACAATAAACAGACTAACTGATAGCACAACACGACATTAACTCATTATTATTATTGTTATTATTATTAGTCGCGAACCTCCCAGAGTTGAAGACGCTAAGTAAAGACGGTTCATTTTCCGTTCTTCTTGGTCCTCTGGTTCTTTTTATAAACTCATTAATATTATTATTATTAATTATTATTACTATTATTGATTATTGTGGTCAAACACAAAGCACTGGCAGTTTCTGCTATTTTATAAGTAACAATTTCAGCAGTCGAGAGATTTACAAACATTAAGTTTAGTGGCACACCTATTAACTTGGTTGACTTCAAGCAGTGGTGCCAGTTGTGGCTGAAACAATTGTTGCTAGGGAGAGGATAGGCGCAGAGGAAGCATGTTTTGTTTCAAATGGTTCAAATGGCTCTGAGCATTATGGGACTCAACTGCTGTGGTCATAAGTCCCCTAGAACATAGAACTACTTAAACCTAACTACCTAAGGACATCACACACATCCATGCCCGAGGCAGGATTCGAACCTGCGACCGTAGCGGTCGTGCGGTTCCAGACTGTAGCGCCTTTAGCCGCTCGGCCACTCCGGCCGGCAAGCATGTTTTGTAACAAGTAGCTACCTAAATGGTGACAATTATCTTTGTTGCTTGGGAAGAGTTATATTTACATTATTTCTAATAATTGATTCATCATTCTATAAGGAAGAATGTTAGAAGAAAGCAGTCCAATTGTCTCATTGACTAATATTTGGTGGTTTAATAAAAGACCTACAGAAACCAAGTATCATTTATTATTTCAAGCCTACTTTAAGGACGTCGTGGGGCTGAAACTAAATTGTACGTGATCTGACCCCTTTGGAGTGTAGTGCGACCGCAGTTTCCGCTCTGGTATTCAGGGTTGAACTTGAACCGAAGCAGCAACGGGGTTTTAAGGGTTTTCAGATATTTATGCATGTTTAAGAGAAAATTTCGCATTAGATGTGTAATGACGTGTTGGAGTTACTGAACTTGATAAACTGTACAAAATGCAGTATGCCGATTGAAATGGAGACAGAATCGGTAGCTGCGTTTACAGCTTTAAGTGAGAGCAAAGACGAGAGCTTTAAAGACGTAAATAAAAATGAATAAGTAGAACTAAAAAACTCTGTCACGATTACCCACCCCCCCCCTCCAACCATGAACCTAGGACCTTGCCGTTGGTGGGGAGGTTTGGGTGCCTCAGGACACAGATGACCGTACCGTAGGTGCAACCACAACGGAGGGGTATCTGTTGTGAGGCCAGACAGACGTGTTGTTCCTGAAGAGGGGCAGCAGCCTTTTCAGTAGTTGCAGGGGCAACAGTCTGGATGATTGACTGATCTGGCCTTGTAACAATAACCAAAACGGCCTTGCTGTGCTGGTACTGCGAACGGCTGAAAGCAAGGGGAAACTACAGCCATAATTTTGCCCGAGGGCATGCAGCTTTACTGTATGGTTAAATTATGATGGCGTCCTCTTGGGTAAAACATTCCGGAGGTAAAATAGTCCCCCATTCGGAACTCCAGGCGGGGACTACTCATGAGGACGTCGTTATCAGGAGAAAGAAAACTGGCGTTCTACGGATCGGAGCGTGGAATGTCAGATCCCTTAATGCGGCAGGTAGGTTAGAAAATTTAAAAAGGGAAATGGATAGGTTAAAGTTAGATATAGTGGGAATTAATGAAGTTCGGTGGCAGGAGGAACATGACTTTTGGTCAGGTGAAAACAGGGTTATAAATACAAAATCAAATAGGGGTAATGCAGGAGTAGGTGTAATAATGAATAAAAAAATAGGAGAGCGGGTAAGCTACTACAAACAGCATAGTTAACGCATTATTGTGGCCAAGATAGACACGAAGCCCATACCTACTACAGTAGTAGAAGTTTATATGACAACTAGCTCTGCAGATGATGAAGAAATTGATGTAATGTATGATGAGATAAACGAAATTATTCAGGTAGTGAAGGGAGACGAAAATTTAATAGTCATGGGTGACTGGAATTCGACAGTAGGAAAAGGGAGAGAAGGAAACATAGTATGTGAATATGGGTTGGGGCTAAGAAATGAAAGAGGAAGCCGTCTGGTAGAATTTTGCACAGAGCATAACTTAATCATAGCTAACACTTGGTTCAAGAATCATAAAAGAAGGTCGTATACGTGGAAGAAGCCTGGAGATACTGACTGGTTTCAGATAGATTATATAATGGTAAGACAGAGATTTAGGAACCAGGTTTTCAGGTTTTAAATTGCAAGACTCTGACCACAATCTATTGATTATGAACTGTAGATTAAAACTGAAGAAACTGCAAAAAGGTGGGAAATTAAGGAGATGGGACCTGGATAAACTGACTAAACCAGAGGTTGTACAGAGTTTCAGGGAGAGCATGAGGGAACAATTGACAGGAATGGGGGAAAGAAATACAGTAGAAACAAAATGGGTAGCTTTGAGAGATGTAGTAGTGAAGGCAGCAGAGGATCTAGTAGGTAAAAAGACGATGGCTAGTAGAAATCCTTGGGTATCAGAACAAATATTGAATTTAATTGATGAAAGGAGAAAATATAAAAATGCAGTAAATGAAGCAGGCAAAAAGGAATACAAACGGCTGAAAAATGAGATAGACACGAAATGCAAAATGGCTAAGCAGGGATGGCTAGAGGACAAATGTAAGGATGTAGAGGGTTATCTCACAAGGCGAAAGATAGATACTGCCTACAGAAAAATTAAAGAGACCTTTGGAGAAAAGAGAGCCACTTGTATGAAAATCAAGAGCTCAGATGGAATCCGAGTTCTAAGCAAAGAAGGAAAAGCAGAAAGGTGGAAGGAATATATAGAGGGTCTATACTAGGGCGATGTACTTGAGGACAATATTATGGAAATGGAAGAGGATGTAGAGGAAGATGAAATGGGAGATATGATACTGCGTGAAGAGTTTGACAGAGCACTGAAAGACCTGAGTCGAAACTAGGCCCCGGGAGTAGACAACATTCCATTAGAACTACTGACGGCCTTGGGAGAGCCAGTCCTGACAAAACCATCTGGTGAGCAAGATGTATGAGACAGGCGAAATACCCTCAGACTTTAATAAGAATATAATAATTCCAATCCCAAAGAAAGCAGGTGTTGACAGATGTGAAAATTACCGAACTATCAGTTTAATAAGTCACGGCTGCAAAATACTAACGCTAATTCTTTACAGACGAATGGGAAAACTGATAGAAGCTGACCTCGGTTAAGATCAATTTGGATTCCGTAGAAATGTTGGAACACGTGAAGCAATATTGACTTTATGACTTATCTTAGAAGGAAGATTAAGGAAAGGCAAACCTACGTTTCTAGCACATGTAGACTTAGAAAAAGCTTTTGACAATGCTGACTGGAATACTCTCTTTAAAATACTAAAGGTGGCAGGGATAAAATACAGGGAGCGAAAGGCTATTTACAATTTGTACAGAAACCAGATGGCAGTTATAAGGGTCGAGGGCCATGAAAGGGAAGCAGTGGTTGGGAAGGGAGGGAGACATGGTTGTAACCTCTCCCCGATGTTATTCAATCCGTATATTGAGCAAGCAGTAAAGGAAACAAAGGAAAAATTCGGAGTAGGAATTAAAATCCATGGAGAAGAAAAAACTTTGAGGTTCGCCGATGACATTGTAATTCCGTCAGAGACAGCTAAGAGCAGTTGAACGGAATGGACAGTGTCTTGAAAGGAGGATATGAAATGAACACCAACAAAAGTAAAACGAGGATAATGGAATGTAGTCGAATTAAGTCGAGTGATGCTGAGGGAATTAGATTAGGAAATGAGACACTTAATGTAGTAAAGGAGTAACAAGAAGCTATTTTTATTCCTGTCAACCTGGCTTGATCCCTGTTTGTAATTGGTCAGTATTATGTGTGCTGGCTTTTTGTAATTTCATTTAGTACCGAGATTTAATTTTACTATTCGTTCTTTAAGGCAGGTGGACGTTGTCTTCAAATTTTTCTTAAACGTTCTTTACAGTTGCACAGCGTTTTTGTAGTGGCTCATTGGCTGCTCTGATTTGGTAACTAAATGATTATTGACACTGGATTTATTATTATTGAGCATAATTAACTGAAACTTTTTCTCTGTTGAAGAAACGCCTGTGTTCATACTGTTCTTTATTTAACTGATGTTGGAACAGAGCCATCGTAGTACAGTGAAACTGTACGGAGTGTTATGATTTTAAATCTCAAGTAAAATTGTTCAGTTTCTATTTCTGAATCTGTATTCTTGACTTGTTTGTGTTTATCAAACTGTACATGACAAAAAATATATAATAATTTGGAATAGCTTTTAAAATGTAGGATGGTAATAATTAAACTTTCACTGTTTGAGCCAGTGCAGACGGAAAGCTGTTCACCGTATGTGTGGCCAACTTTACAGGAATGATGTTCAGACTTTGCGCTACGGCATTTGTGTTGTTAGTAGTGTTAGTGTCATGGTTTGCCATGCGGGGTTGGTAGGGTTGAAACACAAGGGTCAGTGCACATTATGTTTCCAGACAGTCAACATGGGACTAGACAAAGTGAGCTGGGCTTTACTCGTGAAGCTGTTTTATCAAAGCAGCAGCAATAGTGCTGCTGCTCTTTATGAGTATCGATGCATTAAATGAACGTGGGGGAAGCCGACGGCCAATTTCCACGCAAATTTTTGAAGACGTTAGCGTTTCCATGGCTGAGAATGGCTGATGGAATTTGTTGTTTGCAAGCAGTGCCCGATCTGTTTCGTGACAGCTGAACATTCCACGCTGCACCGTACGAGAAGTGCTGCAAACAACTGCGATACAGTACATCTAGTGCGGTTCCAGGCTGTCTTTGATGCAGATTGTCGTCACATTGAGTGGCGTTTGTGATATGGAACGTAAACATGGGACGCAGTTACCAGATGTTAGCCTCATATAGAAATTAAAGTGCTTCACTGCCCTAATATTACTCATTTTCTATGGTGGCCCTTTCAGACACCAAAAGTCAATTTTAATCACCCTGCTTTTTGTGGTTGAAGTATTATGCTTTTTTTTTAAGACCTGCACCTCACCACTTCCACCTTCACGCTTGCTATAGTATTTCAGTGCACAGTGTACTAAATGTGTGGCCAGTGGTGGAACTGAAGACCGTGAGAGTGGTGGTTCCTCTTCAAGAGACACGTTTCCGCCATCTTGCCTCGTAGCTGAGAGCGCGGAGTGCGGCATACAGCGCTTCGCCCTCTGCTCCCGACGGCTGAGAAAACAGGCCGCCCGCGCTACGCAGCCCCTGATGGCCAGCTCCCGCCACTGGGCCCTCGATGGGCGCCCGGAGGCAGGTGACCCACTTAGCAAAGAGGTCGGCGCCTTCCAGTTGTTCCGCGCGATATCAGGCGCGAGTGCGGGAACGTGCTCCACCGCGGGCCTGGCGAGCTAGCTTCCGCATCCGGCGCCGTTTTCGGCACGTGCCGCCCTCGGAGCTCCATTTAGATGTTCTCCGCGTGGAGGACGATGGAGGGCAACACCACAGGTGACCCGACTTATCAAATGTAGGCCCACAACCACGTGGCAGAAAAACCGTGATACGGTGGAAACTAATCCTGACACTTCCTTCTAGAGCACGTTGCACTAAACACAACAAGGAAAGCAATAACGATAATCTGGGAGCTATAGGCAACAACGGTATCAGCATAAAATACATTAGTACGTTCGTTTCGTGATTGAAATACGTACTGTTCTCTGCAAAACAAGCTTGGTCCGATGTACCTCTAAGAACAAAAAGTCACAGTCAATTAGACATTTATCCATTCCATAGTGGTATGATACTACAGCAACCAGTTTCGAATTATTTAACACTAAAAACAGTCTTGGTTGCAGGGTTTTTTAATATTAGTGATGCGTTTCACCCTTTTCGGGTCTCATCAGATTGTGTAAAAGTAGCTGGACATGTAACCCATGCGTCGAAAAGCCACATGAAATGGAAAATGGACGCAACAGTAACTGGATATGTAATCTATTTTTAGAAATGTTTTTATGGCGGATGGGTGGCGTATCCAGTTACTGTTTCTTCCATTTTCCATTTTATATGGCTTTGTGACGGATGGGATACACATCCAGCTACTTTTACACAATCTGATGATGCCCCAAAAGAACAGTAGATTGAAATAGTAAAAGAATTCAAATATATCGGAGAATGGATTAGTTGGAATGCTGGGGAAAGCAAAGCAATGGAATCCAGAAAAAATAAACTTGAATTGGCCTTCCAACTAACAAAAAATACATACAACAAAAAATCCCTTTCATGGGGGTCCAAAATTACACATTACAAGACAGTGATTAAGCCAGAAGCACTGTATGCAGCAGAAACACTTAACATGAATTTCAAAGGCCAAATGGATAAACTTGAGGTAAAGGAAAGAAAAATTTTAAGAAAAATCATTGGGCCAAAATTTCAAGACAATAAGATTATATACATCAAAAATGAAACACTCTACAAGAAAATTGAAAAACTTTCAGATTCTATGCGAAAAAGGAGAATAAAGTTTTATGGTCATCTTCTCAGAATGAATTCCAACAGATTGACTAAACAAATCTTTGACTTCTTCCGTAACCGAAAAACGAAGCCCAACTGGTTTAAAGAAACTGAGAAAGACCTAGTGGAATTAAATATTTCAGAAAATTCACTTATTGATCGAATTGCTAAATTAATTACTAAAGATGAAAACATGAGGTTCCAAGACAAATCCACACAAAAGTCCAAATCCTTCATCTCGGAAGAAGAGAGGAGAAGAAGATCAGAAAGAATGAAGAAATACTGGGCCATAAGAAAAGAACAACGCAAAAAGAAATGATTGATCCAGCGTACCCCAAAGAGGGTGAAACGAAAGAAGAAGAAATAACTTCCCCATCAAGACTGCTTTTATTTTGAAATAATCGTTATCGCATTCTCATTACCAACCAATCACAATCTGACCTGCTGTATCCAAAGCCTTCAGTCGACTGGACTAATACTTTACACAACACCAGATTACACGACAAACATTACAAGCACTGCATTATGGTAACTAATGACTCGAAATAGCTCGAACATATCCGTGAGGCCACTGTACTGGCAGCACTAGACTTCAGCAAAGCATTTGGTATCGTCAACTTTGACACACTGCTCAGAAAAATGCGATGTCTCAGGATTTCAGATAATCCGCACGTGGAAGTTCAAATGGTTCAAATGGTTCTGAGCATTATGGGACTTAACATCTGAGGTCTTGTCTCCCTAGAACTTAGAGAACTACTTAAACCTAACTAACCTAAGGACGTCACACACATCCATGCCCTAGGCAGGATTCGAACCTGCGACCGTGCAGTCGCGCGGTTCCGGAATGAAGCACGTGGAGGTGTGGAAGCTTTGTTCGTGATTAGCCAGCTCAATACGGTGAGTTTTATTCATTTTGGAAAATGAATCAGTCTTCTCCAACGTAACGTACAACATTAACTAATTTTCTGAAATGACCAATACACGCCACCTGCGAAGCTCTCTTAACGCAGGAAAATCGGCGCAATAAACGTCGTTCAGCGACGACACGAACTACGTTTGCTTTAACGTTTCATGTACAAATCGAAATTCTGCACGTAGATTCTTAGAGCAACATAAACAGTGGGCTGGAATTTTACAGATAAATAAAATGTCGGTTCATCACACACAATTTCACATCTTGTTCGATAATGCCTATTAAACGGCATCAAAATGTTCTCTCTTGTATGGGTATGCTTGCGACAGCATGCGTATCAATGTTTCAGACCGCCAGCAATCAAAAAGGAATTTTCCAGTGCTCATGCCTCTGGTTCTAATGGTGATAAAAAGGCAGGGTCAATTTTTTGGGCAGCCCTTGCCCAGGGACCATTTGTATACCCAACAAAAGGATTGTCTTAGTGTCGATATCCTACAGTGTCAGAGTATGGGTATTACACACTTCCTCCTGCTAAGGAAAATGGAGCGCATCGGTTGGTACTTTTTAAACCTGATGTGGTCTGCGGTGGGCTTGATGAAGACTCACGGAGGCACCATTAGTTTAAGGGGGTTTTCTGGAAAACCCCGCAAAAAGGGTTTTTTTATTATATGTGTCACCAGTGGACTAAAACTCCACCGAGGACTTCTAGACGGATAAGCACAGTAACTTTGTGAAATTTTTACGATGTATTCCTAATATCCAGATATCTAACCACCTTGAAAATTTTCTTGATATATTTATCCCTATTCCCTGACCCAGACGTTCAAAATTACCTTACTCGTTCACGTAAAATACGTACGTAAAAATTAAATGGATTGATGACGGGTATACCAGCGATAAACCTTTGATTTAATTAAACTTACGGGTGTAACCGTTGATGAATGAATAAATGAATGACATATATACGTAAATTCTTGGGCGGCTCCTGAAAAAAACCAAAGAAGGCGTTTTTTCACTTTTTTATTGCCTTCAGCAGTGGATCAAATCCCAGAAGCGGATTCCAAGGCGGCCATGCACAGAAAAAGGCTGAACGTTGTACGATGTGTACCTAAGATCCCTATCTCGAAATACCTTGAACATTTGCATGATATCTTTATGTTTACAGGGCACAGAGGTTCAAACACAGTATTCATGTAAGTAAAATATCCAGCTAAAATTAGTATATAAGACTGATGACTAATTGTGACGGCCATATCCGTGGTATCCTCTGATCTAAATCTATGGGTATACCCCGTGATGAATGAATGAAAGAATCATGCATTTGCGTAACTTTTGCGGATAAAATTCGTCAAAATTGTATTGCCTTAAGGCTTAAAAATGGTCGAAAACTTGATTTTCTGGTACGAAACTCCTGCCGTGGATTCCAAAACAGATATGGACAGAAAATGGCTGAACATTTTACGATATATTCCTAAGATTCCGGTCTCGAGTAACCTAGAAAATTTTCTAGATATATTTATCCGTTTCCGAGATACAGAGGTTCAAATTTACTCTGATTGTGCACGTAAAATATGCACGTAAAATATGCACGTAAAATGCGGTTAGAGGTGAAAACATATATCATAAAGTGACGTAACATGGAGAAATATTATTGTTAAGTGTCTCCTTTATCGTAGGAAGCGTTCTGGGAGCTCCACGTTGTAGTGCTGAAGCACATGCAAAATTTATGTGCACGTAAATTGCGGTCCGAGATTATGCAGTACCTCTTCATTAATTACATGACCTACCCATCTAATCTTCAGCATTCTTCTCTAACACCACTTTTCAATAACTTTTATACTCTTCTGCTCTGGATTGTTTATCGTCCAAGTTTCACTTCCATACAAGGCTGCAACTCAGACAAATGCCTTCATAAAGTACTCCCTAACACTTAAATCTATATTAGATGTTAACAAATTTATCTTCTTCAAAAACGCTTTCCTTGCCATTGCCAGTATACATTTCTGCTTTGGCCATGGTCATTTATTTTACTGCCCAAATAGCAATACTCATCAGCTTAATGTCTCGTTTCCCAAGCTGGATTCCTCAGCATCGCCTGTTTTAATTCGGCTAAATTCCATTACCCTTGTTTTGCTTCTGTTAATGTCACCTTATATACACCTTTCAAGACAGTCCATTTCGCACAACTGCTCTTCTATGACCTTTGCTGTCTCTGACAGAGGTACAATGTCATCGGCAAGACTCAAAAATTTTATTTCTTCTCCATGAACTTTAATTTTTTCTACAAATTTGTGCTTGGTTTCCTTTAAAGCTTGCTCAGTGTACAGATTGAATAACATAAAGGGTAGGTTACAACCATGTCTCACTCCGGCCCCAGCCGTTACTTCACCTTCATGCCCTTAGACTCTTATAACTTCTGTCTGGTTTCTGCACAAGTTGTAAGTAGCCTTTAGTTCCCTGTGTTTTACCCATTTTACATTTGTTCCTCCGCTGGCTTCACTACTTCGTCTGTCCAAGCTATCCTTTTGTCTTCTACATTAATCTTTCCCAGTGTTTTAGTCAACCGTTACGTAAGGCTCCCTCTGAAACTTTCAACAACCTCTGGTTCTTTCAACTTATCCAGGCACCACATTCTTAATTTCCTACCTTTTATCATTTTCTTCAGCTATAATATGCAATTCATAAGCAAGATCCACATATGACACTAGAAATGTGTTACGGTTTAAAAACTGCTTCAGAAATCCTTGTCTTTACCATTATATTATCAGTTTGAAACATTCTTGTGTCACCAGGTCAGATGGATTTTAAGCCAGGTGTAGGGGATGAATATTATGCTGTGTGCAAAATTCTACTAGGCGGCTTTCTGTTTCATTTCCCCCAATCCATATTTACTTATTTTTCAGTCTCTTTGGCAGTTGCTACTACTGCGGTCGGTGTTGGCTTTGTTCCATCTTTACTACGGTAATGCTTTCACAATGCTGTTCATAGTAGCTTGCCCGAATTCCTGTTTTCTTCTTCTTTACATGTTGTCTTCTTTGTGTTTTGGTCTGTTGTTTTCCGCAGTTGCAGATAAAAAATTGCATAGGCTAAGTTGCGAAAGACGGTAATTAACCTACACAACCTTTCTTATTCTTTATTAGATCTACTCCTGCATTAGCCCTACTTGATTTTATATTTATAACCTGAGCAGAAGACCTGTTCTTCTTGCCACTGAACTTCAATAATTTCCACTATATCTAACTTCAACGTATCCAGTTTCCTTCTTAAAGTTTCTATCTGTCCAATTAAGCGATAGGACTTTCCACGCTCCGACCCATAGAACGCCATTTTTGTTTTTCCTGATGACGCCATCCACCTCATATACGTAAAAACAAATGTCAAAGTCTAAAATTCGCATTTACCTCTGTATGATGGTAATAAGAGTATGTAATAATTTTCAACGTTCGTGAAAACAATGAAATCATCGAATAATTTGTAATCACGTTCTGTTTTAACTGATTAATAAGAGTTACTAATGTCCACTAATTTTAATTATATGACCATTAGAAGTTAATTATGAGCCTTCGTACATTCGAACAGTTGTCGAAGAGACTCTGTACCTACAACATGCGGTAGCTTGTCTACGTACTTCGTGGTTTATTACTACAGCGTTCGTCACACTTGTGCTGAACTGTAACCAAATTTTAACAGATGTTATAAAACTTACTAAATTTTTAACTAATATGAAAAGTTTTGTGTGTTAACAAAGTGACGGCTAATGTTCATTAAGAGCTCTCGCTGATAGCGAACTAATTACAGATTATTGTTGTTCATGAAACAAGTACTTATTATATCGGAAACGTCTAATTAAATTGAAATAAGGTTTACCATAACCTGTTTGCGGAATATACGAAAAGATCTACTTGCTGAGTCGAATTAAAATTTCTTTCCCGGTAAAGACTATAACGCAAGAGGTCTTCCATTCAAGACCAATGCGTTCAAAATAGTGTCCTCTTTTCATTTATTTTATTCTTTTGAATTAAACTGTTTTATCATGACAGTAGGCACTCCCCACCGTTGAGTTCTCACAAGACACTCTCAACTGTTTATCGTTTCATAAAATTACTGTAAATTTACAGGGTTATCCATAATAGCTGGTGGGCAAGCTGTTTAAACCCAACGGCATCGGTACAACATGAATTTCATCCTAAGACAATTATTAGATTCATGATCAGTGTAGATAAGTTCTGAATTCTACATCTGACTCCTCCGAAATTACTAATCGGATTTTGATGCGTGATAAAGCTGTCAAATTAGATTTCTTTTAGAGCTACCATACACGCAACAGAAATTATTAAAGTTTCGTTTGAAAAAGCGAAGTTGGTACCGGTATCTCTCTAACTAATATAACTATGGAAAGAGACAGTTGTCTAGCCAGAATTTTTTAATAGTTCACTTTTGTGAAAACATAATTAAGATATATTTAAAGTTTCAAGTGAATAGGTTAGCCGAATCACCCTGTGTAGTGGTGTAATCTTTACCAAGGTCAAGGGTTTCACTAGACCTGTTTCAAAGGATGTTTTCTCAGAATATGGTGGCTAGTAAGTGATCCGTGATTGTTCGGCTCGCAAGTTTACCTCTAATTTTGAGGTGTTATTAGGCTGTTACGCTCTTCTTTATATTCGAGAATCGTGTGTCGAATGTCTAGTATTGCACTCGGATTTAGTCTGATTAACTTTAACGTGGAACGGCATTTACAATGGAAAACCTTCGAATAACGCGCACCATCACCAATGGCCAGACCAGCGAGAGCTCATGTCGCCGCCCTCATCAATGCTGAGTTAAGTGCCCCGCTGGAAGCTGAGAAAATGCTCAGGCTAGTCCAGACCATCACTGATGCTTTCACTGCACCAGTAATGAAACAATAGGAAAACGTTAGAGGGGAATGCGAGCGAGGGCTGTACTCTGAACAGATCATAATGGAAAGAGGTTGATTTCTGAAAGAATCATTATAAGTTGATTTTTGAATGCGTACATAGTGTACATGATGTCTCTGCCAGGGTAATCTCCACCGCGTCAAGAAATAAAAAAAAACTTTCCCGCAGACAAAAGCGGACGGAGCTATACGAGCTGAGCCGAATAAATCCGAACGTTTATGTGGTTGATTTGGTGTGCGAATGATAAGCGTTTTTAAAATCATTGGCGAAATCAATAGATTCAGACTACCAGAGCAGAAATAAACGACAAACAAGAATAACAGTTAAGAGATTGAATATTATCTTTTCGGTGTATCCAAGAAAATGAAATGTTGACGAAGTTTTTGCCAGATCGCTACACTACTGAGGGCCAGCTGTACAGTCTCCAGTTAGCAGCCGCTTAAGTTCTGTTCTCGGAATAGCGAAGCCTAACCGGAGAATAAACGTGAGATAACTAAACCGGTGATTCTGACAGGGTTTTGACAATGGCAGGAATAGTTACAGAATTAGTGATGACAATATTGTTTGTTATAACGAGGAAAGAGAAGAAATGGGGACATCACACAAATTATATGGAAGAATATGACGAATCCAAATTTATATAAAAATTTCGTACTGCTAATACTTTTTCATCTCATGCTTGAGAAACTGGAGCATATGAATGACAGGTGAAACTGTTTTCTAACGCAAAACTTTTTGTTTGTGATAGACCTAATAGACATTTAATATTGTACTTCGTGAATTATAGTCTGTCGTGTTAGTTATGTAAATGAGGAAGATAAAAATGACCATTTGTGCCAAAACAATCTCGCTTATTTGGCGTGTATTAAAATTTCGGCAATATTAGAAAGGCCTATTTCGTTTTATCTAGTGACAAAATAGACGTAATCAAATCGAGGAACCACACCACTCTTGGCTGCTATTCGTATCAGCAACTTTTTCATCATTAGCCAAGGACATTTTGATCTTTCATGTAGCGAAACGTTTGACGAACTATGTTGAGGTAATAGATTATTTCGCAGAAAGGAAAGCCCCCCCACCCTAGCAAGAGCAGAGAGAAAAAATGCTAGGACCTAGCAAGGATTTATTGCCTTGCTTGGCCCTTGTCTTTACTGGTTTTATGTTTCCTAGCCATAATTTTACGTCACACAAAAAAGAAAATTATTAGCTAATAGGCAATAAACAGTTAAAATTACCGGAGTATTGTCCAGTCACAAATAATGCCACCCACTATTAATGGAGTTTTTTTAAGGGGGAGCAGGATGTCAAACCGGCCGACTAGGGGCAGAAGAGGCACCACATGACAATTTAATTTCCACTATCTTGAATATAGGTTTAATGGCTTCCATTACAAAATGTTCACATGTGAATTACACAGAGCGAAACACGGTGATGTGCGATAAAAGAATGCTGTGTGAAGAGGCGCGGCACTGCACTTTGGCACACTTAAGACCACATAAAATGTCTTACATTTCCTCGAACATGTATGTTTTGTGTATAAAATTCTTCAGAAGGATGTGCGCTAAAAAATATTTTTGAGAATCTATTTTTTAAATTTGCACGCCCTATCTCAAACTCTCGAGTGAGCGGTGGGAGGGGCGGGGGCGGGGGAGGGCGTCACTATCACGTTTTTGCCCCGGTTCGGAAATACCACAGATCCGGTGCTGGCAAGTATTGCTCGAATAGATGATAATCGAGACATCTGACGAGTCTGGACGGTAAAAGAGACGCAGTGCTCCTGGGGATTCCAGGGAACAGCGGACACAACACAGACCAGTTAGTGATAAACCTTGTTCAGGAGATGCTAGGCCTGCCGATGACGCCGAACGACATTTACAGAAGCTACCAGACCTAGGCTCATAATAGTGAAGTTTGTGTTGTATTGGGTAAGATCTGAAATCTTCAGAACGAAAAGGAACACGTGATGTCAGGTTTGACAAGACGCGAGGTTCTCACCTCCGAAAGGTTACTGTTTTTGAACAGCACGATTTCGAAATTTGGGCTGCACAGCATATGGAAAAGTGATGACAGAATGATAGTGAAGACAGACCATGGAAAAATAAGTTTTCAGTGCAAATGAACTCTAAATTCTATGCTTTAGAAGCTAAGAACATGTTAACTCTTGCTGCTCAAAAATGGTTTAAACGGTTCAAATGGCTCTAAGCACTATGGGTCATAACATCTGAGGTCATCAGTCCCCTAGACTTAGAACTACTTAAACCTTAGTAACCTACGGAATTCATACACATCCGTGACCGAGGCAGTATTCGAACCTGCGACCGTAGCAGCAGCGCGGTTCCGGACTGAAGCGCCTAGAAACGCTCGGTTACAGCGGCCGGCTTAACTCTTGCTGCCTCTCGATGTATTTACGTATTTATTTTGTTAATGTAGAACATAACTATCCATAACTTCCCGAAGTGTTGACTATTTTACTTCACATTATCACTAATTCCTTACTATTTCTTAATTTTTATTTTTTATTGACAGTATGATTTACTGTACTAGTTTAGCATGACTTCCATTTTTATTTTGCAGTTTGTCACGTTTCTGGTGTTACTCATCACTAGCGCCATTAATAGTACACTCTGCTATTGGTCCTTTTGTTATGCTTTTAATATTGTTGGATGCAGATTTCATTTTCCTACCACAACTCCTCTTTCCCACGACTGAACTTGACCACAAACGTTCCTTCTTTCTGAAACTACCAGAGTCGCTTTCGCTTACTGTACCATCTGCTCTTCCACGTCAGTGCGCTCTTCACGTTGTGTCCCAGTGTGGGCGCTGATCCGGAGCCCGAGGGGGGGGGGGGGGGGGGGGACGAATCTTGCTAGGACATGCGGCACGAATTCCTGACACTTACGGGAGCGAGGAGCGAGCACGGGTAAATACAAGGCTAATGGTCTGAGTCTGACCTCCTTGCAGCATGTGCATACGGATATTTTGCTGCTAAAATAGCGTCTAAACAAAAATTATTCTAACGCACTTCTTGAGACAATGATGGCAATGATCACCAAGCGAGGTGGGTCCTTGGTTAACACAATGGACTCGCATTCGGGGGGGCTGCGTTTCAAACCTGCATGCGGTCAACCTGATTTAGGTTTACCGTGATTTCCCTAAATCGCTTCATGCAAATGACGGGATGGTTCTTTTGAAAGGGCACGGCCGACTTCCTTCCCCATTCTTCGTTAATCTGATGGGACCGATGACTTCGCTGTTTGGTCTGCTCCCTCAACCAATCAACCAACCAATGATATCAATTATCCTAGTTTTGTACTGTTTACAATTTTTGGCGCAGGAGGAATTGTTGACCGAGCTTGTCGATTACTAGACTGACTTGATGATTTGGATGTGCAGTGAAAGTTTTCGTAAGGTTATTATTTTCTGGTAAGTAGAGATCTGAGACAGTAAAACAAAGAAAACCGATTCTTTATTAGTGAAAGTGCTGTGATCGTTAAAAAGACCTGCGGTTATGGAAGCAAGATGTATCTGGTTTCGAGTCACCTCGATTCAAAAAATTGTTTTCAGAAAAATGAGTTGAATAAACAGGGCGTTTCAAAATGAATATACGTATTCTAAGGCTTTTAGCATTTATTATATTCAACTTACAACTATAAATAAACATCTACCGAAGGAGCTACTAAAACAGTCTTGTTTTTGTTCCTGTGCGCAAAGAAAAGAGTATGTAACGACTAAGGATGACTGAAGAACGTGTTCAATGACTGAGAGTCTTTCACGCGTAGCCCCAAGATAGGAGTGCTATTTGTGAACTAATATTTCCAGTGACATCCGTATGGAGAAGTTTAAGGAGACGCTTAAACTACGTTCTTATCGACAGTGGTTGTTACAAGCTCTAATGCGTACAGTCTGCGGTTTACTTGCCAACTTCGTTAACAAAATGTCGCTGCATGACAATGAAGGCTTTCTGGAGCGTTTAGTCTTCAGTGATGACTCAAAATTTCATTTAAGTGGAAACGTGAAACATACTCTGCGCATCTGGGGGTAAGTAAATGATCACGAGACAGTACAGCTGCAACGAGACTCCCCTAAACTTAATGTTCTTGTGTCATATCCCGGCGGAGAATGTAATTAGGTTGCTACAGTCCTGGAGTGTACTGAATTACATTCTCCGCCAGGGTTTCGATTTCCTCTCGTGGTGCCCTGAAATGAGAAATGTCCTGCCCACTATCCTTCCCACCCCTCCTACTGTGGTATTCCGCTGTCCACCGAACCTACACAATATATTCGTCCATCCACACACAACCCCTTCTCCCAATCCCTTACCTCATGACTCATATCCCTGTGGGGGTGTCTACTGCTGACAAAGGCCTTAATTGCCGAAAGCTATAATCGTGTGAATCTTCTTGTTGTGCCTATCGCGACTCAGCATCTCCTCTTTTAATATATTTCGTTATTCTGTTTTTAAATGAAGGCATACACTTTTTAGTGGTGCAGTATTTTTCTGAAAATGTGAAAACATGTTCCACCATATAATATGGCATTGTGCCTAGGAACAAGCTTTCTACTGAAATTTAAAAGCACTGTCGTCGACAAAACAACACCAGCACTGTATTGAATCGTATGTTACATTATTACACTACTAAGCACCAATAATCAGCAATAAAATCGAATCAAGCAGACCTACTCTAAGACAAAAACGAAGCACCACGAAAGAATTATCTGAATAGGATGGAAATCAGTAGATGTCTTCGCTGATCATGGGGGCTCAGTTCGAAAAGAGGCCCATTACCAAAGACGATTGTATTCCAATCAATGAGATTCCAGACTAAAGACATGTCTGGAGACGCATTGGACAGCGGTGGGATACCAGCATATCCCTCCCCCCCCTCCCCCCCCCCCGCCCTCCCCGCCATATGGCCCGACAACCACAAGTTATGGTCTGGGGGTGCCATTTCATTTCACAAGAAGACGCCTTTGGTTGTCATCTGCGGCACACTTACAGCAGAGTACGTCGAGGATATTGTACGCCCAGTTCTGTTCCCTACATGGCAAGCCTTCCTAGGTTTACATTTCAGCAAGACTACGCCAGCCTCCCCACGGTGAAAGTTTCTATTGCTTCTCTTAGTTCTTGGCAGACCCTATCTTGACCAACAAGGTGGCCGGATCTCTCCCCACTCGAGAACGTTTGGAGCATTATGGGCAGGGCCCTCAAACCATCTCGACATTTTGGCGATCTAAAGCGTCAGTTCGACAGAATTTGGCACGATGTCCCTCAGGAGGACCGTCAACAACTCCATCACTCACTGCCCAGACGAACAACTGGTTGCTTGAAGGCCAGACGTCGACCAATGCGTTGTTGCCTTTCTGAATTTGTGAAAATCTTTCTCTTGAATAAATCATCCAATTTTTCTGAAATTGAAATCATTTGTTTGTCTATACATATACATCTACCGATTTCCGCCACATTCGGATAATTCCGTCGCGGTGCGTCGTTTTATTTTTTAGTGTCTAATCAAACATCAGGTACAAGTAAAGTACATATAATCTACGTAAAGTAAGACACATTTCCCTTTTGAAGACAGGTAAAATATTAAGACATTAAAGAAGTTCATTTGCAAGTTATCACATGTCGCGTGGTAAAAGATCTCCTTCCGCTTCAAGATACTAGATATTGCACGACCGACGAAGTACGACTTAACTGTGGACATGATATATAAATAGTTCTAAAAATATGTAGCATTTTACTCACAAAAATTTTGTGCCTCAAGAATTAACAATCTATTCTACATAGTTTTAGTATATTAAACAGCACTTACACGTGTAAAACTCTAAATATTTAGAAACACTGCATAAAACGCACCACCATGCCTAACAACAATAAAAACTTTAGAAAATGGCGGAAACTGCTTATGGCGGATTCTAGTGTGCATTGCTTCATGTTAATCTAAAAGCATATGTTAGACTGAAGTACCGACCAAAATAACGTCAAGTTTTCCTTGGTGCACTATCAAGTACAACACTCTCTCCTATTATTAGTTCACACTGTCTCTACATATGTTGAAATCATTTTTAATTCTACTAATATTTTGTATTTACTATTTTTCATATGAAAATCATTGTATTTCTTAGGTAATTGCGATGCAAAAATAAAGAAATAAAAATAAAATAATAATAAATAAATAAAAAGGACACACTATATGTGTGAAAGCCAGATCCAGTGTAAGAGAGTGCCTGAAGGCACTAATCTTATCAGATTAAAAAGTTAAATAAATAAGTAAATAAATAAAATGTATGAAATTATTTTTTTCTGCTGATTGCTGCTTCTGTTTGGTCACACTGTAAGAAGAGGGGCCAATTTTCGTTCCAGCCACGTGTCAGAAGCAACGTGCTAAAGGACTTACACCACCCGGTTGTGTTATCCGCTGCATCACCACAGTACGTCTGTGCGCCTACTACGATGCTGCGATAGGTTCCCGATACACAACCTGGCGTTTCTGACCCATCTTTGTTGCAAGTTTGACTAACAGTTGATAATCACAATGCAAGCAACTGCGTTCCATTCCAATTCACTTTACTACAGTGGCAAATTTATTGCCATTATGTTTGACATACAGAATTCAGTTGTGCTTGTTCTCAGTAACAAGGTCAGCTCACTAGATACTTTACTTCCTCCGCTACCTCTAAAGCATTTTTAAGCTTTACCAGTTTGCTCGACGAGCTGAAAGTTGTTAATGACAAGCTATATCGCTGTGATCCCGTGATTACACTGCGCTCTCGTGCTCCCCTCCAGGAGCGACTCAAAGTTTCAACTTGTCACTTGTTCCTCTCCTTACCTCTCGGGCTCCACGGAGACAATATCTGCTACGCTGATGGACTGACATTTCTGGGAGAGAGGAAATAGGAGCGAGTCTGACTTAACCGCTCTCCAAGAGTTGTTGCTGAAATAACCTTATTTCTTTTCTACTCTTGACATTGCATACGTTACAATCAACGTTACCCAATACAGGTTGAATTCACTTTAAAAACGATTAAAGTCAAGAAATTTCACTGATTTTACACTTGTTGTACCTTAATGACAAGGAATAATGTCAGTGCATAGAACGCTGTCTCCGACAAAAAAAATTTTATTTGTGGTCGTTCTTTGTCACAAATCACAATAACTGTGACATAACAACCTGTTAGTCGGTATTACTCTGTGTGTGTGGGGGGGGGGGGAGTGGGGGGCGCATGTTTTATGGGCGCTCAACGGCCACGTTGTCAGCCCCCTTAAAAAAACTAATAGAAACGAATGAGGTTAAAATGCCTAACACTAATTAAATTTCGGGAATACATTTGTCTAGGTAACATATTTAAGTGACTGACATTGCAACATCACAGGTTAATGTAAGCGCGAGAATAGCCAAGATAATGTGAAGTTCTGCTACCTTAGTTACCGGTGCAACCGCCAGAATGTTGAATGCAAGCATGGGAACGTGTATGCATTGTGTTGCACAGTTGCCGGAGGTCATTTTGTGACAAGGGGTTCCATGCCTGCTGTACTTCGTCGGTCAGCACAGGGACGGTTGATGATGACTGTAGGCGACGCTGGAGTTGTCGGTCGACGATGTCCCATATGTGCTCGACTGAAGAGAAATGTGGCCAATGTAACATGTCAACACACTTGACCACGCTGGATTACTACAGCGGCATGTGGGCGAGCGTTATCCTATTGGAAAACTCCGTCTGAAATGCTGTTCTTGAATGGCAGCAAAGCTTAACTCAAATAAGACATACTCATAAAATAATATCGTTATTTCCTTAACAGTACGAAGGGAAGGGCTTATTATGTGTACTGCAATGGCATTTTTACGCTAACATGTCCATTCTATTCCTCTGTACCATTACTTCGCTAATAATATTATCGGCGTCGGAATCTCAAATTCCAAACTTACTTCCTCTCCTAGTCCTTTGGATGCCCATTTCTAAAGATTCCATGCACTTTGGTAAATCTCATCACTCAAGTTGAGACAAAACGTATCATAATTAATCTGTAAGGCTGTAAATCTGTTTTGTTTCTTAAGAGATAAGGCAGAGATGTTAATAGCGAAACAAATGTTGTCGTCTTAGACTATCGAATTTCACAGAATTTGTAAAGAAATATGCATTTAAACTTATCGATTAGCATGTCTGAAATGAGCTGAGATAAATACAGATATACCAATCGTGGCATTCCTCAGTACCTAATATTCTTATATTAGCCAGTTGGTTGTTTAATTCACCAGTGAGGACTGACGCCGAAAAAATTAACTCCAAGTACCTACTTTACGGATGTGAATAGCCATCTCTATGAAAAACTGACAATAAGTAGATCAACTAGCGGATACAACAGGTAAAACCGCCAAATATCACATACGAATTTGATGAATAAGAAAAAGATAAAAGTAAAGCAGTACAGGTAGCGTGGATAAAATATAACACAGGGCCCGATTTATTACCCGAAACGTAAAACACATTTTTAATAATTTTGTTCTTCCTCAGTATTTCTTTATACTAATAAAAATTAAATGGATTGCAATGAAACGTCGTAAAAATACAAAATTTCTTAAGTTTCTTTTTTGTTAACGGTTAATGGAGACTACGATTTTCGTTCTGAAGTTCGCTGTAATTTTCTACGTAGTCTGTTGTTACGTCGCTATTAAATTTTCAGAGAGCTTTCTTCACGTCCTTAGCAGCAAATTTTATGAATGTTTCCATTAGAATCTTTCGTCTTAATTTAAACTCAGTGTACCTTTCCCGCATATCACAACAACTGCATTCACTATTTGGTGTCAACTACGCTTTACGACACATGTCCATATTTATGAAACAATTGATATTGACCTCGCAGTACCAAAGAGATATGAAAAGCATAAATGCAGACATTTTGTTAAATATTCATTTAACTGACATTTCATTAATTTCAGATTTTGTGATACTGCACAAAAATATACGAGGGTTGAAACATAAATAGTGACAAATATTTATTCACAACCGATACAAAAGAGTTACAAATTGGCAACTGTTACTGTCCTTCAAAGTAGCCACCAGCGTCATGTAGAACCCGTTGACAGCGATGTGGAAGGCGTAGTATACCGTTAGCAGAGCCTGTTCATTTCATGGTGCGAGTGGAGCGGTCTACTGCCTGTCGAATCTCTGGAACAGTTCTGAAGCGACTGCCACAAAGTGGTGCCTTCATCTTCGGATTCAAATCAAAGTCACAAGGACTTAAGTCCGGGGAGTATGGTGGATGGTACAGTACTTCCCAGTCCCATCGACCGAACAGAGCAGCCCCAGCTTGCGCTGTATGCGCTCACGCATTGTCGTGCAAATTGATGGCTGGGTTGCGAAGAAAGTGTCGCTGCTTTTTCCGCAAAGCTGGTCGCTGGTGTGGTCCAAAAACGAACAGTAATACCGCTAATCCGTTATATTCGACAGCGCTAAAGACCCGCAAAGAGCGAAAACCTCGTCGCAAAATGAAGGTTGGGGATGTAAGGACATTTAATTTCATCTTGATAATGAACATAACATCTTTAAATGGTTAAAATGGCTCTAAGCACTATGGGAGTTAACATCTGAGGTCATCAGTCCCCTAGATTTAGAACTACTTAAACCTAACTAACCTAAGGACATCACGCACGTCCATGCCCGAGGCAGGATTCGTAGCAGCAGCGCAGTTCCGGACTGAAGCGCCTAGAACCGCTCGGCCACAGCAGCCGGCTCATAACATCTTCGATGCAAATTATATTACCGATATTTAGTAACAGTGTTGTCTAGATGCTCCAGTAATTATTACAAACCAAGGCATCCAGTTACGCCTGTTACATTTCCTTTTATACTCTTAAGCATCCACGATGATGGCACATCATCATATCAGTTGCGCTATTTTGTGCGCTAGATGTCCTCTGCGAGGATGGAGACAGTCCTTCATGAGTATTGTTCTTATGTACAGTACAGATCACATTAGTCGGACGGTATAGCACTGTACTGTACTCGAATGCGACTAGTCACTCACAACCAAATATTCTACAGATGCAAAATATTTGCTCTATTTTTCTGTATGTCTGTATCTACACTCCTGGAAATTGAAATAAGAACACCATGAATTCATTGTCCCAGGAAGGGGAAACTTTATTGACACATTCCTGGGGTCAGATACATCACATGATCACACTGACAGAACCACAGGCACATAGACACAGGCAACAGAGCATGCACAATGTCGGCACTAGTACAGTGTATATCCACCTTTCGCAGCAATGCAGGCTGCTATTCTCCCATGGAGACGATCGTAGAGATGCTGGATGTAGTCCTGTGGAACGGCTTGCCATGCCATTTCCACCTGGTGCCTCAGTTGGACCAGCGTTCGTGCTGGACGTGCAGACCGCGTGAGACGACGCTTCATCCAGTCCCAAACATGCTCAATGGGGGACAGATCCGGAGATCTTGCTGGCCAGGGTAGTTGACTTACACCTTCTAGAGCACGTTGGGTGGCACGGGATACATGCGGACGTGCATTGTCCTGTTGGAACGGCAAGTTCCCTTGCCGGTCTAGGAATGGTAGAACGATGGGTTCGATGACTGTTTGGATGTACCGTGCACTATTCAGTGTCCCCTCGACGATCACCAGTGGTGTACGGCCAGTGTAGGAGATCGCTCCCCACACCATGATGCCGGGTGTTGGCCCTGTGTGCCTCGGTCGTATGCAGTCCTGATTGTGGCGCTCACCTGCACGGCGCCAAACACGCATACGACCATCATTGGCACCAAGGCAGAAGCTACTCTCATCGCTGAAGTCGACACGTCTCCATTCGTCCCTCCATTCACGCCTGTCGCGACGCCACTGGAGGCGGGCTGCACGATGTTGGGGCGTGAGCGGAAGACGGCCTAACGGTGTGCGGGACCGTAGCCCAGCTTCATGGAGACGGTTGCGAATGGTCCTCGCCGATACTCCAGGAGCAACAGTGTCCCTAATTTGCTGGGAAGTGGCGGTGCGGTCCCCTACGGCACTGCGTAGGATCCTACGGTCTTGGCGTGCATCCGTGCATCGCTGCGGTCCGGTCCCAGGTCGACGGGCACGTGCACCTTCCACCGACCACTGGCGACAACATCGATGTACTGTGGAGACCTCACGCCCCACGTGTTTAGCAATTCGGCGGTACGCCCACCCGGCCTCCCGCATGCCCACTATACGCCCTCGTTCAAAGTCCGTCAACGGCACATACGGTTCACGTCCACGCTGTTGCGGCATGCTACCAGTGTTAAAGACTGCGATGGAGCTCCGTATGCCACGGCAAACTGGCTGACACTGACGGCGGCGGTGCACAAATGCTGCGCAGCTAGCGCCATTCGACGGCCAACACCGCGGTTCCTGGTGTGTCCGCTGTGCCGTGCGTGTGATCATTGCTTGTACAGCCCTCTCGCAGTGTCCGGAGCAAGTATGGTGGGTCTGACACACCGGTGTCAATGTGTTCTTTTTTCCATTTCCAGGAGTGCATGTGTCATGGATGGCTGCCATAAACCTCAGCCAGTCCCCTCGCTAGTGAATCCCCGTGTGTTATACCCGGAAAGGTGTCTAGAGGATGACCCGCAATGCAGTACGAATGGGATAGGGACAGGGTGGGGTTTGTTGGAGCCATCCGCAACACAAACACAAACACAAACACACACACACACACACACACACACACACACACACAAAAAAGAGAATAGAGTAGATGTATTGCATTTGTAGAATATTTGGTTGTGAGTGTCTGGGAGCTTTTGAATACAGTACTACACTGGCCCACTAATGTGCTGTTCTGTACTGTAGACAAGAATAATACTCACGAAGGATTGTCTCCATCCTTCTGAATGACATCCAGCACACAAAATATTGGAAGTGGGAAGAAGATGTGCCATCATCGTGGATGTTGAAGAGTATAAAAGGAAGTGTAACAGCCGCAACATGATGCCTTGATTTGTTGTTATTACTGGAGAATCTAGACAATACTGTTACTAAATATCGGTAATATATGTTGCATCGAAGATGTTATGCTCTATATCAGGATGAATTTAAACGTTTTTACATCCACCACATTCATTTTGCGACGAAATTTTCTCTCTTTGTGGTTCTTTTGCACTGTCGAAAATAATGTATAAGCAGTTTAAATACAGACTTCGCGATTGGTAATTTGCATGCATAGTTGTTTTTGTGCAGAGCTGTCACCGGCAGACTGTTGCGATTCTAATGCATAACTTGGTAATTGTTTGTCTATAAATTACATTGCCTGGGATGCGAACCTGTAGGTGCGGGGAAAGGAAGCTCTCAGTTCCAGGATGCTAAGTTATGTCGACACAATGTCAACTAAACTTATTACTAAGATGAAAAAAAATTACCCATGTCCTGACTTGGTTATGGGTGCTTGTCACAATTGGAAGGTGTAAGTAAAAGCAGCGAAGCTCATCTGATAAGCCATTACAGCATATACTTATGGGACAAAATTCCGAGCACAGCAGAAATCAATGCTATACACATCTTAACTCCCTGATGCAGATTCCTATGCAATAAGAGTGGAAGCAAGGTGAAAATGTAGAACTGTGCCAGACTTTGAGTTTGCATCAAGTGCATCACTAGATAAGTTTGCACACAAGCTCTCTGATGCGCCGTAGCAGTACATGGATTTGTTTCTAGACTACGAGTTTGCAATCTGCACTACTCGTTGAGTCCCATATAGGTACGAGAGAATGTTCGTTTTAATGATCTCCCTATTCAAAATGCATGCACGTAGATTATCAAGAAGAGGGGAATTCATAGGATTTTTAGTAGGCTGGTGTACAGGGCACTCAAATATCGTCGTATAAAATCAAACAACGCATGGGTATGCCAGCAATATGACCATATACATACGGAAAAAGATCAAAAAGTATGGGAAACGTGACTTAAAATCGGTAAAAATCGAAGAAAACCTGTTATAGTTGCGACAGTTGGCTGGGAAAAAAACGTTAAATTGAGGGAAATACAACGAAATATGTAAAATCGTGAAAAAAAACTTGCAAAATTGCATAAACCGACGGAGAATACATGAAGTTAGAGAAAAACTACCACGGAATCAGGGGAACTAAGGAGGGTTGGTGATAACTTGACGATCAAGACAGAAAAAAAACCTTAAAAATAATGGTCTGATTGCTTTCAGTTTTAACCCTCTCCCTGTAAAATACGTGGATTTTCGTAAAACATACTCCAACAAAGACGACATAAGTTTGCACAGAGGCGCTAGATTGAAGCATACGAAACGCATGTATCCTAATCCCTGACTATGTGCTCACACATGCAGTCCAATATAGATATTAACTAATTACGACCGGTTCTCACAAACGATGTTATTGCTTAAGTATTGAGGAGAACAATCAATTGCATTTATCACACTTAAGCCATTCCCTAGAGTGTGCCATAGGCGAGGGGATTGTTGTCACCGGTATCTCGTTAAATAGCGTGAGGATGGTGTACTCGAGAGATGTGGTGTTAGGACGAAATTTGCTATATCATACTACACATGAGTAAAATTATCTAACAGTACAACAAGACTTCTTTGTGCAAGAGGAACGTCACCACAGCCGTGGTTCCGCTACTGTAAACAGCCTTTGTCTACTGATCGAGTTGCTTCTTCGTGTAAATTTTCTTGCAGCGGAAGGCTGGTGGTACCTCAATATATCAGCTGTCGAAAATATTCATGTTGTTTATTCTTCACTCTATTTCCTAGTGAGACAAAGCCGCGTCCATCAAAACCATTAATACTGCTAATTATAAACATGACTGATGTGAGAAGTATGATTAAGGATATATACGTTTGGGACTTATAAAGACTTTGCTGTAACTCGTTTATAAGCTGCTCGAGCGGTGGATATACACTGACGATAGGAAACTACTACCTACATGCTTTCCATGAGCACCAGGAACTTTAATACGAAAACTTCACTATGCTGCTGAAGTATACAGGGACCAGGATTCTGTTATTTCATATCATTCAACAGAATGATCTGGTTTCTGTCATAGTATTGCATGAGTAGTGTCTCTTGACAGACCTGCACATCGCATCATTTAAAAGTTCATAAACTGTTGCTCAATGTCGGTACTGCAACTGACTATTGGAGTCAGTGCGACATTTTTATGACGACACATGGCTGCATTTATCGCGATACTAGCCGAGTGTCCGATGTCGCCAGGGTATGTGGGGTATGTATGTATTCCAGTCTTCTATTAGTCAGTCACCCCCCCCCCCTTCCCCCGTCGTCGTCGTCGTCGTCGTCGTCGTCGTCCTCCTCCTCCTCCTCCCCCCCCCTCACCCAATAGAGGTCTATCACCACTGCAAGGCCGCGTAAACCTGTCGGACCTTCCGCGTTCCGACCGGCTGCACGTAGCAATGGCTCTTACTGAAAATCTCTTTACATATGAACTAAATGCGTTTAAGATGGTAAAATACTTAAAATTTGAACCTCCCACCTTGTCCTTTGATGTTGCAACAGTTCAAGTGAATTTGCAACGTGATAGCCGTGTAACTTCCACGTGATTACCCAGGGAGGAGAATAAATTCTGCACATTGACTAGTTTATTGCTCGTCTTATCGTACGTTGTGAACAACAGATACCAGCGACTTCTTTTTCGAAAAGCGCTTAGTGCCAAGCATGTGGATAACAACGGAAACGTCGCGTGACGGATACGTTTCGTGAACGGCTTGTTGAGGAACCTCAAAATCGTTAGGCTGTGATCACGAGGGAGAAGAAAGCTTTTTCGCCTGGGAACAGTTTTGGATGTCCAAGCTCTGGTCGTCCGTCAACGTGAATTCAAACGCGTCCTGAAAACGTTTCAGTGAAGTAACACGCTCGCATTCAGAGTCAATCGGAAAGCGTGCTGCAGAACTTTTAATTCAGAGGCGCACTGTGCAATGTGCCTGCAGACCCCAAGCACGGGTAATTATGTACCTTTTTCAAGCAATCCCTCTGTTTTGTCCGTTGCCTTTCAGCTGATGCGACAACTGTCAACTGGTTCACGCCGGAATAGGCCGCATTGTCGTCAGTAATGCCGACTTCCCAATCAAATCACGTCATCTGACTGAGCTGCGACCGAAAAATTTGTTAAGAGCCGCCGCCTAGAGCAAACGCTAAACGGCTTAAACAGTTTTTCATATTGCTGAGCAAGTCATTACAATATCTTTTAAATAAACACTCCGCCATTTGACTTATTTAATTACGACCCAGGCTTCGGCCTTTTATGCAATTTACGTCGTTTTCCAGTGATTCACTTGAAAATGGCATAATGGTCGAAATCAGGGTCTTAAATAAAAAACGTCAAATGACTTCATTTAAAAACTAAATGGCTTAGTTCCTTCGTCTTAATTTTCACTTTTCCTTTGAGTTGGGTCTGTGGCTGATATTCTTTCGTCGTCCTGGCCCTCCTCGTGTCAACACACATCACCCGACAGATACTGTCTCATTTTCTAAACCTAAGCATGTTGTGTTAATTACTAACCGACACTCCTTTCCAGTCCTCACTACATCTGAGATGGGGCATACGGCACAACAAATTCACATGAACATGTGATTTAGGTCTGCAAGCATTCCAGTCAATGCCAAGCAACGAAGACAAACCGCTAGAAGAGTTTTAAGCTGTGCAGTGGCAGTGGTGGTGGAGGATATACAGACGTTTTGGACAAATGACTTAAAAGCTGCAATGAAGTATTTGCGCATGTAAAAAGACATTCTGGCCTAACGGTAATAAAATTTACTAATTCTCTCAAGCTTAAGATTGTGTTATAATTCAGACTGGAGCAGCGGTGGGCAAGGTCGTCTTAGGGTATGTTTTAAGAACCCTTTGAGTATTTTTTACTTTTATGTCTAACGTTATGTATAACCACAGTATTCAAGTCTTAAATCCTACACACCCATGCTGCGGGAGGACTTATTCCATTGTGTTGTTTGCATTAGCCAGCCCTTCATCATAGCTGCCGTTACTGTAGGCGAACTGTGTCCTATGCCAGCCATTAACCGAAGGTACGTCGCAAATGTTTGGATGAACCATTGCAGAGGATTAGTACATGTTTGGACGGTGAGCAGATCATCCCTATCGATGACTGCTCGGCAGCTGCTGCAGCGAAGTCCTCTCAACACAAATGCGGCCTAATAGCGGACGTTCGCAGTTTCAGCAAAGCCCTGTGCCCCAACAGGCACTTTTTAGTTTTCCCTTTAAACGAAGTATCAAGAGAAAAATGCTCTTAAGTAGCTTGTCAATTCCGTCGTACCACTAAAGACGAAATCACCAAACGAACTCTTGATCACTGTAGGTGATCATCTCATTCGACGTGTAATCACTTCTTACAGTTTGATTTGTAATGGAAACTTCGAACAACGCGCTGACTTCTTTCCGCTTGCCGAAGCTTCAACTGTCAAACCCCTAGTTGGATGTTGAACGTAATATGTTTGCTTACCGATATTGAAGTCTTCACATGACATTTTATACTTTTTCACACCGTTCAAAATTAGACTAGAGCACGGTTGGAAACCTTTTGAATAAAAGGAATACTGTGATGGTATCTAAAAAGTTTTCTTGACAGAATATCTGACCTCATGTAGGCAGTTTCTATTAATTCTATGTGACTAAGCTACGTAAAAATTCGAGGACCATTTATAAAATGGTTTCGTACAAAAAACAAAAAAGTACGTGAAAAATTATATAACCGGTTATCCAAGTGCGATATTGGTAAACTAAGGCGTTTTTTTTAACTGCGTAGTATTCCGTTGTCAGGGTCAGTTCACAATAGTTTGAGATCGTCATGTGTCACACTAAACTATACCGGAGAAAGCAACGCTCCGGTCACGTGTACCGGAAAGTCACTACCCTTTGTCAGAACTTTGGCTCCAGTATAGTTTAAGCTATGACGCGGTACGATATTCAAAATTTATGTCGCCAGCGTTATGCTGAAATAGACGGATTGCTGTGTTGCAATGGAGTCTATGTATGAAGCGAAAATTGTAACGTTGCAATTTATACTACGTATGAAATTGTTTTTAATGTTTTCCACGAGTTAACTCTGCTCCATGACTTTAGAATGGCCACATTAAGTTGACCAAATCTAAATGCAACTTTACTGAAGCAAATAAGCTCCTGATGTTGGTCACTGTTCCTAGCGATGGGCGTAAAGTATGTAAAGTATGTAAAGTATGTAAAGTATGTAAAGTATGTAAAGTATGTAAAGTATGTAAAGTATGTAAAGTATGTAAAGTATGTAAAGTATGTAAAGTATGTAAAGTATGTAAAGTATGTAAAGTATGTAAAGTATGTAAAGTATGTAAAGTATGTAAAGTATGTAAAGTATGTAAAGTATGTAAAGTATGTAAAGTATGTAAAGTATGTAAAGTATGTAAAGTATGTAAAGTATGTAAAGTATGTAAAGTATGTAAAGTATGTAAAGTATGTAAAGTATGTAAAGTATGTAAAGTATGTAAAGTATGTAAAGTATGTAAAGTATGTAAAGTATGTAAAGTATGTAAAGTATGTAAAGTATGTAAAGTATGTAAAGTATGTAAAGTATGTAAAGTATGTAAAGTATGTAAAGTATGTAAAGTATGTAAAGTATGTAAAGTATGTAAAGTATGTAAAGTATGTAAAGTATGTAAAGTATGTAAAGTATGTAAAGTATGTAAAGTATGTAAAGTATGTAAAGTATGTAAAGTATGTAAAGTATGTAAAGTATGTAAAGTATGTAAAGTATGTAAAGTATGTAAAGTATGTAAAGTATGTAAAGTATGTAAAGTATGTAAAGTATGTAAAGTATGTAAAGTATGTAAAGTATGTAAAGTATGTAAAGTATGTAAAGTATGTAAAGTATGTAAAGTATGTAAAGTATGTAAAGTATGTAAAGTATGTAAAGTATGTAAAGTATGTAAAGTATGTAAAGTATGTAAAGTATGTAAAGTATGTAAAGTATGTAAAGTATGTAAAGTATGTAAAGTATGTAAAGTATGTAAAGTATGTAAAGTATGTAAAGTATGTAAAGTATGTAAAGTATGTAAAGTATGTAAAGTATGTAAAGTATGTAAAGTATGTAAAGTATGTAAAGTATGTAAAGTATGTAAAGTATGTAAAGTATGTAAAGTATGTAAAGTATGTAAAGTATGTAAAGTATGTAAAGTATGTAAAGTATGTAAAGTATGTAAAGTATGTAAAGTATGTAAAGTATGTAAAGTATGTAAAGTATGTAAAGTATGTAAAGTATGTAAAGTATGTAAAGTATGTAAAGTATGTAAAGTATGTAAAGTATGTAAAGTATGTAAAGTATGTAAAGTATGTAAAGTATGTAAAGTATGTAAAGTATGTAAAGTATGTAAAGTATGTAAAGTATGTAAAGTATGTAAAGTATGTAAAGTATGTAAAGTATGTAAAGTATGTAAAGTATGTAAAGTATGTAAAGTATGTAAAGTATGTAAAGTATGTAAAGTATGTAAAGTATGTAAAGTATGTAAAGTATGTAAAGTATGTAAAGTATGTAAAGTATGTAAAGTATGTAAAGTATGTAAAGTATGTAAAGTATGTAAAGTATGTAAAGTATGTAAAGTATGTAAAGTATGTAAAGTATGTAAAGTATGTAAAGTATGTAAAGTATGTAAAGTATGTAAAGTATGTAAAGTATGTAAAGTATGTAAAGTATGTAAAGTATGTAAAGTATGTAAAGTATGTAAAGTATGTAAAGTATGTAAAGTATGTAAAGTATGTAAAGTATGTAAAGTATGTAAAGTATGTAAAAAGTATTACTGAACACTAACTTTTAACCTGGTCTCGGCAATGTTTCTGCTAATGGTGGATTACTTTAATAGATTTCATCTCGTTCCTACAGCATCAGACAATATTGCATATAATAAAATCATGCCTTTATTTTGAACATCCACAGTAAAACAAGCTTAAGGTTTATTTGTTTAAGCAATGCAACTATTTGGCTTTAATCGTTAGCAACTAAGTATTTACACAATTACATATAGGACTAGAATCCAAACATTTTAATTTTCACGTATCGTCAATCATTGCTGGACGTGCTACTTTGTTGAGTAGGATTGGTGATGTGTGGTGATAAGCGAGGTATGAAAGAATGGCGCCGGCGAATGTCTCCCGGTCTCGCAGCGGACACCGACCTCCTGCGAGCTGTGCCCGCGGGTGCATCGCCTACTTGCAAGTGGTCCAGTGTACCCGAGTCCGAGCTCTGCAGGACTTCCAGCTTCGGGACAGCGACACGCAGGCTTTCAATCCCGCTTTGCTCTAGACCGTCCCCTTGCGTATCCCTCGGAGTCAGAGTTTCGATCACGCTTTCTGGGTTAGTGAAAGCCTGACGTTCAACCTCAGCTTGAGCATGCTCTGAAGAAAGTGCATCATACCAGTTCTCATTTCGACCGGACTTCAAAGACTCTTCTAAATCTTGCGGAATGGGGTCTAGGATCGTAGATAAGATGATCCTCTGTGCGTCGGTAGCGTCGTACCGGGATTCTGGTCTGCTGTCGCTGCCAGAGCAGGTTTCCGAGGAGGCGCTCGTGGCGGTGGCCTCTGCCTGGGAGACCGACTTCGTCCACACCGGGATGAGCGGCTGCGGGTCCGCGGCCGATGCCGCCGCCCCCGCCTGTGGAGACTGCGTGGGCAGGGTGGCCGGGGCGCGCCGCCTGCGCAGGCGGTACACTACCGAGCGACGCGCTGGGGCGTCCGCTCCACGGGCACCACCCTCCTCACTGGTCTTTGACGAGGACGAAGGACTCGCGACCCTTACAGCTGCGGACCAGGGCCCCCGTCTTGGATTCAAACCTGCTGCAGACATTACAGTTCAGCGACGCTGATACTGAAAACTTCAGATACTTTCCAGAAATTCTAAATCAAAGTCCTTGTGGAGGGAGGCAACCATTACGAATGTAATTATTGGAAAGAATTTAAAAGATCTGTCCGGCTGTGTAAAAAATAGACAGGTTTTCTCCGAATTCAACTTTTGACGCGTTTCGGGTTTCATGCGTCGTGTGATGACCCATTATGAACATAATTTTTTATTTTAGGTATTCTACAACCATCACGGTTCTACCTATTATTCTGCTTATTAGTAATAATATTCGAGTCTACATCGAAGTCTCATGTACTCATACATAAAATGGTAAGTACTTCTGTTCTTTAATATTATTCGTACAGAATTTGCTTCAAGAAATTTGCGTGTTTGTAAAATATGTAACATAGCACCTGTGTTAATAATAGGACATCGGATGAAGAGTTAAACCCGAAACACGTATAAAGAAACTCAGACAAAACCTGTGACGGTAAGCAACCAAAGAGCCGTTTTAAATTCTTTCCAATAATTACTTCCGGGAATGAATGTTACATGCTTCCAATTATTTTTATTATTATTGGCTTCGATTACACTGATACAGTCATTTCAAACAATCCCCCAAAAAGTTTAAACGAACCAATTCCTTCGTGAATAACGTATAAAGCCAAACGGCCGTGATGTACAGTTAGAGCGTAACAAATCAATCTGCCCTTGAATGTTGAAATTTCAAATTCAACTTTTTTTTTCGCGCCGACAGACTAGTCTAGAAACCACGGAAAGCTGCAGGTTCATCTCGGATTCACACTTAGTGTAAGCTACGGTGAACTGTATTATTTCAGAGTAACTACTTTGCCACATTGCGACCTGCAGACGTTTCTTTTGCTATTTGTGGGAGTGAAACGTACGTTTGACAATGTAAGGCCATTGATGAGTTTAGGGAACAAAACGAAAAAGCAAGAAAAAATTAGCCAACTAGTTGCGAAACCAAGGGTTACTATCCCTTAATTGACGTTTCGACATCTCTAGAATGATCTCTTTTAGAACAAGCCATGGCTTGGGATACCTCTTGTTTTTGTCAGTTTTATATATACGAGTCCCTCCGTTCAGTTAATCTAATGTACCATCATGTAACAAGGTCCACTCCTTAAGATTTTTCAGAAATCTGAAAACTTAGTTCAAGGGCTAATAATAGTTTTGTAGCTGGATAGATGATTTTTCCAACCTCTTCAGATTTGCGCAATCTGCTGATTCGCAGCCGCGTTTAAGATGTTGATTTCACCGATAATTTTGTTCTTTTGTAGGCTGTCCTGGTTATGAGCAAGTAGGTCGAAGTCCGTTATAGAATTAAGACACTCTGTATCAGACACAGGAACTCTACGAATTTTAGACATGGTATCGTTTTATCTTTCATTGTAATTTTGACAAATTCTGTTGGAAGTATACTACCTACGTTGAAGATTATGGGAATTTGGAAAGCATTCAAGAGCTATATTTCTCTTTTCGTGAATTAACGTGTATGTTACACTTCCACTTAATTTCAACAATGGCAGTAAGAAATTCATGAATCAGCAATAACATAATGTAAATCTCATTGAGTCGCAGGTAAGTTTTTATGTGTATCTTGAAGTACGCGTATAATTGTAACTAAGATTGTGGCTGAAAAGTGTAGGCAACTTTTTTCCAGGTTCTTTGATGGAACCACCTGTTAACCACACTTCAGTTTGTGAGAACGAGCCTTTGTAATATCACGAATGCATTGACCAAGCTTCCGTTGACACAGGCTCTGTACTATCAGCGTGTGGAAAGACCTTGTGAATTTGTGCAAGAGACTACGGTGCTTACCGAATGATTCCATGAACACTTTTCTTAGGGTCTTTTGTATTCCTAGGTTGCACGGAATAGACTGACGACCATACCCCTTACGGAGGCTACTACCGTGGGTGAATTTCACGCGGTAGGGTTGCCTACAAACCAACTTAGTGTCTGCTTTTCCTACAACCGGTTGTGTGTTCTACTTTACACCGCTTTTGGTACGTACTCTATTTTCGGTTTTAACAGTTTCCAACTCTTAATATTGTAACGCAGTAATAATGGGTCCTTCGCCTATTTTTGTGACACTATTTTCATCAAGGGTCTACGCCGGTACTATCTCGACTTACAGAGCAAAAATACTCTAGTCCTATGTTGCTGGCAGAGGGAGTGCAGAAATGTTCAACGTTTTCCACTTTTGATAGGTTAATTGTGACAAATTCACTGTACTGCTACGCAAGTGCTATAGGTACGATTAACATTACAAGTTCATGCACTCAGCACTTAAGTAGAAATTTTCTCGGAGAAAATCATGCGATGTCTTTGTAAGTGATCAACTGTTCCTTTTGAAGTACAAAAAAAAAAAAAAAGAATTGATTTAGTTGAAGTCATGACTGTTCATCCAATTAAACTGATGCTGCTGTATGCAAAATTCGTTGGTTAAAGAAAGGCATGAAAGTAAAAGTTTCCAACCACCAAGATGAGTCATCGGCTAGAATTTACACACACAAGCAGCCATTGGCAATCTTAAGCTACAGCACAATTAAATTTTTATGTTGGATTGGAACAATACATCTGATTACTGAAATGCACCTAATCTCAGTTTCTGATCTCAGAACTTATTTTTCATGGGATGCGAAGGTTCGCTGCAGCTCAGTAATGCTGGCTCCACTAGGAAGTTTGATTGTTTAGCTCTATAGCTATTTGATCGAGATATACGAAAACCACAACAAACCATACCAAAAACTAAGCATTTTTGAAATCTCTAATGCGGCTTATCAGTGAAACTGCATAGTTTTGTGGTACACAGCTACACGTAAGAGAAAAAACAAAGACCGCATTCAGCTTCGCTGACAAATCGAGATGGCCGCTGCTCGATTCGCTTGAAAGCCGGAAGACGCGTAATATGCTTGTCATATATGTAGCTGTTCTTTTTCAGAAAAGGGGAAAACCTGGTGTAGTGACCGATCTTTAGCTTAGCCCAAGATCTGGTACGACTGGCTGGACGGACTAGATGTCCTCTGCCGTGATGCGCTGACAAAGCGAAAAGCTGCAGTCTTTATTTCAGTGTTTCCCCAAGGTAACATGCTGTATTTGGTGGTTTTCGTATTTATACTTATTACAAATACACTTTCAGTGATGCATCACATTGTTATCTCCAAAAGATGCCGTTCCTAGTACGGTTCGTTGTTCAAGAGTGGCAGGAAGTGTGTTTTATATCGATTGTGCGTGTGCTTTAGGGTTTTCACACAAATATGAAGTCAGTTATTTTAACCATCATGAGGAAGTTTAGTTGCATATAACAACGGAGCAGTTGCATTACAAATTTAATTCCTTCATTGGTTTTGGGCACTTACTGCCCTTGTTCAGAATGTTATACATTTCATTACTTGAGTGTGAACACTAAGAGATACATAGCAAAATGCTTTGCGTTTTGTGGGCCGTAGTGCTTGTACAAAACTAGAATAAAGAAGCGAAAGACATGCAATCGTTTTGCAACTTTGTACTGTCTGTACCAACAGTAAGTAGCACGTGTTTCGCTTTTTTTGTAATGTTTTTGTGCCTACACTGACCCCCATGTCCACAACATTTTGCTGCATGCATCTTATTGCTGATACTAAAATAATGCTGTAAGTGTAACCTTATGAGAAAGGGCACTAAGTGCCCAGACCAGGTAAAGAAATATGTAACTGGTAGCTCATTTGATTATAGTGACTAATTATAGTAAGGCTGGGCAGGTATACGTACCTATCGAGTGACTGCATGTCCGGCGCGGACTGGGCCCGCCTGGGCCCCGGGCAGCACGACGGTGGGTGGATCCGAGGACGAAGTCGAGGGCACGACCGGGCTGTAGGCGTGTCCGTGCGGGTTTCTGCTCGAGTGCGGGTCGGTGGGAGGGGGCGTGAACCGCAGCCCCTGGAACGGTTCGGCTGCAACGCATGACTCCCCAGTGAACACGGCGCGACACACACACACACACACACACACACACACACACACACACACACACACACACACTCTCTCTCTTTTCTATTACATAAGGTGTGAAACTCGTAAGTCAGTTAATTCTTGGGGTCTGTTACACTCCTGCAGGCAGTACGACTGTTAGAGAGCATGTAACCGAATCAAAAATGGCTCTGAGAACTATGGGACTTAACATCTATGGGCATCAGTCCCCTAGAACTTAGAACTACTTAAACCTAACTAACCTAAGGACATCACACAACACCCAGTCATCACGAGGCAGAGAAAATCCCTGACCCCGCCGGGAATCGAACCCGGGAACCCGGGCGCGGGAAACGAGAACGCTACCGCACGACCACGAGCTGCGGATTTAACCGAATCGCCCAATGTATGTCTCTCAAGGAAAACTTCGCTAGATAAAAGAATGACCTTAGGGACGTACCGTGTAATGTGCAATGAAAAACAGCGACGGAACTCAATGAGCGTTTCGTTATCAACTTCCACTAACACTGTGCCGTTTACTCTTCTGTTGCATTCGCGCCTCTGGTAACACGTCAATAACAAAAAACAAAAAAACAAAAAAGATGGAGAGGTTTAAAACGTAATTAGAAGGCAGACCAATTCTGACAGTTTACGAAATTAAACTTGCGTAAAATATCCTTAGGAATCTATAAGATTACAGAAAAATGGCTGCGGTATATTAACGAGATAATGCACGAAAGAATTAAGATTAGCCGACCTATCAGGGTAAAAAGAAAAAAGCGGACGAATGAAATTATTCCAGCGTTTATATTTATCTTTTAGATACGATGTTTTAACGACCGATACAGCAAAATGAGTGAGTAAATTTGGAGTAAGTGCACAGGTCCATCGTTTGTACGATTAATTCCTACGTGAAAATTCTGGCAGAGAGAGTGCAACACTACAGTTCCTAGGTGCTTCTAACTGAAGATCTTTTATGATGACACGATTTACATTTGTAACATTTCATTTTAATTTACGTTTGAAGTGCGGTAATATTCATTGTAAATTCTGAAGATAATGTTAATGTATCGCACTTGAATATGCAACTGTTTGGCACAGCCACCGATTTATTTTTATTTAAATGATCATAGTTTTATGACTATATTAACTCTTGTACGAACACTACGAAACAAACTGCATGTTCAGTTCCAAGGTAAGGATTAAGTACTGCGTATAGTGAAGTCATTTGTCTCTGATCTTTGTTTTGGATGATTAATAGCAACAGCAGAAAATATCAAAGTATTACTCTACCTATGATAACTTTATTAAAATTCGTTATTTGCAAGCAAGGACTTCTTTTGAAGATCCCATAGCAGCAAATCTAGCCAAGGCATGCTTTTGAGTACTCGTGGGAGGTGGGCGTTGTGACCACTATTTACACTGCGTTACTCGCATACTGGTTTTCTGCTTCAGCTTGAAGTAGAAAGGTTCTAAGAAGTCACTTCCCATTTTTAAGCTGAAGGCCCAGATACGTGGGAGAGAGCCACCACACGTATTTGCTGTCTATCTTAGTTCAGATGCCGTAACAGTCACTTCTGAAACCAATTTGTTTCTTCTAATGAGTTAATCGAATGGTCATTGACTGTGCTAATGCACATCATTTGTGATCCATGCCAGTTGGTTTAGTTAGAACTGTGTTTTTCCTAAACCTGAACATTTAACTTAGTGAAATAACTCAGTAGGAAGTTTGTGTGTGGTGCAAGTAATTAAAATATTGTGTTAGGGTATGTTATGATAAAGTTTAAGTATCTGAAGGAAAAAATCCATCTGAATCTTTCTATGTCCATATGACGTTCAGATATTTAATGATTCAGGTGACAAATTCCGCAAATAGTTCAGTATTAGAAGCTATTCCTCATGTCGAAATAATCGAAAGGTGTTATAGGAGCAAGCCAACGGCCTTCAGATCACTGAAGTTAAGCTTTGTCGGGCTGGGCTAGCACTTGGATGGGGGACTATACGGTCTGCCGAGCGCTGTTGGCAAGCGAGGAGCACTCAGCCCTTGTGAGATCAACTGAGGAGCTACTTGATTAAGAAGTAGTAGCTCCGGTCTCTGATACTGACATATGGCCGGGAGAGCGGTGTGATGGCCACATGCCCCTCCATATGGGCATCCAGTGACGCCTGTGGGCTGAGGATGACACGTCGGCCTGTCGGTACCTTTGGGCCTTCATGGCCTGTTCGGGAGAGTTTCGTTTTATTATAGGAGTAAGTGTACAATCGGCGCAATGCAAAAATGAATACAGGTGATACCCACTGCTGGGTGAAAATCCTCTATGTTATACGATCTTCAGTTAAGAAAGTTTCTTCTGAGCATTGTATGTGTATCTACATACTTTACCATTACGCCATATCTTGGTATTTCAATGCTTTGGCTGATTTATCAGTTATTCGGCCATATTTTATTCAGCTGTTCCATCTGGGAGCCTGTTTGTGTTAATTTCGTCTTTGTCACCCTTTTATGCCTCCTTTCGACGTTACCATCATGGATCTTCGTTTACAGATCAGCAACGTTCCGTTTGTTTCAAGGGTTCATTCTTGAGGTCCAAAGAATTTAAGACATTAACGTAAAGTTTCTGCATAATTCTACAGGTTTTAGGAGGAGCCTTCTCATGAAATGTAGTACATTATCAATACTGCTAGCAAGTAATGTCGGTAATTAAATTGTGAGAAGTACAAATTTTCTCCGTGAGGAATCTAATTCCTTAAGAAAATGCAAGCTATTTCTTCCTTATGATGAACTGTTTCCGTCCATCCAATGATTGGACTGAATAGATCTTTTCTACCTTTTCTATGAAATGATTTGCCAGCTCATAATTTCTTAGAAATGTCTGTAGAAACATTGTTTTATTTTCTAATACACCTTTCAAATGCAAATATTGTTTATTGGAATTTATCTCAATCATTAGAATGTCAACGAAAGCATGTTTTATTAGCCTACTTTAGTAGGGAAATTTAATAGCGCATTTAGTGGTTACGGAGCATACAGTTGTGTGTGTTTACAGACATCCTTCGCCAGTCATTGTGATGCGGGAAAGGAATAATTGTAAACGCTGATGCTCCCGACCTTATTTTTGGAAATCACAGCCTTATTTCAGTGGAAATAAGCAGATTCTCATGCCCCAATATTATGCGAGTCATTAAAATTGTGATGCACCCTGAAGTTATTTCTGTGATCTGTTAAACGTCAGACAAAAAACGAGCATTTATTTTATAAAACATCTTAACTGTTACACCCGGATCAGTGACTATAAAGAAGCGAGGTCCCGTAAACAACTTTCCCGTGTCCATATGAGGCAGTAATTGGATACTGTTTTGAACTAATCTATCATTTACTTTTATGTCTAATTGAAACAATTTCTCAATTCTACACGACATCGTGGCACCATGAACACTGTAGATGGTATTCGTCAGCCAAGTGTAACGAAACGATCTGGAGAGAAGTGCTTTAATTTTAAAATTCAGTTCTCGGTAGCTGTCGTAAAAACTAATTTCACCACATCCAGGGATTTGTGAGAAGTGAAGTGTAAATTGTTTCGCGAAACAGTAACAAAATTTAGGCAGTTTCAGTTCAGTCGCGTCGGAAGTAAATACTGTTAATCAATAGTTTCAGGAAAAACTACAAAGACCCCCTTTTACAGTAAAAATCAGATTATTTGAATTCTGTTCGAAACTAACTCCGGTAAATGTCCCATCTACGATAAGAACATCACAAACTAACTTTCATAGTGCTTGAGTGAGAACGCAAGCTTACCTTCCTCAGTCCTGAGCGGCGAGATGAAAAATAGGATGAAGTTTAAAGATACCCTGAGGCATTCGATCACAACGTATAGGATGTATGATATGATTATCAGGAAGAACACGACCACACGACCAATCGTGATGGAGAGGACGAAACCTCTCACGGTTTCGTATATCTGAAACAGCAAGCAATTTCATTAGTAAAATTGTGTATTAGTTTCTTCTTGTTCCGTGGATAATTTGACAACACACTATGGTCAACGTTCAGTAGGTTTATAAATAAGGTACATTCTGCGAGAACATCGGTAAATGTTTAAATGAGATCGAAATTAGTTAATCCGTTTATCCCGCCCAGACAGTCTTCTGTAATTTGTATCCGGAAAGTTTAGTAGAGAGAGAACATTTATTAAAGTTTCTTCTGTCAGTATAATTATCAGGTGAGGTTGTCATAGTCTTATGGACATATACTCTACTCTTTTGTGCACAAATGAGGTTACATTATGGATGGTTTGGGCTGCTGGTTCCTCGTGTTATGAAATTTAATACCATTATCGGCTTATAGCTAAGTACGTCACGCAGATAAGTTTCTTTTAGTGCTGTATTTTGAACGTCAGCCTACATGAAATTTGAGAATGGATATTCTCAAGTGAATTCTTTTATCTATCAATTCAATTTCTCCAGGAAGTTTTTATGACTAAGAATGGAAGTATGCAAAGTTAAGTTAATTTTCTGATGCATTCATATGAAACAGGATACACAGGTACACAACATTCTGTTAACTCAAGAGTTTGAGAAGATCTATAGTACTGTTTTGAGCCGAGTTTATCAATATTCGCGCCCAGGAATTGTGAACATTCAGTTTCACAGATTCTCTGTGCTGTATCTCTTTTTATAAAACTGAAGTTTTAGACCATTTCCCAAGAGCCAATAAAATTTTACTTTTGAATATAAGTTGCTGCTCCTGTGTAAACTCCGTTGCGTAGTAGAGCCATGCTTTCATTAACTATTACTTTGCTTTATCACTGATAGCGACCGAATGTTCCCACATCTTGTGCAATTCCGATGGAATTTTTTTTTGCTGTCCAGAATAAATAGATCGCGGTATCTGTATGGTACCAGATGATCCTGTACTCATTGCGAGTTGGACAGGAAGTGAAGCACTTATAGTAAGTAAAAAAGCCACTGTATCTCTGAAGCAATGATTTGCACAGTGCCTTATTCAGATGAAAGGTCTCGCAAATCTCGTAAATCAGCTAATTACTTATTGAAGTTATCGACAGCTTAGCTCTATTAGTTTACTCACGTCAGATGCGGGCCACATAAGAACTGGACAACATCTTATTAGGAAGGCCAGGAGATCGTGGAGGATCCGATCCGTGATGATTATGGGGAAGTGGCAGAGTATGATGAGCGGCCGCGAGCAGACGAGTAGCAGCTGGAAGAAGACCTCTGCGAGCTGCAGGCCGAGCCGCAGCGAGGTGTGCGCGTGCTTCAGGCTGTGGTAGGATCTGCGCACGCGCTCACTCACGTCAGCGAACAACGGCACTGTGCTCAGCAGCGAGTACGTGTCCATGGTGACCACTCCTTACAAGTGTACCTGAAACAGCCGCACAGGTGTTCGGGATATTCCTGTGCAATGCCGTGTGCACAGACTCCATTGCAAACACTACACGCAACAGCCGAAGTGAGTGTTAGGGAAAATTACTGTTGGTTGAAGTGACATGCCAGTGTGCATACATGTTACGTAGGCGTACTGCTGGGCCGTACCCTGAGCGAATTTCTATTTCACTTCGAAGATGCTGCGTAAGCTCCTTTAGATGGATGCGAAAGTAAATAACTGAGTAACGGTTCAAATGGCTCTGAGTACTATGGGACTTAACATCTGTTGTCATCGGTCCTCTAGAACTTAGAACTACTTAAACTTAACTAACATAAGGACATCACACCCATCCATGTCCGAGGCAGGATTCGAACCTGCGACCATAGCGGGGACGCGGTTCCAGAGTGAAGCGCCTGGAACCGCACGGCCAACTGAGTACCGGCATTCGAGTATTATTTCCAATTATTTTGTAGAAATAACTGCATTCTGTTTTTTTAAATTGCCAGCACTTTCCATTACACGTTAAACATTCGTGATACACTTTCTGAAAGGTACAAAACCGAAGTGAGACAGTCACAAGCTGAAATAGTCGAATATTAGAAGGTCAAACATTGCATTCCCCAGAGAATGACCCACTGTTTTTAATGGAACGTTCCTGTTAACTATATGGATTTACATAAGAAACCGGTAACAGTATAGAAGCAAATATTAGAAGAGTGAAGCAATAATACAGCTCGATGCTCCTCTTCAAGAAGAAAATGCGGATGATAGAGTGGTCGGAAGTAGATCTTGTCCCCTCCCCCTTTTCACGACTAATGCGTTTTAACAACGTCGTTGTCACAGACTGTATATTTTGTACTGACGTGAGCATGGCAACGCAATTTCATTCAGGACGTCCAACGACAAATTAACAAACCTAGAAAGTTTAATTTTACTATCCAAAACTGAGTTAAATAAGCTATCCATTGCAATCTAAATACTCACGCAAATGGTAAATTATGGAAAACGATCACCCGTGTCGAGAATGCTTTTTCTCCCTGGCAACAGATCTCGTTAAGAACATGTACGTCATAGGAATGGAAAGATTGAATTACTGCACAGCGCAGCAACCGACAAACTAATGCCTCTCTTAGTCTTGACGAATAGTGTATATACAACCTGCTAGGTTGTTTACTCCATATTTTATGCCGATTGCTTTATCGAGACCAATACCTTGTGCCCACAACCGTCGCCTCATGAGGAAAGTGGTTGCTTGTGAAGAAATACATTAAAACTTCTGTCATACGGGGGGGGGGGGGGGGGAGACCGTGAGATGTTCATTCGTTACTTACACGTCATGTTGCCTTACGTTCAAACGCCCTTTTATATGTTCAGAGGACGTTCAAATGTAGTCTCTAATGCCATGGAACTCACTGATACAGAATAGTAGCAGTGGTATAATGGACTCATTTTCTTCGAAAACTGATTTACGACATAAGAAACTAGACTCAGTAGAAGCTAAAAACCGTGGCGTATGTGTCGATACAGGAATAAAAAGATACAGGAAGAGTGGGCAATTGCGCTTAGAGAGCAGTTTGATGTACTTATAAGGTACAACCTTACATGTAAGGCAAAGGTAGACGCACCGACCATGTTTCCATTTGAATGTACCTCACACTAAGTAGGTATTCACATCTAATGTAAACAGAGGCCTTATGAGATGTCTGTCATAAGTGGTGCAATGTATTTTCTGCGCTCTAATGTCAGATTTACGTTATTTAATTTGATTCAAGCCATTACAAACACCCCGAACAACAGTTTTTAACGTTTAGCTTGAAACTTTCGATTATAAAATAGCAGTTCCTTTTCACAGAACTAAGAAGGGACTTTTTAATATAAACATACATAATGAAGACTGCCCGAACTCTAAATAGCATACAATCCATAGAATGAACGAAGCTGTGCTTACAAATAAATACGTTGCCAATAAAAACCATTTTTCTTAATTTGAGAAACACGTGAAAAATTATTTTCGGAATTCAGTGAACCAACTTACTACTGTCTCACGTCATTTTCATACACATCACACTATTTTGAAAGAACTAAGTACAAAATAACCGACATAAATACCGAATTTATTACGAACATCGCGGGTAACGCACTTATTCGAAGTCTGCAAACAAAAAACTTCAGACGAACAAACACTCCGTAAACACAAACTCAGCGGTGGGCCAATAGACAACATACCTCAGTAATCACACTACAGGCACCGCTTAAGGCACACTCACTACAACTCTGCCCCGGCTCCCCTTTTAGTAGGTCCATACAGTACCATCGTGAGTGTAGTTCCAGAGTCTCTCACCAGGGCTGTCCTCACGTTGCCAAGATTTTCAACCTGACGATCGATAAGAGGAATGGAAATGATACAAAACGTGCTTAAGCTATGTGTGTATGCGTGCACATTATGGATTTAAAGCTTGCTCTGTAATCGAAATGGACTACGATACTGATCCACTCATGACATCTAACAGTGTTACCTGGAAAGATGGGAGAATAAAGGTGGGCAGTATAAGGGGCTCTACACACGCATCATCCAACCGACCGACCAACCGCCCGACCGATAAATTGGACGTGAGTAGGCGTTTTGACCGACTGTCGGACGGTCGGGTAAGAGCATCCGACAGCCGAATCCCCCACCCCCCGCCAGTCCACCCTGCTCTCGTGCCAATCGCCCGACAAATATTCGTCTTTTGTCGCTGCGCGTGGGGTTAAATGCTGCTGTGGGACACGTCGTGCGAGGAGTATAACAGTACAGATGCAAGAAATGAAGCACATTTCTCATGTTTTTAACATGTACATGACAGTTTCGTATAAGATGGTGAGAGAATAAAAGTCTGGCGACCTTCTGCATTTATGTCTTTTGGTTTTATTTCCGATACTTATCGGAAGTGAAATCTAAAAACCAAAATATCGACATTCGATTAATGTTAACTTTTAAAATATACTTTCTTCATTGTCATAAGTGATTGAATAATAAATAGTATGTCGAGTGTAGATCTAGAAAGATCTCATGATATTTTCATGGATATTAATAAATGGTTTAAAGCCAACTCACTGACATTAAACTTCGAAAAGACTCACTATATGCACTTCAGAACCTGTAAGAGGTTTCCACCCAGCATATGCATAAAGCATGAAGAAGAGCAGATAGAAGAGGTTGACAGTCTTGAATTCCTGGGATTACAACTTGATAATAAATTCAGTTGGGAGGAGCACACCACAGAACTGCAGAAAGGTCTTAACAAATCTGTATTTGCAATTCGAGTGTTAGCAGACATAGGCGACATAAAAATGAAAAATCTTGCATACTTTACCTACTTCAATTCCATAATGTCATATGGTATAATATTTTGGGGTAACTCTTCAAGTCAAACAAAAGCTTTCAGAGTCCAAAAGCATGTAATACGTATTATTTGCGCAGTAAATTCACGGACGTCCTGTAGAAATCTCTTCAAAGAACTGGGTATACTAACTACTGCCTCTCAGTATATTTACTCCTTAATGAAATTTGTCCTAAATAATATATATTTTTTTCCAACAAACAGATAAGTGCATACATACGATACCAAGAACAAAAATGATCTGCACAAGGACTTAAAAGCACTTACTTTAGTTCAAAAAGGGGTCCACTACTCAGGAACACTCATATTCAATAATTTACCAGCAAATATAAAAAATTTAGTTACAAATAAAGATCAGTTTAAAAGGAGCCTTACTAGTGGCCAACTCCTACTCCACTGACGAATTTTTTAATAGAAACAAATGATGTACCGTATATAATCATACTATTAGTATTGTTATTTCGGCTTAAAAACTGATGTATTGTATATACTCACACTATTAGTATTGTTATTTCAGCTTTAAAAAAATTGACATGTTCCACATCCACGAGGATCTTCTCAGCACGGATCTATGGAAGGAAAAACTAATCTAATCTAATCTAATGTAATATTCAAGCCCTCTGCTATGGAAAGTAAAGTGTGAAATTTTTTTTACAGGTCTAATAGTTTCTAAATTCTCCATTTCACACGTATCTGTTGTATCGATTAAATGACGTACGCCACCATGATACGTAGTTTTTCTTCTTGTAGTTTGAAATGAGTTTCCTAAACTTACAGTTCATCGGTTATGCTACATAAGTAAGGAAAACATACACGGACGTCTTTTGTTTTATTTATTTTTCTTTACCATATTTCCCCAGCCAACTGTAAATCATGCTGCACGTTTCAGGAATCACTTTGCATTCGAGGTCCTATTAAGTTCTGCCAGCGGCTGGTACTCATAAAGTTGCTAACAGCCGCTCCTCGCAGCTTAGAGGCTCTCTCATGTCTGTGTTCTTTTACCATAAGAATGGTTTGATGATGTTCAGCAGCTCCGAAATGCATGATTTATCCATTCTTAGATAATTACGAAAATCAGGTGATCCCAGCTGCTTAAGTAATAGAACATGGGTGAATTTATTTCCTTGCCGTAGGCATATCTTAGACAACAGCTTTCTCTCGGCTTCTTTGGCCTTGTTACCTCCAAAACAGCGAAGACACACACCAGTTTTTGTTTTCTGTCTAAAACCAAGAGGAATCTCGTAAAACATAAAGACAGTGAACTTAAGCAAATCTCAACAACAAGGTGGCGCTGTAATGGCTGAGTGTAGTCGTGGGGACGTCTGTAGGTTGCCACGAAATTGGTCTGTCGGTCGGTTGATAAATTTTTCCGTGTATAGCTGTCTTAAAGATCGTGAGTAACCATCGTTGAGGTTGATTGTTTGCGATCGGATGCGGCATAAGCATATGAGACACGCCGAGCAAGCCACACTTGTACATACAGTGGGCTTTTATATATTTTTGTCTGTGGCTTATTGTCGCTGACTTAAAAGTAATGCACAAACCTAGTTCTGACTAAATTTTACGGGAGGCAAGACAAACACTGGAGATGGATATCCCCTCTCAATAGCTCCAAATCGGGTATGCGTCTTTGCCCCGCCACTACGTGAGTGACTCGACAGTGGGTCAGAGCTCTAACAGACCAGTGTACCTGCAGAGTGAAATGTACCTTATCAGCTAACAGCTTTATAAAACTTTCAAAATCATTCACGATTATTTGAGAACTACCCTATCAAAATTATAACTGACTACAGCCAGTGAATGAACTGACAGTGTTTTTCACGCACTATATATATATATATATATATATATATATATATGTGTGTGTGTGTGTGTGTGTGTGTTATCAACTACAGACAGTACAAGAAAAGAAAAAAAACGGATACAGAAGCGTAAATCAATATGGAACGCCCCTCGTGTTTCTTACACACCGACCAGCTTCACCCACACATTTAAGCAGAAGCAGCTTTCATTCTGTCAGCCAAAACACGATATGCAAACAGTTGAAATACAGTAACACTAAGTTTCTCCTTTAGCGTAAGTGACGGCTGTGGCTGCAATTAGGACATCCGGTCACAAGTTGAAAGGTAAAGAATTCTCAAATTAGACAGCAAAATATGAAACTAGTTATCTTGCGAGAACGCTAAAAACAAGTCTTAGCGAATCATCTGTGTAGGTTTCTACCGCTATGAAGACGACTGGTAAGGGAGAGTGAGAAGTCCGGTTTCTTAATGTGACGTAACTCTATACCGAAAATACCCCTAATGAAACAGACACAGATGAGAAATGTATCGTTTCATACGATATTTCTTGACTTATTGCGTACTGCGTAAGTGTAGTGCGAATATTGTGAATAAATCTATCGTTCACTATAAATTGATCACAAATGGCCCTCCTGATGTGTAAAATTCCGATTGTTACCCAAGATTTCGGCTTCGCATCGTTACCTCTATATATAGAAGGAAAATGATCACTGAATTCTGCTGCCCCGGTATATCTCCGCAATTCATGATCTAGATACGCAGTGCCTGCAGCAATAAACGGTGTGAGGAGGTATTTCTTTCTGGCAATAAAGTTGTTCTCAAGGATAATTATCGAAACAATTTTATCGTCCGTACTGTAACTGTGCGCTACTCTGTGAAGAATATTAGGAATGCTATTAATAATGAAAAAAACAGTATTTATTTAGAATTATTATTATTATTATTATTGTATAATATTATAGTATGGTGTAAAGAACTAGGAAGATTAGTGGCTACTTAATATACAAAAACGACACGAGAGAAAATATAGTTTTCTTTGTACCACGTCTTAGCACTGCGAGGGATTTTCAGTAAAGTTTATTGCACAAAGGATTTTTTTCTGTGAACTAAGAGAAATGAAAGATGCAGAATGCGGACCCAAGGTGGCACACAGTTTTAATCTGTCAGTAACAGTCATAACAGCACACATTTCGGTCATGGAAAATTTGGAAATTTGTGGTAAGGTCTTATGGGACCAAACTGCTGAGGTCATCGGTCCCTAAGCCTACACACTACTTAATCTAACTTAAACTAACTTATGCTATGGACAACACACATATCGATGCCCGAGGGAGGACTAGAACCTCCGACCTGGAGAGCCGCACAGTCCGTGACAAGGTGCCCCAGACCGCGCGGCTACCCGCGCGGCTTTTCGGTTCAAATGGCACTGAGCACTATGGGACTTAACTTCTGAGGTCATCAGTCCCCTAGAACTTAGAACTACTTAAACCTAACTAACCTAAGGACATCACACACATCCATGCCCGAGGCAGGATTCGAACCTGCGACCGTAGCGGTTTGCGCGGTTCCAGACTGTAGCGCCTAGAACCGCTCGGCTACACCGGCCGGCTTTTCGGTCATGGGGAAAACATCCTTTATAGGTCCCCATTATATACTTATGAAGTGGATCTCACTTAAGATAGTTTTGATTAGTACAGTGTAGGAGCAGAGGTTCAACGGCCTTGCCGCAGTGATTCCAGTCAGATCACCGAAATTAGGCACTTAGATGGGTGACTGTCCAGCCGACCAAGTGCTGCTGGCAAGCGGGGTGCATCCAGACGTCGTGAGGCAAATTGAGAAGCTACTTGACTGAGCAGTGGCGTCTAAGGTGACGAAAACGGACTTATGGTCGGGAGAGCGGTGTGCTGACCACACGCCCCTCCATATTCGCATCCATTGACGGCTGTAGGCTACGGATGACAGGGCAGTCCATCAGTACCGTTAGGGTTTCCCGAGGCCTGTTTGGACGGAGGTTAGTTAGTCTGGTCTGGAAGAAGTAAGGATGAATGTATGTGAGTAGGGTAAAAATTTTTTTTTGTTTGCTTTCGTTTTTGGTTTTCTGGGAGTGACTGGTTTCATGTGGCCCACCACAAATTCCTCTGTTGCGCCAGCCTCTTCAACTGGGAGTTGCCCTTGCGCCCCACGTCCTCAATTATTCAACTTCAATCTCTGCCTTCCCTTTCTCTAAAACTCCTTCTAGTACAATGCAAGTTACCACCTGACATTTTAACATATACCCTGTTATCCTCTCCCTTCTTCTTAGTGTGTTCCATATTTTCCTTTCTTCACTAGTTCTGCAGAGAACCTCTTCATTCCTTGTCTTATCAGTCCACCAAATGTTGAACAACTTTCTGTAGTCCGTCTCAGACGCTTCAAGTCCGGTTTACCCATAATGAATCACTACCATATGTGCTCCAGACGCATACCATCTTCGAATTAAGGCCTATGTTTAACACCAGAAGACTTTTTATGACCAGGAACGCCCTCTTTGCCTGCGCCAGTCTGCTTTATACGTCCTCCTTGCGTCATCTTCCATGCGTTATTTTGCTTCCAAGATACAAGATTTCCTTAACTTCGTCTAGTTAACTGTCATTAACGCTGGTATTAAGTATATAGCTCTCATTTCTGCAACTAGTTATTGTTTTCGACTTTCTTAGTGTTACGCTCAATCCATATTATATACTCATTAGACTGTTTAGTCCATTCAACAGATTCCGTAATTCTATTTCACTTTCACTGAGCACAGCAGTGTGATCAGTGAATCTTATCATTATAACATTGCTAACACTGATGTTTAAGATAATAACCCGAAAGCAGCAGATTCAAGACAGAAATATTAATAAGTACACGTCTGGCATGAAAAGGGCGGAGAGTCTATAGAGGTAATATTAAGTAACAAATAGGAGTAAAAAAATAATTCTACCTTCATCGACTAGATTCTGAAGAAAGAACAAAAATAATCCTATGGGAGCCTTCAAATCTATACCTCGTAATTAGGTACTGGTCAGTAGGTCTTAGCTATTTATTTACTAGAAAACAAGAAAATCGGTTATATACTATACTCTTTGCACTTTAAGCTGGGTATGTGCACTGAATAACTTCTTAAAGAAATAATTTCAGTAATGAGCTTACAAGTAAAACAAACTAAGAGTGAATTTAGAATGTTATATTGGGATTTCTGGTTTTAGATCACCCCACAATTCAAGTAGAAAAACGGTTTAAGATGGTTCTGTGCATGCACCGTTTGTTAATGTTTCTCAAAGAGTCTCATAGAGAATTCAATATTTTAAAAGAAATGGTGCAGTAATGTATAACATGATAGGCGCCGCTAAAATGTGTCGGTTTTAAAGGCATAGGAGATGGAGCGAGCACATAGGCGACCTAGAAGTGGGAACTGTCTGATGTGGGAAGATGACAACTGAGCCAATGCTAGTGGCGGAATACTTGTGTTTCGCGACAGGCTGGTCACGTTGCTATGTGGCTGAAAGATTCATGACGTCACCAGCGGGTCACAAGACTCAAGTACATAACAACTGCCATGTTAATTTCAAGGTTTCCAAAATTGTTGAAGCTATTGGTGTTTCCCTTATTTACTTCTGCGTATTAAAAAAATAAACGATTACAATCATCCACCGCATTAAAGATCTCACCAAAATGCGTCGTTTTAAATACGATCTTTCATTTGTGTCTGAGGAAGCTAGTGTTACTGATTCATTACTGAAAGATGATTCGTAGTTGCACGTTCTACAAACGGTAAAAATTAATGCAATGCTGGAGGTAGATTCAGCTATTGCTACTGGCATCTTCAGTACGCTTAAACGCTTAAACGAAACACTTGCCCAGTGGTTTTCCAAAAGGAAGTAACCAAGAATGTTTCTGGTAGTGGTATAATTCCAGATTGAGTGTATGCCTTAATAAAGGAGATCGACTATGTCATAGTGTCTTATTTGCACGAAACGTAACTCCACTATATGTAATTGATTAATATTAAAGGTCTCACACAATTTCACATGTTGATCTACCACGACATATTACGAATACTCGCGTGTATTCATAGACAACATACGCTCATGTAAAAACCGTGCATCGAATGGAACGGTACTGTTGTTTTAGGTGATAATTTGACATAAAATTTCCGAACAGAGATTGCGTATGCGAGGTTACTGCATTATTAATAGATGATCAGACACATGTAAAGCATACAAATCCGATGTTTGATAAAACACTAAGAATAACGTTTGTTTTCATTTGTTCTTACAAGGGAACCTCCCCATCGCACCCCCCTCGGATTTAGTCATACGTTGGCACAGTGGATAGGCCTTGAAAAACTAAACACATATCAATCGAGGAAGCAGGAAGAAGTTGTGTGGAACTATGAAAAAAATAAGCAAAATATACAAACTGAGTAGTCCATGCACAGGATAAGCAACATCAAGGATGGTATAAGCTCAGGAGCGCTGTGGTCCCGTGGATAGCGTGAGCACTTGCGGAACGAGACGTCCTTGGTTCAAGTCTACCCTCCAGTGAAAAGTTTAATTTTTTGTTTTCAGACAATTATCAAAGTTCAGGCACTCACACATAATCAACTTCGCTCTCCAAAATTCCAGGACATGCTCAGATTTGCTTGGACATATGCAGGATTTGACGGTCTACACACGGAAAAATTTGAAAACGTTAAAAACATGTTTTGATAGAGCACAGGCAAAACTGTGCGACTGTGAAACTGTTGCATTCATTTGTTGCAGTTTATGTGACAAACTCGTATGTTTTCATCATTTTTTCGGAGTGATTATCACATCCACAAGAAAACCTAAATCGGGCAAGGTAGAAGAATCTTTTTACCCATTCGCCAAGTGTACAAGTTAGGTGGGTCGACAACATATTCCTGTGATGTGAAGCACATGCCGTCACCAGTGTCGTATAGAATATATCAGACGTGTTTTCCTGTGGAGGAATCGGTTGACCTATGACCTTGCGATCAAATGTTTTCGGTTCCCATTGGAGAGGCACGTCCTTTCGTCTACTAATCGCACGGTTTTGCGGTGCGGTCTCAAAACACAGACACTAAACTTATTACAGTGGACGTCAATGAACGAACGGACAGATCATAACTTCGCGAAAATAAAGAAATTAAAATTTTCACTCGAGGGAAGATTTGAACCAAGGACCTCTCGTTCCGAAGGTGCTCACGCTAACCATGGGACCACGGCGCTCCTGAGCTCACATTCTCCTTGATGTTGCCTATCTTGCACATGGACTACTCAGTTAGTATATTTCGCTTATTTTTTTCATAGTTCCACACTACTTCTTCCTGTTTTCTCGATTAATCTCTGTTCAATTTTTCAAGGCCTATCCACTGTGCCAACTTATAACTAAATCTGAGGGGGGTGCGATGGGGAGGTTCCCTTGTTAGATCATCTTACATCACGTCAGATATGACACCCATGTCTATCACCACACCTGATGACTTATAGTTACTTCTCTTGGCTTGCAGGTCTGTCTTCCCATATTTTAGGTTGGCATTTTCAGTATGGATATTTCTGCGAGCTTGGAACTGCATGTACGTTGTTTGTGTACTACTTATGAACAAATTGTTACTAGTGAAATACTGGTTTGTATTTTCTATGTTCAGAGTAAGTCTTTTCTCCAGGTCATTTTAAGTCCCACCAGTAACTACAAGAGGCGTATCGTTAACATATATGATGAAATTTGCTCTTGTAGGTTTATCACTCAACCCTAATGAACTATTTCCTTTTTTCAATTTCTCTAATTATTTTTACTATTTCCATATTATTTGTGAGAGAAAGGAATAAACATCATGTAACATTTACACTACTTAAAAAATACATTATTTTTTTGTTTTGTGGGATTTTGTTGTATGAATTTGTCTACCACAGTTACGATAGCGTTCATAGAAAAAGGAAGTTGCTAAATATGGGTCCAAAAATTCTATTCCTTCTTTTTTTAAGTATTATGTTTTCATTGTTTTAGCTACTTACTTTTCCATATGTGCTAATCAAAGTTCTTTGCCATATTATGTGACCTTTCAGTTGCTTTCTTGAAGTACATGGTCTTTACTTCTTTTAGCAATCAGTGGTAATGTCTCTCTATTCCTGTAATCTTCATTAATGGTTGGATTTTAAATTTTTTTTGGTGCCTCTCGTATGAAAGTTTCAGTTACCCTCTTGCCCATTTAATGACTAGTGTGATCACTTTCTTTCTCATTATATTTTTGTTTTTCTTACAGCATGCAATATTTATGCAATAGCTTAGAGATGAACAGAAAGCTTTCCAACGCTTATCCATTAATTTTGTTACAGCCGTATTACTCCACTTTACTGAGCTAAATGTAACACCTTTAGTTTCTTTAACCTGTCTGGCAGCCGTAAATGTAACTTCATTCTGTTTTGAATTGTCCATTATTTCTATGAACAGCTCATAATGGGCTGAAATTAATACTTAATGCCCGAACGTTTAGCATAGACAGAGTACATCTGTGATGACATGATCTATCAGTGTTGCTAACGGTGGAACAGCATCCGGTATGGTAGCTTTTTTCTCTTCTGAATTTAAGCCGTGGCTTCTGATTAGAATGAGAACTGTCTTCCAGTTTTTTTGTTATCACCTACTGCTATTACTTAAGTGAATTCACTGGTACCCTTTTCTGAAGTACATGCAGTTACTTGAGAAAACGTCTTACCTGACAACTTGGAGATATTTACAGTCCTAGTATTGAGCTCTTCTTCTTTTCTATGTTAAGTTTCTGCTTCAAAGACAATTTCTGTACGTTTCTGTCTGTCCATAAAGTGAAGTCCTTCACCACTTTGTTTAAACAGATAGCAAATCTGCCTCCCTAATGTCCCTGTCCACTGAAATATGCAAGTCTTTTGTATCCAAAAATGTGGTAGGAATATTTATGATGTTCTGCGTATTACAAAAGCTATGTCTTGGTCTGTCTCGCTCTTTAGCATCAAAGCCATCTGCGCCAAGTCAATATAATCCGGTCCTCGAATCTACTGTCTTCAGTAGGCATGTAAAGTCTCCAAATAAAATCTTTTGCAAATATCACCTAACGACAACTGCATATGAAACAGTACTTTTTCTTGTACCATTCACTTATATGAGCCTTTCTAAGCATATTATAAGTACTTGTACCTAATATGTACTTCCTTTCCTGATGTTACTTTGGCCTTGTAAATATTATGTCTTGTCTTGTGTAAGCTGGTGTTGATGACTCGATATGTATCATACATAAAGCTTTTAGCAATCTGTCTGTGTGGTCACGTACCTTACAAATGGAAGACTGCACCAGTCAAATGGAAGAATGTTGTACATCGTGGCAACATTTTTTTTCTAGTTCATGTTCACACATTATAAACTCTGGTCTCTCAGAATCAATTAGTACTTCTATTCCTTTCAATTTCCTAGTGGCACACTGTACATTTTGGTGTAAAATTCTTACATTTGAAGCACATCAGGTTGAGAAACATGTGTAGATAAAAAACAAAGGAAAAAATTGACCAGTGTACCAAATGCAAATTCCACTTCCACTCTGAAAAGAGGCTCTAAAACTGCAAAAACAGGAATGAGCTGTTCTCATCAGTGAAGCGTGACAAAAAGCACGTGAAACGCAGTTTTACTGTGAGTAAATTTATTGCAGTTAAGACACAAGTATTATTAATAAAAAAATCTCTAACAACTTGTAGTAAAGAATATCCAGTGAAAGTAAGTGCACAGCTGAGATTCAGTAAAATAGAAGTACCTTTACGCAGCAATGATGAAATTATTCTCCACATCAATGGAAACTCTCTTAAAGATCAACTTAACGAACTGCCGTACTGACTAGAAGGAATCAGTTACAACATCTTCTGTACCAATAAAAATCGGGAGAAAGACTCGAAAATAGTTTAATGTTTTCCTCTTGAATACCTACTAGTTGGTAAATTCTACCAACCAAGCGTTGCACAGTATCAATCTACATAAAACCCCTATTCTAAATTATGTAAGAAAAAAAGTCGTGTGACAAGGGCCTCCCCTCGGTAGACCGTTCGCCGGGTGCAAGTCTTTCGATTTGACGCCACTTCGGCAACTTGCGCGACGATGGGGATGAACAATGACGATTAGACAACACAACACCCAGTCGCTGAGCGGAGAAAAATCTCCAACCCAGCCGGGAATCGATCCCGGGCCCTTAGGATTGACATTCCGTCGTGCAGACCACTTTTTTTTTAAATGTCATTTTGTTTGCTTTCGTTCGTTGCATCTGCTAGGGGAGGACGTCATAAGACACCCGTGTAAGTTCTTCATTGATCGATTGACTCAGTTTTTTTTTTTATTACAGAGCGCAGTTAACCCTCTGACCGAACACGCTGAGCCACCGTGCCGGCACCACTCAGCTACCGGGGGGCGGACATTCTCAATGATGAATCTCATAAGAAGTGCTGAAGACAAGGAAAGATATATAAATCAAAAGTATAATTGCTAGATGAAAAAAACATAATGAGACTGTGAACTCTAAAACTAAATCTAAAGCAGCATGGTATGATATTGAAAAGGATTGTAGTAAAGAAAATAGTGTCCCACTTGTTTGTACAATCCTCAATTTTCTGTTAATCGTGCTAACTGTACCACCTGCGCAGTAATTTCACCTTGGATGCAGAAACCTTGTTTCCTCAAACTGAAAATGTGCGAAATTCTTTGCCACAAGTTTCCTTGGTCAATAATTACTGTAAGAATGCAAGTACAAAATTTTTCAATGAGTTACCACACTCAGAACCATTAAATAAATATAAGGCAGCATTATCCCCTTAGCTTAAGTGCAGTAAATTTTATTCTGTTGAACTGTTAGTAATGAACCCCCTTGAAATGTGTTCCAGAAGTGAAAAATATCTTTTAATTGTTATGAAAGCATGTTTATTTCCCATTTAACAATATATTATGACATGACATACTTTGGCCCACAATGTAAAAGGGGGCTTCATATGCATGCCTAACATACACTGTAGACAATTAAAAATTTTCCCCACTAGTTACTCAGAAATTCATTTTAATGTACTCAAGTAGTATTTTTAACAGTTTTTAATTACACGTGTAAATAAAAGGATAAAGGTGTCAACTGAAAGACAACTGTGAAAAAATGTTTTTATTTTATTTATTAATTGAAACCTTATCGTCAAGGGAAGGCGGGATTCGGTTACGATTGTGGACGGGGCCGTAATCAGTTACTTCTGATTGCCTTTTACAGTTACACACATTTATTTTTATAACAGTAATTCCAGACTCAACAATAATAAAAAAAATACCACACGTAATTAACGAAGGAATAAACAACCGTCTAAATAATAGTGTTTTCATTGCATTACAATTTAGCAAATCACCATAAAATACAGATACAGATAATGTTTAAAAAACAAGCCACTGTGATCACGGCTGAAGGCCTTACACGCCAAGAATGGCAATAAATTAAGAATGTTTAAGAACTCGCTGCAATTACAACTTACAGGTACTGATATATTAAAAATTAAGTGGCGACAAACACAGCAGATGGTATCAGACCACAGGAATGGCAGTAAGTAAGGTTTTAAGGCTTACTGCTAAAACACAAACCTAGAATTAATTTTTCAAAGCAAATTACCACAATCATGGCTGAAGGCCTTGCACTCCAGGAATGACAATTACTTAAAAAATTTAGAAACCTGCTGTAAAATAGCAAATACAAGCAAAAGTTAATTAAAAGAAAGAAGCAGCTCACCACCAAACGGGTGGAATAAGACGATGGTAACCTTGTAACTGAACCCTTATACTGCTAGATTTAATCCTGAAGGCGACCAGAACTATTAACTAGACATGCATAACCTTTACTGTAGGCATTACAAGGTATGGTAATAAGTTATACAATAATAAAACACAAGGACCAGTCACAGACGATGCTCCAGGAATCAATCGACCTCTGAGAAGGTCCGGCAACAAACACTTCCGCGAGCGATGAGACAGGCAGCCAAGTGTTGCATTCTCTTCACAAGATGGTAACTCAGGCTAGTGGCAGTCTAACGAATGACTAATGATAATCTTGCTGAACCTACCTAACGTCCAATAAACCAAATGCAAGAATGGAATAACACGCCAAAGCTGGAACCGGGGGACAGCACTACGGCCCCAGAATACTGTGATTAGAGCGCCCACAACGAGAAAGGAATCACTACCACCAGAGCAGAAGGATCACAAACGGGCTACAATCAAGAAAGCTGTCAGAAAAACACGCCTTACCAGACAGCAACGGTAAGGGGAGGAAACGTACACTGCCGTTACATACACTAACCCCCAGGTCAGGTAACTGGGAAGTTAGTGGCCACCAGACACGAAAAATAACGCTGGTTGAACTTGACAAATTGTAACAAGCTGGAAGCAGTAAACACTAAGAAGAAGTCGAGAAAAGCTAACCCCGCTTTCCCCAAGCGCTCCACTCACTGCTCTTCACCTCAGCGACACTATGAGCAGCAACACAAATCCAAATCACTGGAGAATAGCGTGATGTCACAATGGTGGAGGTTTCTCTACTTGAATTGAAATTCACTCATCTTAAAACATGCAGGATCTGGTTTACGACGAGTTCGTGCACCCTTGTGACCACAGCCCTTCCATCCGGCTGACCACGCGCGCCGCCAGTGGTCCTGGCGTGTTCGCGAACTGCGCGTCCCTGGCTCCACCTGAGCCTCCAACCGAATTGCCACACTCACACGACACGGAAAAGCAAGACGTTGCCCCAAAGATAGGACAACAGTTATTACATATCGATAACCTCCACTGCTGCCACTAGCGGACAGGCAACGCTTGCGAAACGAGTGGCGCCAGCCAAGACAAGAAGAACACAAACAACTGCAACCATGCTAACTAAAAGATACCGTGTGGCCTCCTACAGAGGGCGGAAACCTACGAACAGCACCAACGCGAGCGGCAGCACGGCTCATTAATATTGTTTGGCTTTCTGCATCACCAACATGGGTTCCAAGCACAACGCGTTACTCTTTGTTTTTCATGGCGAGCTTCCACAGTAGGCCTACAAACCATGGAAAGTACAGAAGCACACACATCTAAAACTTAGTGGCGACAGTAATTGTGATCAGTATCAACACGAACATTTAATATTTCACTTTCGGGCCGCCTCAGTACCAAAACAACATTTGCTTTTTCAACAAGGGTTGGTTTCAAATTGCCCTTCGGCTGTTTGTTGCATTTACCAGGTCTTCGCTGCACTTTTACCTTCTCGTTGCCCCAGCTGTTGTCTTTGCAGTCTGACTGAAAAAGTGACAGCGAATGTGCTGCATCTTTCTACAGTTATTTCAGGATTTTTGTGGACGCTTTACCTTAACTGGCATGGTTTTCCAAAACTTTATATGTGTACACTAGTTCTGGGACCACAGATGTGTTCTGATGCCCGCCGCGGTGGCCGTGCGGTTCTAGGCGCTCCAGTCCGGAGCCGCGCTGTTGCTACGGTCGCAGGTTCGAATCCTGCCTCGGGCATGGGGGTATGTGATGTCCTTAGGTTAGTTAGGTTTAAGTAGTTCTAAGTTCTATGGGACTGATGACCACAGCAGTTGAGTCCCATAGTGCTCGGAGCCATTTGAACAACTTTTTTTTTTGTTCTGATGGCGGTTAGTATTGGTTTTAAGTGAACACAAAACGGCAGAAGCCTCGTAAGTCGCAGTTGCTTCAGTTGGAATGAACTGAGTCCCAAACATCATCCAGAATTCTCTGGAGGGTGACCCCCTTAGCAATTTTACTTGTAACATTTTGAATTTACTGCAACTACAAAGAGGCTAGCTCTGAGTATGTTCGTGCAGACGCTGTGGAGAAAGAACACTGCAGTTAACCACCCCTAATAAAATAAATAAATTCATACTGTATAACAATTGCTGTAAGTACTTATAAGCTGGATAGTTTAAAAAATTGCTTAACACTATAGTCAGTACACCCTTCCAACAGCACTGAAGATGCCATTAACACACTGTGAACGGAAGAATAAACTGAGACCAAATTACAGCAATAGCTGCAATGTGTTATTTCCCTGTTTCAGCTACCAAGGCCATTTTCGACTGGGTATGCGGTCTACAAGTGCACGTCAGACCAACACAACTGGTGCTTTAGACTAGTCTAAAATCCGTTACCGCAGCTGCGGAGACCCTGATCCATCATGTTTAACGCGCTGGAGAAGAAAAAATAAAGAAGTTCTATGCAGATGCATTAGTGATCTATTTTTGTGAAATAAATTACTGTGACACGTGCAATAACGAGGCAAACGTATGTATTTCAGAACGTTCTTCCACACTTGCAACACTGTAATGCGTTACAATTACTCTTACTCACCCAAGTACATGCCGTTACAGTCACCATCACTGTGCTCAATATGGATCACAACAGTCTGGTCTTTTACAACTGCATTCACGCTACCATCACAAATTGTATTCATATGAACTACCAATCAATATATTCACAACTTTTGCTCCAGGTCACATATCCATAACAATATTCATCTATCAACAGTAAAGAAAACAATGTTGATTCACTGCAAAAGAAGCTACATGTGACTGCACGGTGACAGTTATTGAATTATATGAAATAAAATTGTCATAACTTTTGAACGGTTTGCGTTAGGACGTTCAATCTGCATGTTTGGCCACGGGGCATGATGGGTATTAGTATGTTCATGCACACGCGCCTTATTATTGTCGGCTATTTGTACGTGAAAAATGTCATCTTTACAATATGTCTTAGCATACATCTTGTGAAGACCACTATGCAAGCAATAACAGCTCAACTGCGGCTCAAAGAAAGTCTGCGACCGAGTTCAATCTGAAGACAACCGGTCCAAGTGTACTAAACGTCAAGAATTTGATTTGCAAGTTTGATAGAACGGTTAGTGTTCGTGATGACATAGTTCACAATGACGGCCGTCTAAGAAGGGTGAAAACGCCTGAAAACTTCGAGAAGACACGCGCTGGGTTTCAAAACAGCCCCAGGAAATCGATCAGACGAGCTGACCAAGAGGTGGGAATCAACCATGAGAGACTGCGACAAATTTTTGTTGAAGGCCTGCATCTCTTCCCATACAAAATTCAAAGTCCTCAGCCGTTAAGCCCCAGGGGCATAGAACAGCGGTTGCGTTTCGCCGACACTATTGTCCACAGAATTGACGAATAGGAATTTGATATGAATATAGTTTGGTTTAGCGACGAAACCCACCTTCATTTGAATGGGTTCGTCAATAAGCAAAATTGACTCATTTGGGGGACTGAGAATCCTGAGAATCCGAATCTCGCGATCGAGAAGTCTTTTCACCGTCAAAGCGTGACTGTGTGGTGTGCAATGTCCTGTCACGGAATAATCGGTGCGATATTCCTTGATTGGCATGGTGACTACCGAACGACATGTGAAGATTTTGGAAGATAATTTCATCCCCATTATCCAAAGCGACGATGATTTCAACAAGACGTTGTTCATGGAAGACGGAGCTCGATCCCATCGAAGCAGGAGAGTGTTTGATGTCCTGGAGGAGCACTTTGGGAACCGCACTGTAGATCTAGGGTACCCAAAGGCCACTGGTACGAGTCTCGATTGGCCGCCATATTCTCCGGATCTGAACAAATTAGACTGCTTTTTGTAGGGCTATATGAAAGACAAGGTGTACAGCAATAATCACAAAACCATTGCCGAGCTGAAAACAGCCGTTCAAGAGGTCATCCACAGCATCGGTGTTTCGACATCATGCAGAATTTCGTTATTCGTCTGCGTCACATCATCGCCAATGATGGCACGCATTCGAACATGTCAAAACCTAAGTCCGAATAATTGTAGAGACTTCTACATTTTGAATAAAGACTGTGCACGCTGTAGTTCGTAACTACACTCCTGGAAATGGAAAAAAGAACACATTGACACCGGTGTGTCAGACCCACCATACTTGCTCCGGACACTGCGAGAGGGCTGTACAAGCAATGATCACACGCACGGCACAGTGGACACACCAGGAACCGCGGTGTTGGCCGTCGAATGGCGCTAGCTGCGCAGCATTTGTGCACCGCCGCCGTCAGTGTCAGCCAATTTGCCGTGGCATACGGAGCTCCATCGCAGTCTTTAACACTGGTAGCATGCCGCGACAGCGTGGACGTGAACCGTATGTGCAGTTGACGGACTTTGAGCGAGGGCGTATAGTGGGCATGCGGGAGGCCGGGTGGACGTACCGCCGAATTGCTCAATATGTGGGGCGTGAGGTCTCCACAGTACATCGATGTTGTCGCCAGTGGTCGGCGGAAGGTTCACGTGCCCGTCAACCTGGGACCGGACCGCAGCGACGCACGGATGCACGCCAAGACCGTAGGATCCTACGCAGTGCCGTAGGGGACCGCACCACCACTTCCCAGCAAATTAGGGACACTGTTGGTCCTGGGGTATCGGCGAGGACCATTCGCAACCGTCTCCATGAAGCTGGGCTACGGTCCCGCACACCGTTAGGACGTCTTCCGCTCACGCCCCAACATCGTGCAGTCCGCCTCCAGTGGTGTCGCGACAGGCGTGAATGGAGGGACGAATGGAGACGTGTCGTCTTCAGCGATGAGAGTCGCTTCTGCCTTGGTGCCAATGATGGTCGTATGCGTGTTTGGCGCCGTGCAGGTGAGCGCCACAATCAGGACTGCATACGACCGAGGCACACAGGGCCAACACCCGGCATCATGGTGTAGGGAGCGATCTCCTACACTGGCCGTACACCACTGGTGATCGTCGAGGGGGCACTGAATAGTGCACGGTACATCCAAACCGTCATCGAACCCATCGTTCTACCATTTCTAGACCGGCAAGGGAACTTGCTGTTCCAACAGGACAATGCACGTCCGCATGTATCCCGTGCCACCCAACGTGCTCTAGAAGGTGTAAGTCAACTGCCCTGGCCAGCAAGATCTCCGGATCTGTCCCCCATTGAGCATGTTTGGGACTGGATGAAGCGTCGTCTCACGCGGTCTGCACGTCCAGCACGAACGCTGGTCCAACTGAGGCGCCAGGTGGAAATGGCATGGCAAGCCGTTCCACAGGACTACATCCAGCATCTCTACGATCGTCTCCATGGGAGAATAGCAGCCTGCATTGCTGCGAAAGGTGGATATACACTGTACTAGTGCCGACATTGTGCATGCTCTGTTGCCTGTGTCTATGTGCCTGTGGTTCTGTCAGTGTGATCATGTGATGTATCTGACCCCAGGAATGTGTCAATAAAGTTTCCCCTTCCTGGGACAATGAATTCACGGTGTTCTTATTTCAATTTCCAGGAGTGTAAGTTGCGTTTTTTTTCATATTGTTCAATATTTGTTACCGTGTAAAAGCAAGCCTGACAATGGGTACGAAAACTTTTACGCCATGTTTTACTCATAAGTTTGACTCACGTACTTGGGGATCAGTGAATGGACAACAGCATTATAAAATTAAGGTAATACTGACCGTCGATGGCTTCTCTATCAGAACCACTGAGGTGCAAAAAAGAAATGTACTACAGGGTGGTCCATTGATAGTGAACGGGCTAAATCTCTCACGAAATAAGCATCAAACGAAAAAACTACAAAGAACGAATCTCGTCTAGCTTGAAGGGGAAAACCAGATGGCGCTATGGTTGGCCCGCTAGGGCGCTGCCATAGGTCAAACAGATATCAACTGCGTTTTTAAAAAATAGGAAACCCCATTTTTTATTACATATTCGTGTAGTACGTAAAGAAATTTTAATGTTTTAGTTGGACCACGTTTTTCGCTTTGTGATAGATGGCGCTGTAATAGTCGCAAACGTATAAGTACGTGGTATCACGTAACATTCCGCCAGTGCGGACGGTATTTGCTTCGGGATACATTACCCGTATTAAAATGGACGGTTTACCAATCTCGGAAAAGGTCGATATCGTGTTGATGTATGGCTATTGTGATCAAAACGCCCAACGGGCGTGTGCTATGTATGCTGCTCGGTATCCTGGACGACATCATCCAAGTGTCCGGACCGATCGGCGGATAGTTACGTTATTTAAGGAAACAGGAAGTGTTCAGCCACATGTGAAACGTCAACCACGACCTGCAACAAATGATGATGCCCAAGTAGGTGTTTTAGCTGCTGTCGCGGCTAATCCGCACATCAGTAGCGGACAAATTGCGCGAGAATCGGGAATCTCAGAAACTTCGGTGTTGAGAACGCTACATCAACATCGATTGCACCCGTACTATATTTCTATGCACCAGGAATTGCATGTCGACGACTTTGAACGTCGTGTACAGTTCTTCCACTGGGCACAAGAGAAATTCCGGGACGATGACTGTTTTTTTGCACGCGTTCTATTTAGCGACGAAGCGTCATTCACCAACAGCGGTAACGTAGACTGGCATAATATGCACTATTGGGCAACGGAAAATCCACGATGGCTGTGACAAGTGGACCATCAGCGACCTTGGCGGGTTAATGTATGGTGCAGAATTATCGGAGGAAGGATAATTGGCCCCCATTTTATCGATGGCAATCTAAATTGTGCAATGTATGCTGATTTCCTACGTAATGTTCTACCGACGTTTCAGTGCATGACAGAATGGCGACGTACTTCCAATATGATGGATGTCCGGCACATAGCTCGTGTGCGGTTGAAGCGCTATTGAATAGCATATTTCATGTCACGGATTGGTCGTCGAAGCATCATACCATGGCCCGCACGTTCACCGGATCTGACGTCCCCAGATTTCTTTCTGTGGGGAAAGTTGAAGGATATTTGCTAACGTGATCCACCGACAAAGCCTGACAACATGCGTCAGCGCATTGTCAGTGCATGTTCGAACATTACGGAAGGCGAACTACTCGCTGTTGAGAGGAATGTCGTTACACGTATTGCCAAATGCATTGAGGTTGACGGACATGGGTTTGAGCATGTATTTACAGGTAATCACTCTGTAACAACATGCGTTCTCAGAAATGATAAGTTCACAAAGGTACATGTATCACATTGGAAGAACCGAAGTAAAATGTTCAAACGTACCGACGTTCTGTATTTTAATTTAAAAAACCTACCTGTTACCAACTGTTCGTCTAAAATTGTGAGCCATATGTTTGTGATTATTACAACGCCATTTATCACAAAGCGAAAAAAGTGGTCCAACTAAAACATTCATATTTCTATTCGTACTACACGAATGTGTAATAAAAAATGTGGGTTCCTATTTAAAAAAAAAAACGCAGTTGATATCCGTTTAACCTGTGACAGCGCCATCTAGCGGGCCAAACACAGCGCCATCTGGTTTCCCCCTTCAAGCTAGACAAGTTTCGTTCTTTGTAGTTTTTTCGTTTGACGCTTATTTCGTGAGATATTTGGCCCGGTCACGATCAATGGACCACCCTGAATACATAGCCGAAATGTGTTCTGCAGTAAATGACACTACAAATTTCACTTTCTTCTTCGTGAAGCCCTATGGCAGCAACGCAATGCTTCCCATGTTGCAAGTATCCTGGTACTTACACAGCCTTTTGCCACCTGACTTCGATGAAAATGTACCACTTCTGGGCCACACAAAACAATTAGAATGCTTTTCTTAGTTTAAAATTCAGAATCCTCTTAACTCTGAAATGATCACAGAAACATATTGTAAAAATGTAATACATTGAGACTCAACCAGTGCAACGTAAGCAGCCGGAGTCAAAACAAACTGCACTGTTCAATACTCAAATGAATTACTGACATAATACGATACTGGTGTGATTTTGATATCTTAAATTTGTTTGTACAGTACGTAGTTGCAACAATTTAACCTGTACTGAATGTAGGATACAGTTTATGTGAAATACGTCTTTTAGACTTTCAAATAAGCACATATTCTATTGACCAACAGAAACCGGGCTACTAACAACGGGGGTCAGGCAAGTATGCAACAATTAAGAATGGACAATATTAATTTAAATAGGCATTGTGCACTTAGCTTACCTTCCTTTGATTGGAATTCACTGATTTTTTTTTTTTTACTATCTCAACCATGTGCTCAACATGTAACCGTAACTTAGCCAAAAAATTACATTTAGAGCTGCAGCCGCTTTTTGAGTACTTAGCTTCTCCATTTGGCTGTATTTTATGCACATTTCCCAAATGAGCATTCAAATGCTTTCTCGCTAAATATTCTCTGTGACACGCATAACACTTAACAGAACCAGCCATTTCAACGAAATAACTCTCGTTCTCACAGCATGCAAAGATGTTGCGTTCGCTGAAATCGAGTGAATGAGTGTCGCAGTGATGTTGCATTCGCACAAGTCTTAGCTCCGCTCCTGATTGGCTAATGTGTATGATGTCCTGAATCTAACTTTCAGCCAATCAGCATCGCGGCCAGCGGATAGCGAGACGTAAGTAGCGGAATGTGCCAACCACGAAGTAAACCTCGGCCATTACGAGAGTAGCAGATGGAGTGGATGGTTACTGCGTGTGGAGATCCCCGGTGGATGAGTGCCCGTTTAATGGAGGAACTTGGCGAGAAGGCCTATAGTGAGGGAAAAGATGGCGCTTGAACAAATCTGTTACTACCGAAATGAAGCTGCCTAATAGGCAACATCACGATATGAAAGAGAGAACGATGTGAGAAAGCATGTTCAACCCACTCTATAGATAGAATAGTGTATTAACTAGAGACGTTGTAATATCAACCGTCTTAGTTATGAAGGTGTAACTCCAGAAACGCCCTCGAAGTTTTACTTCCACCAGCACCTCCCTTACACTTTCCCAGCTCCAGACAAGTTCCCCTGCACACCTAGTGGGCCAGCACTGCTGGAAGAAACGATATTGTACGGCCACACACTAGCTGGCTGTTTCCAAAATCAATATTTCACAGTGCAGTGATGTGTGTGCTGGGGTGGAACTTCCTGCCAAAGTAAAACTGTTCGTTGGACCGAGATTCTGCCCACCGCCACGTCCGGCCCTTTCTGTGGGAGATACAGGATCGTCCAGGAGTGGTGGATCGTTACTGCTTGCCACCGCGTCTAGCTACAGGCATTCACCACTACGATTTAGAAAGTTTTAACTGTTCGTTACCTTGTCATGTTGTCCGATTTCGCTCGCCATTTTGTTCGCTTGGAGACTGCGAGTATCTAGTGGTATGATGGCAGGCCATTGGCGCTAGCAATGTGGTAAGATTCACCGAAGGCTGACCCCACTCCTTTTGTCGCTTTGGTCTTCTACATGTCGTGGATCAGCGCTCTTACTTGTGTGTGTCTAGCTACGACTAAACACTTGTTGTCTATGTCGTTTTGAAATTACGTAACACCAGTGATGGCTGCCCTCGGTTTAATAGTCCTGTTTCTATTCCGACTTCAGAATACTCAGTGTGTTCAGAGACAGTCTGAAAAGCTTGAAAGGCAGTTGCTGGGTACGTTGTGCTGAAAAATAATTGTTGAAAGAAAATTCAATACGTTGCACCGTTTCTGAGTTAATTAGCATTGAAATTAGCCAATCTGGTAGACGGTATCGTCAGACGTATACTTCGTTTGGTTTCTTAAAACCGAACAGGAGAGCGATAAAAATAATTGGACTTGGGTAGTAATAAGGACTGAATCCGAGCCAATGACTGAGCAATGTCCTGCACTATCATCTACACCGTGCGAATAACTGACACTCATTGTATCTGGCGGGCCGCTTGAATTTGCGAGCGCAAAGGCCTGATTGACTAATTTCAAAGCTAATTAACTCGGAAACGGTGCAACGTATCGAATTTCTTTCGTAACGACTATTTCTCAGCACAAACAAACCTCGTACAAGGTTTTCAGACTTTTTCTGACCATCCTGTATTTCTGCTTTTATTTTTAAAATTATTTTTCTTGTTAGTGTAGCGAATTTTCCACAGAATCCAAACAAATCCGGGGCCACCTGCTACTTCGACCGCTGCCGACGCCTTACGCTGGCGGATGCTGTGTCGAAAAGTAACCTAAAATACCGATGGCCTGTTAATATTTACAAGGGTAGTCAACCAAAGAAGAGACAGATGAAAAGAGTAAGCAAACTTTTTATTATTTTAATAATAATCGCCTTACCTCAGGTTACCTTCTATTAGGAAAGTTGATGCATTCAGCGACTGTGATATTATTTATAAATTATAGAGGACAGCAATCAGTCACCTTTTTTGTGTATTTTATTCGGCAAATCCAGATTTCGGCTAGTGCCTAGCCATTATCAATGCACTTTTTTGTAGTCTCAATACGTGTCAGTTTCCTGCTGTTCGGGCGTCAGCCACATTTCTTTGAAGTGCTTGATAATGACAAGGCACTAGCCGAAATCTGGATTTGCCAAACAAAACCTATAAATAAAGGACGACTGATTGCTGCGCTGTATAATTTATAAATCGCTTTAACTGTTAACATTTAGCCTATATCCCCTTGTGAGACAAGATGGTGAATGCCTTCATGGACAAATATATGCGAGTACCTATGGAACCATAATTGTACCCAGGCGATCACCTCCTCGTCAGAAAAGAATAGACGGCTGGCAGTAACATTCTTTAGGACTCCAAAAATATGGAAATCGATTAGGGAGAGATTGGGTTTATGCGGAGGATGTGTAAGGGCTTCCCAGTGAAACTTCTGCAGCGTAGTCGAAACCTTGGCAACATGTGGCCCCGCTGTTCGTTGACTTTCTGGAACACGTCGACACATTTAAAACACGTGGGCACTTTGAAAAAAGTGATTTTCTCTGCCCGGGGACTGGGTGTTGTGTTGTCCCACAAACCAAACATTGTCTTATATCACTGTTTGATATAGGTATTAACAGTTATGGTAATTACTTTTAAAATATTAAACAATTTAATTGCGTTTTATCCCTCTGTCTTGCTTTCATGTACGTGCCTGTTATATCTCGCCGGCTAACGGGGGCACGTTCTCGTCATTTACACTGCTTGGGTCCATAGCTGTGCGAGACAGCTTGTGTGTGGTGGCGCAACTTGCCACCCTGTAACACTGGCGTCAGCAAGCTGCAACATTGTTATCAGAAAAGTCAGTAACTACGAGCAATACCGTGGAGTGAAGTTCTGCTGCATGACGTCAATATAGTGAGTGAAAATGAATTACTTTGGATGTGTTATCGTTGGGCATGTAAGGTCTAATCGCTTGAAATGGAGGCCCTGAGATTACGCCAGAGAGTGTAGGGAATGCTTATGATTAGCACTCAGACGCAGGACTTAGATGTTTTCAGTGCTAAGAAATACGACTGCGATCTTGGTGCTGGTTCGCTCCCTATTGTATTTTTTATTTTATTGAGGATTCTGGCTTTGCAATGAACCAACCAGGGACTGAGAAGACTCAGACCTTGCTGAATGAGGTGGTACAAATTCAGGCACGCAGTACGGACTTGTACCAGAAGTTAGTTGCATTGAGGGAGGACAGGAGGAATCAAGTAGATGGCACCAATCGTAGACGCTAGTAGCACTATCATAGTATCTTCTCTTTTGATAAGGCAGTAGAAGAATTATTGGCGTTCGTAGAACATTCTTTAAGATGGGATGTTTGTTGGAAGTACAAGTTTTACATTTGGCCAAATTACATTCGGGGGTGACTTTAAAGGATGTGTAAAGAGCCACAAAGAGTTAATTAATGCACTGTTACTAAAAATTGCGAGGGCAGACTTGGTACTACAGTAGAGAAGGAAAAATAGCTGCAGGCATTATAGTGAAGCATTGCACAGCGCGCCCCAAAAGCGTGGGGAGTCCTTTGAAAACCGGCTGGGCGGAATTAGGTAGCTAAAAGTCGATACATATGAGCTGACAGAAAGCAATAACTTACATGCCTGCCCAAAGGAATCAGAATAACATAGGCAGTGCAATATTGTATTTAACTGCCGATACTGGGCAAGCGACTTTCAAGGACAACGTCCCACCTCTACTGCAACATGTATAATGAATGTACGAGTATAGGTCGTACATGCATGGTTGACGCCGTATGGATGTTTGGGTCTGGCGGTGAGTCGTGCACGGGTAGTCAAATCACTGTCACCATGCGCGTCGGGCGAGCAGGTCGTAGTTAACTTCCGCCTGTGCCGCAGCGACACTTGGGTTGGTGTATCGGCCGCAGTCACATCGCAGTTGCGTAGCGGAGTTTGTTGTCGTTTTTCTCTCGGCGGCGGTGTTTTCTGCCCGCGCCATGGTGTTTGTCGAGTCTCCTAAGTCTGTTCCCCGTCGAGTTATTGTTCGTTTCAGATTTGACAAGAGTACGCATCGTTCTCAGAGGCTCTTTAGAAATTCGCGATTGGTTGGCTGATGTTATCCGTGTTACACCTAATCAGGTAGATACTGCTTACTTTGATTCTGATTTGCATGCATTATTTGTGAAGTTTTATAATCCCGTTCAAGTAAAACGGCTTCTCTCTCGGGTTGGTTCTAAAGTGTTGTTTACACATCGACATGGTTCCGTTAGTCAAGTCCTCCTTGAAAATGCGGCACTCGAGTATGCTCCGGTTAGAGCTTATAACTTTCTTCCACGGGGGGAAGGGTTTATTAGTGATTGGGAGGTCCAATGTCAGGCGTTTGATGGATCCCCCTAGGGAAATAGCGGAAAGGTCGGGGAAGAAGGCCAGTGTTCACTCTGTCTGCTTGCCGGGGGGTCTCATTCGAGATGTGGAGGAGGCCCTGCCGGCGGCGATAGAGAGCACTGACTGGAAATTGTTGCTCATGTCGGCACCAATGACTCCTGCCGTCTGGGTTCAGAGGTCATCCTCAGTTCATACAGGCGGTTGGCGGAGTTGGTGAACGCGGGAAGCTTCGCTTGCGGGATGGAACCTGAGTTAGATACTTGCAGTGTCGTTCCCAGAACAGATCGCGGTTCTCTGGTTTGGAGCCGAGTGGAAGGCTTAAACCAGAGGCTGAGACGATTCTGCGGAAATCTGGGGTGCAAATTTCTCGACCTCCGCTATCGGGTGGAGAAATGTAGGGTCCCCCTGAATAGGTCAGGAGTTCACTACATGCAGGAAGCGGCTACAAGGGCAGCGGAGTACGTGAGGAGTGCATATGTGTGTTTTTTAGGTTTTCCCTCCCTAGGCCCGACAAGACGCCTCCTGAGACGCGACAAGGTAGCAGTAGGCAAACCGCAACAGGGAATGACAGTTTTAATGTGGTAATAGTAAACTCCAGGAGCGTCTATAGAAAGGTCCCAGAACTGCTCTCATTAATAAACGGTCACAATGCCCACATAGTACTAGGGACGGAAAGTTGGCTGAAACCAGATGTAAACAATAATGAAATTCTTAACTCAGATTTGAATGTATACCGCAGAGACAGGATGGACAGTGAAGGGGGAGGAGTGTTTATAGCGATAAAAAGTGCAATAGTATCGAAGGAAATTGACGGAGATCCGAAATGTGAAACAATTTGGGTGAAGGTCACGGTTAAAGCAGGCACAAACATGGCAATTGAATGTCTCTATAGGCCCCCTGGCTCAGCAGCTGTTGTGACAGACCACCGGAAGGAGAATTTGGAAAATATTTCGAGTAGATTTCCCAACCATGTTATAGTTTTGGGTGGAGATTTTAATTTACCAGATATAGACTGGAAGACTCAAAGGTTTATAAGGGGTGGCAGGACAAAGAATGGAGTGACATTTTTTTAAGTGGATTATCCGACTCGGGGCGATAGCATATTAGACCTTCTGGTGACAAAGAGACCTGAAATATTTGAAACAGTTAACGCAGAACAGGGAATCAGCGATCATAAAGCGGTTACGGCATCTGTGATTTCAGCCGTAAATAGAAACATTAAAAAAGTAGGATGATTTTTCTGTTTAGCAAAAGTGACAAAAAGCATATTTAAGAGTACTTGACGGTTCAACACAAAAGTTTTATCTCAAGTACAGATAGTGTTGAGGATCAATGGACAAAGTTCAAACCATCTTACAATATGCATTAGATGACTATGTACCAAGCAAGATCGTAAGAGATGGAAACGAGCCACCGTGGTACAACAACCGAGTTAGAAAAATGCTGCGGAAGCAAAGGGAACTTCACGGCAAAACATAAATATACCCAAAGTATTGCAGACAAACAAAAATTACACGAAGCGAAATGTAGTGTGATGAGCGCTATTCGAGAGGCGTTCAACGAATTCGAAAGTAAATTTCTATGTACTGAGTTGGTAGAAAATCCAAAGAAATTTTGGTCTTATGTCAAAGCGGTAGGTGGATCAAAACAAAATGTCCAGACACTCTGTGACCAAAATTGTACTGAAACAGAGGATGAGAAACTAAAGGTCGAAATACTAAATGTTTTTTCCAAAGCTGTTTCACAGAGGAAGATTGCACTTTAGTTCCTTCTCTAGATTGTCGCACAGATGACAAAATGGTAGATATCGAAATAGATGACAGAGGGATAGAAAAACAATTAAAATCGCTCAAAAGACGAAAGGCCACTGGACCTGATGGGATAGCAGTTCGATTTTCCACAGAGTACGTGAAGGAACTTGCCCCCCTTCTTGCAGCGGTGCACCGTAGGTCTCCAGAAGAGCGTAGCGTTCCAAAAGATTGGAAAAGGGCACAGGTCATCCCCATTTTCAAGAAGGTACGTCGAACAGATGTGCAGAACTATAGACCTATATCTCTAACGTCGATCAGTTGTAGAATTTTGGAACACGTATTATGTTCGAGTATAATGACTTTTCTGGAGACTAGAAATCTACTCTGTAGGAATCAGCATGGGTTTCGAAAAAGACGGTCGTGTGAAACCCAGCTCGCGCTATTCGTCCAAGAGACTCAGAGGGCCATACACACGGGTTCACAGGTAGATGCCGTGTTTCTTGACTTCCGCAAGGTTCAAAATGGTTCAAATGGCTCTGAGCACTATGCGACTTAACTTCTGAGGTCATCAGTCGCCTAGAAGTTAGAACTAATTAAACCTAACTAACCTAAGGACATCACACACATCCATGCCCGAGGCAGGATTCGAACCTGCGACCGTAGCGGTCACGCGGTTCCAGATTGAAGCGCCTTTAACCGCACGGCCACACCGGCCGGCCTTCCGCAAGGCGTTTGATACAGTTCTCCACAGTCGTTTAATGAACAAAGTAAGAGCATGTGGACTATCAGACCAATTCTGTGATTGGATTGAATAGTTCCTAGATAACAGAACGCAGCATGTCATTCTCAATGGAGAGAAGTTTCCGAAGTAAGAGTGATTTCAGGTGTGCCGCAGGGGAGTGTCGTAGGACCGTTGCTATTCACAATATATATAAATGACCTTGTGGGTAACATCGGAAGTTCACTGAGGCTTTTTGCCGATGATGCTGTAGTATATCGAGAGGTTGTAACAATGGAAAATTGTACGGAAATGCAGGAGGATCTGCAACAAATTGACGCATGGTGCAGGGAATGGCAATTGAATCTAAATGTAGACATGTGTAATGTGCTGCGAATACATAGAAAGAAATATCGTCTATCATTTAGGTACAATATAGCAGGTCAGCAACTGGCAGCATAAATTATCTGGGAGTACGCATTAGGAGTGATTTAAAATGGAATGATCATATAATGTTGATCGTCGGTAAAGCAGATGCCAGACTGAGATTCATTGGAAGATTCCTAAGGAAATGCAGTCCGAAAACAAAGGAAGCAGGTTACAGTACACTTGTTCGCCCACTGCTTGAATACTGCTCACTGGTGTGAGATCCGTACCTGAAAGGGTTGATAGAAGAGATAGAGAAGAGCCAACGGAGAGCAGCGCGTTTCATTACAGGATCGTTTAGTAATCACGAAAGCGTTACGGAGATGATAGATAAACTCCAGAGGAAGACTCTGCAAGAGAGACGCTCAGTAGCTGGGTACGGGCTTTTGTTGAAGTTTCGAGAACATACCTTCACCGAGGACTCAAGCAGTATATTGCTCCCTCCTACGTATATGTCACGAAGAGACCACGAGGATAAAATCAGGGAGACTGGAGCCTACACAGAGGCATACCGACAATCTTTCTTTCCACAAACAATACGAGACTGGAATGGAAAGGAGAACCGATAGAGGTACTCAAGATACCCTCCACCACACACCGTCAGGTGGCTTGCGGAGTATGGATGTAGTAGCAAATGTAGAAGTGGGAGATTAATTTCTTAAAATAGCGTTGCTTCCGTTTGGAGTAGTACGGCATATCCGATAGTCAGGACGACATCGCTTCCAGTGGTGTAATGGTATCCGTACTGTGGACATGTGCGTTAAAAGAATTTTCCTTCCCACTTAACTGTTTGTGGTTAACGGATCCAAGTTACGTAAGCACGGCAAGAAGGAACCAGTTTTCTCTGTAACGAAAGCGGTCATCTCAGATCCGATTGTCCGCGCCGTACTAATGTTTTGACGTCGACTCATCAGAAAGGTCTGCCTCTACTATTAGCAGAGAAAGTGTCTTCGCAATCTACTGTCAGTCAATCTCCAGCTTTAATCGATGTTGGGGCAACATTAGCCCCCCACTCCTCGCGAATTTCCACCATTACCGGCGCGTCCCAGTGCGGCCTCTGTTCATGAGGGGACGACGGCTCCTGCGGCGCAATTCAAACGCAGGCGGACTGAGGACGGTACAGATTTCGAGAACCTCCCTCCCCAGTCTCGTTCTTCTGATACGGCGTTGACAGAGGGTGCACCTTCTTGCGGTAATGAGTAGTTCACTAACGTAAATTGTGATTCCAGTATTGCCAGAGATGATCTAGCTGCTTCTGTTGATGTTGAAATGTGTGTTGTCTCTGTGTCCCCCGCTTCACCTGCAGAAGCGACGGTTCCCGTGAGTTCAGATGTTCTCGCACGGTCGTTGCCTGCTGGCCAGTCTTTACAGTGCTCCAGTGAAATACCACCCCTCCTCCACGCTGAGACGGTGAGGCAGCTGTATTCTACGGGTTCTCATCCTGATGATCAGGTGATGCAATCCGTCACCGGCACTGCATTACCTGTCTCTTCTGTACCTGATGTTGCTGTAAGTCGTTCTGAATTGTGCTCCCCGATTTCCGATGAGTGCAGTGCAGATGGCTCTCCTATCAAATCGGAGGTTGACGTGCCCCCAACCGTTCCACATCAAGAGTGTATGTTTCCACGGAGTGGTGTGAAACAGCGTTTTCAACCTGCGGCGCGTCGTAAAAAGAAAAACGAGGATTCCTCGGCTTCCGGTGAGGAGGATTAGGATTATACCTTCTTTCCACCGCCTCCGGACGTTGAGGAGAGAAGGGCGTGATGAGTGCATTTTCCTTAGTGTTGTTTCATTGACCTTACATGCAGGCATTTACATTTCTAACCCTCAATGTTAATAGGATATGTTCCCAATTACGGCTTGCAGCGTAGCGACAGTTTATTTACGATTCCCAAGCTGATATCGTGTCTTTACAAGAGGTGTTATTTGATGTGTTTTGTCTTCCTGGATACTCTGTGTTTTTCAATGTCGCGCCAGAAAACTTAACCCGCTGACGGACTTCGAAACGCTAGATGATGGTCGCGGTATAGGCTGTAGTTTTTATGACCTCACCTTAATTTTTCTTTACGCTCCGTCTGGATCCGGTCGTCCATCCGACTGTGCGCGGTTTTATAAGGAAGAAGTTGTTTATTTACTCCAAGGAACCAGCGCAAGGCTTTGTTGGGGGGCGATTTTAACTGCGTCTTAAGTCATGTAGGTCTGACCACCAATTATACATACTGTCCTGAACTTAATGATATGGTGACGCCTTCGCATCTCCAAGATGCTTGGGTTTGCAGATATCCTACATTGGTGCGGTTTATGTTTTTTACAGCTACTTCATGTAGCCGACTGGACCGCTTTCATTCATCAGTCCCCATCTGTAGTTAGCTTCTATCGATTGAAGTAATTCCCGCCAGTTTCACTGATAACTGTGCTGTTTCAATGACTTTGAACCACGTCCCGCAGCGGGTCCATCTTTCGCGCCCTTTATGGAAGGTAAAAACTCTACATCTCACGAACCCCTCTCTGGGAGGCACCATCGAAGACGTATGGCGGCGGACAATCCAGTCCCAGGCGCGTTATCCCCCAATTCTAGAATGGTGGGTTACCTTTGCTCAACCTCGGATTCTAAATACACTCAAGCATTTTACAGCTGAAAAAGCGGTTGAAATAAGGCGAACTAGGAAATTTTATTATGCTGTCCTTCGCGATCTTTACGATAATGCTCGTGATGCCCCATTGAGAGTCGTAGACGTCCACCGTGTGAAAGCAAAACTTCTACAACTCAATCGTGGGCAAATAGATGGTGTCCGCTTGCGTTTCCAGCCTCGTTCAATCATACAGGATGAGTTGGCCTCTCTCTACCATCTTCTCCGGCTTAAAAAGCGATCTCAAATGACGTGTATTTCTTCCATTCGTTCTCTAGATGGGCGTGAGTGGTCCTCCCAATCTGATATCATGCGTGAACCTTACCAGTACTTTTCCGAACTTTATACTGAAGTGGATTCAGACGGTCTACCGTCTGTTGGTTTTACTTCCCTCTTTGATTGTGTTGTTACGCCAGCTCCCCAGGAAGAGTTTTAACTCTGTATTCCATCGCGATGATATACTTGATATTGTGGCTCGTTCTCCCTCCCACAAAATGCCTGGCTTCGATGGCCTTCCCAGAGAAGTTTATATTCGATTTTGGCCCCTGATGGGAGACACGATAACTTCTATGGTGAATGAAGTACTCCACGGAGGCCTTATCCCGCCCAGCTTTAAAGTTGCTGAAATTGTCCTGATCCCCAAGAAGCCGGGACGTTTGCGTGTGGATCAGGTCCGCACGATAACCCTCTTCAACTATGATTATAAAATAGTGGTGCGAGCGGTAAATAGCAGACAATCCGTGTTGTTGGCAACCATCATCGCGAGCCATCAAAGTTGTCTTCCGGGACGTACTCTCCAGACACCCGTTGCTGAATGTCGTGATCTAATTTCGATTGCTTCCACCATTCCCGTGCCATACGCTTTGCTTTTCATTGATTTTTACCAAGCGTTCCATCGCATTAATCATGGATTTCTCATGCGAGTATTGACGACTGTTGGTTTTAACGATGCTGCACGACGGTTGTTTAGCTCTCAAATTACTGGTATTCGGGCGTCCATTGACGTAAATGGCCCTCTTACTTCCTCCATCGCGGTGTGTCAGGGCGTCCTCCAAGGGAGTCCATTATCTATGTCGCTCTACGTTCTGTTTCTGGAACCCTCATTGCGATCTATAACTGCTCGTTTGGGTGGCTGGTCGCTGTTGGGAGAAAGGTTTACCGTTCGTGCAAATGCTGATGACATCAAGGTTCTTCTCCGTACCCCTGATGATACACCACTGCTGAAGGAAGTTTTGGATGCTTTTTGTCGTCTTACAGGAACGTGGGTTAATGACCAGAAGTGTTGCTTACTCAGTTTGCGAGGATTTGACGCTGTTGAAATTTCATGGGCTTTGAAGGTCACCCGATATACACTCCTGGAAATTGAAATAAGAACACCGTGAATTCATTGTCCCAGGAAGGGGAAACTTTATTGACACATTCCTGGGGTCAGATACATCACATGATCACACTGACAGAACCACAGGCACATAGACACAGGCAACAGAGCATGCACAATGTCGGCACTAGTACAGTGTATATCCACCTTTCGCAGCAATGCAGGCTGCTATTCTCCCATGGAGACGATCGTAGAGATGCTGGATGTAGTCCTGTGGAACGGCTTGCCATGCCATTTCCACCTGGCGCCTCAGTTGGACCAGCGTTCGTGCTGGACGTGCAGACCGCGTGAGACGACGCTTCATCCAGTCCCAAACATGCTCAATGGGGGACAGATCCGGAGATCTTGCTGGCCAGGGTAGTTGACTTACACCTTCTAGAGCACGTTGGGTGGCACGGGATACATGCGGACGTGCATTGTCCTGTTGGAACAGCAAGTTCCCTTGCCGGTCTAGGAATGGTAGAACGATGGGTTCGATGACGGTTTGGATGTACCGTGCACTATTCAGTGTCCCCTCGACGATCACCAGTGGTGTACGGCCAGTGTAGGAGATCGCTCCCCACACCATGATGCCGGGTGTTGGCCCTGCGTGCCTCGGTCGTATGCAGTCCTGATTGTGGCGCTCACCTGCACGGCGCCAAACACGCATACGACCATCATTGGCACCAAGGCAAAAGCGACTCTCATCGCTGAAGACGACACGTCTCCATTCGTCCCTCCATTCACGCCTGTCGCGACACCACTGGAGGCGGGCTGCACGATGTTGGGGCGTGAGCGGAAGACGGCCTAACGGTGTGCGGGACCGTAGCCCAGCTTCATGGAGACGGTTGCGAATGGTCCTCGCCGATACCCCAGGAGCAACAGTGTCCCTAATTTGCTGGGAAGTGGCGGTGCGGTCCCCTACGGCACTGCGTAGGATCCTACGGTCTTGGCGTGCATCCGTGCGTCACTGCGGTCCGGTTCCAGGTCGAAGGGCACGTGCTCCTTCCGCCGATGTACTGTGGAGACCTCACGCCCCACGTGTTGAGCAATTCGGCGGTACGTCCACCCGGCCTCCCGCATGCCCACTATACGCCCTCGCTCAAAGTCCGTCAACTGCACATACGGTTCACGTCCACGCTGTCGCGGCATGCTACCAGTGTTAAAGACTGCGATAGAGCTCCGTATGCCACGGCAAACTGGCTGACACTGACGGCGGCGGTGCACAAATGTTGCGCAGCTAGCGCCATTCGACGGCCAACACCGCGGTTCCTGGTGTGTCCGCTGTGCCGTGCGTGTGATCATTGCTTGTACAGCCCTCTCGCAGTGTCCGGAGCAAGTATGGTGGGTCTGACACACCGGTGTCAATGTGTTCTTTTTTCCATTTCCAGGAGTGTAGATCGTTAGGTTTTACAATTGACAGTTGTCCGCTGAAGATGGCTACGATAAACTGTAAGTCTGTCGCGGATAAGATTCAGGGAGCAATCGTTGAACACGAGCGTCACTCTCTCTCACTTCTTAATAAGGCACGGGCCATGGAAATGCACAGATGTTTCCACTTCCTGCGATGATGTTTCTCAAGTTGCAAAGTTTAACTGGCAGGTTTATCTGGCGCAACTCTATATTTCGCGTGCGGTATGGGGTAATGACGGCCCCCCGTCTGCTGTGATGTTTGGGCTTCCCTGACATTCGAGTTAAGACTTCTGCCTTATTCATCCGTCGCACCGTTTTAACATGTCTCCGCCCCCCCCCCCCAGTCACTTACAGCTCGCCTTCATGACTGTATCCCACAGGCGACTTTAACACCTCCAGTAGATATTGGTAGGATTAGTTATAAACTAATGGACGTTAAGGAATTTTTTCTTGAAGTCAGTTCTTTAGAAGTAAATATCCTTTCCCAATCGAATCTCTCCCTAAAACTGCTGTTATGCCGCTGGCCAATTCCTCATAGCATTCCCTCTGTGCCGGCAAGAGTGGCCGAGCGGTTCTAGGCGCTACAGTCTGGAACCGCGCGACCGCTACGGTCGCAGGTTCGAATCCTACCTCGGGCATGGATGTGTGTGATGCCCTTAGGTTAGTTACGTTTAAGTGGTTCTAAGTTCTAGGGGACTTATGACCTCAGAAGTTAGGTCCCATAGTGCTCAGAGCCATTTGAACCATTCCCTCTGTGGAAGCCCTGTCGCCAAAACCGAATTGGAAGACTGTTTGGTCTAACGTTAGCCTTCCGATTTTCCCGATGGAAGTGGCGTCCTCGGGGTACCAAGTTGTTCATGATATTGTACCTACCAACGTGCGTCTTTTTCATATTGGCCTCAGTGTAACGGATCGCTGCAATCGTTGCCATGAAACTGATACATTATATCATCGGTTGATATCCTGCGGTCATGGCCATTGGAGAAGGCTTCGCCGACAACTGACTTTTTCTCTCAGGACGTAGGAGGCAGCTATCTCGGGGGAGATTCTCGTGCGTCCCGATTCAACTTTCTTTCCCCGATCGAAGAACAATGCCATCATGTGGCTTGTTAGACATTATGTCCACTACGTGATGGTGAGTAGATATGACGCAGATCCGAGTGCCTTTTCCCAATATATGGCCACAACCCATTGGACGTGGCTCGCGATGCCACGTTGGCGAGAGGTTTTTCTAATATGCTATATCTTGTTTTTCATCGACAAGGAGTGGAATGAGTTGAAATCCCGCCTTTTTGTGGACACTCTTGTTTGCATTTAAATGTTACACGGCGTAGAAGTGACGGAGGAAAAAAGGCGTGGGTATGTTAAAATTAACGCCATATTCCTTCATATACGTTTTTCTGATTTAAACCTTTTGTTGTTGTCGAAACAACTTCTTTTGTTTTATTTTTAATTGATGCGTTAAATAAGTGATTTGGAGGGAGAAAAAATGGCTCAGTTGGATAGATAGTCTGCCATTATTTACTTTTTTCTTAAAAAAAAAAGAAGCAGTGGCTAGCGTTGTTACCTTTCGCTCACGGGGTCACGGTTTCGACTCTCCGCGATGCTGGGGATTTTCTCTGCTGGGGCACTGGGTGTTTGTGTTGTCCTCGTCATTCCATTATCATTTGTGGAAGTGATTACACTGGACTGTGCAGATTGAGAATTTGTTAAAAAAAAGGAAAAGCTAAGGCGACTGTTCGCGATATCTGGGAAATCCGGGTTCAAGTCCCTTTTCAATCAAGCACAAATTTTCATTGCTTCATTACACATTTGCCTTGACGTAGTGAGGAGTTAAGATGCAATGCAGTACTAATGCAGGAGGGTTTCTCTAAATTTCAGAAACAGGTGTTTGTCTTATTTTCCTCGATTCCTTTCTTCAGCCATTTTAATTTTGTTACTCAAGATTTATAACATTTAATCTAATCTTTCCGTGAAAATAAAGTTCGAATTGTTTACAAGCATGTGTAGTAAGTAGTACTACACACATCAAAAAAAGTTTTGCATCACCCCGGTTCGGAGATTTCCGGCAGCTGTTCAGAAAATTGGAATAGAGATCAACATAAACATCATTCCCGCCCTTTTTATTGCTCATGAAAACCACACATTGCATGTTGTACCACCATACATCGAGACCTTCAGAGTTAGTGGTCCAGACTGCTGTACACAACGGTACCTCTTGCATTGATGCGTACCTGTATTCGTCGTGGCATACTATCCACAAGTTCATCAAGGCACTGTTGGTCCAGATTGTCCCACTCCTCAACGGCGATTCGGCGTATATCCCTCAGAGTGGTTGGTGGGTCACGTCGTCCATGAACAGCCCTTTTCAATCTATCCTAGGCATGTGAGATAGGGTTCATGTCTAGAGAACGTGCTAGCCAGTGTAGTCGAGCGATGTCGTTATCCTGAAGGAATTCATTCACAAGAGTGCACCATGCGGGATCGAATTGTCATTCATGAAGAAGAATGCCTTACCAGTATGCTGCCGGTATAGTTGCACTGTCGGTCGGTGGATGGCATTCACCTATGGTACATCCGCACCGCCGCCTTCCATGACCACCAGCGGAGTACGTCGGCCCCACCTAATGCCACCCCAAAACAGCGGGGAACCTCCACCTTGCTGCACTCGCTCGACAGTGTGTCTAAGGCGTCCAGCCTGACCGGGTTGCTCCAAATAAGTCTCCGACGATTGTCTGGTTAAAGGCATAGACGACCCTCAACGGTGAAGAGATTTTTATGCCAATCCTGAGCGGTCCATTCTGTATGTTGCTGTTCCCACCTGTACCCCGCTGCATGGTGTCGTGATTGCAAAGATGGACCTCAAAAATGGTTCAAATGGCTCTGAGCACTATGGGACTTAACATCTGTGGTCATCAGTCCCCTAGAACTTAGAACTACTTAAACCTACCTAACCTAAGCACACAACACCCAGTCATCACGAGGCAGAGAAAATCCCTGACCCCGCCGGGAGATGGACCTCGCCATGGACGTCGGGAGTGAATATGCACATCATGCAGCCTACTGCTCACAGTTTGAGTCGTAACACGACATCCTGTGGCTGCACGAAAAGCTTTATTCAACATGGTGGTGTTACTGTCACGGTTCCTCCGAGCCATAATCCGTAGGTAGCGATCATCTACTGCAGTAGTAGCCCTTGGGCCGCCTGAGCGAGGCATGTCATCGACAGTTTCTGTCTCTCTGTATCTCCTCCATGTCCGAACAACGTCGGTTTGATTCACTCCGACACGCCTGGACACTTCCCTCGTTGAGAGCCCTTCCTGGCACAAAATAACAATGCGGACGTAATCGAACCGCGGTGTTGACCGTCTAGGCACGCTTGAACTACAGACAACACGGGCTGTGTACCTCCTCCCTGATGGAATGACTGGAAGTGATCGGCTGTCCGTCTAATAGGCGTTGCTCATGCATGGTTGTTTACATCTTTGGGCGGGTTTAGTGACATCTCTGAAGGGAGTGTGTCTGTGATAGAATGTCCACAGTCAAAGTCTATCTTTAGGAGTTCTGGGAACCGGGGTGATGCAAAACTTTTTTGATGTGTGCAGTTCTAGTTGTAGTAGTAGTAGTAATAGTTGTTGTTGTTGTTGTTTCGTTCATCCTTAGTGGTCTTTTACAACGACGCTGTACATGTCTTGGTATTACAGTTTAACGACAACAAAGATAAAGTAATTCTCATACACAAACATTTATCTACTAGGTCTACTACGACAAGAATAGTGCAGCTAGTCGGCCGTGGCTTTATAGTAGGTACCATCCCAAAATTTGTCTTAAGTGCTCTGGGCAAACAAAGGAAAACCTACATTAGGATGGCTAGATGAAGACTCGGGCTTCCACTTCTCCGAATACAAGGCCACTCTGTTTGAAACTGCGCTGTCTCATTCGGTTTATCCCTAGTGTACGATACTTTTTACAGATAAGTTATTTAATAATGTAAAAGGCTAACGCTATACTATTCATTCATTTCTCATTCCCAGTCACTGAGCACATTACATACACACACACACACACACACACACACACACACACACACACAAACGAATTGTTTCATAAAACTGCACACAATTACACACACTATCAGCTGATATTAGAACCATTATGTGCACCGCAACATCCGATTTGCTAGCCTGAAAAAATAAGTCTTAGTCCTCTATAATCAGTGAAATGTTGAGGTCAGAAGGAGGTTAGTTGTTGGTATTACACACTGAAATGATGTGGAAACTGACCATGAAAATCTAAACATCGATCAACAGGGCCATGTAACTTAATGAGAATGTTTATATCTTGTTTATGTTTCATAGGTAGTTTTTCTTGTTTTTCATATGGCGCTCTAATTTTCAGTTTTATCAGGAACTTCCTGATTAGAATTTTATGTATTTCGTATTTGACGTCGAAGTATGGATGAAGTCGGTAAAGTCGTGTCACGTTGACCGCCTTTGCTCATCCATTGTGGAGTGCGACCAGGAAAGAAAATAAGCAGTTCAACGACCGCGGAGACGGCGATTTTACTCTCCGTCCAGGCGACGGTGGGTCGTTCGCCGGAACAGCGCCGGTTTATCCGCTGTCGATGTGATTCAGATACGCTACGGCTGCATCAGGCCTCATCTTTTTTGATGTCCGACCACGGCTCCTGTTCCGGTAACAGGCCCTCAGATGTCCGCCGTAAATCGTAGACCTCTCCCGCAGACAGCTCATTCCTTTCTGCAACGTCCGTCTCTTCCTTTTAAGGGAAATGGCAGGTACTCAAGGAAGGTACTTCCCAGATGGAATAAGTGATGAAGCCGAAGTGCGCATTACGCCTACATACGGTATAAGTGAATAATAGCAACACATATATTTGTATGACGCTGTTACGACCACGAGTTACCTAAGATCAGTGGTTAGCTATGAAAAATGATATATGAAGTCACAATATCGAACATAATCTCTGTATTGAGCGTCTAATAAATCTTATTAGCCTTTTTAAAACGCACAAATAGTAAAGTACAAGTGGGTGCATATGAACGGACAAAACTGTTGCTAACAAACGCTGAAAGAAAGAAAGAAAGAAAGGAGCAGATGTGTCAAAGAAAACAAGAAAGTGACCTAGTGATTTAATATATAAAATAGAACGTCAATATATGGATCCTCAAACACGTAGGGCAGAATACCTCCAAATTTTCTGATATTCGAGAAAGCAAGGAACTCCACGTTTTTTGTTTGTGGTAGCACAATTATAAAGAGCCTCGGTTCAACGATGATAGAGACTAGAGTAATGGACATCTCATGGATCACTAAGGGAAACAGAGGAAGAAGTAATTGACGGTTTAGAATGAGCCTATGGTATGCACGGTCGTTAAACTGTTTTTGAAAAAAGCAGAAAAATTTATTTGTGAAATCTGAACAGCAAAAGAAACACCGAAGTCTACGTTGACTGAAAACTGTTAAGGGCTTCACATTTACTTTGGAAGTAAGTCTACCATGGTGTAGACATCGTAGTAGCCAAACAACAGTACTCAGATACAGACGTAAGTATTGTAGTTAAAACAGAGCATAATTAGATTTTATTTACTTTTCTTCCAGTAAATGGCATCTTCCACACTACTGTCTGACTAAAAATTTCCCATTAGAATCGCGCAACACGTGGTTTTCTCGTTGTTATGTCAAAGAATAATGAGATGGCGACTTGGAGAATCACTGGGAGGGAACTGCTAAAGAGGTGGAAAGGACTAAATAGCCACCGAAAGGGTACCATGCTACGATTAGGAGCGTGGAATGTTAGAAGCCTGAATGTGGTAGAGAAGATAGAAAATCTGAAAAGGGAAGTGCAAAGGATTGATCTAGATTTAGTGGGGATCGGTGAAGTGAAACAGAACTAAGATAAGGATTTATGGTCATACGAGTATAGAGTCATAGCAACAGCTGCATACGAGAAGGATTAGACGTGAATAAAGAGATAGAACAGAGAGTGAGGCACTGTGAAGAATTCATTGGTAGGATTACTTTGATCAGGGTGACAGCAAACCAATGTTAACAACAGTAGTTCACGTATACATAATGACACAAGCAAAAGATACCGAGACGGAGAAAGTACATGAGAACTCTGAACGGGTAGTAAAATATGAAAATGGAAATGAAAATAAAACTCATATGGGATCAGTACTTTGAATTATGGGACGGAATAGAAAAAATAGTTACGGGAGATTATGGGCTCATTATTAGGAATAAGTAAGGAAAAAGAATAATTCAGTTCTGCAATAATATTTCAGCTAGTAATAGGCAATAACTTAAAAAATCACGAGAGGAGGAGCTATACTTGGTGAAGGCCTGGAGACACTGGAATATTCTGTATTAATCATGGTCATACAGAGACTTCAAAATCTGATGTAAAGCGTACTCAGGAGCAGATATAGAACAGATCACAATTTAGTGGTGTTGGTGGTGATGAAACCTGGACTGAAGTTTAAGAGACTCATGCAGAAGAATAAATGTGCAAAGTAATGGGATACTGAAGTACTGATGAATGATGATGTTCATTTGAAGTTATTTGTGGTTGTAGATAGTGTGATAATGAATTCCGTAATTGTCAGATAGTTGAAAAGGATTCAGAGGGCGTTAACCAATTAAGTAAAACGTCGACAGACGTAATCTGACTGTTTATACTTTAAGAATAATTTTGACCTTGTCAACTAAAGGAGAAGGAGATGAATTAACCTTCAGATGACAATGAGGTTATTAGAGAGATAGCAAAACTCGGATTAGGGAAGGATGGAGAACGAAATCGGCTGGACCCTTTCAAAAGAACCATCCCAGCATTTGCCTAATGTGATTTAGTGAAGCCATGGAAAAAGTAAGTCAGGATTTCCGGACCCGAGTTTGAACTGTCGTCCTCCTGAATGCGAGTGAAACATGGTAACCATTGTGCTACCATGCTCGAACATACCCTGTAAAACTACAAATGGCATATCGAAGAAGAGAGCTATCAAATAACGAAGATACAGCAATTTTCACTATCACCAATCATTTAATTGATAAAACATTCGAGGTGGCGAAGTATTGGGACAACCTGCATCCTGGCACAGAGTACCGTTATTCAAGATGGCGACGATGACGTCATCCAAGATGGCGGCCATCACGTCATCCAAGATGTCGGATTTTGGTGGGAAGATTGCATTATGGTAGGAAGATAGGTAAATTGGGCTACCTCCACTAACTTAACCCCCTCCCTCCCCTCCCCCAGAAAATGGCAGGAAAGAAAGATAGTTGGGCCACCTCCACTAACCTAAGTCATTCGACCACCACCACCTCTTCCTAGGGATTCGTGGGAAAAGGACTCGACCAGTGCTAGACGTAAGTCCTTATTTAAGCAATTTAATGCAGTACAGCCATCTGGTGTGTTCGCCATGAGGTCGGGGCTTCAAATGACTTGCAACAGGATAATACATCACACCACAGTTATCCCTACTAACCTAAGAAAATCGCGGGAAGATAGGTCACCTAGACTACCTACACTAACCTAAGTCATCCGACTGCCACCTCGTCCTAGGGATTGCTGGAAAATTTGAATTTTGGTGGGAAGATAGATCAGTTGGGGTATTTCTACTAGCCTAAGAAAATGGCAGGAAAGAAAGATAGTTGGGCCACCTCCACTAACCTAAGTCATTCGACCACCACCACCTCTTCCTAGGGATTCGTGGGAAAAGGACTCGACCAGTGCTAGACGTAAGTCCTTATTTAAGCAATTTAATGCAGTACAGCCATCTGGTGTGTTCACCATGAGGTCGGGGCTTCAAATGACTTGCAACAGGATAATACATCACACCACAGTTATCCCTACTAACCTAAGAAAATCGCGGGAAGATAGGTCACCTAGACTACCTACACTAACCTAAGTCATCCGACTGCCACCTCGTCCTAGGGATTGCTGGAAAATTTGAATTTTGGTGGGAAGATAGATCAGTTGGGGTATTTCTACTAGCCTAAGAAAATGGCAGGAAAGAAAGATAGTTGGGCCACCTCCACTAACCTAAGTCATTCGACCACCACCACCTCTTCCTAGGGATTCGTGGGAAAAGGACTCGACCAGTGCTAGACGTAAGTCCTTATTTAAGCAATTTAATGCAGTACAGCCATCTGGTGTGTTCACCATGAGGTCGGGGCTTCAAATGACTTAGTACACAGTACCACCAGCAGAGGGCGCTCTCATCCATGATGTAATCCAAGATTGCTGTCATGACATCAGCTGATGACACGAGTACCATTATCCAAGATGGCGGGAAAGTGTGTGTTCGCTATGACGTCTATTACACAGTACCACCACCAGAGAGCACTGTCAGCCATTCTGTGATGTAATCCAGGATGATGGTCAGAGGTGGGGAAAATGGCGGGAAAAGGTCTCTGCCTGTGCTGGACATAAGTCTTTATTTTGCAGGCAGTGTCTCCACCATGAGATCTAGAGTCCAATTGACCTAGTACACAGTACTGCCACCAGAGGATGCCGTCATCCCTCCTGTGCTGGTCTGGAGTGGGAAAATGGTGCGAAAATGACTCAGCCTGTGCTGGTCTGCTGGAGAGAGTAAGGAACCATTTATTTAGGGATGGAGTATATTTATCACACTGATATAGAACACATGCTCTGACATGCTTGAGGTCATGCCATACAGCCCACAGACCTGTAAATTACTCCTAAATAACGCTCTGCAGACATGCAAACAACTCCTAAATTACCAAAATAATTTCAGTACAGACATGCAAACTCCTCCTAAATAATGCAGTACAAAGATGTGCAGGCATGAAATCAACTCGTAAACTGTCCAAACAGCAAATAGTACAGCCTACAGACGTGCTCGCAAAATAATGCAACAGACACACAGTCAATGCACACAAGCACCGTCCGCCACCCCCTGTCCACAGGACCACACAGTAGGCAGGCAGCCCCCATGAAGTGATGTGGCCATCAGCTGTCAAACCATGCACAGGTGCCCATTCGGGTCCCACAAGCATGAGGCAGCGACATCCCTTTCATACTTGGTACCTGAGAGATTCCTATCAAAATATGTGTTCACCTAGGCCCATTGCTGACGCAACTGGATGGGAGCAAAGACCTATTTGCTGAGCGCGCTGATGCTGCCGCAAGCCACTGCTAGATGCAAGCCAGCATGACCCATTGCTCTCACAGCGCTGCTGCCTACAGTGACCCGGTGAATGTTGCTTCTATTTTCGAGTATATAGTTAAAGTTCTCCGAGTGTTATACTAACGTTACAGAACTCAAACACGTGCTCACACTGCTCCCATATGTGAGACACCTCTGGGCAGCATGTGTGTGTTTACTGTTGCTGACACATTATCTATGGATACTGATGTCACATCTCTATGTAAATAAGCGCCACGTGTTCACCACTGCTGGTGTGACCCCTCATTCTACCTCTGATCCAGTGCAGAGAGAGAGAGATGTTGCATTGCTTCCCAGAATAGCACAAATCACTTTGTTCCTCACATTCCTAACGTGGCATGTGAGAGTTGTATCGCCCATGCACGCATACTTATGTAACAGGTCTAACATCAACTGCTTTGCCCCTAGCAATCGTAATGGGACATTGTGTCTATCCATCCTGCTATCAACATACACACAAACGTTCTCACCACTAATAGCCCTCATCATGTCTGCCCTACTCGTGAAAACACCATTCTTGTTGTTTGGGAAGAGCGCACGGCCTAAGCACAGGGAGGGAGGGTAATCAGAACAATTACACAAACATAATTCCAAGCATTATGCTATGGAAGAGAAAAATGACGTGAATTTGCGCTATCCCACAGCTACTGGTCTGGAGATGTCCTAATGCCACAGTGGTGGATGAGTGACGGCATCCCCACCACAGATCGATGGTCTGCTTCCACTTGTCTTTCAACACTTGCCTTCTGAGAACTTTCTGTTGATGCCTAGCCTCCATCTTGTTCCAATCAGTTTGCATATGCTCCAGTATCCCAGCACAAGGGATGTCTTGCAAATGGATCGAGCATTATGATTGGCTCTTATCGAATTTACCTGCTGAATTACTGATGCCCCCCATGTGGAAGCACCATCTGCCTTTTTCTTCTTTCTGCAGACAAAACTTTCAACAGCAGGAAACTGTTTCACACAGATGGCGACATTGCACCGACAATTAAACCTTGCAAACTTCCCAACATATTGTCAAATACAGAAAGACTCTTAATTAATTACACTGCAATCCCACTGAGGACAGGAGGTTGTATATTAGAGTACGAAACCGATATCCAACCCATCAATATATCACCGCATACCCTATATATCATCACATACAGAAAGACTCCTATTCAATTACACTGGTCTCCCACTGAGGCCAGGAGCGAAAATATTAGAACGTGAAACCGATCTCCGACCCAACAATATATCACTGTGTACCGTGTCGATTTAGTAATATACAATTCCTATCTTGCACCATACAAAGTCAGCCTCTTTACATCATTCGTACATATACCACTAAGACAGACATCTCAGTACATATGCTGATGGCACTCGATATTTACCATGAGGTCGGGTGGGCATCCACACCTGACGGGTGGCCAGAGCTCACTCATTGGACTGAAGTTACTGTCACAACTGCTCAAAAAATCCGGGCTCACTTCCACTCGGCACAAATGCGTTACTGTTTCTGGTCTGGACCTGTTTGCTTGCTTTCTTTTCTACACCCATCTCCAGACTCTAGGATTACAAGAACACATGTACTTTTGCAAAGTTTGCCATAATATTATACCATTTTCACGGTAATTCTCGATATCAAGCACACAGCAGTGGCCTATCGATCTCTCGCACTATATAATTCCGAAGATATAGACTAGAATTATTTCTCTACAAATCCGAAACTTTAGCGCTTATCCCGACTGCAGGGACTTTTATGTGAGAACTCGAAACAAATTGTGGAAACTGATATTTACACTCTTGAATACCAATGTCGGTGATGTAACAGCTTCCAAATCATCCCTATAATTTACAAGGTCAACTAAGTTCAACTAAGTTGTTTCTCGTCTAGAGAACTGGCAAACATGTCTTCCACATGATAGATGCACACACCACAATCGATCTTCTCTCAACTAAGTAAAGGAGCCAAATGTGCAGAAGCAGTCAACTGAACAATTTACATGGGAGGGAATAACAGTCCAGCTCAAACGCACCTAAATATACAATCTTCTCAAATTTCCACTTGATCACGAAAGTCATCCAACACATACTAAGTATAAATTCGCTATTCGGCCGTCTAGAGGACAACACGGTTAATTCATCTACATTTCTACACTCCAACAGAGCTCTCCATTCTGACAGCTCCTACCGTTAATGGGAAACGTGAATCACCCCCGCACAGGTCACTGGCGCTGCAGGCCAAGGACGCACAGGTAAAATCAACCACCCGAAGAAATCGGTCACATATATATTTTATCCCTGTACTTACAACCAAATGTTATGAATCGCGATCTCAGTTGAATGACATTCGACAATGAGCGAAGTATCGGAAATATACCCTGTTGACAGCTGTGGCTCTGAAAATAGATGTATCAGTGCCATTCTTATGACTTGACATACTCTTCCCTTTGCTATCATAGTACTCGACGTCAATTCATACCTTCCTTGCGAATGGACATAATTTCCTTTGCATATGTCGAAACACAAACACATACTTTATAAGCCTGATGCTGAAGGTGAACCTGTCATGCACCCCCTAGTGCTAAGTATAATACTTCGTCAATAACTGATCACTGGCGATACGAAATAATACTGACTGAAAATCAACTATGGGTGGACATGTCTCATAAGTTTTTCTTGTGAGTGCCACCACCATGTCTTAGAAAGAGATGTTTAATCTTTTTACAAATCGCCATGTGTTAAAAAACCCAATCCCAACAACCACTCTATGTTACTGTCACAAGCAGTCTTGGTTCTACAGGTGCTATACCGGCTTTATAAATCTACATGTGGCATTACCTACGAATGACGTGGTTTTTCCAGGCTAATACCATGACACTGAATATTGACAGTGAACGCCGGAGAGTGTATTATCTCACCAGTAGTGCAGTTACACATCGCTGACGGTGCACCCTTGTAATAAAATTATCCAATTTTGAAAGTGATTTGGCTAAGGAGCGTGGCATGAAACAGATATGTTCAACTCCTTCAAGCCGCCGCCACTAGATATTTCTCCAGTATTTGTAACGCATTCTGTCTTGATGCCATATCATATTTCTGGCACTCACATATCTCGAAACGAGTCACATTTCGTGAACCTATCTGCTACATTAAATTTCCAACGTGGTTATAGGTAGCCCCTATGTATCTTGCAACTACCCCTCAGACTCTGCACTACTGTCCCTATAGCTCTGTGCATGTGATTGTTCCAATGTAAGTCGGAACTGAGTAGAAAAGTCAGAGAAAGCTACATCTACCATCTTCGGCAACCCGTGTAGAAACAGGCGAAACTGAGTTACTGTGACAGATCTGTAATTGGACCATTTGACAGAAACGAAGCCTGCTCGAGCAACATGAGGTAGTATAAAAGACAGTACAGGACCTATTGGAAGGATGTGGATTTTGCTACTGCATTGTGGTGCTTCTCCAAGCTACAAGAAGGCACTACAGATCAGCATCCCTCAGGGTCCATTCACGTCTATCACTTCAACATTCTATCATCGTTATTCTATTCCATCCACAAGAGAAAAGTTATGAACTATAGAAGCTCAACTAACTTCATGCGATAGAGAACAAGATAAGATTTTTAATGCATCTCTCTCCTCCCATACATAGAAACCAAATACTGTATGCGTGCACATGTGATGATCCTATTAAATAAACAGGTATTGATCAACTGCACAGACCAGTTAAAAGTTCCATCACCTATACTCTAGGAGGATGATCGTATCCTGCGGACTATACTGTAAGTCGCAAGAGACCCCCCCCCCACCTGTGGCCCTGTCTCGTTGTTTGAAACATTATTTTCTAACAAACTTTGTACACTGCCAAACATTTATTTTTGTGCCATGACTTCGAGGTCTGTATCAGGTTCTAAACTAACATTAAGACTTTCTGATCCACGACCTCTCGCAGACAGCAAGGACATCACCCCAAAGTACAGTTATCCAAGACATTGCACTGTGATATGATTGACATCATTCAAGATGGCTGCTGTGAAGTCAGCTGATGACGCGGGTACCCCATGCCAAGCCCCTCTGGCGGGAAGTTTGAATTTCGGAGGGAAGATAGGTCAACTGGGCTACCTCTACATTTAAACTCATCTGTCACATTGATAGAATAGCTGATGGCTCTGCGTTCCGTTTCGAGTGATTCCTCGTATTGCACTCATGTACACGATCGCTGTTTCGGTGCTAGCAACCCCTTGAAGGTGTCACCCACACACAAAACTCTTTCCCCAACTCAAACAAGTGTTGTCAGTCAATCATTATGTGGTAACCAACAGCCTGTCAGTGGATGGATGGGATGGATACGCACCACCGATGTACTGTAACAGTAAGCATCACAGTTGATAGTGTGAACAATTTTAGCAATTTTATAGTAATTTCAATACCGGCCAATGATGTGACAGCATGTTTCCCAATTTCAGTATCATAGCTACATCGCCCCTTCTCTACTTTGAGAGTATCATTGAGATAGTAGATAGATGGCTGCACAGTACGTCCATTGATTGTTAGTTTTCGAACATACAAATCATCAAAGTATACTAGACAGTGCTCTACATACGATGTGTGATTTCTAACACCTCGAGCGTAGTGTATAATTTACGATCTATCTCTATGTGGATGGGAGTCATAGAGGATTCTCGCAGTCTTAGGACAAAATTAGAGACTTAAATTCCTTCCCGCACTGTCTTTGGCCAGCCCACCCTGCAGCACCGTTACCTATTTAATCTGCAGCTGACCAGAAACAGACCGCTACACGCTTCGTGAATGAAAGGAGCTTGTCGATTCCCCACCCACCCAAGTGCACGAGACTTCCCCAGATGTACTCATGTCGAGGAGGCTAGCACCCCCTTGTTAAGGCTAAAGGCTTAATCTGGAGCTCAGTCATCATGTTCGGATGCGGATATAAGGAGCTCTGAATCAATGTGATAATTTTTCAGAAAAATTATTAAAATTTGACGGTGGATGTGAACGTGTGAGAAAAACGAACACATGAAATTCAAATTTAATGTGCTAACAGTGACATTTGAATAACCAAAATCCATATGTTCTTTTATACAAGACGCGACCATAAACTGAACGTTCGTAATCGTGAAATTGTGTAATATTTGAGAGAACATTCTGTCACAGATAATCCGTTTTGTAATCCTTTACGGTATAAGTTAGTTCTATAGCATAATCGGGCTATTACGAGTGACTATGATTGCGTTTGAGAGTTGAAACTAGGACTTAAGCTTAGCACGAGCTTTGTAGTGTTTTTGTATCCAACAAGTGCTATTGTATCGAAGTTTTCACTCACAAACTACCTTTCAATTAATCGTTCAGTTAACCTGATACCTAAAAACATTTGTTGCACCAGATGGATTCGTATAATGCTACTGGTTCTTCTACAGCTTTTCCAGTACAAAAACATAATTCGTTTTTCAAAGGTAACGCGTGTGGACCGGACTGCCGAAAAAGAAATTTACCACAAGGTGAGAGACACTTTCCGTAGCGTTCAGGATTGGGTTGGGGGGCGTAGGGGGGACGAGCAAACTAACTGCGACACTAGAAGTGGTAATTCGCATCCGGGAATAAAAAGCTGTAGGAGGTCAAAAACGATGTCGGCAGCAATTTAGAAAGAGGACATTGTAGCCCTGTGAGTGCAAGACAGCATGGGACAGCGCACGCGAAAGTGAAAAAGAAGGTCGATGCCAAGAGGACGGGAATTCTACGACGGCAGACAGATGACAAATGTCATCAAGACAATGAAGGGCGCAGAGAAGAACTGGACAAGGAAACGGGAGATGTTGCAGCTAACAGTCTGAGGAGCAGAGCAGCGCTGACAGTACGCAGTAAATGAGGATCCTGAAAGTGGTATAGCTGAAGGCGGAGATTGGGCCAGCGAGACAACACGCCACGACCACAGCAGACAACTGGAGGTAAGTAAAGTGTAATTTATTTGTTGTATGCTTGCATTAAAAGATTTACGTGGATGGAAGAAAGTGATAAGTCTGTAAATGTCAAAGAAGGGAATGAGGTACAGTTGAGTGTGAGTGCCAGTCAAACAAACCAAAGCAGGTGATCCAGTAAATAATGATGTTGATATTGATGATGTAACTCAGTTATCTCCATTTGTGGGGGTGGAACAGAAACAAAATGTTTCGACAAATACAGATATGAGAGGTAGTTTAAATTACGGCAGTAATCGATTGAGTGATTTTAGCGATACTCATCTATTTGATGTTAGTCCGTGTTAAGTAAATGAACAAGAAAGTGTGGAAACACATACCAAACGGGGTCTGATGCCTAACGAAAGTAGGGTAAATGGTGTGCAGGAAATGTTTGCTGCATTGATGGGAACTATGAAAAAACAATTTTACAGTGATAAACAAAAATTTTACTAATACAAATAAAAATATAGAACAACAGATGAGTAATGTGAATAAGAAAATGGAACAAAGTACCGCCTAAGAGTTTGCCTAACCAGATTAAACAGCAATCTAGTAGCATTAATGGTTTGGCTGGGGAACTTAAACAGCATAAATCTGAAATTAATACGAAATTAGAAAACCGGCATGCTGAGTTAAAGAAAACATGGGGAGAAGATTTGCATTTGTTTGATACTGAGATTGACGAAAGAATTTCTCAAGTTGAGAGAGATTGTATGGTACCGCTGCTGCTAAACCTTTTGGGGTATAAAGTTGTGGTGCACGAAACTCTTGTGTTCTTAACGTTTCGTCTAGAACTGCTCTGAAAATCTTCGGAGGCGTTGCTCCTCCCTTGAGTCTTGGCGACTAACTTGTCGGACGTCTGAGAGTCAAAGATAAACCTTAACAATCGACTGTCATCTTGTCAAAAATGAAAAATTGTTTAGCGAATCTGCAGGACTACTGTCCACATGTCGCTAAGTTTTTCTTCTTTCCTGTTAAAACCACCCCTCCATTTATATGTTTCAATGGCTTCTCTGTATTCCTGTGGATAATTGTTCGTCGTTGTAGACAAAATTTTTGTTTCTTCACTTTGTGTCTTTCTGACTGAAGAGCATGCTCTGCTACAGCCGACTTGTCTATTTTACCTAGTCAGCAGAGAATTCTGTGTTCCTTTAGCAATGTAATCGCGCTTCTCCTGGTTGTCCCAGTATAAGCTTTACCAGACGTACACGGAATTTTATATACACCACATACTAACAGAAGAGGGCATTTATCCTTTACAGATTATAGTGCTTGACCTGTTTTCTTTATTAGCCTAATGTCGTCTTTCTGTTAAATCTTTCCGATTTCATCTGTTACTTTTTTAATGAAAGGGAGAGAAACTGTATTTTTACATAGTTGTTTTTCATGCTTGTTCTTCGGCCTCCGTCTTTTTGTCGTAGAGTTATGTTTACTTCTTTCGCCGAGAAGCCATTTTTCTCGAAATTTTGCTTCAGACGTTTCAATTCGGTATCCAGGTTGTAACACCGGAAATGCATATCCTCCTATTTCCATCTATTGTACTATTTTTTTTCCTTGCTTTGTTACCTCAAGATATGACATTTCTGTCTCTTTGTATATTGTAATTGTTTTACTATTTGTATATTTATGCATTTATGTCGATGTATAATTGGTTTGTTTCGTAAATATTATTTGTATTTTTACGCTGGGTCTTGCCTAGGGAAAACTGCTATCGAACGATTACGTCGATAGGTCGTGTGAAGAATCAAAGTGTGTAGGATCTTTGGTGGTGTTAACTCTGCCGCGTGGAGCGCGAGCTGAGCAGAAGGAGTCTGGCGGGAGTAGCGAGTGGAGCAGGTGTGTTGTGTGACGCTCCCGCGAGTTGCCGCGCTTTCGGGGTTTGGCAGCATGTAATTGCGCTCGACTTGCGATGATAGTTTCTGACATGGTGTCGCGGACGGGAACATTAACTAGCGCACATCAAGAGCCCGTTTCGTCTGGTGACCGTGTCGAGAAGAAGGCGCGCCAACATCCAGCTTCTGCAACAGCGACGGCCGACAATGAGTGACTGTCGCCACCTCCTCGATCGACGGCTTCAAACCTTCAATCAACCATCAAGGAAGACTGGAAGCAAGTAAAGTTTTAGAACTGTATGGCAGACCTCAGCTTTTCAAACTGTACCATTTTCGTAACTATAATAACAGCAACTTAGCATGAACCTTTGTTGCTCATTGTCCCAATTGCATTACCAAGCAGGGTCCCTTCCTTTTCCGAAACGAACCCGAGTGTCGTTGAAATTTAAACGCCAGCACTAAAGTAATATAGCTAATTCTATTTCACTGCTTTAATTTCAAAGTTCAGTTAGCTGGCTACAATATTCAGATTACACAAGCACAAATTAAGAGTGCGAGTTTTGTTATCGTATTTTAGCTTACCTGTGACTGCAGCTCAGCTTGGTACGTAATAAATTTTACTATTGTTAATTGTTCAGAATCATTTAATTCAAGTTCAAAGTTAAATCTCTTATTTCCAAATTGCGTAGATTCAAGTAGTTTTTTGAAATGATTGTTGAGGTAGTCCAAGACTAACCGTATTTTACTTAATTTCGATGTGCTTCAGAAAGAAAGCTCACTATTAACTTCAGTCACTAAATTAACTTTCGATTTTTCGGTTTTATTAATTCTTTTGCTAAATTAAGTCAGGGTGTAGCGAAATTTATTACTTCTGACAAACTTTCAGTTTTCACACTACACGTGTCAACCTTCAGTTGCCACGCTTCTAGTGCTAATTATATGTGTAATAACCTTTCTTTTTCAGTTACTATAGTAATTGTCCTTAGGACTGGCGACCGTGATTTCCCCCAAATCTCAAATACCTAATTACCGCTAGTTAATTGTTAACGTAATGGCTGCACATTTACTTTCTTTATTAACTTTACCCCTTTTCAAAATTAATTTCCACCAGTTTCATTAGCACATTTCCGTTCATCTAGATGTAACCCTTTCCTCCCTCTTTACCGACAGGTTAACTTCGGTGACGATTGCTTTTCCAAAACTCCCATTAGGTACACGCGGTTTCATCTTTCACTGTCATTAAGGTCGGTAAGTGAGGGGGAGGTTACAAGGTATTCTGGAGTGCAAGTCCTTTTGGCTCTAACGACAAGGCTCTTAATGATACCTCTCTTTCGTTGTGGATGGTGATTAGAGTTCTTATCTAAATATCCGTCTGTGTGTGTGTTATTTTTCGAAAAACGTTATGTTTCAAACTTCCATCAGTCTGTCTTATAACTAAAACACCCAATAAATTTTTTTTGTTGTTATTTTTTATTTTCATGGTGAACTTAACTTTTAGATTTATTTTATTTAGAAAACGAAAGGATTCGTCCAAAGTATTTCTACCATGTGGCCAGACCATAAATGTGTCATCCACAAACCGATAGGAGCGAGATGGTTTATTATTTGCATTTTCTAAATCTGTCTGTTCGAATTCCTCCATATAGAAATTAGCTATGGGTTACCCATTGCTACGCCATCAAATTGCTTATACAATTCATCACCCCACTGGAACTGACTGGAAGTAAAGCAATGTCTGAAAAGAGCAGAGAAATCTCCTGGAGAAATGTCTGTTATAAAAGCGTAACCTCGTTGACTGGGATCGTAGTGAATAGAGACACTATGTATAAACTTCCATGAATGTCTTCAGGAGGCAGAATTAGCCCCTCCGTCTTCTCTACAAAATGACGGAACTTTTTATATATGCGTCCGTTTTCCCAATACAAGGCTGTAGCTGAGTTACCGTAAATCTTGCTATTTCATACGTGGAAGAACTGGTAACACGAACAATGGAACTCAGAGGAAGATCAATATTATACATTTTGGGTAGGCTATAAAGTCTGGGAGACAAAGCTTCAGTCTTCAATAAAGTTCTTTTTCTTCTGTTTGAATAGAACTAGCTGAGTTTATCAGATTATCTGTTTTCCTCGGTACGCCGGCTGTAGGACATTTCTGAAGTGTTTTGTACTGTACCAACGTTTAAGGATTCAAAATTTTGCATCGATGACGCTCTTCATTCATACGAACAGTAGCATTCGCCTTGCCAGTAGGAAAAATCGCTCTCTCTTCATCTGCATTTAGATCTCTAAGAGTCTTTCTCTCACCTTTCGTTAAACTACTTTCCAAAGGTTTAGTGCAACGCAGTACTCTGGCGGTTTCTATACGAATTTTATTAGCAGTTTTTTTTGGGAAGAGTACGTATACTTGCTTCTTCATTAGTGACAATATCCCCAAATGATACTTTCCTAGGTGTTATAACATAGTTCCCTCCTTTTACAAGGACGGAAATCTCGTCTGACGTATTAATAACAGTATCAGACATTACTGTGCTACTTGTACCTTCTACATGTCATTGACAAGACGACAATGGACAGTTATGTTTTATCTTTGACAAGTGCCATCTCTGCATATCACATGTAACTCTTGGTACACACTCTTTTACTGTAGGATATATGTCGCTCTGAGACGTCCGAACTGTCAGTTGGAAAGACCTATCGGAGGAGCAACGACTCTGAAGGTGTCCATTGCAGTTCTGGACGAAACGTTAGGAACAGAAGAGTTTCGTGGACCACGACCTTATACCCAGAAAAGTTTACCAGCAGAAATATTAACCACTCGTTAAGGCCTTCAAGCTGTCATTGTAACATGTCCCCAGAAAATAAGTCAGTTAATAGAGGTTTCTAAAAAGATAGCTATTGGAAACAAGCAAAGAGTAGAAGAAATTAAGGACGATGTACATAATATAAAGCAAAAAATTGCTGCTGTAGAGTTTGTTTGCGAAAAGAACACAAAGCTTTAGACATTAAACTTAATACTGAAAGTGCTAACTGTTCAAAATGTGTGTCAGCCCGTGTGGAAGTGATAGAATCTAATACAGATCATTTGGCTAATCAAGTTCAAACAGTACAAATTAAACTGCATGAGCATGTCAATAGATTGTCTAAAGTAGAATATAACATTAGGACTGGTTCTAACATTGGGGGGGGGGGGTTGTAGTTTGGTGACGGAATCATCTGGAGTTTCTTATATTACAAGTAGACGGTGTTTACATTTTGATCCTTCTGGAAATGTGCATCCAAAAGAATTCTGGACACTTTGAAAATGTTTTGCCTACTTTGTGGACTGATAAACAAAAGATTTGTTTTATTACATTGAAATTCTCGGGGGAGCTAGGACATGGGGTGTAACTGCAACTGAACAATATCACACATCAGAAAAATTTAAAGAACTCTCTCTCAAAGAGTACTGGGGTACGCAGATGCAAATGGAGTTACAAGATAGTTTTTGGGCTTGCAACAAGTTCAGTCCTAGAAAAGAAAGTACGAAAAGGTTTGCAGTAAAGTGGGTTACTAATATTTCATATTAACCGAATAAATTAGAGCCTGAGCAAATTACTGTGGGTCAGGATGCAAAGTTATCTATGAATTGACATGGTAAGATATTTGCTAACCCCACTGATAACAGAAACAAGTTTTCTAATTACTTGGAAAGGGTCGCAAATTATTACAGCAAGAGGAATAAGTAAAAAGGAACTTTAGGCTCCAGGGAATCGTAGACACACGTCAAAAAGTTTATGTGAAGATCAATTGATAGAGGGCAGGGATCTGTATATAGGTCACGTTCTCCGAGAAGTGACGATGATGTTTTGCAAAACAGACCACAGGTGGCGATGAAAGTAGGAAATGGACAAGAATCTTAGAGTACGTTCAACTAGATACAAACTGTGAAGGGCCTACCATTTGTAGAACGGGTATCGGTAATTTGTGCCCGATAGCCATCCTTTTTGTATACAGTAATAACAAAATAACAGAACTTGAAAGTAATTAAAGGAGTGACACGGCTGAATTAATGACACTAATGATGTTAGGATATGAATGTTTAACGGTGGCTTGGAAGAATTTCTTAATAGGAAAGAACGAAGTAAACAATGCAGTATAGAGCATGGCGAAGCACCTGATAGATAGGAAAACACCTACAGTGAAACCGATGACGAACCTTATCATGTGAAAGGGAAGAGCAAAGAAAATGAGGAGTTAAAGGAGACAGGCAAGAAAAATGTGGAAGAAATATTGAAAATTAATGAAGATTTATGTGCAGCAGTGGCAGAAGCACAGGCAGGTGATAAGTGTAATGGGGATCAGTCAGCTAATAAGAATTTAGGGGAGGGTAAAGACGATAAAGAATTAGTGAGAGAGGAGATGGATATGGAAAGGTGTTTTGATATTTCATTAGTAGATAGATTAAGAAATACTAAGAGGGTGAATAGTCAGAAATTCTGCAGATTTGTGCGTACTCTCCACACAGAGAAAAGGTTTTTAAAGAAAGGAATCTGTTCACAATGTACTGGAAGAAAACGAAGTAAATAAATTAGGGAAAAGACAGGACAGCCAGTAATTTAGTTGAGGGTAAAAGATGATAGGTGCAGAGTTTAGGTGACAGTGGCAGTGATCGTTATGCTGTTAGAAATTGTTAGATGCTTTACGTAATGCGCAGGGATCAAAATAATTTTAGCCATTGGGAAAGTAAAGAAGCCTATGAAATATGAAGTGATATTACCTATTAACATAAATGGTATCTAGTAGTCTCACAACATTCTGATATTTTCCATCTCGAGCATTGACGTGTTGACTGGGCTAGATTTCTTTAATAAATACAAAGGGAAGCTGGATTTTAATGATGATTCTGTGATTTTGGAAATAAATAGGAGAAAAGTTATGTATCATTTCATAGAGAAAAGAACTCGAGAACTGAGAAAAGGGACAGTGTACCTATCAGATATTGTAGGAAAGAGGAAGAATTAGAAGGATGTAATGAATTTGGTGAAGAAGCAGTGCTGGATGCAGATGAATTGGAAATGGCCCATAATAAAAGATAGGTAAAGATGAATCACTTGCATAAATTAGTTAGGGATGGGGTAAAGATCTCAAGGGCATTTCAGTCTTGGCAATGTCAGGTGACTGCTGCGCATCATATCTTCAAGTTATTGGTAATTTTATTTAATTTTCCTTTCACATTGGAAATCTTCCTCTTCTGTCATTCTGAACTTTGTCTGTCATCCATTTTCCTCACTACTGTATAAAAAGTAGAAGTATTAGGGGATGCTACTGTGCTGAAGATAATTATTGGAAGTGTTAAGAAATTCGGAGCAAAGATAAGTATTAAGGAATTTGGAAGAGAAATAATGAGGTCTATGATTAGCAAAGAAAGTAATTAACGAGGAAATGAAGTAATTTGTTGCTGACAAAAGCGTATTGTTATGCTGAAAATCAGGCAACAGATACTGAAGAAGTGGTGCAAAGATTATTGAAGGTGACATGTGAATGAAAGGATCAGTACAATGATTAATGGTGGTATTATGTGACTTGTGGTAGAAGAGGGTGTTATTGTTTTGGAAAATAGACAGAATTTTCTGGAAGAGTGAAGTAAATGATACATGATGTGGTTTATCAGGAAACTAACTAGCATGTGTAAAATAACTAGTTTATGGAGCGAGGTGGTGCAATGGTTAGGACACTGGGCTCACAATCTGCCTCTGGCCACCATGATTTAGGTTGTCTGTGATTTTCCTAAATCGCTTCAGGCAAATGATGGGATGATTCCTTTGAAAGGGCACGGTCGATTTCCTTCCACTTCCTTCCGCAACCAGAGCTTGTGCTCCCTCACTAATGACCTCGTTGTCGATGAGACATTAAACACTTATCTTCCCAACACCTTTATGGAACGAAATGATGATTGTAGAACAGCGTGTTGTTATAATTGCTAAAGTGAGTAACTGCTAATTAAAATAAACTGAGTAGTATGATAAAGTAGAGTTTTAGTGGGAATATTGAATAGTTGTCCTAATATGACTGAACCGATGTGTGAGAGGGAAAGACTGAAAGAATGTGACATGAAGAATTTTGTAAATAATTTCATGCTTTTGGATTTAGTCTCTTTCTACATTAGGTCAAATATTAATTTTATCATTGCGAGAGGCACACTGGCCTACCTACAATACATGTGTTTGTATATAAACTGTGAAGAGAAACGTAAAAACAGTAGTAACTATGTGGTAAAACTTTGTAAAAGAATCAATTATGCTAGTTTTAAGTTTTTTGAGTGATTTTGCAAAACCTCGTTGAGTAGAATTTACTGAGTTTGTTAAGTAAATCTCGTAGTAGCCTTTTAGACGAAACTATTGTTTGAGTTAAATCGCCATTTAACTGCAGCATGGACTGTATTTTAAGCAGAGGTGGTGTGTTAAGGGCGCGACACAAGTAAGGTGACGCAATAATGTAAGAAAAACGATTCCAAATGTTGGACACTAGTAAACTGCCGTATTAAGATAGGAATCGAGCTATAATTATACACAGGCGCATTACTGAGAGAAATGTGTAGAACAACTTGGAGACGAAGTGAAAAAATTGCAGAGACTATAAATAAACAAAGGTTTTAATATTAAAAGTAAACGAGAATTCAGTGTTTAACTAAAATGCTGTAAATAACTTGAACTGCTTTCAAAACAGAAGTTAATTTGTTGCTTTGAAAAAATATATGTTTTTGTTAAGAATGTCAGAGAGAATTTTGTAAAACAATAGGTTAGGTTAGACTTACAGCTGCCAAGTTCAGAGTGAGAATTAAATATCGTAGTTCATTAAGTTTGCTATTGGAAAACAGTTAAAAGCAGAAAAACAGTGGTGATGCAGAACAATCATTAAAAATTTATTTGCAAAATTTTTCGTAATCTTAGGGGGTGTGAGGCATAGGGCGTTGCATTGCACCTATGTTACTCAGAGGTGGAAGTGAGCAGATAATACAATGAGCCATGGTTATTGCATGACACATGTGCTATGATCCAGTAGTTAGCTGCAAATAGTTACGATTGTGGATGAAAGGTATCAGTATCTGTCAGACTATAAAATAATAAATAGTTAAAACATATCTTGGATACAAAAAAGACCTATTGTTACTATTAAAATTTTCTTTAATTGTTGTCAATTTGCTTTTAGAGTGAATGGAAAGCAACATAATAAATTAATACAAGGGTCGTCCACCAAGTAAGTTCCGTTTCTATTTCTATCCGCGGCAACTTTACGATCGCAGTACCGAGCATGCGCGGCAGTTACTCTGACTCAAGGAGAAGACATGTACGCCATTTTCAGATCGCTGCTACCGACGTGTGCTTTGTAGTGCTTCTTTATAAAGTCAGCCGTAATTGAAAATGCCGCCGCGTGTGAAATCAGATCTGTGATTCGTTTTCTAAATGCAAAGAAAGTTTAACCAAAGGAAATTCATCGGCAAATCTGCGAGGTTTACGGACAAAATGCTATGAGTGATCAATGGTTAGAAGATGGGTCAGACTGTTCAATGAAGGACGTGATCAAGTGCACGATGAAGAACGAAGTGTACGCCCATCTGTGGGTATTGATGAACTGGTCCACACAATTGAAGAGAAGATTAAGCACAACCGTAAGTTTACAGTTAGTGCCTTTCCTATGGAAGTTCCGCAAATCTCAAAATCACAAATTCATGAAACTGTTACAGAAACACTGCAATTCCGAAAACTTTGCTCACGTTGGGTACCCAAAATTCTTACTGAACAACACAAAAAACAACGGATGGGCAGTGCACTTCAGTTTCTAACACTTTACAACGAAGAAGGCGATGGTTTTCTTTCTCGGACAGTCACAGGGGATGAAACTTGGATATCGTATGACACCCCTGAAATAAAAATCAGTGGAATGGAGGCACACTTCATTCCCAGCGAAGGTTAAGCCTAAGCAAAGCTTGTCACCTCGAAAAGTCATGTGGACCGTTTTTTGGGACCGAAAGGGCATTTTGGTGATTGATTTCTTACCATGAGGCGAAACAATCGACGAACATGGTTACAGCGAGAGCATTTTTTTTTTTTCACGGTAATGCCCGACCTCACAAGGCGAATGTGACCAAACAACTCTTACGGGAATTTCAATGGGACGCGTTTGATCATCTTCCGTACAGCCCGGACCTCGCTCCTAGCGACTTTTATGTCTCCTTACACCTAAAATCTGTCCTTCGTGGTCAACACTTCAACGATGATGACGAGCTGAAATAACATGTTACCACATGGTTGAATACACGGGCGGCAACCTTTTCTGAAGAAGGCATACAAGAACTTGTGCCACGCTATGACAAGTTCCTACAAAATTTCGGAAGCTATATAGAAAAGTAGTTTAATAGTTGTAGAATTTTGTACAATAAATATTTTTGTACAATAAATATTTTTTTATATATTTGTACACGTTTGTTTTGTATAACCAAACGGAACTTACTTTGTGGACATACCTCGTTTAGTTATGTCTACTAACTGAGCGTAAGTTAGCGTGAGAACTGTGTGCAGAGAGAGTGAATCATACCTGGGGGAAATTGTAAAATGCTATTAGTTAGTTTTATGGGACTGCGGAAACAAGAAACATTTTGCAATAATTCTGTTGTTCAAAGAGGAATTTAGTTTCATAATTGTGGATTTTCTAAATTTGTTCATTTTATGAATTGTTTATAAAAGATATTATGTTGTGATTGGTCCAAATTAAAAGGAATTACTCAGTTTAGTAATAATTTCGAATTGGCTACGAAGTGTATTAGCTAATCAGAGGATAGAACTTTCACACATATTTTGTGGGCTAAGGAATTGCTTTGTGAAGTATAAAGAATCAGTTTGGAGCTCAGCCATCATCATGCTTGAATGCGGATATAAGGAACTCTAATAGAGATGATAATTTTGCCGGATAATGATTAAAATTTGACCCTGGAGAGCCGCAGAGTGGATATGAACGTGTGAGAAAAACGAACACTTGAAATTCCCATTTTAAGATGCAAGCTGTGACTTATGAATAACAAAAATACGCGTGGCATGTAATACAAGCTGTGAGAGCAAACCGAACATTCGGTGGTCAAATTGTGTAATAATCGAGCTAGCATTCTATGACAGATAATCCGTTTTGTAATCCTTTCTGGTATTAGGTTTGGTTCGTCACCCATAAGCTGGCTATTACAAGTAAATATGATTGTGTGTGAGTGTTGAAACTAGAACTTAAGATTAGTACGGGCTTGGCAGTGTTTTTATATTAAACAACTGCCAATATATCGAAGCTTTTACGTAAAAACTGCCTTTCAATTAATCGGTGAGTTAACTTGAAACTCAAAAACATTTCTTGCACCCGTCGGATTCATAAAATGCTACTGGTTCTACTACAGCTTTTCGGTAGAAGAACATCATTTGCTTTTAACAGGGAACGCACCAGACTGCAGAGAAAGAAATTCAGCACAGAGTTAGTGGACACTTTCTGTAGGACGAGCAAAATTAACCATTCCGTTAGAGTATACTACTACTATAGTCAGCAGACAGCTACGACAACAAGATCCTCATAACTTTCTACCAAACTACCCATGTATATACCTAAATAAATTATTGCACAGTAACACAAACAATTGATTTTCAAGTATAACTATTAAAAAGATGAATTTTCACAGAAGTATCTCAACAAATGTCTCATCCTCACAGTGTAAGTTGAGGAAACACTTTAAGATTAGTGCAATTAATCATGCTCACAGAGTGTAGTTAAAAATTCAACTGCTATCACTCACAGTGCGCAAATCCTCATTCCTGTGAGCTCTCAATAAATAACCAGACTTTGTCACATTAAAACCACAGACTTAAGTACAAAATGTTTTCACTACCAAATACACCCAACGCCTCACTTGTATGTCAAGCAGTGCACTACATCAACCATAAAACTACCAATGTGAAACCAACAGCTGTGAAGTCACTCAGGTAAGTCTGCTCTTTACATGTAGAAGCCAATTTCTCCACCTTCACTAGGATCACTATATGTCCAACACACTAATCAGTTAAACATGCTGTTCCGTCCAGGCAAAGGCCATGCACCTTGCTAACCACAGTGACGTCTGGCTGGCAGTACCACAGCACGCTATTTCACGAAGTCATCACTCTAGGCTCAGCACAAAACATCTTCGTTCATCTCTGTGTACTGCTAACTCCACTCCAGTACCCTCAGGCCTAAATATCTCAGACACCACATAAAACTGGCTCCTACTGACGCATCGCAGACTTGTCCCCTGCTTCCATCGTGATGACAGCGCTGACAATTAGAAAATGTTGCTGACTCTACTCACTGTGAGAGGTGACATGCCGCCCTCTCACTTTAACAATATTGTTAAACTGTTGTTGAACTGTTGTTGAACTGCGTGTGTAACCAGTAGAGAACTTGTACCTGAGGGGCCATAGTGAAGGCGACAAAGAACAGGGAAAGAGAGATGGATTATAGGCCATAAATTCCGAGGGCATCGACCAGCCTGTGTGAGTGATTCCGTGAAGCAGCACTCAGTGGATCGTACCTGAAGAGGAACGTCTGGCTGTAGCACTCTCCTAGGGTCGGACGGGAGCACGCCAGTTCGCAAAATGTTTTACCTGGGCCAGGTGGCAGTCTATCATGAAAGGGGTCAGTTGGTCGAAAGTAAGTGGCGGAAGTAATGTGAGAGAGACTGCTGGAAACTGAGCCTTTGTGCAAACGGTGGGGAGGGCATAAAACTCTTTGGATTCTCATTTTAGAAGCTGGGCTAGTACTGGTCGAGTGGTTGGTGCACGTGTTCCTTGGAGGCAAGACTCTAGCTCCTCTGATACTAAGAAGTCGCCAGGTTCATCAAGCATTTCATGGGCTTCACTGTCTGGGAAGTTTAACAACTTTCTTTCAGAAATTGGAAATGGTTGGCCTGGAAAGCTTAGATCTCTCCATAAATGAGGGGCTCTAGTCCTGTCTAGGTGGATTTTTTTTCCTTTTTTTTGTCAAAAACATGGCCGTGCAAACAATGAGAACGACACCTGCCTAGTCTAAAATCTCCTTTTTTCAGACAACCGAGATTTGGAGTCGCTGATTGACTTTTCTCAAGATATGCAAAATGGAAATTTGCTTCCCCAGCGTAGGAACCCCGGTACTGTGTCTGGATTGGCTACCATGCCAACAGAACAGTCAAGGGGTCAGTTCAATGGGTAGAGGATAGTTCGATTGGTTTGTGCAATGTCGGGGCAGTTTAGTTTTTGCTAATTCGGCTCCCATACCGAGGCTTGGTGGAAAGTGATTGTGATTCTTTGCTTTCTTCGTTTTCTGGTGCTCCCCTGGTGGAGAACTTCAGGTCTTTCCATAGTGGATGAGACCCGTGGTCTACATCTTGTGGTGGACTAAGAGCCAGTGGCAGCTTCCAGCTGTACAAACAGCGGATCTGCAACTCATATATTCTGGGTCACGAGGGTGAAATCTTCCGTCCTGAATCGTCCATCTGACAATTCAGCATGCACCGTGAATCAAAATGTTTTGGCCAGACCAGCGAACGGGTGCACTTCACACTGAAATCTGCCAGGATTTCAGTGCTCTGATACGGAAGTTTCCCGCGTTCTGATAATCAGAGCGCCAGAAGGCATAGTTTGCAAATTTTCGTGGACGCGTCAGAACATTACAGCTGTCACAGCGCGCGGGTGCTCGTCCACAGCGCGCCGGTTTCTACTGCCGACTAAATCAAGGTGAAAGGGTTGTTAAATTATATTCACAGCTCTCTGTTTTCAAGTGAACCATAGATTGTGGTATACTTGGTCGAAGTTGATTCCGTTTGAATAGAATTGGACCTGACAGTGTATTCATGTAAACGAAGTCAGCTTGCGTTGTAAAAGGAATTAATTCGGGGGAAACTTTGTATAGTTTCCACCTCAGTGTATGCTTTGGCAGTCAGACACCATTTCTTTCTGATTTGTGTTTATCATTTTTGTGTAACATTTATCAGGTAGTTGTAGTTAACGAAGGATCAATAAAACTTGTTGAGCACTGTTGGCTCACCGGTCGGAATGGCCGATCGGTTCTAGGCGCTTCAGTCTGGAACCGCGCGACCGCTACGGTCGCAGGTTCGAATCCTGCCGGGGTATGGATGTGTGTGATGTCCTTAGGTTAGTTAGGTTTAAGTAGTTCTAAGTTCTTGGGGACTGATGACCTCAGATGTTAAGTCCCATAGTGCTCAGAGCCATTTGAACCATTTGTCATCCCCAGGTCAAGCGTTCCGGCTGTTTTCCGCTGTCCTGGTTGGCCACGAGTCTAGTCTGGAACCGCGCGACCGCTAAGGTCGCAGTTTCGAATCCTGCCTCGGGCATGGATGTGTGTGATGTCCTTAGATTAGTAGGGTTTAAGTAGCTCTAAGTTCGATGAGACTGATGACCTTCGATGTTAAGTCCCATAGTGCTCAGAGCCAGCGTTGTCTCGTTTATGTTCTTACATTTTTATGCTTACTGGTGCGATCCGTCTCTGTCTAGTCGTCAGGTGGCACTTCGGTCGCCTGTTAGTTGACTCCTGGTGTAGATTCATGGAGCAGGTTGTTGACCACATGGGCAGGCAGTCGGTCGCTGTCAGAGAGAGAGAGAGAGACAAGAGGCACATGTGAAGTATGGTGAGCTGTTCACGGAACTAACGGACGCACGATTGTCTAAGCGGCCAGTAGTCAGTAGAGTTGTGTTGGTCAGCATTACTTCGACCTAATGTCGACGCAGCCGACTTACCTTGGATTAAGGAGGCATGGTTACTGATGTTGGTGTTGGAGTGCTGTCCATTTTCTGATGCCTTCTGTTCTGCCCTTTGGGGTTACTTGATTGGCATTTGTGCTCCCGTGGTGAAGTTACTCCCGCTACTGTGGATTGCCTGTGGTTCTCCGTCATTATCTCTCAATTGTTAAATTTTCTTTCTTGTTCCTCTGTTTGAAATTATCTGAGTGCCATATTTGATGTGTTTTAAAATTTCTTTTAATCGGAAATTGTTCAGTGTCTGCTTATCTTGTCATTCGGGCCTGAAGTTAATTGTATCATATATTTTGGGCCGTCACGTGTATTAGTGACCACCGACGTCGAAATTGAGTCTTATAAGTACTGGAAGCTGTTGCTCCCCGGCTGGTGTAAAGATTATAAAATTGACTGCGGCCGTGGTAGGGAAAGGCTAGCAGCCCAATGAATCTTGGCTCATTTGGGCAATTAAGTTCCATAACTCTGAGATTTTACCCCTCTCATGAATATAAATTGTTGTTCTAAATATAATTAGTACTGTAGTTGTTTGAGTGTTGTCCCTGAAGATTCGCCTGTTGCCTTTTTAAGTCACTTAAGTTAATGTGCTTTGAGTAGCCCAGCGATTTCTTGGTTTTTACTTTAACTTATTATATTTCATTCTAAGATTAACCGGTTAATTCACTTAGTAATTCTTACTGTAACACGTAAGGTTTGGTTTGGGCTTGGAGCCACGCTCACATTGAGTTTCTTGTCTTGGTTTGAGCATTTTCATACGTTCTACGATTATTATGCATTAATTATAATACTGCTTGTTTGCACTCGGCTTTCAGAGCTCTTCGTGGTGGTTGGAGGCGCTGCCCCGGCGTGTTATCTGTTAAGCCGTCGGCTGACGGACCGTGCTGTCGGACGTCAACGTTGAGCGTGCTGAGTTCAACGTGCTGCTGAACGCTCAGCAACAACGCGACTTGTGCATACGATACGTGAGGCCCAACGTGGTATACGCAATAGCAACCGACTCCGCGGCAGTTGTGGGATGTTTCTTGCTCCTAAATCACATTGATTACTCAATGGACGCGCGTAATATTTCCACGTTAGCTCTATTAAAACGCACATTTCCTCCACTGTCCATATGCTACTGACGTTGTTCTACATGTAATATCCACAAATGAGAACTTCAATATCAATGTACATCTTTTAAGACAAGTAGGAAAGTACCATGTTCAATCAGTAAGGACACAGACTTATAAAAGTTCCATTACAAAGAGTGCGACCCAAATTTGCAATAGTTCTTCACATAAGATAAACATTACTTTATCATTCACACATTTTAGTAAAATCCTAAGGTCATTCTTACTTGATCACTTTTCCTACCCAGTAGCAGAATCTTTACAATATGTGAACTACGAAACTTAAAAGAAAAAGGAACAAAATATCTTTATAAAAGTAGCGCAAACTCTCCTATAGATTAAGACAAACGACAAACTCATTCCTCAAAGAAGGTCAACTTATATTTACATATATTGTAGTATATACTTGCATAAAGCTAATAATATAGCATCAGAACCTATTAAAAACGCAAACGTTAGGATAAAAATATTTAATCGTGGCACGACGCGAACCATCACCAATCACACAGTTGGTCGTGAATTTGTGAATTAGTAAAGCTACACACTACGCTTAAAAAAAAATTCGAGAGCTTTTTTTTATTTCTTTTTCGTTGTATCTCATCGTAGCGGACGTCACATGACATCCGTGGAAGTTCGTTTTTGACCCATTCCCTCAGTGTTTTTACTACAGAGTCCAGCCAGCTCTCTGACCGAACACGCTGAGCTACCGTGCCGGCATTTTTTTTTTTTTTTTTTTGCTTAACATGCAATACATCATCTGCTGTCAATGCGTTTATCTCGCCACGTGCTAAAAGCTTTAATCGTACCTATGTTACTAACTGAAATTTAATTATAACAAATTGTACCAAGAACAATGTGTTTTTGGTGGATCCTCAGTATGTCACTGTCTTCAAATAGCATACTCTTATACTAAATAAGTTACAATTATTCTTTTACAACGAATATGATGTTTCGCATGATTTTATTGCAACGAATCATACAGTTAAACAATGGGTTCTCGAGTGATTTTCAATTTTCTGGTGCTCAGAAACAGCACATATAAGTATAGGCTTGACCTGAATGCCAATATGGTGCATCACAGCTCTGTGCTGAATGGAGATGGCGTGCATGTGACGTAGGTGACGTTGCGCCATCTGACTGGTCAACACTCAGACGCAAGCTCAGAATATCTGACACGCTAGATATTGCTCTGCACGTTCGGAAAGACTACCGAACGTGCTATTCCACGCTATGACGTCAGAAAGTCGGCACGCTCAACGCTCAACGTTCGGATGCACGGCCCGTGTGCCGACGGTCTTACCCACCACTTCATCAGGCGTAGCATGTCCGCGCCGGCTGTGTACGCACTCACAGGCTGCGTGCCGAACAATGGCCTCTGAGACGTTGTGGCCTCCTGGCTTGCCATGGAATCTCTCATAATTTCAATTACTATCCCTTAGTAATCTGTCGTTAATATAACCAGAAGTGCCCGTTATTCTAAACCATCTCACTCAGACGTGGCCAGCCGTACCTGTCCCTTCCACGTTTTCCCTGCTGGGAGTTTGGTTTTAACGTAATAGTCGTAATATTGGTGTATAGGTCATTTTTTAAAAACGGTCTTTTATTATTTTTCCACACCAGTATCTTGATTACGCCCAAGGGGCTTCTCATATGATCAAATATTTCATTTTAGCATTGTGAAGTGTTACTGTGCTCGTTGCATAAAAATAGTACGTAACAACACTCAACTCGTCAGATATCAGACTTGTGAAATTTCATCTTACTACACTTCTTGTAAATTATATTCATTAATGTGAAGCACTCCCTTTGACCAGCCAAATATTGTAATTGCAATCATTAGCATCACTGCTGTCATTGTTTGCCCAGCGCTGAGCACGTGTTTGAGTTGTATTTAATTGTACTACTTGGTTGTTAGTCCATCCTAAATTGGTGCATCTTATTTGTTTAAATTAACTAATTAATGATCTATTGGTTTAATCGAAGAAATTTTGTAGTAACTGCCTAAAGTCTTTCCCTAATTATCTTATCTAATTTTCTGTTGAAATCCGACCTGCTGTTAACATTTTAAATCTTCTGCTGGCACTAATTATTGTTACTCATTAGCTGCACCTTCTTAATAACGTTCATTGTAAGCGCAAGTATTTTTTGTATCTGTGCAATAAAAGATTGTTGGACTCTTGTGAAGTAACAAATGACTTGTGATAAATGGCCTGCATCTTTCCCACACCCGTTTAGTTGTTCCTTTGTCATGGTGCGTTCGCTGACATTTTAACTGTCAGTATTTTGTAATCTTTTGCACGCCACTGTTCTCAGTCATACTCCCTCGACTATTCACTGCCTTTATTTTATTGTGGTGGTACATGGGTACACCAGCAATTTAAGGTTCAATTTTATTAAATTAATTTGTTTGATTATTAATCCAAGGTATGAAAGTAATCGCAGGCATAGGCAACAAAAGTTCCATGAGTAAACTCATAAATATCATTTCTAAAAATTAAGGGTGTGTCTCACGATTTCAATGTTGGTGAGAAGATCAGATTCTCCTTCATGTAAGGATAATAGCATTTAGCATCGCTCAGACGTATATTTACGATTAAAGCGAGCAACGGCTTGCAGCTGTAACTGAGTAGTCCCCACCAACTGTGTCACCATCTCGGCCACCGCGACCCTTGCACTGTCTGTCCTCTCGCAGCATCAGCGTGACACTCTGCTCAAGCTGACTTTCCGGAGATGGAGAAATAAAACGGCACAGTTTGCCACGCACTGGGATGATAAAAGTTGTGGGATACCTCCTAATAACGTGTCGGTTCTCCTTTTGTGCGGCGTGGTACAGCAACTCGATGTGGCATGGTCTCAAGTCGTTGGAAGTCCCCTTTAGAAATATTGGCCCATGCTGTTTCTACAGCCACTCGTAATTGCGAAAGCGTTTCCGGTGTTGGATTTTTTACACAAACTGGCCTCTTGATTATATCTCATAAATGTTCGATTCAATTCGGGTACGGTGACCTGGGTGGCAAAATCATTCGCTCGAACTGTTCAATATCTTCCTGAAACAAATTGTGAATAACTTGTGGCCCAGTGATACGGTGCATTGTTATCCATAAAAACTCCATCGTTGTTTGGAATCATGAAGTCCATGAAGAGCTGCGAATGCTCGCCAAGAGGTTCATTTGGACCAGTGGAGTCAGTCCATTCCATGTAAACCCAGTCCACACCACTATGGAGGCACCACAAGCTTGCAAAATGCCTTGTTGACAACCTGGCTTCATAGGTTCGTGGGGTCTGCACCATCCACAAAACCTACCATCAGCCCCTATCAACTGAAATCGGGTCTCACCTGATCAGGCTGTGGTTCTTCAGTCGTCAAGGGTCCAAAACGATATGGTCACGAGCACAGGAGAGGCGCTGCAGGCGATGTCGTGCTGTTAGCAATGGCATTCGCGACGTCGTCTGCTGCCATAGCCCATTAACGCCAAATTTCGCCGTATTATCCTAACGGATACTTTTTTCGTATGTTCCGCATTAATTTCTGCATTTATTTCACGCAGTTTTACTTGTCTGTTAGCACTAACAAATCTACGCAAACGCCACTGCTCTCGGTCGTTAAATGAAGGCCACTGAATTCTCTATTCGCACTGAGGATCTCGGAATACTGAGTACCCCAACCATTTCCGAAATAGGAAGTCCCATGCCTCTAACTCCAGCGACCATTCCGCGTTCAGAGTCTGTTAATTCCCATCGTGCGGCGATTATCACGTCGGAAACCTTTTCACCTGAATCAACTGAGTACAAATGACTGCTCCGGCAATGCTCTGCCCTTTTATACCTTGTGTACGCGATACAACCGCCATCTGTATACTTGTATATCGCTACCAACACTTTTCTCTCCTCTGTGTGTTTCTTTATTCTACAATTGAAGGTCTTCCACACTGATCTGTCCTTGGTCAATGAAATCATGTTTTGGTGTTGAGAAATTACACCTTTCAATTGTATTAAAAATCCCAGGAAGTTTTTGCGTTAAGTCCAAAAACGCAACGTAATAGTTGTCTGCACGAAGTTCCAGCTCAGCCTGGAGAATTTACCTTGTAGATAACTATTACACACAGCACACATTACATTCTTTAACAGTGCAGACCATCCCTTCTGTAATTTTTTTCAGTCATCCCCTAGTACACAGCTGACTCCCTCCCCCACTTGAAAGAAACCTGATACATGTCGAATGTACATATCCAAAATATGTGAAACAAGAGACGTAAATGTTTCAAAGTGTGACTAACTCTCGATTACTTACAGATTCTGCTGACAGAGAATATTGAACCGTGGCACTCATTTGAAAATATCGCCTGTGGGCTGGCAGTGATTTGGGGGCAGTTCGAGAACGGACGCGAGAGAAACGAGTGGGAACGAGCCTAATGGGGCTGCAGGAGACTGGGGAGCTCCACGCTGTCAAAGGAGGTCTCTTCTGGAGGGTCAGCCGATGATACGGGCTGCGGGCACCGAGCCAAGGAAAGGCACAGTCAAGCAGTCAATCGGTTGCGGCCTTCGTTTTGGAGTGGGTGGTGTCAGGCTGCCAATAATAACGCTGGGAGGAAAGACACTCTTCTGGTTCTAACTTTCCATCCAGGACTTTTCGGGATCACCTGTGACCAATCCCAGCTTCAGAATCGGGTGAGGCATTGTCTGATGGAAGCATTTCTATGCGCAAGCAGAACGTTCTTTTCTCTTCGAAATTGTAGTAGTGCTTGGGGACAATAATGGCAAGTGGCTTAGTAAGCTAGCCCTTGAGACAGGCAATGTTCCGCTACAGTATTACACATTCAAGCGCCAAAGAAACTGGTATAGACATGCACATTCAAATACAGAAAAAAGTTAATAGGCATAATATGGTGCTGCGGTCGGCAACGCCTATACGAGGCAACAAGTGTCTGGCGTAGTTGTTAAATCGATTTTGCTGCTACAATGGCAGGTTATCGAGACTTAAGTGTGACTGAACGGGCTGTTATAGTCGGCGCACGAGCGATGGACACAGCACCTTCGAGGTAGCGATGAAGTGGGGATTTTCCCTTACGATCATTTCAGGAGCGTATCATGAAAACATCAAATCTCCGATATCGCTGCGGCCGGAAAAAGATCCTGCAAGGATGGGACCAAAGGTGACTGAAGAGAATCGTTGGACGTGACAGAAGTGCAACACTTCCGCAGATTGCTGCAGATTTCAATACTGGACCATCAACAAGTGTCATTTTGCGAATCATGCAACGAAACATCATCGGTATGGGGTTTCGGAGCCGGAGGCCCACTCGTGTACCCTTGATAATTACACGACACAAACCTTTACACCTCTCTTGGCTCGTCAACACCGACATTGGTGTGTTGATGACTGGAAACACGTTGCCTGGTTGGACGAGTCTTGTTTCAAATTGTATCAAGTGGATGGACGTATACGGGTATGGAGACAACTTCATGAGTCCATGGACCCTGCATGTCAGCAGGGGACTGTACAAGCTGGTGGGGCTCCGTAGTGGTGCCGCGTGTGTGCGGTTGGAGTGATATGGGACGCCTGATACATCTAGATACGACTCTGCATCCATTCGTGTCCATTGTGTATTCTGACGGACGTGGACAATTCCAGCGCAACATTGCAATTCCCATGTCCAAAATTGCTCCAGGAACACTCTTCTGAGTTTAAACACTTCCGTTGGCCACCAAACTCCCCAGACATGAAAAAAAATTATGAGTGTATCTGGGATGCCTTGCAACATGCCGTTCAGAAGACATCTCCACCCTTTGTACTCTTACGGATTTATGGTCAGCCCTGCAGGATTCATGGTGCTAATTCCGTCTGGCCCACTTTAGACATCACTCCATGCCACGTCGTTTTGCGGCACTTCTGCGTGCTCGCGGGGGCCCCACACGATATTAGGCACGTCTACCTGTTTGTTTGGCTCTTCAGTGCATTTGTACTGAAAATGTTATAAGATCATGACCATTAGGCTGCTCGCAGTGCCTGTACAACCTTGTTATTCAATCGCTAAGTTTTGTGACCTTGATTAATATTCGGGACCAAATTTACTGCCTGGTGTGTAGTTTAAATTTTCCCATCTCTTGTAGCTTTAATTATAAAGATACTAATTTGTAAAGGGGCTGTTCGTACGAAGTATTATAGGAACGTAATTGTCGTTTCCGTTGAGTTGAATTGGGTTCAAATGTGTGTGAATTCCTAAGTGACCAAACCGCTCAGGTCATCGGTCCCTAGAATTACACACTACTTAAACTAAGATAAACTGACTTATGCTAAGAACAGCACACATGCATGCCCGAGGGAGAAACTGTTTAAACCTTGTAATAAAAAAAATCTGTTAGTTTATAATCTTGGTTGTAGTTCAGCCGATTTGTCGGTCTGTGTCATTCCCAGGTCAAGCGTCCCGGCTGTTTTCCGCTGTCCTGTTTGGCCACGAGTCTAGTGGCGTGGCTTTGGTGTCCGAGGTGCCAGTGTTACGATCGGCGAAGCCATTGCATGTCGGTCTACTAACTGCTCAAGGCCGGAGGGTAAAATTGCACCTGCACCTGCTGTGTCTTGTTCCTTAAGCATATTTGACTTTATTTGTATGGTTGTTTGCACTGAAATTTCTGGCATATTTAATATTGGCTAAGTCACACCTAATTAATGATCTGATTAGAGCTGTGGTGTGTTTTCCTTAAATACAAATTTCATTTAAATTGTTATGAACAAATTATTCTAGTGAGCGCTGTAGCTCGTGTTTCTTGAATACAGTTTTCATTTAAATTGTTATGAACAAATTAATCCCACTGATCAATGGGTGTACGTTTCTAAAATACTGTTTTCTTTTAAATTGTAATGAGGCAACTATTCCAGGAATTTCTTGCCGTATTTTTCTTAAATACAATTTTATCTAAATTTTTATGAACAGATTCCAGTGTTGGGCAAGCTACGATTAGCAATTAATGATATGATGAGAGCTGTGGCACATTTTCCTTAAATACTAATTTTATTTAAGTTGTCATCAAAAAATTTTCATGTTATACAAGCTATCCTTAGCAATTTGTAATTTGGGAGAGCTCTGTGGGGCATTTAATTTAAGGAATAAGGAATTTGTTTAAGGAATTGTCTGAAACTGCTGAATATTTCTCCATGTCGACTAAGCTACGCTTGGTAGCTAATAATGTAGTGGGCGCTATGGTGCATTTCTCTTAAACACAAATTTATTTCAGTTATCCTGGAGAGAAGTCACGTGGTTAAGTTGTTGCTCAGTGATTAGTAATTCCATGAATAATATAGCCTTTTGGAAAATATTTTACCTTATGTGGGATTGCTGTTAATACTAAAATTATCATCAGTCTTCACGATAGTTCCACCGTTGCTGGATACTCATTATTTTAATTGAGTGTTGTGGATCACCCCGTATAATTTCCGATGTGAGTCTGTGCGACATTTGTTGTTTCTTAGCCATTTTGAAAGAAAGAAATTTGCTTCATTCATGTCCATATGGTAACTGATAAAAGTTGTATTAATAAATCTGTTCAAAATGGGTCAAATCGCTCTGAGCACGATGGGACTTAACATCTGAGGTCATCAGTCCCATAGAACTTGGCCGAGCGGTTTTAGGCGCTTCAGTCCAGAACCGCGCGCCTGCTACGGGCGCAGGTTCGAATCCTGCCTCGGACATGGATGTGTGTGATGTCCTTAGGTTAGTTAGGTTTAATTAGTTCTAAGTTCTAGGGGACTGATGACCTCAGATGTTGAGTGCCATAGTGCTCAGAGCCAAGCCCGGCAACAAGTCTGTGTCATAATGCAAACTGTGAATGAATGCTGTCACCGGGCTAACACTTCCACCCCACAGCTTCGTGTGCTGACTCTTATGTACTATCCTTGTTAACATCATTTGAGATATGTACACATATTATCACAGTCCCCTTAAATAATCATGACGTCACTCCTAAATCTAGAAGGCCTGACAGCTTGCTAACTGAGCATATATGTATATCTTGCAAAGTCTCTTTCTGACATCAAATTATACGGCACCCCTCCAAACCTTCTCCTGCCTCCCTCTTCGTCGTATGCATATTATGTCAGGGAGGGACGGGGGGCTGTGCTGAATGTGTATGTATGTTTAGTTGCCAGTTATTAAACAAGTATTGACACGCTGACACGCCCAATCCTGCATATCTCTAAATTCTCCAGGACGAGCTACTTTGGGCATTTCAGTAATTTCGTTTAGATGACTCTTACCTTATGGCTCTTGATTTAACGCAAGACTTTGCTCGAATTTTTAACAAAATGGGTAATTGTTATTACCTAACGTCAAATCATGACTTCTGCTACCAAGGAAACACCAATGTGATTATGAACAACGATGAGACAGTTGGAACAGACAGTTTAATCTGCAAGAGCTCCAATTGTAGAATACAGATATGTATCAAATTAACACGTCAAATACAAACCGAAGAGTGAACAACGATATTGGTAACTATCTTATCTATTGCATAGTGTCCCTCACATGCCTGTATACGTAAGTTTTACGTTTCCCTTGGCTAAAGACATGTTATCACAAGACTTGAATATTAGATGTATGGACTGGGTAGTGTGTTTGGTTCTGTGGAAGTCTGTTAATTTGTATTAATCATTAACTTCCATTGTGTAACATTTTGTATTGCAAGATAAATGTAACGCCCTAGCATAGCTCATTATAATGTTTGGATGACTTTGGAAAGTAGCTGAAGGCATAGGAGACCTCGCTAGTTACTTATATGTATGTGTAATAAATTCATATGGTAAAATTACTGTTTAGTATGTTATTTAATGGAAGTGTCATGTAATTTTCACTGTGAAACAGGATATGTCAGTTATCGTCAAGTGTATCTTAACCTGCGAATTAAACCAGGAGTGAAAGTAAGTGAGCCACGTGTGTTTTGTTCTCTATGTAATCTTCACGTATTTTGGTCCATAATACAGGAAATTTTTGGTTTCCTTAAAGGGGCATTTTACTTTGGTACAATGATTCAACTACTGTCTATGTCATATGCATCTTAATCTGTAAGTTGGATCAATAATGTTAGTAAGTGAGCCACGTGTGTTTTGCACTGTTAAACAGTGCACTCGAAAGAGGCCCCACAAACATATATAGTAATTCGCTGAAACTATACCATGCAATTTGCGACGTTTGACGTGGCAACACTACCCTTTACAACATCGTTTGACGCAACAGTGTGTTCCTGTGCAACGCTGTGGCTGGAGCTCAGTGTTCAGTGTTCAGTGACAAATAGATATTCTGCCGAAAAGCGTCTGTATCTTGTGAAACAATGGTGGATTACTGGATCCGTTAAGACATATCAGTGAATGTTTGTTCACCAGCACATACCGTGTAAATGCTGAATACAAAAGTTAGTGAACAAGACCGAGAGCAGTGGAACGATGTTGGATCTTCACAACGGTTTACGGCCACTGACATTGGAAGAAAAAGTGACTGATATGAAACAACGATTCTTTGCCTCTCCTGAAAAGTCTCTTCTATGTTTATCTCAGGGATGTGGAACGTCAAAGAGCACGTGTCACAGAGCTGTGAAGAAACCTGGCATGTATGCATACACGTTTAGAGTTGTTCAGGAACTGAATGTCAATCACAAAGACAAATGTATTACGTTTTGCCATTGGTTTCAGCAATTTATTGCTGAAAGGCCAGGAATGTACCAGTACACATGGTTTATTGGTAAGGCGTTATTGAACCGGTATAATTCCAAGGGAAAGATCAGCTAAGAAAGGTGCTTTACTATCACCGACATTTGTTTCCACAGTTTGAATGTGAGCTTAAAATGCAGCCTCACATGCTGACTTACTCTAAGTCATTCCTGATTACTCTAGCTAAAAGAAAGGCTGTACATAAGGAAGTTCAGTCCTTGCTGGACGAAGGTGTCATAGAGCTGGCAGTAAGCTACTGCAATAATTGAATGGTGACTGTGTCCAAGAAAGATGGAACAGTACTGTTAGCTCTTGATCCTTGCAAGTTGCATCGAATTCTGATGGAGGACAGGGATCAGCCAGATGTAATACATAAACTACTAAGCAGATTTCGTAGACTATACCCTCGATCTTACATCTTGGTACTGTCAAGGTATCATCAGCTTGTCACAAGAACACATCCTATTTTGAACACTGGTAAGAATTTTGTTTACTAGATTACTCTTTGGGCTCAGTGCCTCCACTGCTACATTTGTAAGAGCTCTGGGCGAAATATTTGGTCCAACCTAGAATTGCTAAGTGATGGTCTACATTCACAACATTCGATTGCAAACAAAATGTGGCAGGAACACCATCATCTACTAGGACATATTCCAAACATTAGGTGCCGGAGGAGTTTCTGTGAAATTGCGAAACTTCATATTTGACTAAGAGCAATTGATGTTCCTCTACCACGTAATCAGTCATGACGGGCCATGTAATCAGTTATGATGGATATCCGCTGTGGAATACGTCTACTACCCACTACTGCACAGCAAGTGCATTCTTTCATGGGGCTTTAAGTTTTTTAGTCTTTAATCCCTCGGTGAGAAAATCTTTTAGCAATTACCACGAAGAATGCATTTTTGAAGTGGGAAGAGCAATGTGAATCAGAGTTTCACAGAATAATGGAAAATTTTGACAAGGCAAAACTTCTAGCTCATCCTGGTCTTTCACAGCCACTTCATCTTGTAAATGCTTGAGGTAGTTCGCTATCAAGGTGGAAACGGAAAACAACACAGGGCGATAGCATTGGATAGTCGACTGCTGAATAGTTTCTACGGAAATTATTCAGTAACCAAGCTTGCAGCATTAGTCATCGGCTGTGAGTTTCAAGATGTCCAGTTTTTCTTATTGGACCAGAAAATACTTGTTTGGACAGATTATAAGGCACTAAGGCACTGGAATTCGTGACAAAGGAAAAACTCAGTTGTAGACACGTAATGTGATGGGTTCTGGATGTGCAGGAGTTCAGTTTCTCGATCTGCTATCTGCCAGGGAAACAGAATGTAATTTCAGATGCCTCGTCATGACTACCAATTGGGAGAGAAACAGGAAACCAAACATTTCTTAAGGGTGCTGTATGTGACAGAAATTTCTTTTGAAAATTTCTTTTGGCATCTCTTTCCTGACATCATCGAGGATCAGAGAACACACTGAGAGATATTAGAGAGTGGTGTAAGAAACGAGACAGGATAGCACAGTTTTGTTTAGTGAGAAATAAGGTGCTTTAGCACCACCACAATCAGATGCAAGGGGAGTGAGTCAATTTGTGTGTGTGTGTGTGTGTGTGTGTGTGTGTGTTAGATGAAGTGCTAAGTAATCTTGCATTTACAAAACAGCCAAGCCCATTTTCGGGGAAAACATTGCTTAGAACACTTGCAGAGGAACTGCCAGTTTTAGAATATGTTGAGAATAAGAAACGCGATGTTGGCCTCCTTAGAAGATAACTGTGGGAGTAATGTCCCAACAATATATACTACACCATCAATACGCGGCAAAGCTTCAAAAGGTATTATAGGGGAGGTTTGGAGAAGTGAAACTTTAAGGGAAATTGCCTAGGGGCGATAGATTTGCATAAAGGTAACAGTAGAGCTGCTTGTAGATGCATCCCAGGGACCGGTATAGATCCAGATCACAATTCGGTAGTGATAAAGAGTTGAAGTTTAAGAGATTGGTCAGAAGAATCAATGTGCAAGGAGGCGGGGTGGGAAGTACTATGGAACGAAGCGATGCGCTTGAACTTCTGTGAGGCTATAGAAAATGCCAAAGGAATAATCCAGTAGGCAGGTCAGTTGAAGAGGAATGGAAATTTCTAAAAAGAGCGATTACTGAAGGTGGAAAGAAAAACACAGGTACAAAGAAGGTAACTTGGAAGAAACCATGGATAACAGAAGAAATACTTCAGCCGATCGACGAAAGAAGAAAGTACAAAAATGCTCATGGAAACCCAGGAATACAGACGTACAAGTCACTTAGGAATGAAGTAAACAGGAAGTGAAGGGAAGGTAAGGTGAATGGCTACATGAAGGATATGAAGGAATCGAAAAAGAAATAATTGTCGGAGGCACTGACTCAACATATAGAAAAGTTGCAACACTCTTCGGTAAAACTAAAAGGGACATTAAGAGTGCAACTGGAATTCCAAAGTAAAATGCAGAAGAGAGACCGGTTAGGTGTAAATAGGTCACTGACCTCCTGTGTGAGGCTAAAGACTTGTCTTGAAGAAGAAGAAACATGGGTCGACGTAGAAGAGATAGGGAATCGAGTATTAGTATTAGAATTTAAAAGAGCTTTGGAAGGCCAACGGCCTTGCTGCAGTGGTAACACCTGTGCCCGTCTGATCACCGAAGTTAAGCACTGTCGGGCTGGGCTAGCAATGGATGTGTGACCATCCAGTCTGCCGAGCGCTGTTGGCAAGCGGGATGCACTCAGCGCTTGTGAGGCAAACTGAGGAGCTACTTGATTGAGAAGTAGCGGCTCCAGTCACGTAAACTGTCATACGGCCGGGAGAGCGGTGTGCTGACCACATACCCCTCCATATCCGCATCCAGTGACGCCTGTGGGCGGCTAGTCGGTACCATTGGGTATTCCAAAGCATATTCGGATGGAGTTTAGTTTAGTTTTGGAAGACATAAAGTCGAATAAAGCAACAGAGGTAGATAACATTCCGTCAAAACTTCTAAAGCCATTGGGTGAATTGCCAACACTATGATTATACACGTTGGTGTGTAGAATGTATGAGACTTGCAATGTATCTTCAGACTTTCGGAAAACTATCATCCACACAGTTCCCAAGATTGTAAGTGCCGACAGGTGCGAGAATTACCGCACAGTCAACTTAACAGCTCTTGCTCCCAAGTTGCTGACAAAAAAAAAAAAAAAAAAAAAAAATGCAGGGAAATGGAAAAGAAAATTGAGGATGTGTTTGATAACGATCAGTTTGGCTTTAGGAAAGATAAAGGTATCAGAGAGGCAATTCTGACGTTACGGTTGATAGAGAAAGCTAAAGAAAAATTTAGAGACGTTCATAGGACTCATCGACATGGAAAATCTCAAATGGTGCAAGACGTTCGAAATTCTGAGAAAAATGCGGGAAAACTACAGGTAAAGACAGATAATATACAATGTGTACAAGAGGTAAAAGGGAATAATAAGAGTGGAAGACCAAGAACGAAGTACACGGATTAAAAAGTGTGTATAATAGTGATGCAGCCTTTCTTCCCTACTGTTCAATCTGTACATCGAAGAAGCATGTTCATAGGACTTATCGACCTGGAAAATGTCAAATGCTGCAAGAGATTCGAAATTCTGAGAAAAAGAAGTGTAAACTACTGGGAAAGACTGGTAATATACAATGTGTGCAAGAGGCAAGAGGGAATAATAAGAGTGGAAGATCAAGAACGAGGTACTCGGATTAAAAAGGGTGTGTAACAGGGATGTAGCCTTTCGCCTCTTCTGTTCAATCTATGCATCGAAGAAGATAGGTTCAAGAGAGGAATAAAAATTCAAAATGAAAGGATATCAAGGTTAAGATTCGCTGATGATACTGCTATCCTGATTGAAAGTGAAGAAGAAATACATGATATGCTGAATGGAATGAACAGTCTAATGAATGCAGAAGATGGACTGAGAGTAAATCGAAGAAATACTAAAGTAATGAGAAGTATCAGAAATGGGAACAGCAAGAAGCTCAACATTAAGATTGATGGTTACAAAGTAGAAGAATTTATGGAATTCGGTTAACCCACGACGGACGAAGCAAGAAGGACATAAAAACCAGACGAGCACTGGCAAAGAGGGAATTAGTGGCAAAGAGAAGTCTATTATTATCAAACACAGGCCTTAATTTGAGGCAGAAATGTATGAGAATCTACATTTGTAGCACAGCGTTGTGTGCCAGTGAAACGTGGACTGTTGGAAAACCGGAAAAGAAGAGAATCGAAGCATTTGAGATGTAATGCTACAGGAGAAAGTTGGAAGTTAGGTGGAATGATAAGATAAGGAAAGAGGACGTTCTTGAAGAACGGGTGAGGATAGGAATAAATGGGAAACATCGACGAGAAGAAGTGACAAGAAGGTGAGACACCTGTTACGACATCAGGTAATAACTTTTATGGTACTAGAAGGAGCTGCAGAGGGTAAAAAGTATAGAGGAAAACAGAGATTGAAGCACATCCAGCATCCAGCAAATAATTGAGGACATAGGTTGCAAGTACTAAGCTGAGATGAAGAGGTTGGCGCAGAGAGGAATGACTGAAAAAAAAAAAAAGAATCGCGTTTCCCTCCAGGAGAGGCACTGGAAAGGAAATGGCAAAAATATTCAGCGGACAGTATGTTCCGCAGTGTGGCAAGGCTAATATCAGACAGCAGATCCTAGTATGTTGCTAAACGGAGAGCATATAAACTAAAGGAATCAAAGATCAAGCTCATACACATCTCCCTATATCACCGGGGGGTAATTCTACCGAGTATGAGAGAGATTTGACGACTCTGTCGACGTCATTATCACAGGTAATATACTAAATCGTCTTCGATTCTATAGGAATCATACAAGATGGCCAATGCTTTCTATTGTATTGCTTCTTGTAAAAGATTGGGTTAAGATAAGAAATTTTACACAAAAGTCTGGTGGATTCAGCTAATTGTAACAAAATACGATATTGTCTGGAGGCATATAGATTAAAAAATAAATAAATAAAAATAAAGCGTTACATTACGTCGCCCTGGATAGCCAATGCCGCCTATTTCATTGTTCATATGTAAAGGACTGGGTTAAGATCAAAAAATTCTTATCCAAAAAAGTTCAGTGAATTCAAAGAATTATAATAAATACAATAAATTTTGTCTGTATTCATGCAAGTTCAAAAATACTTACGATAAGTATCACTTATCGCGAAGTACATCTGAATATTATAAACTTTGTTTCCATGAAATACTGAACCTGAATTAACGAACAGGTGATAAAGCTGTAATTTAGCATTCTTTACGTAATTCTGTAGTCAAAATCCAAACCATTATCTCTGATATACCTGAATTAACGAAAAGGTGATAAAGCTGTAATTTAGCATTCTTTACGTAATTCTGTAGTCCAAATCTAAACCATTATCCCTGATATACCATAATAGAAGGGTCAGAAGACTGCCCAGTTTAGAGCATGTTCTGAATGAACCCACACACGACGTAATTGGATTTTCCCCACGCCCCACGTGAAGTGTTATTGGGGCAGAATTCGAAATATCTGGTGAGAGAATGTATACAATAAGATGACTAGTACGGTTACTACTTGCAGAGATAGCCAAAGGAACAGGATACGATAGGTGAGTAAGACTATCTTATAAAAGGTGAGGGACTTCGTTATCAGAAAAGCAAACGAGTGTTCCCGTAAGGGGAAAGGAGGGCTAACAAAGTTTCTTCATCCCTTCCAAAGGTCTTTCAGGGTAAAGAGAATAGCCTATAACAACATGGAAGTGGAACGTACGGAGACTAGTGAGAGCATCGGTGTGTATAATGCGGTCTCCCTCAAAAAAGTTCATTTCTCGTTAGAGGGGCATTGTATGTGTTAAAAGCATGCCGCCAAATTATACTGAACTGGTTACAACGAAAGGCGACCACGAGAGCCTGGAGAACGGACCACTGCTGCGCCATTAAGGCGCCTGTCAGACATCTAATACCGATACATTGTGGTTCATTGTCTTCAATAGCTGCCGGAAGCGAAGTAAATTGTAGATAAACACATGTACAAAGATTAAGAACCACTGTAAAAGAGGGGACAGGAAGGAAGAGAGATGTAGTCTATCTTGCGATAATTACTTTTAGATTACAGGGCTACCGACTACTTGCGGCTGTGCAGGTCGGGCCACGTAGGTTACGTTGTACCCCGCGACGTATGCTGGAGATCACAAGAGAACGAAGGCAGAAATTTCCCGCTCGATCCACTGTCAACACGTTGGCAGATGCTTTAGGTGAACGACACGTGGAGACACTCCTGCTATCCAGAATGAGATTTTCACTCTGCAGTGGAGTGTGCGCTGATATGAAACTTCCTGGCAGATTAAAACTGGGTGCCCGACCGAGACTCGAACTCGGGACCTTTGCCTTTCGCGGGCAAGTGCTCTACCATCTGAGCTACCAAAGCACGACTCACGCCCGGTCCTCACAGCCTTACTTCTGCCAGTACCTCGTCTCCTACCTTTTAAACTTTACAGAAGCTCTCTTGCGAAAGGAAGTTTCATATCAGCGCACACTCCGCTGCAGAGTGAAAATCTCATTCTGGAAACATCCCCCAGGCTGTGGCTAAGCCATGTCTCCGCAATATCCTTTCTTTCAGGAGTGCTAGTCCTGCAAGTTTCGCAGGAGAGCTTCTGTAAAGTTTGGAAGGTAGGAGACGAGGTACTGGCAGAAGTAAGGCTGTGAGGACCGGGCGTGAGTCGTGCTTAGGTAGCTCGGATGGTAGAGCACTTGCCCGCGAAAGGCAAAGGTCCCGAGTTCGAGTCTCGGTCGGGCACACAGTTTTAATCTGCCAGGAAGTTACTCCTGCTATCCTCAGAGGGCACGAGGGTCACTGCTTGAATAGCAGGTCAGCGGCAGGAGATCTGCCAGCAGTCATTAGCGTCACAGTCCCTGTTTGCTAGTTTTAAAGTAGTCGAACGAGGGGACTCTGGAGACATTACAGCCACTAAATGAAACGTAACAATTGGTACTTGATCTCCAGCGAGCCAGGAAAGCAGGAAGTAATGGAAGACTTGGATCCCAGGTTATGACATTATTCATTAGCTGCCAAGTGATTCACATTTATTGAACAATTTAAAAAAACAACAATAGTAAAACATTATGATACTAAAATTATGCTAGGCTAACAAGAAACTTGAACTGCAGTCTCAACGTTTAATATGGTCCTTTTAAAGACCTGACAAATTTAAAGCAAAAAACTTTTGAAACTCGACGTAACAACGACTAGCACAAATTTAGTTCAGGTAAAATAATAAAGTAATTTAAATGTTCTAAGCTAACAAATTGCTCTTAATTACAGATCAAAATTTTTTTGTATCGAATCTAACAACGACTAGCGCAATTTTAGTAACACGTAAAGTGTTTGAACAATTTAAATGTCCCAAGCTAACACAATGGTTTTAAATCACAGAGTGACAATTTTGGTCAAAAGTAAGAACGACTAGCACAAATTTAGTAACACGTAAACCATTTAAACAATTTTAAATGTCCAAGCTAAAAGAATAGTTTAAAATTACAAATCAAATTAACACGATCCCTTGACAAAGTTACAAAGCTGACAAATTTAGACGATACACGGGACAGCAAATGGCCCGGCTGGCTAAGAAAAACTTAATACAGAAAGGGCACGGCACCAAATGGGATTCAAGGCAAAATACAATAATACGCGAACTCTGAAAAGATGTAGACCCAGAGAACTTATCAGTGAGCACGGTGCCGTAGAGCTACTGCACACAAGTAACGGGAACGGCGAATCCAAGTGCTGTGCCGTAATATCTCGCTGCCGGTGGGCTCACCCTTGTCATGCCGAGCCATTTGCACGCATAGACTGCAGAAACAGTAGATGATCCATCAGCCACCACTAAGGCGGTCGTAAAATAAGCGTCATATGACAATAAGATGCCTAGAATCTGTTGTGGGTTGGCAGGAGAGCCAACACCGTATTATTAGAGGAAGCCGAAAGGCACGCGTTTTAGCTCACGCAGGCTGGCGTGAGATCTGGAACAGGACAAGGAATTTAAACTTTAGAAAAACGGACGTAGCTGGTGGAATACTTTAATCCATTAATGATGAGCGTCGCTCTTGACTGTACATGGCTCAGTATCAATAGTAACTGGTAATGGCGCCTTGATAGATCGTAGCAAATGACGTAGCTGAAGGCTATGCTAACTATCGTCTCGGCAATTGAGAGCGTATTTTGTCAGTGAACCATCGCTAGCAAAGTCGGTTGTATAACTGGGGCGAGTGCTAGGAAGTCTCTCTAGACCTGCCGTGTGGCGGCGCTCGGTCTGCAATCACTGATAGTGGCTATACGCGGGTCCGTTGAATACTAACGGACTGCGGCCGATTTAATGGCTACCACCAAGCAAGTGTGGTGTCTGGCGGTGACACCACAGAAACACCAACAGGTCAGTCAGTACGATAGCAAAAAAAAAAAAAATGGTTCAAATGGTTCAGAGCACTATGGGACTTAACATCTGAGGTTATCAGTCCCGTAGAACTACTTAAACCTAACTAACCTAAAGACATCACACACATCCATTTCCGAGGCAGGATTCGAACCTGCGACCGTAGCAGCAGCACAGTTCCGGACTGATGCGCCTATAAACGATCGACCACATCGGTCGGCTGTCCGATAACACAATTTCAGCGAATAGATGCGCAAAAAGCAATCCAGAATAAATTACAACACCCGGAAAGGGCCCATTAACAGATTAAACTAAGAATTTCGAGAGTAGCACAGTTTAAACACTGGCGAGAATCAAGAATGGGTATAATAGCATAGCCAAGCTACAAAAAGAGCTTAAGTGGTTTTTAAATAAAAACCTTGAATCCTGGTTCTGCTAATAATATAAAGGTCAGGTACCAGTACAAGATGGCTCATACACCAAATCAGACTTCAAGAATCTCGCCTTACGACATCTAATAGTGCAAACACAGACAAAGCAGAAAATTTCACACCTAATAGATCTGTCCAGATCAGAATCTAAAACAAAATTAAGAGAGCAAATTAATCATAAATGTTCATAACAGCACCAGTTGCATCCCCGATCGCCGTCAAACTCCCACCGCTCACACAGGCAGTGACAATAAAAACGTTACGGATCATTTGGCAAGGAGAAGCATTATTAAAACGAGATAATAAAAATCTGTCACCACAATCTCACACCCGGGGACCACAACTAAGTTACTTTTCAGGAAAGCAGCACAGAGCGCTCAGCCGACATAGAGGTGGACAGGCTCAAACACTTCCTGTAAGCGATTCCGCCCACACTACGGCGAATCCAAACTTCCCGGAAGGCACAAATTCGTAACAGCAGAGCCGGCTAATGCCGCCAAACTAGATCACACAACATGGCCCTACGACAGGAAACAGGTTCCCTTTCAGAGCGCCGGAATAAGCTAATTATAAAGTCGTTCCCACAGCAGCGGTTCCCTCAGAGCGGATCGGCCAAAACACCGACCACCGGAGCGTGACAACACTCGTTTGCTTTAACAACCATCCTTTCTTACCGTACCCCGCCGACTGTCCGTTCAACCACTCGCCTGCCTCGCAAACATTTAGAACAGGAAGACGTGGCGCAAGAATGCCTCCCTGCGGCCGGAGGGAAACGAACCAGAGATACGATCTACAAACCTGAAGCGATATGAGCCGACACGTCTCAGTACTGGAGGATTAAAGGAAGCAACGGCTAGCGCCAACATCCAAAGCGGAATTGAGTAAGCTGTGGATGTCGGTGTGGTATCGGGTATCTATTGGGCAGTTGGGGCGCAACGCAGGACGAGAAGGCAACCTGTGAAGTGGGCACGTGACTGCTGAGATCTAGTAGCCGACAGCAAGCCAGCTGTTTTGACCGGCCCAGGCGGAATGTGTGTGACGTTTCTTCAGTCAGGCCAAGGTGGATCGACACGCATCTTTTGGTGTAAGCAGTGCTGGAGGACGAAAGCAACAGTGGCACCCTCCCACCCATCTGTCCCCACGTCTGCGAAAGCCAGCCGCCCGCAAACATGGTCACTTGCGCCAAGGCAGCGCCTCACCTACCACGCCAACGCCTGCCGACCTGCCAGACATCACCATAAGGACTGGTCTCCGTTCCGGCGTATATCTCGCATCAGAGCAACACGGGTGACGCTGTCCTGCGAAGTGTATATGCATAGAGAGCAGAGAAAACGCGAGCACACCCATGTGGCTGTAAGATGTGGTAGGCAGTTTGAGACCATTAATGAGTGCGAGAGCAATTATAATATACAGTTTACTGTTGTTTTGTTTTTGTAATACTACGATGATTCTATCAACCTAATAAAGAATACTTTCTCTGTACAGACGTTGAGATACAGGAGAACATTAAATTGATCCTGTAATTGTATGTAAACATTGTAGAATACTTTTGGTATGATGCAAATGTTAGTTATAAAATGTTCAAATGTGTGTGAAATGTTATGGGACTTAACTGCTAAGGTCATCAGTCCCTAAGCTTACACGCTACTTAACCTAAATTATACTAAGGAGAAACACACACACCTATACCCGAGGGAGGACTCGAACCTCCGCTGCGACCAGTCTCACAGTCCATGACTGCAGCGCCTTAGACCGTTCGGCTAATCCTGCACGGCTGTTACTTACACAAATGTTACTTGTACACAAAACGATTACTCCTTGTTCAATCTAATTGGAGAACATTTACCTACATTAATCTTCTATACATACATTGCGGAATGCTTTAATGTGAAATGAATGATAGTTAAGGAACTGTTGTCTTGTTGTATATACAAAGTGATGAATCATTGTGCATGCTAATTAGGTGACATTTACATCGCTCTTGGATAGGCAGATAGTAAAAAACTTCAGGGTGCAATAAATTGTAGTTAAGGGATCTTTATCTTCTCCCAGACTCAATATGACATATTATGTACCCTATTTAGCAGACTAAATTAATCTTGTACATATACGAGGGTTGGAACTTAAATAGTGGCAACTATTCATTCACAAAAGAGTGACATGTTTGCACCTGTCACCAGCGTTGCGTAGAACCCATTGCCAGCGATGTGGAAGGCGTAGTATACCGTTAGCAGAACCTGTTCTGTTGATGGTGCGAATGGTGAGGTCTATTGCCTGTCGAATCTCTGGAACAGTTCTGAAGCGAATGCCACGAAGTGGTTCCTTCATTTTCGGAATCAAATCAGAGTCACAAGGACTTAAGTCCGGGGAGTATGGTGGATGGTACAGTACTTCCCAGTCCCACCGACCGCACAGAGCAGCCATAGCTTGCGTAGTATGCGCCCACGCATTGTTGTGCAAAATGGTGGGTGGGTTGCGCAGAAAGTGTCGCCGCTTCTTTCGCAAGGCTGGTCGCACGTGACGCTCCAAAAGCGAACAGTAATACTGTGCGTTGACGATCTGCCTTGGAGGAACGTAGTGCGTTAGGATAACACCATCACAGTCGTACACGAGAATCACCATACTGCTACATTCGCACCATCAACAGAACAGTCTCTGCTAACGGTATACTACGCCTTCCACATCGTTGGCAACGGGTTCTACACAGCGCTGGTGACTACTTTGAAGGGCAGTAACACGTGCATTCATGTAACTCTTTTGTTTCGGCTGTGAATAAATAGTTGCCACTATTTAAGTTCCAACCCTCGTATAAACTGAGATGACAAATGTCATGGGATAGCGATATGCACCTATACAGATAGGCTGTAGTATCGCGTACAAGGTGTAAAAAGGTAGTTCATGACGGAGCTGTCATTTGTACCCAGGGGACTCATGTGAAATTGTTTACGACGTGATTATAGTCGCACGACGGGAATTAACGGACTTTGAACGAGGAATGGTAGCTGGAGCTAGACGCATGGGACATTCAGTTTCAGAAATCGTTAGGGAATTCAATATTCCGATAGTCACAGTGTCAAGAGTGTGCCGAGAATACCAAATTTTAGGCATTAGCTCTCAGAACGGACAACCCAGTGGCCAACGGCCTTCAACTAATGACCGAGAGCAGCGGTGTTTCCGGAGAGATGTCAGTGATAACAGACAAGCAACCGTAAAATAACCGAAGAAATCAATTGCCAGTGACTTTCCTAATAGCTCTACATCGCCTGCAGCCCCTCTCGTAGGCTCATGATCTCACAGGTTGGACCCTAGACCTCTGGAAAGCCGTGGCCCGGTCAGATGAGTCCCGATTTCAGTTGGTAAGGGCTGACGGTAGGATTCGCGTGTGGTACAGACCCATCGAAGCTGAGGACACAAGTTGTCAACAAGACACTGTGTAAGCTGGTGGTGTCTACATAACAGTGTGGTCTGTGTTTACGTGGAATGGACTGGATCCTCTGGTTCAACTAAACCGATCATTGACGGGAGATAGCTACGTTCGGCTACACGGAGACGATTTGCAGGTATTCGTTGACTTCATGTTCCCAAACAAGAATGCGCCAGGTCACCAGGCCCAGCCGTTCGCGACTTGTTTGAAGAACGTTCTGGGAAATTCGAGCGGGTGTTTTGGCAAGCCATCGAACATTTATTGGAGGTGATCGAGCTTGTGCACAAAATTCTGCACCGGAAACACTTCCGAAACTGTGTAAGGCAGCATGGATCAATATTTCTGTTGCGGACTTGAAAAACTTGGTGAGTCCATGCCACATCGAGTTGCTGCAGTACGCCGACCAAAAAGAGGTATCCCACGACTTCCGTCACAGCGTATGTAATAGTAGAGTACTTCAGGATGCTATAAATGGTAGTTGTGGTTTGCACTTAGAACTGGTAAGTGTTGGAGTAGTTAATTATGGTCTTCTGGGTTTTCAGCCGAATTTAAATGGCTCTGAGCACTATGGAACTTAACATCTGAGGTCATCAGTCCCCTAGACTTAGACCTACTTAAACCTAACTAGTCTAAGGACATCACACACAGCCATGTCCGAGGCAGGATTCGAATCTGTGACCGTAGCAGCAGTGCGGTTCCAGAATGAAGCACCTAGAACCGCACGGTCACAACGGCCGCCTCAGCCGAATTGGCTCAAATGGCTCTGAGCACTATGGGACTTAACATCTATGGTTATCAGTCCCCCAGAACTTAGAACTACTTAAACCTAACTAACCTAAGGACAGCACACAACACCCAGCCATCACGAGGCAGAGAAAATCCCTGACCCCGCCGGGAATCGAACCCGGGAACCCGGGCGTGGGAAGCAAGAACGCTACCGCACGACCACGAGATGCGGGCCCCTCAGCCGAATTGTTGTCTCTATTTCACGCCCAGTATTTCGACGTCCGACCCATTTATATTCTTCAGAAACTGACAGTTTTGCGTTATGTGTTCTCGCTGACTGGATTACAACCACTCCTGCGAGCTGCATTTTCCTCAGCATAACGTCATATTCATAGATAGGTCCATCATAGATATTTCTTCGGATTCCTTATCTGACCTAACTAGTGGTTCTTGCAGTTGCTCGCTATTTTATGGTTCATGAAATTCCACTTTCTGGTTTCAAATGGCTCTGAGCACTATGGGACTTAACATCTGTGGTCATCAGTCCCCTAGAACTTAGAACTACTTAAACCTAACTAACCAAAGGACATCACACACTTCCATGCCCGAGGTAGGATTCGAACCTGCGACCGTAGCGGTCGCGCGGTTCCAGAGTGAAGCGCCTAGAACCGCTCGGCCACAAAGGCCGGCACCAGTTTCTGCATGAAATCGTAAAATAGATATGAGCTTTTCTATGTCGAACTTGTTGATTTCCCTCCTAATATTTTTTGGAGGAAATTTAGACGCGATATGTCAGAGATAGTTATCTGAGATGAGAGTTTCAGTCCTAAAAACTTGTGATTTCTTTGCGATAGTGACATGGCCTTGCACGGAACTGATCAGATTTAGGGTTTGGGGTCATCCAAGTTTGTTGTTTCTGGGCAAGTATTTGGTGGTCATTGATTTCAAGAGTAGATTAAATTCTTTCCTCCCTGAGCCTCTTGCCGGCACGAATTCTTCTACGGTGAGCAGGATAGTGTCCAAAAATGACTCGCTGTTATTTTTTTCCGTTACCGTATAGCGCATTGAAATCCCCGTAGAGGATTAGCGTATGTTTCCGCGGAATCTTGCAGATAATGTTTTTCGGTTTCTGACTGGAATTTTCTTGTTTGTCTGATTGAATGGAGCTTGCTCATTTACGATCTTTTCGTTCATGCTTTGAAAGACTAAAGGTGGCACCACAAGCTCATGGAAAAAAACCTGTATCAGGATGTATCAGTACTCTCTAAGAGGTTTCCTTTAAGGATCCTTTAACCCTGAGGCTGGAAAGCAGGCTCATCAGTAAATTTTGCTGATGTAATGAATTGATGCTACGAAGGTATTTAAGTTTCCCAGGAATTAGGTGGTATTCCAGTTTGCCAGTACTTAGGAGCTAGTTCACACTGAAGGTTACCAAGCAGTTCCCTTGTTTGAAGCTGATTATTTATGTAGAATCTCCGATTCCAGTTTGCCAGTACTTAGGAGCTAGTTCACACTGAAGGTTACCAAGAAGTTCCCTTGTTTGAAGATGATTATTTATGTAGAATCTCCAACAGCTCCAAGTATGTCAGTGCAGGCTCCCTAGAATTCGAAAATTTGCATGCATCACTCGAAGCTACGGTTGATTGTTTACCACTGGAGGCAGTAGCATTTGCAGAAGTTTCCTCGTTGCTTTCGGTAGGTGAATTGCTGTTGACCTGAGTGAGTGATGTTTCACGTTTACGGAGATACTCGGACTCGAGACCTGAGCGAATGTTGACAAATACGACTTCTGCATTTTTTACCATGGTCTACTGTTTCAGTGGTGTCTTAGATTATTGGCCGAAACATGAATTCACATGCAACAATCGTCAGTGCTAAATTACTCGTAATATTTGGCTTAAGTGACATTACTCATCAATGTACCCTAAGCTGAAGTGCATCCGAAAACATATTGGCAGTTAATCACAAGTCGTGGTGTCTATGAACGAAGCTTTTACTTCGAAACTTCAAAATGCCTGTTAACTAGGACATGAACGTTTAGTAATATTTGTAACTTTCTATGGAAACTAAGCTTTTAAATGATTTGTTACCGTACTACAATGGTTTCGCTACTTAATAAGCCTTTTGTCTGTAAGGAACGCGCCAGAAACACATGTGTAGCTGCAAACACTGACGATAAGGCATGAAGCTTAACTGTCCTCGCAGCGCCAACTTCGTATATTTCAGCTTAAACCCAGATGCTGAAATGTTAAAAGTTACGTACTGATTGGAAGAGTATCCAAAAAGAAATGTGCAGATGTCTGACGCTTTGACCTGTTACAAATGAGATAAAATAATTTTCTTCCATAAGAAACGCTTAGCTACTGTAACATGAGACTACTATTTTCAAAAATTGCGTTCCACAGTTTAATACACACTAAACGATTTTACACTTTTATAAAACGCTCTCGTTGTGCTTGCCACATAAAATTAGTATGTAATACCAAGCTTTCGATAGTATTTTCCACTTTCTTTGGTTCAAATGGCTCTGAGCACTATGGGACTTATCTGCTGTGGTCATCAGTCCCCTAGAACTTAGCACTACTTAAACCTAACTAACCTAAGGACATCACACACATCCATGCCCGAGGCAGGATTCGAACCTGCGACCGTAGCGGTCACGCGGTTCCAGACTGTAGCTCCTAGAACCGCACGGCCACTTCGGCCGGCTTTCCACTTTCTTTTTCCGAGAGGAAGCGACAGCCAAAGAAGTTTCGGGAACCGAGAGGTTGAGTTATGTAGTAGCGTCTACTGCAGCCAGCAATATCTCAGATGTCTACAGTGCGTTTATTATTATCGCTATGTATAATATGATGTATTTCTGTAGTTCTGTTTCTATGTGTGATTGCGCAGTCTGCATCTTTATTAAATTTGTTTGCACGCTTTTAACTTTCCTTTGCCTCCTAGTAATTCGAAGGATCTGCTGTAGTTGGGGTCTGCTCAAATAATACCTATGTCCCCACGTCGGAGGTTCGAGTCCTCCCTCGGCCATGGGTGTGTGTGTGTTGTCCATAGCGTAAGTTAGTTTAAGTAAGATTGAGTAGTGTCCAGGATTAGTGACCGATGACCTCAGCAGTTTGGTCCCATAAGACCTTACCACAAACTTCCATTTCCAATACCTCATGTTTCCTGAAAAGGCTGTATTCAGTAGCTGCTGATGTTGCTAGATTTTTGTGCCAGAAGCGCCTCTTTCCGATATTATGGTGTTTGAACAGAATGTACTAGGTAGCTATAACCACACTGGCAGAAAACCTTATAAATACATTGGAATCCTGAGGTTACTGTCGCTCGTAGGGAGCACTGTCAGTTTGATTTTCTTAGGCTGCCAAAAGGGGGATTAACACCGCGTCTGTTTCAAGTAATACATAATTTATTGAACGTTACTTCAATAAATGGAAGGAATGGCGCTTATGACTTTTCTGCGTTAATTAAGCGGATGTATGACAGTGTTTTCAGCACCGACCTCAAATTTTCCTGACAATAATTTTCCGTCTTTAATGTCATATGGAGCCTGATTGAAACTGTTTCTATTTTGCCTGAGTGTAGAAGGAAGATTATTTATTTCCACGTCGAACCAACCGCGTCCGATACAGTTTTAGGTCTATGTACTGGAGCGTTTGGTACAGGGGCCACACTGAATGAAGGCGTGTATTTTTGTGCCGCACATGATATACGTAACAGTAACAATTACCACTAAGGGAAAGGAAAGAACCTGATGAACAAGTAAGAGAATGGAATTGTGTCTTTCAAAATATTGAATTTATAGCAATTTACATAAGCGGAATTTTACGGATTTTTTTCCACCGATCTTGCGATAGGCGTTAACTTCTTGGGCCGGATTGATGAGTGCTTTGGTCAGCATGCGGCCTGTAGGCTCTGTGTTGGAGACCCCTGGTCTAGTAGGAAGGAAACTTCTCATTAGAATTGTGATGATACAGTTAAATGTGTAAAATAAATTATTTATTTAAACGGTATAGAGTGAAAATCGACCGAGTACAATGATCGATTTTATCCAAAGGTTAGTATTAAGGAAACCTCCTTAATTATGACAAAATCAAAAAGTATAATATCTGTGATAAATGTTCTTTAGAAGGAGAGAGGCTTTTGTAAGAAAATAATAATTTTCTGTAAAATAAAATATAAAAATTAATGTAAGTTACAAATATACTGACTGTAAAGTTCGAATGGTATTAGAAGATGAAATTCAACAAAATGAAATAATAAAGGTAGGGAATCCACTATCGGTTTTCGAACACCAGTCTTTTGGATGACCTTGGGGCGAGCACCACAAGAGAGGAAAGAACTGAAAGCCAGGGCCAGTTGCAGTCCAGTCTCGACACTGTACGAAGCGTGGCGTGCCATATCTGGCGACGTGAGTCTGTAGCAATAACAATTCGGAGTGAAAGTGCTTAATATCTGTTGTGGCAGTGGTTTATAGTTCCTGAAGTAGTCTCCAGTTATTTTGTGTCAGGAAGTAAAAATATCTGACTCGTTTTATATGATGGAATATGGAGTCAGTGATACAGCAAGTTAATATCTCTACTGCAAGTGGGTGGGTTTTACTAATTAATTCCATCATTGGAGGCGTGAAAATCCTTTCCAAATTTTCATACAGCAAGCACCAACTTTATCACCAGTACGACTGAAACGAACGAGGCAAATAAGTTCTGTATTAAGTCTTCAGCAGTGTATCAGGATGTTACAGTCAACCCCATTGTTTGACAAAGGCAGTGAACTTTCTGAATCTGTTTTAAACATATTTCTACATCTATCTACATCTACATCCATACTCCACAAGCCACCTGACGGAGTGTGGCGGAGGGTACCTTGAGTACCTCTATCGGTTCTCCCTTCTATTACAGTCTCGTATTGTTCGTGGAAAGAAGGATTGTCGGTATGCCTCTGTGTGGGCTCTAATCTCTCTGATTTTATCCTCATGGTCTCTTCGCGAGATATACGTAGGAGGGAGCAATATACTGCTTGACTCTTCGGTGAAGGTATGTTCTCGAAACTTTGACAAAAGCGCGTACCGAGCTACTGAGCGTCTCTCCTGCAGAGTCTTCCACTGGAGTTTATCTATCATCTCCGTAACGCTTTCGCGATTACTAAATGATCCTGTAACGAAGCGCGCTGCTCTCCGTTGGATCTTCTCTATCTCTTCTATTAACCCTATCTGGTACGGATCCCACACTGCTGAGCAGTATTCAAGCAGTGGGCGAACAAGCGTACTGTAACCTACTTCCTTTGTTTTCGGATTGCATTTCCTTAGGATTCTTCCAATGAATCTCAGTCTGTCATCTGCTTTACCAACGATCAACATTATATATGTTCATTCCATTTTAAATCACTCCTAATGCGTACACTGCCGGTGAGCAACTGCTGAGGCTTAGATGCAGTTATGTAGTTAATGAGAGAAGCTTATGTCTTGAGCGGCGCATCACTCCCGAGTATGAAGGCTAGTTGAGAGCGGCGCCCAGTCAAGTTATTAACTACTCCAGTGTTGTGATACTGTCGTCGCTGATGACCTTTTGTTTGAAACTTGTAATTTAGTGGAATTTTGTCAGCTTGGAGAACCTCTAATTAATTATTTCCGGGTTTTCCTAACTGTCCTGGCAACGTGTGAAAAGACACGCATGGCAAAAAGCATCAACTGAATCTTTCGAACATAGATAAGCTGTGTGGTGGCATTTATACAGGGTGACACAGGGGAGACGGACGGTTTTGAACTGCGTGGTACTGAGGGCGCGGTGGTGGGAGGTGGTCGTGGTGGGGATAGTTCTGTTCCACACAAGACGCCGTTTCATTTACTCAGTCACTATGGAGCAGTGGGACTTGCAACGTCGAGTGTTTGTCTATCACAGTTTAGTGAAAAGTAGTGAGCCTATTATTGCTACGCAGCGATTGTTTCGTGCGCGGTTTAATGTCTGTTGACATGGAGCTGTTCCGAGACGAAACACAATCCTCAGATGGGTGGAAAACTTCAGGTCAACTGGAAACATACTGGATAAGAAGCATCCTGGTCCGATACGCTGAGTAACGACACCAGAAAATGCTGAAAGGATAAGGCAAGCGGCAGCCAGAAGCCCAGGACGGTCAGCTAGACGTCATGCTAGTGAGTTACGAATCAATCTTGAATCGTTTAGACGAATTTTGCATAAAGAATTAAAATTCCATCCCTACAAAATGCTCATTGTCCGACAACTTAAGGAAACTGATTTTGCTGTACGAGAAGACTTCGCTTACAGAATGCAAGTGATTTTGGGATCGAATGAAAATGAAATTTTATTGTTGAGCTAATTTTCACTTAAACGGGACCGTGAATAAGCAAAACCTACGTTACTGGGCTCCAGGGCATCCACACCTTGTCCACCAGCGTCCTCTACACCCAGAAAAAGTAACAGTCTGGTGTGCTCTTGGCTCTGTTGGCACAATTGGACCTTATTTTTTTGAAGAGAACGGGGCACCGTTACTGTTAATTCGGTTCGTTACATTCGTATGCTTGAAACATTCTTGAAACCAGGCCTAAGAAGACGACGAATCCCTTTAGAATGCGTTTGGTTCCAGCAGGATGGGGAAATATCGCACACCGCAAACACTTCAATGACAGTTCTTAGACACATGTTTCCTGGTCAGATTATCTCACGTTTTGGCAAAGTTCATTGGCCTCCCAGGTCTTCCAACTTGTCAGTATGTGATATTTTTCTGTGGGGGTACCTTAAGAACTGTGTCTATAACCACAAACCACGAAATTGGGACGAGCTGAAGAATGTAATCATTCAAGAAATTGCGCCATCCCTGTAGAGATTTTAGTTCGTGTGATGGAGGATTTTGAGAAGAGACTTGAGTCCTGCATTCGAAATGATGGACATCACCTTGACGACATTATTTTTCACAAATAACTTTAACTAAAATGGCAAATAATGAGCTTTGATTTTGTGTAAATAAACATGCATTAATTTTAAAGTTGCCTGAGTATTATTTCATTAAAAACCGTCCGTCTCCCGTGTGTCACCCAGTACAAAATAAACTTCTATATGGGTGAATTTCTTGTGTATGTCTTTTGTGCTACTGGTACGCAGCACTCGCCTGAACAAGCTCTGTAAATTCTGATAAGCGTCATCTTTGATTTGGTTTCGATGTAATTACGAATGTACAACAACTTATTTTGAGAACATTGAGCCTCCACAATGTACGTAACTTTTAGCAGAATGTGTTTATCTTATTTGTAGCTATGCTGAAATTTCCCAAGTGTTGCTGAGTTGAAATTTTAATAATGCAGAATTCATATGTTGGAGCGCAGTGTACTGATAATTGCACTGAAGGTGGTGTGAGGTTGAGTTTCACAGTTTGAGGGACTGGTCTTCAGTGATGCAGCTCTGCGAGGTAGCTCAGCATCAGTATGTCACGCGTCTCTGTGAACTGCCGCCTACTGTAACAATGTGTTAGTCCAACAGTAACTTGTCAGTTAAGGTTTGACGCTCTAATTTCTCTTTCAGCCGACATATTTTGTGTTCGTCGGCAACACAGTTGTTAACTTCAGAGTAGGAATTAATCATGCTCTGAGAGGATATTAAAAATGTTCCACGCCACAAAAATTAAACGCCCAAAACAGGATATTTCATAACGGACCAGCTCAACTTTAGATGATTTGATTGTTAAGCGTGTATGTTGTTTCTGTTCTTTTTGGACGGGTCCGAAAAAACAGACTACGACGATGATGGCCAATGATTCCATCAGTGCAGATGCGCACCAATTTCGGACTCTGAAGGGAATTGGCGAGATGCATGAGGAACGAGGACACTGAGCAGGGCCGCTACAACAGTAGTGTAAGTTGAAAATTTGGGTCTGGACGCTAAGAACTGAATGTTCTCCTGCACATTGGCGAAAAAGGTGGAACGAGCGCATACAGCGGCACCTACCTTACACACGTTGCCTGCAACAACTTTACTGGTCAGCCCAACGCACCGCAGGGGCACCTGGACAGCTCAGTCACACTGACTTTGGCCGGTTGGCTGTGAATCTTCAACTCATATTTGTGACAAAGGTACCTCTAACACAAACTCCGAAGTAGACACTGTGTATAATAAACCCAAAACGATACGAAATTGTTTGTAAAATAAACAATAGCCAATTTTTTAATAATTTTGTTACAGCACCACTGGAACAATGCCGTGCTACTACTGAGAAGCAAGGGAGTAAAGATCGGGGAGTGCAAGTTGCCAGACGAGAAATATTTTTACCCCAGAAGAACAAATTACTCTATTTTGAGGTCAGTGCTGCACAAAGACAGTAAAATCTGTACAAGTTTATTCCTGTCAGCCTGAACCACAAATACATAAGAATTAGTCACGTGCTACATAGGCACTCTAGAAAACTTACAAATAAGTGCGTTAATGCAGCCAATTTACATTAAGGAGCTGGCTGCCCTCACCAAGGCTGTACGTGCGCACTGCATGGTAATGTAATGTAACTTAGCACCTCAGGAACTAAACTATCCGTACATGGTAGTTACGACATTCGAAAAACTCTTATAAAACATGGAAACTAATAAAAATTCATAATGTTAATAAATGCAAATAGACAATTACATGCCTCCAGAATTGTGGACAGATTTTATAAATCCATAAAACTGATAACATTATATAGAGCAATCATTAACATTATATAAACGCTCTTCTTAAGCTTAGTGGTAGTGCTTCACAAAATTTTCTAACACTGTGGCAGGGGAGCTCTAACTATTAATAAAAAAAAAAAAAAAAAAACACAACGGGAGCCATACAGCACTGCTACTACACTGAAGGAGGAAGCGACGTTTGTCAAGTTAAATACAATTTAACTAAGTTTCGTCTTGATTGGTTCGGTGTGGGGTGGCGGAGGGGTGAAGTGGACTGCGGTAGTCGTCGTGGACTTGTGGACCACTGCGGCTGCGACAGGAACCGAGCCTCTCCGTCGTTTCTAGGCCTCCGGTTTCGTCTTTTGCAGAAAGTACTTGGAGAGACACATCACTCCGCTGTGGTTCTCAGGAAAGCTGAAAGCGTTTGTTTTAAAAGGCTCCTCGCCAGGGTAATTTTCTTCTGTGGTTTGGTGGGGTGAAGTAAAAGAAGTAGACAATTACTAGCCTCTCAGACGTAGCTGTTAGTTGCCCAGCCATTCAGATGTCGTTGACTGAACGCGTATCCTCCAATGGCTCTAGTCTGGACTGTGCTGAGTATTGCATTGGCTCGGCGTGCGACCAAGTACGGTGGGCGGCGGTGGCATGAAGACTCAAAGGCACTAAATGAAGAGCACACGCAGAGCGAGGCTCTGCAGGAAACGCTCATAAGTCGTGCCGTCGGGTCACTCCGCGCACCCTAGCGGGACACAATAGCACTCATTACTACGTTACAGCGTCCAAGAAAGGAAAGAGCTCTGTAGACAAGATCCAATACACGGCTCAACGTCGATTGCAGGAACTACTGCAGGGAAACGCCAAATTTTCTCGGAACGAAGCACAACAACGATATTTTCCTGTCGTTAAGGAGGCGCTGATGTCGTCTCCAGTTCTAACGCTGTATGACGAGAATGCCGAGATAGGAGGTGAAGTCGCTCTTGACACAAGAGTATTTTCGGCGAATGGACTGTCTTGCTCATTCCTTCGACTTAAATCTCACAGAGCACTTGTGGGATGCAGTGGGAGACGTATCGCAGAAGGTTCACATGCGCCATCGACCATCCGGCGCTTGTCAACCGTGCTAGTGGAGAGGTGGAGCGATCTCCACAAGAACTGCTTACCAACCTTGTGGTCAGCATGGGAGCACGTTGTAGACCATACATTGCCGTCCTTGGTAATCACGCACCCTACCACGAATCATGTCCCGCCTTTTGTAGTGTCCAAGGGACCATCACACATGGCGGTTACTTCGTGTAATCATTGACTTCACATAAAAGCTTATTTCTGTTCGTATCATTACCGATTTCTTTCAGTTACCTTCTGTTCTATTCTGTGGCAGTTCTCTTTATGCACTGCCTAAGATTCATCGAGCGATTTTTCTTGGCAGTGATATATCATACGAAAGTTACTTTCGTCCTTAACTTTTAAATATCAGTATTGATTTAGGCTTAAGACCATGACAGACATGGACATGAGGGGAAAAACGTGTGAGGATGTGCAAAGAAAGAAAGGAAGGGAGATCATTGTTTACAAGTTCCGTCGACAACGAGGTTATAAGAGACGGAGCACAAGATTGGATTAGGAAAGCAAGGGGAAGGAAGTGCCATTTTCGGATGAACCGTCCCGGAATTTGCCTTAAGTGAATTACAGTATTCACTGTAAACCTAAATCTGGGTGGCCAGACGTGATTTGAACCGTCGTAGTCAGAATGACAGTTCATTGTCCTAATCACTGCGCCATCTCTCTCTGTAGGATATAATAGAATAACGTGCGGATGTGGTGGAGTAGAAGTACGGAAGATGGAGTAAAAACCACGTGAATGACTGAGAAACCATCTGAAAGAGATGTATAATTAGAGAAACAAATGACCGTTTCTTTCGCTGTACGGCAGTAAGATATGTTGATGCATGTTACTTGCTGGGGGAGAAAATATAAGCAGGACAAAAAGAAATGCTTACCTCTTTTTTAAAAAAACGTTAATTAATTATATATACATTGCAGGACAGCTTCCTCGTAAGTCGACAACAGTTGTATCTATCTCATTATTCTTTCAAATGTGCGTGCTATTCCGATATGGAGGTGGATTTACGCTACCTTTGAACTCGGCTCTGTACTGTTATTAGGAACGGACGTTCGTTAATTAGTAGAAATAGGTCAGGCATAAAACTGCCAAAGAGCTCAGTTTATTCCGAAAACTGGATGTCGTACAGCGGTTTGACGACCTCGTGTCCTTTGAAGGTGAGTTCATGTCTCTAAACGATGTAGTGCCTGACAGCGAACACTATTATTTTTCTCGTGTCCTCTCGGCAGGCAAAGCTGTATATAAAGTACCCTGTAAAGTTCCCTGTGTGCCATTTTCTGCTGGGATTGGAAAGATCTACCGAACGTTACTGAGGAGATCTAATTTAACATTCTTCTTAATAATTTCTGCAATAGTTTAGCACAATACTGATTGGACCTGACGGTAACGTGTCGCAGTATGAGTCTTGGTATCAATATACAGCACTTAGACTTATTTGTATTTAACGAGAAGTAAATGACGGTATTGATATGTAAGCGTACAACGTGCCATGATGAATTACAGAACCTGATAACTGTTCAGATATTTGTTCACAGAAAATAAAATTAAGCAAACTGGAGCATTCTGAAATGCATTTCCGTGCTAACTTATTTTCTGCAGACATGAAACTGTCTAAGAACAGCAACTATCTTCTCGTTAAATTAGTGTTTCAATGAAAATTTGATCGAATTCAGAGTACTGGATTTGGCAACTAACTGCCGCCCAATAAAGCTGGAGAAATGGGAAATGTTTTACCATGAGCATCTCGATCAAACTCTGCCATCTGATACTCCAATGTTTCTAAGACTGTGGGATATCTTGATTGAAATTTCAGCATTACGTGAGCATTTTCCAGTATTTTCAGTAAATAAAAGACCATTCCTATACATGAAGAACAGTTTGAGTACATTATGGCTGTGAAGTGAAGATCGCGACATACCATGCAAATTTCCCTATGATTTTCTTACCGACCTAGTGAGACCATATGGCTCAACGACCAGATGCAAGCCTTTCAAATGGTCGCCACTTCCATGACTTGCGTGTCCCAAACCTGCGTCAGTTATGCTAATGGGGAAAGGGGACGTACGGTTCAAGGTACATCATGAACTACGTGTCATTCCTCTCGAATCTTCACGTTGCTCAGACGTGAAGGATAGGTTAAATTCAGAAAGAAATATTCCTCGGTTCAACCGGGATTTTGTCCTGTGACCTTTAGGTCTCCAGACACGTGATTTAGCACTAGAGCAGCTGGTCTGACTCTTTACCAACTTCGAATCAGAGTCTGTCACAAATTTTTCAGTTTTCATTACATATTAAACTGCAAGTTCACCATGTCTGAAAGGTTTGAACTGATATCATATCGCCACTAACATTTTTAGCCATGGACCTATTCGTTTCATTTCATTGCACGAAATACATGCTATATATAACCTCTGTTACAGGGTAAACCATGGTCCTTCACAGATTTTCGATGTTTTTTGTTACAATTGTTCATCTGAACTTGATGTCTCATTTTCATTTTCTTGTTTGAATGAATGTGATAAATAGTGAGCTGGATGATACTTTGGGCTCATTTGCATATCCAGAAAACTGAAGCTTCCCTGAGCCATGGAACCGGACGTCATAGAGGATGTGCAGTCCCTGTGCTGTGTAGCCAGACAGCACAGTTACGACACTGCATCCAAGAAATGAAGAACATACTGAGTGTGGTGCAAGTGCTTCTGTGAAAAGTTAAAGTGAAGTTGTTTCATAGGACTCTCTCGGTGGCGAGTACTTTATGAATGGAATCTGTGCTCCTCTGAATAACTTTTCTTATTATCGTTTCCAGCAGAAATATCCTGTAAAAATTTATTTGTTTCGAATGGAGTACTTATTACTTACTATTATAAATGTTTTGAGGGCAAAACGCTAAGTTATAGGTACGTAAATGCAAATGTTCAGAAAAATATAGTTTATGTGGTATTCTATGGAACTTATACAGGTCGAACATTAATAAAACCGACTGATTGGAGGAATGGTCTGGAAATGGAGGAAAAAAAGGTCCTATGAACATGTGTCTGGAAATGGACGGTATGTGTATAACGACAACACATCGTCCCAGAACACTGCATCCACGTCACAACAGATGTTCAAAGTGGCCTCCATGGGATGCAATGCGATTTGCCGGTTTTATTAATGTTCACCCTGTATATACTGTCTTATTAAAATTGAATTTAGGTGCTACTTTAATTGACAGAAGTTTTAAATGGTACCTTTGTTGGACAGCTTACGTAATTCAGGTAATAAATTAAAATTATTGGTATGAAACTAGTACTAATCAGGAGAAGAGACATATATCATGAATGTTTTGTAAATAGTTATAAAATGAATTGTTACAATTATTTTTGTTTTGGCAGCTTAATAGTTAAATATCTATTGCATACTATTATCACAAATGAAATTTTTTATCTTGTCTTTCATTTCAGTATTGCGTATCTTACTGCCAGCAGCCACCTCGTTTCTAATTTTGCTCCTTGAAATTTTCGTTTCTAAATTTTGTAGGGCGTTGTGCCAATACAAATCACAATGTCCACTTAAAAGTAATAAGTTCTTACAAATGTTGTCATAGATGTATTTTACGTGGCATTCGGAACCTCTGTAACTGGATGATGTGGCGTGGGGAGTGAACGCGGAAAAGCGGCTCTGACAACAAGGATCATCTATTACATTGCTGGCGGCCATGAGGGCAACACATTCGTATAGTGTGGTACTAGCCAATGTGTCTTAATAAATGTGTTCTGTACAAGTTGAAGTTTTACTTAAACCATCACGACAAAATGCGTTTATTTAAAAATGTTTAAATTTGTATTTTAAAATTTTATTACAATATCACACACCCACGAATCGTTATCTCTGTAGGAGCTTTTACCTGATATTTGGCATGAAATGGTTTCTGAACCCTCACAGCTGACTTACATATGGCGTATCCAAGGACACAAAACGCACGCTTCGCTCAATTATACACTATACTCTAAGGCGCCTGGCCCCTACTGGGGTGCTCTGGAACTATACCAGCGCGTATTAAGTATCGAGACTTGGAGAGATGTTCTATCCACAGGGGTGTGTCATTTTTCCGAATGTCTTGTTGTCTGCAAGAGACAAGCCCCGTTATGAACAAGAGGCGTCAGCTTTTTAACATCACAAAATTTGGACTCCTTTGTTAGCAAAGTTTTGAGTAGAGCTGCGCTCTACCAAAACTACGGTTCGATAGTTTTGATACAGTACATTAATGATGCATTAAATGATAGGATTTTCAGTAGTGTTGGTAGCATTGGTAGGGAAAGAAACATAAATGAATGTGTGAGAGCCGATTGCTTCTCTCTGTTTTTGTTTGCTAATTTATTTTGCACGTAACTAGAACGCATATCGTTCAATGTCAGTCCATTGAGTATTTTATATTATATTAAATATTTATATTATATAAATTACATTATATAAGTAATAAAAATTAGTTGATCGCGTAACTTGTACGCTTTTATATAACCAAAGCAATTACTTTTGATGCAAGTGCAGTTTGCATACGCAGATCTAAAGGAATCTCTATAATTATTGTTATTTTGTACTCAGTAGAGCGCCCTTCAGCATGATCAAAGGCAAGGGTTTCCTGTTGTTATTAAGAAGTGCGAAAGTTTTTCATGAATAACAGACACAAATTTTGCATAAGCTCGGCGAAGTATTGAAGCGATGTTTGATACATTTTTGTTTTTTGTTTTTTTGTTTTTTTTATTTTACTTTTTTTGAGGAAACTGCGTTTTCTAGTGGTGTATGATGAATGCGTATTTTTTTTAATTTTCGATGGAACAGTCCTCTGTTTCATGTTACAAATCAACAACTTTCGAATAAATTCGGAATTAAACATTGACGGTTTCAAATTTGCTATAAATACTTTTTACTTTTAAGTGACAGCAGGATAACTATGTAGAACAAAAATGCTTCGCAAATTAATGGCCCTTCATGCACCCTCACTCAGTTTCTAAGCACTTCATCACCGTTGATATATAGCGGAACCAGTAAGAGACTGATCGCATACGCAACCAAAGCGATCGAAATGAGGCAACGCCTAATTGGTATGCAAACACCCAAAGTAAAGGTAACGGGGTTAGGATCTTACCTTACCCCAAACTACTAAGTAAACTACCATAGTGTACGCTGACTTGCGATAATATAACGCAGCCTACGGTAGTTTTACAGCTCTAGTTCTGACCTATAGAATGTATGAACCCCTCTGTGGTTTGAAAAGCACCATCCCTTTTTTTCTGCGTAAACATGGTACATGACTATTGCCAGCATAGTGAAGTAACACGTGTGATAAACTGCTCGTCCACTGCCACTGAGATGATCGAGTAAGATGAAACTCACTAGAGCTTTAGAACGTTAATTTCCTCAGAAGAAACTTAGTTTCAAGAAGCACTTTGTGCTAAATTTGCAGCCATGCAGCACCTAGAACATGTGGGGAAAGCAGTGTTCATAATTCTATTTTTATATCCATTTTTGAAGTAATAAATAGTTAGCGAATGCTTGTACGTAGTAGCACTAAACATCTCGCAGTCTTATTTATATCTGCTCACTATCTAATTTTACTGAAGGTAAATGTTTTATTAAAGCACATTTCTTGGTTCAACCCATTTCTTAAAAATTTAAAGTTAATTACCAGTAGACTACAAATAACTGCAAGTCTTTGAAAAACTGAATAAAACATGCAGGCATCACGCTTGCCAACAATATTTTTTGCAGCAACTTACAAATCTCATCAACAAGCTTTTCTGCTTCAGCTATTCTTTGCTGCATTACAATTAATTATGGAGGATCTACTTTCACAATATTCGTTCATTTGGTTACATAGTTACTGCAATGCACCACCGTTTCTCAGCATTATATGGCCACTATCGATTTTAAGTTTGTATTTTGGCCTAGGTTTATTCAACGCGTTAGATAGTTTCACCGCGATGTGAGAAGTTTTATATGACAGCTGCTACCGTTGTAGCAGTTTTAACATGACACATTTGATATGTTCGCACTTCTACGAATGAAGTGATGGCACCCAAATATGGGCGAACATTTAAAGAAATCGTTGGTCAGTCCTGTAACGTCTGTCGCAGGAATAACATACTCTAATGAATCTAAATATAACATTACGGAAAGAGATTTCTAAGAACATACGGCCGGAGCACATCGTAAGCGGCTGAGGTCGGCATAAACGACGTCATATACTGAATGCGTGATTAATAACGTTGTCAGTCTGCACTGCATAGGTAGGCTCCGGGAGTGTTTTAAGTCCGTGCCGTGAGCCAGCAGCGTGTAGTTCTTATGGTGGAGAAAGTTCTGTGGCACCATCGGTGCTTGAATTGCTGTAATGGTCACGTACAAGGTAACAGTTCGCATTGGAGGGACTGGATGCTCTTCTGTTATTCAGAATGAGACAATGTGGAAGAATTTAAGTTTTGTTCTGAAATTTCACTTTACTTGCTTGCACTCTTCGCATTCTAGTCCGATGAACATGGCTTGGCCAACGCTCCACGGCAGGTATTCACTAGTATAAATCGTTTCCCGCACGAATTGCATAAAAATTAACATGGAAGTACGTCACCTGCCCTTTCCTTGACGTACTCGTACACACAACGATAATTAATCACTTGCTACCATAGTAATAAAACCTTTATCTGGATCCTCTGTTCAATGCTACAACAGTGAGCCGATACCAACTGGGCTTTCTCAGCTAATTTTGCGCGGTACATCTGTGTAACCGCGCGTTACCGAACAAAAGCCCCGTTACCAGCGCTCTATTGACAGCAGCGTACGACTATATACGGCTTACAACACTATTGTGTGACAGTGAATCATTAAATGTGCTAAAACCGGAAAACAAGAGAATCGAAGTCTTTCAGATGAGGTGTTACAGACGAATACCATCAGTTTACAGCCGCTGCTTCCTAAAGTGCCACACACATTCATGTTCAACACACGAAACTTACATCACAATGACTAACGTTATGCTAGGTAAAAAATAGAATAGTTCCGGTCTCCTGAATCCGACTAAGGTTTTGGGGTCGTCTCCCTTGGTTGCCATGTAAACGCCGTAACTTGTAATCCCCTCGAATTTATTCCCGACTGGAAACCCCTCTGTCAAAGAATCTGCTTGCTTGGTAATTGTCTGCAAAGAACCGCTATTCGATAACGAGCCAGATCTAGAAGATCCCGCTCTACGCCTTGCAGGGGAGAATGAAAATTGCGAAAAAAGGAAGAGGAAGAAAACAGAAGGACTCAGGAATATTAAGATACCGACAGGAAAAGACTTCCTCCGAATAAACTACGAGAAAAAGAATATATAGAGGACAGGATTATAAGGCACGTGTTACGACGGCAGGGAGTTACTTGACATGGAACCATAGAGGGTAGAAAATGTAGTGGAAGATAGAGACTTCAATATATGCAACAAATAACTTAGCACACTGGATAAACGTCTGACTGTTGCGAAATGGCGAGGCTCTCACTTCTGTGTCCGAACCGCAGTATCTCATTGACTGGATTACATCATGTTGACATCAGGAAAATCGCGCGTACTGAGGCAGCCTAATCTGTGTGCACAGATAATGTTTGCGAACTCTATCTAGCGTCGTTAGTAACGCCGTGATTTGCGTTGTGCGGTGGCTATAATTTCGCACCTTACAAGCACTCACCCACATACTTTGCCGTGAGCTACTACGACATTAGGTATTATTTGATAGGTAGTACATCGTATATATGAATATTTAAAAGAGACTGACATTGTCATGTACGCCGTATAAATAACTGTTAACGCTTATTGCATGAAAGGTGACGGAGTGTCTTTATTATAAAAAGTGCATAGTGAATGATTGGCTGCACTAGTAGAGGGTGGAACGCCAGTGGAGATGAAACGGCAGGCAGAACTCTGGGTGGAAGACCCGCACAGGTGTTGGTTCTGCTTAAACACAGCAAGTAACTGGACGGGCGTCGTGGCACCTGGACTCTGGAGCACAATAGAGTCGTGACTGGCCGGTATTTTAGCTAGACGGAACGGATTATACTTCGTAAACTACGAAAATCTTGGACGCAGCTGAGAGGAACGAGGAAGTGTCACCTCGGAAACCACACAGGCTCGGTTATTTCCAAGTACTTTTACTCAGAAGCGTACCGTTGTATGATATAGGTATTTCCACGCAAACTTTCCGCGCTGGACGACAAAAGACTAAAATATGGTTGGTCGGTGTTCAGAAGAGTATGTAGAGAGGGAGAATATTCCGTGGTTTCGGGAATATGATTCGTTTTCGGAATTACCATGATGGGGAGCTGAGCCTTGCTGGGAGGCCAGTGGTGGAGAGACGAGGTATTCCGTTGTGAGCGCCCGTGTGTGACGGTAGCTCGATATCAGCTTTGTTGATACAGACGGACTTGCTGTGCTTGCTCTCAGGAGAGTTTATAGTTAGAACAGTTAGGCACTGTACTGTTGCGAACCTATACAGTTCTGGACTTGACCTCCGGGTTGGAAGTCGTCGTTGAGTTCGCAGTGTTCAGTAATTGAGAGCACTTCCTCTGGCTATACTTACGTTCAGACGTTATCTGAACTCCGCCCTTGTGGCTTGGGGTTCGCGTTTCTCGTCTGTAGAACACAAAGAGGAGAAGACAGTATTAGAGTATATTAGTCAGAGGATCACCTTTTGCCGTCCTAGTGTTTGAAGGAGTTTTCATTTTTGTAGCTGGAGTTCTTCCATCGACACAGGCGTGTACGAGAACCAGCACGCCGACGCACCAGACGCAGTACATACGGTGATATCGCAAATTGCTTCCGCTTATTAGAGCTATAAAGCTAAACAGCTGTAATCACGTTACTTTATTTCCACTGACGTTTCACACCACCGTAGATCATCTTTGAAAGTAGCGTCTTCTAGTGTTTGATGTGTAGATGATGTCAGTCATTTCGCGTTATTGATATTAGGTCGCGCGGTCATAATAAGGAGCAGAGTTGAGCAACTGATTAGTAATTTTACTTAGGAAATGTAAACTTTGTAATATATGTTTTTTTTAAATCTACAATAAATATATAAACAGGAAAAACGTTTATCATTTAGTAGGATTAGTTGCCTTCATCATTCATTTATGTTTAGATTGTAATTTATAGAATTAAGAGATCCTAAGATCTGCTTCAGGGGTAGTCGGAAGGACCAAATCTTCATGTTAGCGTTTATTATTTTCCGTTGCGCACATTCAATTTATACCAGCCTGGAGTAGCATCTTGGAGCGTCGTACGGTAGGCTACGACAGGTCTTCCTCTGTGCTCTTTCTTCATCAAGTGCACGCTTCCATGCACTGTTAAGAGCATAAACGGTGTCCCTATTGAAGTTTTAATCACAGAGTCCCATTAGTTCCAAGCGCGGGCGATAGTTCTCTTACTTTGAAACATAATCTTGTGTATTTTTTTTTAACAGTCTGGGTTCAGCCACTGCTGATTTTTCCAAATTCTTATACTTTCGGTGAAGCTGATGTTCAACATAGTCTTCAGCGACAGTCCGTTAAACCAAGGCCGGCCACGGCGTGTCAAACTACACGCGGGACGATTGTGCGAGCTGCGTGCGGACCAAGGCTCTTCCTTCTCGGCTTTCTTCGTTGCTCGCTAGAAGTACTCGGTACAGCGCGACATTTGATTTTGTATTGCAGTGTGGCATGTTTCGGTCTGAACAACTCTCTTGAGTTGGTCAGAATCGTAGTGTCACCGCCGTTTACCTTTCGCTTGTGGTGTGATGAACGTTCGCAGATCCTTTGGCTGTCTCCACAAAAAGAAGCAGTCTAGCGATCTATCGTCATAAACCCTTAAAAATGTATGAGAAAGACAGAACAGAGGAATGAGTGTTCTCAGTGTCCATTATGCAGTCGCATAAGCGATGGGTACTGAAAATTTGCTATGAGACGGTATTACATTACCATAATGAAAGAATTAAAGATTCAGCTGGCATTAAAAGAGCAAAACATTACAACGATCGGCAGACGGGATTCGTTGTTCTGTACATCGAGAAGCACTTTGCACTAAACTTACAGTCATGCAGCAGGTGAAGAAACTGATGGTACGAATCGTAATATTTCAGAGGTCGCATGCATTTTTCAATTACAACAGTTTTCAATGAAATTGAACGAAGAGTATGGGAACTTTATATATGGAGAGTTCATATTTTACTGAAAAATGCGCTGAGTTAGTCAAGGTGCGTGCCTGGAACGGTTTTTATATTGGAAACTTGCTATTGTTGAATTTATGAAGGAAAATGGAGTGCAAGAACGAATATTAGTACATCCCGAATGGATTGGAGACTTCGCGTTTTGGGTGTATTTGAGTGCATACTGGTCACAGCAAGACAACTTCTTTTTGATTTGATGTGGATGCATTTAAAAGATAATTGCATTGTAGAAGAGACCCAGTCTGACAAACACAGTCCAGTTTTCTAATCTCACTACCGTTAAAGAAAATGTATGGATTGAAGAATTCATTGTGGCCTTTGTAACCTCCCCCTCACTTATCGACCTTAATGACAGTGAAAAATTAAACCGCGTGTACCTAATGGAAATTTGGGAAAAGCATTCGTCACCGAAGTTAATCTGTCGATAAAGAGGGAGGAAAGGGTTACATCTAAATGAAAGGAAAAATGCTAATAAAACAGGTGGAAATTAATTTTGAAAAGGGGTAAAGTTAATAAAGAAAGTAAATGTGCGGCCGTTACGTTAACAATTAACTAGCGGTAATTAGACATTTGAGATTTGGGGAAAATTACGGTCGCCAGTCCTAAGGACAATTGCTATAGAAACTGAAAAAGAAAGGTTATTACACATATAATTAGCACTAGAAGCGTGGCAACTGAAGGTTGACAAGTGTAGTGTGAAAACTGAAAGTTTGTCAGAAGTAATAAAATTCGCTACACTCTGACTTAATTTACCAAAAGAATTAATAAAATCGGAAAATCGAAAGTTAATTTAGTGACTGAAGTTAATAGTGAGCTTTCTTTCTGAAGCACATCGAAATTCAGTAAAATACGGTTAGTCTTGGACTACCTCAACAATCATTTCAAAAGCTACTTGAATCTACGCAATTTAGAAATAAGGGATTTAACTTTGAACTTGAATTAAATGATTCTGAACAATTAACAGTAGTAAAATTTAGTATGTACCAAGCTGAGCTGCAGTCACAGGTAAGCTAAAATACGGTAACAAAACTCGCACTCTTAATTTGTGCTTGTGTAATCTAAATATCGTAGCCAGCTATGAATACCTTAACTGGACTTTGAAATTAAAGCAGTGACATCGAATGATTGTACTTTAATGCTGGCGTCTGAATTTCAACGACACTCGGGTTCATTTCGGAAAAGGAAGGGACCCTGCTTGGTAATGCAATTAGGGACAATGAGCAACAAAGGTTCATGCTAAGTTGCTGTAATTTTGCGAGGCAAATGGAACAATTTTAAAAGCTTGAAAAGCTGAGGTCTGCCATACAGTTCTAAAACTTTACGTGATTCCAGTCTCCCTTGTTGGTTGATTGAAGGTTTGAAGCCGTCGATCGAGGATGTGGCGACAGTCACTCATTGTCGGCCGTCGCTGTTGCAGAAGCTGGATGTTGGCGCGCCTTCTTCTCGACACGGTCACCAGACGAAACGGGCTCTTGATGTGCGCCAGATAATGCTTCCCGTCCGCGACACCATGTCAGAAACTATCATCGCAAGTCGAGCGCAATTACATGCTGCCAAACCCCGAAAGCGCGGCAACTCGCGGGAGCATCACACAACACACCTGCTCCACTCGCTACTCCAGCCAGACTCCCTCTGCCCGCGCTCCACGCGGCAGAGTTAACACTACCAAAGATCCTACACACTTTGATTCTTCACACGACCTATCGATGTAATCGTTCGATAGCAGTTTTCCCTAGGCAAGACCCAGCGTAAAAATACAAATAATATTTACGAAACAAACCAATTATACATCGACATAAATGCATAAATATATATGTACAAATAGTAAAACAATTACAATATACGAAGACACAGAAATGTTATATATTCAGGTAACAAAAATAAGGAAAACAAATTTATAGTACAATAGATGGAAATAGGAGGATATGCATTTCCCGCGTTACACCTTGAAATAACTGAAGAGATGGTTTCCCAAACGTTTTGAGCACATTGCCAATATTACACTTCTTTTAGAGCTGTTTTCGAGACCATTCCAGTTTTCCCCTTGTATTTACATGTGCAGATGTAACTGATGGACCTGCGAGGTCCTGTGACGTGCTTGGGGTACGACTGCACATTCTATTATTGTTTTGTTCACTTCCTCTCCTGGCCAAACAGGTGAGGCAATGTATATTTCACATGTTCTTTTTATGTGACTGACAAGCCCACATGATGTTTCCTAAGTGCGGAAAGTGTTCTTATTGTATTGGTGGCACGTATGCATCTTAATAAGAATTATCTGAAGGTCCGATGATGACAACAAGATTCTGTCGAAATCTGTCATTGTGAAAAAATAAAAGTACCCAACGATCTTGGCTGCAGAAGATTTTTGTGTTCATCAATGACGGCTCACTCCCCACGAACATGTGCAACCTATAATTCCCGTTTTAATGAGAAATCCTTTTACGTTAAAACTGTATAATTCCCGTTTAAATGAGAAATCCTTTTACGTTAAAACTGTTGAGGAATTACTTTCCTCAGATGGAGTTTCCTCGTCTCTGTAATGAGGTTGCAAAAGTGCTGCAATATTTTGACCGACATATTTGTGTGACAGACTACTTTTCGATTATGAATCTAAATAAGTCACGATTACATGGAAACCTGAGTGCCAAAACTTGTGAAATTGTTATGCCGACAGTCTGCACCAAGTAAAAATCAACTCTTTAGCGCACCAAAAGTAATCAAATAGCAATGAATTTTTTGTGATTTGTGTTGTTGCGAAATGTGAAATATGAGGGTATTCGGAAACTAAGATCCGATCAGGTGCAAAATGGAAACCGTATTGAGAATGTGATGAAGCTTTGCACAGATATGTTGGGCACCGTCTCTAATAAGCCCGTCGATCGCGTCACGTTACTCAGTTTTGAGCGCACAGTGAGCTCGTAAAGATGCCTAGAAAATAGTCTCTCCCGCCAAGTATGAGGGCCTGGTGAGAGATTTCGTCTTATGTCATGCAGCCCACGTAGCTTAACTCTAACGCGTTTCCTTCTTCATGACAATTCTTGGCCTCACTCTGCAGGGGCAATGAAGATGCTCCTGCAGCGTTTTCGATGGGGAAATGTTTGGTCACCCACAACAGAGCCCGTAATTGGTTCGCAATGGGTGTTAGTTCTGATCACATGAGTCGCTGGCTGCATTTTCGGACGGACAACGAGCTTACACAGCAGCGTAAAAATTGGTAGAAACCACAGGCAAATGCCTTCTATGATGATGGTAATGTAAAGTTGGTACAACACAACGACAAACGTCTGAGTTGGAGCGGTGACTGTTTAGAGTAGATGGAAGTTGTAGTTAACTGTTGCAAATAAAAATTTTTGATTTTTACATTCGTTTCCACTTAGCGAGCGGTCAGGCCTTACTTTCCGAATCATAACTCCTGAGCCAAATTTTTTCCTGTCTGGCCCCTGGCATATACTAATCCATGTAGCTGCTCCCACTGTCACAAGGAATATTATAAATCTCTGGTACTCAAGGGCCGAAATTACCTTCAACACATCGCAACATTTCCTTAATTTCCCTGTGTGGGCGAAGAGTGCTTTGATTTATTACCTGTTTAGGACGTACCTATCTTACCAGTTGTTGCATCACAGAATGGAAGCCATGTTCCCATGTTATGTATTGGCTCCCCTGGCTTTCTTGAACAAAATTTTAAATTATTTTGGGCCTGCAGCGTTATATATGTCTTGTAAGGACATTGTGTGTACATTAAGCCAAAACGCTACTTTGTGTAGCAGTTGTTATTATTGTGACTTTATTTACATTGGCTATAGGGCTATTTCGGCTCAAAGGCCATTTCCAAGCACTGTGCATAAGATAATACGGTATTTAGATAATATATCTCTGAGTTTACGTACTAAATAATTATTTTGTGCATTTGGCGTAAGACTTACTTCCATATTACGTCGTTGACACTCTTGCTGTCGGATATATTACTTGGTGCGTTTTTAAGCAAAGCAAAGGCGAAATTATAATTTACTCGCTAAGTAATATCTCAGCAGTGGATTTTTTCTTTGTTGGCCAGTATCGTTAAGATCTTGTTACATTTTTAAGTTTGACAGCTTCGAGTTATGTCAGCGATGTTACGTGGTTACAGATTTGCTTTTATAAATCTATGGAGTTGTGTGATAGTAAAATCTTTGCACCTGCATATTGGTGTTCGCTTTATGAAATTATCCATGGTCAATAATTGCAATAAAATTATCAAAATAGTTTTTATGTTTTAACAGAATTGAGTGTTGGCTCTCAGGACAGCGTTGACCTAATATCACAGACTGAATACCTGTTCCAAGTGAGTACCATCGTCAGATGATTCGTCTCAGAGCCGAGATACTGTGCTTCCGATGTAGTGCTGACTCTTAATTACGTCATGCAGCGTACCTCTCTTATGAGATATATGGTCAAAGCTGCGTCAGTTGAGATACAGCTCTGTATCTGGCGATGGTGATGGAAAGCTTGGGATGTTACCCGAATCTGACGCGGGAAGTTTATCGAGAACACTTTATCCTAGGACTCCATCGTGAAAGACTTCGTAGCTAGCTGAGTTCACTGTTAAATACCAGTAAACCCCTTCAGAAGAGCTCCTGTGGGAGATAAAGGGCGCCTCGTCAGGTGGACGGGCTGTTTTACTCAGATCACACGCTATTCCAAGTGGTGTATCGCCCAACCGGATCTGCCCGTCGCTACGCTGTCGGATCGGATAGTTCGTCATCTGTAGTACGAGTTTCCTAGCGTGAACGTATTGAGCGAGGGCTTATGGAGTCACTACTGGGGGTGACGCGACCGTGTTATGTGAACTCTGTACAGATCTGTATTGTATGTGGGACAAATTCGACAAGCAGTATTGCTATAAGGATGCACAGTATTGAGCGCTCGACAAATTAGCAACGAAAATGAAGTCAATAATAACTGAAGCTACTGCACCAACAGTCTAAAACAAATTAAATAATATAGGGATTGGGTACAAGGACGGTTGGATAATGGTGTATAAAACTGATATTAAGTTTATTGGCAGAAGTAATATTTAAAAGTGTCAGGGGTATTTCTGAATGCGTCTGCGAAGTAATTGAAGAGCTGTATTTTACATCTATATGGTTCTTGTTAGTAGTCCCCCCACGCTGCGGGAATTAGATTAGGAAATGAGACACTTAAAGTAGTCAATGAGTATTGCTATTTGGGGAGCAAAATAACTAATGATGGTCGAAGTAGAGAGGATATAAAATGTAGACTGGCAATGGCAAGGAAAGCATTTCTGAAGAAGAGAAATTTGTTAACATCGAGTATAGATTTAAGTGTCAGGAAATCGTTTCTGAAAGTATTTGTATGGAGTGTAGCCATGAAACATGGACGATAAATAGTTTAAACAAAAAGAGAATAGAAGCTTTCGAAATGTGGTGCTACAGAAGAATGCTGAAGATTAGATGGGTAGATCACATAACTAGTGGGGGGGGGGGGGGGGGGTATTGTATAGACTTGGAGAGAAGAGAAGTTGATGACTAACTGAAACCCTCAGCTGCCGATAGGTGTTGTTGATATACCTCGATGTGGACAGCTGAAAATGTGTGCCCCGACCGGGACTCGAACCCGGGATCTCCTGCTTACATGGCAGACACTCTATCAATCTGAGCCACCGAGGACACAGATGAATAGCGCGACTGCAGGGACTTATCCTTTGCACGCTTCCCGTGAGACTCACATTCCCAACTGTCCACAATTCTACATATGTAATGTACCTGTTGTCCACATCGTGGTATATCAACAACACCTGTCGGCAGCTGAGGGTTTCAGTTAGTCATTTATTCCAAGGAAAAGCTGCACGGTCATCAACAGTATTGTGTTCTTTCGAGAACAGTTACTGTCTTCATATATATATATAGAAGAGAAATTCGTGGCACAGGTTCACTAGAAGAAGGGATAGGTTGGTAGGGCATATTCTGAGGCATCAAGGGATCACCAATTTCGTATTAGAGGGCAGCGTGGAGGGTAAAAATCGCAGAGGGAGACCAAGAGATGAATACACTAAACAGATTCAGAAGGATGTAGGTTGCAGTAGGTACTGCGAGATGAAGAAGCTTGCACAGGATAGAGTAGCATGGACAGCTGCATCAAACCAGTCTCTGAAGACCACAACAACAACAGTAGTCAAAAAACTTAAAGTGGCAACTCGTCTAAATCGACCACTGAGGGCTTCTGTTACTCAATAAATGGATTCGCCAACGTAGAGTGAAGAAACTGTCGTAGCCGATGCCGGTTTGTTTCGAAAAGTGTCGTCATCAGATTATTTTAATAACATCAGATGACTAATCTAGTTACTTTTCAATAAACGTCTTTTATAATACATCCTTGTGCTTGTTCTGATTCTCTTCTATCTCGATAAGACTGAAGGTAAAGTCATCTGAGAAAAACAGGCGCTACATCTTGCCATCTAGATGACACGTCGGAGATCATCTGGTGGACCAAATCAGTTCGTCTGTAGGTGCTTAGGGTTGAAACGTTGAGCTGACGGCGAACAACAAGAAAAAAAGAAAAAATACGTGGCCTAACAAGCTAGCAGAGGTCTGCTTCGATCTTCTAGCCGATCTGTACTAACGCGATGAGAACGACCTTGTGACACTCAAGACGGTGAGAACAGAAGTGCAACAGCTCGCTCCCTGACGGGGCAGCGACTGAATCGTGAATCACTGCCCGCACTCTACAACTGAGAGAGTGGTTCCCAGCCGCGGCCGGCCGTGACAAATGATTTTTCGATGTCGCGTCGGCAGAGGCGTCGGCGCTCGGCCCTGACCGGCGCGCCGTGGCCTCGCGAGGAGGTCGTCGTCGGCGGCGGCGGCAGAGGCAGAGGCAGCGGGGCTCCGCCGCCAAAGGTTGCGCCTCCGCGGCATCGATCTGCCGGCAAGTGTGGCTCGTCCCCACGTCGCGAGGAGGCCATTCATCGCAGGTGTGTGCCCGTCCGCCGGCCGCTCCCCAGCTCCCGCGGCCTGACAAGGAAGGCCACGCGCCGCTGCCGGGCCCGGCCCAGCCACACAGCTAACAAACTGCCGGCCGGCATGGCCACCGCGCGTGCCGCGCCGCATTCTGCGCACAAGGCTGCGCACTGGGCACAACGCAGCTCCATTTGGCGACCTCCGGAGCAGGGAGCGCTCCCGACCTCCCTGGGAGCACCATTGCCAGTCGCTAACCAAAATCCTCGGACTTGATTGACGACAATATTATAGAAATGAAAGAGGACGCAGATGAAGATGACACGGGAGATGTGATATTGCGAGATGAATTTGACAGAGCACTGAAAGACCTAAGTCCAAACAAGGCCAAGGGAGTAGACGACATACCGTCAGAACTACTGACAGTCTTGCGAAAGCCAGCCGTGACTAAACGCTTTCATTTGGTATGCAAGGTGTATGAGACAGGCGAAACACACCTCGGACTTCGACAAGAACGTAATAATTCCAATTACAAAGAAAGTAGGTGCTGACAGGAGTCAGTGTCGCCAAACACTCAGTTTACTTAGTCATGGTTGCAAAATACTAACACGAATTCTCTGCAGAAGACTGGAAAAACTGGGAGAAGTCGACCTGAGGGAGGATCAGTGTCGATTATGGAGAACTGTAGGGACATGAGACGCAATACAGACCCTGAACCGTGATTTATTGTCAAAGAATATTCTTAAGAATTTATCTTATTTACTAGCGATTCATCAAGAACACTAACACATTTAATCACACTATGTAAGCATGGAAATAGTTGCCAGGGAGTAACTGATGAAATCATAACCAAATTCCTTTTAACAAATGGGAATTTTATTCACTTTAATAGTGCCTAAAAGCATTTTTTAAAGAAACAGATTTAAAATTACAATCAGAAAGCACCCTCTAAATAACAAAGTTACAATTTATTCACAGGCAGAAAGAAACAAGTTTTGATTGTATGAGCTTTCGGGCAGAGAATCTTGCCGCCCCTTTTCACACGGCCGTAGTTATGACCGCTCATAACAACCTCTGTAAGACTACACTGGTAAAAATCTTCAACACACCAGATAACTTTAAACTAAGAGTTTTGACAATTTACACAAGCACACAAACTATGCACCCCCCGTAGGAGTGATGGAAATGGTACAAAACACTAACAATTAAAATATTAACCTTGCCACCGAACGTGCAACTTGATTTTAACTTCTAAGAAAAGTCTTACGGTGAAAGGGTGACAACTTTATATACTAAAATGATCATTTAAATAAAAGCCCATGAAAGGCAATCTTATATAAAATTCTACAAGGTTGGCCAAACAATAGTTAAGATGCTCTACAGTACACAGATACCGCCTCTCAAGATCATAGGCAATAATATCAAAGTTTCCAAAGATCAAAACGTTTTTCAGGTATTAGGCTGTTACACTCCAAGCAATAAATTCGTTAACACACCAAATCCGACAAACATGACAGAGGCAGCTACTAACGTACAGTAGATTGATAGGGAGATTACCTAACAACCCGAACCGCAGGTTGATCTAACCCGCCCCTACTCCACAAGGGAAAAACGGACCACCCAATTTATAAAGAACCACCTTCGCGCAGGTGGGCAAGCGGAGAAGAATGGTGGGATGACCCCAAAGCAAAACGGCTGGTGACCTCACCAAGAAAAGAAGTAGACTTTAACAAGAGTAAATAAAACAACATATCACCAATCACTTAACTTCTAATAAACTGCGATTTCTCGAGAAGACCTGGCTCAGCACCCCAAAATCGCTCTCCCGAACCGTCCGCTGCCAGCCGCTTCAACGGACGCAGGAAGGCGCGCCGATCTCCCATCTCACGGCGTCGCAGCTCGCACCGGCCAGACTGGTGTCGTGGGTTGACTCCTGTTGCTCTCGTGTCGACCGCAAAGTCACTACCCCACGCTATACGCCGCGGCCCACTGGACTCACGTGGCGACCTACCATGCGCCGACGCTCAAGACGGATAAGTCATCTTGTGTCTCAGTGCGCGACCGACCAACCGATCGATCCAACCGCCAATTACCACTGCCTGAGCAAACTCGAGCAGACTGGCAGCCTAACGCGCAGACTCAGATACAGGAACTAAGCACCGACCGGGCGACCACTCGCTGAGTTCCCTTACTGGCGGAGTGGAAAGACTCTCATTTTGCCGGCTTTAAAGGTTGATCCGAACGGCAGACATACTAGCACTTCGAACGACAGACAGACACTAACTGCCTAACAAATGCGTACGAGAGACAGACTAGGAAGCTGGGGACGAGAGACTGACCCAGAGTGACCCCTTGGCGAGGGGCCCCTTAAATGCACGTGAACAGGCAACCTTTCCCCTTTCCCACCAGAAGGAGACATCAAAGCTGCGATTGCCATAGGGGCGCCACCGCCAGAAACGGAGGGCGACTGCTTCACACTACGCGCTGCGGCGCGCTCTTCAATACAGCAATTTTTACCACGGCTCAGACCCTATGACTTACAAGGAATTCCTTGTGTGCGAGGTTGCAAGTTCAGTCTTTAAAAAGGGTTATTTGAAAGTGTTGTGTTAACAGCTATGACAGGAGAAATGTTAGCTACCAATGGCTCACCATGTGCATCAGGAGGTAGACAGAAAATGATTGTCTGGAAAGTGCAGAGATCAAACTTCTATTAGACAAAATGGACGTCGTCGACATTGAAGAAATGTTCGAAACGAATCATCAACTTGCACCATGAAGACCGAATGAAAAATAGCGTGCCACAGTGATCACGAAGATTCGCACCACCAAAGATCGAAGGCGAACTCCTTGGGAGGTGCAAATCGTCCAGGACATTCAGCTATGTATCCACTCTTAAAGAATGCATATACACTGAAGCGCCAAAGAAACTGGCATAGGCATGTGTATTCAAATACAGAGATATGTAAACAGGCAGAATAAGGTGCTGCAGCCGGCAACGCCTATGTAAGACAATAAGTGTCTGGCGCGGTTGTTAGATCGGTTACTACTACTAAAATGGCAGGTTATCAAGTTTTAAGTGAGTTAGAACGTGGAACGGCGCACGAGCGATGGGACACAGCGTCTCCAAGGTAAGGTTGAACTGGGCATTTTCCCGTACGATCATTTCACGAGTATCCCGTGAATATCAGAAATACGGTAAAACATCAAACCTCCGACATCGCTGAGGCCGGAAAAAAATCCTGCAAGAACAGTACCAACGACAGTACCGACGACGACTGAAGAGAATCGTTCAACGTGAGAGACGTGCAACCCTTCCGCAAAAAGCTGCAGATTTCGATGCTGGGCCATCAACAAGTGTCAGCGTGCGGACCATTCAACGAAACATCGACATGGGCTTTCAGGGCCGAAGGCCCATTCGTATACCCATGATGATTGCCCGACACAAAGCTTTGCGCCTCGTCTGGGCCCGTCAGCACCGACTTGGTCTGTTGCTGACTGATGTTGTCTGGTCAGACAGGTCCCGTTTCAAATTGTGTCCAGCGGGTGCACGTGTACGCGTATTGTGACAACCTCATGAATCCATGGACCCTGCATGTCGGCAGGGGACTATTCAAGCTGGTGGACGCTCCGTAATGATGTGTGCAGTTGGAGTGATATGAGGTCCCTGATACGCCTAAATGCGGCTCTGACGGGTGACACTTACGTGAGCATCATGTCTGATCATGTGCATCCATTCATGTCCATTGTGCATTCTGACAGACTTGGGCGGTTCCAGCAGAAAAATATGACACCCCACATTTCCAGAATTGCTAAGAACGGCTCCAGGAACACTCTTCTGAGTTTAATCACCTCCGATGGCCACCAAACTCCCACACATGAAAATTACTGATCGTGTCTGGGATGCCTTGCAACGTACTGTTCAGAAGAGATCTCCAGCCCTCGCACTCTTACGGATTTATTGACAGCCTTGCAGGGGTCATGATGTCATTTCCGTCCAGCACTACTTCACACGTTAGTCAAATCCATGCCACGTTGTGTTGCCGCACCTCTGTGGGCTTGCGAGGGCCCTACACTATATGAGGCAGGTGCACCAATTTCTTTAGCTCTTCAATATAGAATCGTATTGATGTATCTGTGTGATGAGAAGTGATGGAAGGTGATGGCATGCAACTGAAGACGATTCTGCCACAGAGCCTATCGTGTAACTGGCCATCCTTTAAGGAGCAGCTGCAGATAGTGTTCAAAATGTTCAAATGTGTGTGAAATCGTATGGGACTTTACTGCTAAGGTCATCAGTCCCTAAGCTTACACTCTACTTAACCTAAATTATCCTAAGGACAAACATACACATACCCCTGCCCGAGGCAGATAGTGCGATAACGTACTTTATAGGCACGGGAAAAACAAACACCGAGAGGCTGAATTTGTCCTATGGTTCCAGGTGGTGTGTATTACAATTCCACACACTTTTTGGAAGGGTTAGGTTGCTCTAAGGGAGTATGATTTTTATACGCAGGCCAGGAATCAAACAGGAGGAAGTTATTTTGACCAACTATTGGTAAAAAGCAGGCTCATACCATATTGGTTGTTCTCTTACATCCATTTTCCCACTCTTGCTTGCTGTGACGTACGTATTCTCTACTGCCCTTACAAAATCACGCACACGAGAAACAATCGTAAGAAGCAGAGCTCTTCCAGCTTCTCGCAGCATAATAAACAGCTTTCCAGCCAGTTTACCATCCAGGTTAACAGTCGGAATAATCGTGTACACATGCGTTAAGACACGTTGACCTTGATACAAAAATGGCTCTGAGCACTATGGGACTTAACTTTTGAGGTCATCAGTCCCCTAGAACGTAGAAATACTTAAACCTAACTAACCTAAGGACATCACACACATCCATGCCCGAGGCAGGATTCGAACCTGCGACCGTAGCGGTCGCGCTGACCTTGATACAGTTCCCTTGTCAACTCTTATTTCCAGGATTCCTTCGATATCAGTTTCTTCTTCAAATCCCGATTGGTTGGAGTTGAAAACAAATTCCTTACTGAACAATCGGATAAGTCTCTTTATCTCAACTACAAGTTTGCGGGCTGATCCACAGTTTGCCGTGCATCGTCAAGTCGACGATTTGTTTGAAATTTTGTTGTCTTCCAACTCTGTAGCAAGTTTGAGATTATGCGACGATCTACTGCTTCCCTTGCAATCGCTGTAATCTATGTCGCACGCACTTCGAGGTGCATAACGTAGTACGTCACTGCCATGCACATCCTGTAAATTGTATCAAGCATCTTTGAAACGCCCAAATACCAGTTCTTGTAACAAATTCGCCTTGTTCTCCCTTGAATATACGTAGCTTTTCTTATGGAATAGACGGCCATAGTGCTGCGGACTTATTCGAAATCTGTTCATAACTGGTTTTTTTACTGATTCAAATGATCTTCCATGTACATAGTTATGATGTAGTACACGCTCCTTGGACAACGTCCTTTACTACGTTTCACTGGAGACGAGATTAGTGGCTCCCTCCGCGAAAAGGATGATGAACTAGATGCCTCTAAAACTGTTTCCGTATCACTTTCACTGGTTAAGCACGTATAGTCATCATTTTGATCCTCACATACATTATCCACATAGTCGTACAACACCACACATTCCACTGAATCATCTTGCAGGAACGCTAATGTTTCATCTGCCATTTCTTTCTCACTTTGCGAAATTCCTTGGGTTCTGTTCTATCGAAATGTCAACTTTGGCAAATTTTGTTGTAGATATGATGCAAATGTTTGCTTTGTTTATTGTTCGCATTCCTCTGCTGTCAACATCACTAGCACTGTGGCGCTGTTGTGAGTTACTCGTCGACTAAGCAGTTCCACTACGCTCCGTAGCTGTGCTCACCACTGGATATACCTCCAGTCCCGGTCCCTGTTGCCATTAGCAGCCAATATTGTGGTTGTATGGTAGACAATATGTGGGGCTCGAATGCCGTAAACATCACTGACCTTTTGCGAACTCGCACTCAAGAAGGTGCTTTTTAGAAGATAGATTAAGGAAACGTAAACAAACGTTTTAGTATCTGTAGACTTACAGAGAGCTTCTGACAATGTTGACTGGAACAGTGTCTTTGAAATTATGAAGATAACAGTGGTAAAATGCAGGAAGCGAAAGGCTATTTACAACTTGTATGGAAATCAGACGGCAGTTGTAATAGTCGAGGGCATGAAAGGGAATCAATGGTAGAGAAGGGAGTGAGACAAGGTTTTAGCGTATCCCCGACGTTATTCAATGTGAATGTGGAGCAAGCAGTAAAGGAAACAAAAGAAAAATTCGGAATAGGATATAAAGCTCAGGGAGAAGAAATAAAAGACATTGAGGTTTGCCGATGACATTGTAATTCTGTTAGAGACAGCAAAAGACTTGGAATAGTAGTTGAACGGATGGACATTGCCGTGTATGTAGGATGTAAGGTAAACATTAACGAAACAATACAAGAATAATGGAATATATTCGAATTAAACCAGGTGATGGTGAGGGAATTAATTTGGGAAACGACACACTTAAAGTAGCAGATACGTTTTGCTATTTAGGCCGAAGAAAAGAGGATATAAGATGTAGCACGAAAAGCGCTGCGGAAGAAGAGAAGTTTGTTGACATCGAATATAGACTTAAGTGTTAGAAAATATTTTCCGAAGATATTTGTCTGGAGCCTAGCCATGTATGGAAATGCAACATGGACGACAAACAGTTTCAACAAGGAGCGACTGTAGCTTTTGAAATGTGGTGCTACAGAAGAATGGTGAAGGTTAGGTGGGTAAATCAAGTTACTAATGTGGAGATACTGAATAGAATTGGGGAAAAAGAAATTCACGGTACAATTTGACTAAAAGGAGGAATAGGTTGACAGGACACATTCTGAGACACCAATGGATCACAAAGTTAATATTGGAGACGGAGACCAAGAGATGAATACAGCAAGTAGAGTCAGGAGAATGTAGGTTGTAGTAGTTATTTGGAGATAGAGTAGCATGGAAACTGCATGAAATAGGTGATTGGACTGAAGACAACAACAACAATGGTATATCGAGCTGGGTGATCAGTAATCAGTATGCAGGGTGTCACAAAAAGATAGACCAAACGTTTAATAAGTATTCCCCGCACCCAGAGCACTGAGATGTTTTGTATGGACATGGGCAGGTAAAGACATTATTTCCATGTTAGAATTCATTTTCTGTTTCTTTTCAGAACACTTCTCTTCGTCACCTCATTAGTCCTGGTAAAAACAGTTTCAGAAGCTACCACTACTATATGAAACGTATTTCTATATGAAACGTTCAAAATACCCTCTTGGTTAGACTAGATTGCACAATATATTGTAATTCTTAGGGTCACATTTTTATCAGGTCTCTTTCTTGTCTGTTCGGTACAAATTTTGCAGCGGATTTTAGACTCATCTTCCCGATGAGGTGGAGAACTGAAATTTTCAACATGACACAGATGTCTTTCATACAGCTCCTTGACGTACTCGAACTTTTAATAGTAGATGGCACTGGAAAGAGTATGACATTACGAAAATTGTAGTGGGAGGCAATAGTAGAATGTTTATTATTGAGGTAATAAATATAAAGAGATAAATAGATAGACAAAAGATGAGAAGAAGTGAGAATCAACAGCTACAAGTAAATCGCCTGTAGCTGACATATCGATGACGGACAAGATTTCTGAAGAATACAAACTAAAAGCCGTTGATAAATTATATCCACATCCTTGAATACTACTCAACGTATGATTCGTGTTTAAACAGTAGCAGATCTTTATTATTACCATTAGAGATCATCTCCCTTTTAGTCTTATTAATACCGTTGCGTAAGTCGTTTGGGACAAAGAGGAGCATGTGCAGTAGAAGAATAAAATAACTAAGAGCTTTACAAACGATTAAGGGCATACCTCGAGTTACGTTGTATAAAGGAACACGTGGCAGCAAATTAGAATTTATTCCCTTCAGATTTCGATTTCCAAGAAGTGGTAGAGGTACTTCCGAGTCATTTCAGTCAGGATGGTGCACCTGACGTTTAATTAAGAAGCCGGAAATAAGTTTCGCAGTGATGAGATGAACTACGAATTTTCTGGAATGCGTGGCGACGGTTTTTTTCTCTCAATTCAAGGATTATGAAGGACGGGGATGGAAGGTGCACGAGTGAAAACTAGCAGTGAGATAAAAAGAAGTATTTGGAAACAATTGTGGCACGTCAAACTGGAAAGATGGGAAGATATGGGAGGATAATGTGTTTTCATCAGCTCAATGAACATCTTCTAAAATCACTTTCATTGCTGCTGTTGGATTAATATCTCTCACTGCGTGATGCACAGCTAAGCATAACCACACACCCTCGAAAATACTTTGTTGGCCGTTGCAGTGGCAGAACCATAAAGGGCAACAAACAACCTAATTTTACGCTACCTTAGGGAAGCGGTGGTTTACAGCTTCTACTATATACGAGTTTACTACAAACAACCAGTTTCGGCAGTCAATAGGATATTATAAGGTACAAAACGATATTAAATTAATCAAATCATGTGCTTCGCTCTATTGTCTATTACTCTTTATGTGAGCTGATTGCTTTGCAGCATTCTATGCTTTTTTTCTGCGGTCATTAGCACTAAGATAACTGTAGCCATTGCCTGACACGCCCCGTAACTGATGTTTTATACCTGAGGATGATCTGTTTTCTCACCGGAAATTTTTGCTTCAAAAACGTGACGCACAGCTATTAGGCAAATTGTGATTTTCCAGAAACCAAAGTTCAGTTACTGTGCGCATCCAGTTTTGTAGGAAGAAAGCGTGATTTTATTTGTAGGTGATCTTTGGGGTGTACAAGGTGCGAAATACAGTAAACAGAGCTGCCACAGTTATTGGAAAAACCAATTCTAGCATGGCTTGGTTTCGAATCGAATTGTGCTTGGATGTCGGATATAGGCATGTCATTGCACGCTGCTTTTAATACAGTATATCACTTAGCTCATCAACTGCAGTGACTGGTGAGCCGTAGTGAGCAGTCTTTCGCTAACCGGTGAGCAGATGTGTTCAGTGGGTGAGATATCTGGACAACGTTCTGGTCAGGCAACGGTCAAGTACCAGCTTTACAGAGGTGGTCACAACAGCAAGGCCAACATGCAGTCACTCATTACCTTGGCCGGCCGCGGTGGTCTAGCGGTTCTGGCGCTGCAGTCCGGAACCGCGGGACTGCTACGGTCGCAGGTTCGAATCCTGCCTCGGGCATGGCTGTGTGTGGTGTCCTTAGGTTAGTTAGGTTTAAGTAGTTCTAAGTTCTAGGGGACTTATGACCTCAGATGTTGAGTCCCATAGTGCTCAGAGCCATTTTAGCCACTCATTACCTTGTTGACAGATAGCTTCACAGAAACCTCGAAGGTGAGTCATCAACCGCACTTAACAAACAGAGATACACTGACGGATAAAATTTGCTACACGAGGAAATAGTTAATGTTGAGTAATGAAATTTATGGAATGCATTTGCCTAGGTAACATATGTAAATGATTAACATTGCAAGATCACAGTTAACGCAAGCGTGAGATAATCCATTGTAAATGTGAAATGCTGGTACATTAATAGCCAGTGTGATCGCCACAATGTTGAATGAAAGCACGAAAAGGTGCATGCTTTGTGTTGTACAGGGGCTGGATAACAGTTTGTGTGACGGAATTCTATGCCTGTTGGACTTGGTCGGTCGACAGAGGGACGGTTAAAGCTATTTGAAGATGAACGTTGGAGTTGTCGTCCGATGATGTAGCATAAGTTCTCGATTGGAGACAGATACTGTGATCGAGCAGGCCAAGGCAACATGTCGACCCTCTGTAGAGCATGTTGTAACCCAATAGCGGTATGTGGGCGAACGTTATCCTGCTGGAAAAACCCGCCAGCTGATCCCGCCCCCTCCTGGAATGCTGTACACGAATGGCAGCACAGAAGATCGAATCGCCAAACTGACGTACGGATTTACAGTCAGGATGCTCCTGCTGTGGTACTTCAGGTATAGATCCAGTCTGTCTAGCACACAGACAGGTTGGTTGTAGATCGTCAACTAGCCTCCTTCTAACCAACACACGGCCATCACTAGCAGCTTTCACCCGAGAACACAAGAGACCTCCACCCTGCCCTCAAACGAGCTCTCGCTTGAAACCACTCAAGTTGCAAATGGCGGTGATTTGGGGTCAGTGGACTCCACGCTACAGGGCGTTTGGCTCGGAGCTGACATTGAAGTAACAGATTTGTAGCAGTTAGTTGTGTCTCTCTGGTGCCTAATGCTGCTCAGACTGCTGCTGCAGGGTCATTACGATGCACCAAAGCCGATCACGTTGGTCTTCCCTCTGGAAGTGTCATGTGGCCGTCTGGAGCGTACGACCTTACATTCTCGTGAGCACCGCTGCCAGCATTCATGTACAGTTGCTCCATGCCTGCCACGTCTTTCAGCAATATCGCAGAAAGAACATGTAGTTTCTCGTAGCCCAATTACACGACTTCGTCCAAACTCAGTGTGATGTTGGCAGCAAACAACTTAATTTTATACTATATTAGTGACGCGGTGGTTTACAGCTTCTAAATAGTTTTGAAAACGCATGACTTGCACATTAGCGGTATACGAATTTATTGCAAGAAACCATTTTCGGGAACAGCAGAATACTATGAGGTACAAAATGATATTAAATTAATGGCGTCATTCTCGCGTTAAAGTCATTCTCGATAACATCATCTCACCTCCTCCAATTCAAAGGTAACTAACGCTCAAGAATGCTACCACGTGTATTTAGAACAAACCTGATTTGTATCCTAGAAGTAAGGCTACTAGCACCACTCTTATGCTGTTGGCGCGAAATCTGAACGGACATTATCTTTTAGATGTAGGAGCAAGCCTACCAACTTTCGTTTATGCTGCACAACTCCTTCTTGGTGCTGCGATTTTTTTTTCTGTCACTGTATAATGGCTCCTGCCCACACAACCATCTGTGCTATGAGAACCAGAGGGAATCGTGCTGATTGCATATTGACGTCCCACGAGTACATCATCATGCCAGGTGCTGTGCAATCTGAGAACTTTCATTTTCTCCTCAGAAAGTGCAAACAGGGATACTTCAATCGTGATGCAGCGTGCAGAACCTGGATTCGTCTGAATATACTTGTTGCCATACCTGCGTCTAACTTTGTCGTCGGACCTCTCTTCGCTGCTGCCTTAAGGGAAGCCTCAGCCATCGTCGCCGTACAGACAGTATGTGATGTCTCCTGACATCGACACACTGTCCGTGAGGAGGGGTGTCTTCTTGCAAACTAGCCCTCTCCTGAAGCAAGATACGTGATGTTGTTATACGTTTCTGCACTGCCGAACAAACAATATATCTGTACCCTTAGGCTCCAGTAATGTTGGTTCTTGTCCTTCAATTCAGTATTGCCGGCCGGAGTGGCCGAGCGGTTAAAGGCGCTACAGTCTGGAACCGCACGACCGCTACGGTCGCAGGTTCGAATCCTGCCTCGGGCATGGATGTGTGTGATGTCCTTAGGTTAGTTAGGTTTAAGTAGTTCTAAGTTCTAGGGGACTTATGACCACAGCAGTTGAGTCCCATAGTGCTCAGAGCCATTTGAATTCAGTATTGGAATGGCAGTCATCACATACTGATCAACACGAGCAGCAGTATTGCGGAATGATAGAAGTTCGTCTCGATAGGACATGATACTGCCACTGTGAAACTTCGACAAATGCTGGTAGATATACCTCCAAATTACACGTGACATAACATGACCCCTCTGGTATACCGGCAATTCACTTAGTAATTTTCCCTAACACAAAAAATTACTGCTATCTACCTAGTGCTGCTACTCTAAAATGCTAGTCAGCTGCGCAGGCACTCACGTAGAACATTTCATGCGAATTGATCTTTTCTTGCGCACTGTATTGCAGTTTTAACCGTCACCTATAATTTGGTTTTCACACCAATGGTTAAGAAAAGAAATATGCTTCAATAGAACAGCTGTAAGGTTCTGGCTGCTAGACACGGACAGCACCGTCGGGGAAGACATCTAGCATGAAGGGACGCAGGTGGTACGCTGCTGTCAGCGTGTCTCCCATTACTACCACAGGTCTCATGAAGCGCAGGAGAATGTCTCGCATAGCATAATACAGCACCCACCACCATTCGTCCATGGCGCGCTGCACATTTCGAGCCGCCGTTCACCTCGATGACGGCTTTTGTGGGGACGACCATCGACGTAGTGTAGGAAAAATGTGATTCACCCGAAGTGCAGACATGTTTACATTGATCGATGGTTGAATCCCGATGATCCTATGATCACTGCAATCGTAATTAACTGTGTCATTGGATCGCTTGTGAACAAGTAGGGGTCGTCTGCGGCAGAACTTGTAACCTCCCCCTCACTTATCAACCTTAATGACAGTGAAAAATTAAACCGCGTGTACCTAATGGAAATTTGGGAAAATCAATCGTCACCGAAGTTAAATTGTCGGTAAAGAGGGAGGAAAGGGTTACATCTAAATGAAAGGAAAAATGCTAATGAAACTGGTGGTAAATAATTTTGAAAAGGGGTAAAGTTAACAAAGATAGTAAATGTGCGGCCGTTACGTTATCAATTAACTAGCGGTAATTAGATATTTGAGATTTGGGGGAAATTACGGTCGCCAGTCCTATGGACAGTTACTATAGTAACTGAAAAAGAAAGGTTATTACACATATAATTAGCACTAGAAGCGTGACAACTGAAGGTTGACACGTGTAGTGTGAAAACTGAAAGTTTGTCAGAAGTAATAAATTTCGCTACACTCCAACTTAATTTAGCAAAAGAATTAATAAAACCGGAAAATTGAAAGTTAATGTAGTGACTGAAATTAATAGTGAGCTTTGTTTCTGAAGCACATCGAAATTCAGTAAAATACTGTTAGTCTTGGGCTACCTCAACAATCATTTCAAAAGCTACATGAATCTACGCAATTTAGAAATAAGAGATTTAACTTTGAAGTTGAATTAAATGATTCTGAACAATTAACAATAGTAAAATTTAATACGTACCAAGCTGAGCTGCAGTCACAGGTAAGCTAAAATATGGTTAAAAAACTCGCACTCTTAATTTGTGCTAGTGTAATCTAAATATTGTAGCCAGCTATGAATACCTTAACTGAACTTTGAAATTAAAGCAGTGAAATCGAATGATGCTGGCGTTTGAATTTCAACGACACTCGGGTTCATTCCGGAAAAGGAAGGGACCCTGCTTGGTAATGCAATTGGGACAATGAGCAACAAAGGTTCATGCTACGTTGCTGTAATTTAGTTATGAAAATGGAACAGTTTGAAAAGCTGAGGTCTGCCATACAGTTCTAAAACTTTACGTGCTTCCAGTCTTCCTTGTTGGTTGATTGAAGGTTTGAAGCCGTCGATCGAGGAGGTGGCGACAGTCACTCATTGTCGGCCGTCGCTGTTGCAGAAGCTGGATGTTGGCGCGCCTTCTTCTATACACGGTCACCAGGCGAAACAGGCTCTTGATGTGTGCCAGCTAATGATTCCTGTCCGCAACACCATGTCAGAAAACTATCATGGCAAGTCGAGCGCAATTATATGCTGCCCAATCACGAAAGTGCGGCAACTCGCGGGAGCGTCACACAACACACCTGCTCCACTGCACCACCCCAGCCAGACTACCTTTGCTCTGCCCGCGCTCCACGTGGCAGAGTGACCACTCCCAAAGATCCTACACACTTTGGTTCTCCACACGACCTATCGATGTAATCGTTCGATAGCATAGTTTTCATAAATGGTTCAAATTTCTCTGAGCACTATGGGACTCAACATCTTTGGTCATAAGTCCCCAGAACTTAGAACTACTTAAACCTAACTAACCTAAGGACATCACACGCACCCATGCCCGAGGCAGGATTCGAACCTGCGACCGTAGCAGTCCCGCGGTTCCGGACTGCAGCGCCAGAACCGCTAGACCACCGCGGCCGGCGCATAGTTTTCCCTAGGCCAGGAAATACAAATAACATTTACAAAACAAACCAATTATACATCGACATAAATGCATTAATAAATATATATATACAAATAGTAAAACAATTACAATATATAACGACACAGAAATGTCATATATTCAGGTAACAAAATAAGGAAAAATCTATAGTACAATAGATGGAAATAGAAGGACATGCATTTCCGGCGTTACACGTGCCCCACATTGTCTGAGGATGTTCGTGTAACGTAAACAGACTCCGAAAATGTCCCAAAAAAGAAACAGCGGAAATGCATATGCTCAAAACATCAACAAAATTTAGCATTCGTCGAATTAACCATAAATCAATTTTTAGACCATAATAATTGAGTGGAGACACTCCTAATCTTATTCCACTCTGTCATCTTGCACAAAATAAAACAGGTTGACAGCATATTAAAATTGATAGAAAACATAGAAAATGGTTTAGCTATTCCAAAATCATTAAAATTCGTAACACTATCAAGAAATGGAATACTATTTACAAAATTAATCAGAGTACATGGTCATAAAAACAGGTAGATCGAAATACGCAAATTAATAATTAATTACATAGAATACACATTTTTATGTAACCTTCTCATAATTAATATTCTCGCCATGAGAGTCCACTTAACGCTAAACAACAAAATAATATACAGCAGATCGACAAAAACATAGATATTGACAGCAGAATTCCTTCACATCAGCTGTCCGGGAAGAGAAACAACTCCGCCTTCTGTACCCTCAAGTACAAAGAATGCCGACAGCGGCACAAGAGCCGACAGCGACTCCGCCTCGCCACTATTGTTGCGTCCGCATGTGCGGCACGCTTGATCTCACTCGCCCTTGTAACGGCACTTCCAGAACGTCCGTTTCACTGAATTCTTTCGGAAAAACTCACTCCCGAGTAATATCAAGGAGTCCATTAACACTATCACAGTGGATAACTCAACATTGTCCATCATCATAAGCATGTACTAGCCTGAAATTTAAAACAGCGTCTAAGTACATCGGCAATGACTAGTAAATCACATATTTATGAAATCTTACAGCTAGTTACAAAATAATATTTACATTCCTTAATCTACTGTGACTCAGCTGAAAACTTAAAATAGCAGCTTGGATTTTTCAAATGATTAAGAATCAGTTACTCTTAAATCATTTAATCAAAATTAATTACATATTAATTACAACTTCTTTAATGTCCTCTTGGTCAGGCAAAAGCCTGGCAATCTAGCAAATCGTTAAATATTACACTCTATATTCACATACTGTACAAATAACCGATTCTGTGGTATTAACCAATCCTTGGTTGGTACAATTTCAAGTCTACAATGTTCCGTATGCCTAATAGTTTTCCAGAGCTTGGATACTCTAAGCAATAAGCATTTGTGTGAGGTATACCAATGACTTTATATGGTCCATTATATACAAACTTAAATTTAGAGATTTCATTGTCTATCTCACTCTATTTCTCATGAGCTTTTACAAGTACTGAGTCTCCGATTGCAAACTGAGCAAAACGCGCTTTAGCGTCATGACGATGTATGCGAGCATCGGCTTTTAGCTTCATTACTTCTCGCAAACGATCTTTTTTCACACCAATACTAATGTCAATTCGTGGAGGGAATTTGATTATCTCTTCCACTAAACTTTTACTTCTGTCATCCAACAGGATTTCCTCTGGAGAAAATCCCATAGATTCATGTCTCAAGGTGTTCATAATTCTCTCAAGTACTGCTACATATTTGCCGCATGCCCTATGGTGGTGATGGCAATACGTACGGCAAAGTCGGCCTAGCTCGCGCATATACCTCTCAGCGGGATTCCCAGCAGGACAATAAGCTGAAATATGGATCACTTTCACCCCATTACTTTCCATGCCTTCATTCCACAACTTAGAAGTAAATTGTGCCCCATTGTCTGATAGAATCGCCTTGGGCTTACCAATATGAACAAAATAATCGTTCACAAGCTTGCTATAGACCGCTTCGGCTGTAGCTTTCCTAATCGGGTATAGTTTGATGAACTAGGAAAAAGCTTCTAGCACTACTAGAATGTAGGCAAAGTTTCCTGATGACTTGGGCAAAGGTCCATACAAGTCCACGCACAGTAATTCAAAGGTGTCGTTAGGCCTTATACTTTGCATAGGACCACGACTCGTACAGTTGGTAACCTTCACCTTCTGACATAAATCGCAAGTTTTCACTCTGTCAGTAACGCGTTCTAAAATGAGGTTAAAATGCACTACTTCACTGAGCTTTTCCGTACATTTCTTTGGTCCACAGTGACCATACGCCAAATGGTAGTAGCCTATTATTTCCATGACTTATTTGGTGGGCCAGCATACCCGTCAAATATTACTATCTTCACCCTTACGTATGTACAAGATATGATCGTATATCTTGTAATACTTCCTTAATTTCTCTCCTTCTGGACTCCTTTCTCCTAACACTGGCACACTCTCCCGCCGTTGATTATTCCATACGGAATTTTCATTACGATGACACCTCGGTTTTCTTCTGTTATTGGGCCGCCAAAATTTCTCCACGCCCGGTCGGCCCCTCACCGGCGCGGCTAATGGTTTCCCTGTCTCGTCCCAGCAGATACGCTCCCCGGATGCTGCTGAGGCGGCTCATCACACCCTCTGGCGTTATTACTATTCTGCAAAGCCCGTATCACGCTAGTATGATACTGGTTTCCGTCATTCCTGTTATTATTTCATTGTACCGATTGTCATGACGGCCCGATCCACTATTGTTATTGCTGCCAAGATTGCGGTATGCATTATTCCCATAGTTATCGTTGTTGTGGTTGCTGTGGTACCCGTTGTTGTTACCACGGCCTCTACCACTGTCGCGATTATTGCGCCAATTATCCTCGTCCTCAACTCTTTCCAGGAAATCATTGATTGTCCTGTAATTGCTTCCTACGTAGCGTTTTGTATCATCTGGAAGCTTCTTGTAGAGTTCCCAGACCATTTCGGATTCCGTGCGGCGATCACGCAAATATTCCAACTTGCGGATCCAGCCCTCACAAAACTCCTTCATCGAGCCGCGCGAATTCGCATCGAAAGGCCTCGATACGACAAATTCGCGCCAGACACTTTGTTGTTTTTTCTCTGACCAGTATTCAGCCAGAAACAAATTTTTAAACTCGTCAAAAGTCAGGTTCGTGATGTTGAGGTTTAAGCCCCAACGCTTGGCATCACCAGCCAACACGTCAATAACCGCATTAATTTTTCTCTCATTACTCCATGATCTGGGTAAAACTCTTTCACAATTTTTAATGAAATCCGTCAGGTGTATACCGCCTTTTTTCAAGGGGTCGAACCGCTCCTATTTCGTCAACAATTCCGAACTATGTGCACAGATTGGCACATAGTTCTGTTTGTCGTCAAGTTTCTTTTCTAATTCCGACACTCTCGAAATTACTTGGCAAGTGGTTGTCGCAAGCGTTTCTTCTTCCCTTTTTTTCTCTTTGCAGGTATTAGCCTGCTTCGTCACTTTGGTATCTACTTCGGATACTAAAGCCTTTAAAATTTCCAACTTCTTTTGATCCTCTTTTTTCACTAATTGAATTTGTTCCGTCACCTTATTCTCGATGATCGGAGCAACTGCTTCTCCTACACTTTCCTCGATTCTGCTAATTTCGAAATAAAAACGAGTATTTATGCTCGCAATTCCCGCCTGAACGCCTATCATTTCCTGTTTAAGACTACCGATTTCGGTATTAATCACAACAATATCTTCTTTGATTTTATCAACTTCTGTGTTAACAACTCCAACATTGTTGTTAACAACATTAATAGCTTTATTCTGATTGTCTAGCTTTCGTTCAATTTTTTCAGACTGAACTTCTTGCTTGGCAGCCTGATCTTCTTGCTTGGCAGACAGAGCTTTAATTTCTGCCGATTGAGTCTTGATTTCGTTAATCAAAACATTCAATAAATCAGTTAAATTCCCGGAAGCTACCGGTTTTACTTCCGTAGCGGCTTCCTCTTTAATTGTCCCCCTGTATTCGTCATCAAGGGATCAGATTTGATTTTCACTTCCGATTCCGAAACATTTTCTAAAGTTTGGAATTCAATTTCTGCTCTTTGTTGCGTTTCGGCGGTCGCGTCTTTCATGCTAGCCGCCTGCACCTGAAAATGGGTACCGCGGTGCGCGTTTTCCACTGTTCGGCCGATTGTTCCGTATCCAAGTCTACCAAATTTTGGAAATTGTTGCCTTCACTCATTTTAATAATTTTCAATATAAATGCAAAATCTCAAAATCTATCTAGGATTCCTCACACTAATATTCTCGTTGACGTATCGACCATTTCGTAACCAGTACTTCGTTACGAGATTTGCACAATGCAAAATTCGTGTCCAGAACAACCTCAAATCCGAAGATTGTCCTGTCACCAGGTCGCCACGTATAACCTCCCCCTCACTTATCGACCTTAATGATAGTGAAAAATTAAACCGCGTGTACCTAATGGAAATTTGGGAAAAGCAATCGTCACCGAAGTTAATTTGTCGGTAAAGAGGGAGGAAAGGGTTACATCTAAATGAAAGGAAAAATGCAAACGAAACTGGTGGAAAATTAATTTTGAAAAGGGGTAAAGTTAACAAAGGAAGTAAATGTGCGGCCGTAACGTTATCAGTTAACTAGCGGTAATTAGATATTTGAGATTTGGGGGAAATTACGGTCGCCAGTCCTATGGACAATTACTATAGTAACTGAAAAAGAAAGGTTATTACACATATAATTAGCACTAGAAGCGTGACAACTGAAGGTTGACACGTGTAGTGTGAAAACTGAAAGTTTGTCGGAAGTAATAAATTTCGCTACACTCCAACTTAATTTAGCAAAAGAATTAATAAAACCGGAAAATTGAAAGTTAATGTAGTGACTGAAATTAATAGTGAGCTTTGTTTCTGAAGCACATCGAAATTCAGTAAAATACAGTTAGTCTTGGGCTTCCTCAACAATCATTTCAAAAGCTACATGAATCTACGCAATTTAGAAATAAGAGATTTAACTTTGAAGTTGAATTAAATGATTCTGAACAATTAACAATAGTAAAATTTAATACGTACCAAGCTGAGCTGCAGTCACAGGTAAGCTAAAATATGGTAACAAAACTCGCACTCTTAATTTGTGCTAGTGTAATCTAAATATTGTAGCCAGCTATGAATACCTTAACTGAACTTTGAAATTAAAGCAGTGAAATCGAATGATGCTGGCGTTTGAATTTCAACGACACTCGGGTTCATTCCAGAAAAGGAAGGGACCCTGCTTGGTAATGCAATTGGGACAATGAGCAACAAAGGTTCATGCTACGTTGCTGTAATTTAGTTATGAAAATGGAACAGTTTGAAAAGCTGAGGTCTGCCATACAGTTCTAAAACTTTACGTGCTTCCAGTCTTCCTTGTTGGTTGATTGAAGGTTTGAAGCCGTCGATCGAGGAGGTGGCGACAGTCACTCATTGTCGGCCGTCGCTGTTGCAGAAGCTGGATGTTGGCGCACCTTCTTCTCAACACGGTCACCAGGCGAAACAGGCTCTTGATGTGCGCCAGCTAATGATTCCTGTCCGCAACACCGTGTCAGAAAACTATCATGGCAAGTCGAGCGCAATTACATGCTGCCCAACCACGAAAGCGCGGCAACTTGCGGGAGCGTCACACAACACACCTGCTCCACTGCACCACCCCAGCCAGACTCCCTTTGCTCTGCCCGCGCTCCACGCGGCAGAGTGAACACTCCCAAAGATCCTACATGCTTTGGTTCTCCACACAACCTATCGATGTAATCGTTCGATAACATAGTTTTCGCTAGGCCAGGAAATACAAATAATTTTTACAAAACAAACCAATTATACATCGACGTAAATGCATAAATAAATGTATATATATACAAATAGTAAAACAATTACAATATATAAAGACACAGAAATGTCGTATCTTCAGGTAGCAAAATAAGGAAAAATCTATAGTACAATAGATGGAAATAGAAGAATATGCATTTCCGGCGTTACAAGCTCCATGTTCAAAAATGTACGATGAACGGTGTGCTCCGAAACACTTGTGCGTGCACTAGCATTGTGCTCTTTCGACAGAGATGTCATAGACCAATATCTACCCTATTTTACAGAGCAGACAAGCCTCCGAACCACACGTTCTCTGCAGAATCATGGTCATCCAACTATTTAGCTACTAGTAGTGGTTTCACTGCCCTTCGACCTCTTTCCGTAGATGCTCACGTCAGTAGCACGCGAACATTCGACAAGCTTCACCGTATCCGAGGTACTCGTTCAAAGGCTCTGCATAATAATAATCATCCCTTTGTTAATGTCGCTTATCTCAATGGATTTGTAAGCCATATCTTCCTTACAAGATCGTAAGTGCTACATTTCCCAATCTGAGAAGCGGAATTAATCTTTTACATCAACGCACGTAAATTAAGCTTGCATTGGAGATCCCAGGAGTCTCGTAGCAGATTATTTCATTATCTCAGCCCTTGTAATCCTGAGACGGAGAAAATATCATCAAAATCACATTTGGGTTCTCGGGCCGGTGCTCCGAAAATCCTAGACCAATGACAACATTCGCGAGAAAGGCCTAGTCACAATCGCGTTCTTCCCACGACGTAGCCCATTGCAGTCAAATCACCACATTGAAACAATCTCACTAACGATAAAAATAAATACAGATCCCATAACAGCCGTAGCATATATCTTGTTTTCTTTCACTTTACAGTACTCATTCGCAAGCGAACACTCGTACTCTTCTCTTAACTGGAAGGAATGAGTGATCAAAATTGGTTGAACGTTTAAGACGCTCAAAAATTCAAGACTAAATCGCTCTAATAAGTATAATATCGCCCATCGAAAAAACCACTGCCGCTTGTCAACGCAAAGTTTTGAATGACTTGACAGGCTAACATTCTTCGTATACTTATGTTATTATTTATTCGTCGTATGCTAAACTAAGATGTACAAATTACAAAGTACAGATAAAAAAATTTTACATTGAAAAACTACAAATCACAAATTAAACAGAAAATTAATACCAGTCACAACTTCTACGAAGAATAACTTTAACACAGTGTTCAGCATTCAGATATCTCTATCAATATACTATACCTAATGAGAAACTTCAGCTGTAGGTTGCAGGATAACAATGCATTTTCCAAAAGATCTTCACTGTGCTCCACGGTGTGCTCTGCTGCCCGTCCCGTCTGTGTAGCGTAGCTCCAGTTGTTAATTTTCCAACTCGTGTTCAGCAAAATAGTAGAACCCTCCATGACAACATTTTTATACAGTGCTGAGCTTGAAGCAATTAATGTGTGTCCAGTTGTTAACGGACTATCTGGTCGGGTCACACAAGTAATGGGAATCGACAATACAACTTACATCGCTTAGGCAGGTTGACACATAGCAATGCGTCTTATGAATGAGAACAGGATATAGTGTTTGAAGAGAAAGTTACAACAGGTGTGATAGGGCGACGTAGTTGTAGAAAGAGATGCTAATGTCAAGTGCTATTTATTCTGTAGTTAATTTGTGCCAATGTTTGAATGCGGCCCTCCTAAAACGTTATCCGCAAAATACATTAAAAAAAGTAAGCATTTAAAAACTGAGGGAACTGAAATCTCACTCAAGGGGAAACGAGAAACTTCCGTAAAGCATTAGTCAACATTTTAGATTACTTGCATACTACAGAAAATACCGCTATATTTTAAGGTCACATTATATTTTTAAATACTGCCATAGTTGATGCAAGTCCTGACAGGAATTAATAATGCAGGTAAAAAGATGAAAACTATATGGGATATTGTCAAATGGGAGTCAGGACAGCTAAGCAATGAAAAAGATACAATAACAGTTAAACTAAATGAGAGTGTTGTAGCTGATAGCTCAGAAGCTGCTAGTACTTTTAACAACCACTTTCTAAATGTAGCAGTAAAAGTAGGGTTAAGTGGTTCAAATAAAGCTGCAAGAGAATATACTAAAAATTGCGTTTCACAAAACTTTAAACAACTAGAAGCAGCACCCGCATTCATTACACAAATTAATGGAATTAGAAAAGTTCTGAAAGACAAAGGCGCATATGGTTAAGAAGGAATTCCAAATATAAGTTGTCCTAACTCAATACCTTATGCGTGGATAGCACAGGGGATTTTTCCAGGGTAAAATATGCTATTGTTAAGCCTCTTTGTAAGACAGGTAACAAGAAAGACTTAAATAATTATCATCCATTTTCCTTAATGATACCTTTTTCCAAAATATTCGAAAAAGTAATGAACTTAAAAGCAGTGTCGTATTAAAGTAGGAGAATGTATCTGGCATATCACAGTTCTGATTCCTGAAAGAATACTCAACTACAATTGCTATTTACACGTTCACTCACCGAACACACTGATCAACCGGAACATTATATCCACCGACCTACTATCGATATAATCCCGTCGAAGCGACAGCAGCGTCATCTGGCGAGAAATGACTGCTAGTCAGATACACGCACGGTGCATGTAGTATCAGTGTGTGTGCTGTCCGTGTGTAGAATGAGGGACACGCGCAATCTATTTGGGTTTGACCGAGGGCAGACTGTGATCGCCCGGAGGCTCTGCACGAGCATTTCGGAGGCTACACAACTTGTCGGGTGTTCGAGGAGTGCTGTGGTGCGTGCCTTCAACACGTGGCAAAACCAAGGTGAAACTACGTCTAGACTTCGTGGGGATGTCGGACGTCATAGGCACAGTGAACTGCGGTGGAACTAACATCAGAAATTGATGTTAGACAAAGTACAAGTGTTTGAAAACACACATTGCACCGAGCACTCCTAACGATGAGCCTCCGCAGCTGACGATCCATGCTTGTGCCAATGTTCACTTGAAGACATCGGCCGCTACAGTTGGAATGGGAACGTGACCATCGGCACCGCCGCTGGCGCAATTATAGAGCGTTGCAAGATCTGATTAATCCCGATACCTCCTTCATCTTGCTAATGTGAGGGCGCCAATCCGTCGTCTTCCAGTGGAACAGCTCCTTGACACCTCTGCTGCGGGACGGAGACAAGCTCGCAGTGGCTCCATTATACTCCGGGGATCATTCACAGGGGCATCCGCATTTTACAGTAAGACAATGCTCACGTGTCACAAGGCCACGAGTGTGATGGAGTGATTCGAGGAGCACAGTGGAGAGTTTCAGCTGATGTGCTGGGCCCTCAACTCACCAGATCTGAACCCTACCGAACACATATGGAGGGTACTTCTTCGAAACGTTGAACATAAAAACGATTCTCATATAAAAGTTCATGAGTAATTGACGTTCTTGAAAACTGTATAACCGATTTTTTAAATTAATTTTGTAAAATGAAAACTTTTTGTTACAACGTAAATGAAAGAAGGTTTCAAGCTACATACATCCATTTCTGATAAATCTAATTTCTAAAAAATAATTTTTGAAAAATATGAAATTTCTTAACATAATACACACGGCAGAGAACACAATGTAAAACAAAATTTAGCAGGATTTTACATTTTCGCACAGAGGCAGAACACAAGAAACTTCCACTCTGCCCTGGAATGAGCTCTCGTTTGACACAAGTGGAATTGCAAACGGTGGTGGTCTTGGGTCTACATCTACATCTATGTCTACATAGATACACCGCAAGCCAACGTACAGTGCGTGGCGGAGGGTGCACCGCACCACTACTGGTCATTTTCTTTCCTGTTCCACTTGCAAGCGGAGCGAGGGAAAAACGACAATTTGTATGTCTGCGTATGAGCCTTAACCTCTCCTATCTTAAATTCGTGGTCCTTACGTGCAGTGTATGTTGGCGGCAGTGGAATCGTTCGGCAGTCGGCTTCAAATAGCGGTTCTCTAAATATTCTCAGTATTGTTCCTCGAAAAGAACGTCGCCTTCCCTCCAGCGATTCCCATTTGAGCTCAGGAAGCATCTCCGTAACTCTTATGTGTTGTTAGAACCTGCCGGTAGCCAATATAGTAGCCCGCCTTTGAATTGCTTCGATGTATTTCTTTAATCCGACCCGGTACGGACCCCAAACACTCTAACAGTACTCAAGGATAGGTCGCACCAGCGTCCTATATGCCGTCTCCTTTACAGTCGAACCACTCTGTCTTAAAATCGTCCCAATAAACCGAAGTCGACCATTCACAATCCCTACCACAGTTCTCACATGCTTGTTCCAGCTCATATCGCAACATTACGCCCAGACATTTACACGACTGTCAAGCAGAATACTAGTAATACTGTATTCGAACACTATAGGTTTGATCGTCCTACTCATCCGCATTAGCTAACATTTTTCAACATTAAGGGCTAGCTGCCACACCATCTGGAAATTTTGTCTAAGCCGTCTTGTGTCTTCCTACAGGCACTCAACTTCGACACCTTGCTGTACACCACGGCATCGTCAACAAACTACCGCAGATTGCTCCCCACCCTGTCCTCCAAATCATTTATGTATTTAGAGAAAACATCGGTCCTATCGTATTTCCCTGTGGCACTCGTGACAATACCCTTGTCTCTGATGAACACTCGCCATCGAGGACGACATACTGGGTTCTAATATTTAAGAAGTCTTCGAACGATTCAGATGTCTGCGAACTTATTCGATAAGCTCGTACCTTTGTTAACAGTCTGCAGTGGGATACTCTGTCAAAAGCTTCCCGTAAATCTAGAAATATGGAATCTACCTGTTTCTCCTTCATCTATAGTTCTCACTATATCGTGTGAGAAAAGGGCAAGTTGAGCTCCGCCCGAACGATGCTTTCTAAAATCATGCTGATTCATCGACATAATCTTCTGAGTCTCAAGATGGTTTCCATATTCGAACTGAGAATATGTTCAAGGATGCTGTAGCAAACAGAAGTTAGGGATAGTGGTCGGTAATTTTGCGGGTCCGTTCTTTTACCCTTCCTATATACTGGAGTCAGATGCGCTTTTTCCCAGTCGCTTGGGGCTTAGTACTGGGCTAGAGATTCACGATAAATGCAAGCTAGGTAAGGGGACAATGCTGTAGATTAGTTTTTGTATAATCGAACTGGGATTCCATACGGGCTTGGTGATTTATTTTCTTTCAAATCTTGCAGCAGTTTCTCTACGCCAGGGATGCTTATTATTATGTCATCCATACGGGAGTCCGTCCGATGGTCAAATGATGGTATGTTTGTATGATTCTGGGTGAAGGATTTCTTGGACGTGAAATCAAAAAAATCGTCTTCGTTTTGCTATCTTCAACAGCCACACCAGACTGGTCAACAAGGGACTGAATGGAAGCCTTAGACCGGCTTAGGGATTTTTCGTAAGACTAGAATTTTCTTCGGTTCTCTGCTAGATCTTTTGCTAAGTCGTGACGGTGGTAGTTATAGTATGCTTCGCGCATGTACCTTTTCAGTGGAATGCACGCTGCAGACCGTCGGTCTTGGAGCTGTCCTTGAAGCAACCGAACTGTAACAGTTCTTGTGTCACTGTAGTGCCAACTGCTGCTCAAATTGCTGCTGCAGACGCAGTACTACACGCCAGAGACATACGTCGAGCACGATGCTCTTCCCACTCGGAAGGGCCACTTGGCCGTCTGGAGCCCGGTCTTACTGTGACTGTACATTCTGGTGACCACTCTTGCCAGCAGTCATGTGCAATGGCGACATTCTTGCCAAATCTTTCTGCAATACCACATGAAGAGCATCCAACTTCCATAGCCCTATTACGCGACCTCGTTCAAACTTAATGAGATGTCGATAACGCAGTCTTTGTTGCGTTGAAGGCATTCTTGACTAAAATCAACCAATCTCAAAGGTAACCTACGCTGACGACCGCTACAGAGTGTATTTAAAGGAAAGTTGATTTACATCCTCATAGTGGTGCCACTATGTGACAGAAGCGAAATTTGAATACTGCTTCCGTTTAAGTCCCACAAATCCTTCTTGGTGTTGCGATTTTTTTCCCTCTGTGTATTTACTGTACGAAAGTCCTGACTGACTTTCGAAGCGTGGTGTTATTCAGATTTCGCCGAATGACCTTCCCCTGTGGCCTGGCCTAGATTTAAATAAGGCAACACGTTCTCGGATAATCGCTGTGCGACACGGGAAACGTTTCAGCGTCGTCCAGCCGGACAGCCACTGGCTCTGAATAATCCAGAGCGGCGCGGCGGCCCCGCGCTACCCCAACACTATCTCCAGTGCGCAGGCGCAGTCCGCCGGCAGCTCCGCCTGCTGGCAAGCTGCCAGCGAGGAAGCTTAATACTTCAGCGAGGCGTCGCGCCGAACAAATCCTCACCTGACGGCACTCACCGTTGCCTGTCGGCGCCAAATGTAATCCCCTTTGTGCTGCTCACGTGATACACGTTAACACCTTGCTCTTTCCTGTCATTACTTTAAATTCCATGTAAAATACAATGCACATTCACAAATTCTGCGGAATTGACAGTGCTACGTAAGGATCGTAAGCCAGCTCGCACATTTATTTATATTGTGACTCCCGATAAAAAAAATCTAAGCACACCATTGTTGGTATTCATACACTTTTTAGGCTGGCCGAAGTGGCCGTGCGGTGCTAGGCGCTGCAGTCTGGAACCGCGAGACCGCTACGGTCGCAGGTTCGAATCCTGCCTCGGGCATGGATGTGTGTGATGTCCTTAGGTTAGTTAGGTTTAACTAGTTCTAAGTTCTAGGGGACTAATAACCTCAGAAGTTGAGTCCCATAGTGCTCAGAGCCATACACTTTTTACCGCGGGCCTACTGTGAGTTGATTGATCCTACGTGTTTACTCTACAATTTAATGGAACCATTTTCAGAGTATTTCTCGGACGCTCGTCTCTCGAATATCACGTGGGAGAAATAATTATCTAAATCTTGCTCCGATTCCTCTCATTTCATCACTTTGTTGAGTAATCAGTACTCAGTACTCTCCATAAGCGGGCCCTAGGTTGGAGCCAATAAGTTAATTTGGAATTCGGAGGAGAAAGCTAGTCATTGAAATTTCGCAAAAAGATCTCGCTGCAATGAAACCAGTCTTTGATTTAATGATTGCCACCCCTACTCGCTTAATATTTCCATGACATTTCCCTATTTCATGATACCACAAAACGAGCTGCCCACTTGGAACGATCTTGATGTCCTCCGTCAATCCATTCTCTTAAGGATCCAATATTGTCCTGTAGTACTTTAGAAGAGCACTGACAAGTTTAGTGCAAGAAGTATATTTAATAGGTGAATTGCATCTTCTAAAAATTCTTCCAATAAAACGCAGTGTTGGATTCGCCTTCCCCATAGCATTTAATATGTGTCGTTCCAGTTCAAGGAATTCGTAAATGTAATCCCTATGTTTACAGTTACATGGAAAATATTCAAATTTGTGCGGTTTAACGCCCAAGCAAACTGTAATTGATTTTTTTTTCTTTTGGAAGTCATGTGGAATACCTCGTATTTTTTTTACTGTTGAAGCTAAACTGCACTTTCCGCACCACTCAGATGTATAATATAAACCGAATTTTAATTTGTTTTCATCTCCAGATACGTTTACTAGACAGCAAAGGGCAGCATCATCTGAAAACAATCTAATTGTCTCCTAAATCGCATATATAGATTAAAAACAACAGAGTGGTTATGACGCAACCCATAGAATGTGAACATGGTGGTATGTTGCGCTAGTATTTGTGTAACACTGTTTTGCCATCTTTCAATCATATGTTCCCCGCCGAGAGAATTTTCATTGAGGAGTATAATTTTCGTGTTAATACCATATACTAACGCCTCTAGCCTTAACAATGATCTCAGTTCAGTGAGGAACACAGTCCTCCTTTTCATCCACATACTGACATTGGTTCTATTATGGCATTGTATGGTATGTGCAGACATACTACTTATCGTCTTATTCATTTGAATTGTGACAATAACACCTCTCGGCGACTTAATCTATTTAGCCCTCATACAATTATGCCGAATATACTGGGATTCAAGTGATTGATACTATGCAGCCTAGGCCTCAGAACAACAATCATAATGATGTAACACTACTGGTGCACTTTAAAATCTGTATTAAAAGACTTTTCCTACGTCATCACTTTGTGACATAGCATTGGCAGTGCATTCCACTCTGCATGCTCAACTGACTCGTAATTAATACATTAAATGTATTGGAGAATATGGACAGCCTTCAGCTGTGGAATGGAATGACGACAATGGAAATTTTTGGAGGACCGGGACTCGAATCCGGATTCACCACTTATCGCGAGCGGTCACTTTACCAGTTGGTTATCCGTGCATGACTCAGGGCCAAACCCAAACTTGCATATGTCGTCAGTAAGTTAAAATAATGAAGGACAGGGAATTATCAGGTGGAATCACATGTAGAATGATATTACAGAAGTCCGGTCCTATACTACTACAGTATTCAGAGAAAGTTGGGCGGGGTGTGGTGGAGATGACCAAGTTACGCTCAAGAGCACGAGGGAAACTAGGACGGTTCTACAAAAATAATAACTGAAGGCCTAACCCAACGAAAACGCAAGTCTGTGCTTCACAAAAAAAAAAAAAAAAATCCCTGACAGGCCAACCAACAACTAAATATGTTATTGAATGGCATTCAACTTCAACATTCATTTTCCCCAAAGTATCCTGGGGTGACCTTTTGATCGGACCCTAACGTTCATAACGCATTGTCAAAACACCAAAATGAAAGTATCCGCAAGGAATAAAATCATACGAAAACTAAGGGGATCTAACTGGGGAGCACAGCAAGTCACTATTCGGACTTCGGCTTTGTCGTTGTTGCTACTCTGCAGGCGAATATGCAGCGCCTGTCTGGTATTAGCTCCTGTCACGCTAGGCACGTGGACACCGCTCTGAATGAGACGTGCCGCATAATCACCGGGTGCCTGAGACCCACTAAGGTGGAGCAGTTCTATCATCTAGCAGGTACAGCTCCGCCCGACATCAGGCGTGGAGCAGCTGCTCAAGCAGAAGGACGTAGAGCCTTGACATCTGTTGTTTTTAATCTATATATGCGATTTAGGAGACAATTAGATTGTTTGCAGATGATGCTGCCCTTTGCTGTCTAGTGAACGTATCTGGAGACGAAAACAAATTAAAATTCGGTTTATATTATACATCTGAGTGGTGCGGAAAGTGCAGTTTAGCTTCAACAGTAAAAAAAATGCGAGGTACTCCACATGACTCACCCATTATGTGGCCATTCGCCAGCAGCGTCTCGCTTGAAGTCTAGAAAAAGTTTTGTAATGGTCTATGTAAACAACAACATCACAAATCAAAGGCTAGTCATGTGGAGAAAGAGAGTAGAGACTGTTCCTCTAGGCTGGGTACAACTCAAAGAAGAACTACCTCCCAGTGATAATGAGAGCTGGTGTACCTGGAGCTCCCTCAGCAGATTACGAACTGGTGTTGGGCGGTGTAGAGAAACTCATGTAAGATGGGGATACGCTAGAGGACACTCAACATGTGAGTGTGGAGAGGAGCAGACGATGTCTCACCTGCGCAACTGCCATCTGTGCCCGTCGTCATGCACCGAAGAAGAGTTGATGCAGGCCAGTTCTAAAGCCTTGGATGTTGCCTGTTAATTTAATTCAATGTCTGTTAGTCTATACTTAAGTCTATTTATGAATGTTCATTTAGGTACAATCACTTCTAACTGTATGCTAACGGTAATGCTTTGAACGTAGCTCACTTTTGGGCAAAAGCAAGTTAATTATAGATTTCTCTGTCCTTTTCATGTTTACATGGTAATGTCCATTGTCTACTTACATATTTTATAACTGTTAATTTCTGTTAGTTCCCTTGCAATTGATGCCTTTGACAGGAATTAAAAAAAAGGAAAACGTCATTGACAGTAACACATTGATTAAGAAGTAGTACAGGACTGTCTTTCAAAGCGCTGCGGCACAGTACAGCCGGCACAACAGCGCCTCGTCAGTGGCAGGAGCAATACCGCTAGTCCAACGAAGCAGCTGTTGCGTCGCGGGAAGGCCGTCGACCAGGGGACTCCAGCGGCCTCCAGATCTACGAATCGGTCCCTACACTCACTGATGTTTGGAGGGTCGACCTGCACTGCATAGCCTCCTCTTTTATTGGATAGCTGCAGCTGACGCAAGGGCAGAGATTACGCACTGGGCAGTCGCCAATCAGCACCCAGCAATCAGACACTTGTTAAGATGGGTGGGATATTTATGTTGGCGCTCGCAGTGCGCTCTGCGGCGGCGGGGCTGGCTACGACATCATGTGCTATTCCCTCGCTCTCAGCTAATGATTTCAGGCTTACTCAACTTCAATTTTCAGAATCTCTTTCCTGCTGGATTGACACCTGAATACTCATTGCTGCATCGTACCTAGCCTTCCTTACGAAACTTTGCTTTGTCACTAGTATGGCGGTATCTCTCGCCTTTCATGATGTTATTATGCTTCGCTTGCAGACTTAGGTGCTCCATCGTTCCCCAATATTGTGATAGCTGTCGCGTTTGCTGCAACTTGCTCAGCATTTCCCCCTAGCTGAAAATCTACTGATCATTGAGAGGAGCATAAGAAAATGGAGAAATTTGTTATAATAAGTTCAGTGAAAACAGAATTGTGTGATCCGAGTGCAGAATTACGAAGATACACTGTGATCAAAAGTATCGGGACACCTGGCTGAAAATGACCCAACGTGGCTCTCTCCATCGGTAATGCTAATATTCGATATGGTGTTGGCCAGACCTTAGCGTTGAGAGCAGCTTCCACTCCCGCAGGCATACGTTCAGTAAGGTGCTGGAAGGTTCCTTGGGGAATGGCAGCCCATTCTTTACGGAGTGCTACACTAAGGAGAGGTATCGATGTCGGTCGGTGAGGTCGGGCACGAAGTCGGTGTTCCAAAACATCCCAGAGGTGTTCCATAGGATTCAGGTCAGGACTCTGTGCAGGCCAGTCCATTACAGGGATGTTATTGTGGTGTAACCATTCCGCCACAGAACGTGCATTATGAAGAGGTGCTCTATCGTGTTAAAAGATGCAGTCGCCATCCCCGAATTGCTCTTCAACACTGGGAAGCAAGATGATGCTTAGGACATCAGTGTAGGACTTTGCTGTGACAGGGGCACGCAAAACAACTAGCGTGCAAGCCCCCTCCATGAAAACCACGATCATACCATGACACCACCGCCTCCGAATTTTACTGTTGGCACTACACACCCTGGCAGATGACGTTCACCGGCCATGCACCAAAGCACATCCTGCCATCGGATCGACACATTGTGTACCGTGATTCGTCACTTCACTCAACGTTTATTCACTGTTCAATCGTCCGATGTTTACGCTCCTTACATCAAGCGAGGCGTCGTTTGGCATTTACCGGCGTGATATGTGGCTTATGAGTAGGCGCCCGACCATGAAATCCTAGTTTTTTCATCTCCCGCCTAACTGTCGTAGTACTCGCAGTGGATCCTGATACAGTTAGGGATTCCTTTGTGATGGTCTGGATAGATGTCTGCCTAATGCACATTACGACCTTCTTCAACTGTCGGCGGTCTCTGTCAATCACCAAGCGAGATGGCGCAGTGGTTAGCACTCTGGAGTCGCATTCGGGAGGACGACGGTTCAAATCCGCGTCTGGCCATCCTGAGTTAGGTTTTCCGTGATTTCCCTAAATCGCTTCAGCCAAATGCTGGGATGGATCCTTTGAAAGGGCACGGCCGATTTCTTCCCCATCCTTCCCTAATCCGAGCTTGTGCTCTGTCTCTAATGATCTCGTTGTCGACGGGACGTTAAACACTAAACTCCTCCTCTTCCCCTGTCAATCAACAGACGAGACCGGCCTGTACTCTTTTGTGCTGTACGTGTCCCTTCACGTTTCCACTTCACTATCACATCGGAAACAGTGGAAGTAGAGATGTTTAAGAGTGTGAAAATCTCGTATACAGACGTATGACACAAGTGACCTCCAGTCACCTGACCACGTTCGTAGACTGCGAGTTCCGCGGAGCGCCCCATTCTGCTCTCTCGTCTAATGACTACTGAGGTCGCTGATACAGAGTACCTGGCAGTAGGTGGCAGCACAATGCACCTAATATGAAAAACGCATGTTTTTAGGGTTGTTCGGATACTTGTGATCACATAGTGTATCTGAACTTTACTTCAGCTTAATGATCCCAATTAACGTGAGCCAGATCGGAGCAGGGACAGCCATTATTGTGTAACAGGATGGTGGAGTCCACAAAAACTAAGATCAGTTTGATGGGGATCAGGCTACTGCGTCAAGAAGTTTCGAAGCTCAGCAGAGGTTCACTAATCATGGCGTAACTAGGAATACTTTGTAGTTTCCAAAGGCAGACACACTTTCAGTTCATCCAGGTGGAAGAGTCAAAGGGAGAGCAGAAGTGAAGAGGGGAAAAAACTAAAGCAATGTCGTAGTTAGAAGGTAGGATAGATTCTGTCCGGTATAGTTATGAGAATGTCTCCAATAGAGCATCGGATTTAAACTAGTATAATGTTAAAACATTATTAATTCTTGAGGTGGATGGGTGGACGTCACTGTTGTCTTGGGAAATTTCGGACGTGCGACGAAAGTCAGTGTTACAGTTCTGGAATAATAAGAATTTTTTGCTCTTATTAAGTCAAGAGCCAACGGCCTTGCCGCAATGGTAACACTGGTTCCCGTCAGATCATCGAAGTTAAGCGGTGTCGGGCTGGGCTAGCGCTTGGATGGGTGACCATGCGGTCTGCTGAGTGCTGTTGGCAAGCGCGGTGCGCTCAGCCCTTGTGAAGAAAACTGAGCAGGTACTTGGTTAAGAAGTAGCGGCTCCGGTCTCGGAAACTGACGTACGGCCGGGAGAGCTGTGTGCTGTCCCTCCATATTCGCATCCAGTGACGCCTGTGGGCTAAGGGTGACACGGCGGCTAGTCGGTACCGTTGTGCCTTAATGGCCTGTCCGGGAGGAGTTTTTAAGTCAAGAACGTCAATTTTAGTAAAGTCGTGTAGGACATGAATGGTGTTTACAATGTATATTTTGATTCGTGACAGTGTACGCAGAATTAGACGATGGCAGAAAAACCCAAAGCTATCAGTCCATTTCACGTCAGTAAGTCAGTGTTATGATTTTTTCACCGCTGATGACTACTTGGTTGCCATTGTGAGGTTTTCTTATTTATTTATTATTTTTTTGCGCCTTGGAGAACTTCAGCGTATTAGTTGCCAGCAGTTCCTAAACTATATTAGCGTATTAGTTTGAAGTCCTTCGTGGCAGGTGGCAACAATCATATGCTACAAAGCAAGGCAGAATTTTTGTCGTATACTAGTGTAAATTCTTGGAGTAGTAACTTACCTTTGAGAGTCGATAGTGTCGGGGCGAGAGAAAGAAGTTACGGTTACTTTAGCTCTGTGAATTCGGTCAGAAGTGTTGTAGCTTTGCACAGTTGGTGTCAGTTTTGTACAGCTATAAAATTGGAAGACACGGTGGCTCAATAGTATATAGATGTTATTCATTTACAAGTGGACCAACACCCCGACCCCAGAGTGTTGGTATCTTAGAAGAAGTCTTTCATCAGAGTACGTATGGTAGGACGCAACGTAGTAGCAGCTGCACTACAGATGAGCTCAGGTAAGTTTAACAGGTCGAAGTTGTGCTGTTGGCAGAGGCAGAGCCGACACCTGGTTCTGATATTGAACAGAGCCACTCACCCCTGTTACGCTTCTTCTTCATGACGTGAGCACTTTGTTTATGGTACGTAATTTCCCCTCGCCTTCAACTAGAGTGTTTTGGTTCGGTTGCCAATAAATACCAAATAAAATTAACATTAAGTACGAGAGGAAGTAGCGGAGAATATTTCAAGGTCACATTGTGCACATTTTCGGAGTGCACCCATTGAATAACAACTTCTCTCTGGCAATTCTGAGTTTGGTAATGATAAATTTCCATGACTTTCTTTATAATGGAGTCGCAGTGTGACTGAGTGTTATGCTTCTTGGAATCTTATTTTCTTATTTCTTTTGCAGTGAACATATAGTGCGTAGTGTGACGTTCACCCTGTTGTAGAAATAATTCAAAAGCCAAGATCGCTTAAATACTATTTACTACACTACTGGCCATTAAAATTGCTACACCACGAAGATGACGTGCTACAGACGCGAAATTTAACCGACAGGGAGAAGATGCCGTGATATGCAAACGATCAGCTTTTCAGAGCGTTCACACAAGGTTGGCGCCGGTGGCGACACCTACAACGTGCTGACATGAGGAAAGTTTCCAACCGATTTCTCATACACAAACAGCAGTTGACCGGAGTTGCCTGGTGAAAAGTTGTTGCGATGCCTCTTGTTCGTGTAAGGAGGAGAAATGCGTACCATTCGCACTGACGGCGCTTTGAACAGTGGACGTTACATTTCAGATGTGTTACGACCCGTGGCTCTACCCTTCATTCGATCCCTGCGAAAGCCTACATTTCAGCAGGATAATGCACGACCGCATGTTGCAGGTCCTGTACGGGCCTCTCTGGATACCGAAAATGTTCGACTGCTGCCCTGGCCAGCACATTCTCCATATCTCTCGCCAATTGAAAACGTCTGGTCAATAGTAGCCGAGCAACTGGCTCGTCACAATACGCCAGTCACTACTCTTGATGAACTGTGCTATCGTGTTGAAGCTGCACGGGCAGCTGTACCTGTACACGCCATCCAAGCACTGTTTGACTCAATACCCAGGCGTATCAAGGCCGTTGTTACGGCCAGAGGTGGTTGTTCTGGGTACTGATTTCTCAGGATCTATGCACCCCAATTGCGTGAAAATGTAATCACATGTCAGTTCTAGTATAATACACTCCTGGAAATGGAAAAAAGAACACATTGACACCGGTGTGTCAGACCCACCATACTTGCTCCGGACACTGCGAGAGGGCTGTACAAGCAATGATCACACGCACGGCACAGCGGACACACCAGGAACCGCGGTGTTGGCCGTCGAATGGCGCTAGCTGCGCAGCATTTGTGCACCGCCGCCGTCAGTATCAGCCAGTTTGCCGTGGCATACGGAGCTCCATCGCAGTCTTTAACACTGGTAGCATGCCGCGACAGCGTGGACGTGAACCGTATGTGCAGTTGACGGACTTTGAGCGAGGGCGTATAGTGGGCATGCGGGAGGCCGGGTGGACGTACCGCCGAATTGCTCAACACGTGGGGCGTGAGGTCTCCACAGTACATCGATGTTGTCGCCAGTGGTCGGCGGAAGGTGCACGTGCCCGTCGACCTGGGACCGGACCGCAGCGACGCACGGATGCACGCCAAGACCGTAGGATCCTACGCAATGCCGTAGGGGACCGCACCGCCACTTCCCAGCAAATTAGGGACACTGTTGCTCCTGGGGTATCGGCGAGGACCATTCGCAACCGTCTCCATGAAGCTGGGCTACGGTCCCGCACACCGTTAGGCCGTCTTCCGCTCACGCCCCAACATCGTGCAGCCCGCCTCCAGTGGTGTCGCGACAGGCGTGAATGGAGGGACGAATGGAGACGTGTCGTCTTCAGCGATGAGAGTCGCTTCTGCCTTGGTGCCAATGATGGTCGTATGCGTGTTTGGCGCCGTGCAGGTGAGCGCCACAATCAGGACTGCATACGACCGAGGCACACAGGGCCAACACCCGGCATCATGGTGTGGGGAGCGATCTCCTACACTGACCGTACACCACTGGTGATCGTCGAGGGGACACTGAATAGTGCACGGTACATCCAAACCGTCATCGAACCCATCGTTCTACCATTCCTAGACCGGCAAGGGAACTTGCTGTTCCAACAGGACAATGCACGTCCGCATGTATCCCGTGCCACCCAACGTGCTCTAGAAGGTGTAAGTCAACTACCCTGGCCAGCAAGATCTCCGGATCTGTCCCCCATTGAGCATGTTTGGGACTGGATGAAGCGTCGTCTCACGCGGTCTGCACGTCCAGCACGAACGCTGGTCCAACTGAGGCGCCAGGTGGAAATGGCATGGCAAGCCGTTCCACAGGACTACATCCAGCATCTCTACGATCGTCTCCATGGGAGAATAGCAGCCTGCATTGCTGCGAAAGGTGGATATACACTGTACTAGTGCCGACATTGTGCATGCTCTGTTGCCTGTGTCTATGTGCCTGAGGAGGGTATTTTCTAAAATCATGTGGCACGTATCCACCGTTCGCCTGAACTGACCGGCAACCCCTCAAACAACTTTCCATGACGGGCTTGCATAAGTCTTAGGCGTTGCCTCTCCGGACTGCGGCGATCACAAGGACGACAGATGGCAAGACAAGCGCCACCAGAGGTCCTCCGTGCCAGACACCTGTTTCCTAATCCGTGTCACATGTGCGGAATTGAATCGACACGAATTCCTCCTCGTCCCGGCCATCTAGAGCGGCGCAAGCCAACAAGTCGGCAGTTTGCTCCAGCGGAGCTCTGGGTCAATTCGTGAGCCAGCTCGTAGCAGACCATCAGCCAGTGCCCGGGTGGAAGCTACCGCAGGAGGACCTACGACTTTCCAGAGAGATCCTGCGACGTACCTGTCGGCCAGCTATGCCGAACGCCCAGCCACCGTCGGTAGGGATTATCAGTGGCATAGTCTTCACGTACCACTACGTTGATTCACTGAGTGTTCCATGCGTATGCCTGTTCGTTTCTGAGAAGTTGTATTATTTTTTATTCAGAAGTGTTTTCCTTTGTTTCTGAATCTCTCTACTGTGATCGTAATAAACCATTGTTCTTGTTTAACTATGTCTTATTATTTCTTATCAAGCATCTCCCCGTGGGAGATATAACAGCATATATCTTACCCCAGGCACAGCACGCTGCCGAAAATGATCACACAGCTTACAAAATAGACCATTCCAGACTCTCAGTCCCTGTTATCAGATTCGCTTATCTATCGTGTCTATGTAGAGTATGGTCCATTAAAGGTGTATATCTTACTGCTAGATTATTTTCTCCAACCTTCAAATTCACAGATGACAAATAATAATAATAATACACATTGACCAACAGGATGACGTATGAGATCTGTGTGACAATCAGGGAGAATTTTGATCAATGCAACCATGAACTGATGTTAATGTTGTCAATGTATTTTGCATCCACGAAAACCAAGTCACGTAAGATCCATGGTCGGACTATCGCCCATACTGTTGGAAGACTGTTGCTTTCCTATTCGCCACTGCACTAGCAGGGGAAGGGATGGTGACTGCCTCTTACTACCGGGAAAGCCACCCGGCCCAGTGGACCTGGGACCGTTGTGCAGGAATTCGAACAGGGAAAAATTCCCGCCCCCACACGGGGTTAACACGGCAATTGCAGCCCAGAGTGAAGGGCCTCTAGTGCTCTAGCCACTAGACCGCTACAGCCGCAAAGAAAACTTCTGGTTATCGTGTTACGTAAAGGTCGACAGAATTATTCCTCTCAGGAATTGGTCAATATATAACATTTGTACCGCATACCTGTTAGTGGGTGGCTATTTTAATTTCGTCTTCCAGAGAACTCCAAGACCGCAGTTACAATAAAGAAAAAAATTATTTAAAAGACTTTAATTTTCGCCATTGACTGTGGGTTTATTAAAAATTCCACTGTTGAAATTTTTTGGTCATTTCAAGTGGGTAACAGCTGCAAGAAAGATAAACAGAGGGTTAAAAATACTTGAAAATGACCTCAAGGTCTAAATCGCAATAGTGGGTTTTTAATAAACGTACAGTCAATGTCAAATGTTGAAATGTGTGTGAATTCCTAAGGGACCAAACTGCTGAGATCATCGATCTCTAGACTAACACATTACTTAAATTAATTTAAACTAACTCATGCTAAGAACAACACATACACCCATGTCCAAGGGAGGACTTGAACCTTCTGCGGGAGGGGCCGCACAATCCGTGACATGACGTCTCTAAACGCGCAGCCACTCCGCGCGGCACAGACAGTGTCGAAAGTAGAAAAAGGAGTCTTTCAAAGAATTTTACGAGACTTTGAACAGCAAATACATTTCTGTGAAGAGAAAAATTTTACAAGTACTTACAGTTTCATCGAATAAATGATTTATTTAAGTCACATCTAATCTAGGATCTAAATTCACTTTCCTGTGAAACTTTAAGCACGTTACAGAAAACTAAATCGTAATTTGACGACATAATGAGAGATTACAACTTTTCTTCCATCGATATAGCTAGAAGATTCCAAGCAATATCTGTTATCGACCAATCAAAAGAGGAAGCTAAATTAGCAAAACAACGTAACGAATACATTCGACGGTGACGTGTAATGATGTATTTTAATATTGGCTAACAGACCTGGTGTTTGGCCATTAATTATTTATTTCAAGCTATTAGTGCATCTCCCTTCTCTCTATCCGTCTCCTCCTGCCCCCTTTCGTTATCCATCTCCTCCTTTCCCTCACCCACCCTCTATCTCCTCTTCCCCCTTTCTCTGCCCATCTCCTCCATCCTTCTCACTGTCCATCTATCCGTCCACATCCTCCTCCTCCTCCTTGTCTCTCTGTCTATCTCCTCCCCCCCTCTCTCTTTTTGTCTGCCTCCTCATCACCCCTCTCTCCACCACCTCATCCCACATCCCTCCCACTCTCTGTCCAGCCCCACTCCCACCCGATGGGAGGTTGGTTGTTTTTATCCCCACATTACTTCTTTCCAGGTAGCATGCAATACGTGTAACAAGTTTGGCTGAAATCGGTCCAAAGGCTTAGGAAGAGATGTTGAACATCAGTATAAGTGATATATGATGCACACATGAACGAGTCTGATTCTCTTCCGTTTTACACCAAATGACTCCAGGGAGGGCGTTAAATTAATCTGTGGCACTCAGCCGTGTAGCCTGATATTAGCTCTTGAAATACTTTGATAACTTTATTGGCCTTTTGCAGTGCTCATTCTCGCTAGCTGGTTGAACAGAATAAATAAGAGACAAATTGCACCTCATACGTATAATAGTATTCCAAATCAACTAAACCCACTGCGATTATTTCCACATAGTAAGCAAACAATAAACCTCCGATTCCTTAAAGTATCCAAATTCCCAGCATAAAAGCGTCTGATTACTTGACAAGTGAGTTAATATGTTAAATATTTGACGCTAAGCGTGTTAAAAGAGGAAGATGAGAAAAGGTGTGGAATTATGTTTAAAGGTTGTTGGAAGCCGCTAAGTGTTCTTACTGTCAAACACTGGATCTGGATATCGCATGCGAAATGTGTTGCGAGTGAAGATGGAAGTAATGAAGTAATAAGCTAATACGTCGTGCCTGATACTAAAGATTTACTGCTCGAACAGGGAAAATGCATTAGGTGATAAGCTTTTTTGGTTTCTTCTTTTTGTGAGGCGAGGGGGTTACCAGTGTCCAACGAGAAAAAGTGCAACAGAGGTTTGAAATTATGTGTTAAGTTCACTGCAAGTCGCTTGTTATTTGCATTTACATATTGTCATTTTATCATTTGGAGATGGTAGGTGGAACTGAGGACGTTAAAATATGGAAAACCAAGTAGAACACATCGAAACTCTTGCGACGTATGCTTCTGTTTGATGGAGGGGTGACTGCATCGGAGGCGGCCAGAAACGACGTGTACGGGAATAACGCAAAGAACACAGCAAGGAAATGCTTTATTCGTTTAAAAGAGGATCGTTTTGACATTAGTGATTCTCCACGTGTAGGAAGGTCTTCGGGGTTTGATGAAGATCGTTTAAACGCATTAATCCCCAATGATCCATGTCAGTGTACTCGAGAAATGACAAATGTGATGAACTGTGATCATTCCATCGTAGTGCGACATTTGCACGGGATGGAAAAGGTTCAAAAATCGACTGTGCGGGTACTGCATGTTCTAAGCCATAATCACAAAAATCAGCTTGTGGAAATATGTGCATCTCTTCCTGCTAGTCAGTAACTGGCTCGTGAACAACACCGACCATTCCTATCCGTTACTGGTGACGAGAAATGGTGCCTTATGCTAATACAAGGAAAAGAAGGGAATGGATGAGCCCAACAAAAGCAGCAACCCCACATACAAAGATCAGCGCGCTTTCACAAAAGGTAATGTTATGCATTTGGTGGGACAGCGACGTTGTACTGTAATACGAATTGCTTCCTCGAGTTGTAACCGTCACTGCTGACATTCACTTGCAACAACTGAGACGTCTTGCCAGTCCAAGAACAAAGACCGCGAAGACTGCGTGAAGTGATACTACTCCACGGTAAAACCCAGCCGCACTGTGCTAGAGTACCAAAAAGCACTATATTAGGTTGGGAAGTCCTTCCGCATCCACCTTATCAACCTGATCTTGTACGCTCAGATTTTCAGCTTTTCCGCTCTCTTTCGAACAGTTTTCAACGAACTTCCTTTTCGGATGAGAATGCGCTCCGAATACGGCTCGACGAGTTCTCCGACTCAAAACCAAGTGATTCCTAAAGCCGGGGAATCGAAAATTTACCCGAGCACTCGCAAACTGTTGTAAATAATGAAGGAGAATTTATTTTTGATTACTAAATGTTATGTGTACCTGTTGCGTTTAGTAAGATTATGCAAAAACGTTAAGAACTTAAGCAGCAACTTAATGTCGTCATAGATCTGAGAAGGTACTTCTACTGTCGGTTTGTGGCAGTAAAATTAAATAAGGAATTTATTCATTCTGTTTGCAGCTCATGCCGAAAACAATACAGAAATTTCAACACAAAGAGCTGAAAGTAAGGTGATGGAAAATAAAACTAAAAAATCGAGAGAGATACGAAATCTTTTCTTCTTATTAATTCTTCAAGTCGTTAATCAAATATGGAGGAATCATTTTAGAATTTTGCATCCTCCATTATCTAAATATGTGTTGAAAACTGTTCCGTACCTGAAGAATGGAACACAGCTAAAGCTACGTTTATACTAAAAAAAAGGCTATTGAAAAGACACAGGAAATTACAGTGGAATAAGTGTACCAAACACGGGATATAATTTTTATAGGAGAATTATTAGTGAAAGACTACAAAGAATCGCTGATGCAGTAAACTAATAAGAATAATCAGGCTTGAGAAATGGACGTTCGTGTAGTGATACTATATTATATTAAGACAGACTCTTGGATAACGTCGGGAATTTGGCTTAGAAATGCGTATAGCATTTATTGATTCTGAGAAACCTTTGATAGGATAAAACGACCCCTTTTGTGGAAAATACTTGAAATAAATGGTTTTACAAAACATCTTATTAATAGCGTAAAGAGACTATATTTAAATACAGAAATAGTTATAGGTTCAAGTTCGAAAATGTCAGACGAAGTTTTAATAAATCATGGTATCTATCACCCACTTTATTTAATTTATATATTGATGACCTAATTATGAAGTGCAAAGACCAAATGAACTTAGGAACTAAAATAGGATCTAGCATACCATTAAATTCTCTGTTATATGTTGATGACAAGATAATTCCCCCTCCCCCCCTCCCAAAGAACCATGGACCTTGACGTTGGCGGGCAGGCTTGCGTGCCTCAGCGATACAGACAGCAGTACTGTAGGTGCAACCACAATGGAGGGGTATCTGTTGAGAGGCCAGACAAACGTGTGGTTCCTGAAGAGGGGCAGCAGCCTTTTCAGTAGTTGCAGGGGCAACAGTCTGGATGATTGACTGATTTGGCCTTGTAACACTAACCAAAACGGCCTTACTGTGCTGGTACTGCGAACGGCTGAAAGCAAGGGGAAACTACAGCCGCAATTTTTTCCGAGGGCATGCAGCTTTACTGTATGGTTAAATGATGATGGCGTTCTCTTGGGTAAAATATTCCGGAGGTAAAATAGTCCCCCCATTCGGATCTCCGGGCGGGAACTACTCAGAGGATGTCGTTATCAGGAGAAAGAAAACTGGCGTTCTACGGATCGGAGCATGGAATGTCAGATCCCTTAATCGGGCAGGTAGGTTAGAAAATTTAAAAAGGGGAATGGATAGGTTAAAGTTAGATATAGTGGGAATTAGGCTGTTCGCTGGCTGGAGGAACAAGACTTTTGGTCAGGCGAATACAGGGTTATAAATATAAAATCAAATATCGGTAATGCAGGAGTCGGTTTAATAATGAATAAAAAATTAGGAGTGCAGTTAAGCTACTACAAACAGCATAGTGAACGCATTATTGTGGGCAAGATAGACACGAAGCCCACGCCTGCTACAGTTGTACAAGTTTATATGCTAACTAGATCTGCAGATGACGAAGAAATTGAAGAAATGTATGATGAAATAAAAGAAATTATTCAGATAGTGAAGGCAGACGAAAATTTAATAGTCATGGTTGACTGGAATTCGGTAGTAGGAAAAGGGAGAGAAGGAAATGTAGTAGGTGAATATGGATTGGGGCTAAGAAATGAAAGAGGAAGCCGCCTGATAGAATTTTGCACAGAGCATAAGTTAATCATAGCTGACACTTGGTTCAAGAATCATAAAAGAAGGCTGTATACTTGGAAGAAGCCTGGAGATACTGAGAGGTTTCAGATAGATTATATAATGGTAAGACAGAGATTTAGGAACCAGGTTTTCAGGTTTTAAATTGCAAGACATTTCCAGGGGCAGATGTGGACTGTGACCACAATCTATTGGTTATGAACTGTAGATTAAAACTGAAGGAACTGCAAAAAGGTGGGAAATTAAGGAGATGGGACCTGGATAAACTGACTAAACCAGAGGTTGTACAGAGTTTCAGGGAGAGCGTAAGGGAACAATTGACAGGAATGGGGGAAAGAAATACAGTAGAAGAAGAATGGGTAGCTTTGAGAGATGAAGTAGTGAAGGCAGCAGAGGATCTAGTAGGTAAAAAGACCTGGGCTAGTAGAAATCCTTGGGTAACAGAACAAATATTGAATTTAATTGATAAAAGGAGAAAATATAAAAATGCAGTAAATGAAGCAGCCAAAAAGGAATACAAACATCTCAAAAATGGGATCGGCAGGAAGTGCAAAATGGCTAAGCAGGGATGGCTAGAGGACAAATGCAAGGATGTAGAGGCTTATCTCACTAAGGGTAAGATAGATACTGCCTACAGGAAAATTAAAGAGACCTTTGGAGAAACGAGAACCACTTGTATGAATATCAAGATCTCAGATGGAAACCCAGTTCTAAGCAAAGAAGGGAAAGCAGAAAGGTGGAAGGAGTATATAGAGGATCTATACAAGGGCAATGTACTTGAGGACAATATTATGGAAATGTAAGAGGATGTAGATGAAGATGAAATGGGGATACGATACTGCGTGAAGAGTTTGACAGAGCAATGAAAGACCTGAGTCGAAACAAGGCCCCGGGAGTAGACAACATTCCATTAGAACTACTGACGGCCTTTGGAGAACCAGTCCTGACAAAACTCTACCATCTGGTGAGCAAGATGTATGAGACAGGCGAAATACCCTCAGACTTCAAGAAGAATATAATTATTCCAATCCCAAGGAAAGCAAGTGCTGACAGATGTGAAAATTATCGAACAATCAGTTTAATAAGTCACAGATGCAAAATACTAACGCGAATTCTTTATAGACGAATGGAAAAACTGGTAGAAGCTGACCTTGGGGAAGATCAGTTTGGACTCTGTAGAAATATTGGAACAGGTGGGGCAATACTGACCTTACGACTTATCTTAGAATCTAGATTAAGGAAAGGCAAACCTAAGTTTCTAGTGTTTGTAGACTCAGAGAAAGCTTTTGAAAGTGTTGTCTGGAATATTCTCTTTCAAATTATGAAGGTGGCAGGGGTAAAATACAGGGAGCGAAAGGCTATTTACAATTTGTACAGAAACCAGATGGCAGTTATAAGAGTCGAGGGGCGTGAAAGGGAAGCAGTGGTTGTGTGGGGCAGCGGGTGGAATAATAGAATAAATGTTTTGTATTTATGCTGTTGTTTGCCGTTCTCAACACTGGCTCTCTAACTACAATATTGGCAACCAGAAAGTGATTAGAATTCCTAGTGCTGATGCAACTATAACTGTTCAAATTAAATGTTTAAGTGAATGCCCGCCATAATTTGATGATAATGTTCATCAAACGCCACGCTAAATAATGGTAGAATGTCTGTCCTGCGGCGGCACGTGAAAATACGACATACGCAAACTGAAGATAGATCATTAAAGTCATCCCAGAATTAACACTTCACTCGAAAACGATTTCATGGTTACGCGTATCCCGAGTAACTTATTACTGCATCCGAGGCTGTATATATCAACGATACCGACGCGACGCGACTCCCGGCACAGATAGTGTGCTAATCAGCGTCTAGAGAGAACTGAGGCCTTCTTTATCTCGCGCAGCGTTCTTACATATAAAGCCGCGGTGCGGACGGCTAAGGGAACGCCTGATCAAATCTGCTCTCCCGAATAGCCGCTGGGCTAGTAATGCACCACTTTAAGTTATTGAATAAATCATTGCTTCCTTTGCTGATGGCCGATGAAGCTCTCAATTTAAATGTGCAATCAGCCCACAGGTAAGTAATCATAATAAAAGTCTGACGTGGCTAAGTCAAATATTTTGGGCGAGAGAATGAATTAATTACACTACACGCAGTAGACGAGCTCTGAACTTGCTCTTTGGAGATAAGCTACAGCTATAGTTTTATAGTTATCCTGTTGAAACTTCACACATGTTTATGATTATAGCGGATCTCCTTTTCACTTAAATTTAAACATCCTAGCTTTATTTATTCGTCTACTTAATCTATCTTGCTTCCTTAATTTCTAAGACAAAAACCAGAAAATCACGAATTTCAACTAAAATTTTAATTTGTGAGATCCAGAATACTGTTTCTACTAAATTATTATGCAAAAGGAATCTAAATATAAATTTTTAAGTTTCTAGCTCTTTTCTGTTGCGCCAATGATTTTTACAGAAAAACGTCCAAATTTCGAAAATGGTTGAAGTTATTGAAGTGATATCCAACACATATTGATTTTGTATTGCTCCTGAGATGCTAGAAATGTTTCAAGTTATTTACTCCATTTTAAAGTATTGCGCAGTATTTATGACGTCAGAGCTAGTTACAGCAGACTAGGCTGGCACACAATGGAAAGACTGGTGTGAATTTTATAAGGCGTGAGTATGCTGCTTCCCTACAGTTGGGAAGGGAGTGAGACTGGGTTGTAGCCTATCCCTGATGTTATGCAATCTGTATATTGAGCAAGCGGTGAAGGAAACAAAAGAAAAATTCGGAGTAGGTGTTAAAATCCATGGAGAAGAAATAAAAACTTCAATGTTCACCGATGACATTGTAATTCTGTCAGAGACAGCAAAGGACTTGGAAGAGCAGTTCAACGGAATGGACAGTGTCATGAAAGGAGGGTATAAGATGAACATCAACAAAAGCAAAACGAGAATAATGGAATGTAGCCGAATTAAGTCGGGTGATGCTGAGGGAATTAGATAAGGAAATGAGACACTTAAAGTAGTAAAGGAGTTTTGGTATTTGGGGAGCAAAATAACTGATGATGGTTGAAGTAGAGAGGATATAAAATGTAGACTGGCAATGGCAAGGAAGGCGTTTCTGAAGAAGAAAAATTTGCTAACATCGAGTATAGATTTAAGTGTCAGGAAGTCTTTTCTGGAAGTACTTGTATGGAGTGTAGCCATCTATGTAAGTGAAACATGGACGATAACTAGTTTGGACAAGAAGAGAATAGAAGCTTTTGAAATGTGGTGCTACAGAAGAATGCTGAAGATTAGATGGGTAGATCACATAACCAATAATGAGGTATTGAATAGGTTTGGGGAGAAGAGGAGTTTGTGGCACAACTTGACTAGAATAACGGATCGGTTGGTAGGACATGTTCTAAGGCATCAAGGGATCACCAATTTAGTATTGGAGGGCAGCGTGGAGGATAAAAATCGTAGAGGGAGACCAAGAGGTGAATACACTAAACAGATTCAGAAGGATGTAAGTTGTAGTTGGTACCGAGAGATGAAGAAGCTTGCACAGAATAGAGTAGCAGCGAGAGCTGCATCAAACCAGTCTCAGGACTGAAGACCACAACAACAACGACAAGATAATTATACAGTAAACAGAAGATAATTTACAAAGCGCAGCGTACATAATGAGCCAAAACGCAATATATTACAACTTAAGAAGATCTGAAAATCAGACAAAGATAATGGCTTGCACAGGAAAGAATCCAGTCAGATAGAAAATAATAATAAGTGAGAAAATTTTGGAACAAATATCCCACTTCAGTTACCTGGGATGTGATATTAGTTTTAACTATAAGAAAGACATTGAGAATACGATTAGTAAATAACAAGCTATCTGCTGAAGAATTGGCAGAACTCTGAGAAGGAAAACAAGAAATTCTATAAAGTTATGGCTGTACCTAACCTTGTATATGGTACCGAATCATGGAAAAAATCATAGAAAAAAATATTTTACATATACAAGCCACAGAGATGAAGTTCGGGAGATACGTAAGAGGCTGTAATAAATGGATAAAATAAAGAATGAAACAGTAACATCATATTAAATAATATTTTCCGTTAATTGCAAGATAAAAACAACATGATGACATGGAAGAGTCATGGTGATAGAAAATAGATAGCCAAAAAGAGATACTGAATTATCGGCCGACTAGCCTTATAAGTGGGCATGACGGATATATCTGTCCATGCTCTGCTATTGCACAGTGGGTTCGACGGATATATCCGTCCACTGCGTTCTGTGGCTAGTAGCTAATGAGAATGACGAATTGTCAGCCTGCCGTTGACACTGTGGTATTAGTTGAGCTTCGTCCACTAGATGACAGCTCTTGTCACGCAACACAGCGTGTTCTAGGCTAGTTATAACATTGTCCACCCGAGCGTCGAGAAAATGCGTCGTGTGAAGCAGACGCAAAAGCTCGCCTTTTTCGTCAATGTTTACCGCAGCGCTAGTGAGTGATCTTTTGCAATGGCGAAAGGAAGTCGTTTATCAGATTCGGAGACTGAGAAGCTGTTTTTAGAAAGTGACGATAATTTCAGTGACGTTTCTGAAAGTTTTCAAGGTACAGATGTTGCGGCTAGTGAAAGTGACTTCGATTCAGAAACATCTGACGACGAGACACTACTGCAGCAGATGGTACCTAGTGAATATGTGCGTGGTAGTTCAGTTCGTATTCAATATTTGTTCAGTGGTAATAGTGGTACAGTTGTGCCTATAAACCAAAACGATGTAATGAGTTGTTTTATGTGTTTTGTGGATGATGCTTTGTGCACAATGATAGCTGAACAGACGAACTTATATGCAGAACAGTTCATAGCTTCTCATCCCAATTGAGCAGCACGCTCCAGGGTTCACAGTTGTCAGAATACTACACGCGACGAGATAAAAACACTTATTGGAATGCTTCAAGGAATTCTTCACAAACCAGACCACAAAATGTACTTTCCAAAGAGGGAATCAGTTGACACACCTTTCTTCAGGAATGTGATGAGTGAAAAGAGGTTTCATCGTCAATTGAAATTCCTCCACTTTGCTGACAATACCTCATATGCTCCATTAGGCACTATCAGCAGAAAACTATTCAAAAATCACCCCATTATGGAGCATCTGCGGCGTAAATTCAGATAAGTGTACATGCCAGAAAGAAACATCACCGTTGACAAATCGTTGTTGCTCTGGAAAGGACGGCTTGGATGGAAGCAATATATTCCATCAAAGCGTAGCAGATTTGGCATCAAATTGTACGAACTCTGTGAAAGCAGTTCCGGGTATGTATGGGACTTTAGTTTTTACACTAGAAAGGACACTAATTATGGTAGCCACTATCCAGACGAAAAAATAACCTCTCAAATTGTTTTGGAGCTTGCACACGATCTACTCGGGAAAGGCCACTGTATTTATCTTGACAAGTGGTACACCAGCACATATTTTGTGGACAAACTAACAAGCAATAACACCGATGTCGTCGGCACAATGTGGCAGACAGGAAGGGGTTCCCTGATTTCGTAAAAAAGGAAAAACTGTAGGAAGGGGAGTACATAACAGGGTACAAAGGCAAGTAGATGGTAATGAAATGGAAAGACAAAAGAGACGTTGTTATGATCAGCACCTTCGATGACGATACATTTGTAAATGTAAACTCGAAGAAGGGAATCGTTCAAAAGCCACAAGTTGTCGTTGACTACAAAAAGAGTATGGGGGGGGGGGGGGCATGGATAGGTGCGTTTCTCAGTTACAAAGCTACCAGATGGCCAGAAGCAGGCTGAAAAAATACTACCAGAAGCTTTTCCGCCACTTGTTGCACATTGCATGCTACAATGCATACATTCTGTACAAGAAGCATGGTGACGAACAAAGTAGAATGAGATTCCTGATTAGTCTTGGTGAACAGTTGGCCATATCTTCCCCACATCAAGGGACATCAGTAGGACGCCCACCTCGAACACGCCTTACAGCCAGGCATTTTCCAGACCTTCTGCCACCCACAACGAAGAAAAGACCAACAAGGAGGTGTGTGGTGTGTACGAGAAAAGGCCTTCGCAAAGAGATTTCATACTGGTGCGCAGAATGCGAAGTTTCCTTGTGTGCAGCACCTTGGTTTAAAACGTTTCACTCTGGAAACGATATGTAATATTGTGAATATACAGTTTTGTTAACTTCTGCAATATATTTTATTCACTTCCACCCAATATCAATTTAAATTCAACAATGAAAACGCGAAGGAAAACGTGAGAACAGTGCGCAGCATCACCGCGAACGGGCGCGCTGGCGTATATTGCCCACTGTGGAAGAGGCGCGGTCGCGCAAGCTACCCACTTAACAGGCTAGGAAGAGGGAAATACGTAGACCTCGTAAAAGATGGACGGATGGATAATGAAGACCAGTACAATTGTTACAACACTTAATCCTTGGAAGAAGATAATGATGATGATGATGATTTTAAATCGACAATGAGGCACTCTTATTCATGAAAAATTTACCATAGTCTGAGATGGATTGGGTAGCCTTAGGATCGGCCTACTAGGAACGTGAGGGTGGGAGCGAGTGGGAGCAGTGAGGAGCCGGGCCTTCGCCATCGCAGCAGGAGGTTCGACATCCCGGCCTGCGGCTCGTGGCCTCCAATTTGCGCGGGAAGCGCCTCCAGTCAGATTAGCCTCGTGCGCCAGCAGCAACCGTGCCCAACCCTAATCACCTCGGCTGAGTGGCGGGTGTCGCTGTAGCTACACGTGGCAACCGACTCCCTCGCCAAGTACAGCCCGACAGCGAACCTCGTCCTTCTGAGGCGAATTCCGTGACCTCATCCTGTGATAGCGGATTGGCACCCTGTGTCGCCTGGGACGCTCACGTTACTCTGGCTGTTTGAGAAACACCTTAGTTTTGTCACGAGCTGCGACGTAGTCGCTGGTTAAAACAGTGTTCCAAGAAGTTTAGAATAAATTCTTCTTACTTCCGTCAACAAACACGAAACTTTAGGTCCTGAGACTACCAATTTCGGGTTGCACTGACCATCTTTAGATCTGTTTCATAACATGTCTTAAGTTAATGAAGCCATAGTTTCATCGCCACAAAATATACACAAAACCAGCTTAGCATATCGCACATATATAAAATATGGTATATTTTGTGACGATGCCACCATAGCTTTATTATATTAGGACTTATTACAAAACATCTGAACATGCTCATTGCCGACCGAAACTGTTCGTCTAAGGACCAAACCATTTGTGGTCATTGACAGGAATAAAATGAATTTAGTTTGTGTCTGTTTTGTGTTTGTGATTTATGGGCGCTCAACGACGAGGTTATCAGCTCTCTCGCTAAAACAAGTAGAAACGAATGTGCTTAAAAGGACTAAAATATTTAAAAGTGGCATCAGACAGTCTTAATTAAATTTGCACTCAATCTTTCCTTACCTCGCTCATGCATTCTTTAAGATACTGCGAATATAATTTTTGTAAAATATTCCATCAGAACACAGATAATACAAGGGGTGATCAGTAAGTAATGGCACTTTTTTTTCGCGTCCAGTTTCGGTTGAAAAATTGTGGAATTTATTGTGGGACATCATGGAATATTTCTATTTCAGACAGTACAGTTTCATGAAGTTCCGATAGGTGCCGGCGCTATATGTAGCCTTCAAAGTAGCATCTTTAGTGGAAGTGGGTTATAAGCAGAAAACTATCATTTTCTTTTTATGCCGAAAACCAGAGCAACGCAGACATTCGTAGGCCCTTGGAGTATGTCTACGGAGACCTGGCAGTAAGCCAGTCACTAAGCGAGTGAGTCACTGAGCGAAGCGTCTGTCATCTTCGCAACAAGGTCGTGCAAATATGTCCACCTCCACCGTGCAGGCCGGCCACACAGATACGCTACTCTCAAGAAACTGAAGGAATGACCCAGCGTGCTCGTCACCACAAAAATCCAAACTAACTTCTCCTTCCACTTGATAACACAATGACTCACGCAAATCTTCGTGTCCGACAGGAGCTCACGAAACTTCTCTGGACCGTTCTTCCTCACCCACCCTCCAACCCGGATCCCGCACCTTCCGACTTCCATGTTCGTCGAAATGAAGGATGCACTTCGCGGGAAGCAGTATGTGGATATGAGGAGATTATTGATGGAGCAAGACGCTGGTTCCGACATGGACTACCAGTGTGATACCATGCGGGCGTAGAGCCCCCCCCCCCAATCCTTCCCAGTAAGTATGGTGGTGTAAGGCCGTTGCATTGAACGGAGGCTACGATGAGAAATAGGGTTTTGTAGTGAAAAGAGTGGGGAATACTGTGGTGTATTGGAATCCTGAATAAAACCAACCTACTTCCGGAAAAAAAGTCTTGCAATACTTAACGCCCCTCATCCAAGACGGAGGCCAAAATGACTGTGTAGGGATATGTCGCTGGCTCATCACTTACAAATGACGTGGAAAAGACACGATAACACTTTAAAAATTCCTGCCTAAGCTTTTCGGAGCAAGTGCAACATTTGACAGGATATGAAAGATCGTGTTATTCTCATCTTACTGTCAGCTAAAATGGACGGCAAATCTGCAGATAAATTACCGCTATCCTAAATATAATATTTAAAAAAAGGCAAATAAAATGAGGAGAAATGTGGTCTGTATGCCTCAAACTCCACACAAACTGATAAGAAATGGAGCAAGGACGGAACGTCACTTGTAGGGAAATTGTAGGAGATACGTTTGTGTGACACATTCGTGAATACTGCACCGTTGTTTGGAATCGCCACCAGCTCGGAGCAATTCAGAGGCGTACTGATAAATTTATTGCCGGTACACTAAGTACTTTTTCGTTTCGCTTGTTCTGACCTACTATCGTCTTTGTATCCATTTTAATTTTGCTAACACTTTAAATTTTATCTTTTAAAGACCTGTACATTTTTCTGTTAATTATTTTGCTCGATCTATTTCAAGTTCCGGCCGCTGGACATTTAATGCTCGTCTTACAATTGTTTTACGCCCAATATTTATGTTATAATCTGTACTTTAGTGAGTAAAACTGCCGAATGTCCTGACACGCAGCGCCACTTATAACACTGACGTATATCACTATAACGTGAATCACGCTAATGTTACCCTCTGAGACGGTTTCGAAGATTGACTGCGCGTGTGTGTAATGGCCGTGTGTCTATCGGACTATAATTTTGAATTTTGTGAAGTTAACAGAAAAACCAAACGGACTTTAACCTTGGGAGTTAATGAAAATGGTAAAATCACAAATGAATGGAAAAAATGAACGGTTGCCAGCCCAATTAGGCGCATTAATTTGGAAATATATGTTTAAGAAAATTGAATATTGGTTATTGGAGTTACTTTAATTGAGATTTCCCTTTGAATAGCAAACAGGATACAAAATGACACAGTGCACTCTGAGCTATGTATAGTAGCAGTTACCAATAACGCACGCACCAGTAAATTATAGGAAGTAATTTAGCTCCCAGCTCATACTAATAACTGCTACACTCAAGAGCATTACTTAATCAAACACTGAAATGTTACTGCATGAAATGCAGAACTAAATTTTGACATGAGAGACCTTTATCTAGACTGGTATGAAAAAAAAAACTCAAATAAAGACCAATAATATCATAAATACACTGTTCAAACTCCTCTACATATATCAGGTTTTCCTTAACAACAGTGATAGTTCAATTTTTTCCTAATAGGTGGAGAATATGATGGGGACCCATAAACTAGTATAGTTTCACTAGTCAACGCTCTTTGATTATTACAGTAGAAAAGACATTCAAAAAGATATTCATTCACTTCATTTGGAGTAGTTCACAATTTACTTTATGAGACAATAAAATACAACACTGGGATTAATAACTTCAAAAAAGGAACCATTCAGAATAGAAATCAAAACCACACTATTTTTGAAAATGAGCATAACTTATTTGCCTTTTTATCACCTGTGAATCATGTATTCTAGACAATAATATTTACACAATCTTTCACAGTAATCCTACAAAACTATATCTTGTAGTAAACTAAGGATACTTTAGCAAAAGCCTATCCAAATTCACTTTTGTGGTTTTATCTTTAACTTTTACTACTCCTTTAGCATTAGAAAAAAAATTACTTTTAAACACTTGAATGCAAGAATTGTTCACTGAAATCAGGATACTCGGTTTTGCCAGCACTTAGGTGAGGACGCAGCAAAGGTTCGTGATCAGGAAAGAAATATGGTTCCGGACACGAATATATGTTTTTTGTGATTATTATTAAAACAACACACAAATTAACTGGTCCATGTCCATATACATTACTGAATGTATGAGGTTAGTGAAACAGTGGCGAAGATTGGTAACAAGTGACATGGCGACTAACTGTACTCACGGCTCTTGATGTTCGAATGCTGTATAAAATGTCTTGGCATCGGATTTTCAACATATTAGAGCCATTCCTTTATGCCGAGAATGCCAAATAATAGCCAGATCCACATCAGAGGCAAATCCTTTGTAAAGCAGATTCCAATTGCCTCTGTTACCACCGTCCAAGTGTACCATGTTACTGCTAGCCACATACTGCGTGCCGTTACACAAAGGGACCGCTCAGTTCGACCGCCACAACCACCTTTTACCTCGCGCCATTCCATTTCCGTTGGGGAGGGACTTCCCTACAGCTTTTACATGTTACAGATACAAGTGTCCTAAACATGAACCAGCTTTCAATAAACATTTTCTTTGAATGAGATTTTCACTCTGCAGCGGAGTGTGCGCTGATATGGTCCCTAGTTCGTGTCGCGGTCCGGCACACAGTTTTAATCTGCCAGGAAGTTTCAACATTTTCTTTTTTTGAACATACACATATTATAATAATTTATCATTTTAACATATCGCTTAGCTTTTTCATATATATTTAGTAAAAAACTGTAATTTTCTTGCCACAGATCAAGGAGTTTAAATAACACAGAATACACACTTCATAATTGCATATACACAGTTACATGAGATAAACCTACTTCTAACCGACATAAGTGTTACAGGCTTCCACGGCTTGTGCCAGTTTTAATAAGATCAGTTTGGGTGTTTGGCTGTGTCCTCTTCAGGGAGATCGCTCTAAAATGACGGTTTTACAGTTGGCTTCATTATTTCGTTATGATATCGCCAGATACTCGAAAGGATTTTATTCGATGTGTGTCCGCGACCTCTTTAACCCTAGAACACTAAAAGGTGGAATATGTTACGTTGCTACTGAACCATCGTACATATTACTACTCCACTTTTTATTGAAACGAAGGACATAATGTGTAGGTTATGTATTAATTAATTACAATTATTATGTCTCGAGTGGAACGTTTCATATTAAATTAAGTACAAAATGTCCTCTTTTATGCACTTCTGTAGTCATAGATTTTACGGTGCTTTGGTAATCTAGTGTCAACAGAACCATCCCACAGCTAGCTTGAAGCGACTAAAGTAAATCGTAAACCAAGAAGCGTGGATGAGCCTAGTCAATTGTACTAGTCGCCTTTAAAAGAAATTTAGTTTCACTACTCCATAATGCTGCGAGTTATCTTCGGTAGTTCTTCACTCGGTTTTTTATTTCTTACAATTCCTTACCAGCTTAGTCTTCTATACCTTGTCCTTCCTTTACCGATAATTTTTTTAATCAGCGAGTTCCCCTTGGTAGGGGACCTTAGTCTTAATATGCTTTTTATATGAAATTATTGTCGCCATTTGACTGTAAGTTTGTATTATTTATTTGTATCAATATCTCGGTCTCGGCTGTAGAGCCATTTTCAAGCGCAAGGTAAAAACAGGCAGTATCAGACATGTCTGAATGACGTCATCGTCGAAATATTGCAAAACAAATGTGGACATACATACCAGTCGCCTCGTCGTAAGGTTTCAGGGCGAATTAAATTTAAAAAGTTGTTTAATTATTTATTTTTATTTAGTATTTCTTACAAATCACCTGTTACCTTCAGTTTCATCACTGATTGCATTAATCTTTCCTTAGATTTTATCATCACTTAATACATTTTTTTGTACATCGGCAATTAGCGAAACGGTACATATACTACTGTAGTTAACATAATACTACTTGCAATCGTACTAGCTATTTTTGATGTAAGACTCCACTGAACCAGCTGTCCCTGTTTCACCAAACAAGTTCCATCAAGAATGAGATTTTCACTCTGCAGCGGAGTGTGCGCTGATATGAAACTTCCTGGCAGATTAAAACTGTGTGCCCGACCGAGACTCGAACTCGGGACCTTTGCCTTTCGCGGGCAAGTGCTCTACGATCTGAGCTACCGAAGCACGACTCACGCCCGGTCTCACAGCTTAAAGTTTGGAAGGTAGGAGACGAGATGCTGGCAGAAGTAAAGCTGTGAGACCGGGCGTGAGTCGTGCTTCGGTAGCTCAGATGGTACAGCACTTGCCCGCGAAAGGCGAAGGTCCCGAGTTCGAGTCTCGGTCGGGCACACAGTTTTAATCTACCAGGAAGTTTCATATCAGCGCACACTCCGCTGCAGAGTGAAAATCTCATTCTGGAAAGATCCCCCCAGGCTGTGGCTAAGCCATGTCTCCGCAATATCCTTTCTTTGAGGAGTGCTAGTTCTGCAAGGTTCGCAGGAGAGCTTCTGTAAAGTTTGGAAGGTAGGAGACGAGATGCTGGCAGAAGTAAAGCTGTGAGACCGGGCGTGAGTCGTGCTTCGGTAGTTCAGATGGTAGAGCACTTGCCCGCGAAAGGCAAAGGTCCCGAGTTCGAGTCTCGGTCGGGCACACAGTTTTAATCTGCCAGGAAGTTTCATATCAGCGCACACTCCGTTGCAGAGTGAAAATCTCATTCTGGAAACATCCCCCAGGCTGTGGCTAAGCCATGTATCCGCAATATCCTTTCTTTCAGGAGGAAGTTTCAAGTTCCATCAACTTCTTTCGCTACTATACATTGCATACCATTGACATATATTACACACATGAATAAAAACGGTTCCTACCTGCCAGGTTCCAGAAGGCACTCTATCGCTAGCTGGTCCGTAGGCCCATTCTGGCTGCTCCTTGGGAGCTGAGGAGGGGAGACGTAGTGGAATTTGCCGCTGTCTTTACCTGCTGGCTTCCTGTTCTCAAAGGACGACTCGCCTCTTACGAGGGAGCATCGATGTAGCGGTGAGGAGCGCAGCCGCATGCCAGCCCGAGCCTGCCTTGTTTTAGCTCTTTGGGAGGTGAGACACTGGCCTACGGCTGCATTCCTGTAGTTTGAAGAGTGTACTTTGTAAACTGTTCATCTTCAGCAGCTGTTCACTCTACTGTGTTCCTTACGTTACTTCTCGGTTTTCTGTTCCAACCTTTACTGTTTAGTTTACATTGTCACGAAATGTCGGAAACACCTTTGCAGCCATTGTATTTTGACTTCCCCCGGTTATGTTACTCATGCCGGACTGATAACTGTTACTTTTTGTGTGTGTCTTGGCCTCTTAGTTTGTACTTATTTCTGCAAATTTCACGCCCTACGTCGTCACGGCATTCATTGTCTCTTGGTGCTGCTCTCATACACATTTCCGGGGCCTCAGTCTTTGCCAGTCTCCCTTTAAACACTCTTCCTAGGAACATGTGTCACACCACGATACAATAAAAATCATACAGACGGCAATGTCATGAAACTCTTGGAGAATGTTCTTCCGAGAACTTAAATACTAATTCTCACGTATTGCTTAAAACCATTGAATGTTTCTTAGTGTTTCTCTAGTCGTTACCTTTGTAGTGTCGTATCTCAAATACTAGATCTAATGTTTGATTATGCAGTATGATATTTCTCGTTTTATCGTTTTCTTCTCTAAAACCGTTCGTTTCGTCTATTGCTTTGAGTTTACCTGCTCATCCTCAAATTATAGTGTCTATAGTCTATAATTATACGTCAGAGTACGTTACCCCGTTTCTTGTATTTTAACTTGTTCGTCACTGTGTAGCGCCTTGCTATTTACACTTTTCCAACATACTGTTGTGATTTTTCTCTTTAACTAGTTTCCCTATACCTTCTACTGTATGTAAGAAATAATTGTTACATGTATCTGCTACATGTGACTCTTCATTTATAGCCCTTCCATTCAGTTCAAAAGTGATGTTATCCTGTTCTGCTGTTGGATGTATTTTCTCCCATTTCACTACATTCCATATAGCCTTAAATCTGTTGTCAGAATTAGTGATTTCTGACATTATATACATGTTGCTTGACTTTTTAATATCCATTCTTAGTCATTTTTAATAGTTGTTGTAGAGTGCAACTGCACGGTCTCTAGTTGTTCTTGCCAACATATACATTTCCCTTTACCTTTCACTAGACACTGTAATCCGCCTAGTGAACCATGGTTTTTTTACATGGCTGTTTGATGTCCTTTCTGATTAGCTTACGTAGAAAACTATATTTAAATAATGACAAGAACTGATCATGGAATAGATTAAATTTTATGTTAGCATTTGGTTCATTGTAAATTTCGCCCCAGATTCTCTCTTGTGAACTATTTGTAAAAACATTTGTCCTGGAGTCATGAATTATTCTAACTGATTCTCACTGAGGAGTATCCATACTGTACAGCAGTATGTTATTTATCCTAACCAACTTTGGATTATGATCCGAGAGAGCATTTTTAATGGAACAGTTATTTTCTTGCTTTTAGCTTCACCAAAGAAAACAATATCAATTAGGGTCCTACTGTTTTTATCTGCTAATCTGTATGTTTTTCACATGTACTCTTTTAATATAATGATGTGCATTCTTGATTTGGTGTATGGTCAGTATTTAACAAAGTTGACCACTGAGGTCTAATTGTAGGATCAAAATAAAATTTCCAGATAATTTATCCTACCAGAATCCCTTAGAAAATCTACATTGAACTCACGACAGACTATTAACTGCTTGCTACTATCTGACAGATAGCATGGTAAGGAATCCAGATTCCTCATAAACATTTCAAAATTTCCCAGTGGGAATCTATACACAGTTAGAATGAAAAGTGAAGTATTTTTCAGTATTAATCCAAAAGTATGCATTTCTATATACTGATTATTTCAAAATCTACTTGTCTCAGTGTTTCTGTTGAACTATAGAATAAAAAACTTAGTAAATAGTGTTATATATTGAGAAAACTGCAATTTTGAAAGAGTACTATGTGCCTACTACTCTTACATTCATAGTAATCTCAGATATGCTATTATATTTTGGGGGAATACAGGTTTCACAAAAAGTTGTTTTAAGCTCCAAAAGAGAGCTATTCGTATTCTGAAGGGTGTTGCCTACAGAGATCCTTGTAGGGGACTATTTAAGGAGTTCAAAATTTTGACCCTCCCTAGTTTATTCATCTATGAATCAGTATGTTACGTAAAGTCAAATCAAGAATTCTCTTCTCTAAACAGTTAAGTACACGACTGTCAGACCAGAAACAGGCACGATTCCCATAGAAACATACATTCAAAATCCCTGTACCAAAATAGTGTGATGTATCTACCCAAAATAATGTTCAATGCCTTGCCAAAAGAATTAAAAAGCATACGAAACTTACATATATTGAAAAAGGAATTAAAGAGGCTACTATTAGGTCAGAGTTTCTATAACGTTGATGAATTTCTTTGATATCTAAACAGATAGTGCTCATCATTTGATTTTGCTGTATAATCCTTGGTTTTCTTTTTCAACTTTCATGTAAATAGAAGACAAATATGTGAAGTTTAATTAAGAAAATATTAAAGTGTAGTTCAGAAGATGTTATTCCCGTAATGGATTTTTCTTTATATAAAACTTGTAATTTTTTTGTCATATTTCATGTAAAAAGAAGACAAAGTATGTAAATTGTAACTAAAAAAATGTTATTTCCTTTAATTGTTAAAAATATAAATCATGCTCTCTCAATGGAAGGTGTTTCCCATGACTCACCCTTCTGATGTGCATCAAACTTTGTTCTCCTGTTCATCGCATAAATTGTATTAAATGATTGTACTTTCATTCCATTTGGAACAAACGTCTACCATCATATTATTATGAAGTGTGACCCTTGATGGGCACGAATACACTCTCGTATTCGATGCGGAATGGAAAAAGAAAGCAGCCCCTCAGTGTCTTCTTGAGGAATTTCTTGCCATGCCTGATACACATGCTGCGTCAGTTCTTGAAGACTGGTGGTGTGAAAGCTGCTATGAAAGTATACGTCTTCCCATTGCATTCCACACATTCGCCGTTGATGACAGATCAGGATAGCTGAAAGATCAGTCATCGATTCGCACATTGCTCAAGGTAAGTGTGGTGTGAAAAGCAGTATAGAGGGCTTACTTTATCATAAAGGAAAATGCCCGTTTGGTGCCCTCGTTATTTGTAAAAATGAAAACAAGTTTTAGCATTCTCGTCAAAAACTTACGAGCATCTAGCCTCTCTTCAACAATTACCAAGTCAGTCCTGTTGCTCTGTCCAATAGCGCTCACACCATGCTTCCAGGAAATGGAGAGGATCTCGAAAATCTCTGCTTCCTGTGATCCTTCATCAGGCGATCTACGGATTGGTTCACGTCGATCTGACCACCACAAACAGGAGCGCTTCTCATCGCTGAACATGCAAAATAACACTCAGTGATCCAGTTTGTGAGTCTACACCATGCAGTTTTCTGTTTCCTGTCATATGATGTCTGTGTTAATTGATTTTTCGCAACTCGCGAGCTCAACGTGTAACCTCCCCCTCATTTACCGACCTTAATGACAGTGAAAAATGAAACCGCGTGTACCTAATGGGAGTTTTGGAAAAGCAATCGTCACCGAAGTTAACCTGTCGGTAAAGAGGGAGGAGAGGGTTACATCTAAATGAAGGTAAATGTGCTAATGAAACTGGTGGAAATTAATTTTGAAAAGGGGTAAAGTTAATAAAGAAAGTAAATGTGCAGCCGTTACGTTAACAATTAACTAGCGGTAATTAGGTATTTGAGATTTGGGGGAAATCACGGTCGCCAGTCCTAAGGACAATTACTATAGTAACTGAAAAAGAAAGGTTATTACACATATAATTAGCACTAGAAGCGTGGCAACTGAAGGTTGACACATGTAGTGTGAAAACTGAAAGTTTGTCAGAAGTAATAAATTTCGCTACACCCTGACTTAATTTAGCAAAAGAATTAATAAAACCAGAAAATCGAAAGTTAATTTAGTGACTGAAGTTAATAGTGAGCTTTCTTTCTGAAGCACATCGAAATTCAGTAAAATACGGTTAGTCTTGGACTACCTCAACAATCATTTCAAAAGCTACTTGAATCTACGCAATTTAGAAAGAAGAGATTTAACTTTGAGCCTGAATTAAATGATTCTGAACAATTAACAATAGTAAAATTTAGTACGTACCAAGCTGAGCTGCAGTCACAGGTAAGCTAAAATACGGTAACAAAACTCGCACTCTTAATTTGTGCTTGTGTAATCTAAGTTTGAGATTAAAGCATTGAAATGATCTTACTTTAATGCTGGCGTCTGAATTTCAACGACACTTGGGTTCATTCCGGAAAAGGAAGGGACCCTGCTTGGCAATGCAATTGGGACAATGAGCAACAAAGGTTCATGCTAAGTTGCTGTAATTATAGTTACGAAAATGGTACAGTTTGAAAAGCTGAGGTCTGCCATACAGTTCTAAAACTTCACTTGCTTCCAGTCTTCCTTGTTGGTTGATTGAAGGTTTGAAGCCGTCGATCGAGGAGGTGGCGACAGTCACTCATTGTCGGCCGTCGCTGTTGCAGAAGCTGGATGTTGGCGCGCCTTCTTCTCGACACGGTCACCAGGCGAAACGGGCTCTTGATGTGCGCCAGCTAATGCTTCCCGTCCGCGACACCATGTCAGAAACTATCATCACAAGTCGAGCGCAATTACATGCTGCCAAACCCCGAAAGCGCGGCAACTCGCGGTAGCGTCACACAACACACCTGCTCCACTCGCTACTCCCGCCACACTCACTGCTCAGCCCGTGCTCCACGTGGCAGAGTTAACACTACCAAAGATCCTACACACTTTGATTCTTCACATGACCTATCGACGTAATCGTTCGATAGCAGTTTTCCCTAGGCAAGACCCAGCGTAAAATACAAATAATATTTACAAAACAACCAATCATACATCGACATAAATGTATAAATATATATATACAAACAGTAAAACAATTACAATATACAAAGAGAGAGAAATGTCATATCTTGAGGTAACAAAGCAGGGAAAAAAATAATAGCACAATAGATGGAAATAGGAGGATATGCATTTCCGGCGTTACACATGCCCCACATTGTCCGAGGATGTTCGTGTAACGTAAACAGACTCCGAAAATGTCCCAAAAAAGAAACAGCGGAAATGCATATGCTCAAAACATCAAAAAATTTAGCAGTCGTCTAATTAACCATAAATCAATTTTTAGACGATAATAATTGAGTGGAGACACTCCTAAACTTATTCCACTCTGTCATCTTTATCAAAATAAAACAGGTTGACAACATATTAAAATTCATAGAAAACATAGAAAATGGTTTAGCTATTCTAAAATCACCAAAATTCCTAACAGTATCAAGAAATGGAATACAATTTACAAAATTAATCAGAGTACGTGGCCATAAAACCAGGTAGATCAAAATACGCAAATTAATTATTAATTACATAGAATACATATTTTATATAAACTTTTCATAATTAATATTCTCGCCATGAGAGTCCTCTTAATGCTAAACAAGAAAATAATGTTCAGCAGATCGAAAAAACCATAAATATTGACAGGAGAATTCTTTCAGCTGTCCAGGAAGAAAAACAATTCCGCCTTCTGTACTCGCAAGTACAAAGAATGCCGACAGCGGCACAAGAGCCGACAGCGGCACAAGAGCCGACAGCAAGAGCCGACAGCGGCACAAGAGCCGACAGCGGCTCCGCCTCGCCACTATTGTTGCGCCCGCCTGTGCGGCACGCTTGATCTCACTCGCCTGTGTAACGGCATTTCTAGAACGTCCGTTTCACTGAATTCTTTAGGAAAAACTCACTCCCGAGTAATCTCAAGGAGTCCATAAACACTATCACAGCGGATAACTCAACACTGTCCATCATGACACGCATGTACTAGCCTGAAACTTAAAACAGCGTCTAAGTACATCGGCAATGACTAATAAAAACACACATTCATGAAATATTACAGCAAGTTACAATATCATATTTACATTCCTTAATCTACTGTGACTCAGCTGAAAACTTAAACTAGCAGCTTGGATTTTTCAGATGATTACTAATCAGTTACTCTTAAATCATTTAGTCAAAATTAATTACTTATTAATTACAACTTCTTTAATGACCTCTAGGTCAGGCAAAAGCATCGTAACATGGCACATCCTTAAATCTTACACTCTATATTTACATACTGTACAAATTACCCATTGTGTGGTATTAATCGATCCTAGGTTGGTACAATTTCAAGTCTACAATATTCCGTATACCTAATCGTTTTCCAGAGCTTGGATACTCTAAGCAATAAGCATTTGTGTGAGGTATACCAATGACTTTATATGGTCCATTATAAACAAACTTAAATTTAGAGATTTCATTGTCTATCTTACTCGATTTCTCATGAGCTTTTACAAGTACTAAGTCTCCGATTGCAAACTTAGCAAAACGCGCTTTAGCGTCATGACGACGTATGCGAGCATCGGCTTTTAGCTTCATTACTTCTCGCAAACGATCTTTTTTCACATCAATACTAATGTCAATCCGTGGAGGGAATTTGATTATCTCTTCCACTAAACTTTTACTTCTGTCATCCAACAGGATTTCCTCTGGAGAAAATCCCGTCGATTCATGTCTCAAGGTGTTCATAATTCTCTCAAATACTGCTACATATTTGCCCCATGCATATGGTTGTGATGGCAATAGGTACGGGAACGTCGGCCTCGTCTTTGCTCGTGTGTTACGTTTGACACACCGTCTACAATACTTTCCAATTCACTTTCTGCACTATTGTCAATGCCGAGATTCCTCACGTTACGGTAGTTTAAATTCATACCTACGTCAATGGCATCCGGCCAGTTAACAATGTGCATAGGCTGGTATTGCCTATGCACACCGTCTCCTGCCTCGTCAATACTAACTACTATTGTTTTATCTTGTGACGTACATGTCAAAGTTTTACTTTCGCAATTAGTCACTGCACCGTACTTTAATAGCCAATCTAACCCGATAATTACTTCCGTAGTCAAGCCTGGCACGACGACAAACTCTTGTTCAAATCGTGCCCCACATATCTCGAAGTTGACAAAAATCTGTTTTGTGACCGGTTTACTGGCCTTCCCAGTAGCACCGATAATTTTCACTCCTGTTACTGGCATAACTACGATGCCAGGTCTGTCTTTCAGTAACTCAAATATTTTCCCAGATACAGCACTCAATTCTGCACCGGTGTCAATCAACACGTTTAGTTGTAGGTCGTGCATATTAACAGACACTACTATCTGTCTACACTTGTCCTAAATCCGGCTTATCTGGCGGCTTTTTCAGCCTCTGTTCACTTACAGTTTTAATTTCAACACGTTTGTCCTGAGGCTTAGTCTGTAGCTTCGCCTCCAATACCGAAACCTTTTCCTGTAACTCGTCAACTATTGAGTGTCGCTTTGCTATCAATTTACTAATTGTCACCTTCGTTGATTCATCTTTGGCCAGATTGATCTCATCTGCCAATCTACCTGGAGGAATGTGCTCAGTAGTATCTGCAATTACTTCCTCTGGATCTGCGCAACCCCCACTGCTATCGTCCGACCGTATAACGTCAGCCCTAACCTCATACACGCTGTAATCTATGTGCTTTTCTACCAATCGTGTCCGGCTATCACTAAAATTTTCGCAATCTTTCTCCTTAATACTCTCGCAATGTTTAAACTGGAAGTTTGCGTCGGATGGGTCGGTTACTTCTACCACTGAAACTTTCGGTAAGGTCTGCCGGTTAGGGCCAGAACTTTCCGTTACTACTTCAACATCTAACTCCTGCGGGACGAAACACGACGAATCTTGTTCGTGCTCCCCATTAACATCAACCATTTCTAGTAAAGTCTGCCGGTTAGGGCCAGAACTTTCTATCATTTCACAAACACTATCTTCCTGCGGGACGAGACGCGGCAAATCCTGCCCGCGCTCCCCATGAACGCTTCTCCCATACAGACCCCTATAATCTCTTAGTTCGTCGTATAAGCGACCGAACTGCCTTAACCAGACCTCATCCCTCTCTGCATCCCCTCGCTCGATGACGGACGTTTTATCCGACATCTGATATTCTCTCAACACTTGCGAATCATTCTTAAACTCAATCCCCAGTTCCGCTGTGGGTATTACAGCTGCCACTTTATAATCGATTTCCGGAACACTACTTAAATTGTTCTCACTGACAGTGAATGTACTTCCTGCTGCCGTGTATACAGCTGATCTACTACTTGTGGGCGCACTCCTTTCTCCTAATACTGGCACACTCTCCCGCCGTTGATTATTCCATACGGAATTTTCATAACGGCGACACCTGGGTTTTCTCTTGTTATTGGGCCTCCAAAATTTCTCCACGCCCTGTCGGCCCCTCACCGGCGCGGCTAATGGTTTCCCTGTCTCGTCCCAGCAGATACGGTCCCCGGATGCTGCTGAGGCGGCTCATCAGACCCTCTGGCGTTATTACTATTCTGTGAAGCCCGTATCACGCTAGTATGATACTGGTTTCCGCAATTCCTGTTATTATTTGCATTGTACCGATTGTCATTACGGCCCGAACCACTATTGTTATTGCTGTCATGGTTTCGGTATGCATTATTCCCATGGTTATCGTTGTTGTGGTTGCTGTGGTACCCGTTGTTGTTACCACGGCCTCTACCACTGTCACGATTATTGCGCCAATTGTCCTCGTCCTCAACTCTGTCCAGGAAATCATTGATTGTCCTGTGATTGCTTCCTACGTAGCGTTTTGTGTCATCTGGAAGCTTTTTGTAGAGTTCCCAGACTATTTCGGATTCCGTGCGGCGATCACGCAAATATTCCAACTTGCGGATCCAGCCCTCACAAAACTCCCTCATCGAACCGCGTGAATTCGCATCGAAAGGCCTCGATACGACAAATTCGCGCCAGACACTTTGCTGTTTTTGCTCTGACCAGTATTCAGCCAGAAACAAATTTTTAAACTCGTCAAAAGTCATGTTCGTAATGTTGAGGTTTAAGCCCCAACGCTTGGCATCACCAGCCAGCACATCAATAACCGCATTAATTTTTCTCTCATTAGTCCATGATCTGGGTAAAACTCTTTCACAATTTTTAATGAAATCCGTCGCGTGTATACCGCCTTTTTTCAAGGGGTCGAACCGCTCCTCTTTCGTCAACAATTCCGAACTATGTGCACAGATTGGCACATAGCTCTGTTTTTCGTCAAGTTTCTTTTCTAATTCCGACACTCTCGTAATTACTTGGCAAGTGGTTGTCGCAAGCGTTTCCACTTCCCTCTTTTTCTCTTCGCAGGTATTAGCCTGCTTCGTCACTTTGGTATCTACCTCGGATACTAACGCCTTTAAAGTTTCCACCTTCTTTTGATCCTCTTTTTTCACTAATTGAATTTGTTCCGTCACCTTATTCTCAATCATCGGAGCAACTGCTTCTCCTACACTTTTCTCGATTCTGCTAATTTCGGAATCAAAACGAGTATTTATGCTCGCAATTTCCGCCTGAATGCCTATCATTTCCTGTTTAAGATTACCGATTTCGGTATTAATTACAACAATATCTTCTTTGATTTTATCAACTTTTGTATTAACAACTCCAACATTGTTGTTAACAACATTAATAGCTTTGTTCTGATTGTCTAGCTTTCGTTCAATTTTTTCAGACTGAGCTTCTTGCTTGGCAGACAGAGCTCTAATTTCTGCCGATTGACTCTTGATTTCATTAATCAAAACATTCAATAAATCAGTTAAATTCCCGGAAACTACCGGTTTTACTTCCGTAGCGGCTTCCTCTTTAATTGTTCCCCCATACTCGTCATCAAGGGATTCAGATTTGATTTTCACTTCCGATTCCGAAACATTTACTAAAGTTTGGGATTCCATTTCTGCTCTTTGTTGCGTTTCGGCGGTCGCTTCTTTCATGCTAGCCGCCTGCCCCTGAACAATGGGTACCGCGGTGTGCGTTTCCCACTGTTCGACCGATTGTTCCGTATCCAAGTCTACCAAATTTTGGCAATTGTTGCCTTCACTCATTTTAATAATTTTCAATATAAATGACAAATCTCAAATATAATCAGGATTACTCCCACTACTTATTCTCGCTGACGTAACGGCCTGTACGTAACCAGTACTTTGTTACGAGATTTGCACAATGCAAAATTCGTCTCCAGAACAACCTCAAATCCGAAGATTGTCCTGTCACGGTCGCCACGTGTAACCTCCCCCTCACTTACCGACCTTAATGACAGTGAAAAATGAAACCGCGTGTACCTAATGGGAGTTTTGGAAAAGCAATCGTCACCGAAGTTAACCTGTCGGTAAAGAGGGAGGAGAGGGTTACATCTAAATGAAAGTAAATGTGCTAATGAAACTGGTGGAAATTAATTTTGAAAAGGGGTAAAGTTAATAAAGAAAGTAAATGTGCAGCCGTTACGTTAACAATTAACTAGCGGTAATTAGATATTTGAGATTTGGGGGAAATCACGGTCGCCAGTCCTAAGGACAATTACTATAGTAACTGAAAAAGAAAGGTTATTACACATATAATTAGCACTAGAAGCGTGGCAACTGAAGGTTGACACGTGTAGTGTGAAAACTGAAAGTTTGTCAGAAGTAATAAATTTCGCTACACCCTGACTTAATTTAGCAAAAGAATTAATAAAACCAGAAAATCGAAAGTTAATTTAGTGACTGAAGTTAATAGTGAGCTTTCTTTCTGAAGCACATCGAAATTCAGTAAAATACGGTTAGTCTTGGACTACCTCAACAATCATTTCAAAAGCTACTTGAATCTACGCAATTTAGAAAGAAGAGATTTAACTTTGAGCCTGAATTAAATGATTCTGAACAATTAACAATAGTAAAATTTAGTACGTACCAAGCTGAGCTGCAGTCACAGGTAAGCTAAAATACGGTAACAAAACTCGCACTCTTAATTTGTGCTTGTGTAATCTAAGTTTGAGATTAAAGCATTGAAATGATCTTACTTTAATGCTGGCGTCTGAATTTCAACGACACTTGGGTTCATTCCGGAAAAGGAAGGGACCCTGCTTGGCAATGCAATTGGGACAATGAGCAACAAAGGTTCATGCTAAGTTGCTGTAATTATAGTTACGAAAATGGTACAGTTTGAAAAGCTGAGGTCTGCCATACAGTTCTAAAACTTCACTTGCTTCCAGTCTTCCTTGTTGGTTGATTGAAGGTTTGAAGCCATCGATCGAGGAGGTGGCGACAGTCACTCATTGTCGGCCGTCGCTGTTGCAGAAGCTGGATGTTGGCGCGCCTTCTTCTCGACACGGTCACCAGGCGAAACGGGCTCTTGATGTGCGCCAGCTAATGCTTCCCGTCCGCGACACCATGTCAGAAACTATCATCACAAGTCGAGCGCAATTACATGCTGCCAAACCCCGAAAGCGCGGCAACTCGCGGTAGCGTCACACAACACACCTGCTCCACTCGCTACTCCCGCCACACTCACTGCTCAGCCCGCGCTCCACGCGGCAGAGTTAACACTACCAAAGATCCTACACACTTTGATTCTTCACACGACCTATCGACGTAATCGTTCGATAGCAGTTTTCCCTAGGCAAGACCCAGCGTAAAATACAAATAATATTTACAAAACAACCAATCATACATCGACATAAATGTATAAATATATATATACAAACAGTAAAACAATTACAATATACAAAGAGAGAGAAATGTCATATCTTGAGGTAACAAAGCAGGGAAAAAAATAATAGCACAATAGATGGAAATAGGAGGATATGCATTTCCGGCGTTACAAACGCAGCCTGCAGTTATCTGTACCTGGCGGTTCTTGGTGTCCCACTGCGTGTAACTTACGCCATGATCCCAGCTGTTATCGTTAATTTGTCAGAGGCAGAGAAGCAACACTACGATCTTCTCGTGATGTATTCATTGCAGGAGCCTTGCTTACTCTTCTTAATTGAGTCAACCAGCTCTCGTTCTACAGTCACTGCACTGCAGAAAACTATCTGCCCGATCCGTTGGTTTAAGACTCTCATGTCCCACATACCAGTGACTGGACCTCTCCTGAAGCTGCAAGTGCACGTTTTATGAGCAATCTGTGATGCCATCTCCATCTGAAAAATCCCATTAAAGTAGATACAGCCGACAGACATCGTGCAGTCACATCATTCTTCATCTGAACTAATCGCTTTTTTCTGTACTGGAAATGTGAATAGGGATGAAATTTTAATAGAGGTGCAGCACACGCATGAAATACTGGAATATCAGCTTGTTATTATTCGGTCAAGACGTTCATGGTGTAACAATTTCCATTTCCATCAGAGTAGTGGGAATATAGTAGGTCCAATCGTGTCGATGTGACCACGTGACAAAAGCCTGATTAACCACCTCCTGCAGCCTGGACGTGGAAGAAGAGAGTCAGTGAGGGTGTGGGAGGTACCGACAGAGACGTAGAGCCATGCCGACTCCAATGCAGCATCCATCGCGGTTGAGCATCCATCACGCTAACAGCTCAATCGAGGTGGTGTCGCAGATTCCCAATTGAATTTAGATCCGGGGAATTTGTTGGCTCAGGATGTACGGTAATCTCATAGTGGTTCTGTTCGATCCACGCACGTACACTGAGAGCTGTGTAACACGCTGCGTTGTCCTGGAGAATGTCACGAAAACATTCTGCAGACCATAACGCTTCCTCCTCCAGTCTGGGTCTTCCGACGATTCATTCAGAGCCCTACACGCCAACGACCATCTGTACAGTGGAGCATAAAATTTAAGTCACCTGAAAAGGCCATCTGTCACCTCTCATCAGACTCTCGCTTGAAGTACTGACGCGGGAATTCCAGCCTTCGTCGCCGATGAACTGCATGAACCACGCGCCTTCTGCGGAGGTCTATACTCCCCAACGTTCGTTGAAGATTAGTCGAGGAGACACCGCTGGTGGCCCCTTGGTTCACGTGGGCAGTCAGTTGCTCGACAGTTGCACGTCTGGTCTCCCATATACATGTCCGCAACCGTCGTTCACTCATATCATCTATGGCCCATAGTGCACCTCAGTTGCGCCGTTTTTTGCCACGCAGGCGTGCGAACTGTTTACAAACATAGACTTTAGGAAGTGCTTCACCCTTGGTGCAAAAGCCAGTGATGAAGCCCTCTTAGGCATCTGATAAATCGCTCCGTTTCTACATTACGACAACGATTGCTCTGTTTTCCGGTCTCTCCCTCCCACCCCGCCCCTCCGATACGCATTATGCATCCTCCACTGTTAGTGCTGCCACCTACCGTCTAGGAGTGCTTATTGTACCTTGATCCGATTGATGTTAAGTGGACCATGTATGTTAACAATTCTGTTTGTAACACCATAGCTCTAATGCTGTACGGATTTTTTTTGCCTTTTGTTTTATTTAATGTTACATCGTTGAGTTTCTGTAAATATTGTTGGATTGAATCGATATCATGAGAGTGTTTATTCTTTCCTGTGTAAAAAAAACTTTGATGTCATGGTTTGAATCTATGCAATGTAGTGTATGTATCATTTAAATTCTTTGTCTCATTTGGAGGGAGACAAAACTTACTGTATGTAATTGTAATTTTGTTTAAATAATTTTTTATAGAAATGTTAATATGTGCAAAGGTTCTGTTTTATTTAAAATGATTGTTTGCTGTTATGTAAACTGCTGACCTTCACTTAGAATTCTTAGTTATTTAGTATGTAAAAGATAATATGGTTCCCATCGTGAACGGAACTTAGTAGCCCGCGCAAATTGTGGTTGACCTAGGTAGAAAAGGTGGAACCTAGACTCAGTAGGGGGCGAGCTACCAAACTGTGAACTGTTCATGTAAAAGTTGTGTTGGTCCTTTGAGAGGCTTTCCCTGGCGCTTTCCAATGCCTCGCAATCACTGTAAGGGAACACTATAATAATGTACAGTAAAGGATCAGCTTATTGGATGTCTTAGTGTGCTCAAATATAAGGTAATTTATAACTGAATTTATGTACCTACCTTGATTTTTTCCTTATCATAACACCTCTCAGGTTCCTCTCCGTTTGAACGAAAGTGAATACCGAGTGTCCTTACTGAAAGAACATTAGAGCCCAGTGTTTTGCTAATTAATGCCTCTTGAACATAGTAAAAAGAAAGTTAAAGTTAATGTGGCAAGAGAGTGAGTTAAAGTAAATGATGCTTGCTGAAAATAATTTTCCTATTAAAACTGCTTATTAATATGTTGTTGCCAACATCAAAATGAAAAGTTCTTAAAACTGAGGCCTATAAAGTTTTGCTTAATAAATGATCACATTGCTGCCTGTTGTAAACCGCAAAAGGTAAGTCAGTATCTTACAAATATGCCAATTTTGTGTCTCACCGTAGTAAAAACTGCAATTGTGGAAAGTTATATACTTATGCTTGTTAAACTTATTTTTCTCTTGTGTATTGTAAGTGCATATTAACAGTGTAATAGAATCCATAGTTTATCCTTCATATTCATGATAAATAACAATTAATAGAAAGACCACTGTCTGTGAAAATAATAACTTCTTTCATTCAAAATTCAGTGAGAAATTGTTTGTCAGTGAAATATATTTAACTACCGTTCTAAATAGAACAGTATTTAGCTGAGAGAGACTTAACCTATGACCAGTTCATAATTCTGCAGTGACATACATTTATAATTTTATGTCAGCTAGAAAAATGTTTGAAAAGTAATACTGAACCTATGTCCAATTTATGATTCTACAGTGAATATTAATAGTAATGTTACAAAGACCATTCAGTTTGGATAAGCCCTGAAAGTAATAGTGTGTATTGTTATCTGTTATATTTACGCCAGTAGTTTATTCCGACCTGTTAACTTCAACCTGAAAACACTGTACTCAGATGCCAGAGTTCATTGCACTCGCGTGTGGCAAAGTATAGGTTGTGTTTGTCCGTTTAAAGTTACTCATACTTATTTTTTTGAAAAAGAATGTCAGTCATTCTCTTGCCTAATTATTATAATGATTAGGCTGGCGACCGTTTTTTCTTTATTCTTGAAACAGTGTAGCTAGGTAAAATATTATTTGTTAGTGTTTAAATGTTTACGCAATTCTGACTTTCACTTCCGATAAGCCACCTCCGTTAGGCACAACACGGTCAACGTAACAAAATTCCTCTCTGTTGCGTTACACCATAATTGCTTTAACAAGATAGTTTTATTTCACGATCTGCCTTCAACTTTAAGGTTATGGTATAGTAGTAGCAGACGCTAGTGTTACACGTGGATTTTCCGTGACAGGACTACTTGTTCTGTTGGGGCATAGTACGTAAACCAAATTTGGTATTTCATATTACAAACTACGTAAATGCTGTTGCAGTGTTATATGTTCCCAGTGCCTAGAATTACGTACACCAGCTTCCTGTAAAAAACGTAATAATCGCCTTTAATTTGAATAATATATTTGGTATTAGTGTAAAGTGACACACTGCTCTTGCAATCTGTACTTCATTAACTTCACTGTAGATATATAACTATTTGCCAATGTATTTAATTTTGGTCAACAGAAATTTTTATTTTCCGCCCTCCCATCATCATTAGTAATTCTGGCTTTTTATTTATCAATTTAATGTCATTACATGATGGCAGTACAAATATTTCTATAGCTATAGTTTTTTTACTTTTCCGTCTACCAAACTGACAACTCTTTTTTTATCGCTTAAGTTACAACGAAGCTTGTCTGTTTGAAAGAATAACGTAAGACGGTGTTTTGGTCGCATCGCGCAGTGAAGACTACGGGTCGGCTGCCGTCTCTAAGGGTATTACAGACCTTGGGACCCACCGATTCGGATGAGATTAATCGTAATGGTCAATGGCCACTTGAAAGTACCTCCGCTGAGAGATTTTAGGTCACTACGCACCCGTTTTCGAAAATATCAAGATCAAGGTTGAGGCAGGATCCGTTACAGACTTGATGGAATCGACAACATCCGCTAAAATAAGGTAAAGCCACTTACACACGTAAGGCCATGAAAGTAATTGCTTTCACGTCTGTCTGCTGCAGATACCCTTAAGGATGAAAGCTGTCGCCAACTCACGCTGTTGGCATCACAAGCCAACTTCCGTGATCGTGTGTTCCAACTGCAACTTTTCCAGTATTTTTGATTCTCTCGCGAGATGACAAAAGCTGGTGGTGAAATATTCTAAGCTGTTAGGTCGTGTCATGTTTCTACTCAAAATCGAGAATACATGACGTATCGACAATTTTAGTGGGATCATCTCTACTGAAAATTTTCTCATTTTTCACGATTTCACGCTGCTTGTCGAACTTTTTTACATAAATGTTACTCTCTTCGGAAAGCTCTTATACGTTAAAGGAATCTGAGTCCACTATGGCAGATTTTATATTTTGCTTTAAATGTGCGTAGCGTTCGTGCCCTTAAACATGTTCTTTTCATTGTCCTCCAAATTTCACACATAGAGTGGTTGCCACAGCTCCTTTTACATGGTTCTAGGGGTTACAGAAGGGACTTCATAGATTAGGTTTTCATAAAGAATCCATGTCCGGATACGTAGCCTTTGGATGTAAAATAAATTTTAAGGTCAGATCACTTTCAAATGTTCCGTTTTACGGTACGGTGCATAATGTACAGCTGCACAACGAATGTATCGAGAACGTTTTACGGATTGTCTCAATCTGCCACGTACCATTTTCGTCCGACTACGACAAAGAGAGAGACTAGTACGCTCATAAGTAGGAGATGTTACTATGACGCTCCATAGTCGCACGCCATGGTCTGTGGGCCGTGTATTTGAAAGCATTGGTCGCAGATACACCTTGTGCAACGAACAGCAGGATCGCGATGTGAAGCAGCTTGACCACAAAGGCCAAAGCTTATTGTCTCCGATGATTGCGTGCCGTGTAGGGGAAGGTATAAAAGTGATCCAATCCCTAAACTTACTTTACACCCAAACACTGCATTTCCGGGCATGGGATCATTATAAAAAAAGTACCAATTTCCCTCAACAGCCCCTAGGAGATTGTAATATGAATTGGGAAACACCCTGTATATATACTACTGTCCATTAAAATTGCTGCACCCAGAAGAAATGCAGATGATAAACGGGTATTCATTGGACAGATACGTTATAGTAGAACTGACATGTGATAATATTTTCACGCAATTTGGGTGCATAGATCCTGAGAAATCAGTACCCAGAACAACCACCTCCGGCCGTAATAACGGCTTTGATACGCCTGGGCATTGAGTCAAACAGATCTTGGATGGCGTATACAGGTACAGCTGCCCATGCAGCTTCAACACGATACCACAGTTCACCAAGAGTAATGACTGGCGTATTGTGACGAGCCAGTTGCTCGGCCACCATTGACCAGACGTTTTCAATTGGTGAGAGATATGGAGAATGTGCTGGCCAGGGCAACAGTCGAACATTTTCTGTATCCAGAAAGGCCCGTACAGGACCTGCAACATACGGTCGTTCATTATCCTGCTGAATTGTAGGGTTTCGCAGGGATCGAATGAAGGATGGAGCCACGGGTGGTAATACATCTGAAATGTAACGTACACTGTCAAAAGTGCCGTCAATGCGAACAAGAGGTGACCTAGACGTGTAACCAATGGCACTCCATACCATCACGCCGGGTGATACGCCAGTATGGCGATGACGAATGTACGCTTCCAATTTGCGTTCACCGCGATGTCAGCAAACACGGATGCGACCATCACTATACTGTAAACACAACCTGGATTCATCCGAAAAAATGACGTTTTGCCATTCGTGCAACCAGGTTCGTCGTTGAGTAAAAAAAATGGTTCAAATGGCTCTGAGCACTATGGGACTTAACATCCATGGTCTTCAGTCCCCTAGAACGTAGAACTACTTAAACCTAACTAACCTAAGGACAGCACACAACACCCAGTCATCACGAGGCAGGGAAAATCCGTGACCCCGCCGGGAATCGAACCCGGGAACCCGGACGTGGGAAGCGAGAACGCTACCGCATGACCACGAGCTGCGGACGTCGTTGAGTACACCATCGGAGGCCCTCCTGTCTGTGATGCAGCGTCAAGGGTAACCTCAGCCAAGCTGATAGTCCATGCTGCTGCAAACGTCATCGAACTGTTCGTGCAGATGATTGTTGTCTTGCAAACGTCCGCATCTGTTGACTCAGGGATCGAGATCTGGCTGCACGATCCGTTACAGCCATGAGGATAAGATGCCTGTCATCTCGACTGCTAGTGATACGAGGCCTTTGGTATCCAGCACGGCGTTCCGTATTATCCTCCTGAACCCACTGATTCCGTATTCTGCTAACAGCATTGGATCTCGACCAACGCGAGCAGCAATGTCGCGATACGATAAACCGCAATCGTGATAGGCTACAATCTGACCTTTATCAAAGTCGGAAACGTATGGGTACGCATTTATCCTCCTTACACGAGGCATCACAACAACGTTTCAGCAGGGAACGCCGGTCAACTGCTGTTTGTGTATGAGAAATCGCTTGGAAATTTTCTTTATGTCAGTACGTTGTAGGTGTCGTCACTGGCGCCAACCTTGTGTGAATGCTCTGAAAAGCTAATCATTTGCATATCACAGCATCTTCTTCCTGTCTGTTAAATTTAGCGTATGTAGCACATCTTCGTGGTGTAGCAATTTTAATGGCCAGTAGTGTAATATGCCACAACCACACGTCACTTCTTAGTCTCCTGCAATATGCAATGAGCTGAGAAAAGTCATAGATTACCTCCCATTATCGTGTCGGACGTTTTTTCCCCGGTTTAGTGCAGCAACTCGACGTGACATAAATTCAACAAGTCATTGGAGTCCTCTGCATAAATGCTGAGCTATGCTAACTCTATAGCCGTCCATAACTGCGAAAGTGTTTCCATCGCAGATTTCTCTGCAAAAAATGAACTCTCGATTGTGTCCCATAAATGTTCGATGGAAATTACGGCGGGCGATCTAGGTGGCCAAATAATTCGCCCTAACTGTGCAGAACGTTCTTTAAACCAGTAACAGAGAATTTTAGCCCAGGACATGGTGTACTGTCATCCATAAAAATTGCATCATTGTTTGGTAACATGAAGTCCACCAATGGCTCCTAATGATCTACAGGTAGTCGAATGTAACCATTTCCCGTCAATGACATTCCATGTAAACACAATCCACAACGTTATGGAGCCACCACCAGCTTGCTCGGTGCCCTTTGCATCCACGCCTTTGTGGGGTCTGCGCCTCGGTCACGAACCCAGGAGAGGCGCTGCAGGCGTTGTTATGCTGTTAGCAAATTCACTCGCTCCGGTCGTCTGCTGCCATACCATACAAGTATTAACGCCAAATATCGCCACACTGTCTTACTGGATACGTTCGTCGTATGTCTCATATTGACTTCTGCGGATATTTCACGCAGTATTGCTTGTCTGTTAGCAGTGACCTATCTACGCAAACGCCGCTGCTCTCGGTCGTTAAGTAAAGGTAGTTGGTCACTGCGTTGTCCATGATGAGAGGTAACGTCTGAAATTTAGCACGCCCAGTTACCCGATCGCTCTAACGCACGGCTTTCCGCAGTGGGAAGGAGCGCCTGGTCACCGGCTTGTGTCGAGGCCTGGTGAGCCGGCCAGTCTGCGGATGGTTTTTAAGCGGTTTTCCGTCTGCCCCGGCGAATGCGGGCTGGTTCCGCTTATTCCGCCTCAGCTACACTGTGTCGCGATTGCTACGCAAACAAGTTCTCCCCGTACGCGTACATCACCATTACTCTACCACATAAACATCGGGGTTACACTCGTCTGGTGTGAGACGTTCCCTGGGGGGGGGGGGGTTTGGTGGTGGTGGGAGGGGGGGCCAACGGGGGCCGAATCGCACAGTAACCCTGGGTTCGGTGTGGGGCGGCGAAGGGGTTGTGGACCACTGCGGCTGCGACGGGAACGGAGCCTCTCCGTCATTTTGTAAGTAGGCTGTTTATGTTTTTTATTGGCAACGTTACATAGCACTCTGTATGAAAATCACTGGCTGTGCTGTGTGCAGTATGTGGCTAGTTTGCATTGTTGTCTGCCATTGTTGTCATGAACTGCTACAGCTGGATGTGAACAGCGCGTAGCGTTGGGCACTTGGAGGTGAGCCGCCAGCAGTGGTGGATGTGGGGAGAGAGATGGCGGAGTTTTGTAATACTGGATGTCAATTATGAATATTAAGGTAAATACATTGTTTGTTCTCTATTAATATCTTTCATTTTCTAACTATCCCTATCAGTAGTTAGTGCCTTCTGTAGTTTGAATCTTTTATTTAGCTGGCAGTAGTGGCACTCGCTGTATTGCAGTAGTTCGAGCAACGAAGATTTTTGTGAGGTAAGTAATTTCTGAAAGGTATAGGTTAAAGTTACTCAGGGCCATTCTTTTGCAGGGATTTTTGATAGTCAGATTGCGTTGCGCCTAAATTATTGTGTGCCAGGTTAAGCACAGGCTTGTACAAGTTGTTCAAAGTGGACGTTTCGTATGTATAAATTCCTCTAAGGGGATGTTTCATATGTCGACCCTTAGCCTAGGATACCTCACTGGAATCTTCTGATTTTTTCTTGTAGTTTGTGTATTTAGTGTAGCTTTAGCGCGTAATTGTAGAGAGAATCTCCTTGGTAGTTGCAGTCTTTCATTGTTGTACAGTAAAACAGTTGTGGCATGCATATAGATTTGCACCAAGTATTTCGCAGCTACGCTTGCAATTAACTAGATATTATTTTCAGTGCTATGTTAATGTGTTCTCTTATTTTTGCTATTCAAATTGTGCTTTTCTGTGTTATCGTGTGAAATATTGTGACAATAATGGCGTGTGAAAAACGTAACACTAGGCTCCAAGCTAAATTGAGAAATAATAGTGACGACGAGCGTAGCTTATCAGCGCCGCCGAGTAATGAATTTACTAATGTTCAAAGTAGTAATTTGGTAACTGTGCATAGGGAAATGGAGCGGGCGTCAAACAATGGCGTAGGCAGTGAAACAGGTAGTGAACAGGGAAGCATTATCGATCGATCGGTCGGCAACAGCTCGCCTCAGGAATCCGAAATGATAGGACACAATTTTGCAAATACTGTAGATTCAGGTTTTGCGTCCTCACCGTTTTCTGAAGTAAGTCAAGACACATTTTCAGCTTGTCAAAATGTGAATGTTGCCGGTGCAAATTCACTGCCGAAAAGCACTGAGGAAAATGTTTCAGACACCAATGCATTGTTATTACAATTAATGCAACAAATGGGAGAAAAGCTTCAGAAGTTAGACACAATGGAACAACACCAGAGACAAACACAGCAACAGTTAGACGCAGTGGAACAAAATCTTAAAAAGTTAGACACGATGGAACAAAATCTTCAAAAGTTAGACTCATTGGAACAAACTCTCGAACAAACACGTGAAGATTTAACTGCTGAGTTACATAACATTGAATCGAAATGTCAAAAGGTCTGTAATGACGTAAAAACACAAATTTGTGAGCATTTTCAGCCTATTTTTTCGCGGCATGAAAATGCATTACAGAATCACGAAGCAGCCATAAAAGAGCTGCAAACCATTGTTCATGAAAATCATGAGACCTTGTGGGCTAAAATTGACTCAGTTGCATCTACCGATTCGGTTACGCAACTGGCAAAAACTCAGGAAAACTTAAAGAACACAGTAGATTCGATTTCAACACAAATGGACACTCTGAAACTTGGTTCAGAAAAACACACTGAGGACATGTGTTCACTATCGGAGAAAGTAGCTGAACTTTCGGATCAGGTCACTAACTTATCTACAAAGGTAGATGATGATCTGAATGACACAAGACCCGTAGCCTTCACTGACACAGAAGAGTATGAACAAATTAGAAAATTCAGACAAAATCAAAATCAAATCAATACACAGTACAAAAGAGAAATCCGGGAAGTACAAGATCAGTTGACACAGGTGATACAAGAATTACATATTTCAGAGGACACTCGCGCTCCAACACGGGAAGAGGAACTTAGAAATACGGAAAAGCCACAAAATAATAACACAGGGCATTTCGGTAATTATGAAAGAAATTGGCAAGGTACACCGAATTTTGAGATGGAACCGCCGGCACGACGTAACAATGACCGATATGCTACTCGCCGACACGATGACTTTGACTATAAGCTGTTCATTACTACACGTAAATTCAAAACATTTAAGAATTCTGGCAACGACATTCATCCACAAGCATGGCTCCATCAATTCTCTCATTGTTTCCCTCCCAACTGGTCATTGGAGCACAGGTTAGAATTTATGTGTGGCTACTTAGAGAATGAACCAGCTGTAAGAATGCGATCGGTCATTCACGATTGCCACAGTGAAGGAGAATTTTACCATGCCTTCCTCTCAGCATATTGGTCTCAAGCCACACAAGACCGCGTAAAACATAGCATCATGATGATGAAACACTTTGAACAATCTGAATTTTCCAGTCTTGTCAAATATTTTGAAGACATGTTGCACAAGAATCAGTACCTGTCAAACCCATACAGCCCCTCAGAACTCATCCGCATTTGCTTAATCAAACTGCCTGAACATTTACGACATATTATTTTAGCAGGACGTTGCAAAGACGACATTGAAGCTTTTCAGGGACTGTTACAAGAATTAGAAATTGACACAGACAGTCGCGGGATGCGAAAACAGGAAAACAATCACTACAGGTCACATCCGTCACAATTCCGTGACGACAGAAACGATAACTGGACGCGACAAGGCTATTCTCACCACACAAATCGTGACCAAAATAGACACCACCCGTATGACAACCGTTGGCAGAGTAGTAATAATTACAGGGAAAGATCACCTCTCCGCAGTAATGACTATCACAGAGACAATCAGAGAAACAGACAATATGGAAACCAAAACAATTATTATCAAGGGAGACAGAATAACTTCAGACGCAACGGTCCAGCGCGCAGTTACGACTCAGGCAGAAATTCTCCACCACGTGACAGACAAGAAAGAAACTATGTAAACTACCGACATGACGACAGACGATATGATCGTAACGACAGACCTGAACTGCATCAGAACTGGCGAGTTTTAAACAGAGCTGGGCCCTCTGGGCAAGGCGAATTTGTGGAAGTTAGGCCTCCTAATCCCAATAACGGCGCGCGCCAACAAAGAAACAGACAATGACTCGCACCGCAGGCAGCTGCGTGCGCCGGCTGGCTCCGAGAAAAATAACATTGACGCTAACCTTGAGCAAAATTCCCGTATTCTTTACGGACGAATACCGCATGATAATTGCATTCAAGTTGAAACTCTGCGTACTAGGAAGAGTAAAGGTTTACACCACATCTCACATTAAAACCGTTTATTGAGAGATAAACTGTTTTTTAATTTAGTCTTTGCTATAAAATTTTTCACTTCACGTTACTAGTACAATTTGTCACACTGAGAAACTGTTAACATGCAACTATGTTTTGAAGCTAACTAACCATCCAGTCAAGAACATAGGTAACTTAGACAAGTAATTGCGAATGCATTGTTATTGCGAACAGACGACACAGTGTTGTTATTTATACATTCCTCCTTGTTAGTTGCACGATTACGTAACGAATATACGGCTTACATACTTAGAACATATACCAGCACTGCTAATGAAAGTTTCATGCAACATTTTGGTTTGCTTGAGAGTGGATTCTGGATTTGAGGTGCTTTCTGTGAAATGCCAGATGACACAGTGGTTAGTTTATGTGACAGCTACACGATTTTATCACGACGCTGCTAATGCGTGACAATTTACAATGTTGCTTTTGCGGTGTATCTGTTTTATATCTGCACAGTTTTTCTGTATTATTCTGGAAAGTAAAACATGTTTTAGTAGTAACTTTTATGGTATAGCTACAAGGAGACAGCCTTTTCTGTAGCACAACAATACGTTACAGCACAGTACTTTCTTCATCATGGCAATAAGCGTAATAACTAAGTTATCTATACGCAAAGCATTTCACTTTTGTGTATCATGAGGTAAGTACATTGACTTCTGCAGAACTTAGCTTTCGGAGGACAATAACTACCACACTTCCCAGAGATTATCTAACAGCAAGACGCATATTTAGCGCTACAGGACATGTATTTGAGTGATTAATTTTGTACTTAAAACATTTATTTTTAAAGAGTTTTGAATTACACAGAAAGTTTTTTGTGATACATTTCATTCCATTGCTGTAATCTGTAACACCTGAGGGTATAATTACAATAAACCTCAGGGGGGTACACGCCTACTTTGTGTATCATGTGTCTGGCAAGCACAAGGAGCCCTAGCTAATATGGTATTTTCTTATACAACTTTACACATCGGTACCATATTTCTCTAACACATAAATTACACAGCTATCTGATCATTTAACAGAGAAACAAACATCTTTTTACTACGTCAGTGACACATGTTTACGCAATTACAGAGTTGGATAACTTCACACTTACGAAATTGTATTTTGTCTGTACTGTGTGAACTGTTCATATTTTTTTGGTACCATTGTGATACTATGAGAGCTTTGAATGATGTATTTGGTAAGGGAGCATGATTTTAAAGTACGTTTGAGGTAGATGACACTACTGAAATGAGCAGAGGATTTTCTTTAGGTTTTGAAATCATTGGCGGAAGCTACGACGTTTTTGACATTTGACTGAGGTGTTATGATGTAATTTTTACGACGACGATGTGTATTATGCTGTTGAGGTATGTTTATGTCAATAAGATAATGCTACCATATATGAGGAATGTGATTACGTGTTTATATGTATATGAATAATGAATAGTAGTTAGGAACTCTTGACTTGTGAAAAAGGATGTTTGAAACCAAGAATCGTACTTTAAGAGTTATGAAATGTGTGTAAATGCGTGAATGTATCACAATGAAGACGAAAATTTTTTGGACACTGTCATATCAATAGCATTTTGTTCCTACAGATTTGCAACGCTAATTCTTGACCTGTGAAATTTTGTATATGAGACTGTCACTGTAGCGAAAACTGCTGTCGTAAATATTTCCGGAAGAAAGTTAAGTGACCACCTGCACATAATGCGACGTGGGCACCCAGGTGTGTCAGACACCTGGAGAACAAGCCTTTTCAGACGCTCAGGTAGAAAAGAAAGCCATTAGGGTGTGCCAGAGGCACAGGTGGAAGAGAAGGACAAAGAGAGGCCTATACCCCTGTTAATGACAGAGGGCATCGCTAATGCGACACGCTCGTTACTTGAAAACATATGATTTTTGTAATGCGTTGTGGGCACACAGCTGTGTCAAACACCTGGAGAACAAGCCATTAGGGCGTGCCTTTCATCGCTAATGCGACACCCTCGTTACTTAAAAACATATGATTACTCGCACTTTGTGCTAATTATTGAAATGCTTATGAATTGATGGGAAATATTCGTACATCTGCTCACCTGATTATGACAAGTGTCTTTCTACGAGAATTGAGTGCTACTGACTTACGAAATGCCACATGACTATTGAATGATATTTTTATGCTTTGCTTTTCGTAGTTGCTTATTTCATTTGATGTCTGGTTTCCAGCTGTGTTGCAACATTGCTTTTATAAAATAAAATGCATTTGCTAATGTGAACTCTTTCTGTCAACAGATCTATTAAATAATTATTTTATGATCCACATTCTTTAAAAAGGAGCACTTGGAAAGGAAAGAACAATACGAAGGAACTCGTAACAGTAAAACATAATTTTCTTTTCAAATACATGGTAGTATTTTTTTACAATCAGTTGTTATGGTGCACCACTTTATTTGCATAGACATTAAGATGTGAATATACATTTCCCTTGTCTGCATTGTTGTTTTTCCTGTAATATTTTTTCTGCTTGAGCTATGTCATGTTTAGGTATAAGTTGCTGCTGTTTGTCAGGCATAGTGTTACTGAATTTGACTTTGTGTTACTCTTCTAAGCTAGTTTTTCTTGTTTCCTGCATTGCCTTATATTAGTTGTAATATTGCACTTGCTTTGCTAATTTATGCTGCTTGCTTTGCCATTTCTATATTTTTTCATTGATGTTTGTGTTAATTATTTTTTTTTTTGCTGCATTGCCTCGTCCCTTGGTATATATATCTGAGCTCAGTAGATTTAAGTTAGCTTAAGAGGGGGTAGACTATAAGAAACTGACTATGGAGAATAGGTAAAGAATGCATTGCGAAGAAAGATTTGGGCCCCAATGAGTATTGTACAATCAGAAATAATGATTTTGAAAGAAATATGAATAGAATACAGGAACGAGGTATAGGTAGGATTTTCTTGGAAATAAATGATGAGGTAAGCAATGTGTGAACATATAAATACAGAAAGCATGCTTAGATAGAATTTTTTGGTGGAAGCAAAGGTTGAAATAAGACGAACGATCTATGGAATGAAGGGAGATCTCCAAGCAAAATACTGCAGTAAAAGAAACCCTGTCCTTTCCTCTTTGCTGCTTTTTCCCAATATGTAATTGTGTGTTGTCCTTTCCATTTGTGTTATCCCACTATGTGTTTGGGTACCCGTGTGTATTTGTGTTTTTCCTGTCTTTATGTGTTTAGCTGATGAGAGCTATGTTGTAGAATTTTTCTAATACTCTGTTATTTTCTTTGTGAAGATGCTTAGACATTATTTATTCTGTGTTGTTTTAATGCTCATGTGTGAAGTTGACGTTTTAAAAGTGATTCTGATCTTTTATTTTTGTACTCATGTCATCATTCCTGTAACACTGATGTATATGTTTATTTCTATTCTGTTGTAAAGCCTGTACTACAAATGTTATCTGTATTGTTATGTTTTTAATGATGTATTTTGTACCTTTGTGATCGTATTCTTATGTTATAAAATTTTAATTGACAGCAGTTCATCAAGTAACTTGTAAGTTCCATTTCACTGCACACGTTTCTGTTGGTCATAGTATATGGACAATATGTGAGAAGTAGGGACTGTTAGTGTTTGCACGTGTGTTAATAATTCAGCAAGGGACTGGATAACAGCATTGCTGGTTCTAAGGACAATTCCAAAAACTTTGTCAGTGCACAAGTGGTGGTTATGGACTTGCTCTATTATCCGCAAGACTCTTCAATGGTGATTGTGCACCTGCACAGTCGCAACAGATGGCTGCTGGCCATCTCTACAAGGACTACAGTGGGTCTGCACCTCTGGTGGCCCACCAATACCATACTCTCTACCAGGACTACAGTGGGCCTGTCCACAATTTCTACAAGGACAACAGTGGGTCTGCACCTCTGGTGGTCCACCAATACCACAATCTCTACCAGGACTATAGTGGGTCTACTCTGTGATGACCTACCTACCAATATTCATCAACTTCGACTGACTCTGCTGTGGGTTTGCTCCATTGTGGCGCATTACCTGTCAGCATGTCAAGAGTCAGCACTGTCTTTCTGTTAGAAGGACAACACTACTTCTTCAAGACTGCATGGACATCCACTACTTCCGTGTGCATTGTCTTTTATTGCTCAGACTTTGATAAAAGAAACGGCAGTTTTACTGTGGTGTATGATCAGGACTGTCTTTATTGACTGTGAGAAAATTTTAGCTTTTGACCAACATTGTATAAATAAGTGTGTGCATTTGATATCTTTGTTATTGTAATTATGAAAAATTTTTTCAAATCTGTATTGGCCACTGTCCAAAAAAAAATTTGTAAAATTTTTTGTGGGGAGCATGGGGGCTATGTAAGTAGGCTGTTTATGTTTTTTATTGGCAACGTTACATAGCACTCTGTATGAAAATCACTGGCTGTGCTGTGTGCAGTATGTGGCTAGTTTGCATTGTTGTCTGCCATTGTTGTCATGAACTGCTACAGCTGGATGTGAACAGCGCGTAGCGTTGGGCACTTGGAGGTGAGCCGCCAGCAGTGGTGGATGTGGGGAGAGAGATGGCGGAGTTTTGTAATACTGGATGTCAATTATGAATATTAAGGTAAATACATTGTTTGTTCTCTATTAATATCTTTCATTTGCTAACTATCCCTATCAGTAGTTAGTGCCTTCTGTAGTTTGAATCTTTTATTTAGCTGGCAGTAGTGGCACTCGCTGTATTGCAGTAGTTCGAGCAACGAAGATTTTTGTGAGGTAAGTAATTTCTGAAAGGTATAGGTTAAAGTTACTCAGGGCCATTCTTTTGCAGGGATTTTTGATAGTCAGATTGCGTTGCGCCTAAATTATTGTGTGCCAGGTTAAGCACAGGCTTGTACAAGTTGTTCTAAGTGGACGTTTCACATGTAAAATTGTTCTAAGGGGACGTTTCAATTTCTAGGTCCCCGGTTAACTTACAACATACATGCATAGAACGTCTGAAATGTGGTATTCTCGGCACGCTCCTGGCGCTGTGGATCTCGGAATACTGAATTCCCTAACGATATCCGAAATGGAATGTTCCATGCGTCTAGCTCCAACTACCAATTCGCGTTTAAAGTCCGTTAGTTCCCATCGTGCCGCCATAGTCACCGCGAGAACCTTTCCACCTGAACCACGTGAGTACAAATGACGGCTCCACCAATGCATAGTCCTTTTATACCTTCCGTATGCGATACTACAGCCATCTGCATATGTCCATATTGCTATTCCATGCTTTGGTCAGCTTAGCGTAGATGACATTCAGAGATTTCCGGCCTCGTGGTGACATGGTTTCAGGGAATTAAATACGTGTATCTAGTTAGTGCGCACGAAGAACGTAAACAAATATCAACACGCCACCTTGGCAGAGTAAGAACGATGCTATTTTATAACATACTACATTTCCTTCACCATCTGCTATCACTATAAACCTCATGACGTCGACCCACCAATAGGAGCCTCAAGACGTCATGCAGTAACTCCACTTCTCAGAAAAAGCGCTGATCACGTCGGACAGTCGAGATCTTTCATGTCGTTGAGCAGGGCTGTCCTGAAACCAAAGATTTCATATTTCCGTGACAGTTCTTGGGTCCTGACCAAAGAGGGCAGCAATGCCACAGAACGACCAACGGCAGTCTACATAGGCGACGAACCTGCCGCTATCGAATTCAGACACATACTGGTAGACGGTTCTCCTTCCCACGAGAATTCACCAAAAAAGCATCATTCTCTATCAATACATGAGAGAGATACCCGGTACGTAGTTTTCCTTTATGTATAAACATAATGGAGACGACGTTACTCCTGCCTACTTTGTGCGGTTGCTCCGAAATGCTGATCGTCTGTGTATCCAACATTTGGTACTCTACATGCCAGTCCAACATTTGTTGCAGTCGCTTTTATGTATAATGCTGGAAATTAAAATGGCAACGTTTCGATGAGTATGATTACGCTGATTTCATCTGTGCCTGTCAATAATTAGCGATCCAATGCTTTAAGTACACATTTCATCCCAACTCCTAAGAGTTGAACAAGTGGTCTTTCAACTTCGTTCTTTTCATCCAGATGTAGCAGTAGGCTGGGTCTGGAGGAGAGTATTTTGGAGGGGATTTCTAGTTCCGACATTCGCATGAGTCCCAAGAGAAATCCCCAGAAAGCCTTAGTCGGGAATAGGAAGTATTTGAACTCATTATTGTCTATGTGTATATTTTTATGTATGTGTTTGATGTTTCCTCGAATGACAGTTAGTTTCCTATTCATTCATAGATATTTTACGAAATAATGTTAGACATCTTGTGTTAACTGAAGAAGAATGTAATTTAAAAATAATTCTGTGTGCGCAGTTAGGGTCAGTGCCGTAGATTTTTCGTGCAAATATCGGGATAAAATCACAATTATTTCGTATTAATGCACAATTTAACTATCAATCTTGAGCATAATGTTTACACAAAGAGGAATAACGTTTGTAGAACAGATAAATCACAAGTCTGGACTGTAGCTTCCCGATATATGGTCGATGGGCCAGCTACATAATCACTTTGTCCTGTTTTTTTTTTTTACTTCCTTATCGACGCTGTCATAGTTCTTGCATTAATTTATGATTTCTGTAATTCCTAGCATATTTGCAGGTCACGCAAGGCATCTTGGATATTTTGTAATTTTTTTAATACCTATTTTCACTTACGTATTTTGCCGCGCGGTTCTAGGCGCTTTAGTCTGGAACCACGTGACCACTACGGTCGCAGGTTCGAATCCTGCCTCGGGCATGGATGTGTGTGATGTCCTTAGGTTAGTTAGGTTTAAGTAGTTCTAAGTTCTAGGGGACTGATGACCACAGATGTTAAGTCCGATAGTGCTCAGAGCCATTTGAACCATTTGAACTTACGTATTGGCAAACATTTTTATTGTTCCACTTTGAGCGTTAGTACTTTTGTTAGTACTTTTGTTCACGACCCAGCTAAATTCCCATTTATAACTTTACACAGAGCTAACTCATAACTATCACGCAAATGAACTTACACTAGAAAGACGTCGTTCCAAGTGAAGTACTATCCTCATGCCAGCTCCTGGCACCCATTTGTTACCCTTGTACTAATAACACACCTACTTCGGAAGCGAGCACATTACTGTGTACTGAAACTGGTATCCAACAGGCAAAATAAATAAATTGCGACTACAGACTAATACATATACTTTTTGAGTGTTTCCTCGGTCGCTGGAAAACTACTTCAATACCTCAACACACAGAATGAGATACTACGCTCAAGAAAATCCGAAAAGTTTAAAACTGTTCGTCACAGATCCTGAACATATGTTTATACAATACGAATCACTAGACCATGAAAGTTACTGTAGAGTGACAGTTGTTTATTATTAAATAATTTTAATTATTTAATTCCCTACTCTTTTCTATCTAAAACATCTTTAATTTCTCAGTATGAAGTAATTTAGAGGTATAGTTTAACTAACATTTTAAACACTGAGAGCTTAGTTGTTTGTTTACTCTCCTTGGGAATCTTATTTAACAGTTTTATTCCCCTGCAGAAACTGCTGTTTTTCGTATGTTTACTTTTGGTAAATGTAATTTTAATATCTATTTTGTGCTATAATCATGAATGCTGCTGTTTGTGAGATAACTGCTGATGTTCTTCTTCATGTGCAAAGCAGACTAGTAAAGGTACTCACGTGGTGCAGTTAGAATTCCTGTCGGTACAGATTTACTGGATTCACATATTTTCTTTAGAGCGCTTTCTTGTCCATTTGTTCCATAAAAATTTTCTACTGATTTTAAATTAACTTTTCAATGAGGTAGGGACTTGAAATTTTGAACTTAGCTCAAAATTGGATGACAGTGCCAAAGTGAGGGGGTATGATCCACTACGGTAGGGGAGGGCGTGCGGGTGGAAATGGGGTGACAAAGAATCATAATGCAAAGCACCCCGCTCCCACCCAGTCCCCCGCTGTGCACTTTTCGATCTTGCACGTTGCCTGTGCTTAGCAGATTGAGTCACAGCCCGCACAGGCGCGTTGCACGTAAAAATTACCTGCTGCAGAAAGAGACTGTGCAACTCATTCGATTTATAAGTGCGTCTCTGCAACGCCTGGTGTGGTTTTACCATGTGTATGATTTTACCAAATTGGGCACACGTATCACTTGCAAATGAGAAAAAATTACTGTGACACTAAGACCCCCCTAGATGGAAATGGGGGAGGGTGGGAGTGAAAAGGGATGATATAAAAGCGTAACTCGGGGATGCCTGGTGTGATTATTTAACAATATTTGTCGCATGCGTGACTCATTTTACTGTGTTTTTATTAACGTGCTCTTGTCTGTCTGTTCAGTACAAATTTTGAAATGAATTTTAAACTAACGTCTGGGGTAGATAGATACTTAAAACTTTCATCATAGGTTAGAACTGGTTGGTAATGAAAAATTAACTTGCTTTCTTGTGCGGTGTGTGGTGGAGAGTACTTTATTTAGCACTGTCGTTTGCCGATGAACCAGAGGTTAGAAACTTTCAACGTAGTTCACAGCTGAATGACGATACAATATTAAATTCTAGAATGGAATTTTCACTCTGCAGCTGAGTGTGCACCGATACAAAACCTCCTCGCAGATTAAAACTGTGCACCGGGCTGAAACTCGAACTCTTGACATTTGCCTTTCGGAGGAAAGTGCTCTACCCACTGAGATACACAAGCGCGGCTCAGAAGCCCTCTTCACAGCTTTAATTCCGCCATTAGCTCGTTTGCCAGCTTCCTTGCAGAACTAGCATGCCTGGAAGAAAGGATATTGCGGAGACATGGCTTAGCCACAGCCTGCAGGATGTTTCCAGAATGAAATTTTCACTCTGCAGTGGCGTGTGTGCTGATATGAAACTTCCTGGCAGATTAAAACTGTGTGCCATACCGAGACTCGGACTCGGGACCTTTCTAACACACGAGTCTCTTTCTGGCACACAGTTTTAATTTTCCAGGAAGTTTCAATATTAACTTGTTTTCTTGTATGGTGTGTGACAGAGGGTACTTTGTGTACCACTACCATTCCCCATTTTTCTAGACAGTTGTGTACGTTCGCAAGAAGAATGGTTGTGGTAAGCCTTCGTGTGAGATCGAATCTCTCTAGTTTCTACCTTCACGCTCTTTTTGTGAGCTATACGTAGAAGGAAACACCATATTGTTTAAATGAGGTGAAGAGAAACTGAAATAAACTAGAATTTTATCATATGCCTCCTTTGTAAACTCATCAACATGTTTTAAATCGACTTATAATTTTCACTCACACAAGATTAGAAAACATAAATAATTATAAAATAAAATAAATTTTTAATATAGAACTTTTTACATTGGACTAAAAAATTTGAATTAATTCCTCCTTGGCCATCTAGTTTCCTCACTCCCATACAAATTCCTCTGAAAATTTGTGATTGTGTATTTGTGGTAGCTATAATAAAGCTAATGAGATATATAACGAAAAATATTAGGTGCATAGCATAAATAATTGATGTATGAATAATTTAGCCCATAGTGCATGCGTCCCAAGTTTTTCCTTATAAATCTTACAAGTATTTTCATAGCTATCAAAAATTCACAATTACAAAATTTCAGAATTGTCTTTATCAGATTAAGTCTTTATGGGATTGCAGAAATTGTTAATTAGTCGGATTTAAAAGCGTGTTATATTAAACATTTATTTTATATAAATATTTAATAAGTTATTATTCAAATGACCCTTTTATGTACTTTGTAGTGTACATCCACATTGTGTGTATAGTTCGCCCAAAAGTGATTCCATGGCTAAAGACAGAGTGCATATAAGAGCGATATGTAATTGTAAGGCACTGTTAGACACTGCTCACAGGATAATAAGGGCATTGAATGCCGATGACACTTTCTTTGCTGGAGTTTTTGTGTATTCATTCTGTCTCAGGTTAAAATCAACATTAATTCCTAAAAAAAAATGGGTTTTGTTATCTACTATATTTTCATAGACATTTAATTTTACAGAAATTTACCTGCTTTAAGGATAAATTCATATTGACTGTTTTCTTTGTTGAACGTAAGTTTATTTACTGCATGCCCGCCAATTATATACTTCCTTTACGGTTTCATTTACGTTTTGTACTAGAAGTTCTGGTTTTTATATATGTTATCGGCCAAACCCGATTTTAGGATGAACTAGTTTCGCCTAACTAAAACTTGTTCATGCTGTTGTCGGTAGGATGAAACAGTTTAGCCTAGGTCGAATCGGTTTATCCTAGATTGAATTTACGTGCTTTAGAATAAATTGGTACGTCCTAGTCTAAACTAATTTTGCCTAGTCGAAACGCATGTCGCTGCCTGTACGAACGGGGAATCCCCGAATCATCTCTGGCTCGCCCCTCGCGCCTCTCAACCGCTCTTCGCTCGCACTGTTCTTTGTTTTGAATGGTATTTTGCATCGCCGAGTGCGCTTCTTAAGTTGTTGGTTGCGTTTAAAAGATTTTATTACAATCCTACTATAATTACTGTGAGGCGTTTCATCATGGATGAGCTTTCGTGTAGGAGACAAGCCAATCAAATGCTGCGGAGAGAAAAGTTTCTGGAGGAAATTTTATTGATTTCCAAACACAACCAGATGGGAATTTAAAACTCTTTCTAGTTTACCAAGACCATCTCACAAAATTTGTTCTTTTTCGTGCGTTAACATCAAAGAGCGCTGAAGAAGTGGCTTATCATTTGAACGTCATATTCCTAACTGTAGGGGCGCCATGCATTCTTCAGTTTGATAATGGCAGAGAATTTGTCAGTAATAAGTGAACTCGCAAAGCTTTGGTCAGAACTGAAAATTGTGCATGAAAAACCAAGGCACAGCCAAAATAAGGGTTCTTTTGAACGTGCAAACCAAGACATTGAAAATATGATAAGTTCTTGGTTATGGACAAGAATTCGACGAAGTGGTCGGAAGGATTAAGGCATGTCCAATTCATTAAAAATCAAGCTTCACTCTGGCATAAAACACTCACCTCACAATGCATTATTCGGAATCGAACCTAGCGTAGCACTTTCCATGTCCTCGTTGCCTCAAGAAATCATAAATGATATTCAGGATGAAGATGACCTAAAGAAGGCTACCGAAGATAATACCAATACTGAACATTGTGAAAATTGACACAAACGACATTGAAAATGCTAGAGAAATTGCGACAGAAAATTTAAAAAAATAAGCTAAAGGAATGAAAGCTTCCTCTGACAAATCCCATCCACTAGCTGACATTGGAGACAACGTAACCATACCTATTCCATATGTACAGGGTTATTACAAATGATTGAAGCGATTTCACAGCTCTACAATAACTTTATTATTTGAGATATTTTCACAATGCTTTGCACACACATACAAAAACTCAAAAAGCTTTTTTAGGCGTTCACAAATGTTCGATATGTGCCCCTTTAGTGATTCGGCAGACATCAAGCCGATAATCAAGTTCCTCCCACACTCGGCGCAGCACGTCCCCATCAATGAGTTCGAAAGCATCGTTGATGCGAGCTCGCAGTTCTGGCACGTTTCTTGGTAGAGGAGGTTTAAACACTGAATCTTTCACATAACCCCACAGAAAGAAATCGCATTGGGTTAAGTCGGGAGAGCGTGGAGACCATGACATGAATTGCTGATCGTGATCTCCACCACGACCGATCCATCGGTTTTCCAATCTCCTGTTTAAGAAATGCCGAACATCATGATGGAAGTGTGGTGGAGCACCATCTTGTTGAAAGACGAAGTCGGCGCTGTCGGTCTCCAGTTGTGGCATGAGCCAATTTTCCAGCATGTCCAGATACACGTGTCCTGTAACGTTTTTTTCGCAGAAGAAAAAGGGGCCGTTAACTTTAAACCGTGAGATTGCACAAAACACGTTAACTTTTGGTGAATTGCGAATTTGCTGCACGAATGCGTGAGGATTCTCTACCGCGCAGATTGGCACATTGTGTCTGTTCACTTCACCATTAAGAAAAAATGTTGCTTCATCACTGAAAACAAGTTTCGCACTGAACGCATCCTCTTCCGTGAGCTGTTGCAACCGCGCCGAAAATTCAAAGAGTTTGACGTTGTCATCGGGTGTCTGGGCTTGTAGCAATTGTAAACGGTAAGGCTTCTGCTTTAGCCTTTTCCGTAAGACTTTCCAAACCGTCGGCTGTGGTACGGATAGATCCCTGCTTGCTTTATTCGTCGACTTCCGCGGACTACGCGTGAAACTTGCCCGCACGCGTTCAACCGTTTCTTCGCTCACTGCAGGCCGACCCGTTGATTTCCCCTTACAGAGGCATCAAGAAGCTTTAAACTGCGCATACCATCGCCGAATGGAGTTAGCAGTTGGTGGATCTTTGTTGAACTTCGTCCTGAAGTGTCGCTGCACTGTTATGACTGACGGATGTGAGTGCATTTCAAGCACGACATACGCTTTCTGGGCTCCTGTCGCCATTTTGTCTCACTGCGCTCTCGAGCGCTCGGGCGGCAGAAACCTGAAGTGCGACTTCAGCCGAACAAAACTTTATGAGTTTTTCTACGTATCTGTAGTGTGTCGTGGTCATATGTCAATGAAATCGCTTCAATCATTTGTAATAGCCCTGTAGATAAAGGCAGAGGCGACCTTCGCAACATAATTGGAGTAATATTTCAAAAGACTGATAAGGGCCTCTGCAAAGTTGGCACCAAACATGGCGTACTTCAAAAACATAATTTTATTGAAATTTTGCACAACTTTTAAATAGAATAATAATAAATATTTGGTTTAACTTCTTTTTTATTTCTTAGAACTAATTTCGACGTCGGCATTCGGAAATTTTTAGATGTGGGGGATATTAGCCAGGATATTGAAATATCTTTAAGGACTGAAGCCACAAAACATTCTGTTGGATCAGGGCAAGGCTTCGCGAAATACAGTTGCATAAAAAGCTGTACAACAGAGAAATGCAACTGTAAGAAAAACAAAGTACTCTACAATTGTAAGTGCCGCCAAAGTAAAACTTGCAAAAATAATTAAATAAGCAAATTGCAGATAAGGCGAATTCTGTGGATATATCTATGTAAGTTGATCTAGTGATAGATGTGAAATTACTGATTAGTTAATAAATAACTTTAATGAATCATATAGATTATTTTATTTCTATTCCTTTATTCAATTTACTTTGAAAAGCTTATAGAAGAAACAAACACTCCAATTTATCCTAAAGCATGTAAATTCTAACTAGGATAAACCGATTCGATCTAGGCTAAACTGTTTTATCCTATGGGTAACAGGATGAACGAGTTTGACCTAGGCAAAACTAGTTCATCCTAGAATCGCGTTTTCCCGCTAACATATATATGATAACGGCGTTACTGCCATCAGCAGAAGTAACTTCTTCCCCATATGCAACACTGTCTCGAAACTCAGTGGTGAAGTAATTCATGAAATTATGTCACGCTCTATGGCTGAGAGTAAAGGTAAACAATAGTCAAGTTGCACGGAACAAGTTGAAAGCAGTTAGCTGTACTGGCTGGCGCTAGATGGATTACAATCGGTGAATGATGAGGCTGTAGGTAGCTCTGCAACGCGGCGGGGGGCTTGGCTGGCGCCAGATATGAGCCACGGATTCCCGCATTCCTGACACGCAGCGGGTGAGCGCTCTGTAATGGGGAGCGGCCGCCTTGTCTCACGGCGTCCAATTAAAGATCCGTCCCACTGCGTGGGCCGGTTGCCTCGGGAGGTCTCCCCAATTACAAGCCGCCAGCGCGCGCTTTGTCCTCCAAATAAGCACGCCGGCTATTCTGCCAGCTGCGGCTTTTCAGCGCCAGAAATGAGATTCCAGGCGCGCGAATCCTGACGGTGAATGGAGCGTGTCCCCCACGCAGAAATCCCGCACTGTTTACGGCCGAACTGAGGCAAGTCAAAGACGCAGCACAAATTCACACAACTGACACAAATTAATGTAAACTTGTGGCAGGAAACTGTCTATCGAAAATGCACCAAGAGTAATACATTTTCTTCCTTCAGAGAGTACCGTGCTATGCTGGGTACAGGGTCCAGTCACATTAATATGACCACCGTTTACCTTCGACGTCAACGTGCAGTAATCACTAGCAGACGGCAAGTGGCAGCACTAACAGTGGAGGGTATATGAAGCTTGCGGGAAAGGGGGGGGGGGGAAGAGGAAAAAAGTAAAATTTGTAGTAATGTGGAAACGCACCGATTTATCTGGCGCCCAAAAGGGCCAAATGTGCAAGCATTTCCAAAACGGCCAAATTTGTAAATTGTACTTATATGGATATGGTGTCTGTTCTTTCGGATATGTCCACCATTGATGACATCATTGAAAGCTTAGGGACTGATGACCTTAGCAGTTAAGTCCCATAATATTTCACACACATTTGATGACACCACTGATGACCTGTAGCCGTCTAGAGCGAAATTAGAATTATAACAATACTTTCAGCTGCTGACGGGCGTTGATGTATATCAACGGGGACAGGTGAAAATGTGTTCCCCGCCCGCCGGACTTTCGGACATATCCGAAAGAACAGACACCATATCCATACAAGTATATAGTTCTGGCAATACCGGCCATGACTTTCTTCTCCTGTGCGGATGCACACATATTCCTCGAACTCTTACGGGACTTCGTAAGAATGTCTTCCACAAGTAATGAGTGTGTTGGGATGGGACACTACGAATGTTGTGTGTGAACATACAAGGTGAGAATGTGGGTCTCGCGGGAGGCGTGTGCGAGATAGTCCCTGCAGTCGCACTATCTTCTGTGCCCTCGGTGACTGAGATGGATAGAGCGTCTGCCATGTAAGTAGGAGATCCCGGGTTCTAGTCCCTGGCGGGGCGCACACTTTCACCTGTCCTCTCTGATATATATCAACGCCCGTCAGCAGCTGAAGGTATTAATATAATTCTAATTTTGTAAATTGTGCCGCAGTGGGTAAAGTATACCGCATAGCAAAATGGCACCATCCAAAACTAGCGCCAAGGCAACTGTGGGGCACCACGGCTCATAGATGACAGAGGTGAATGACGGCTGCGGAAATCTGTACAGGCGAGGAGATGTGCTTCTGTTGAGCAAGTGAACGCCCAGGTGAACCCAGGGACTACCGACCGTATCTTCTCAACGACCGTTCAGCGAACGATGCTGCGTGTGTGTCACCGGCGACGAAGGCTGGAATTTGTACGCCGATACCACAATTCTGCATCAACTGAGTGGCGACAAGTGGCCTTTTCAGATGAAACAAGTTTTATGCACCATCACACCGAAATCAAACACCTTTCGTAAGTAGGTTGTTTAGGTTTTTATGTTGGTAACGCCACGTAGCGCTCTGTATGAAAATCACTGACTGTGCTATGTGCAGTCTGTGGCTGGTTGGCATTGTTGGAATATTCGCTATTGTAGTGTTGGGCAGTTGGATGTGAAAAGCGCGTTCCGTTGGGCAGTTGGAGGTGAGCCGCCAGCAGTGGTGGATGTGGAGAGAGAGATGCCAGAATTTTGAGAGATTGCTATAAGCGGACGACCTGGACGTGTGTCCGCCAGAAAAAGGAAATATATGATGACTTTTCAACATTATTAAGGTACATACATTGTTTGTTCTCTATCAAAATATTCCATTTCCTAACTATGCCTAACAGTAGTTAGTACCTTCAGTAGTTAGAATCTTTTATTTAGCTTTCAGTATTGGCTCTCACTGTATTGCAGTAGTTCGAGTAAAGAAGATTTTTGTGAGGTAAGTGATTCATGAAAGGTATAGGTTATTGTTAGTCAGGGCCATTCTTTTGTGGGGATCATTGAAGGTCAGATTGTGTTGCGCTAAAAATATTGTGTGTCACTTCAGTGATGATCAGAATAAGTAAAGAGAAAAAATGTCTGAGTACGTTCAGTTCTACTCAGCTGTTTGAAAATCAAATATCGTAAGAGCACAGTCATTCATAATTTTTCTAAGGAGACGTTTCACTTTCAACAATCGTCGGAAGCGTCCAGGACAAGGGCGGCACAGTTATGGTCTGAGGAATGTTTTCGTGGCATTCCATGAGTGATATCGTCATTCTGGAAGCCACAACGGATCAGCACACGTATGCATCTATCCTTGGGGTCCTAGACCACTCCTAGAAGCAGCTTTTTTTTCTCAACACGATCTCATCTGCCAGCAGCACAATGCAACGTGTGGCTCACCTCACAGTGAACGTGTACGGTTCGGAGAGCAGCGGGATGAGTTTTCCGTACTTCACTGGCCAACAGGCTCTCCGGACTTAAAAGTAATCGAGAATCTGTGGGACCACCTCGATCGCACTGTTCGCGCCGTGGATCCTCAACCGAGAAATCTAGGCAAGCTGGCCACGGCACTGTCGGTACCTTCCAGAACTTCACTGACTCTCTTCCTGCTCATCTCGGTGCGTTCCGTGCTGCAAAATGTGATTGTTCAGGGTTCTGAGTGGCGGACACATTAATGTGACTGGACACTGTAACACAGGGCGGTTATAATGAAACTTTCGCTGCCTGGGACGGTCGCCAAGGAGAACTGGTGATCTTAGGACAATGAAATTTCCTTGAAAGTCTTTTAAGGGCACAAGGAAGAGAAATACGAACAAACCACTGAAAGGAACACATTTTAATTTCCGCATGAAAGGGTAAAATTTGTTTCTTCCTTACCATTTTCCTGTTCCATGTTGTAAAGTTTGTTCAGTGTGACTGTGATCTCCATCCTTGACAGCCTGGAACTACACTAGAGACTGTTCGCAGCAGTTTTCGAATGGCAGGCGACCAACTGCCTGAAGATCGCTCATTGCGTCCAGTACTCTCAGCCACGGCATCAGTAACTTCTTCAACAGTTTTTGCCGCAACAGGCGTCGGCCTTTCCTAGGGGCAATTCCCGAATCGCCAGTTGATTCAGACTTCCAAAACATGTTCTCAAACCCCGGTTTGGAAAGAGCACCTCTCCGTATTCCTTTAATGCGTCGATACTCTTGAAAAACAGCAGCATCGCTTTACAGCTTTACGTGAAACGCCTCGTTCATCTTGTCCAGATGCATGCTGACTTTCTGGATCTGAAATGCACAGTGACGCTAGTGTTTCAACGGCACGTCATGACACCAACAGTACTAACAACGCAAACCCTCTACTGCAAAGTCTGGACATCATTCCCATAAAGTTTGGTAACCAGTGCCTAAAATAACAAAAGGTTTTTAATAATAACCCTATAGTCATTAAATAAATTATTAAATATTAAATAAATTGCATTTTGCAATGTACAGGATGAAAGGGAACTCCACCGAAAAAGTTTCGGGCATTGTTCTGTGGTGTCTTCAGTGTTTTTTGTTGTAAGGTACCGTTAGTATCTGGTGGGTCGTTACAGGGTAATAATACTGCGCGAACCACATGAAAATATTACACTAACGTGTTGCCTTCAGGAATGCTAGGTCGTTCTCCCAGGAGTACCGCAGGGGTCAGTCCTGATCCCACTTTTTTTCCCCCTTGTATGTCAATGATGGCATTTCGTCAGTTTTGTCCACCAGCAAATGTCGTTCCTCTACCGAAGATTTCTAATTTTACGTAAATATCAGACCTGATGACATGAACGCTGTGATCGTCCACGAGAACGACGATCTTTCTTTAGAGGAAAGATATGTAAACTAAATGCGACAAAGATATGTGTTGATCAGTAGTGTAGTAATAATTTCTGAATTCGGCGAACAATTATTTCCTACGCTTCTCTACTGTATTACAATATACAAAAAAGTGTAGAATTTGGATGTAACTGTGGGCATAAAAACATTCGCCACGTGCAGGAAGACTTCAGACTTCCTCTATGCCCTTAAAAGTTTCGGAACCTATTTCCACTGGACGTGAAGCGTAAAACTGTGCAATCACTCGTTCGACCGAGCGTCGACTGTTGCGACGTAATCCATCTCCATCACACGAGTAGTTAGACCTTTAGACGCTTAGAACAAGCCATTAATGCTTCTGTACGTTACATCTGCAACATCCGTGTCTTTCACCACGTAAGTGTTTTACACTCCCACTTACGTTGCTTGCGACCAGAAAAGTGTTTCCCACACGTTATGTTTATTTCGTCGGCTCCTAAGTGCACATGCATCTCGGGACGTTGCATAATAACTTAAGCACTTCTTATCTCATCATTATGGAAACAGAGTTTCTGAGTTATCTAGTGTCCGTCTCTGGATCCAGCTGTCCTGCATTCTGCACGCAGTTCAGTGCTCTGTTGCTTTCTTCTACAGTCCTCATAACATTTCCCACAAAATTAACATATATGTCCAGTTTTCCCTCTGTGAGACAGTAAAGCATCTGTGAGACATGGGTTCCTCACGGCGTATGCGATGTTCAAATAACTTACGGGAATGGAACCGGGTCACGTCGTCGGCAACCGCCAACATTTCGACAGGAGCACAGCCTGCCATTTTAAGGCAAAATTGTAACAAGTAAGCGCTGTCCAAGGGAATTTAAAACCTCGGTTTTTAGAAAAACCCCGGAAAGATAAAACGTCGATTAGAGGTAATGCGTTCGAATGAGTCTAATTAGTAAGTTTTAATGTGGTCTTTTCCATCAGTCGTGTTTGTCTGATTCGTTAGGTTGGTTGAGGTTAATTGTTGTGCTAATTTAACGAACCTATTACTACATGTGTTCATTTCCACTTACTTTTTATTCAATGACCATTACTACCAGTAGACATATGGAGTTGCGATGGAATATTTCTAGGAAAGTGGCTTGGAGTCGGCGGCTTTGAAACGTGCATGCTATTTTTAAGATATTTAGACTATACTTCTGTTGTCTAGCCTCATGACAGTGAAAAACTGAACGACTTTTTAGAACACCTGAATTCAATCCACCCGAATATTTGTTTCACGATGGAGGTGAAAAGAATGGTTGTTTTCCTTTCCTTGACACGTTGGTTAGGAGGAAGATGCATGGTACTCTGGGACATACTGGTTACAGGAAGCCTACTCGCACCGAAATGTGTGTGCAGGCTGATAGTTGTCACAATCCAGCTCAACGTGTAGTACTTCGTATATTGGTACATAGTGCCCGCGTCATTTCGGACTCTGGGCGTTTCTCAGCTGAGTTAGCCCATCTCGGAGTCACCTTTCGCTGGAATGGTTATAGTGAAAGACAGATTAGACGTGCGTTGCGCTATTGACCAACTACCCATCGGGTGACTGACGATAATAAGGAGGTGGCACCGCTACGGCCTTTTTGTCTTATGCAGGGATTATTTCGAACAGGACTGGTCGTATTTTGGGGAAATGTGATGTGACGTGCGTTTTTCGACCACCACTAAGATCAGGGTCCTTTTAGCGTCTGGACGATGTTGGTTTGCGTAAGACGGGTGTCTACTGTATTCTTTGCAGTTATGGCATGCCATATATGGGTGAGGCTGTCAGGTCTGCGGAAGACCGGTGTACTGAGCATAAGCGGCTTACACGCTTGCAACAGCCGAGGAAATCCACCACCGCAGAACATTGTCGTGACACCGGTCATCCTATGGGATATAACAACACTGCGACTCTGACAGGCGCTTCTAGTAATTGGTATAGTGCTATTGAAGAATGTTTTGTAATTAAATTAGCAAGTAACAGTATAAATAGAGATGGTGATTTTTATTTAAATCTTGCATGGAATATTGATCTTTCCCTTGTCAAAAGCAGAGGGAATAGTTTATGGTGCCTCACCCATTGATTATTAATTTCACTATCAATAACTTCCGATGACGGTCAATTTTGGTTTGTGATGACGCTAGTGTATGAGGGTTTTAAATTCCCTTGCACAGCACTTAATTTGCTGCAGTTTTGCCTTGAAAACGGCAGGATGTGCTTCTGTCGAAATATCGGCGGTTGTCGACGACATCACATGGCTACATTCCGTAAGTAATTTGAACAGCGAAGCAAATACTCCCATTAACGGTTTTTGTTACTTTCATTTCTCAACCAGTCATCTCATTTTTCCCCTATGTTCATTAACTGTGTTGCTCGTGCTCCCCTCTCTCTCTCCATAGAGGTGGAACAGGTTAGTGTTTAACGTCCTGTCGACAATGAGGTCATTAGAGACGGAGCACAAGCTCGGATTAGGGAAGGATGAGGAATGAAATCGGCATTGCGCTTTGAAAGACACCATTCCGCCATTTCCCTGAAGCAATTTAGAGAAATCAAGGAAAACCTAAATCACGGTAGCCGGACTCGGGCTTGAGCCGTCGTCCTCCCGAATGCGAGTCCAGTGTGCTAACGACTGCGCTACCTCACTCGGTCTTCCTGTTCTCTCTCCAGTCTTTCTATTCTGACCATTGCTGCTATCTATCTAATTTAAAACTGTCTTCCTGTAACTTGTCTCTATAGTCTTACTCATGAAAGAATGTAAACCGCGTTTATTTTTCAAAATTTCAAATGGCTCCGACCACTATGGGACTTAACATCTGAGGTCATCAGTCCCCTAGACTTAGATCTACTTAAACCTAACTAACCTAAGGACATCACACACATCCATGCCCGAGGCAGGATTTGAGCCTGCGACCGTAGCAGCAGGACGGTTCTGGACTGAAGCGCCTAGAACCGCTCGGCCATAACGGCTGGCCGTGTTTATTTCTTTCTCTTTTGTATGCTTAAACATTTTATGATTTTGTACATTATATAATTGTAATACAACATATTTACCGTAATGAAGGTAATACGAAACATATAGACTCTCTGGTTAGATGTAGGAGAGGGTCTAATTGCGCTGGAAGGTTAAATAAATTAGTAAATAAAGAAAATTAAAACGTATAAATTACTTTTGTTTCTGTGGTAATACTTTCACAACACTTAAAAAGAAGATGATGCGTAATCAGCGAAACATACAACAGGAAATACTGAAGGATACGGTTTCCTCTGTGTGCCTATTGACAGACGCAAAGTACTGAGACGTGGTTGACGTTTCTGTGGGATCACTTGGATCACCTGAGAGTAGCATCCTTGTGCCACTCTTCGAATGTATTCACTGTCCTCGTATAAGAGGTACATTCTCAACAACCTATCCGTACTGTTGCTCATGACTGTTAACATTCAGCTAACTCTGCTGTTAAAATAAACTCGAGACAGATCGGACCAGTACTGAATGCAAGGTTGAAGTCGAAGTGTAACGCGGAAATTACTGTTGTCAGCTGTAAGTACCGTGAGTGAAAGGAAAGAGTTAGTTCCAAAGACTGCGCATTACTTCGACATTTGCTAATACTGTAGTACTTGGCACAGCATCCTGCCACCGTATTAGGCTCCAAGAGCTAAACTTTCGCAAGTATTCAGTACATAGCAGAAGTCCCCTTATTTCCAGTTCCTCGTACTCCAACGCTCTGCGGGAAAGTTGATGGCTACTGCACATGTTGTACAGCGAACGTTGGTGAGACGCTCGAGATTTTCTGTGCGTTGTGACCACTCCGGAAGAAATGCTGTACTGTGAGGTAAATATCAATGCAAAGACGTTAATAATGCTTGGTAACGTAGATAAACGTACAAGGAATGCCAGATTATTACAATAATCTCGTGCTTACACAGTTCCGGAACAATTTTCCAGTTTCGTGCCTTATTTTCGCATTTTCTGCAACATGACCTCTTCCTCAACCAGGTTACCATAATAAATACAGGCAACAGAGCTAATAAAATAAAATAATTCATGAAAGAGGGGTTACGCGTACATACACTCCTGGAAATTGAAATAAGAACACTGTGAATTCATTGTCCCAGGAAGGGGAAACTTTATTGACACATTCCTGGGGTCAGATACATCACATGATCACACTGACAGAACCACAGGCACATAGACACAGGCAACAGAGCATGCACAATGTCGGCACCAGTACAGTGTATATCCACCTTTCGCAGCAATGCAGGCTGCTATTCTCCCATGGAGACGATCGTAGAGATGCTGGATGTAGTCCTGTGGAACGGCTTGCCATGCCATTTCCACCTGGCGCCTCAGTTGGACCAGCGTTCGTGCTGGACGTGTAGACCTCATGAGACGACGCTTCATCCAGTCCCAAACATGCTCAATGGGGGACAGATCCGGAGATCTTGCTGGCCAGGGTAGTTGACTTACACCTTCTAGAGCACGTTGGGTGGCACGGGATACATGCGGACGTGCATTGTCCTGTTGGAACAGCAAGTTCCCTTGCCGGTCTAGGAATGGTAGAACGATGGGTTCGATGACGGTTTGGATGTACCGTGCACTATTCAGTGTCCCCTCGACGATCACCAGTGGTGTACGGCCAGTGTAGGAGATCGCTCCCCACACCATGATGCCGGGTGTTGGCCCTGTGTGCCTCGGTCGTATGCAGTCCTGATTGTGGCGCTCACCTGCACGGCGCCAAACACGCATACGACCATCATTGGCACCAAGGCAGAAGCGACTCTCATCGCTGAAGACGACACGTCTCCATTCGTCCCTCCATTCACGCCTGTCGCGACACCACTGGAGGCGGGCTGCACGATGTTGGGGCGTGAGCGGAAGACGGCCTAACGGTGTGCGGGACCGTAGCCCAGCTTCATGGAGACGGTTGCGAATGGTCCTCGCCGATACCCCAGGAGCAACAGTGTCCCTAATTTGCTGGGAAGTGGCGGTGCGGTCCCCTACGGCACTGCGTAGGATCCTACGGTCTTGGCGTGCATCCGTGCGTCGCTGCGGTCCTGTCCCAGGTCGACGGGCACGTGCACCTTCCGCCGACCACTGGCGACAACATCGATGTACTGTGGAGACCTCACGCCCCACGTGTTGAGCAATTCGGCGGTACGTCCACCCGGCCTCCCGCATGCCCACTATACGCCCTCGCTCAAAGTCCGTCAACTGCACAAACGGTTCACGTCCACGCTGTCGCGGCATGCTACCAGTGTTAAAGACTGCGGTGGAGCTCCGTATGCCACGGCAAACTGGCTGACACTTACGGCGTCGGTGCACAAATGCTGCGCAGCTAGCGCCATTCGACGGCCAACACCGCGGTTCCTGGTGTGTCCGCTGTGCCGTGCGTGTGATCATTGCTTGTACAGCCCTCTCGCAGTGTCCGGAGCAAGTATGGTGGGTATGACACACCGGTGTCAATGTGTTCTTTTTTCCATTTCCAGGAGTGTATATATCTGTGATGTGTACAGACAAGCAAAAACAGAATTTTCATACATTATTATGATGTTAAATTGGCGGAGTTCTTCTAAAAAGCCCCAGGAAAGAAATGGGGGAAGAAAATGGGGAAGAAATTCCAAATCTCATGGAAACACTACATGTTCCGTGAGCAATTTGGACCATGAATATGATATACAGAATTGCAGTGGAGCAGAGGATTCATTATTGTTTCTGCCTTCAGTGGTACCACAACACCTGAAAGAGTAGCGACTCATTATAACGAAGACGTTTGTATGTATTCAGTATGCGCAAATTAATGTCTTGTTTGAACAAAACGAGAAAATCTAATTTCTCTCACTGTATTAGGTTTAGGAACTGATTTACTTCCTTTGGTTTTTACTTTTGGTACGTCTTTTTATTTGTTTTGTTACGTAAGATAGGTGTTGCTATAGGCGATGTAAGTTTCTGCGAATCTTTCCATTTGGAACTTTGTATCATATTAATACATTAGCAATATTAACACAATGCAGTGGATGACAATGCAATGTTATCAAGTGGCGTTTCTGTGTAATTTATGTTCACTGTTTTTGGCCTCGTGGAATTAGGATACTATACACGGAATTGGGATTCCTCTAACACAGGTTTAGGATTATTTTCACGCTTTTAAAAGCCATTGATTTCTACCCCTTTTCGCTATATATGTAAAATTTTGGAACATTCATTCAAATAAGAAAATGTTCTAGAATGTCCAGCCTGTCGTTCTGAGTTGTTGTGGAAACGACCCATCTTCATTTATGAATATTCCACAACAGTAGCTGAAAAATATCACGGAATTAGGCATACTTAGCCTGTATGTAGTATTGTTACAACTACTAATGTTTTAGAACCAATGAAATATGTACTCACCGGAAAACGTTGTGAGCACTACATTCGTCGGCTGAACAAAAGTGAAAGTGTGCGAATTGAGTATAAATGATAAAAATTCCATTTCCTGTTCACTTGAGTCACGTAGTCACCTAATACTGCCAAGAGAAAGAGGGAATCTTTGATTGAAATAGCTCGTGTGCTTCACTGTTGGGACATGGTCACACCCTCATAGATACATATCCTTCAGTTGTTATAGTTGAAAATAAAACAGGAAGCACTAGTGAACCTGAGTTTGAAACAGTCCAAACTCAGACAAGTTTGTGGATTTCGGTAATAACTTAATGACCATAATCTAGAAGGATCAATGATGATGACGAACAGTGATAATTTACGGTTAAATTAAATCAGTTATTTATTTTCCATTGACAGTTATCAAACTTACGAATGGTGTCGTTGCACTGAAACAGATAGAGGATATAAATGGAGCGCTAATTAAACATACGAAGTGCAGCCAGTTCAGACAAAACTTGTCTGTATGCATACACCTACCAGCTGGTTCCTTTAAAAAGAGTTCTGACAAGCCACAGCTTCACCAAAGTCAAACAGTTAGTCCTAAAAAGTACAGAATAATGTCTCACATCGCTATCATACAATCCATGGGGAATATTAAGATATTTAAATGCCTCAAGAGTATATCACATTCAGCACTACAAGCGCTAAATGGCGCTCAGAGCCTTGCAAATTTATAGGATCACAACTAAATTTTTGAAATAACAGCGGAGTACTGTTCTAAGTCCAAAGAAGATGTTCGGAGACTGTCACTGGTAAACGGAGGCTTATTAATAGTAAACAAATTAACCGATAAGGCAAATTCGTCACCCAAAAAATATTACTTGCAGGTAACGCAAATGGATCAAGTTCCTAACTCTACGAGTGACTAAAAGCGACAGACACCAAGCATGCCGCCGCTCGGTCTTAAGTATCCCCGTTCCGTAACAAACTCCAACGGAACCACCAAAGTTTACAATAATTTATGTCTATAGTTAAGATGTCAACGATAGAGCATCACTTACTGTTTATTTTCCGACCTCAAAAGCCGTTCTAAGTCCATTAGGCCATTATTTATATTCATCAGCCGGCCAGGGTGGCCGAGCGGTTCTAGGCGCTACAGTCTGGAACCGCCCGACCGCTACGGTTGCAGGTTCGAATCCTGCCTCTGGCATGGGTGTGTGTGATGTCCTTAGGTTAGTTAGGTTTAAGTAGTTCTAAGTTTAGGGGACTTATGACCTCAGAAGTTAAGTCCCATAGTGCTCAGAGCCATTCTGAATATTCATCACTTGAAAGAAATATCAGTTAATAATTAAATGCAAATGAACATGACCACTTTGTACTGGAGCCATTTTGCATCTTTTCAAATAAAATGGCTCTGAGCACTATGGGACTCAACATCTTAGGTCATAAGTCCCCTAGAACTTAGAACTACTTAAACCTAACTAACCTAAGGACATCACACACACCCATGCCCGAGGCAGGATTCGAACCTGCGACCGTAGCAGTCCTGCGGTTCCGGACTGCAGCGCCAGAACCGCACGGCCACCGCGGCCGGCTGCATCTTTTCAATTGTGTTCTCAGAATATGCTTCCATTACGTCACATTTAAGTGTCGTTCGTCTTTATTAATGATAAAATGAATAGTTTCTCGATAACCTTCTAAGTACAACTTAAATCTATACCTGATACTTTGTGAGAAAGTGATTACTCAGGGATACAAAATGTTGTTTCATATTGCGTGTAATAGAGGAGAATTTGGCGTTCTGATACTTTTTCAAAGTGAGCTGTAATTAAACTAAGCTGTAATATTTGTTGTTTTTATGATCGTGATGCAAGATGATCCGTTATTACAGACGTTTGATTCAGCTATTGCCTAACTCCTCGTTTTTGATTGTGGCTAAATACATCGGTATTCTACTAATTTCTTAGTGTATTGTGCATAAATATTGATTTGTGCTTTTTGAAGCACAGTTTCCATTTGAGGACATTGAATTTCTATCAATGAGATGAGAATTTTGAAGCATCTGGATTTTCTATAGGATTGTTCTAAGTTGCGACACTAGATTCCTGCAGTGTAGGCATGGACCATATTTATAAATTTCCACGGAATCTGCTTGTCGTAGTTCAGAGAACTGCAGTCACCCTGCATTAGAGATTGCTTACAGAACACTGGTGCCCCTCACTCTACACTGCTTAAGTGTATAGAAGCCCGGCAAGAGGAGGATAACGGTGAATATTAAACGCATACAAAGAACGTCAGCACAGATGGCCACAGGTTTGTTTCACCAGTAGGCGAGCACCACCGAGTTGCTGAAAAACCTGAACCCGCAGACACCTGGAGATAGACGGTAAATATCTCGTAAAAATCTACTTTCAAATTTCAAGTATCGCTTTAAGCGAAGAATCTAGGAATACCCGTGTAAGGATGTTGTAAGTAAATGTTAAATCTCAATTAGATCAACATCCAAGTTGGCAGGAAGCAAATCCCTAATATAGTTAAACAAATGGTGGTAGTAATGATATGCTGCGTAAGTTCGTAGTGGTTTCCCATAAGTTTAATAAACAAAATTGATATACATAACAATAACGTTAGTCATCAGTGATATATTTTTTATTCCTGCCAACGCTGATCACGCAGTCTTCGTGGTCGTTGTTCTTGGATTGCGTCTGCAAGATGTGGCAGTTTTTGACAATAAATGTCAGCAATGATGGTTACGCTTCAGGAAAGCAACTAGTAGCACACCACACTCTCGCTTTTCCGTCAGATGTACAACATTATCTTTTGCGGTTGAGCGCGGGTCATGCTACTAGGAGGTCCTGCTTTGTTTAGGCTCAACCATTCGTTTCTTTCGCTTATGTTAGCATAAGGACATCATTTATTGTCACCAGTAAAGATACAGGGTAGGAATGGTATATGTTGTTAAAGAGTCAATTGATGAAGAGCAAGCAGAGATGCTAATTTTTGTGATATTGGATTAGCGCATGTGGTACCCATACACCCAGTTTTTGAACCTCCCCACCGCACACAAAAGATCACAGTTCATCGCATCTGCCATTTCTTGAATACACTGACGTGTATCATTGTGGAGTAATGCGTTTAAACGGTCTTAATCAAACCCTGAAAGTCTTTCTGAAAGCGGAGACTCACTAACGTCAAAACGATCCTCCTTATCAAGCGAAAATCATGTTCTTCCCCTTGCTCTGTCCAAAGGCCTTATCCTCATACATTGCGCAAATGTTTCTGGCTGCCTCCGCTGCTCTCACCCCTCTATTGAACTCAGACAGAAGATTGTGTCGCAAATATTCCGATTCCTCCATTCGGCACTCCATTTTCTAGCGTCCACAGCTCCACTTGCTATTTACAAATAACAAAATATTAACTCGAATAGCAACAGTGAAAAACAAACAAAAATGACATCGAAAAACAAATCCATAGCAACCGGAATATAGTGCAATTAAGATGAACTAAATAGTCCAATGAGTTCTACAAGACTACAACCTCTGACAGCTAATCAATGTACCATTTTGTAGAACTAACTTCGTCAGGCACTCGGCATTTACAGTTCCATTATCACTCCGTAAAAAGCGGTTGATATTACGACTATCGCTATTTATGTTGGTCGATGGCTGTGACTGATGCATGCAATAAGCTGCACGAACTGGGTCCACCTACTGCTCCTAACTGTTCGGAACTGTTGCAACCCTATAACACGAACTGGGACGAAACGGTTGGCGAGTCGGAGTTGCTGCTACGACGAAACTGTGTCGATGGCGCGTCTTCTTACATCCGTAACTGGCGGAAGGATCTCCATTTGCGCTCTACTCTTAGGAAGCAGAATAGTCCCGATTCTCACCGCTCTCTTTGGCGGCAGGCAACGCTTTTCCGGATGAATATAACGCGTTAACGAGTTCGTGGCGAAAGCAGAATTTAGCTCCGTAACGTCGGTGCCATATAAAGGCGATTATTCGGAACTGGGAAGCGTCTAGTTTGATGTGTGCCTGGATGGCTTATTCTCGTGGTATGGATGTGTACAACCTGACTGTGTACTCAGCAACTTATGTGAAAGCGTGGTGTTCGTTTATTCGGACACATCCGAAAGAACAGACACCACGCAGATTCCGCAGCTGTTATACATCATGTAAACTGAAGGTGGAGAGGGGCTGAAAGGAAATAAAATAGTGGAAATAACTGCTGTCAGCTGCATCGGGACATTACGCGGCATCAGCGGCGACGAGTCAAAAATGTGTACCGGACCGGGATTCGAACCCGGGGATCTCCTGCTTACTAGGTAGGTGCGGTAGGGAGACAGCGTTACCGCCACTGTGCGGACTCTCTCGGAAAGCGGCACAGCAGATCACTTCCTCGAGAATTGCAGATACACTTTTAGACTATAGTTCAATTCTTTTATCTTGGCGGTTCGCGCATGCCCGCTCAGAAGCGGGAGATTGCTGCGTTGCCAGTTGCACGCGCCAAGAGAATCAGCGCCATAGTATAGTTCGCAACTTACGTTTAGGGGCGAGCGCGCAGTTTCTGAAGTAAAGCCACCACGGCCGCATTAACCCTTTCGCTGCTACACAGACGTGCTTCCCGCATTCCGCGCTGAGCGAGATTTTGTCATCACTGCACTCCTGGCCTGTGCAAACACATGGTGTTTCGACTTCTTTGACACACGTTATCATTCGATTTCACAAAAACTATTTGGCCCAATAATTTGATTTTTACACATCTTCCTGACTGATACCTTCCCCTCATAAATGACTTAATTTTGATTCGGTGTTCAACGCGGTTATTGTGCAGCATTAGATGTAGTAAACCATTGCTCGAAATTTTGAAGAGTTTACAGAGGTAAAAGTCCATAGCGTATACTTTCCGTTTGGTCGATTTTAGTTGCTACTAAAAATTTCAAAACATTACATTCAAACGAATAAAATTCATGAAGTACGACACTTCGTTATTGTTTTTAAATAAAGAAAATATTAAGCACTGAACAAGGTTTGAACTCAGAACCTTTCGCTTAGCAGCAAAAATACTTTAACCATTATGCTAACGCAGCTCGCCATTCAGTACGTCTTCCGAAGGACTTTAAAATACCACGCAAAATACCGACAAATACTGTTGGTATAACTATGAATTACTCACGTTTTGTAGAAGTACAATAGGAAATAAGCATTTACCGCTGTTCTTTATCGCGAAAAAGCGGTTAGTGAGAATGATACAAACACCTTTCCTTGCTATCGTCTGAATTAGGAGGCTTATTGCTTGTTTGGTTTAATTAATTAATAGAATATGAAGCAATTGGTATAAAGAACGCATTTTCTAAACTTTCTATAAAAGAAAGTCTGCTATCAAGACATTGCTTTTGTTCAATTACTTTATTTATGACTGAATGTTTCTAAAACTGAAGACACTCGTCCGTGCCCTGCACTGTAGTCGAGCTGTGGCAACGTCGTTCTCTGTTCATTGGCTGACTGTGTTTTGTGACGCCAGATGCTCAGAACGAACCTAAACTCGGCCGCCGTCGTAAATGACGTGCACTTTAATTAAAGCACTCACAGAGCCATTTAAACAATCATACTCCCAGAGCTCATTATATATTAGGAAGGGAAGAAGTTCGTAATAACCCGTTCAACGGAAAATAAATAACTTTTGCCACGCACCTCACAGTGGTTTTCAGATCATAGCTGTAGGTACAGTACTCGTGGTGCTACACCTTCCCGACAGTTAGGGTATTCCAGATCTCTGCCGGTCTTCGTGAGGCGCCACTCACTTTCCTGCCATCCAAGGCGAGCAGTGACTGCCACATTCCCCCGTTTACAACTTTCGGTTGCTGAGAGCCAACCAATGGGTGTTCCTGACGGCGGTTACATCCAGCCGGCCGATGTGGCCGAGCGCGGTTCTAGGCGCTTTAGTCTGGAAGTCTTTAGTTACCTCGTAGTTTTACGTGACGGATTCGTTGAATAAAAAGGTCTCAGTTGATAAATTGCATTCTTAATAATGGAGTCTCAGTGACTACCGTCATCTTCGTCAGAACTAAACACCTGCCTGCTATACCTATGTCCTACGTTCATAGGGTGCACCAGAATTCCACAGGCAAATTTCCGGAGTATTTTTTAAGTATTTTCCTACCAGTGAGCCGTAGTATCCGGTGGCTCGTAACAGATTAATGCGTTGAAAGTCTCTACACTACAGCAAAATGTCTTTTTTGGAAAAAGGTTTTCCATTTACTTAAGATACTTTCTGTTGGCAATTTGTAATGCCCACCTTACTCACCGTCCTAAAGCTTATTTTCAGTACTGTTCGGTTCTGTCTGGGGTTGTTTCCCTGGTGGTGTTAGCTGTATGGATAGGTCTACTTCAGAAGAGTTGGCGTATACGCACCCCGTGCATCGCTTCACTGAATGCAGTTGAAGAAAGGAATAACGATGTTATGCTGAGCCGTTCCCACAGTGACGACAGCGACAGCATTTTTTGCAACAGGTGGTTACTGCAGTACTGTTTGTTTTAAGTTGTGCGTTTTCATGATTGCATATTACAGGCATGTTGCACGTTCACAGAGTGTTGCGAAGACATTTTCACACAAAGGAAATTTGATAAAAGAACCCAATAAGTAGTAATTACATTATTACTTAATACACAAAGGAATTACAGACCTTGGCTGCAAGTAGTCATACATGGAAATCAATGGGGAAAGTTGAAAATTTGTGCCCGATGGTATCGAACCCGGGTTTCCTCTTTATCAGGTCACACTCCCAGCCAGGGTCTGTAATTCCTTTGTGTATTAATTAATAATGGTCGCTGGGTCAAAAATGGTGTCTGTTCTTTCAGATAAGTTCGGAATAACAGCCACCACAAGCACACACACACACACACACACACACACACACACACACACACAAACACACACACACACACACACACACACATACACACACTCCCAATAACTTGCGTGTGCCAGTTCCTAAGGGACGAAACTGCTGAGGTCATCGGTGTCTTACATACTACTTAAAATAACTTGAATTACTTACGCTAAGAACAAAACACTCACCCATGCCCGAGGGAGGACTCGAACCGCTGGCGGGGGGCCGCGCAATCCGTGACGTAGCGCGAAACCGCGCGGCTAGTTCACGCGGCTATCAAAAACTGCGGCAACCTACATCCTTCAGGAAATCCGCTTACTGTGTTCATCTCTTGGTCTCCCTCTAACATTTTTACCCCCACACGTCCCTCCAATACTAAATTGGTGGTCCCTTGATATCACAGACTATGTCCTAGTAACCGATAGATTCCTTTAGTCACGTTGTGCTTTAAATTTCTTGTCTCCTCATTTCTGTTCAGTAACTCCTCATTAGTTACGTGTTATAGCCGTATAATCTTCTGCATTATTATACAGGGTGTCCCAGCTATCTTGTCCACCCAAAATATCTCTGGAACAATAACAACTATTGGAAAACGACTTTCACCGGTATCAATGTAGGGCTGGGGCCCATGAATGTAAATATTTGGAAACATTCTAAAACGAAAGCATATGTGTTTTTTAACAAAAACTTATGTTTTTTTAAATGGATCTCCTATATTTTTTCTTCAGCAATCTTTAGCATGACAAAGCACATACACAATGGCGTTGATTGCATCGCAATATTCTATTACATCCCGAGATATTAAGACGCGAAGTTGACGCTTGAAAACCCGACATGCGCTGCTAGCGCACGTCCTGAGGCTCAGGCGTGAACCCCATGCTGCCCGTAATCGCGATGTGATTGACATGCGTAATCACTCTTCCATACGTATCAAGAGGTCCGAAACGAATAATACGGTCTGCTGCCATCCTGCATTAACGCCATACATTCCAGCAGGTATTTATCCCATAGGCTAGGGGTGATGCGGTTCTGTAACATATCTGTGTACCGCAACGTTAGTCACAAAGTTAACTTCGCTTGTCGTTAATCCGTTACTAAAAAGGTTATGCCGTTCAACGTTAAAACTTTACTTTACTGTGGATCTAGCGCAAGTGACAGTTAATCATTCACTCGTAATAGTAAAATTCATGTTGATGGTTTTAGTGAAACGAGCAAGTGGACTAAAAGTTTTACCGTTGTTCAGGTAAAAATGTTTTGATTTGGGAAGTTCAGGTAGGACATAGAAGATGAATGTAAACATGTGTAACCAATTAGTTTTATTATCACCTAATTATCAATGTTATGTTTATCTAATGCGTTAAATGACAAATTGTTGCAAACAAATGTTTCTTAACATCACTGGGTAAAATGGCCCTTTGTAGAAACTTCCACTGTGATACCAGCACTACATACTAAACATAGCGTTCACATCTCATGCTCAAAGTGATGCCCATTGGCTTGCATACATAGGGTCACTCTGCGGATGAAGGATGCCCTACTTCGTGCTACTGTTTCCTCTTTGATGGCTGTACAAGCGTCAATAATGCGTTGCTTCATGTCCTCTGGTGTTGTTGGTTCATGTTGGTAAACAGCATCCTTCATTGCTCCCCAAAGAAAATAATCCAGCGGTGTAAGGTCCGGAGATCGGGCAGGCCACCTAACTGGGCCACCTCGTCCAATCCACCTACCAGGGAACTTACGGTTCAGAAGTCGTCGTGCTCGTAAGGCATTATGTGGAGGGCATCCGTCATGCTGATACCACATGACCATTCTCCGGTTCAGAGGTACGGTGTCCAAGAGAACAGGAAGATTGTGTCGTATAAATCCGGAGTATTGTCTGCCATTTTGGATGCCATTTATAAAGAAAGGTCCGATAATGGTATCTCCAATAATCCCACATCAAACATTAACTTTCCACGGACGTTGATGCTCTACCTGACGGAGCCATTTTGGATTGTCTGCGGACCAATAATGCATATTCCTCATATTGACAATTCCTTTGTTGGAGAATGATGCCTCGTCGGTAAAGATAACATCTGCAAATAAATTTGGATTAGTCAGAAGTTTTTGCTGAGCCCACCGACAAAATGTTACCCTATTGCGTAAGTCATTTCCATGAAGATCCTGGTGTAAATCAACATGGTAAGGATGAAATTTATGACGTTTAAGAATACGCTGTGCACTTGATTTCGACACACCAACTTCACGTTCAATTTTACGTGTGCTGATTTGAGGATTCACAGCTATGGTAGCGAGCACAGCAACTTCAGCACGTTCATCTGTGCGTGTTCTAGGACGATGTCCAGGTCTTGGATTTAAGCTTCCCGTTTCACGTAGACGAGATGTGAGACGACCAAACATCCGGCGCGAAGGCGATGGCTTGTCAGGGAATCGTCTTCGGTACAGTCGTTCTGCCTGAACAGCATTTCGTCCACCTACAACAGGGTACAGTACAGGTATATAGAGCAGGGTAGAAAACAGACATATTAGCTTAATAATCATAATGTTCGCTAACAGTACTATCAACAAACAAGCAATCTCATAACGTATTTCCCGTCAACGTACATTCTCCATAGATCAGCAGCATTTCTACCATATCTTCATGTGTGTACATTATCTTGTACAGTATAAGTTCCACAACACAACGTTTATTCACAATGTGTTCTACCTCCGTGCCGTCACTAGATTACTCTGATGCACGACTACACTGGCAAGCGGTGTACTGCACGCCAAAGCAACAACAAATGGGATGCTCGGAGGGTGGTGGAGTGCAGGAGTTTGCATGGGTCGCAAATCATAAAGAAGGCGAAGTGGTAACTGTGGCAGTAGTGGGAACTACGTTGGACGCTTGACTAGGTAGAGCCAGGCCCTGCGCGACAGGCACAATGGGTCATATAACGCATTAGATAAACCTTATTTTGGGTGTGCAGGATACATAAGACAACCTGACGGGTGTACGCCGATCGGTACTGGTTCATATTGTGTACGTAGATACGTAAAACGTGCAAGAGGGAAACCATTATGTGATTATGAGAGTTGATGGCAGCAGACCGTATTATTCGTTTCGGACCTCTTGTTAAGTATGGAAGTGTGATTACACATGTCAATCACATCGCGATTACGGGCAGCATTGGGTTCACGCCTGAGCCTCAGGACGTGCGCTAGCAGCGCATGTCGGGTGTTTCAAGCGTCAACTTCGCGTCTCAATATCTCGGGATGTAATGGGAATATTGCGATGCAATCAACGCCATTGTGTATGTGCTTTGTCTTGCTATGGATTGCTGAAGAAAAAATATAGGAGATCCATTTAAAAAAACATAAGTTTCTGTTAAAAAACACACATGCTTTCGTTTTAGAATGTTTCCAAATATGTACATTCATGGGCCCTAGCCCTACATTGATACCGGTGAAAGTCGTTTTCCAATAGTTGTTATTGTTCCAGAGATATTTTGGGTGGACAAGATAGCTGGGACACCCTGTATACAACCACATTTCAAAAGCACCTGCTCTCTTTTTGTTTAAACTGTTTATCATCCATCTTTAATTTCCGTACATGGGTACACTAAAGACAAAAATCTTCAGTAAAGGCTTCCTAACACTTAAATCTGTATTCGATGTTAACAAATTTCTCCTCTTCAGAAATTCTTTTGCTGTCATTGCCAATCTACATTTCATATTCTCTCGTTCGGCCATCATCTGTTATTTTTCCTCCCAAACAACAAACTGAAAGCTGAAGAAAGCTTTTGCAAAGATCCACGGGAGTGTTTATTAACTGAAAATCTACGGAAAGGCGATTCTGTAATTAAAAGAGACATACCATATTGAGTATCCATCGTAGTGGGTGGCGCGGACGCAGCTGTACATGATTAGTAACCTACACAAATAAAAAAAGGTGAGTGTTTGTTTTTTCAAAATAATATATCTTCAAAAGTTCCTCATAAAATGGAAATGCCGTGTGGCTATGGCCGTCGCGCTGAACAGTCAGCTACCAGGGGCAGACTAGGTCCTCATGGATAGCTTTGAAATTATGACACAACGTTGCATTTGAATACCTGCATGTTTTGATATACCTAATGCAGCAGCATGTGATACAGACTGAAACTTTGTTAGCAAACAGAAAAGTTGTATTTATGGGTTGTCGTTTTATGATCCGATTACTGCTACAGAATCGGTATTTTCAATAAAAATGAACAGGGCTCAAGGTTGGGGGGGGGGGGGGAGGGGAGGACATAGAAATTGGAAAGAAGGAGATGGACGGAGAGAGGGGCATGAGGAGATGCATGCAGTGGTAGTGGTAGGAGAAGGTGCACATAGAAAAGACGATGAGATGGTGTATAGAGAGGGAGAGAGAGTCGCAGGTTGAGTGGGAGACAGAATAGGTGGAGAAGATGGACGGGGGGAGGGGGGATCTGAAAGGCAGGTGATGAACAGAGAGAGGGGGAACGAATAGGACGAAATGGACAAAGGCGAGGGGAGGGGGTTGAGGGGAAGGAGGTCGACAAAGAGAGAAGGAAAAAGGAGATCAAAACTTGTATCCAATTCACATGCATTTAGAAAGGCATGTTTTTTTTTCTTTCTTTTCCATTTAATCAGACTGGGTCACAGCAATGCGTGGCCGGGAGCAATTAGTTACAATGACCACTGCCTACAAATTTGGTTTATAGCCTTTCTATACTTGATGGATTTGATCCGGAAATCGATCATGTAATAAAAAGTTATGAAACTTTGCAGCCAGAAGCCATTTCGTGTATAGTTCATAGACAGATCACTTACTGGTTGCAGCAAGGAAACAGGTACTAGACATATAAAGGCAGTTTACACTGCCTGTATGAATTGGCTGTGTTAGAGCAGGCGTCAGTGCCAACATGCGGTTCAAATACTCGTTCGCTGATGAAGACTGCCTAGAGAACCCTAGATAAGTAGGCAGCCATTTCCGTATCTTTGAATCACAAGAGTTTCTTTGTAATAGTGTTATCATCTCCGTTCCTTTACAGAGCCACCACAAATTTCTTCCCGCCTCCTACATTTACGATGTTGCTACTCGTAAAATCTTAAGGGTCCTTCCTTTGCAACATAAATTCAGCCACAATTTCGAACAAATAAGTCGTACATCAAGTTTCAGAGATACATTCTGAAACATTCGTCGGGTAAGAGAAAAGGTGAAATGCGACGCGAAATGTATACACATTGCGACTGTGAGCCACTGTACAGACCTGCTTCCATTGGTGTACTGGCGGTATGTCAGAGAGCTAAGCTTACATCGTGTCTCTGAGGTTGGCAGGGATCTGGGTATTTCTAATGATTCTTCGCCTCTCAATAACTCTAAAACACACAACCACCACATCGCTGATACTACTATGAAAGCTAAATGCAACGGATTTTAACGCAAATGACTATAAAACGTGGCCCTGTATAGCGCAACTGAAGACGACACATTGTCTTTCTTACTGCAAGACTGTTCTAATAATCTCCCACACAAGTAAGTAAAATAATCAAAGGTGTACTTGAGTGATAGAATTAAATATCAAGAACGATTTATTCATAAAAACATGAGTTAAAATGGAAACGATTTCTGACGTCACGGACCCCGGCATAATCAGCACACTGTCATTTTGGGTGCGCGGGAAACTGCTTATTCTTGTGCAAGTAGATGACTTAAAAAGAAAAAAGAGCCGCGGCACTCTAGGCACCCAGTGTCCGGCCATCCGCAGTACTTCCGTGACATTTTTTCGTCAGTCAAGCTGATAACGGTCTTACCAGAAGCAGGAAACAATATGAGGTCCCCTGCCGAAATAGTGGACTGCGCTTCGCCTTGTCTGGGAACAACTGCCACTCTCGCATTCCTACGCAGTTCTGTGAGAATAGTTGTGAGAACTATTTTTTCCTCTAGCTGCAGGGGCAATATGTTGTGGAGCCCCTGATCCTGGGTCTTAACTCACTGTGGCCAATGACACCTCGTGGCTCACGATACGTCCTCTGCGATGGCTTCTAGTGAGCGAATGCGCTCTCTCTGCTACCCGTCTCAGAACCGATACCATTTACTCTCGCCTACCGCAGCCGTGACTGACCGACCAAAAACAAGTGCTCGTTTCCTCCACCTCAAATAACTGCAAGCATCTAGCTACAATTAAATTCAGTATTACAACTACTGTCGAGTCTAACATCCTCAGTGGGTATAGAGAATGTGATTATCAGGTCAGTGGAGTACATAAAGTGGAAGAAAGGTGGGCTGAAAGGTTTTGCCGTCTTTCAAGCTTTGGTCTTATTATCGAGTTATGGTAAGAAGCTAATAGCTAGGACGCACAAGTTTCAAAATTGTCTAGGCATTCAGCATTTTGAAGACAATATCTTTTAAGCTGTTAGGTCAGCTCATGTCCCTCTTCAGTTTCTCCTTCAATTTCGACCTTTCGACCTCTGTGTTGGTATCTTCTTCAGGATCTTCTGGCGTCCATCGTTAGCTGAACTCTGTCAAAGATCAGGGTCCCTATCTCATATAAAGGGAAGTTTTACAGTGCTTATCCTGAAGATTTGGGGTTATTGGCTAAATTTCTTCTAGCTATTGCTGGTGGGCCTTATACATTGGGCAGGAAGGCAGTTTTCGCACGCTTATGCTAAGAAAGGGTAAGCTGAATTCCAGCCACGATTAGGGGACCATCGTCATTCAATAGAAGCGAAACAGGCAGAGCAAGGGGGCCAACATTTATCAGTTTGTTACTGTCGTGTTATAGAGATGACTTCCTGGTCACTGTTTGTATTTCTGGCCCATCGTGGCTGCGTATTTGAGTCCTTGATTGCAGGAAGCCATGAAACTAGATTCCGCTAACTGACTTCTGCGTTGAAGTTGATCAGTTCTACGAAATCTCAGTTGATTATAATCCGATAACTATCGGAATTTTCTTCTGTAAATTCTGGTTTCCTTGGTTAGCGTACATTTCTAGGGCAGCGCACATACATTGTTGAAGTCAATGTCCAGGCTGCAGTTCTCCTGATTTCATACTTTGCTTCGTTTCGTGATACGTTCGGTAACAGTCCTTCCCACTTCGCCTGCATGTGCTCTTCCACAGCCTAATGTGATCTATACATAATTTTCCTACAGAATTCGGATGACTGTAAGTAACTCGATAAACGAACGGTAACGTATCAAAGTGAGAACACGGTTCCTCGTAATTTTTTATTACAATAATACTGATTCATGTCAAAATCCTGTGTATGGACAAAACAATGTAGCCGTTGTCCTAGTCGTCTTCTTTAAGAGCTCCAACTCCGATTCCACGCTGTTATCGTCACTGATATGGAAGGCACATGAAATAGTGTTGAGAACTGCTTGTGCCGGCCGCGGTGGTCTAGTGGTTCTAGGCGCGCAGTCCGGAACCGCGGGACTGCTACGGTCGCAGGTTCGAATCCTGCCTCGGGCGTGGATGTGTGTGATGTCCTTAGGTTAGTTAGGTTTAAGTAGTTCTAAGTTCTAGGGGACTGATGACCACAGAAGTTAAGTCCCATAGTGCTCAGAGCCATTTGAACCATTTGAAGAACTGCTTGTCTCTCTGCTGAGCCGTGATGTGAAGTGGCACCTAAATACCAACAATATATGCTGCTACACACTCTGTGTACTAGAGTGTAGTTGGACCTATCTAGGAACGGGAGGCCGACCTCACTCTATCTCCAAGGTGAAATTGTTTTTGGGGTGAACCTCAGTTAAGAAATTGTGCATCTATAATGCTGTTCTGTTCTATTTGGCTATATAACCAGTGTTCCATCCACATAGCGGTGTCATCAAGAACGTTCTAGTAACACCAATGCAATAGCAGCCACTAGGATTTGACTCAATGGCCCTACTTCCTCAGCATAAGCATGAGACTATTCCCTTTTATAAATGAAAGTGACACTGGTCTTTGACGGTGTTCAGCTAACCGTTGACACCACAAGGTCGTGAAAAAGATCCCACTGGAGGGGTCGAACATGACTCAGCCAAACAACTGAAAGATATTACCTTCAGTGAAGGTCAAAGAAAGCCTGCAGTCTCACATTCATGATTTTGTCACCAAAAACGGGACCTTCACAGCAACCCAGCAAATATTTTCTTTGTTATAAATCCCAATCATGGATGACAAAAGTTCTTTAACCAAGTAATTAATTTCCGTCAGCAATGAGCATGTTCAGACCTGAGTACATCCAGCACACTACATAATTTGTGTCACTGCGAGTTATATGGTACAGTATCATCAATCAGCTATTGGTCACAAAATCATAAAAATTTCTGAGTACCATGAACACCATTACACCAGACATGTTAAAACTTTAAAGGCATGCAGTATATTGTGTTGGGAAGTAATAAGGCGCCAGAGATAATTTGAACCACGATATTAATAAAATGATTTTATTTAACGAAATGACAGATACAAAACTTTTACAATCATGTTTATACATGTCATAATAGATATAATATCAAAACTAAATATCCGTGAAAATAACAAGCACAACCTTCAGCCAGCTGAATTGATAAAAAACGGTGTGATTATAAAAAAACCTAATTAGCTGCACAGTCAAAGTCACCCTGGTTTCATAATACTAAATGAAGTGTGATACGGGGCTAAGAAGGACGTTAATAAGAGGACACAAGCAACAGGTCCTAATGGAAGGTGTGGGAAATAACTTTAACGTCGTTTGTTTCTTTAAAGTAATATCTTAAATTTATTACTACAATACTGCAATTCAGCATATTACAAATTCTCACAAGTTCCTTTCTTTTGACAAACATTTAAAGGCTAAAGAAATAATTTCTTTCTTTTCCTCTTAAGAAAGTCTAACAATAGAAAAGATTACCCCACAGTGAAAACATAAACTTCGCATTACGTTCTGAAAGTTTTACAAGAAGCAGTTTACTGATTTTAGGTATCAAACCGTTTCATACTAAAACGCTGCAACTCTACGACAAGGATCATTTACATTAACAAACCAAATTTGCGTTATATTCCAAAGCGTTACAAAAACAGTTTACTCGCTTCAGGCATCAAATCTTTTATTATTTAACAGTGCATTATTATTATGATTCCACAATTTCAAGCGGAGCAATTTATCTGAGAGGTTGTTTGGACCACAATAAATTATGAGGAACCGGTCCGGTGTTAGATCAGGGTGCAAGCCCGCAGACGGCACTTTACACTCCGAGGTAGACTTCGGGCACCCGATCCATGGTGGCAAGGCGGCCTGAAATTAATATTGGCTCAACAACAACATACATACAAACTATGTTAAATAAAGCAGCGAGAAAACAGTAGTTTATTGGCATACGCAAAAAAAAAAAAATAAAAAATAAACTCAAGGCTAGAGCAGAAGCCGGCAGGAGAAATTTAACAGCACCAAAACACAATCATTAATCTCCACAAAATTACGTATTAAAGTTAATCAAGCATGCCGAACAATGTAAGGCATATTTCCATGGTGCAACGCATCTCCTACCAATTACCTCAATCGTGGCTGAAAGCTCGGCTAGAGAATTTGAGTTAAACACTCTAACAAGCAACAAGCATTTCAGCACATCCGAAGGATCACTCAGGCAACTATTAACTACAACTTTACAAGAATTACATATCACTAATGCTTCCGCACAACGGTTGTTACTACTACTACCAAGATCTGGACATTTCATGATAAACAAAAGGTGAACAGTTAATGTAAATCAGGTACAGGTCGTAAGACACTTTAAAAAATAAACACGAGTAGGTAAAAGGTTGTTACTAACAATGATCTTCCTGTGGTCTTTGCCTTTTTATTTTAAGAGAAATTAGCCATAATCGGCCCAGTAGTTTGCCTATGAGGGAAAGGATTGAGCACTCGTGACGGAAGTTGAGAAACAGACACTATCAAAGTGTCACAGAAATGTCAAAGGACGCTCACCATTAAAAGAGGTAGTGGCAGATCCCAAGCTCTATATTCGACCAAGCACGGCAAGCAAGCTTGGCAAATGTTCGCTCGAGTTACTCACTCAACGGCTCGCACGCCGCAATTACTGCCGCAGAGCTCCATAGAAAGCCGTTGAGACATACGCACACCGGGGGAGCTAGTCACGCTAACCAAGAAACAAGTACGCTCTTGCCTCGTGCACCTCCGCTCTATTACTCCACAAAAAACTCCGCCTGGCTGTCACCTCCCCCGTCTCTCCGGCGGAAAGCGCTAACTCCCGAGATACCGAAAGATGTTGCTCAAGCTCGCCACACGGCTCAAAGTACAATTCTGGTTCACTGGTGTTGGCATAAACAGTCAACTGGCGCAATGAATAGTTATAACAAGTGGACAGGGCAACAAAGAATGCATTACTATAACAGACAGAAACAGAATTAAAAGAAGGATTTTGACCGTTAGAAGATCAATTTCAACACATATCAAATCTATACACTAAAAGCATCGGAGACGCACAAATATAGTTGGCTAAAACTTTAAAGGATTCAAAATAAAATCAAAGATAGTTACGGTAAAGTGCTGTAACTACAGTCTGCTTCGACACTCTATAAGTCATGATATTCAACCGTATGATGCGCGTTAGAGGATATCAGTAAGTCTTTACACTCAGAATGAAGGACACTGGTGCACGCAACGCCGAACGTCCACCATGTTAGACACCAATAGTTAAAGTTCAATGCCAGTCTCCGGTGAGACCAAAAAGAACAATGTTCAACGTAAAGCTCTCACTAAAATAAAAATAATTTTTCCTCTGTGTCCGTCCTGGCATAACGATTTCGTAGCCGTCTGTGTCGTGTGTCAATTACGAGTATAATGCAATCGGGCTGACTTGTTTCAGCCGGCCGTTGTGGCCGCGCGGTTCTAGTCGCTTAAGTCCTGAACCGCGCTGCTGCTACGATCGCACATCACACACATCCATGCCTCGGGCATGGATGTGTGTGATGTCCTTAGGTTAGTTAGGTTTAAGTAGTCCTAAGTCTACGTGACTGATGACCGCAGCTGTTAAGTCCCATAGTGCTCAGAGACATTCGAACCATTTGACTTGTTTCGTAAGGCGCTTCTCAAAGTTAATAACCCGGCCAGGACTGCTGGAAACACACTGTCCGCACTCCCTCCAGCACTCGACTGCCTCCGCGTGCAAGACCGTTCCGCTCAAGTCGGCATATGCTGGCTGCCCCCTGTGAGAATACTACGGCTACGCATATTTCGTTAGCAGAACAAATTTAGCTTCTGTGAGCTACGGCAATGTGTGGCTAAAACTGTCTGGGTGCAATAAACAGATAAGATGCTTTCCATTTTCGGCGCGCAACGCTGCGGTACTGGTCGTCATTCAGTGTTGGAAAATCGTTTAAACGATGGTGCCATAATATGTGTTAGGTCGCGTGTGCGAACAATGTTTAGTCTTCCACCGGTGACGTCGTTGTATTTTGTGCTACACCTAACTCATTTTGACTGCAAATCGCTCCCAGATAGCTTCTCAGGATATCAGAGCCAACTATTCATCGCGACAATAATCTTCTTGCCACTTGCACATCCTCGACCCTTCGTTGTGGCTATTTTTTGTGCCTGTAAGCCGGCCGCGGTGGTCTCGCGGTTCTCGGCGCGCGGTCCGGAACCGCGCGCCTGCTACGGTCGCAGGTTCGAATCCTGCCTCGGGCATGGATATGTGTGATGTCCTTAGGTTAGTTAGGTTTAAGTAGTTCTAAGTTCTTGGGGACTGAAGACCACAGCTGTTAAGTCCCATAGTGCTCAGAGCCATTTGAACCATTTTTGTGCCTGTAAACAAACTAGTTAGTACCTGGTCTTGGCTGTTGTACGGAAAAAAAGCACCACCGCTCTCGTACTGACTGTTTCCGGTAACATTTTTTCTGCATTAAGCTCTGTTTTACGCATTGTAAGTAGAATTATTTTTTGTTTTTCTTACTTTTAATGTTAGTAAGTAGAATACTACACATTCGAGATGGTTTTATTAGGTGAAGCCCTGTGGAAAAATTTTCCAAAAATTTTGCGAGAATTAGAAGGAGTAGTGAATAAAAGAAAAGCTCAAAATCAGTCTACTCAAAATTTTGATAGAAGTGATTTCGATCTGAGTGAGGAATAAATAACAAATGCTGACCACGATTCCGAAACTGCAGTTCAGGGTGGCCATGGGGAAAAGAAAGATAAAACAAGGGCCTTAAGATTTAATGTAGTCACGCAGGGTATTTATTTTAACTGAAAACATTGAAATATCTGGAAAACTGTACATCGGATCAAAAAAGTTAATTCCAAATTTTTTGACTCGGTGGGAGACACCTTATGATGCCATAGTCTACCAACGATCCAAAACCTTGAGTGGGCGGTGGGGGTTGGCACCCTTGAAATCTCCAATGGGAGCCCCCGTTTTTTACTGCAGATTAAGATTCAACGGCAGAAACTACGTATGTTTTGTCTGAGCCATATTTTTTGTATCACCACAGATGGCTTTCAAATCGGAGGAATAAAGATGGGTACACAATTGCAATTTACGACAGGCTACTCAATGGCCCTTGAATATCCAATGGCACGTGGGGTCCCACCTCCATGCTGCGAGACCAGTATTTCATAACTTCGAATTAGAGACCCCATTCGCAACGTTGTATTTCTCCGAGATATCGAACAGAGGATTACTAGACGGGCTACAGTGGCCGTGTAGTGAACTACGACGCAAAACTGTATAACAGGCAGTACAATGCGACTGGAGATCGCGTATGGTACAGACACAGAACAGATAGCGGTTATGAGCATTACAGTAGCTGCACAGTATTCATTGCGTGCACACCTTCCTATCATATGGAGAACAGACATGCAAGAGGACGATGAATGTTGCAACCACATAAGTAAAAATTTGAATGATTCTGATTTGCGGAGAATGTAGGCTACATGTTAAGGCTGCTAATGCCTCGTGTGCCGAGCGTTTTCGGGAGAAAGCTCGCTCTCGTTCGTTCTTTTACAAGTTGTGATCGTCTTTATGTCTCAAGGCAGCATACTGACCGGCAAAAGGAAACGAAGAAAACGTGTTACAGGAGACGCAAATGAAATAGCTGTACTAGCGGCATTGCACCACAACCCACGGATAAGCTTCCGGTAATTACACCGCGATTCCAGTATGTCCGTCACAATACTGCATCTTCATATGTATTATCCATACCAAGAGTCACTGCATCAAGAACATCATGGCGCCGATCCCCAAAACTGGGTAGTGTTTTGTGAATGGGCGCGTCAGAAAATGCAAATGAACCATACATTGGAAATTTGTGGTTTGGTACTCTGGGGCTAAACCGCTGAGGTCATCGGCCCCTAGGCTTACACAGTACTAAACCTAACTTAAACTTGCTTATACACCCATGTTCGAGGGAGGAGTCGAACCTTCGGCTGGAGGAGCCGTGCGAATCGTGACTGGGAGCCTTACACTGCGTGGCTGTCCCGCATGGCCACTTTCTTTGCCGAAGTGCCGTTTTCCGGCGAGTCTACATTCGCAAAACATGGTTGCATTAACCGGAATAACATGCATTACTGGACAGTAGACAATCCCCACTGATTACGTCAAGCTGACCATCAACGTCTTTAGTCGGTTAACGTATGGTGTGACATCATGGGCAACAAACTCAGTGGTCCGTGTTTTATCGATGGCACATTGAATGGACGCAAATACCGGAAGTTTTTGGAACAGGAACTACCGGTAATACTGCAAGATGTTGCCCTGACCGTTCGAAAACGTATCTGGTTTCAGCTTGACGGCTGCCCAGCTTATTATGCAATTGAAGCAGGGATGGTACTAGACCGTGTTTACACTGAGGTGGCTCTATTAATTGGCCCGCTAGGTTGCCGGGTTTGCCGTCACCGGATGTCTTTCTGTGGGGATATTTAGATGATAAGGGGTACCAACAAGTGCCAACAGGCCGTGAAGATATGGTCGAACGCACCAGAAAGGCCAGTGCCGAAATTCCCGCAAAGATGCTTCTGTCCTGTGTACGGTTATTTGAATGGTACATCACTAAGTATATTAAAGTTGGCGCTACTACGTTTGAACACTTACACCAATTGGAAAAGTAGAATAGCGTTCGCCTCGAACCGCGACCACAGTGGCGCTTCGCGTGGTCCCCTGTTTGATATATCAGAGAAATACAACGTTGCGAATGGGGTTTCCAATTAGAAGTTATGAAATACTGGCCTCTCCTACCCTCGCAGCACGGAGGTGGAATCCCGCGTAGCATTGGATGGCCATTGAGTAGCAAGTCCTTAATTACAGTTGTGTACCTATATCTAGGCCTCCGATTAAAGCACCATCTGTGGCGAAACGAAGAAAATGCTTCAGACAAATCGAATGCAGATTTTGCTGAATAATCGTTATCTGCAGTAAAAAACGTTGGTTCCCGTAGAAGATTTCAAGGTTGCACGCATGGGGTTGAAGACAGGTTGTGCGTGATATCACTGGATATCCCCTCCGAGATAAACAAATAAAAATTATAATTTTTTTTGATCTGATAAATAGTTTCCGAGATATATCAATGTCTTCAGTTAAAATTAACAACGAGTATAAGTAAAATTACATTATATTTTGAACATTATATCTGCCGCATATTGGTGCAGCCGGTGGAAGGTCAACGTTAGTGCCAATGTAGGGACTGCCATCCTAGGAAATTACAATGAAATGAACACACTTAGCTGCTTACAGGCGTTGGCATACGTCAACGGTTACAGATGAATATGTGTGCCCCGACCAAGACTCGAACACGGGATCTCCTGCTTACATGGCAGACGCTCTATCCATCTGAGCCACCGAAGACACAGAGGATAGCGCGACTGCAGCGATTTATCTCTGGCACGCCTCCCGCGAAATCCACATTCTCAGCGTTTTGTCCCGCACTACATTCGTAGTGCCCCCGCCCATTATACTCATTACTCGCGGCGCGTTACTGATTCCCGTAAGAGTTCGGGCTCTGTTTGTGGATTCGCACAGAAGAAGAAGATGGTCAAGTGGCCGGTGAGCCTTAACTATATGTATACCAAGATGGTATCTGTTCTTTCGTACATGTCCGAAAGAACACATACCATCTTAGTATATATAGTGTCATCCTAGAATGAATTATTTCAGAATGCAACTTGTTATTAGAATCCCGTGGCATTTCATTAGCCTAATTTCATAACTGCCGTCTACGATATTAATAAATACATAGTTGCACCTTAGTCTTTATACATTCTGAATCTCTTCCACCAGTAATTAAAGTAGTTAACAAGCCATCGTTAACAAAGGACAATAGGTGTTATTTTCAATTGAGACAAAGGAAAATGAGGGGGTCAAACTCCTCTGGTTATGGAGGGTAAACACCTACTCGCGAGTCTATCAAAGTTGCAGTCACACACATATTATAGATACATCACACTTGAAGCAATCGCAAGGTACACCTTTACTGTACAAAATCTGAGATGAATGATGCAACTGTTTCGCTCATTAGTAGGAATTTGCAAGTAAGGAATGATCATATTTGCTGCCACGTGGAGCATCTGCAAATGGCAGGAGGTAACGAACGGACGCGGAACCAGAAAATAATCGAGAAAGTTCAGAATCTGGAAATACACCCGCGACACAGGAAGTTTTCGTGGTGTCGTTTTTCACGAATGAGTAACGCGAGCAGGGACAAAGCCAACAGCGGCACAGGTATGCATAAATGTGATTAATACAGGAAGTTAGTCCCAGTTCCCGGCACGTCTCCGGAGGCCGGGCAGCGCGGTACGTATGCAAATACGGGCGGCCGCGGCAGCGCGAACGTGCCGCGCGCAAAGTGTTGCCCGCTCCTCCGAGGGCAGTGTCGTCGCCCCAGCCTGCGGCCACGTGGCCCTGCCGCGGGGTCGGCGTCCGAGGAGGCGGCGTCGGCGGCGGCGGCGGCGGCGGCGGCGGCACGCGGAAGGTCGGGACTGCCGGCGGCGAGCTCCCAGATTGGTTCGCTAATGAAATTTGCAAACTAACGGCCAACTTGACGCCTGGTCACGCCGCCGCCATCACCGTGGATACGCTTTCTCGTGGACCACGCCAAGCGGTGAACTTGGCAGCACGTAACACAATGGGATATCTCAACAGCAGCTACCCCTTAAACTCCACCATGTAACTTATTTGTTAGTACAGAGTGTGAGACAATTACTAGTCACTGTGAACGAATTATTTCCATCATATGAGAAAGCTTTTGACAATGTTGACTGGAATACCCCCTTTCAAATTCTGAAGGTGGCAGGGGTAAAATAGAGGGACCGAAAGGCTATTTACAATTTGTACAGAAACCAGATGGCAGTTATAAGAGTCGAGGGACATGAAACGGAAGCAGTGGTTGGGAAGGGAGTGAGACAGGGTTGTAGCCCGTCCCCGATGTTATTCAATCTGTATATTGAGCAAGCAGTGTAGGAAACAAAAGAAAAATTCGGAGTATGTATTAAAATCCATGGAGAAGAAATAAAAACTTTGAGGTTCGCCGATGACATTGTAATTCTGTCAGAGACAGCAAAGGACTTAGAAGAGCAGTTGAACGGAATGGATAGTGTCTTCAAAGGAGGATATAAGATGAGCATCAACAAAAGCAAAACAAGGATAATGGAATGTAGTCGAACTAAGTCGGATGATGCTGAGGGAATTAGATTAGGAAATGAGACCTTTACTACTTTAAAGGTGTTTTGCTATTTGGGGAGCAAAATAACTGATGATGGTCGAAGTAGAGAGGATATAAAATGTAGCCTGGCAATGGCAAGGAAAGCGTTTCTGAAGAAGAGAAAGTTGTTAACATCGAGTATAGATTTAAGTGTCAGGAAGTCATTTCTGAAAGTATTTGTATGGAGTGTAGCCATGTACGAAAGTGAAACATGGACGGTAAATAGTTTAGACAAGAAGAGAATAGAAGCTTTTGAAATGTGGTGCTACAGAAGAATGCTGAAGATTAGATGGGTAGATCACATAACTAACGAGGAGGTGTTGAATAGGATTGGGGAGAAGAGAAGTTTGTGGCAGAACTTGACTAGAAGAAGGGATCGGTTGGTAGGACATGTTCTGAGGCATCAAGGGATCACCAATTTGGTATTGGAGGGCAGCGTGGGGGGTAAAAATCGTAGAGGGAGACTAAGAGATGAATACACTAAGCAGATACGGAAGGATGTCGGTTCCAGTAGGTACTGGGAGATGAAGAAGCTTGCACAGGATTGATTAGCATGGAGAGCTACATCAAACCAGTCTCAGGACTGAAGACCACAACAACAACAAATGCGACAAATACTGATAGAAAAACGAATGTTTCCTTATTCATTGTTAACTGAGAGATATTTACCACAGAAAAATTTTTTTAAATTTATTTTAAACTATGTATTGAGTGGTAATATTTTTATCTTGAACCCCCCCCCCCCCCCTCCCTGCTACATGACAAAATCTCGTTGCTAAAAATCAAATGGCTCTGAGCACTATAGGACTTAACATCTGCGGTCATCAGTCCCCTAGAACTTAGAACTACTTAAACCTAACTAACCTAAGGACATCACACACATCCATGCCCGAGGCAGGATTCGAACCTGCGACCGTAGCAGTCGCGCGGTTCCTGACTGCGCGCCTAGAACCTCTAGACCACCGCGGCCGGCTAAATCTCGTTTCTCTTAGAAAAGCTATGAACGGATAACTTTTAACTGTACAAAGAAAACATTGTTTGTGCAATATTAGACATGGTGAATGCCGTCTGTTAGATATCGTCTTCCGTATCATTTATTGTTGCGCAAGTTTATGTCGTCGACGAGGTGCAAAGAGTCTCTGCGCATGGGTTTCGTCAGCTACGAAGGGAACAGTCCGCTTGGTGATTGCTTATCTATACTCTCTACTTTGGAGGCAGTATCTGGCTGATAATTCGTGTGCCAGGGCTGTTGAGCTTTAAGTCAACGTGCCCTTGTGGACTGAGAGACAAGTTACCTTGTGTATCCGACCACCATCACAGGGAAGAAAATGTGAGTGAAATCTTATGGGACTTAAATGCTAAGGCCATCAGTCCCTAAGCTTACACACTACTTAATCTAAATTATCCTAAGGACAAACACACACACCCATGCCCGAGGGAGGACCCGAACCTCCGCCGGGACCAGCCGCACAGTCCATGACTGCAGCGCCCTAGACCGCTCGGCTAATCCCACGCGGCGCATCACAGGGACCCTCCCGGCACTTTGCATGGTTCTATTGGTTCAAATTCGACGACTTCGTCTAACGTTTTATTTCAGTGGCCATTTCTACCCTGCAACATACAATAATTTATGGTGAGAGCGAGCTTCGTCGCAATATTCTATTCGCAAAAGTTTCAGCTTTAGGGCGTGCTTTCTATGTGGCCAAGGAGAAATACGTTATTCAAGGCGAGAGACTTTGTTCCTCGTTCAAGGATCAATATCGGTGTTTCATTAACTCATCCGTGAATACAGGTCGTGGATCAAGTCAGTATCCCAATTACTACGGGGATTACAAACTATATGGGGTTCCTTACGTTCCAGGTTTGATGATTTTCGGTGATTCTGTTCCACACGATTCCATGGAAGACAACGTGCACCTATGATAACTATAATCATCAATTATTCAAATTTCTCTCCAATTATTTCTCATACTGGAGTCGATTAAAAGTTATCATGATTATCTCACCTCAGGGTGTTCTTTTATTCTTTGTCAGTCGTAGCTGACGTGAGCATAATTAACTGAATATCGAATGAAACTATATGCATCCAGAGACACTTTTTAGTCTCAGTCATCTGTGACGTATTTGTACCGACACCTGTATTCGAACCTGGGTCTCCTGCTCATTGTACAGATGCTCTAACCACTACGTCACTGTGTCGCCGTATCTTTGCACACCTGCACGGACTACCCCAGCATGCCTCCCTCTTCAATCCAAATTCCCATCCAAGCCTCAGACCACTTGGTATTCTCCTAAAATGGAACATCGTTGCAGAGGATCTCCAGCTGTATTCGAATAGCACCTCGGAATGGAAAGAAACGGGGCATCTTGCCTGAAACCCTGGCACAGGTGTTTTAATCAAATGAAACTATATTTTGCCAAAGACACTTTAAGGCTCAGCTATGTAGGATGTATATATACGGACTGAAGCGACAAGTGAACATTCAGTCATGGACTGTGCGGCTGGTCCCGGCGGATGTTCGAGTCCTTCCTCGGGCATGTGTGTGTGTGTGTGTTTGTCATTAGGATAATTTAGGTTAAGTAGTGTGTAAGCTTAGGGACTGATGACCTTAGCAGTTAAGTCCCATAAGATTCACAAACATTTGAACATTTTTTTTGACAAGTGAGTAGGATTCGAACCCAGGTCTCCTGCTCAGACCATCTGTATAATGGAGGACGCAGTATACTTTCAGGTTAACAGGTTTGGGCGTGTTAGTCTTAATATGCGCTCATTACAGCGCTCTGAAAGTCTTCCCTATCTCTGAACCTCTCATAGAAAAAAGTCAGATAGCGTTAATATTCATTCATCACTCAGAATTTCGTACACAAATGGGCATGCTTTCACAGCACTGATGCTGAAGTCACACCAGTTATATTACTAGATGAACTATGAAAAGGAAGAGCAGTGTCTCAATATGAAATTTTAAACAGAGTCGTATGAGCAGCGAGCTACCTAATGCGAAAGTCTATTATATGAATTTGAATAAAGCCGCGTGTATAGCTTAATATATTTATTTATTTCCTTGCTCGTTTCAACTAATGTCTTCGTCAGATCAAAATTTACAACTCTTAAAACAATCTTTAGTGCCAGTACCTATAAAACTTATGCCTAAACGATGGCGCGTCGCACCTGTTTTATTGATATTTACACTTAACATTATCTTATAAGTTTGGATCTGACGATGCGAGCTGCCGAAAGGAGGTTATAAGGAAAGTAGCATTTTACGCGATGCAGACGGAGTTATTTAAAAAGTGTCCACAGAGATCGCAGACTCATTCAGGAAATTTATTTCCTTTATAAATCAATGGACAGTGTTTTATACCTCCGCTTAGAATGACCCTGTTCCACGCGGAGTATTCATCTTGTGTCTTAGGCGTACTTGTTGCGACCAGATGACTTTACTGGATGTGTATGTAGTATGATGTCGTGTATTTGTTGCACAAGGCGAGTAGAGTGAGATGATGACGCCTGGTGACAGCTTGCTGAGTGCCACGTAAATGACCATCGTGCTTAATCTCCTCTTGAGACGGAGGGATCGTCATCAACTGAGTCACACGCCCTCACCCTATAGGACACTGCACAGAGGTTAACGCTGGATACTGGCTCAGAGGCTGGTAGTCACAAACTTTACGTCATCACTGTCTTCCACTTGCCGGCCAAACACTGCTCCTAAAAATTTCCTCCATCATTAGGGTTCGTACCGGATAGCATCACACGGGTGACCATCAACGACCTAGAGTAAGAAGGCAGACTGTTTCAATACTAATGACATTTAGTACTTTTGGAGAAGCACACAATCACCTAGTAATTCACAATGTACAATGGTGGTAGGTACTCTAAATAAACCGCACCGAAACATTACAGTTTCGTCATTGAACCTGAATGTCTATGACTCAAACATTTGCGTCGAATAGGAAAACAGATATCGTAGAGAGCGAAAAAGATTATATTTCTGGATTCATCCGTCACTTCTGAGCAGGACAGTTCGATACATAAAATCGAAAAACAAATAAACTGCTTTTATAACTCTTCTTGTCAGACCGAGAGGAAGAATTATGTGGGAAAAGGAACAAACAATTTTAATTATTGTGATTTTGAGGCTGAGGTATGTAGTATCATTGTCCATTGATGGAATAATGGGCTCGAAATTTTTAATTTGCGTCCGCATGAATAATAATTATTACAAGGTCGTCAATTTGATTGCAGTAATGCATTGTACTTCGTAAAAGCTTCGTGATTGCAGGCTTTGAAAAAGTTTGCTACCCTTGATAGCGATTTGCATGAGATGTATAAAATTGTTGCTAATTGTTTGTTGCCAAGCTGTTATTTCGGAAAGCATTACAAGTATTTACAAAACCTCGACACCTGGTCCGTCAGCTGCGAAAATAGTTATTATTATTATTTGGAATAAACACACTCACACAGTTTCATTCACATGTTCACATTATTAACGAAAATTAGAAACGCTTACTTAGGCAATGGCCAAAGCAGGAGAGAGAGCAATTTGTCTGTCTCTAAGGAGCAAGCGGTAGGTAGTGTGATAAAAACAAGTGATTCGTAACTTACAAGAATTTAGTGATAACTTTTTGTTAATTTTCATCGCAGTCACTGTTATATACTAAATCTGCTTTCTCTTTCCATCAAAAGTCTTTGGGTTATTTATTTTAAATAACATCTATAATACAAAATACATACTCCTTGATGTACTTCTTCAACTAACATTTGTTTATCTCGAACCGGTTTTCGGATTATGGGCCATCATCGTGAAAGGAGCTGACTAGCGTCGCCAAGAGACACTAGTCTGTAGAAAACCGAATATTATAAACGACGATATTTTCATTAGCCTTGACAAAACGTCATTAAGTGGATCTGTCAGCGGGTGTTTGGCTCAATAATACATTTTGTCTTGATCGCAATGTTCTTTTCGTTATTGCTCCTGGTCGTGGGTTTCGCTTTAACAGAATCTTCAGATCAAATATTAGGATGCTCAGTATCTGGTAGTAATCAAAAATATCTTATTAACATCAAAAGCCAACCGAACACAGAGAATTTCTCGCCGTGACATTAGGTCAGAAATGTCAAAATGTGCGCTCATCACTCGTATTCTCATCAAGTGTGTCACATTACAGTATTAAATTACAATCTGCCATATGCATAGTATCAAAGACATAACATTGGAGTATATCAGTCATATGAACATAATTCTGAGGGTTTTGAGGAAAAGCAATGGAAGGTATGTGACAGTTCTATTGCAGTACGAGTTTTTGGATGTGAATCTCAGGTCTGAGAGCGTATAAGGCTGGTTAATTGGATTTTGTGAAGATTAAGAGTGGTGTCGTGCTTCACAATTATCATTCAGAACCTGATGGGCATGCTAAATGCTTATTTACTTATGTTGGCTATGTGTGATATTTCTGTGTGTAATTTGTATCTTTGATATTTCAGCTTGTTTCATATTCCTCCAGTCTAGCTACTAAAGACCTCCCTATTTGACGACTACACAGGCTGTTACAGTAAATCCAAGCGATTTCGTAAACACTACTGTTAGTTCAGAAATGTGTTTTATTTGTACCGTTGAGTAAGATTTGAGCTGTGGTGCCTCTTACATAAAAGGAAGTTTTAAAGTTGCAAGATTTGAGAGTTTTTGATAATTTTTTGGATGACTTTCGTAAATATGGGATACTTCGCCAGTTGATTTTGGTTATAACTGTTGTTGAGAGGCGTTACCATTCCATGGTGCATCGTCTGATTTCTGTACTGATTTCAAACGAGACAACGAGATGCAATTGAATTTCTTGCAACTAGCACTGGCTACAGCCCTGACGTAGTTCACAAAATCCTTCACAAGAAACAAAGAAGAAACACCTTGTTCTATGTTCATACTCCCTTTACTGTTACAGTCACAATCAAAATCAGGAGGTGTATTATCCAATACTTATGAAAGCCATCCAACAAATTATGCAAAACTCACAATCTTGCAACTTTAAAACTTTATTTAATGTAAGAGGCACCACAGATCCTATCGCCTTCAACAACAACGATAAAACAGATTTATTAAGTAACAGTAGTGTATGCAAAATCACTTGCACTGACTGTAAAAGATTTTATATTAGTCAGGCAAGGAGGTCTACAGTAGCTAGATACATCGAGTATGATCATAGATGGAGATTACATAGTTCACTTTGGTTGAAAAATGTGCTAAAGGAAGGTCATAAATACAAAGTCCGCACAATTGTACTATACATAGCACTTAAGGTAAATAAGCATTAAGCTGAAAATCCCCAAGTGGTTCTGAATAATCAGTCGCAGATGCTCACCTCACCCCTCTGAAGCGTCGCATAAACCGGTAAACGAGCCACAAACTTCCAGATATCAATCTCATTGATCACATTCTTATCCACAAACTTGATGTTTCTTCACAAATTTACATTTTATTATTACACTCGTGGTACTTGCATGCTTAAACATTTCATGTTTTCGTTATGTACTCTGTCAGAAAATTGTAAATTAATACTGTAATTTAACATGCTTGGAGCATAACGTGAGTGATGATCGCTCGTTTTAACACTTCTCATATAATGTCATGACTAAAGATTCTACTTGTTGAAAGTACATTTGTTTCCAATGTCAAGTTTTCTACAAACTAATGTCCCATGTGAACGCCAGCCAGTTGTTGCTTCTCGTCGATGACCCAATAAGCCGAAAACCGGTTTCAAATAAAGAAATATTAATGGAACAAAACGTTGTTTTCTAAAGAAATGTCCTCGGACCAAAATTCGTAGGTTATCAGCTCCGGCTAAGGAGCAACAAAGAGACCAAACGGTGCATTGACATTAGCGGTGAACGAGCAGTTATTATTAATATTATTTAATTAAATTTATTAAAATTAAATTTAATAAATTAAAATTAAAACTAATGTTTACCTCCATATCAAGGAAATTAAATTGTATAAGATTACGATAAAATTAATTGGCTTTTATGAAGCTAGGGATAAAGCAAAAAGAAACCCTAAAACGGATCGTGGAAGTAAAAACGTTATCTATAACTGGCAGATAGCCAGAACATGGAATTTTTTCGATCTGAATTTCAACAATATTAAGCTCACCAGGAGGTAAAATCAAATCAGGCAAGTGAAGCGAGGAAACATGCTCGTAGCAAGAGAATGAAAGTCACAGAGGTAGATCAGAAAACATTTCTAAACACTACGTTGTCCTTGATGGGCTCATTCGCCTAGAAAATAATCTTACTACCTTACAGTAATCAGTGCATTTGACAGTAATAGTAAACGCCAGAATCCTAAAAGCAATAAGTAGCAGGAAATAACCGATATCAAAACTACCGCGCTGGGAACAAAAGTCCAACCTTACACCTGGTCACGCCACTATCGACACTGTAGAGACACTGACATCAGTAGCCATTGAAGCTGCTACACCAAAAACGACACGCAAAGTTCAGTGTTGAATGAAAAGCGTAAACATAGAATAACACACAGCATAAATCGATGAAGTAATGCTCGTCGAAACAGCAGGGAAATTATAACTGGTTTAGAGAACAAGAAAAGTTTACAAGGATGACAATATTTCTTCAAAACAGTCATTTCCCTTCACAGTTTGCTTTTATTTCAAATGAATACATTATTTCATTGGAGTCCGCCCCTGGTACCTGAGTAGTCAACGCGATGGAATGTCATACCTAACGGCTGTGGTTCGATTCCCGTCTGTGTCAGAGATTTTCTCCTCTCAGGGACTGTGCGTTCTGTTTTCCTTATCATCATCCTTTCATCCCCATCGACACGCAAGTCACCGAAGTGGCGTCAACTCGAAAGACCTGCACCAGGCGAACGGACTGCCCGACGGGAGGCCCTAGTCACACGGCATTTCCATTTCATTAGAAACTATTTTTGACACACAAGGCACTTACGAAACTACAACGTAGAAAAAAAAAAGTTTTATGCTGATGTGTCAACGTGCTATAATCGACAGTGCTTTGTGGAATGTACACTCCTGGAAATTGAAATAAGAACACCGTGAATTCATTGTCCCAGGAAGGGGAAACTTTATTCACACATTCCTGGGGTCAGATACATCACATGATCACACTGACAGAACCACAGGCACATAGACACAGGCAACAGAGCATGCACAATGTCGGCACTAGTACAGTGTATATCCACCTTTCGCAGCAATGCAGGCTGCTATTCTCCCATGGAGACGATCGTAGAGATGCTGGATGTAGTCCTGTGGAACGGCTTGCCATGCCATTTCCACCTGGCGCCTCAGTTGGACCAGCGTTCGTGCTGGACGTGCAGACCGCGTGAGATGACGCTTCATCCAGTCCCAAACATGCTCAATGGGGGACAGATCCGGAGATCTTGCTGGCCAGGGTAGTTGACTTACACCTTCTAGAGCACGTTGGGTGGCACGGGATACATGCGGACGTGCATTGTCCTGTTGGAACAGCAAGTTCCCTTGCCGGTCTAGGAATGGTAGAACGATGCGTTCGATGACGGTTTGGATGTACCGTGCACTATTCAGTGTCCCCTCGACGATCACCAGTGGTGTACGGCCAGTGTAGGAGATCGCTCCCCACACCATGATGCCGGGTGTTGGCCCTGTGTGCCTCGGTCGTATGCAGTCCTGATTGTGGCGCTCACCTGCACGGCGCCAAACACGCATACGACCATCATTGGCACCAAGGCAGAAGCGACTCTCATCGCTGAAGACGACACGTCTCCATTCGTCCCTCCATTCACGCCTGTCGCGACACCACTGGAGGCGGGCTGCACGATGTTGGGGCGTGAGCGGAAGACGGCCTAACGGTGTGCGGGACCGTAGCCCAGCTTCATGGAGACGGTTGCGAATGGTCCTCGCCGATACCCCAGGAGCAACAGTGTCCCTAATTTGCTGGGAAGTGGTGGTGCGGTCCCCTACGGCACTGCGTAGGATCCTACGGTCTTGGCGTGCATCCGTGCGTCGCTGCGGTCCGGTCCCAGGTCGACGGGCACGTGCACCTTCCGCCGACCACTGGCGACAACATCGATGTACTGTGGAGACCTCACGCCCCACGTGTTGAGCAATTCGGCGGTACGTCCACCCGGCCTCCCGCATGCCCACTATACGCCCTCGCTCAAAGTCCGTCAACTGCACATACGGTTCACGTCCACGCTGTCGCGCCGTGCTACCAGTGTTAAAGACTGCGATGGAGCTCCGTATGCCACGGCAAACTGGCTGACACTGACGGCGGCGGTGCACAAATGCTGCGCAGCTAGCGCCATTCGACGGCCAACACCGCGGTTCCTGGTGTGTCCGCTGTGCCGTGCGTGTGATCATTGCTTGTACAGCCCTCTCGCAGTGTCCGGAGCAAGTATGGTGGGTCTGACACACCAGTGTCAATGTGTTCTTTTTTCCATTTCCAGGAGTGTATTTTGTAACAGAGTCTCACGTACCTAATGGATGGTCGTGATAATCCGTATTCAAAGACTTCAGGTGCTGTAGACCAATCGGGAAAGCGCAACACACATTAGCACATGGTCACGGTAACCAGACTTATACAGCATTGAATTAAAATGAGCCAGTATATTCCGTGAAGTAAATACGCACGTGGTGCCATCAACATACTAAAATCAACCGTAGTGTCCACAAACACCAGTTGAATCTCACAGCCTCATGAAAACTATTGCAAAAGTCTACCAACGGTAAACATTTGTGCGTGACTGTAGCTTTTGAACGGCCGCGAGACGACGCTTTCTTCAACAGGCCAGAGCGTACAGCCAGTGTTCGCTGAGTATCGGGGCGCTCTTGAAGGGACGTTTAGTATTTTACTCGGATAAGGCGAGCACCCAGCAGACAACTTGGTACGGCGCTGCAGCTGGAGCTGGAAAGAGTTCTCATTTGAGCAGGGTGCTCTTTGACTTCTTCACAGTGGAACAATCTCAAAGACACTGTAGGCGTGAAGATACAAAACTAGACTTCTTGAACTTGCCGTGTGGACACGTGAGAAAGCCTCTTAAACCCAAGGTAAATACACGGATAAACACTAATGAAATTCAGTCAAACGAACGGTTTGCATCGTGGTACCAATGTAACACGTTTGGACTTCCCACGGAGACAGCGAAACACTCATTTACTATTGAACAAAATACAGTTACAAATGCAAAGTGCAATGTGTTGATGTTCTAGAGCATTAATTTATTTAGACAACTGGTTTTCGGCTTATAGGGCCATCATAAGGCTTTGGCTTGCTGGCGTCGCAAAAAAGAGGACATTACTGCGGAGCACTATTGAAAAACGCGTTACACATCGAGAGTGAGGTACAAAAACTCCACCTATGAAAATAAATAAACAAATAAAAGATATTTGTTGACAGCTTTTGAAACCAGTGAACATCTGTACCACTGTTCAGATGTAACGGTAAGTGACTAGGCACAGCTCTCTACTACCCCTCATCTAGGTTTGTCTAAGTGTCATATTTTTCCAATTCTTCCAACACTATCTCTTCCATTTTAACATCCACTTCTTCAGGTATTTATTTATTTTATTGTGATTGTCTGTTTACTCCATATATCTGTTGTTTTATAGAATGAACATCTTCCCTAGAGTAGGAGAAATTCTTCATACCAATGATATCTGCAATGAAGAGCCTAAGAGACCTTTACACCTGCCTAATATCGCGTTGGGCTCCCACGTGTACGCAGAACTGCCGCAAGACGACGTGGCATGGACTCTACTAATGTCTGAATTAGTGCTGGATGGAACTGACACCATGAATCCTGCAGAGCCGTCCATACATCAGTAAGAGTACGAGGGGATGGGGATCTCTTCTGAAAATCATGTTACAAGGCATCCCAGATACCGTACGCTTCCCGCTTCATCGCTACCTCGGAGATACTGTGTCCCATCGCTCGTGCGCCGACTATAACACCAAGTTCAAACTCATTTAAATCTTGATAACCTGCCGTTGTAGCAGCAGTAGCTGACCTAACAATTGCGCCAGACACTTGTCTTATATAGGCGTTGCCAACCGCGGCGCTGTGTTCTGCCTGTTTTCATATCTCTGTATTTGAATACGTATACCTAAATCAGTTGCTTTGGCGCTTGAGTGTATGTGGATGTAAGCGTCACAGTTATTGAACTACATGCGAAAAACGTAAATTAGTTACAAACTACGGCGTGATCATGCTGTATTCAACATGTAAACGTCAGTAGAGATTTTCGGATTTAGGTTATGAAATGTTCAGTATGCCTGCCATCATTGTCAATGATGAGGCGCAGACGAATAGCGGAACTCTGCGTGAACTGCCGAAGTGTCGGGACATCGATGCTGTCGACGACCTCGTGAATGGCTGTTTTCAGCTCAGCAATGGTATTGATGTTGTTGCTGTACACCTTGTATTTAATATAGCCACACAAAAAGGTATCACATGTGTTCATATACGGAGAATATGGCGGCCAATGAAGGCCCATCCCAGTGGCCTCTAGGTACCACAGAGCCAGAATGTGGTCCCGAAAGTGTTCCTCCAGTACATAAATCTCCTGCTTCGATGGGGTCGAGCTTCGTTTTGCATGAATCAAATCTTGCCGAAATCAGGGTCACTTTGGATAATGGGGATGGAATCATCTTCGAAAACCTTCACGCACCATTCGATAGTCACCGTGCTGTCAAGGAATATCACACCGATTATTCTGGACATTGCGCACCACACAATCACCAGTACACTTTGATCAGAATTCTCGATCACAAAATGAGGATTCTCAGTCCCCCAAAAGCGCCAATTTTGATTATTGATGTACCCGTCAAATTGAAAGCGGGTTTCGTTTCTAAACCAAAGCATGCATGTGCATAGCAATTCCCATGATGCACAACGTCCAATCGTGCAGTTTCAATGTCCTAACGCAAATCGATCAGAAGTTACAACGATTTTATTTCATATTGTTCAATAATTGTCACCCTATATGCGTAAATACACTCCTGGAAATGGAAAAAAGAACACATTGACACCGGTGTGTCAGACCCACCATACTTGCTCCGGACACTGCGAGAGGGCTGTACAAGCAATGATCACACGCACGGCACAGCGGACACACCAGGAACCGCGGTGTTGGCCGTCGAATGGCGCTAGCTGCGCAGCATTTGTGCACCGCCGCCGTCAGTGTCAGCCAGTTTGCCGTGGCATACGGAGCTCCATCGCAGTCTTTAACACTGGTAGCATGCCGCGACAGCGTGGACGTGAACCGTATGTGCAGTTGACGGACTTTGAGCGAGGGCGTATAGTGGGCATGCGGGAGGCCGGGTGGACGTACCGCCGAATTGCTCAACACGTGGGGCGTGAGGTCTCCACAGTACATCGATGTTGTCGCCAGTGATCGGCGGAAGGTGCACGTGCCCGTCGACCTGGGACCGGACCGCAGCGACGCACGGATGCACGCCAAGACCGTAGGATCCTACGCAGTGCTGTAGGGGACCGCACCGCCACTTCCCAGCAAATTAGGGACACTGTTGCTCCTGGGGTATCGGCGAGGACCATTCGCAACCGTCTCCATGAAGCTGGGCTACGGTCCTGCACACCGTTAGGCCGTCTTCCGCTCACGCCCCAACATCGTGCAGTCCGCCTCCAGTGGTGTCACGACAGGCGTGAATGGAGGGACGAATGGAGACGTGTCGTCTTCAGCGATGAGAGTCGCTTCTGCCTTGGTGCCAATGATGGTCGTATGCGTGTTTGGCGCCGTGCAGGTGAGCGCCACAATCAGGACTGCAAACGACCGAGGCACACAGGGCCAACACCCGGCATCATGGTGTGGGGAGCGATCTCCTACACTGGCCATACACCACTGGTGATCGTCGAGGGGACACTGAATAGTGCACGGTACATCCAAACCGTCATCGAACCCATCGTTCTACCATTCCTAGACCGGCAAGGGAACTTGCTGTTCCAACAGGACAATGCACGTCCGCATGTATCCCGTGCCACCCAACGTGCTCTAGAAGGTGTAAGTCAACTACCCTGGACAGCAAGATCTCCGGATCTGTCCCCCATTGAGCATGTTTGGGACTGGATGAAGCGTCGTCTCACGCGGTCTGCACGTCCAGCACGAACGCTGGTCCAACTGAGGCGCCAGGTGGAAATGGCATGGCAAGCCGTTCCACAGGACTACATCCAGCATCTCTACGATCGTCTTCATGGGAGAATAGCAGCCTGCATTGCTGCGAAAGGTGGATATACACTGTACTAGTGCCGACATTGTGCATGCTCTGTTGCCTGTGTCTATGTGCCTGTGGTTCTGTCAGTGTGATCATGTGATGTATCTGACCCCAGGAATGTGTCAATAAAGTTTCCCCTTCCTGGGACAATGAATTCATGGTGTTCTTATTTCAATTTCCAGGAGTGTAGAACAATATTCACTGTTCAGTTGTTGGAATTCTGTTACCTACGTACGTCAGACATTGTGCGACATTTCAAGTTGTACCTGAGAACGGCTGCAAAGCCCTAGTCACGACTGTGCTAAATAAGTAATAGGAATTTACACTTTAATGGCGGAAATTTATTTCAAAACAGTTGCGTATGTACCTGGAATGCCACGAGTCCGCAGTTATAACTAAAAATTTTTTTCAGGCGACAGTAAACGGCACCGATATGTTTGGAGAAATGCGTGATACACACTGTGCTGTCTCACAATATATTTATTCACAACCGGTACATGTTTATGTAAATTTATTATTATGACGTTGTTCTCACCAAAACTTTGGTTTGTTATGTGATATTGTAATACCACGGGATTTTTTAAGTGTCATGTGATTATTATAGTACATAATACCGCATGCGGTATGCAGCTCCTCACTTCGTATACTCAACCCTCTGATGTGGATTTCACCTTTAACTTATTTGCTGCTGCCAGTTTGAATGATTCATGGTAGTTGGATTGCGCAATATAATTGTTTCAACATCCCAGACGTATGTAGGTCTTACTAAACGGTCAGTTTGTTTTTATCATGTGATTTTGTAGTATCATATGACATTGCAATAGTATCATGTGACTGTTGTGTTGACTATTATTGTACATAACTATTATATTTTCTTATATGGTGGTTTTCACCAGGTATTTGGTTTGCTTTTATCATGCGAAATATCATGTAAGGTTATACAAGTATCATGTGGCGAATGTATTACATAACATTATATTGAAATGTTGTGGAAAAAATGGGAGATATCTCCTTTTATTGTATTTTTATTGTAATTTTAGAGTATGTGCATTTCTCTGTGACTGAACTACTGTTTATCTTGGCACTTGTTCTTTGACCTTGATTTTTGACTTTGGCCTTTTACCTTGTTCTTTGTTTTCGGCTTGTAGCTTCTTTGATCACCATTTGCGTGTTAACCTACTCATATTGTTGTGTCTGAGCAACGGTGCTCTGCACTTACTGCTGTTACATGTTTTCAATGTTTCCTGCTTGGTTGACGTTAAGTATCTTTTTCTGAAGTTTGCAAGTCAGCTACGGCGTATACTTTCCTGGTTAAATGTCATGTCTTACATGTGAAGTTGTCACAATAGATATTTTTCGTAATTACACTTAATTTTTCTGAGTAATAATTATCATGGAAATGTAATTTGTGTTGATTTTCGCAGATTTCACTTTGTTTCCATTTTTGTACCAGCACTATGAAGATGATCAATGATCGAAATCGGTTGTGAATCAATACCCTGAAGCGTCAAAAAAACTGGTATAGGCATGCATATTCAAATACAGCGATGTGTAAACAGGCAGAATACGGCGCTGCGGTCGGCAACGCCTATATAAGACAAGTGTCTGGCGCAGTTGTTAGATCGGTTACTGCTGCTACAATGGCAGGTTATCAACATTTAAGTGAGTCTGAACGAGGTGTTATAGTCGGCGCACAAGCACAAGCGAGATAGCGATGAAGTGGGGATTTTCCCTGACGACCATTTCATGAGTGTACCTAAGCATCAGCAATTCGGTAAAGCATCAAATCTCTCACATCGCTGCGGTCGGGAAAAGATCCTGCGAGACTGGAACCAACGACGACTGAATAGAATCGTTCAGCGTGACAGAAGTGCAACCCTTCGGGAAATTGCTACAGATTTCAATGCTGGGCCATCAACAAATGCCACCGTGCTAACCGTTCAACGAAACATCATCGATATGGGCTTTCGGAGTCGAAGGCCTTCTCGTGTACCCTTAAAACTGCACGACACTAACCTTTACGCTTCGCCTGGGCCAGTCAGCACCGACATTAGGCTGTTGATGACTGGAAATATGTTTCCTGGTCGGACTAGTCTCGTTTCAAATTGTATCGAGCGGACGGACTGTACGGATATGGAGACAACCTAATGAATCCATGGATCCTGCATGTCAACAGCGGACTGTTCAAGATGTTGGAGGCTGCGTAATGGTACAAGGTGTGTGTAGTTGGAATGATCTGGGACCCTTGATACGTCTAGATACGACTCTGACATATGACACGTTCGTAAGCATCCAGTCTGATCAGCTGCATCCATTCATGACCATTGTGCATTCCGACGGACTTGGGCAACTCCAGCACGACAGTATGATACCCCATACCTACTACAAAATGACTCCAGGAACGCTTTTCTGAGTTTAAACACTCCACTGGCAGACAAGAACATTATTGAGCGTAACTGGGATGTCTTGCAACATGATGTTCAGAAGAGATCTCCACCCCCTCATACCCTTACGGATTTATGGACAGCCGTGCAGAATTCACGGTGTCAGTTCCCCCTAGAACTAGTTCAGACATTAGTCAGTCCACGCCACGTCCCGTTGCGGCACTTCTGCTTGCTCGCGAAGGCTCTACGCCATTTTAGGCAGTAGTGCCAGTTTCGTTGGCTCTTCAGTGTAATATACCTTACGTATTCCTTGTTACAGATGTCAGTTTGATCATTTACTCTGTGTCTGGCATCGCCTTCCACACGTAATGGCTCTTCAGAATATCTTTGAATACTCTTATCTTATACTTCTTTTATTTTTCCATGAATATCAATTTAATTTCAGTTGCTGTATAGGCTATTAAGTTGTTGTCCCATTTGTACATCATTTCCTTTGTTGAGACCTAATGTTGTCGTTCTCCTCTATTTGGGCTCATCTTGGCGCGCATGGGGTTGGGTTGATTTTGGGCGAGGAGATCAAACAGCGAGGTCATCGGTCTCATCGGATTAGGGAAGGAAGTCAGCCGTGCCCTTTCAAAGGAACCATCCCGGCATTTGCCTGAAGCGATTTAGATAAATCACGAAAAACCCAGATCAGAATGGCCGGACGCGGAATTGAATCGTCGGCCTCCCGAATGCGTGTCCAGTGTGCTAAACACTGCGCCACCTCGCTCGGTTTAGCGCGCGTGTTTTGTTTCTCTGATTTGGTCCCTTTTCATTTATTCGTTGTTTAAATTTAACATGTAGAAATTTGTTACCACTGCACTGTGAAACATGAGCATTACTGTGTGTCTGTAATATGTTTCTCAATGTTGTTCACCAATTTTGCATCGTCTTTGACGGGTATAGTCAGTTAAATTATGGTGATAGCCTTGTAAGCCGAAAACAACAAAATAACTGGACACTGTAGATTATCGACAGTGTAATGATTTTCATTTATAATTATGAAGTTTTTTTGCAAAAAACCGGTGCAAGAACCGCCTAAATTACATTTAACTTTCAAAAAATTTTGCTTGTGGTTACCATAAAATAGGAATGATCACATCTGATGAAATTTCAGTCGGTATCATATGCCCAGTGATTTTAAGGTATTGATCAAGTCTACTGATTAAAGTGATAACTCCTCAAGGAAAGATATATTAATTTGGCTAATACTGGACGGAGTTTCACTTTTAATTTAAGTCCCGTGTCTGTCATAATACGTCCATTTACTACATGCTAGCATATATGTATATGTAATATTAAAAGGTGCGTGCTGTTATATATAGCCAGTATATTTCACACGAATTATACGTTATTATAGACCGAAATACAAAGGCCTTTGGTATAGAAAGATTTCCATTTACTGCTCCGTTACAAACTGACGATTAAAAATGAAATAGTGATTATTAAACAGAGTGGACACAGGAAACGCAAGGCACTTCAGCTCAAACGTGAAAGCCAAAGATTTTCTTTCTTTGATGACACTTCTGCGTATTGAGGCACTTGTTCGTCGGGAAGCATGTTTCAAAGTCACACTTAACTGTGATCAGTGTTTGCACTGATGCTGCTACAGATGCTTGCTGACGTAAGGAAGCAAGATGGTGAATCACATAACTCCCCTCTCTCGCAAGATTGGTAAAGAGTGGCCGATATTGGCATGATATTCGTAATATTACATTTCGTAAGAGATACGGAACTGCAGTTTAATCCAGGCCGATATACTGGAGCACGTTCTGTTGAACGTCATTGTTGTACAGCGCTACCTGTCATCCACGTGACACTCAAAGTAAAGTGAAGTTTTGATACAAAAGTTGTCACACCACTAATGACATAATAATGTTGTGTGACGACCAAAAAAGTGAATAACTCATATTCACTGTACTAATGGGTAAAAATACAGTTAAACTTAAACAGGTTATTATTTCATGTTAAATTACAAAACGCAAAAGATACATCACCTTACAGCATTGTCATCAGAACAAGAAAGGTACTTATCGTATTTCCTTTTTTACAAAAATATATTCCGATTGGAAATCGGAAAAAGATATTAACTGATTTCGTAGGTATAAATTCTATTTTTAGCGTAATCGTTTTACGGCGGAACATAGGGATTTGTTATAATTCCCCCTGGCATGACGAAGACAATGTATGTCACAGATTTGCATCACCGTTCTATGTTATAACATTTAGGAACTCTATGTTCAATATAGTATAACAGGAATTACATAGCGATAATTACTGGAACATAAAATGAATACAACACAATTAATTTCATTGTCGTGACATTGAGGTACACCATTTGATGATGATGTATTCCTTAATGTTATGTAAGAGCATATTAGATGTCATGACTTAATGATAGCTCCGGTCGGGACTATTTAGGTTAACATTCGCCCCCATCCCCATTTGGGTGTATTAATCTGAGAGAACTGTGGCGGAGCGTTTAGACATTAACACTTTACAGACTTTGCATTTTACTGTTCACTGAAAAATGAAAAGAGCATAATATACTCTACAGATTTTAAGATTGTTATGTGCAATTCTTTGGAAGATAATTTGTTACACTGTATGATTTATCAACATTGTTATGTTTTTAGTAGTTTCTGCTTTGTCACTTCAGTCTCTTGTAATGAAGTCTTTTTTTATGACACTGGCTTTATCAATTTTTCGTCAAGGTGATTATTATCAAATGTTATTGTTCCCACTAAAAACACAGTGTCAGTACTGTATAATATGCAAGGTAGGAACAGTATCATATTTTTAAGTTTCATAAGATGTTGGATTGTAGGAATGCTTAGGTGTTTATGTAGGCATTGAATAGGTGCGCTGTATCCAGAGACAAGGCGCGGGTGGCATTGTCAGTTGTGCTGGGACCCATCTTAGGGACCAGGTTCCTTACAGGTCGACGACAGGAACAGTTGGCATGAAGTGTCCGCGAGGTTCTGGTTGCAACTCAGAATTCGTCACTACCGGATTACACAAGAGTTGCACAACAGATATACTACTACGTGGTGTAAGACCTACACAGAGAATTCTGTATTTAATATAAATGAAATTTTATAAGAACAACAAAATATAAATCAAATACGTTTGATGGATCTGTGATTAGTATCTCTCTTTTCTTTTATATTGTGTTGCTGTGCCAGTTACGTGACGAGTATCAGCTTTCTTCACTGTGAGTGGAAGTATACATAAAGTCGTCCCACATCATATCACATCACATTATAAGTCCATCATCTTGCAGTACACCGCTGATAGCAGATTGCTGAGTTCATCTCAGGTAAGTGTAAGATTCTTCCTGGAGCTAGCATCAACGTTATAGTTTTTGTTGTCCACATCAGTACATCCTAACCTAGTGACAGTTTCACTGTGCCTAAACTTCTCACCATTTCCATCTTACATTCACAAGCACAGCAATTTTCTCGCAGTTGATGAGTACATAGTATTTACAGTAGGTGTTTTCATGTCACTCCTATGGATCTCAGTAACTTCAGTAAAGGGAAATACAGGTAAAATGTTTATAAAACAAATATGTACATCCATCTTCAGGAGTCATAAACATATTCCTTTACAGAAATAACCATACTCCATTACAAAATACGTTTACAATTACCAAAATAGTTATCTTTTTGCAACACTGGCTGATTTCGTAAAACATTGAGCTCTCAATTTATCAACATTTGTGTATTGCAAGACAACATCGTCTATGCATAGGACAAATTCAACCTTTGCTTAGAGTGTTAATACAAAACCAGATGCGGAAATCTGCAACACAAAGAGAAAGAACCAAAAAACATTCTCAAACCTGAGCTGAATATTTATTTTGAACTCACGAACTGCCAGGACAACTAAAATCATTCAATGTCCACTTAGATGACTAATGTTACTCTGAATACTATTAGCCTTTAATTAATTTCCATCATTGTCATATAGAAATATGACATGTCATGTACTCATACAATTAATAATGAGGGCAAGTCTTTCTTATGTAAATTTGTACTTCAAGTACCAGAAAGAAACACAAAGAAATATTATCTACATCTAAATGCTCGGCATTTCAACAACATAATACACCATTTCTTAGCGAAGAGTATTACCATGTACATAATAGACACGTTCCTTTTCTTTAGAGAACACTAGCACAGTAGGCTCAAATAGAGTAGTGTCACAATAGGTAGTTTCTGTTCATCATTGTGCACTGTCCATGCGGTAATGCAGAGTGACTCATCTAAAACTTGCACCGCAAAAATTGTGTATTCACAGAATGAATTGGCAAACATGGACTCGTATTGTTAACCAATCACCAATCAGAAGATTGTAATAATTCTTAGAAAGTGTACTTTTTATGCAAAGATACAGCTTTTTAAGAGGAAAATCGCCTGTTGACGCTATCAAAATTAAAGTGAAGTACATTACAATGTCAGTGGTGTTTATTGCGGGACTATAGTGCGAGTCTTTACAAAACATTGTATTTTGAAACGTATCCATACGATGCTTGTACATTACTTGTGGTAGCACACTAAAAAACAACGCAAGCGAATACACTAGTTACGAGGATTTTGGCCAATAAAGAAACGACCGTATATCACAGATTGTGTACAAAATGACCACCGCCAGCGGCAGTACAGGCTTCCACTTTGGTACTGAACGAGTGACGCGCACGTGCTAGCATCTCAGTTGATCTGTCCGAGCAGGGTGCACCAATACGTCGTTCCGTATGACCGTGTGTACTTGGAATGTACTTCTCGACAGCGTCATTCTGCTTTTACCACAGAAAAAAGTCTTCAGGCATCACATCCGGAGAGAAGGCCTGCCAAGGTACAGGTCCTCTGCGACCAATCCAACGATTTGGAAACAACAACGCTGTAATACTTCGTACACTAACGGCTGGACAGCGGTCATGTTGGTACTACAGGTTCCTCCTAGCCTGCAGAGGAACGTGTTATAGAATCCATGAAAGATCATTTGTTGAGAGGCTGCGATATTTCTGCCCGTTCAGTGTTTCGTTAATGAAAAACGGGCCCAAGAGCTGATGGTTCATTATCCCGCACGACATGTTCGCAGCCCATGGACACTGAAGTTCCACCTGACGAGGACGTTGGGGATATTCAATTCACTAATAGTGCATGTTTCTGCGATTTACCTGCCAGTGGCGTAAATGTGGCTGCATCACCAAACAAGATACAGGATACGTCTGGAGAACCCTGTCTTGTTAGTTTTAGGATAAGCCAGTAGGTAACTTCCTTCGTGAGGAATACTCACCATCTTGTATGGACATGAAACTTTCTGACAGATTAAGTGTGCAATGATGTGAAAGTTTCTGCCAGATTAAAACTGTGTGTCGGACCATGTACAGACGTTAACACGATTCTCATAATCGTTTCCATGTAGCTCTTGATTGAGAGAGATGTGATAGGGATGGAATCTATGTCGATGGGGAATACGTAGGACGTTTGCCTCATTCTTCTTCTTAAATTCTTCCTACACTCTCTATACACCATGGGCATTGGTAAATCCCATCGTCCACTCATCATCTACTGCTTGAACTGTCGCACACTAGCTGACTATCAAGTCAGACGTCATTCTGAACTTAATACAGTAAGAGTAACAACAGACAATAGCCACAAACTACGTGCACAGCATTTTCAACAGCCGCTGCTAGAAGAACTCTCTGCAGTCGCTGCCATTGGTTGGCGCATACCACGGACAGAGCACCTACGCGGTGCAGACCGCAGAGGGAGCGCCTAGCACAACATAGGCATAAAATACAGGACTCGTTCCACACTGGAAGCAGTATCAGACAGCACCTGAAGTCACGCAGTTGAAATATTTTGCAGCAAAGACGTCAATAACAGGCAGAAACCCGATTATTCAACACGATTACAATCTGTTTATTGGTTAACAACACGAGCACTTGCTATCAGTTCATTGTATGAAAACAGCACGCCAAAAGTACTTTCATTTTTGAAAGATTTGCGGTGCAAGCATAAGACGATATATAACTCTGTAATATCTTTTCACTTTGCATTTCTAATACTGCTACATTTTAACTAGTGTCGGAGTGCACTGCCAGTACATCCAAGTATTTGATATAAGATACATCGTTAATCATCTATGTAGATACTTTCTGAGTTAATGGTGCGCATACAAACCCTTAACTTTGTTAGTTTTAGGATAAGCCAGTAGGTAACTTCCTTCATGAGGAATACTCACCATCTTCTATGGACATGAAACTTACTGACAGATTAAGTATGCACTGATGTGAAAGTTTCTGCCAGATTAAAACTGTGTGCCGGACCGAGGCTCGAACTCGGGACTTTTGCTTTTGCGGGCAAGTGCTCTACCGACTGAGCTATCCAGTGACGACTCACGACCCATTCTCACAGCCTCACGTCCACAAACGCCTCATCTCCTACCTTCTGAACCTCACATTAGTTCTCCCGCGAGACTTGCAAGACAGCCACTCCTTGAGAAAGGATATTGTGGAGAGATGACTTAGCCGCAACCTGGGGGGATGTATCCAGCATGAAATCTCTACTGTGCAGCAGAGTGTGTCTGATGTGAAACTTACTGGCAGATTAAAACTGCTGGACCGAGACTAGAGCTCGGGACCTTTGCCTTTCGTGGGCAAGTGCTCTACCGACTGAGCTATCCAAGCATAACTCTCCAAGGCAGGAAGATGTGGTAGTGTCGAGTCACCAGTGGGCATTAAGGTTGGTATGGAATGTATGGTAAATGCGGAATGAAGTAAGGGGGCTTGAGGAAGGGTTCAAAGAGCTTAAGGGGGGTAGGACGTCAAACGGGTCGACTTGGAGCAGGAGAGGCATCACAGGACATTTTAATTTCCAGTGTCTATACTTTTACAAATAAATTCATAAAACTTTGTCAGCATCTTCAGGAAGAATTCAGTATTCACAGTCATTGCAGTGGAAGTTCGAAAACATAACAAAATAATTTTTTTTACGTGCGAAACTTCATCATTTTTTCCCCTTACTAATGGCTGTATTTGTTGCTATAGGTACACTTTTCCTCATAAGTCAGAGAGATTCTTCGATGAATTTTGCACAGCATACATACCATACTCACAGGTGTATGAACTCTTGAATTTATTTAATTTATGAAAAAACGAATGAACTGTTATATTTTGAACTACATGTTTAGAAAAAAACACAAATTTTTTAGTTAATTACCTAAATTTTTACCACAGGTTTTAATAGATTTAGGAAATTCTAGAGTTTCATACACCTTTAAGTACGGTTTGTATGCTGTGCAACATTCATCGAAGAATATCTCTTACTTATGAAGAAAAGTGTACCTATAGCAACAAATGCAGCCATTAGTAAGTGAAAAAAATGATGAAATTTCACATAAAAAAAATTATTTCGTTGTGTTTTCAAACTTCCACTGCTATGGGGGTGAATTCTGAATCCTTCCTGGCCATGCTGAGAAAGTTTTATGATTTTATTTGTAAAAGTATAGACAGTGGAAACTAAAAGGTTCTGTGGTGCCTCTGCTGCTCCAAGTCGGCCCGTTTGGCGTCCTACCTCCCTTAAGGCAATGTGCAGAGGGCAAGGGAATGCTGAAGGAAGTTGCAGGGGAGTATAAGAAATTGCATGAGGCTTGTAAGACGCTATGGAAGCAGGTAGGACGGATGGAGGAAGCAGTGCCACGGGTAAGACGGAAACGAGGATGGCTGCACGCAGGGGGAAAAAGTTTAAAGGCAGTTTTTGGAACCACAGACGAAAGCGATATAAAAGAAATGAACAACATCGTGGAAGCAGTGAGGCAACTCGCAGAGGAGAGTAGGGCAACGGAAGCTATGCATGCAACTCAGATAGGGACATTGGAAGGGTAAGTCCCGAATAACACACGGTGGCCCCGCGCATTACCAGGGCAGGTAGTGGAATACGCTAAGGCGTCGGAAGACGTAATAAATCGTAGCCTGGGAACCCTACAGGGGCATCTAGAAGTGCTAGGTAGCAGGGTGGTGTTAACCAGACTTATGCAAGGAGTAGCTGACAGTTTGTGAGATGTGCACGGAGTAATAACGAATCTGCAAGCAGCGCTGCATCTCGCATTGCAAGGCCAGATAAGTACCCAGTTGTTACTGCCGGACCAATATTTACGCGGGTTGCTCAAGATGCAGAAGCAACTACCGTCAGGCTTATATTTAATAATGGAACCCAGCGAGCAAAATTTGTCGTTTTTCTACCATATCGCAACAGTAAGGGTAACAACTGACAGCGCACGAGTGTATATTTTGGTCCAGTTCCCGGTTACGGGGAACAACTCGAGTTCTCAGTGTTAAACGGTCCACCAATATCCAGTGAAGTGGGGAGCGTTGAGCAAGTTTGTCGAAGTGAAAACTAGGTATTGCTGATCTCAGCAGCTAGAAACCGGTACGCCGAGATGGCAAGGGAGGAATTACGAAGCTGCCGTAGGGGGAGTGTAACGGTATGTCCAACCAGGGTGGTAAGTACCAATCCGGAGACATGCACGTTGCAGTTATTTTTAACCAGGAGAAAAGGAATAGACTGTACAAGGGACATTTTGGAGCCAAAATTGAGCTCGCAACGGGTCGGGATGCATTGGATCTTTTCCACCTATCAGAATTTAGTAGTAGTAGCAATCTGATTTGAGCGTGGAGTATTTGCAGAAGCGAAACGTATAGAGCTCAAGGGGAGCGGAATTTTAATCAATTGACTTAAGTGTAACATAAGAGGACCAACCTTACACTTGCCAGCGTCAATTTCAGAAGTCACGCAATTGAATGTTACGCAGCCACAGCTGTACTGGCCAAAAGCCACTTTAGAGTTTTTGCCAAGGCAGGATCTGACCTTGTTTAATCAAACTCTGGAGCCAGATCTGTTGGGATCCGTAAACCAGTTCATTTTAGAACGAGAGGGGCGCATATCAACCGAACAGCTTTTGCAACATGTCGCTCAATACAGGGAAAGGCAACGGCAAATAACGATCATTTTGAGCACCTCTGTGCCAATTGTCATGGCAACCTTAACTTTGTTATGTGTTGTTCTCTCTCTGATCAGGCGGAGAGCGAATTCCAAGAGGGAACCAAGGGTAGTCCAAGTCCCAGTTAATAGGACAGCGAGGGCGTGAGACGAGTAGGTAAGGGGTTGTTCGATTAGTGGTCGTCCAGTAAGGAATTTTTACGTTTGGTTTCATGTCATGGGTTTAAGGAGCATGAGACCACATTTAAGTAAGGACCACATTTAATAGTAAGGAAATACGCCATAGGTGTGAAGAGCTAGTTAAGGGTCGACCTGGGGACAGGGCCTTTCCAAAGAGAGGAATAATGTAGCTGCACCACAGTTTTGGACAGAGATATTTAGTTTTTTGCAATATTCTGAGCACAAGTTATAGCGTATGGTACCTCATGCTGTACCCAAACTTCCTGGTTTTCTCTGTGCATAGCACCTCTCTTCACTCTCTCTTTCTTTCTCTTTCCTTCCTGTGACATGCCTGGAATCACATTCGGGCAACCCTTAAATGGCCGTAACCGCCCAATGTGTACTATCGTTGTTCTAGTTGGCAGCTGAAGCTTAACATTAATGGGGGATGTGGTTTCAACAACTTGATATGGCCCTTGGTACCTCGTGTGGAACTTCTTCGTTTTCCTTTTCTGCGTATAGGGGCTGCGCAGCATTAACTATTGCTCCACTTTACACTGCGGTAAACTTCCTTTCCACTGTAATGCCTTTCCAAAATATTCGTATTTGCCTTTTGTACCTGTTTCCAAACATCCGTAATTGTCCTTGGGAATTGACGTACAGCTCGACCACGTCACTTAAAAAGTACTGGAAAATTAGGTCCAAAGAATTTAGGCACACTCTCACGTCCTCCTATTTCGCGTACAACGGCCAGTATTATGATCAGACAGATGGCGTAGCAATGGGTAGCCCGTTGGCTCCAGCTGTTGCAAACCTCTTCATGGAGAAGTTTGAGGATATTGCCATAGATACTGCGCCATTGAAGTCGAAGTATTTTTTTCGATACGTTGACGACACATCCGTCATTTGGCCACACGGACGCGAGAAATTAGACGAGTTTTTGGAACACCTCAATGGCATCAACAGTAATATACAGCTCACCATGGAGGTGGAAAAAGATAATGCATTGCACTTCCTCGACGTCCTTGTGCAGCGTAAACGAAATGGGTGCCTTGGCCACAGCGTCTACAGAAAACCCACCCACACAGACCTGTACCTGCATGCCATCAGCCATCATCATGCAGCACAGAAGCGCACAGTATTACAAACATTGTTGCATCGTGCAAGAGTAATATCAGACGACGGCAACCTGCCCCAAGAACAGAGCCACCTACGCATGGTTTTCAGAAATAACGGCTACTGCACCCATCACGTGAAAGAAGTGATTTCTGGGAAATATCAGAATAAGACCACCGACGAAGAGCACGAAATGAACCTTGCTTTGTTTCCATTCTGTGGCTCTGTGTCGGGCAACATAAGCCGCCTGTTGAAAAGACACAAGAACAAATCAATCTTCAGGCCTCCAACGAAAATCCGTCAATTACTGAGACCCATTAAATTTCGGGCATGCAGCCGCGCAAATAAAATTTCTTCTACTGATATTTCGGCCGCGTATCGTCCGGCCATCTTCAGAGCGAGTCACAAGACTGACGAGTGCCAAGCGCGGCCTTATATGCTCCACCGCGGCGGTACTGCGCATGCGGGTCACAGATGCTGCGCCGCCTGTGGCGAAAGCGTACGGACGTTCGATGGGCTTATCGATGTTTGATCGGCGGCGGTGACACAGTGACGACTTCTCTGCAATTTAATTAGTCCAAGAGCCGGATTCCATGCTTTGTCCAAATTAAAACCTTTATCTCTGTTTATTAAATTGTTGGCTAATCGAATTACTATGGCTTCCTTGAATACAGATTCCCAAAAAGCAGAGGTGGATGTTAAAATCTTCATTTCACTGTAATTCATGGAATGACCCGTATCAATACAATGTTCGGCCACAGCTGACTTGTCTGGTTGTAATAGGCGTGTGTATCTTCGGTGCTCCACACACCTCTCATGAACGGTGCGTGTTGTTTGGCCTATGTATGACTGCTCACAATTTCCGCAAGGAATCTGGTACACACCCGCCTTACAAAGCAATAAATCGTCCTTCACAGAGCCGAGTAAAGCCGCAATCTTCGTGGGGGACCGGAAGATCACCTTAACACAGTGTTACTCGGCTCTGTGAAGGACGATTTATTGCTTCGTAAGGCGGGTGTGTACCAGATTCCTTGCGGAAATTGTGAGCAGTCATACATAGGTCAAACAACACGCACCGTTCATGAGAGGTGTGTGGAGCACCGAAGATACACACGCCTATTACAACCAGACAAGTCAGCTGTGGCCGAACATTGTATTGATACGGGTCATTCCATGAATTACAGTGAAATGAAGATTTTAACATCCACCTCTGCTTTTTGGGAATCTGTATTCAAGGAAGCCATAGAAATTCGATTAGCCAACAATTTAATAAACAGAGATAAAGGTTTTAATTTGGACAAAGCATTGAATCCGGCTCTTGGACTAATTAAATTGCAGAGAAGTCGTCACTGTGTCACCGCCGCCGATCAAACATCGATAAGCACATCGAACGTCCGTACGCTTTCGCCACAGGCGGCGCAGCATCTGTGACCCGCATGCGCAGTACCGCCGCGGTGGAGCATATAAGGCCGCGCTTGGCACCTTGTCGTCAGTCTTGTGACTCGCTCTGAAGATGGCCGGACGATACGCGGCCGAAATATCAGTAGAAGAAATTTTATTTGCGCGGCTGCATGCCCGAAATTTAATGGATTATTCATTACGCCGCGAGAAGTTGAAAATGCACATCAAGTACCTCTTCGGGGAGGAGATGGTTTCATGGGTCCATAGTTTGGACAAATTAAGACACCAGAGAGCAAGACTATTGAGCTCCTTGAGTTTCTTACTGAAGTGCCGCGACCATGGAGTTGTCCCAAAATTTGCAAGGTTGGTTCACTTTGTTAAGAATGCTGCAGTAAATAGAATTTTACATAGGGCTGGTTCCGCTATTGTCAGAGAAAGAATTCGTTTTACTCGTCGGAAGTTGGACATTGTTTCTGAACATCTGTATCATCTGCATCTGAAGGTTGCAGCTGTTTTATCTCCTGACTCCTGGGACTGGATCGATGGCACGACATGGACTAAGTCTGACTGGGTTCGCGAAGTGGCCACAAAAAAGGCAGATTACCAAGTATAGCCGATTGGACCAACCTATTCAGGTGGACTCAGTTATTCGACGCCCTGTCATAAATTTGACGGGTAAGGAATTGGACGAAGCTACGTTGTCTGTCTTAAGTAAAGGGCTAAATTTTGCCCCTACTCCCAAGACTTTGCCGATATCATCTTTCATCAGTGCCATTGAAGAAGCTGTCCGACCACTATCAGAGGATTCTGCGGAAGAAATCAGACGAGAAACCTGTCAAGCAATCACGAAGCATCGTCCACAAAGAAGCAACGTTTCCAAGGAAGCAAGACGTGCGATACGAAAGCTGTGTGAGGATACTGATACAGTCGTCCTGCGTGCTGATAAAGGTAATGCTACCGTCCTTTTGCCTCAGGAAGTCTACAAGGAAAAGATATGTGGTCTACTTAGTTCTGGTGCATACCGGAAGATTAACAAAGATCCTACTAACAAGGTGACAATAAGGACTGCTGCCTTGCTGAACGCTTCATCACTACCGAAGGAAGTCATAAGAAGTTTAAAAGTACGAGGTGCAGTACCACCGAGATTTTATGGTCTTCCTAAAGTTCACAAGATGGGTAAGGATGAGCGTCTAGAGGACTTGTCTATGAGACCTATAACGAGCACTATTGGTTCACCAACATATTTTTCTGCCAAATATTTAGCTTCCTTATTAAAACCATTGGTAGGAAAATGTAGTCACCACATTCGTAATTCCATGGATTTTATTCAGAGACTTAGCAATGTCAGGCTATATAGTATGGATGTTCTTGTTAGTTTTGACGTAGTATCATTATACACCAAGGTACCTTTAAAGGACTCTTTAGCTCTTATCAACCAACATTTTGATAAGAACATTACGGCCTTATTTGAACATGTGCTTTTATCATCTTATTTTCAGTTTGATGGTGAATTTTATGAGCAAATTGACAGTGTTGCCATGGGAAGCCCCCTCTCCCCTCTGGTAGCTAATTTATTCATGGAAGACTTCGAGGACAAGGCACTGGACTCAGCATGTTTTAAACCTACGGTCTTCTGGAGGTACGTGGACGACACATTCGTGGTATGGCCCCATGGTATGGATGAATTACATCGATTTCTTCAGCATTTGAATTCCATCCATGCTAGCATTAAATTTACCATGGAAATAGAAAAAGACGGGTGCCTCCCCTTTCTGGATGTTGTCGTTCGCCGTAGAAGTGATGGCACATTAGGACATGCCGTACATCGGAAACCAACGCATACAAATCTATACCTTCATCCCAGTAGCTGCCATCACCCTTCTCAGAGCATGGGTGTCCTTAAGACCTTAGTGCATCGGGCGCACTGTGTATCCGATGAAGACAATTTACAAGGAGAGCTAACATCCCTCAAGAGTATTTTTAAATCGAATGGATATTCTCCGCAACAAATTCGTAGAGCATTCGATGCAAAACCTAAAAAGAAGGTATACGATGCGGAAGAAGATAGTAATTTCTTCAGATCTAGGGCGTTTCTGCCTTATGTGGGTGCTCTTTCTTCAAAGATAGGCCGTATTCTTGAGAAACACTGTGTTAAGGTGATCTTCCGGGCCCCCACGAAGATTGCGGCTTTACTCGGCTCTGTGAAGGACGATTTATTGCTTCGTAAGGCGGGTGTGTACCAGATTCCTTGCGGAAATTGTGAGCAGTCATACATAGGTCAAACAACACGCACCGTTCATGAGAGGTGTGTGGAGCACCGAAGATACACACGCCTATTACAACCAGACAAGTCAGCTGTGGCCGAACATTGTATTGATACGGGTCATTCCATGAATTACAGTGATGTGAAGATTTTAACATCCACCTCTGCTTTTTGGGAATCTGTATTCAAGGAAGCCATAGAAATTCGATTAGCCAACAATTTAATAAACAGAGATAAAGGTTTTAAATTGGACAAAGCATGGAATCCGGCTCTTGGACTAATTAAATTGCAGAGAAGTCGTCACTGTGTCACCGCCGCCGATCAAACATCGATAAGCACATCGAACGTCCGTACGCTTTCGCCACAGGCGGCGCAGCATCTGTGACCCGCATGCGCAGTACCGCCGCGGTGGAGCATATAAGGCCGCGCTTGGCACCTTGTCGTCAGTCTTGTGACTCGCTCTGAAGATGGCCGGACGATACGCGGCCGAAATATCAGTAGAAGAAATTTTATTTGCGCGGCTGCATGCCCGAAATTTAATGGATTATTCATTACGCCGCGAGAAGTTGAAAATGCACAATTACTGAGACCAATTAAAGACGCAGTAGGTCTCAGAACACCTGGAGTCTACGAAATAACTTGTGAGTGTGGCCAGAAGTACATCGGACAAACAGTGCGCACTGTGGAACAACGTAAGGAAGAACATGAGAGGTATTATCGCCTACGCTATCCAGAAAAAACTGCGTTAGCAGAGCATTCATTCATTATATATTGACGGGCCGTCCTTGGCCCGAGGTGACGGAGTTTAAGCTGGTTGAGCTGTTCCTCCTGAAGTCCTCTCTGTTGGGAATGGTTTTCTTCGCGTGTTGGTTTGGCCTCCGGTTTCTGTGGATGCAGGAATTTATCTGCCGGGTGATTCTGGTGGCTTCTTGTTCTTCTTCTTCTTACTGCTTCCTGGCTGCCCGAATTCTATTTTCTTCAGGCGGGAGTATTCCACTGGCGGCGTCTGATTCTGGATGTACTTGACCGCTTGCTCAGTCATGTACAGACAGTCCTCGTCGGTGAAGATCGGGTGCTTGTTTATGAGCTCCAGATCTGCACGCCTGACGAGTTCCCTCCCGTGCAGCTTCTGGTTCAAGGGTTCGCACCCCCAGTGGAAAGGATAAGGTTTGTGAGGAAGGGGAGGGATGTTATCTACCGTGAAAGGGTAAGGATGATCATGATGGGGGTAACTACCGTCGCGCAGGGAATCGGCGATCTTGGTGAGCACCTCCCTCACACAGTTCTTGTTGGGGAGGGGGAGGCACTCGAACGGCCCGTCTTCTTCTTCTCCCTTGGTCTCCATCGGCACTTCCTGTGTCGTCTGCGTTTGGGCAGAGACAAGAGTGACGACTGCTTCCGAGGGGGCCGTCTCCCTGTTGTCGGCGGTTTTCCCCGACTGCATGACCACCTCCCTAGCAACCTGCGTTGCCGCGTCGGCCAGGGAGGCGGTCGTTCATGTTGCCGCGTCTACCCCCGTACTGGTGGTGGTCGGTGCCACGTCCGTCGTCGTGCGGGACGCGAGGTACAAGGCGGCCCTTAGTTGAGTCACCTCCTGACGCGTCTCTTCTAGTTCCGCTCTCAGGGCCGCTCTTTCCTCCACCATGGCGGATTTGAGCGCGGTGATTGCGTCCTCGTTGGCTTCCCGCAGTGCTTGGCGGAAAGCGTCCACGTCGTCTAGGTAGCGCAGCCCGCTTCCCCTGCTAAGGTAGGAGGGCGGGGTGACCACCTTTTCTTCTTGTTGGGCCACCTCTTCGTGTGAGGTGGCCAACTTCCGCTGCTTCCACGTCCTCAGATAGCTGCAGCTGCGCGCGTTTGCGGCGTGCGAGCCACCGCAATTTACGCACACCGCTGCAGTACCCCTCGGTTTGGTGCAGTTGCGTGTGTCGTGCGGTTGCCCGCACTTAACACACGCAACCACACCGTCGCATTCCCTGGCTATGTGTCCCAGCTTTTGGCACTTATAGCACTGTAATTGTGCCACAGGCTTCCGCTTCTTCTTCTTGTTGCCGCAAACGTTGCTCCCGACTGCTTTTAGCAGGAGCTCCACCGCAGCAGCAATCTTGCCTCTTCCTCCATTCCTACTTCTCGGCATGGCGTTGGGCTAGTGGCGGTGGCGTGCGCGAGCGACGGTAACGAAGTGAGCCGCAGCGAGTCGAGCAGCGGAGTGCGTGGTCCGTGTTAGCAGAGCATGCGTTAGGAAACTGTCACCACATAAAATTTGACGATACCTCTGTCGTGGCTCACACTAACGACTTCTGGAACAGTTTAATAAAGTAAGCTATTGAAATAAAAATTACCACAAACACCCTGAATAGAGACGGTGGCTTGCAGCTCAGCGCTGCTTGGGATCCAGCGATCGCGCGGTTGAAGAGGGCACTTCGATATGAATACCGCCCTTCGATTGTGGCTTTTGTCATTAATCGAAGCGTTAGGGTTTTGCAGGTGCCAGCCAGCCAGTCAGCCAGCCAGCCAGTAGCAGCAGCGGTCCAGCCAGCCAGCAGCGGTCCAGCCAGCAGCGGTACAGCCAGCAGCGGTCCAGCTAGCAGCAGCAGCAGCAGCAGCAGCAACAGTGGCAGTCCAGTCTGCGGGAGCAGCAGCTGCGGCGTTCCTGCCAGCCAGCTTTCCTGCCAGCCAGCCAGCCAGTGTTACTGCCAGCCAGCCTGCGTTCCTGCCAGCCAGCGTTCCTGCCAGCGGTCACCTGCCGACAGCGCCAGTGGAGTGGGGCTTTGGCCCCAGTTGGTGTCCCACTGGTCTTCGTCCATCTTCGTCTGTCTTCGTCTGTCCCCTGTTTTCCTCTATACTTTTCGTCCTGTCCCGTCTTTGTTCCTGCTTGTCATCATGTCAACCCCCACCACCACTATCACTACCACCACCACCGCAATAGTCTATACTTCCCCCTCTGCCAACACATGGTATGCCCAGTCGCCCCCCCCCCCTCATTCCATCCCTCCTGTTCTCACTCTCCCTTCACCCTCACTCTTCGTCGCCCCCTCCCCAGCTTCTTCCTCCTGCACCTCCACCTCTGATCCTTTCCCTCCACTCCCTCAGCCTGTTACTGCAGCTCCCGCTAGGGTAGTAGCCCGACGCGCCACTGCACATGCACAGCTCTCACCCTCACCTTCACCATCGCTGTCATCTACGTCATTGCTGTCGCCTTCAACATCGCCATCCCCATCTCCGGCGCCGCTCCAGCATCCACACTGGGACCTGCCACTTCCCACCACCACCCTGTTGCTCCTGTCCTGTATGTCTCCTCTCACCCTCCTGTCGCCCTCAAACGCCCTAGTGGCACCACTGCCTCCTCTGCTTCCAAAAAAGCCCCGCCCCATCCACCCTCCCCCCCCCCCAGGATGCCATGAATGCTCCCCGCCTGGCCCTGCTCCCTCTGCCTCCTCCTCCTCCTCTCCCCCCCGTCTTCCTACAAATACCTCCTCTCTCATCTCGATTCTTCCCTCCTCAAGGCCCATAACCTCTCACTCCTCCTCTGCCAACACTTTCCTGAAGACCCCAGCTCCCTCCTCACTCCGCAAAGAGACTCAGTTCTCATCTACTCCCCCAGCCCCATCCTCATACTGACATCCTTTCCCGAATCCCCATCACCCGGTTTGGCCCCAATGCCTCCCTCACCCCTGCTCCTTCCCGTCCCCTACCCGCCAACCCCAACCCCTGTATCGCCTGCCGACCCTCACCACCGTGATCACTCGGCTTAGTCCGACAATCATGGAGGAGGAGGTGTTGGCGGAGCTCAAGGTGCATCCCTCATTGGAGGTCCGGGCGGTCCGCCCTATTTTCAACTCCACCAGCCCCACCCGCATATGTGTGTTTTTTGGAACATGCCCCCTCCATTGCATTGACCACCTCCTGAAGGAGGGTGCCCTCCTCTTCAACCAATACTACAAAGTCGACCCCTCCTGTTCCCCTCCTCAGTCCCTCCGCTGCCAGAGGTGTCTGCATTATAATGCACATACAACATCTGAGTGCCGTGAGGGCCCCACCTGCCCACATTGTAAGCAAGTGCGTTTCCTCCGGCAGTGCCCCAACCTCCAGTCCCCTCCCTCCTGTAACACCTGTAATCTCCCACATCCCATGTACTCCCAAAAATGTAAAGCCGAACCCCCTCCCACCACTCCTACACTTACCATCCCTGTCCCCCCTCTGGACGCCCCCACCCCTCCTGGCAATTCCCTTTATCCCCCCCCCCACCGTTGAGGACATCATCAGGTTCCTCACCATTGTTCTCCAAAAGGTCCACCCTTTCCAGCACCCTCACACCCTCCAGCAGATATCCCTTGCCACCTGTTCCATCGTCCACCTCAAAATGTATGCCACCTACTCCCACAACCAGGCCCCTTTTACCTTCTCCTGTCTATACACCCTCATCTTAATCTCTGTCATGGTGCAACAGCATGGTATCCTGTTCAACAACATCCATTCCCTTCCCGCCAACAAGAACGTCTTCATGGACACCCTCGCCACCCACTGCGTGGATGCCTTCTTCCACAATGAAACCTTTCTTCACCCCACCACACCATACACACCTCGCCCTACCTCCTTCACCGCTCCGATAATCCCTTCCCGATAGCGCGTGGCGGAGTTGTCATTGGTCCCAGTTCAGCTCCAACCTCTCCTTCTCAACCCCATCAAACACCTGATCCTTAGTCTCTTCTTCCCTGGCCTTGCCGTCACTTGCGCCATCATCTATGTCCGCCCTAACGTCTCTATTACTTTTGACTTCCTCTCCCACACTGAACATACCTTCTCCTCCTACGTGATCGCCGCCGACCTCAGCATCCATAGTCGTTCCGCCACCCAGTTATTGTGATGGCATCGGTTCCTCTCCTCCCTCCAAGGCAACCTCGTCCCCATTCCCCAGCACACCTGCCCCGAATCCAACTCCACTCCAGATGTCATCCTCTCCTCCCCTAACCTCCTTGGCTGCATAACAGTGGATGTCTTGGACCCCATTGGTAGAGACCATCTGCCTGTCCTCCTCACCGTTTCAGATGGTCGTCGCCCCCACCCTGACCCCCGTAATGAACCTCCCTCAAAGTACATCCATGATTGTTCCCGTGCCGACTGGAAGGCCTACAGGCATACCCTATCTACCCAGGTCAATGGCCACCCCTTCATCTACCGCCACCCTGATGATATTACCCATGCTACCTCCTTTCTCCAGCAGACCTTGTCTGAGGCTGTGGAGGCACTCGTCCCTTCTGTCACCATCCGTCCCCACCATCCTACCTTACCACCACAGGGCTTCCTCCTCCTCCATGACCGCACGACTGCTACGGTCGCAGGTTCGAATCCTGCCTCGGGCATGGATGTGTGTGATGTCCTTAGGTTAGTTAGGTTCAAGTAGTCCTGACCCGGACACACTACGACGCCACCAAAAACTCCAGCGACACATCCGAAACTTGCTCGCGGCTAAGAAACGCCGGGACTGGCGTCAGACATGCACCCGTTTAAATGCCACACTTCGTATAAACTCGTCCAAGTTCTGGTCAGCCTTCCGCCACCTTACCGGATCTAACCCCCTTCCCCCCTATTATCCTCATGATAATCAACCCTTCCCTGACAACCTTGGTAAGGCCAATCATTTTGCCTCCTACCCCTCTGATGTCTTTACCATCCCTGACGATCCCCAGTTCAATTACTCCCTCTTCCCGGATGTCTGCAATGAAACTGACACATCTGTCCTTCCCCTCACACCTGGTTTCCAGTACTTGGACAACGTTGCACATACCGAACTCAATGCCCCTATCACTACACAGGATCTCATTGCTACACTCCGCACGAAATGCAACAACGCTCCTGGTCATGTTTGTGTCACCTATCGCCACCTTCGTGAAGCTCCTGCATCTTTCCTTTCCACCCTAGCCAGGCTCTATAATGTAGTCCTGCAACCGGCTACTACCCCGACCTGTGGAAATCGTCCTGTATCCTGATGTTCCTTAAACCCAGTAAACCGCCGTCTGCTGTCTCCTCCTAACGTCCCATCAGCCTTACCTCAGTCTGCAGCAAGGTCCTGGAATCCATCCTAACCCACCACATCCACCAGCATCTCCGCCAGCACCACCTTCTTCCCATTACCCAATGTGGCTTTCAGCCGTCCTTCTCTTCTGATGACCTTCTCCTTCACCTCACACGTCTCCTCTCCGAACAGCTTAATTCCTGTCACTCTGCTATCTTCCTCTCCCTTGACCTTGAACGAGCCTATGACCGCGTGTGGCATTCCGGTTTCCTCTTCAAACTCCAATCCTTCGCCCTTCCTATTAACTACGTCTGTATGATCGGCTCCTTTCTTTCCCAGTGTCCTTCCTACATCACCATCCATAACACAGATTCCTACACCTTTTTCTCCTCCGCCGGTGTGCCCCAAGGTTCTGTCCTCTCCCCTCTTCTGTAACTTTTGTATACGGCGGACATGCCGCCGCCTTCACCCCCCATCCACCTTCTCCAGTACGCTGATGACACCACCTTCTTTGCCATTGCCCCCACCCTGCAGCGCTCCCAACACCTTCTCCAATCGCATCTTGACCGGTTCACCACTTTGTGCAACCAGTGGTTGATTAAGGTCAATCCTTCCAAAACCCAGGCGATCATTGTAGGCAAAACCATCCCCTCCTTCCGCCTCCTCGATTTCTACATCACCATATATGGATGTCCTATCGCCCTCACCCCCGCCCTTAAGTACCTTGGCGTCACCCTCGACTGTCGCCTCTCCTGGACCTCCCACTTCTGGACAATCCAAGCCAAGGCACGCTCCCGACTCCATCTCCTCAAGCTCCTTTCTGGCTGTACGTGGGCTCTGGACCCCTCAACCATCCTCCATACTTATAAATCCCTAATTCGCCCTATCCTTTGCTAAGCCCACCCTGCCTGGATCTCCACTCCCCCTTCCTTTTACAAATCCCTTCAGATCCTAGAACGCCATGCTCTCCACCTCGCCTATCGCATCAGTCTCCCCTCCCCCACGCAGATCCTGTACGACCTTATTCCGTTCCCCCACCCCCTCCTTTTCCTCAAATTGATACGGATCCTCTAAAGCTCCCATAAACTCGAACCTCCTGACTCGCTGGTCTCTCCCATCCTCTCCCACCCCCGTCCGCTGCTGCGCCTGTATTTCCACGTCCCACCTGCTCTCCATCTCTCCACTCTCCATACCCTATCCTAGGTGGCTTCTGCCAGCTCCCCCTCCCTGACGATGCCCTCCTCCCCTCCATCTAACACTCCTACCAACTTTGATCCTCCCTCCCTCTTCCTGTGTTTGTTCCTATGGGCACCCTCTCTCCCTTCTCTCTCCCTTCTCTCCCCCTTCCCTCCTTTCTCCCTTCTCCCCACTCCTCCCCTACTCCCATACCTCCATTCTTCCTACCATCTCCTCTGCCATTGGCATCTTTGCTCTCCCCTCTCCCTCCCCCACCCCCTTCCTCACCTCTTGGCAGGCCCCCGGACTCGCACACGTTACGTGGACATTCGCGCGCCGGATATCATCGCCATCAGTTTCTCGTGTGTGTGCCATCGTGTTTGTGTTTAGTGCTCTTCGCTGTCACGCTCCTCCGTTCACCTGTGCCGTCGAAGTCGTCATTGTTTGTGCGCCGTGCTGACAGTTTTTAGTGTGTTTTTCGTCTAGTGTGAACGGCTTCGTGTTCTTTGTTTTCTGTGTCTACTTTGTTCAGTCTTTTCTGTGTCTTCTTTATATATATATATATATATATATATATATATATATATATATATTTTAATTGTCAAACCTGTGGCTGAAGAGCGGCGTAGGAAAAAAAAGGCCCACTGGCAGTCATAACACTTGACAATGGCCAAGGAGTGTTTGGCCGAATGCTCGTGTAGTTTTAAGCAATTGACGCGGTTGAAAACGTGAGAACATTTTATTCAATGTTATCGCCGCGAGACTCTGCATTCATACAGCATCTATAGAGCTTAAAATCCCATAATATCTATACATCGAGAGCATATACCATAGTACGCTCTCGAAAAGGATTCCACATTACTTACGCGTCTCCGTACAAAGGTCAACACAAAGAAGCTGATACTAAGCACTCCAACGCCACTGAGAAACTTCCTTCGGAAAGTTTCGCATGGATTTACAGCCTTCTCAGTGGTGTTTTACGCTATTCTTTTGATCTACAACTCGTCACAAAAGAAGAAGGCTGTTTCTCCCTCTTTCTCTTTAACTTATTAATTAAAGATTATCTATACTGGATCCTTATTAATACCCATTAATTTTCAGTCTTTTGAGAAAATCTGGCGCCCAGATTAAAGTTCCCTCGTAATTTGTCCTGTCTCTGAATGAAATATCCCTGTTCATATTGGTAACTGTCTTCTGTTCCATAGAATGACTTAAAAATAACGAACTTCTTAAAAAGTAGCACGATAATATTCACAGGGTTTCCTTTATGTTCACATAGCGGAAAGAAACACGGTGTACGCTGCTGTTTATCTTGTGGTTTTCTTTGCTGCAGTTTATCTATTGCACTACGCACGCATGTTTTCGTACTTTACACCGGTTAGGCTTAGTTTATTTGGTTTAGCTTTTTGCTTATTTCACGGATCAAATTCACAAACACTTTCTAAGGTGAAGAAAGTGCCCGTACGTTTACATATATCAAATGTTTTCTCTGTTAGAACATGGCTGCAAGCTCACTGTTTTCATAATAAGAATTAGTTTATTGTCTTAATCTACAAAAACAAGTGATAACAGTTATCATGCCACACATAGACGCTATTTATTAGGTAAATCATGTACGAAATCGAAGCAGTTGTCACGCAGAAATGATTTAATTTTGTTTGTAAAACTTTCATCGTAGCGTAACAGAGGGTATACAAATCTGTGTGTATTTTCCAGGAGTCTCTGAGTGTCTATTGGATTCCATCCTTAAATGTCATGGCAAGTATACTAGGGGCCCCCTGCTGGACATATGGTCTAGAATAGAGAATGTGGGTAATGTAGACTCAAAGGCTACAAATTTACTTGTCCTTGCATTTTCCATGCACGAAATGATTAGCAAATGAGCGTTAGAGAGTAGCCTCCACTCTCCACTGTCAATTTGAGCCAGAACGTGTCAAATTCTGCTTTACAGTCTTCCAAAGCACGAATAGAATCTGTGCTACAGTTTTGCAAGATAGGTCACGAAAATCCAAGATATTTCTAAAAATTAAAAAACAGAAACCTCTAAGTACTTAGAAACACATCCTGATAAAATTTCGTGTTTGTTCAAGTGAAGTCTTAGAGAGTCTAAATTGGTTTATCACACACGTTGCTTAGTTGCAGTGCATGCTACGCTCACGGCTTCCAAAATACTGGTAATATAGCCCCTACCAAACGCAAAATCAAACATAATGTGTTTCAAGAGAGGAATATCAGAAACCCAAATATAATACCCGTTAGGAACTCAAAGGTTTGATAAATGAACGCGGCTTGGAGGACGTACGGACTCAATTTCATCCACTAGACGTAATATGTACCTATGTCACTAGAGGGCCTACAAGCAGATTACACAGGTTCTACGTAAATAAAGATCTCATGTAGTATATTGTATATTACGAGTTTTGGTCAATAAACTTCTCACACGATAACACATGTCAAATCACAATAAACCATATGCGACACAAAACTGACTTAGGTAAAAATTTCAATTAAACGTCTCACATACAAATGAGGACGATTTAAGCAAGAGATCAAAGAAACGAGGAATGAATACATCCACCTTCAAACAAAGCACCAAGACGGCATCACCAGTTGGCAGATGCCAAATGCAAAAGTTACTGAAAATAAAACCACACTGCCGAATTTTACTTCACTGGCCTGAGAGAATGATTCGACTAGTTGAAAATCCTCATAGCAAAACAAATTATGATAAAACTTATTAAATCCACAATAATCGCGTCAGCACTGAAGAGCATGAAAGTAAAACAGGAGAGACTCCTAAAAATTTACTATACACGATACGAGAGACTACATACTAAAATCGATAGCAAGCCAACAACAAAAGGTAATGTCAAAGGCACTCGTTGATTTAGTCAGGCAACTACTAGTATAAATCTTTAGCGATATCTGGGGCATACCGTTGATAAAGACTTGCCATTTAGTAACAGCTGATACTTCCTGTACTACAAGAACACATTAACAACTTCCCTCATCAGATACCCCAACTTTTTCACTTTTCATTGGTCATCAACCTGGCCGTATAGAATTCTATCGAAAATAATCCAAGCCCCCAGTTGAAGAGAGAGAAATGTCAATCTAATCCTGCACACAGCAACGCTAACTCGAAGTAGCCTTATGGAGGCAACATGATCGTGGAATGTAATTTCCGATTCTGCGGAGAACTTCCTCGTAGCGTACCTTAATAGTCCACCTGATTTACATCATTCATCCATAGCGCCACATTTGAACTGCTTTGATTCTCTTCTGTTCCGGTTTTCCCACAGTCGATGTTTCGTTACCATACAATGCTGTGCTTACATAGTCAAAAATTTCTTCCTCAAATTAAGTCCTATGTTTGATACTGGTAGACTTTTCGTGACCAGGAATACCTTTTCTGCCAGTGCTAATCCTCTTTTGACTTTCTCCTTCGTCTGTCCAGCAAGGGTTATTTTGCTGCTTACCTAGCAGAATTCCTTAACTTTGTCTACTTCGTGATCCCCAATTCTGATGTTGAGTTTCTCGTCGTTCTCATTTCCGTTACTCCTCATGACTTTCGTCTTTCTTTGATTTACTCTAAATCCATATTCTCTTCACATTAGACTGTCCATTCCATCAACAGATACTGTAATTCTTCTTCACTTTTACTGAGGATAGCAATGTGAATAGCGAATCATATCACTGATATCCTTTCAACCTGAATTTTAATCCCACTCTTGAACCTTTCTTTTATTTTCGTCATTGCGTCTTCGAGGTAGGCCTATAGATAGAACAATAGGGGCGACACACTGTCGCTCTGTCTTACGGACTTCCTAAACCGAGCACTTCGTTCTTGGTCTTCCAGTCTTCCCACTTTGTTCTTGTAAATATTGTATGTCACTCTTTTTTCGTATAGCTTCCCTCTGTTTTTCTGAAAATTTCGAATATCTTGCTCCGTTTTACACCATCGAACGCTTTTTCCAGGTCTACAAATCCTATAAACGTGTCTTGATTTTTCGAGTCTTTATTTTCCTTCACGAATCCAAACTGATCACCATATAAGAGAATCTCAGTTTGCTTTGCATTCTTGCCTATACTATTCTTGTCAGCAACTTGGATGCATGACTAATTAAGCTGATTGTGTGACGATTCTCGTCCTTCGTATTGTATGGATGATGCTTTTCCGAACGTGTGATGATATATCGCCAGTCTCATACGTCCTACACACTAACGTGAATAGCCGTTTTGTTGTGACTATTCCTAACGTTTTAGAAATTATGATGGAATTTTATGTATCCTTTCTGCTTCATTTGATCTCAGGGTTCCCAAATCTCTTTTATATTCCGACTAATACTGGATCCTCTGTCCCTTTCTGTCTTCTTCTGTCAAGTCATCAGGCAAGTCCTCCCTCTTGGAGAGGCCTTTAGTGCACGTTCCCCACGCACTCTCTCTCTCTCTCCACAGCATTTAACAGAGCAATTTCTACTGTACTACCGAGCGAGGTGGCGCAGTGGTTACCACACTGGACTCGCATTCGGGAGGACGACGGTTCAATCCCGCGTACGGCCATCCTGATTTAGGTTTTCCGTGAATTCCCTAAATCGCTCCAGGCAAACGCCGGGATGGTTCCTTTGAAAGAGCACGGCCGACTTCCTTCCCCGTCCTTCCATAATCCGATGAGACCGATGACCTCGCTGTTTGGTCTCTTCCCAAAAACAAAGCAACCAACCCACTGCATTCATAATGATACTGTCGTTGCTGGACAATGTTCTGGTATAGGAGGTTAATTTGACATTTATACATGCTGTAGGTCCTTTCGACAAATCTTTCTTTATAGATTTCTTCGGGTTTTTCATGTAGCCAATTCTCCTGAATTTCCCTGCACGTCCTATCTATTTAATTCCTAAATGAGTTGTATTTTTGAATTGCTGAACTTCCCTTAACACTTTTGTACTTCCTTTTCTCGACGATCAATTGACGGTATTTCTTCTGTTACCCATAGTGTCTTCGCCGTTGCTTTCCGTGCTTCTATGTTTTTCTTTCAGTCTCTGTGATTGCCCTTTCTAGAGATGTCCATCCCTCTTCAACTGTTCTGCCTACTAGTCTCTTTATTATCACAGCATCTATAACCTTACAGAACTACAACCGCATCTCTTGATTCCTTAGTACCTCCGTACGCCTCTTGTTTTCACATAGATTCTTCCTGTCTTGTCTCTTAAACTTTAGCCGACTCTTCATAAGTACTAAATTGTGATCTGAATCTGTATCTGTTCCTGGGTACGCCTTACAATCCAGTATCTGATTTCTGAATCTCTGCCTGTCCATGATGTAATGTAAATGGAATATTCCCATATATCACTGCCTTTTGCTAGTAAGCCCCTTCCTGTTATGATTCTTTAACAGACTATTTGCTGTTACCAGCTTGCAGAACTCAGTTAATCTTTCTCCTCACTCATTTCTACCACCTAGCCCATATTCTCCCATAACCGTTTCTTCTACTACTATCGCTGTAGCTGCAATTCCAATACCGCATGGCTATTAGATTTTCATCTCCATTTACCAACTGAGTTACCAGTTCAGTATCCTCATACAATTTCTCTATCTCTTCATCTTTTGCTTGTGACGTCGGCAGTATTCTCATCAGAATTGACAGCAAACCAACACCGACAATAACAGTTCGGGTATGTATGGTTCGCTGTCGATTCTGATGAGAACAACCCCATAGTGAACTCACTCTTGGCATACTTTACTACTCATAACGAATCAACAATCTTTAACGAATTTCTTCTACTGTTGATGTTACCCTATATGGGTTTGACCAGAAATCCTTGTCCTCTTTCCATTTCACTTCACCGACGCCGAGTATATCTAGAATGTGCCTTAGCATTACTATTTTCAATTTTCTATGTTCCCTGCCTCATTCAAACTTCTGACATTCCAAGTCCCAAGTTGTAGAACGTAACTCTTTCGTTGGTTACACAGTCTTTTACTCTTTGTCAACTCCCTCTTGACAGTTCGCTTCCGGAGATCTGAATGGGGGCTAGTTTCTGCCAATGAAGAGATTGTCTTGATATTTTTCAGTTACAGGCCACACGTTCTGTGGATACCCATTATGTGCCTTTGCTGCCTTCGGGTCCTCATGGCGTTGAGCATTGCTGATTCTTCTACAGGGCAGTTTCCCAACGCAAGGGCAAGAGAGCGTCCTGACGGTTCTGTAGTCTGCCCTCTTCGACAAGGCTGTTGACAAAAAGAGGGCGATTTCTTAAGCCGGAAATATTCGACCGATATTGATGACAATTTTTTGTTCAAAATTTAAGCAATGGTGACGTCCGAAACGGGACCCAGGGTGTCTTGATTAAAAATTAAAAGACGTTACCCCTAGACCACGGGAAACTACTACGCATTAGTGCCCCGTACGAATACGTGTCAGAGTGAAGGCTAAAAGGAAAGAAATGTCAGTATGGGACAGACTTTGTGCCATTAGGTAATGGATACTACTGTTCAGAGAAATGTTAACCATTCAAGCACGAGGCATCTCAGTTAAATGAATTATAGAAAGTGACAGAGATCACTGATGTTCAGCAGAAAATACTGCAGAGATCTAAGATTTAATCGTGAAACGGATAGTTAGTTATTTGAAGCTTTGGTGGATAATAACGGGATGGACCATTCCAAAACCTTGCTTTTCTGAAACAGAAAAACAGGATGCTTATGTGAGCTGAAAGAATGACAGTAAATATACTCATTACTTACGTGAACTCCTGGAGAACAAAGCTGAAATACCGATTAAGACAGCCAGCCGTTGTGGGTGAGCGGTTCTAGGCGCTTCAGTCTGGAACCGCGCGAACGCTACGGACGCAGGTTCGAATCCTGCCTCGGGCATGGATGTGTGTGATGTCAGGTTAGTTAGGTTTAAGTAGTTCTAAGTTCTAGGCGACTGATGACCTCAGATGTTAAGTCCCATAGTGCTCAGAGCCATTTGAACCATTTTGAACCGAGTAAGATAGTGATTACACCGAGGGCTAAAACTCCTCGCTAACCACGCATACAGTTACATGTTTCCTGTCATTTGAGCTTGCAGCGTGACGCAGCTTCACATAACAGTTAACTTCCATCAGCCATTTGCTGCATCCGACAAAGATCTGATTTATTCGGCAGTAAGTACCTATCCGCTACTCTAAAAAATAAAATTTCAGGACTAGTACAACAATTCAGGTTGAAAGTATATCAATGACAGATTCGCTAATGGTATTGCCATCCTCATTGAGAGCAAGGAAGAACTGCAGAACCATTTAAGGAGCAGACAAATGGATCCTGAACAATCCGAGGAAAGACCAAAGCAATGTGGGTATACAGAAATTACATCAGCGATAAACTTTGTATAAAAATTACGGCCAACGGAACAGACGAAGTGATATATTGGAGGTGTAGTAACGCATAGAAAAAAGATCGAGGACAAAAATCAGTCTGGCATTGCCAAAGAAGGAATTTTTGTCTAAAAGAGGTCTTCATCTGAGGAAGATATTTATGAGAATGTTCGTTTGGAACACAGCATTATATGGAAGTGAATCATAGACTGTGGAAAAACTGGAAAAGAGGACATTCTATGTGTTTCAGATGCGATTCTGTAGTAGGATGCTGTAAATAAGATGTGCCGATAATATGCATAATAAGAACCTTCTCCAGGGAATCGCTGAGGAAAGGAAATTCGGAAACCATAGACAAGAAGAACGGACAGGATAACATAACATTTACATGGGTAAAATAGTAAGGAAATACAGAATTCGGAACAAATGCAACAAATAATTGAGGAAATTTTCACTCTGCAGCGGAATGTGCGCTGATACCAAACATCCTGGCAGATTAAAACTGTGTGCCGGCTCGAGGCTCGAACGACAGCAAAGGTCCAGAAATTCGAGTCTCAGTCCGGCACACAGCTTTAATCTGACAGAAAGTTTCAGTTTAGGACGTTGAGTGCAGGTACTACTCTGAAATGAAGACATGCCACCTTTGAGAAGTTCTAAGTGAGCCGCACCTATCCAGTCAGAAGAATGATGACATTCTGTCCCCAGTTCTCCAAGGAACCGCATAATATCACATTGTTCGTGAAGTAAGAACAGCCAAAGAAATATATATATAGCGCAACTAAAAGAAGAATAATATACTGAGTATATTGACCGAAGGAGAATAAAGAAACACGTCAAAAATGGTACACAAATCTACACTCCGAAACAGCATATGGCAAAAAGTTAAAAAATATACTAAATTGCGTAACCCTATTACATTAAAACAGGAGAAAAACAAGAGCTTTTACCCCTGGTAACTGGTCAAGAAACAGTTCCAAAAAGAGGAAAATTTGAAGAATTCACCTGAACGCGTACCATCTGGCGAAAGATTTAGGCTTGTGGTGAGGATAGCGAATGTAATATGTGAAGAAAAGATAACAATCTGGAAATGGACTATGAACAATGTAGTCTTAACGAGTAGAACCATTGAGTCGGACATAATAATAAAAGAGATCTTACAGCCTGGTTGGTCCCTATTTCCCAGAGCTAAAAATAAAAGTTTGTTAAAGGTTTACATCTTAATGTAAAAAAAATCGACAATGTAGAGCTACACACAGTATATTCAAAAAGAACATTTTAAGATGCAGATACATCCTAAACGTATAACACATGCTGCAAGTGCATTAAGGATGGCTTTATCATGAAAGATGCTGTTAAAAATAGAGGGAAAATTATTAAATTATTTTAATTATTTATTATTCCCAAAAAATTTTTCATCATGAATATTTTAGTTATACAAGCCAATTAGGGCAACTTAAATTTAACTCTCTCTAAGGAGAGAACACTAAATGTTACATATTGAAGGAACCATATATGTTCGTCAATATTTGGAAAGAACTGCTCTGAAGTATATACATCGTTTTTCTGTAACAGTCTTTGAGTATAATAATAACTGTACTCTGTAACTTTGTACTAGTGGTTTATCGATGATTAGCAATACTGAAATGGCCTATTGTGGGAACGAAATATAGTAGGGAAATATGTTCTCTTCTTTATTATTAAGAGCGCTGGTTCTCGCTCACATACTTTGTCTTTCTCTTACAGTCTGTCGTAGTAGGTAGACGTGTTGTGTAAGCTGCGTTAAAATAACATTAATAATAATAATAATAAGAATAAGAATAAGAATAATCTTTGTTTGTTGGTTTCAAAGTAACTAAATGTGCATATGTTAAGAACTTACGTAATTATTTTTAATTTTCTTCCTCTCAATTGCATCATTTACATATCTTTTTTTTGCCATAGGATTCAGCGGAGTCGGCAGATCGTTGTGAAGAGATGCAATGACCGAACGTGTTTAGCGTTCTGTCATTAATTCTACTTGCTCATAGCATTCAGCGAACCTGATACAACAGCCAATCGCTTTAATGTATATCGCAACCATTCCATGCAAGAGACGTTATAAGTGGTTCGGTCATTCGCCTCCGAACAATGATGCTGTCGGTCTTTGCCTATGTCAGACACAGGCCCCAAGTTCAATAGTTGTGTGGCTAACCATCTTACGATGAAGCACTGATCTCTAGGAAAGTTGAAAAATACAGCGAAAACCTTAGGTAAAATGTCGAAGTTCTACGCGTCAACAGCTCCGTATTCCTCTTCCTTAACACCACAAACACTCAAAATAAGTTTCAGTTCATTGGAAACAGGACCGATGACCTCGCTGTTTGGTTTCCTCTCCAAAATCAATCAATCCATAGGAAAAACAGGGAAAACAGCCAATAAAAAAAAAGAAACAGAAAACAATAACAACATAGTAGCGTCCGTGATGTGAACTAACATCCCAAAGATGTTCGGGATCACATGCGGTTCCTCTTCGTCGAAATGTCTTGGCTCAACCTCGTCTAGGAGCTGAACCGCACGTGCACATTACACGCCCTAAATTAAACACTTATGACCCTTTGGTCAACTTGTCTGGCTGATGGCAAGTTTGCGAAATTGTATGAAACATAAAATGTTAATATAAGATATAACAACACTAATAATAATATCTGGAGCTAAATTTTTTTTTTGTCATCAGTCTACTGACTGGTTTGATGCGGCCCGCCACGAATTCCTTTCCTGTGCTAACCTCTTCATCTCAGAGTAGCACTTGCAACCCACGTCCTCAATTATTTGCTTGACGTATTCCAATCTCTGTCTTCCTCTACAGTTTTTGCCCTCTACAGCTCCCTCTAGTACCATGGAAGTCATTCCCTCATGTCTTAGCAGATGTCCTATCATCCTGCCCCTTCTCTTTATCAGTGTTTTCCACATATTCCTTTCCTCTCCGATTCTGCGTAGAACCTCCTCATTCCTTACCTTATCAGTCCACCTAATTTTCAACATTCGTCTATAGCACCACATCTCAAATGCTTCGATTCTCTTCTGTTCCGGTTTTTCCACAGTCCATGTTTCACTACCATACAATGCTATACTCCAGACGTACATCCTCAGAAATTTCTTCCTAAAATTAAGGCCGGTATTTAATATTAGTAGACTTCTCTTGGCCAGAAATGCCTTTTTTGCCATAGCGAGTCTGCTTTTGATGTCCTCCTTGCTCCGTCCGTCATTGGTTATTTTACTGCCTAGGTAGCAGAATTCCTTAACGTCACTGACTTCGTGACCTTCAATCCTGATGTTAAGTTTCTCGCTGTTCTCATTTCTACTACTTCTCATTACCTTCGTCTTTCTTCGATTTACTCTCAAACCAGACTGTGTACTCATTAGACTGTTCATTCCGTTCAGGAGATCATTTAATTCTTCTTCACTTTCACTCAGAATTGCAATGTCATCAGCGAATCGTATCATTGATATCCTTTCACCTTGTATTTTAATTCCACTCCTGAACCTTTCTTTTATTTCCATCATTGCTTCCTCGATGTACAGATTGAATAGTAGGGGCGAAAGGCTACAGCCTTGTCTTACACCCTTCTTAATACGAGCACTTCGTTCTTGATCGTCCACTCTTATTATTCCCCCTTGGTTGTTGTACATATTGTATATGACCCGTCTCTCCCTATAGCTTACCCCTACATTTTTCAGAATCTCGAACAGCTTGCATCATTTTATATTGTCGAACGGTTTTTCTAGGTCGACAAATCCTATGAAAGTGTCTTGATTTTTCTTTAGCCTTGCTTCCATTATTAGCCGTAACGTCAGAATTGCCTGTCTCGTCCCTTTACTTTTCCTAAAGCCAAACTGATCGTCACCTAGCGCATTCTCAATTTTCTTTACCATTCTTCTGTATATTATTCTTGTAAGCAGCTTCGTTGCATGAGCTGTTAAGCTGATTGTGCGATAATTCTCGCACTTGTCAGCTCTTGCCGTCTTCGGAATTGTGTGGATGATGCTTTTCCGAAAGTCAGATGGTATATCGCCAGACTCATATATTCTACACACCAACGTGAATAGTCGTTTTGTTGCCACTTCCCCCAATGATTTTAGAAATGATGGAATGTTATCTATCCCTTCTGCCTTATTTGACCGTAAGTCCTCCAAAGCTCTTTTAAATTCCGATTCTAATACTGGATCCCCTATCTCTTCTAAATCGACTCCTGTTTCTTCTTCTATCAGACAAATCTTCACCCTCATAGAGGCTTTGAATGTATTCTTTCCACCTATTTGCTCTCTCCTCTGCATTTAACAGTGGAATTCCCGTTGCACTCTTAATGTTACCACCGTTGCTTTTAATGTCATCTAAGGTTGTTTTGACTTTCCTGTATGATGAGTCTGTCCTTCCGACAATCATACCTTTTTCGATGTCTTCACATTTTTCCTGCAGCCATTTCGTCTTAGCTTCCCTGCACTTCCTATTTGTTTCATTCCTCAGCGACTTGTATTTCTGTATTCCTGATTTTCCCGGAAAATGTTTGTACTTCCTCCTTTCATCAATCAACTGAAGTATTTCTTCTGTTACCCATGGTTTCTTCGCAGCTACCTTCTTTGTACCTATGTTTTCCTTCCAAACTTCTGTGATGGCCCATTTTAGAGATGTCCATTCCTCTTCAACTGTACTGCCTACTACGCTATTCCTTATTGCTGTATCTATAGCGTTAGAGAACTTCAAACGTATCTCGTCATTCCTTAGTACTTCCGTATCCCACTTCTTTGCGTATTGATTCTTCCTGACTAATGTCTTGAACTTCAGCCTACTCTTCATCACTACTATATTGTGATCTGAGTTTACATATGCTCCTGGGTACGACTTACAATCCAGTATCTGATTTCGGAATCTCTGTCTGACCATGATGTGATCTAATTGAAATCTTCCCGTATCTCCCGGCCTTTTCCAAGTATACCTCCACCTCTTGTGATTCTTGAACAGGGTATTCGCTATTACTAGCTGACACTTGTTAAAGAACTCAATTAGTCTTTCTCCTCTTTCATTCCTTGTCCCAAGCCCATATTCTCCTGTAACCTTTTGTTCTACTCTTTCCCCTACAACTGCATTCCAGTCGCCCATGACTATAAGATTTTCGTCCTCCTTTACATACTGCATTACCCTTTCAATATCCTCATACACTTTCTCTATCTGTTCATCTTCAGCTTGTGACATCGGCATGTATACCTGAACTATCGTTGTCGGTGTTGGTCTGCTGTCGATTCTGATTAGAACAACCCGGTCACTGAACTGTTCACAGTAACATACCCTCCGCCCTACCTTCCTATTCATAACGAATCCTACAGCTGTTATACCATTTTCTGCTGCTGTTGACATTACCCGATACTCATCTGACCAGAAATCATTGTCTTCCTTCCACTTCACTCCACTGACCCCTACTATATCTAGATTGAGCCATTGCATTTCCCTTTTCAGATTTTCTAGTTTCCCTACCACGTTCAAGCTTCTGACATTCCACGCCCCGACTCGTAGAACGTTATCCTTTCGTTGATTATTCAATCTTTTTCTCATGGTAACCTCCCCCTTGGCAGTCCCCTCCCAGAGATCCGAATGGGGGACTATTCCGGAATCTTTTGCCAATGGGGAGATCATCATGACACTTCTTCAATTACAGGCCACATGTCCTGTGGATAAACGTTACGTGTCTTTAATGCAGTGGTTTCCATTGCCTTCTGCATCCTCATGTCGTTGATCATTGCTGATTCTTCCGCCTTTAGGGGCAATTTCCCACCCCTAGGACAAGAGAGTGCCCTGAACCTCTATCCGCTCCTCCGCCCTCTTTGACAAGGCCGTTGGTAGAATGAGGCTGACTTCTTGTGCCTTATGGCTTGCGGAGTATAAATGTAGATGTAGAAGTCTTCGGCCGCCAATGCTGATTATTTATTAAAATTTTGGCAGTGGCGGAGATCGAACCCGGGAGCGAAGACGTTTTGATTATCAATCAAAGACGCCACCCCTTTTTTTTAAATCTCATTTTGTTCGCTTTTGTTCGTTGAATCTACTTGGGGCGGACGTCGTAAGACATCTGTTTAAGTTCGTTGTTGATCGATTAACTCAGTTTTTTGTTACAGAGGGCTGCTAAACCTCTGACCGAACACGCTGAGCTACCGTGCCGGCACCCCTAGACCACGGGTACGGGTCTAACAACCCAAAGTGATGTAGGCCACCCAGTTGCGATTTGGCTAGAATAATGTTTATTCAGAAAGCAAACTTACAGTGACAGTGGTCGTATTTAGAATTACTAAGGCAGTCGAGCGCATATCCATTTGACACAGTTCGATCACTCACAGTCTCATCGCGAAATGCAAGTCTAATATTCCACCTCGTTATCTTCGCGAAAAGTAAGAGTTCATACCAGCCGTGCGGCAGCTCACCGCTCAGAGACTAAGTCCCGCGCTAACACACAACGCGAAATTTTCTGTCATTTCACTTCCTAGCTACCTAAAGACCGACCGTCCGCTTTCGCGTCTCCGCCACCACTGTCCTTCTGCCCTCCTCCTGGCCACGTTTCGCGGGAGCCGATCCTCCTCGCTCAACTGACTAGGGCAGTTCCCTTTCCTGAAGCCGTCTATCTGATTGGCTACAGCTTCTTCTACATTATTTCCCATTTTAACATATTTGAATAATCAACGCTTGACCACTTTCACCTTCTGTATAAAGTGACAATAATATCCATTAAAAAATAAATGTTAAACTCTTTTACATGAAACCAATACAATTTCCTTCTTAGCTTTGAATGTCACGGCCAGTGGCCTTGCATCATTGTGCAGCGCCATCTCCCACGAATGGAAAACAGTGGCTTAAGTAAACCATACGTATCTGAGTAGACAATAAAAATAAGGTGTTTTCATTTGAAAATACAGAGTTGTCCTGTGCCATGCAGCAGATGGCCAGTTGTAGCACGAACAGATGCCCGCTTCACTAATGTTAACTTTACATCGAACACATTTTTCCATTCGATGAGTCTTTTTCTAGATATTTCATGCTGCTTCGATTACTACCCACAGGTCCGATGGAAGACCAGATGTGTGTCCACCATGGCGTAATACAACCCCACTGACTTGTGTAAGTGACACAGTGCATGTTCCAAACAGCCGTTCGCTTTGATGATGGCTTATCCGAAAGCGACATCGACCTGGAATAACGAGAAACGTGGTCATCCGACCACTCAACACATTTTTATTAATCTACGACGCAGTGTTGAGGATCTCGAGCCCAATGATATCGTTATTGCTGTCGTTTGGTCAAAAGGGGGACACTTTGAGGTCGTCTGCGGCAGAACCCCGTACTCAAAATGGTTCCAATGGCTCTAAGCACTGTGGGACTTAACGTCTGAGGTCATCAGTCCCCTAGACTTAGAACTACGTAAACCTAACTAACCTAAGGACATCACACACATCCATGCCCGAGGCAGGATTCGAGCCTGTGACTGTAGCAGCCGCGCGGTTCCGGACTGAAGCGCCTAGAACCACTCGACCACAGCGGCCCGCCCCCGTACTCAGTCATGTGCTTTAAACAGTGTGTTCCGAAACGGTCGTGTCATCAGGAGCACTGTATTCTTGATCGGGCGTGATAAATATTGTCGCCTTTCAGAGCAGAGCTAGCAAGTCTCCGACCCTCTGCGTTCTCTGATGAAGTTTGAAGTCCTGTACCTTGCCGCCTACACGTGGTTTCACCGTCTTTCAGGCACGTATCACTGAGGTGCTAGCTAGTATCTCATAAGCGTTCTGCAGAGTAATTAGGGGAAGAACAACAGCTTACTAGGAACAGTACATTATACTGCAAACGAATCGCTCTGAATTTAATTCTCAACAGGTTTACCAATAAATTTTGCTATGTTTCAGTGCGCTCTTATTTTGTTCAATAAAACCCCGTAGTTCAACTGACATATCTTCATGTTTGCAAAATAAGACTTCTGTTACTCTCGTTCTGTCCTTTTATTTCTTTGTAAGATATTGTTCAGTTAGCAGTTATATGTATGGGATTCTCAACAAAGCTAATAATTGACAGTGATTATGATATTGAACGCTTAGTCGCTACATTTTGATGTCTTATATCTAAGTGCATTCCAATTTAATTCTAACATTCTGCGTGGTGTCTGTTTGTTCTATGTGTCTCCCTACCTCTTTCGCGCAACGACGCTCTGAGCGTGTTTTTTAGGGAATTGACTAGTTTGAACCTGGGACCTGTTGCTGGTAAGGAGACGCCAGACCACACATGACATGTAGAGTTCGGAAGAGTTCAGTGAGACTAGCGATGATATAACCAAATACTTAATGATTTCAGCGTCAGCTCCACTGCACTCCCTGTAAAAGAATCTTAATACTAACTAAATTTAGTGGAACGAGTTCAAGGCTTTCCTATTTTTAGTTAGCTGGTAAAATAACGTCGAAAAATCAGTTAAGTTTACCATTGGAAATTTTATTCTACTCACAAAACATTATTTATAAATTGCACTATTGGTAAAAGGAAATATTTTAATACATGATGATAAAAACCAACTGCGTTCAACAAAAATGTGAACGAATATTCCCTGAGTGGGTTTCCAAGTTCTGCAATCGATCAAAGGATGACCTATGCATTATCACATCTATAATCTAGGTTTAAATTAAGTTTCACAAAAGAGAAAACTATCAAAATGGTCTACAGTGACCCTCAATTATCTTTAATTACTTATCTAACTTGTCGTAAATTACAGTGGCTGATGTGGCTTCTCAATAATTATATAACAGAAAAATCATCGCGTTTCAGATTTTAACTTACGTAGCAAATGTGAATACCATGAGCTTCAATTGACGATCGACACTAGTATTACATAAAAAGGGGATGTAACAGATGAGACTTCTGCAGTTCTAAGTGAAGCCTTATGCGCTAAAAAATGCGGCATCGCGTGCGTTCATTACCTTGTCAATGTTCGTCATGGGGGCGGCGGGCGGCACAGCTCCACAATCCTCGCTGTCTCGGAAGCATCTCTCTCCTAACTTCTCCTTACTACAATTTACCGATGTTTGTTTAAAAAAAAACTATCTGGCTGTGTTTTCATCTGACCAATCTGGGTCTCAATGTTATCCTTAAGCTCCGACTACAAAAATTATGTCTATCCAATGAGAAACGTTATACTTTTCGTGGTGGAGAAATGTTTTTAAAGTTTGCAACCTAAGAGAGACGCGAAAAGTCTCACGCTAAAACTTGCAGCTGGTGTGGCCCTTTTAGTGTTATCGTAAGATCTATACTGTTCTGCTGGGGGGCTCTATCTTTTAACATGGGCTGGGGGATGGTCCTGGTGGTTAGCTGGCAACGTGGGTGTCCGTCCCTTATCGTAGGGCCTTCTAGCTTAACACGATTCTGCTCTCGGCTTCTGTTCTCGTTTCTTCCCTCGGAACTGCCTCTGTCTCACGGTGGGAAGGTATGACATGCATTTAGGCATTCTTGTCTTAGTCTGTGGTATTCCATTTGCTCACTCGTTACTCGTATTACTTTGGTAAATTTAATGTCACGATTTATTCAGAGCTATGTGACATACTATTGGATTTGCTTATCATGTCAGGGTTTTCATGGAAGGTGTTGGATTTGCCTGACACCTTATATATCACCACCCTTCGAACTTAATTTTTGTACGGAAGTTAGGCAATGATTGAATCGTTGTCTAAGCCAGTCAAAAATTATTCCGTTATCTAAATTTTGTTGCCTACTGTTCAGCCACGTTATTCTGTTCTATGCTAGTTTGTATTATTAATTTATATTTTTATATTCTTCCACATTCTTCTAAAAATATGTTTATATTGACAAGAGAAGAATATTTTTATTCTATTATAATTATTATTTTTTAATTATTTTCTTTCTTTATTTAATTGTGAAGTTTGTTTTTTAAGAAAGTGAGGAGTCTTTCATATCGATTTTCTTAAAAATTTTGTTTTTATAAATGTAGTAATTAAGTAAAATCTATTCCTAACAGATTATCTAAATATCATGTACAAGTAAAATGTTTTTGTGTCTAGACACTCATTTCAACATTGTTACACTAACAAATAAGAATTATTTCCAAGAATTGCTTTGACAAAGAAATATACATACACAAGAATTTAGAAATTATCCTAACAAATGGTACAAATGTTAAAAAAAAGGGAAAACATCCAACAAGATAATTTTTTATTCTTTGTTTTTATAAATAGGGAATAAGTAAAATATAGTTATTCTTTTATTTTTATGAGGAGAAAATAAGTGGCATATAGTTTTAGTGTTTATTATGCCTTACTTTTGTTCTTTATGTGACTTATTTTTATCTATAGTCTATTTTTTACTTAAGTTTATAGTCAATGACTGCTATTTTGTAGGTTATTACTGTCTGGTGTGTTTAACTTATTTAGTTTTTCACATGTTTCTTTTGCACAATTCCTACATCACATAATTTGATTTCACACATTCACACACTCCTATGAATGTTTAAGCATGAGTTTGGCGAATGATTTTGCACGAAGGTGATGGACTTAAGCGAGATGGATGTGGGCAAGTATTTGATGTACAGCTTTGTTCGTTATTCCTTGTTGGCTTTGCAAGTGTGTGTTGCTGTTGTGGAGGTCCCATAATGGATTGGAACTGTGAGTGCAGAATCTCGTGATTTACTGGCTTTGTATGCGTGAAAGTCATCGTTATGTGTTGGTGAAAGCGGTCGTTTTTCGTTGTAATACTTCGCAGATGACTAGTTTACAATAGGATAGGGATTTGGGAAGGTATGTCATCTATTCTTCACCCATCTTCTTTCTTGGTCTCAATCTTGCGAAACTTCAACTTCTGTTCTTCCTGATTTTTCTCTGCTTCTTACTTGATTCTTGGTTCTTCTCTGGGCAGGATATGGAAATATTTATTGATAACTAGTCGCTTTGAAATTCTCCTCTTAGTAACAGTTGGGCATGTCACTTTTACTTTGTGGAAGTTTTCTTCAGTTTCATGCATCAACTTGCTGTTTAATAGCAGTAGTGTGACTTTTACACATATTTTTTTGCCAGTGGTGGCTTGCCCAAGTGGTCATCTCGTCGGGCCGTTTTTTTGCTCGCTCCGCTGAGTCGGGGCGTTCCGGGGTTTACAAGCAGAGAAAGTCCAGTGTTTGGTTGTCAGTCCCTGCACTGGTGCCTTCTGGCATTCGGTGTCCTGTCGTGTCTCTGCAGGGTTCCGCCACTGTGTGGTTCGGTGTCCTTTCCCAGCAGAGTTCCGCTTAGCGGGCCGATTTACGGCCGACTTCCAATAAAAGGGCCTTCTGTTGGTCTTGCTGTCGTTTCCTTTCTCTCAACGCTTCTGCCTTGTAGGAATCATATCTTGCTAATTACGTCCTATTCTTTCTTGATACTTCTCTTGTTGCAACTTGTAGGTCGTTGCATCTCGTCCTTGCTGGAGTTTTTACAATGGTTCTTACAAAAAGTGTTACTTATAATCATCTAACATATGTCTAGTACCTACATTGTTTTACACCTTCTTAAAAGTTTTACAAATTTCGGCTCCCTTTCCATGTTACAATTATAAGATATTTTGAGTCTTAACGTCTACAAGAATCTTCAAATTCGTTTTTTATCTTTGTGTAGTGTCGTGGTGTATAGCATTTTAGTATTTCATGCTGTTAGAGTATCTACACTTTATCCTTTCACCTTAATCTATGGTACTATTGGTGTTACTTTTGTTTTTGTTTTTATTGAAACTACTTTCTTTTTCCCACCTTCCTCTCTCTTCATTCTTCTTTCTCCTGACGATCTTATCTGCAACATAAACTTGAAATATTTTGCTAATTATTTACTTGAACTTCTTGCAATTTTTCGTCGATTTCTTTATGGACTTCTAACATGAGTTGAGGCGATTCCCCCTTTTGTGCATACCATTCTAATTCTTCACCCTCTTTATCTCACGTAATTATTAATTGTTTGTTTATAACTATTATTTCTTTTAATTTTAGATTTTACTCAAAGAGAAGTGTGACATTCCTGAATGATATGCTACGTTTCCCCATATCTATTATCGCTCATCTCTCATGTAAAAAATCTGCACCTATAATCAAATCTACAGTTAGTTTAGGTATAATCACGGAGTTGGCTTCGATCTTTTGACTTTGACATGAAAGAGTTAACCTTGTTTCTCTTGTAACTTCCACAGAATTGTTTCTAATAGGACCTCTTACTTTAATCTTATGTGTTTTCAGAACTGGCAATTCCTCATTGGCATTACACTGCATGAATAAATTTTCTGAGATCTCAGTCAGTTCACTTCTGCTATCAATTACAATATTGACTGGGATATGCTTTACCATGGCCTTCACAGTTGGTTGAATATGAAAGGGTAGGTACTGTTCTTCTTCTTCTTGCATCAACGAATCCTCCACTGAATCATACATGAGTCTTTTTAGTAATTTGCCTTGTGAAGTCGAACTTTCTGTAGGATAAGCTTCGACTGCTACTTCTCTCTCTTTTATTTCCTCTTCTCTATTTCTTCCTTCATTTACGCTTTCTTCAACATCCTCCACTTTTTCCTCGTCCTCGTCTATCTTCTCCTTCTTCATCTCTACTTCCACATAATCGCATGTAAATGCTCTAATTATCACTTCACAACTTCCTTCATTATATATGTTGGGTTGTGTGCCCACTCGTAACTTATTTTCAACTTCTGCCGACTGTGCATTATCCTCATTGAATTCGCATTCCCTGGTTTCCATCTCAAATAGCTCTGCAATACTCATTACTTTGTCCTTTCCTCCTACATTCGTTGTGCATGCCTCTGGTAATTCATCTTCCTCGTCAGTATTCTCCCAATTAATTTCGTCCCAACACGATATTATTATTTTCTTGTCTTCGTTTTCACCTGGTCCCTGCGGATTTGTTTCTTCCTTCTTCTCTTCTCGTGATAAGATTTTTATTTCTCTGTTCAAGGTGCTGCAATTGTCCTGGGTCAGTGCGTCATTCTCTTTGGCATGGGCGCTTAGCTGTCAATTCGAACGTTTATCGGGGTTTGGTGGTCTTACCTCCACCTCTTTTATCTGTATTCTCTTTTCTTGTTCAGCTTGTTGATAGTGGTTTCTTTGTTGATAATTTGTCGGTCTATTGGTTCTCCAGTACCTGTTCCGGTTGTCGTTATTCCCTCTGTAATAGTTGTTGCCGTTCCTGGGTGAATTATAGTTATTGCCATATTCTCTTCTAAATCCATAACCGGTTCTTTGTTGAAATCTATTGTCGTTTCTTGGTGTGAAGTTATCACATGGTTCGTAATTATTGTTTCTTCGTACTGTGTCTTGTGGATTCCACTGCTTTTTGCTTTCGTTTTCACGTGCGCTTCGTCTTTTTCTTGCGTCATCTTCCGAAAATATGAACTCTAGTTCCCTTAGAATACCTTTAAATGCTTCGACGTCATTGCCTCCGCGACCTACTAATGATTGCTGGTATTTCAATGGTAGCTTCATTGCGCATAATTTAATCAACTCTCCGTCACTGTATGGTACATCTAAGCATTGATTTTTCTTTGCCATTAATTCGAAAAATTACACGGGACTCCTCTCTCCTGAATTTTCAAATTATGGGTTCTGTAGTAATTCGTACTTCACTCTGTTCTGTGCTTCGCTGGACCAATATCGTGAGAGAAACTTCTCTCTGAAATCTTCGAACTATCGGCATGTCGCTGCAACATTCTGCATGGTTTCTGCGACTGTTCCTGACATGTGTGCACATATAAAGTCTAATTTGTGTGCTAGCGTTCAGTGTTCTAGTAATCCTACTCGGAATTGATCAATAAAAGTTCGTGGATGTAATGAGTTTCCTTTTTGAAAGTGATGAAATTTTCTGACTGTGAGGAAATGATCGTTGTCGTACTTCGTCATAGTTCCATATGAAATTCGCGATTCTTCGCCACTTTTGTTTCTGATCATTTCTTCTGTCGTTCTTTCCGGTTGTGGTAGATCCATTGGATATTGTCCACTGTAACTTTCGCCTACCCTTGCGTAGTATCGTTGGAGTGGTACGCAATAATTTTCTTCCATCGGTTGTGAACGTGTAGCTGAATGCATTGCACTGTACTCTTCGCGACCTGGCTTTCCATTGTCGGGTATTGGTTCGGTATCTTGTCTGGCTAACCTTGCTGCTTCATTGCACGTTCCAAACTGTCTTGGTACATGCATTTGTGGTTCCGCATGTGTTTTTGATGACGTTTGTTCATCAAGAATTTCAACACGTGTTTGTTGCTGTGCAGGCTGTCTGATTTCACGTATGTTACTTTCCGCCTGTGATTAGAATCGCAAATGCGTAATATCTTCGTTAATTGCTTGTTTTTCCAGTGCTGTTACAGATACGGATGTGGTTGCAGACTCTGTCCTTGTTCGATCCTGTTCACTACGCTCTTCAATGGTTTGCAACAACTCTGTTCGCAATTTCTGAAATTGTCGCTTCGTTTGCGCTTCTATTTTGATTATGCGGTTATCATATCTTTTCAGAGCTGCTTTTGTGATACGTTTGTGTAACACACTGTTTTCAACAATTTCACGCGCTGTACCTGCTGCTTGTCTAGTAATTTCGTTTATCTGTTTCTCTAGTTTCTTGACTTCTCCCTGGGTGTTGTTACGTGATGTTTTGATCTCGTCCTGAATGTCATTACACAATGTTTGTACGTCCGCTTGTATCTTGTCAATGTCTGTTCTCAATTGATTGTGACCTGTTATTAAGTTTCCTATCACTTCTCGAGATTCTTTTGCCTCGTCTTCAATATGACTTCGGTGTAACTGAATTTTTTTATTTTGTTCTCTAATCTCACGCATTTGTCTCGTGGTTTCTGCATTCTGAATTTGAAATTGGTTCGCTATGTCTTTATTATGCCTTGTCATGGTTTCCGTAATTTGTTGTAATAATTCTGCCAGATTGGTGGGTCCTATTGCGTTTTCTTCCGACGTCCTACGCTCTGTGTTTTCGCCCAAGTGTTGGTTCGCAACCGATTGCATTGAACTGTGCTGTGACACGTTTCTGCTCGCATTCCTTGTACTCCGTGGTAAGGGAGCTGTGATTACTTGTACTATGGGTTCTACGTATTCAAGACGCAAGTTAGAATCCTCATCGACTGTCTCTCTAGTTTCCTGCTCCTCTGTCGTATGTTTTCTATGCCTTGACGTACATTATCCTCGTTATGGTGCGTTATATGTCCTATTTCTCGCGATACTGCATCGTCTGTTGTACTGTCCTCTATTCTATGTCCATTTTCATGCTGGGTCTCTACCTCAATTCGGTCAAGGTCTCGATCTACCATTGCTAATCTTTCCGAATCCGTTTTTTCTGTTTTAAAAGCAATTCACGCGCCCTACTTAGAGTCAACATGCGCTCATACGATCTCACGCGTTTAATAAACTTTTTGTTCACACGACTTAACAATCAATTCACTTACTTGTTGGGTCAGAACCAACTTGTCAACGATGTATCCGCCACCTGTGCGCTTTCATTGAGGAGAAAACTTAATTCTAACAATTTTTAAAATTCATAACTTAATTATGCTATTGTCTCTGCTAGAATGTCTCACTATTTTATTGAATACTTTCTTACTATCTATCGCTGCAGCTACTGTTTTCGACTATGTATGCCATTCAAAAAAAAAATTTTTTATTACAAAAATTTTTATAACAGGATATTTTTCTGACCTAGTTAGGCATGTGGTTGACCTTCAATTATGGCATTTTACAATCCTGGCAGGGTCGCCATTCTCTAACATTCTGCATGGTGTCTGTTCTACACTCCTGGAAATGGAAAAAAGAACACATTGACACCGGTGTGTCAGACCCACCATACTTGCTCCGGACACTGCAAGAGGGCTGTACAAGCAATGATCACACGCACGGCACAGCGGACACACCAGGAACCGCGGTGTTGGCCGTCGAATGGCGCTAGCTGCGCAGCATTTGTGCACCGCCGCCGTCAGTGTCAGCCAGTTTGCCGTAGCATACGGAGCTCCATCGCAGTCTTTAACACTGGTAGCATGCCGCGACAGTGTGGACGTGAACCGTATGTGCAGTTGACGGACTTTGAGCGAGGGCGTATAGTGGGCATGCGGGAGGCCGGGTGGACGTACCGCCGAATTGCTAAACACGTGGGGCGTGAGGTCTCCACAGTACATCGATGTTGTCGCCAGTGGTCGGCAGAAGGTGCACGTGCCCGTCGACCTGGGACCGGACCGCAGCGACGCACGGATGCACGCCAAGACCGTAGGATCCTACGCAGTGCCGTAGAGACCGCACTGCCACTTCCCAGCAAATTAGGGACACTGTTGCTCCTGGGGTATCGGCGAGGACCATTCGCAACCGTCTCCATGAAGCTGGGCTACAGTCCCGCACACCGTTAGGCCGTCTTCCGCTCACGCCCCAACATCGTGCAGCCCGCCTCCAGTGGTGTCGCGACAGGCGTGAATGGAGGGACGAATGGAGACGTGTCGTCTTCAGCGATGAGAGTCGCTTCTGCCTTGGTGCCAATGATGGCCGTATGCATGTTTGGCGCCGTGCAGGTGAGCGCCACAATCAGGACTGCATACGACCGAGGCACACAGGGCCAACACCCGGCATCATGGTGTGGGGAGCGATCTCCTACACTGGCCGTACACCACTGGTGATCGTCGAGGGGACACTGAATAGTGCACGGTACATCCAAACCGTCATCGAACCCATCGTTCTACCATTCCTAGACCGGCAAGGGAACTTGCTGTTCCAACAGGACAATGCACGTCCGCATGTATCCCAAGCCACCCAACGTGCTCTAGAAGGTGTAAGTCAACTACCATGGCCAGCAAGATCTCTAGATCTGTCCCCCATTGAGCATGTTTGGGACTGGATGAAGCATTGTCTCACGCGGTCTGCACGTCGAGCACGAACGCTGGTCCAACTGAGGCGCCAGGTGGAAATGGCATGGCAAGCCGTTCCACAGGACTACATCCAGCATCTCTACGATCGTCTCCATGGGAGAATAGCAGCCTGCATTGCTGCGAAAGGTGGATATACACTGTACTAATGCCGACATTGTGCATGCTCTGTTGCCTGTGTCTATGTGCCTGTGGTTCTGTCAGTGTGATCATATGATGTATCTGACCCCAGGAATGTGTCAATAAAGTTTCCCCTTCCTGGGACAATGAATTCACGGTGTTCTTATTTCAATTTCCAGGAGTGTATATCGTGTCTCCTTACCACTTTCGCGCAATGACGCTCTGAGCGTGTTTTTTAGGGAATTGACTAGTTTGAACCAGGGACCTGTTGCTGGTAAGGAGGCGCCAGACCACACATGACATGTAGAGTTCAGAAGAGTTCAGTGAGACTAGCGATGATATAACCAAATACTTAATGATTTCAGCGTCAGCTCCACTGCCATCCCTGTAAAAGAATCTTAATACTCACTAAATTTAGTGGAAGGGGTTCGAGGCTTTCCTATTTTTAGTTAGCTGGTAAAATAACGTCGAAAAAGCAGTTAAGTTTACCATTGGAAATTTTATTCAAATGGTGCAAATGGCTCTGAGCACTATGGGACTTAACATCCATGGTCATCAGTCCCCTAGAACTTAGAACTACTTAAACCTAACTAACCTAAGGACAGCATACAACACCTAGCCATCATGAGGCAGAGAAAATCCCTGACCCCACCGGGAATCGAACCCGGGAACCCGGGCGTGGGAAGCGAGAACGCTACCGCACGACCACGAGATGCGGGCGGAAATTTTATTCTACGCACAAAACATTGTTTATAAATTGCACTATTGATAAAAGGAAATGTTTTAATACAGGATGGTAAAAACCAACTGCGTTCAACAAAAATGTGAATGAATATTCCCTGAATGGGTTTCCAAGTTCTACAATGGATCGAAGGATGACCTATGCCATATCACATCTATAATCTAGGTTTAAATTAAGTTTCACAAAAGAGAAAACTATCAAAATGGTCTACAGTGACCCTCAATTATCTTTAATTACTTATCTAACTTGTCGTAAATTACAGTGGCTGATGTGGCTTCTCAATAACTATATAACAGAAAATTCATCGCGTTTCAGATTTTTACTTCAAGTGGCAAATGTGAACACCATGAGCTTTAATTGACGATCGACACTAGTATTACGAAAAAGGGGGTGTAACAGATGAGACTTCTGCAGTTCTGAGTGAAGCTTTATGCGCTGTTATGCGGCATCGCGTGCGTTCATTACCTTGTCGGTGTTTGTCAGGGGACGGTGGACAGCACAGCTCCGCTCACCTTGCCGTCTTGGAAGCAACTCTCTCCTAAGTTCTCCTTACTACAATTTACCGAAGTTGATTTAAAAAAACTATCTGGCTGTGTTTTCATCTGACCAATCAGGGTCTCAATGTTAACCTTAAGCTCTGCCTACAAAAATTCTGTCTGTCCAATGAGAAACGTTATACTTTTCGTGGTGGGTCAATGTTTTTAAAGTTTGCAACGCAAAAAAGTCTCACGCTAAAACTTGCAGCTGGTGTGGTCCTTTTAGTATTATCATAAGATCTATACTGTTCTTCTGGAGGGCTCTAGCTTTTAACATGGGCTGGGGGGTGGTCCTGACGTAACAGAGACGCGAAAAAGTCTCACGCTAAAACTTGCGACAGGTGTGGCCCTTTTTGTGTTATCGTAAGATCTATACTGTTCTTCTGGAGGGCTCTAGCTTTAAACATGGGCTGGGGGGGTGGTCCTAGCGGTTAGCTGGCTATGTGGGTGTCCATCCCTTATCGTAGCGCCTTCCAGCTTAACATGGTTCTGCTCTCGGCTTCTGTTCTCGTTTCTCCCTTCGGAACTGCGTCTGTCTCACGGTGGGAAGGTATGACATGCATTTAGGCTTTCTTGTGTTAGTCTGTGGTATTCCATTTGCTCACTCGTTATGCGATATTACTTTGGTTAATTTAATGTCACGATTTATTCGGAGCTATGTGACGTACTACAGGATTTGCTTATCATGTCAGGGTTTTCGTGGAAGATGTTGGATTTGCCTGATACCTTACATGATATACGTATTCAAGTACTTCCACAGCGTTTAATGATACTAAATTGTGTCCTCTTACCACTTTAGTTACCTTAACATTCCCATAGCTCTGCCACCTGCCAATGTTTGATATTTTACATTATTTTGAGTGTCTAGAAGTAATTTTACTTCTTTACAGAATGCATTTTTTTTAGAGGGTGCATCGAACTATACATTTCATTACACTATTTCTGGTTATGCGGTTGAAATCTGTGATTTAAAGGCAGTGACACTTCTTGTCCTTCCGGACAGGAGCGCTGTTTCCGGACTGCACGTGTCTAATACGTCTTCCCCTTAACATTAAATTGCCTTCGCAGTTCCTTCGCGCCGTCGGGACTGAATTTCCGCGAATAAATTGCGTTCCCGTTGCCTCTGTGCCATCGTATATGAAATGTCATAGCAAATATTCTTCCATCGCTAACTGGAAATACATTCACAGAGCGAGATGGCGCACTTGTTAACACACTGGACCCGTATTCGAGAGGAAGATGGTTCAGATCGACGTCCGGCCAATCAGATTTTCGTGTTCCATGATTTTCCTTAATCTCTCCAGGCAAATGGCGGAGTGGTTCCTTTCAAAGGGCATAACCGATTTCCTTCCTATTCTTGACACAGTGCGAGATTTTGCTCCGTCTCGAATGACCTAAATGTTGACGGGACCGTAAACCCAACCTTCCTTTCTTTCTTTAATTTATTTATTTTTCTCTGAAAATACATTCTGTAAACACGATTTGGTTTTAGTTATCCGTTAGTAAAGCTATTGGTAGAGGGACTGACGCGCGCGCACCATTTGATGTTGCATAGCGCCAGGGTGGTTTCACGCTGGAGAGAAGGTGGTGATACAAGATATCGTCCACTACCGAACATGCAGGCGAGTAAAGAGGGGCAACGAGGAGTGATTTGATTTTCGGCGGCGGAGGGATTTGGAGGCCGTGAAATGTATCGACGGATGAAGGATGTGTACGGTGAGTAGAGTCTGAGTCGTTCAAGTGTTGTGGAATGGCGCAAACGATTCCTTGAGAGGCGCGAGTCACTGGAAGACGATGCTCGTCCTGGACAGGCTCACCGTGTCATCACACCGAGAAAGGTTGCGGAAGTGTGTTCTTTAGTCTTGCACAACCGCAGACTCACCGTGGACGAGATCCATCGGTTGCTGGGTATTAGCGTTTGCACCGCCCACACCATAATCCATCAAAACTTGAAGTTTCGAAAAATTTGTGCGCAGTGGGTTACCCACCAACTGACCACCGAGCAGCGCCATACTCGAATGGCACTGTCTTTGAGTCGTCTGCAACGTTAGTTCTGTTAAGTTTCACATTATATCCTCCTTTCAAGAAGCTGTCCATTTCTTTCAACTGCTCTCCCAAGTCTTTTGCTAATCTGACAGAGTTACAATGTCATAGGCAAACGTCAAACTTCATATTTTTTTCTCCCTGAACTTAAGTTCCTATTCCAAATTTTTATTTTGTTCCCTTTACTGCTTGCTCAATGTGCAGACTGAATAACATCAGTGTCAGGCTACAATTCTATCTCATTCCCTTCCCAACCACTGCCTTCCCTCCCATGCCCATGGCTCTTATAACTGCCTCTTGGTATGACGAAACACACAACCGAAACCTAACAAGACGTGCCACATTCGTAAGACGAATAAATTATTGAAGCTGAAACCAGAAATGGTTTGAAATCTATTTAATTTGCATTTTTGTAGAGAAAAATATCTCTTGAAAAGGGAAACGTCAATTGTACTAAATAGATAATGTATAAAATCATTCTCATTATTTAGCTGCATATCCACGGGTTGCTGGTTGCAGATGACGTTCATTGATCTAACACAAAACGGATACAATAGTTTCCGTTTCGTAAACGATAATACATCGGTGATTCTTGAGTGTATTGTCTAAACGTTCTCCAGGGTGATACAGAAAATGGTGCTAATTTCTTCCGGTTATTCATATAAGCCTACTGTAGCTAGGGATTCTACACTCCTGGAAATTGAAATAAGAACACCGTGAATTCATTGTCCCAGGAAGGGGAAACTTTATTGACACATTCCTGGGGTCAGATACATCACATGATCACACTGACAGAACCACAGGCACATAGACACAGGCAACAGAGCATGCACAATGTCGGCACTAGTACAGTGTATATCCACCTTTCGCAGCAATGCAGGCTGCTATTCTCCCATGGAGACGATCGTAGAGATGCTGGATGTAGTCCTGTGGAACGGCTTGCCATGCCATTTCCACCTGGCGCCTCAGTTGGACCAGCGTTCGTGCTGGACGTGCAGACCGCGTGAGACGACGCTTCATCTAGTCCCAAACATGCTCAATGGGGGACAGATCCGGAGATCTTGCTGGCCAGGGTAGTTGACTTACACCTTCTAGAGCACGTTGGGTGGCACGGGATACATGCGGACGTGCATTGTCCTGTTGGAACAGCAAGTTCCCTTGCCGGTCTAGGAATGGTAGAACGATGGGTTCGATGATGGTTTGGATGTACCGTGCACTATTCAGTGTCCCCTCGACGATCACCAGTGGTGTACGGCCAGTGTAGGAGATCGCTCCCCACACCATGATGCCGAGTGTTGGCCCTGTGTGCCTCGGTCGTATGCAGTCCTGATTGTGGCGCTCACCTGCACGGCGCCAAACACGCATACGACCATCATTGGCACCAAGGCAGAAGCGACTCTCATCGCTGAAGATGACACGTCTCCATTCGTCCCTCCATTCACGCCTGTCGCGACACCACTGGAGGCGGGCTGCACGATGTTGGGGCGTGAGCGGAAGACGGCCTAACGGTGTGCGGGACCGTAGCCCAGCTTCATGGATTCGGTTGCGAATGGTCCTCGCCGATACCCCAGGAGCAACAGTGTCCCTAATTTGCTGGGAAGTGGCGGTGCGGTCCCCTACGGCACTGCGTAGGATCCTACGGTCTTGGCGTGCATCCGTGCGTCGCTGCGGTCCGGTCCCAGGTCGACGGGCACGTGCACCTTCCGCCGACCACTGGCGACAACATCGATGTACTGTGGAGACCTCACGCCCTACGTGTTGAGCAATTCGGCGGTACGTCCACCCGGCCTCCCGCATGCCCACTATACGCCCTCGCTCAAAGTCCGTCAACTGCACATACGGTTCACGTCCACGCTGTCGCGGCATGCTACCAGTGTTAAAGACTGCGATGGAGCTCCGTATGCCACGGCAAACTGGCTGACACTGACGGCGGCGGTGCACAAATGCTGCGCAGCTAGCGCCATTCGACGGCCAACACCGCGGTTCCTGGTGTGTCCGCTGTGCCGTGCGTGTGATCATTGCTTGTACAGCCCTCTCGCAGTGTCCGGAGCAAGTATGGTGGGTCTGACACACCGGTGTCAATGTGTTCTTTTTTCCATTTCCAGGAGTGTATTTTAAAGTTGTACTACCACGTCTTCTAGCTGGTGACTGTCTCTTCTGACAGAGAGGAGCTGTTATCCTCGTCATGCATTACAGGCTGAATAAGCGACAGCTGTCTACTCCATATGGAATTCGGTGAAGCTACTATCGTGGCTCGTTCAGCAGCACTGGGCGCTCCAAGAGGTCGTTGCCCTCCTTACTCCGAGACTCCTGTGGAGGCATTTCCGATACTATGCAAATAACACCTGCGCGTCCAGAAACTGCTCTCCGAAGTTTCCATAACACATTCCACGTTAACAGCTTCATCGTCGCAGGTGCCTGTCATCTGCATATCAGCAAACTGGGTATGAAGGAACACTATCTGGCAACGATTTTCATTACACTTAACTACAGGATTTTTCTAGTCTAAGTGAAACCTGAAACGAATTTTCAACCAAAAAGATATAGTCTGGACTATTTAATTTTCTTTTCCCGAATAAAAGGTTTAAAGAGAAGAGTGTTCATTTTATGCAATACGTTATTGTGGCGCATCATATCATGACAAAGTTGTGCACTTGCGCTGAACTGTATGCCGACTGACAAGAGAAGCACTCCGGTTCGAACCAACTGGAAACGCATTTTAGATACAATCTTGTACTTGATCGAATAGCTATCAGCACCATTCATTTGTAAAAATACATGAGTGTAGTCCCTTTGCGGCACAGCTTTACATACAGTACGAGTGTTACCGTTGCTGTGTGCGGTAGTGAAGCGCACGTACTGACGTCAAAGATCAGTATGGTGAAGCCAGTTAATCCTGTGAAGGTGTTGCGCGGAAATGTCCGTCGAACTTACACACCAGATAACGAGGATGTAGTGGAGTGGAGGATGAGTAGTTTGCATGCATATCATGTGACATCATGATGCAAAAATGCTATACTGAGTTAACATAAATACAGTACATACCGTGCAAGGTAATTTTAGATTATGTGACTCGCAAAAGGCGAGAACTAAGCCACTTCAAGGAAAACAAAATAGCCAATCTGAAGGCTTTAAAAGAAACTGTCAAGAGCACACTTTGTCGAAGTGAGACACTATGGATCAGTGGTCCACGAATGACACATTCAAGTGTGGGCTATGGAAGCTGCTAGGGCACTTGCCCTGGACAATTTTAATGTTTCTTTGGATTTCGTCAGTGGCTTCGGAGACGAATATAACATTTCGTCCTTGCATATCACTGTGGTAATGGTGCGGAAAGAGATTGAAGAAGACTATTAGCAAGAGAGCATTTTAACAGATGTAAACATGTTTATTAAATACAGAAACATTGTTAAGACTCTTCTGTAGAATAGTGACCAGGGCTAATTTTTTATGAACTATCGTCCTCTTTAACACTACCACACAGAGGTGAAAAATCAACAGCTGGTGTGGTATAATCTGTTCATAGCACCACACACGGACAGACAGTACTGACTGTGTCGAAGGATGGTAGGTTAACGAACAAGCTTTACGTTTGTTTGCAGAAACCCAGGAAACGTTTGGTCTACAGGTTCGGGAAGAAACTAGCAATAATTTTCCCACGAAACAAGCATAATCAAGCGAGTCAAAGTGGAAAAATGACCAACGAGCATATGAAAAGCTTTTTCAATCTGGTCCTTTGTGAACTTGTTGGTGAGAATTGTCTATTACTTTGTGACACATGGCAGAAAACAAAGTCTATAATCTGGTAGGTTGATTTCCAAAAAGAATATTACGTTACAGATGCTGCCACTAGGGTCAATAAAATGCTGCCAATCTCTGGATGTATATTTCTTTACACACTGCAAACTCTACTGATGATATCTTGTTGATTTCTTACGCTTGTAAAGTGACAAACCACAGATAACATTAGATGATCTATATTTCATCATCCCCCTCCACTCTGTTACATACAACCAGCTTTCTGCGCTCTGTTATATACAACCAAATTCCTGCACCAGGATATAGACTTATGTTAATATAAGCGTGGTAAGTTCCGGATTTGATGTTGATTTAATGTATGTACGTTATCGCAAGTGATACTTTTCAGTGATAGAGAGCTACGGAAACCTTGTATGTAACGCAGATTTCTAAAAAAAAAAACGTCTTGGGAAGTAAGAAGGATCATTATTTGTCCAGACGTAGACACGTTCGCATGTTATAGACGATGTCGCCCAAATCTATGCTTTACACCAGACGTGTCGTAAAGATAATTTTGAACGGGAATGTGTGGCCTAAAATAATGTTTCGTTTATGATCTTGTCATGATTGCTTAAAGAATATGAAATTCGTTATTCCGGCATATGTGAAATTACATTAGATTAATTATTCGTTCCACAGACCGACGAAAGAGGGGATCCTCCTGGGTGTGGAACATGTCAGATAAACACATTACAAAAATGTAATTAGAAAAATTTGAGTTTCATTAATTTTAATGATCCTCAGTCAATAAACAGTAAAATTATGAGCATGAATTAAAATTAAACTTCTAATAATTACAGGTTTAATACTTACATCTGCTTTCATTAAATCCATCATGCACACAGTAGCTTGTTACTTGCCTATTACAACCAAGTATTGTCAAACATTAAAGTAAATTATTCATTTCTATGATCCTCAGTTAAGGAAAGTCGAATTATGTACAAGATTTAAAATTAAACTTCCACTATTTATAGACCTAAGACTTACATCTATCTGCTTTCCACACATCCATCATTCACACCGTAGGTCGTTACTTGGCTGTTACAGCCAAGTACTATCAAAAATTAAAGTATAATAAATTTTCATTAAGATTGTCTACTTCCCTCAAGCCATTGAAGGCGGACGAGTGTACAACTGCTGTGCTTCTCTCTGAATGGCGCGTCCGATTTTAACATTGGCTAGCCAGCCGGAGTGGCCGAGCGGTTCTAGGCGCTTCAGTCCGGACCCGCGCGACCGCTACGGTCGCAGGTTGGAATCCTGCCTCGGGCATGGATGTGTGTGATGTCCTTATGTTAGTTAGGTTTAAGTAGTTCTAAGTTCTAGGGGACTGATGGCCTCAGCTGTTAAGTCCCATAGTGCTCAGAGCCATTTGAGCCATTTTTTGAACATTGGCTAACAGCTGAGAGACGCCATAATTTTTCCGAAGATATGGGACGCTTGAGCAGGGGATGTTAAAGGCCTTCCCGCTACAAATAAGTGGACTTGCAGTTAAGTTGAAGCCTTCATGGTGACTCTGGCCTACAGACAATGAACATCAGGAACCGTTAGTAAATGTTTCTTGAGAAAATCAGGTATGCAAATTGCAACTTGAGATGGCGTGAGACCCAACTTGAGAACTTCCGGTGAGCTCTAATGCACCACTCTGGCTACTGATGACGGGATTCTCGATCACCTGCGAAGGCGATTTTTCAGATGGATCGAAAAGTTTTGCTCCTTGTAACCAAGACTGGCAGAAACGAGTTAGCCACCATCACGTATTCATTAGGGGGAATAGAAAATTGAGCCCACCAATAGCAAGATGCTACAAGGGCAAAGTCAAATGCCTGGAGGACAGGAGTGGCGGCTTCATTCTGGTTCTCAGCCTGATGCTGGAGGTGACCATCAATCGCAAGCTGCTTTTGAAATGCGATACGCGTCACTCCTGATTGTGCACAAAGTACGCTCATCCACAATCTGACCCTGTATTTCAAAAGCATGTAAGTCTGCTTTCTATTCACCTTTCGAACTTTGAGTCTGATTCCTGTACTCATGCCGACATCTATTGCCATTTTGTGACGTCCTCAGTTTCCAAACTGTGTCAGTTCGTTTCCTTTATGGTCCACAGTTGAAGTCTATGGGCATAAGACAGTGTTGTCGCAATTTGAAATCAAGTTTCTGATGTCAGTTGAGCACCGCATCAGCAGGCATAAGACGCCATGTGAGAACGTAGGGAGACCCAAACGTATAACAGAAGTAGTGGCGGAGGACATATGGTGTCATATGTAATTTTACTTATGTTCGAAACAAGTCTGTTGAAGTTATTTTATTGGTCTTGACGCAGCCACTGGGCTAAGACATTTTCATTTATTGGTGTGAATGACTGAAGATGGTTATATTATTGTTTCAGAAACCATGGCCAAGGTTTAAAATAAACATAATTTAGTGCAAGTGTGGGCTGTTTCTCATTCGAGAACTTCCTATTCCGCCATTCATGGCCCGCCGCATGCTAGCGTCATTGGTGAGGTGTCAGGTCAGAGGGGTGTTCGACACAAGGCAGCTCAATAGTCTGTGGAGTGGAAGGGGTAGGCTAGGAATAGAACAGTGCATCGCCATTGACTAGACACTCACTTATTGAACACATAAGTCATGTATTACCCAAAAGGAACAATCAATACAAATTACAAAATAATATTCTTTTCCTTTAAGTCACTCAAACATTTAAACAGGTAAATAGCAACCATTTAAATGAAAGCTTTTTAAGAAAGCAAGACTAGAAAATTTGAATGCTGAGTCAAAATCATATTTAAATAGGCTCTGACTGAGCATATATTTTCAAACGAAATACTTCCTCTAAGGAACCAGCGATCAAAATTAATTACATAATCCTCAACAACCATATTACATCCAAGACATTTAAGATTAAACAGTAATATATAACATCAGAGAGCTGCAGTCCCAAGTTTTAAGCAGCACGTTTCAGATGGACTGCACTGCAACAGTACAATACAAGTCCCTCAGAGGATCTAACCACACAGGAAGTTATTGCCGCAATCGACAAAATATCAACATTATTCCATGTACAGACCTAAAACAAACTAAAAGCTCTCTTAAGTTTGGTACAGTTAATTCCCTTTCAACATAACATACATCACAAGTCTTGCCCTAGAACGGCACCGACACCCCTCAATTTAGCACGCGAAAAACTACAGCGATGCACTCATCACGTACCCTTACAAAATCCAAGAACAGAGAGCCGGCTCCCCAATAGAGGAACATTTAACCACGCGCAGCGTGCGCGTTTTAGGATGCTGATCTCGCCCTTAACCTCAGCACCAGTTCAAATACGAGCCAGCCTACAACCTTGAACCACCATACACATTCCTTCAGTTACTGCATAGAAAGCCAATGTGATAGGCAAACACACCAGCATATGATAAAAGCTTAAGCAATATCCTTACTAGGCAACCCTTATGAATCGTAGCCGTATTTTTTTTTAAAACGTGAGAACACACACAATCAAAAGACAAACAACGCCAATCATAAGGACAGTAGCACATAAGCAAGTAGCAATGGTAACATCTGCTTAGGTTGGCTACAAATCAGCGCGTGATTTAACACACCAGAGAACAGTCTTTACAACATAACCATCAACACAATAGCAAATTACTCACACGTGTACTCCCCCACGATTTCGATTCGCAAAGCCATAGACAAAACATGGAGAACGTATCACGTAGACCAACATAATGGTGCTCCCTCAGTTACCCCAAATAACTGGCTCCCTTAGTTGCACAGCAAAGAATCAGACCTAATGAAACCACCACAGTACAAGTGAGACTCAATCACAAATGTAATTTTACATCACCAGTTCCCGTATAGTCAATACAAGCGCCAGATTTTCACCCGTTTATAACGGCAGGCAGCAACATCGTACGGAAAAGAGCGTAGACACAAGCTCTTACCAATTCTCTTCTCCGAAAGCAGCCACCGCAACTCTCGGGAACCACTGGGACATCCAATGTAAAAATCGTTACTCCTTTACACAAATGACAGGACGCCCGCTGCTTCCTACGGCGCCTTCCGTTCAGATGGTTCAAATGGCTCTGAGCACTATGGGACTTAACATCTATGGTCATCAGTCCCCTAGAACTTAGAACTACTTAAACCTAACTAACCTAAGGACAGCACACAACACCCAGCCATCACGAGGCAGAGAAAATCCCTGACCCCGCCGGGAATCGAACCCGGGAACCCGGGCGTGGGAAGCGAGAACGCTACCGCACGACCACGAGATGCGGGCCTTCCGTTCAGAGCCAACTTGTATATCTCCATAGGTCCGGTCCCACACTCGCTGCGTCAACCCGACAACCGTCTTCACCACATCCCGGAGCACACCCCCCCACAGGACCTCGCCTCGTTACTCCTCGCTTAGGCCCCAGAGGCCGCTGCTTACCGCCCTGACCGTGGCAGGAAAGATAAACCACCAGAGTGGCACTATCGATATGAGCCGCCACGGCTCAATTGGGTTCGTTTGTTTTCAACGGATTGCTGTTCAAGATAGGGTACGAAACCCTCATCCTTCCGCTGTGCAGGGGCGGTTCGGGTCTGTATCATGTGCCTGACAGAGCGGTAGTCCTTTTCATTGGCTCTCACATGACGTTGTGGCGCGGTAATCCTACGTGCCTTACCAGCCTATTTCTGGAGGCCCTCGCACCATACTCTGTCTCAGCACCTATCCTGCTTTCGGAAGTCACGCCGCCCTTCTTTTACTTCCGCCACTTTTTCCTTGAATTGAGCTACATCCGTACTGTGATACTGCCGGTGAAATTGCGTTCACATAGGCTGCCTATGGTTTCCTTCACCAGCACAGGTCACCGAATGTAGTTGATGGGATGCTTCCCCACGTCGTTTGTCGTTTGGTGATCAGTGTACACTTCGTATCTTGACACTGACGTCCAGACCGCATGGAACCTTACTGTCAATGGGAATCAAGTATGCCGATCGCGATTTCACAGGTTTCACCTCATGGACACACCGTTGTGTGTCGACTGTGATGTTATGGACACAGACGAGCACCGCCTGCAGTGCAGATTGGCTAGAGATGTCTGGTTCTTGGTGCGAAAAATGTTGTCCCTAATTACCCGTACGACTGCTCGTCAGATACCTACTCTACTGCTCCTCTTTCCGGACGTGGGATGTGTTTCGAAAACGAAGACGAATTCGGTGAATTGTATTTCTGGACACGCAGTACACTACTTGTTTGCTGATAGCGAAAAAGTGTCCTTCAGTTTTGGGAGACCTTAATGAACGCCATTGTGCAGTTGTCCGCAATCCAAAATACAGACACATTTTCTCCAATTTCCTTTACAGTGTTTAGCCTAACCCACCCCAGAGCTGGTGTATAGCTGTCATGAAAAGTTGATCCTTGCCTCCTTCACACTTAGAACGGATCTGCTCACTTCTTCGGGAAAACTATACGTTGATAGTCTCAATTATTCTGGCGTCTTGCTTCGCCCTCCTCCTCACGTGACGGCGGTTTCCTGATATTCTCGGTGGTATTAATGACAAAAATAAATAATAAAATAAAAAAGAACAAAACGAACAATAAACAAAAGAACGATGTTCATTGTACCTGTACTCCACGTTCCCCACGCTTTCCTTGGTTCCTGGAGTGTGGGAAGGGATATGGTGGCCAGACCTCGGGTTGTGGCCCCTGTCCACTTTGCCCCCAGCCCTCCCTTTGGGCGGCGGGAAGGTTCCTTTCATACAAAAAAAAAAAAAAAAAAAAAAAAAAGTTAGTGTCTTCAGAAAAATGGGGGAGGTTAGCGTCTTTGATTGGTAATCAAAACTTTCTCGGTCCCGGGTTCGAAACCCGCCACTGCTTAAATTTTGATTAATAATATGCTTTGGCGACCGAGGACTTCCGGCATAAGGCAACGCTCATTCTGCCAATGGCCTTGTTAAAGAGGACAGAGGAGCAGATAAAGGTTCAGGACACTCATTAGTCCTTTGGATGGGAAACTGTCTCTAAGGGCGGAAGAATCAGCAATGACGACGCAGAAGACAATGCAAACCACTGCGATAAAGACACATAAGGTGTATCCACAGGACATATGACCTGTAATTGAAAAAGTGTCATGATGATCTCTCCATTGGCAAAAGATTCCGTAGCAGCCCCCCATTCGGATCTCCAGGAGGGGACCGCATAAGGGGAGGTGAGCATGAAAAAAAGATTGAATAAGCATCGAAAGGACAACGTTCTACGAGTCGGGGCTTGGATTGTCAGAAGCTTGAACATGATAGGGTAGCTAGAAATTCTGAAAATGGAAATTCAAGCCCTCAATCTAGACATAGTAGGGGTCAGTGAAGTGAAATGGGATGAAGGCAAGGACCTCTGGTCAGATGAGTATAGGGTAATATCAATGGCAGCAGAAAATTGTATAACTGGAGTAGGATTCATTATGAATAAGAAGGCAGGGTGGAGAATGTGGCACTGTGAACAGTTCAGTGACAAGGTTGTTCTTGTGAAACTTAAAATTTTCCCTGAGAATTAAATGTCCGAAGAGACTTCGGGATTGCAGCCGGTCGTCGTAAACTTCGCTCCACGATATTTCAACTGGACACCGGCCAGTCATCTTCAGGTGAGCCATCGAAGACTGTTGAAGACGTTTCAAGCTCCGCCTTATGTAAGGCGCTGATTGTACTGCCTCACATACGTCAGAGTCACGGTGACAGAAGGGCCTCACCGCACGGGGACAGCGCCCTCGGTGATGATGATGATGATGTTTGGTTTGTGGGGCTCTCAACTGCGTGGTTATCAGCGCCACCTCGAGGCAGGTGAAAATCCATGACCCCGCCGGGAATCGAACCCGGGACCCCGTGCTCGGGAAGCGAGAACGCTACCGCGAGACCACGAGCGGCGGACAGCGCCCTCGGTGGTGGAACTGCAACGATCAGCTATATTCCGCGTTACCGCTTGCTGCAGTCATTGGAGTATTCTGACATCTGCGGCCGGACCAAATCTCCGAGATGACGGGATTCCACGCATTATCCAGCTAGTATCCGCTGTCATGGTTAATTAGACTTTCCGCGAAGCTTATTTCAACGGATTCTTTTATAATGTCCCGAAAAGATACTGTACTCAAAATTAGTGTTATGTCTTACTCCATTGGATGTCCGTTGGAGGTACAATGTTCCGCAATTGCAGTTTTGTTAGGTTGCGGATAGCGAGTGCAACGTTTATGTTACGTGGAACGATCTACCACTGTGCGTGTCGTTTGTCATGTATAGGCCATACCACACTGGCATGTATTTTGTAAATTCCCGCCTTCCGCAATAACAAGTTATCCCAGGAGGTCCGAAATCGTAGACAGTGGGCCAAAATTCTTTTTCACCTGAAAATTACTAAGGATTCTAGCTATTGAGAAGGAAATGTTTCCAACGAATGTAAGAAGAGCTAGGGACTTTGATCACATGTTCTCCTTTTTATCCACTTCCCGGTTCTTGGTGTCAGCTGAGAATGCCCTGTTAATTTACTGGGTCGGGTATCCATTGCCTCTGAACACTGTCCTTAAACGTGCAAGCTCTTTAGGTCAACTGCCTGCAACCGACACTGTATGGGCCCTGTGTTTTAAGCACGCGCATGGTTTGGGATACGTGATGGGAACTTGAAGAGTGCACCTCCAAATCAGTATGAGTGAACTTACAATAAGCAGAATATCCCAGAGAGCCGTCACTCTTCCATCTAATCGAAACATTTAGGAATGGGAGACAATCGTCTTTCCCTTATTCCATAGTAAATCGAATGTTCTCATGAATTGATCTAGGATGATGCAAAAACTTCATTAACTTATTTTCTGCATGGGGCCACACTATGTAAGTATCATCTACGTACCTCCAAAAAACCGCTGGCTTAAGAACCACTGATTCAAATATTCTTCCCTCAAAATCCTCCGTAAAAAAGTTGGTCACCAGAGGAGACAAGCAGCTGCCCTTGGTAACGCCGTCAGTCAGTTCAAAATATCCCTAATTAAACATAAAATACATTGAGGAAAGAGCATGCCGAAACAAAGCAGTGATGCCCGGCTGAAACTGTTTACCAATTAGTGCCAACTAAACAGCAAGAGATACCTTTGTAAAAAGAGATACTACATCAAAAGTCCCTAAAATATCCAAACTACGTATGTGGAGAGCCAGTAGTCTGTTGACAAAATAGGTTGAGTTCCATATACGATGCGAACATTTGAAAACCAATGGTCTCAGGGTTGATCTTACTACAATCGACGGCAAACCAACACCGACAACAATAGTTCATGTATATATGCCGACATCGCAAGCTGAAAGTGAAGAGATGGAGAAAATACATGAGGATATTGAACGGGTAATACAGTAGATAAAGGGAGATGAAAATCTAATATTCATGGGCGACTTGAATGCACTTGTAGGGGACGGAGCAGAAGAAAACGTCACAGGAGAATACGGGTTTCTGACAAGGAATGAGAGAGAAGAAAGACTAATTGAGTTCTGTAATAAATTTCAGAGGTTAATAGCCAATACTCTGTTCAAGAATCACAAGAGTAGGGGGAAGTACACTTGGAAAAGTCCAGGTGATACAGGAAGATTTCAGTTAAATTACATCTTGGTCAGAAAAAGATTCCGAAATCAGATAACGGATTGTAAGGTGTAGCCAGGAGCAGATATAGACTCAGATCACAACGTTGTAGTAATGAAGAGTAGACTGAAGTTTAAGAGATTAATCAGGAAGAATCAATACGCAAAGAAGTGGGATACAGAAGTACTAAGGAATGACGAGATACTCTTGAAGTTATCTAAGGCTATAGATACAGCAATAAGGAATAGCTCAGTAGGCAGTAGAGTTGAAGAGGAATGGACATCTCTAAAAACGGCGATCACAAAAGCTAGAAAGGAAAACATAGGTAAAAAGAAGGTAACTGCGAATAAACCAAGGGTAACAGAAGAATACTTCAGTTCATCGACTAAAGAAGGAAGTACAAAAATGTCCATGGAAATTCAGGAATACAGAAACACAAAACGCTGAGGAATGAAATAAATAGGAAGTGCAGGGAAGGTAAGACGAAATGGCTGCCTGAAAAATGTGAAGAAATCGAAAAACAGATGGTTCTTGGAAGGCCTGACTCAGCATAGAGGAAAGTCAAAATAACCTTTTGTGAAATTAAAAGCAAGGGTGGTAACATTGAGAGTGCGACGGGAATTCTACTGATAAATGCAGAGGAGAGAGCGGATGGGTGGAGACAGTACATTGAAGGTTTGTCTGATGTGATAAAAGAAGAAATGGGATTTGACCTGGAAGAGATAGGGGATCCAGTATTAGAATCAGAATTTAAGAGAGCTTTGGAGGACTAAAAGCAAAAAGAATGGATAACATTCCATCAGAACTTCTAAAACCATTGGAGGATGTGCCAACAAAACGACTTTTTACGTTGGTCTGTAGAATGTATGAGTCTGGGACATACCATCTGACTTCGGAAAAATATCATCCACACAATTCCGAATATGTAAAGAGCTGACAAGTGCGAGAATTATCGCACATTCAGTTTAACAGCTCATGCACCCAAGTTGCTGAAGAATAAAATACAGAAGAATGGAAAAGAAAATTGAGGATGTGTTGGATGACGATTAGTTTGGCTTCAGAAAAGGTAAAGATACTAGAGAGGCAATTATGATGGTCCGAGTGATAATGGAAGCGAGACTAAAGAAAAATCAAGACAAGTTGATAGGATTTGCCGACTTTGAAAAAGCGATAGACAATGTAAAATTGTGCAATATGTTCGAAACTTTGAGAAAATAGGGTTAAGCTACAGAGAGAGACTATGTACAAGAGCCAGGAGTGGATAATAAGAGTGGACGACCAAGAACAAAGTGCTCGGATTAAAAAGGGTGTAAGGCAGGGATGCAGTCTTCCGCCCCTACTGTTCAGTCTGTACATCGAAGGAGGAATAATAAACATAAAAGAAAGTTTCAGGAGTGGAATTAAAATTCAAGGTGAAAGGATATCAGTGACACGATTCGCTGACGACGTTGCTATCCTAAGTGAAGTGAAGAAGAATTACAGATCTGCTCAAAGGAATGAACAGACTAGTGAGTACAGAATATGGATTGAGGGTAAATCTAAAGGCGACGAAAGTAATGAGAAGTAGCAGAAATGAGAACAGCGAGAAACTTAACTTCAGCACTGATGGTCACGAGCTAGACGAAGATAAGGACTTCTATCGTCTAGGCAGCAAAATAACCAATGGCGGACGAAGCAAAGAGGACATCAAAAGAAGACTAGCACTGAAAAAAAGGGCATTCCTGTCCAAGACATGTCTATTAATAACAAAGGCCTTAATTTGAGGAAGAAATTTCTGAGAATGTACGTTTGGAGCACAGCATTCTATGTTAGTGAAACATTGACTGTGGAAAACCGAAACAGAAGATAATCGAAGCATTTGGAATGTGTGCTGATGTTGAAATTTAGGTGGACTGGTAAGGTAAGGAATGAGTAAGTTCTACGGAGAATCGGAGAGGAAAGGAGTTTGTGGAAAACACTGACAAGGAGAAGAGACAGGATGATAGGACATCTCATAAGACATGACGGACTGTCTTACATGGTTCTGGAGGGCACTGTAAAGGGAAAAAAACTGTAGAGGAAGACAGAGATTGGAATACATCCAGCAAATAATTGAGGACGTAGGATGCAAGTGCTACTCTGAGATGAAGAGGGTGGCCTAGAAGAGGAGACATCCAATGACTCATTGAGCTCTCCTGACCGACACAATCTGTTTTTACTGCTTCTCTATAGAAATCACAGTACTCTCCGACTCCTTTATGCCGGCAGGTCCACCTCTCCTGACATCTGGTGGTCAATTTCGATTTACATAATGTTGTCTGGATACTTGTGATTTGACGATGTGTCACCAGGCGATAGAATAAACTTAATTATTATGTGCTCCCCATTCACATTTTAATTTCATTTGGAATTGATTGGTACTACATTTTGGAGCCTATTGTGGGGATGTTTAATTTCAATTCTATTTTCTTTTTTTAATTTTGTTTGAGTTGTCAGTCATCAGTCTTGTTTGATGCAGCCCGCCACGTATTTGTCTCCTGTTTCTCCTGTGCTACACTTCTCATCTCAGAATAGCACTTGCAACCTACGTCCTCAGCTATTTGCTGGCTGTATTTCAATCTCTGTCTTCCTCTACAGTTTTTACCCTCCACAGCTCATTGTAATACCATGTAAATTATTCCCTGATATCGTAACAAATGTCCTATCATCATGCCCCTTCTTCTAGTCAGTGTTCTCCATACTTTCGTTTCCTCGTCGATTCTACGATTCTACGGAGTACCTACTCATTCCATACCTTATTAGTCCACATAATTTTCATCATTCTTCTATAGGATCACGTAGCAAATGCTTCAATTCTCTTCTGTTCCGGTTTTCTCATTATCGATGTCTCACTACCATACTTTGCTCAATCGTACATTCTAAGAAATTACTTCCTCTAATTAAGGCCTATGTTTGATAGTAGTAGACTTCTCTTATTACCCAGGAAAGCCCATTTTGTCAGTGGTATTCCTCTTTTTATGTCCTACTTGGTTTGTCCATCATAGGTTATTTTGCTGCCTAGGTAGCAGAATTCCTTAACTTTGTCTACTTCGTGACTCCCAGTTACGATGTTGAGTTTCTCACTGTTATCATTTCTGCTGCTTCTAATTACATTAGTCTTTCTTCGATTTACTCTAGATATTCTCTATTCATCATACTGTTTATTCCATTCAGCGGATCCTCTAATCTTCTTCACTCTCACTGAAGATGGCAATATCATCAGCGAATTTTATCACTGACATTCTTTCACTTTATAAAGTTGAATCCCACTCTTGAACATTTCTTTCATTTACGATTTGCTTCTTCGATGTATAAATTGAACAGTAGTGACGACGGACTACATCCTAGCCTTACACCCTTCGGTTATGGTCTTCCAGTGTTACTATTCCCTACTGGTTCTTGTACGTATTGTACATTACACGTCTTTCCCTATAGCTTACCCATGCTTTTCTAAGAATTTCGAATATCCTGCACTATTTCACATTGTTTAACGCTTTTTCCAGGTCGACAGATCGTCTTGATTTTTCTCTAGTCTGGCTTCCATTACTAACCGCTACGTTAGAATTATCTCTGTGGTGTATTTAACTTTCACAAAGCCAAAGTGATCGTTATCTTACGGATCCTCAATTTCCATTATTACTACACTATGAATGTAACTGACAAAGGATTATTTAAAAGAAATTTGTGGAAGAAATTGCAGTGAAGTGTAGAGCGGCGTCCTATTAGTACATGATTAGGCAGAAGCCATAGGAAAGAAAATATCCTTGAGTGTGAGCTCCCACAGTTGAGCATTTAAAACGTGGAGGAATACTATGCAACGTCCAATTGCGGGATATCGAAGATCTCCCTAACATCTGCAACAAGATACACAAGTTCAATGAAAACCCATAACGTCACCAGCGAGTTTAAACTGTGCCTATGAAATATGTGTGAGAGTTAGTAATTATTGCCTTAAAGCAATTAATGAAAATATGATGATTGGGGAACAACATGCATTGTAAAAGTGCTGATCTTGTTCACAGATGGCTGTAAAAATTAAAACACTACGAAGGTGCCATGCAAAAAATATAAGACTGGTATGAAGTATACTACATGCTGGGATGTGCAAATTATTAGCATTTAAGTGGTACCACACGAAGTAAGTAGGAGTAACGCCATCTTTATTCTGTTTATAAGGGTGGATTTCAGAGAAGGTGCCTAAAACATTTATGTCGTTTGATTTTTGGTTGTGACAGGGTCATTTTATGCCTCGGGTTTGAAGGGGAAACGCGTACCAACGATTTGTCACAACTCGACAGCGGCAGGACAGTGAGCTTTCGAGATTGTACTTTATCGCTCTACGTCATTACTGCCCTTGCTGGTCAGTATTCCATTATTGTCATTCAAAACTGGCAACTGTAGGTTCAGGAGGGTCATAGAAACTACCACGCAGAATTAATACATTCACATGCTACTAGCGCTTGATCAAGTAGAGATGTTCTCTGCTCGATCATCCTGTGCCTGACACAAAGGACACAAATGTCATTCAACTGTTACCCTGAGCAATACGTTCTCCCGATCACTCATCCACCGAAATCATTATGTTATGGGTTGCCGATACAGTAGCACGCCGGCACTCGACACCCAATAAAAGTGATGGACTCTAGACAGAGTTTAAAAGGCGTGGCATTCAATCTCAGTTCGATCCTGTGTCCAGGTTTCTGCCAGAGATGGCAGCTTTGGCACTACATTTCGCACCGTGTGTACTCCCAAATTATCCGGATGTTAAATCTTATTACATACATGTAACAAGGAAAATTTCCTTGTCTGTTGGTCTTCCCAGATATGCAATTTTAATTTCCTGCAATGTATGAAAGATGTTTCTACTTTGAAACAAATTGCTAAAAAACCAGAGAATTCAACTTAGAAACTCCTTTTAATGTTAGCAATTTTACTACAGAATTTGGAACAGTGAACAGCGGGCGATAGTGATGCAACGTAGCGTATCCAACAAATCTTGTACACTTGTAGTGATACAAATAGTTTTTTTTAATCACCGTATACCTGTGCCAGTGTTACGCACTTGGAAACATGGACACCTTTTAAAACCAGTTCACGATATAAGCGACCGAGGCTACACAGATACAAGACAGCATAGATTTGGTGTCACACGATCTTTGTTTATGTGTCAGGAAGATTTTGCACACTGGTCGCTTGTTAGGGCAAGAAGTGAGGCCGAGGCTGTTAAAGTAAAGCTCGCTGGAGAAAACAGAGATATTGTCAGTCCCAAGGCTGGTGTAACACCGACATTGCTGGAAAAATTAACGAAGACAAATTCTTCTAACGTGCCAGTGGGAGGCGTGTGCCTACGACATCAGTTACGTTGGCAGCCAGGAAGGAACCAGTGCTGGGGCCTCTCTGCAGGCAATCACTCAAGAAAGGTCAATGGTTTTCAGGTAAACGGAACAACAGCTAACTCGTAGAGTCTGACAGCAGAAATGTTGCGCAACCGTCAGCATGAAGGATGTGCCTGACCCAAAGAGTTCACTCTCACCTCAACGACCCAACGTTGCAGTATGAAATTAAACTCTCCATGAACAGTACAACTTCTGCGCAGATGTTGTTCTGATTTCTCGCACTAAGAGAACAATTCTGTGCGCTCATTTCATCACCGATTTTGATTTGGAATGTATTAAAAACAACTGAGTTTTTTGTAACGTTCCAGGGCACATAACGTCGCTTTCATGATCAGCTGAGCAATGCATTAAAAATAACTGAGTTTTTAGCAACGTTCCAGTACCCGTAACGTCGCTTTCATGATCAACTAAAGTAATAGGTTATGTGTTAGCACCCCCATTCTTGTTGAAGCTGTGGAGTGGATCCACAGACAGATTACTGTTCCCCAACTCTGTAAATAGGATGGTTACGGTGCCCTTTGATGCAAATAATTTCTACTTCGATTAATTTGTGCTGTTACTCTCTGAGGAATCGTGAATTTACTTTAAACTGATGACCGTATTTTATGGCGTTGGTCGTTAAATGAGAAATGGCCAATTAATTAATTTCGGGGGGAGGACGACTGGGGCTACTACCACAAAGACAATTACTGTTCAAATTCAACTCCATTGTAGCCTATTAATGTTAATGGAAAGGGCAGTGCAAAACTGCAATGCTGCATGTTATTTAGCTACTGATGATGCTGTAATCAGATGCTCCCACAGTTACAGACGCTACACCGTTAACTGTTTATTATTTGCAGACTATCTTGTAATTTTAGCAAATAACGATTAAATATCTATTAGAGATGAGCTTAGAATATGGTATGAATGTCTCATTCCATTAAATAAAAACGATGTCATACCGCGGAAGAGAGCCAGTGAGAACTAAAATCTGCCATATCAATTACTTAACGGCGCAGTTAAGCACATTTCATTATTTTGACTGCTACAACAATTTCGACAGAAGTCACGAAGTTAACAGTAGAACTAACAGATTTCAATAGATGTGAATTCCATTCAAGAATGAGGGAAGAAAAGATATCTTCATCACATTCTGTATAACAATCGTTCTGCAGTCTTGCTATTTGCCAGCAAAGCTTTGGTCTTAACTAAATGATGTACATACACGCAAGTTAATTAATATTTTCAAACATTTTCTAAATAATTCTAAAACAGTCATCACAGCGAACGATACATTTAGGGAGTGCTGAAAATTACATTTATCTTGAGAATCACTGAAGTGTATAAAAGCAAGACACATATCCAACAAGCCGGCCGCGGTGGCCAAGCGGTTCTAGGCGCTTCAAACCGGAACCGCGGGACTGCTGAGGTCGCAGGTTCGAATCCTGCCTCGGGCATGGATGTGCATGATGTCCTTAGTTAGGTTTAAGTAGTTCTAAGTTCTAGGGGACTGATGATCTCAGATGTTAAGTCCCATAGTGCTTAGAGCCATTTGAACCATTTGAACATATCCAACGCTTGTAAAGAAAGAAAATTCCCACATTAGTACCCACTTGTCAGATTACGGCCACCGGGAAGGCTGAGACAAGGTTGGCATAATCCATCCGGAAGCCAAAATCCTCGAAGATAAAGAAAAAGAAGAAAAGATACATCACTGTTAGGTTCACAGACAATTTAATTTTTCTGGTCAAAACTTAGGAATAGTCGGAATAATACCCGAATAGAGAGACTATTTACAAGATAATGTAAGTCATAAATAAAGATGCAATGAGAGCGAACGTAAGTAAGACAGATCTAGACTTTCAACAATCTAAATGGGGGACGAAATAGAACAAGAAATGGGTAATTTATCTAGATGTCAGACTGCAACGACATGAAATACTGACATAGATGTAAGAAAAAAAAATCTTTAACTTTTGCTACAGGAACATAACACTGAAGGAAATTTCAACAGGAACAATGGAAAACAAAAGAAGGGGACGCTGAAGCATTTAAAAAGTAGAGTTATAGTGAATTAAATGTATCGATAAAGTGATAGTACTCTCGAAACCTTTACGATTCATTAAAGTTTTCAAGTCCTAAACAATTCTTCACATTATTCATTACTATTTTCAGTGATGTTATTGCTAATGAAGTAACACAGCTGGCACCCACATTATTAAAGAAAGTGCAATTAAAATCCTAGAACTAGAAACTACAACAGCATATAGGTCTCGGAGTAAACTTTGTTTGGTAGCTTATCATATAACAGTATTTTCGTTCAGTAAAATCTATACTCTTTATTCCAGTGACATTACACATAGTTAACACAGTCGCATATAAAACCGACATCTCGGAGTAAACTTTATTGGTAGCTTACCATATTATAGTAATTTCGTTTAGTAATATCTATACTTTTTATCCCAGTGGTATGGTGCACAGTTAACACAGTCGCATGTGTGAAGCGTGCGTTATCTCGCTTTTCAGGACAAACTGAAGTGAAATCCCAGTTCGGCCAACAGATTATAACAGCGATGGTTTCATAAATACGGCTCTTTAACATGTAGTTTTAGCAATTTTATGCCTTATTCTCGTTCATCTTTGATCTTCTTTACGTTTTTATGATTTCGTTTTTGCTAAATGAAACATCCTATAAATTTTACCTATCCCATGATAATCTTCTTGTGACTGTATTTTAAAAAGGACATGCAGTAGATTTAATTTTGGTCCTCAGTGAACTAAATCAAAAATTTAGGAAACTATCATATGAACTGGCTTCCATTGTTATTAAGTGATCTACTTTACCGTCGTTGTTACAAGCGTTAAACTTTTCAAGTTATACTTTACTCGTTAAAGCGCTGGAACTGCTGAAAATGAGGAATAATGATAGTATATAAAAGAACAAAATAAATTATCATCTTCATCCTATAATCATGTTAATTCATGGGATACCAACTCTAATAGAACATGCTATAACTTCATAAAATTGTGACATGAGAAACGTGGTCAGAGATTCCACTATACCTGGGAATTACCTTCGACCAAATAATGGCTGCTTTATTTATGGGATGTGGCACCAGTATGTAAGAGTCAGCACAATACCAGAGAGAGTAACACTTTTTGTGAGTGGCGAAATACGAAATCTGTTTTCTGTTACAGTAATTTGGAATTTGATACCTCCTGATCGTTTCTTTGTGTTCATACTAAGACAAAATGAGGGAAATAAGAAAACTGGTGTATCAGATTTGCATAATGGTTCTCATAGATGTAAGCGCACTCTGATATCCAGTTTCTACATCTTATAGAACGTTATACTCGTGGGCTAGAAAGAGCAGAGAACCTAGAAAAGAAACATTAATAACAAGTCACATTATGCAATATAATTATTACTGGATAAAACTGTTACCAATGAAAAGCAGATTGTAACCACTGAATATAAAATATGCAGGAAAGTAAGCGTTGAAACTGGTTTCCAAAGTGGTGCTTCGCAGTATATTCTAACGCCACTAACACTCTCCACCAGGTTTGGATTTCAAGAACTGGCAGAAATATTCGCAAAGTATCACCTACAACTCTTTTGGAGAAGAGAGTTGGCGACCAGAGGGTAGCATTTACAGCAGCGGAGCGTGTAGCCACCTGAATCATAACAAACAGGTGGCCTCGACCTTTCGGCTGAGTTCACTGTCCCCTTTCGAGGCCATCGAGCGAAAGCTTTCACCGAGGGCCCATCTGCTCGATTCCCAGGGCAGCGCAGCCATAGTGCCAAAAGGGACCGTAATGGGGTGAGTGAGTTTTGCGTAAGGGCAGTAGTAGTATAGTGATTAAATCAAATGATTTTGGAAAGAAAATATGGATTTTATAATAAAATAATTATTTTCAGGTGCAGCTAGTCTCATTTGCTGCAGTTTTAGCAGCAAATGTAGTGTTTATTACTGTTTCTAAGAAGAAAGTTGTCCATTCTGAATCTTCGACGATAATAATTTCAGCATTCTTTATTCATTATTTTGAATCAAGTACATCACAGAGATTTCTGCCTCAACATAGACTAATTTTTGAAACTAATATTCACTGATTGTTACCTCACACATAACTTAAATAATGATGTGATATTTTTTTCGTTTTCATGAAGATTCATCAGTGTAGTAGTAGTAGTAAAAAGAAAGTTTTATATTTTGTATTGCTCGCTTACTTTTGTTGTAGTAACGTACCACAAGGATTTTTCTTGTGTTTATATTTGTCCTTTCCTTTGCAGCAACGAAATTTGCGTTATATTAAATAACCAGTATCTGTTTCAAAATCAAATTTCTTGATCGTATCTGACAAATTAGCACTCGTCGCATTTAAAGTTATTGAATATGGAGTGACCGTCGCTGTGATAAACAATAAAAACAACAGTGTTATGCTCGTCTCACGGTGGGATTTCTATATTCCGTACTTTTCTGAGCTGCTGTGTGCGAGGATTTCAGTCTTTTAATTTATTTATCGTAACAAAATGAGTCATCTGTGCAACCCAGAGTAAAATGTGATTGTCTGGAAAGAATGGTCGTCAAAGAAATGGAAGATAAATATAATTAACGAAAAGCAGTTACGTTCATGGAATTGCATGACACGCAGCAAGTAATAGAACGCATTTAGGTGTCAGAGAGGGATATTTTGCAGATGTGAGATGCAACTGCTCATTGGTCCAAGGCGACATTAAAATCCTCTAGAATTAATTTGAGGTTTGTAGGTTGTTGAAGTACTTATCTGTAGGGGCTGAATAACTGAAAGCCACAACTGTAGCTGTCTTTGTTGTATTACTGAACTGCGGGAAGGAACTTTAATTGCGATTTTTATTTTGTGTTCCGTACCTCAATCGTGTACTTTAGTGTAACTTTAGAGAGTCGCTTTGTTGTTTGTCTGACTGTCTTTCTGTCTGTTCCGGTGTTAAGAAGCCTGTATGTCAGAAATGGATAGACGTATTATGTTGCAATTTATGTCACATACTACAGGTTGAGTTCCTTTGGCGGTACAAAAATTTAAGCTTCTATGTCAATGCATTCAAAAGATACGGTCATTTACATCACATTTTTATCCTTGCAAGCCTAGTAATCAAAACTGACATGGTGCTTCCCGTTGACATAGAGTGAAGACAATGGGCAAGAGGAAAGGTTTTATAGTACAAATATAGGAAGAAATAGAAAAACGGCTAATTTGTACACATATCACACGGAAATTTTTTTTGTCATTTGTTATCCGGATGTCTACACGTCTCTTAACACACCTTTTCCTTAGAAATTACAATAGAAAATGCAAAATTACACAAAAAAATTAAAATTAAAACATCCTCTAATGTCTAGTAATTGCTAGGACCGATATTTTGCCAGTACCGATATCGACAATAGCCAAAAGCTGTCAGGGTTCTCCAATCTAGGGATGGATGAAGTGTGTGTATAAATAATTAAATCTGCACAGAATCCTCAGATCGCGAGTCCCACTCGCACCTGGCCAGTTTTCAATTAATAGAATACATCTTGAGTAGACTTGCCCCGAGGCAAATGCAGTCGTCAAATGAAAATATATGTAGCTTGAAAGTTTGTGAGAAGGTATGTGATAAAAATAATCAACCGTTATCTATATAAAAGACAATTCTATACAATACGTTCCAATTACGATACTGTAGAGAAATGTACCAAACACACCACGTACTTCTAGATCAAGGTCAGAAAATCACTGTAATGAATGTGATAACCGTCAGAGGAACCGAGGCAAACACAACCACTACTTGGCCACGACAAAAATACGTCAATAAACTGATACAGAAAAGGCAAGGAGAAGGAAGCTCATAAAAGACAGGAATTTTGGTGCAGACTAATTGAAAGATAGCGGAAAGGCATGGGAATTTGCATGAGTCTTCAAAAGAGATTTGAGTTTTAACAATGCAACATCACTTCGATATTTAAAGTCATTGGGAAATGATAAAACAAATTATGAAAGACGCAGCGATAGAAGTGGCCAAACAAAGGAAAGGAGAAAAAACCTACGGTTCCCACAAGACTGCCAGCAAAAAAAGAAAGAAGAGAAAGGAGAACTCGCTGTAAGATCCTTAAGAAAGAAAATAAGCCTATGAATATGATTTTCTGCTCAGAAGAAAAACTAAGGAACATAGAGACTAATTAAGAGTGCAAACGAGAGTAAAAGATGTATGGCATTAAAGACAAAAATGGAAATATAGTTTTGGAAAGAACAGAAGATATGTAAATTTGAAAGTATTATTTGGAGATGCGTTTAAATGAGGAAAACTGAAGCGAAAAATAGAGAAGTAATGTAAATACCAGAACTTTATTCCATAATTGAACTACCAACAATGAAAGAGACAGTTGGCGCAATGAAAATACTAAAATACTACAAAGTGGAATAGCAGCTGAATTACTTAAAAATGAGGAAATGCACTTGCGAAACAAAAACATAAACGTGTGTCAAACATTTGGAACGAGAAAAAGCGTTAGTTGAGTGAAACGAAGAGAGTATAGAATCAGTTCATAAAAAGGCGATAAAGGAGAATAGAGAAATTATCTTCAGTAATGAGCACGTTCTAGAAAGTGCTCTCAAAACTGTCCAGAAGAGATTGAAACGGTATAAAAAAATAACAGACGAGTAACATGCAGGATCTAAGAAGAATCGATCCAAAGCCATATCAAAATGTTAGTGATACAAGAAGGCAATGACAATATTATTTGTCGATTTTAAGGCAGCTTACAAATTCATAAACAAAGGAAAGCTGTAAGAGAAAATAGAAGAGTTTAGAATACCAAAAACGATTAAAATTCTTGTAAAAACTATACTGGAAATCTCGAAAGGGGTAGTGAAAATGGAAGGAGAATATTCCATAAAACAGGAGTCAGGTTCAGCATAATACCACAAGGCACACTGGACGCAGAAAATGAAACAGAGGATTTAGTTACCGTAGGTATCAAAACGAATGTACATGTTTTTGCAGATGACATAGCATGAACCATGGACCTTGCCGTTGGTGGGGAGGCTTGCGTGCCTCAGCGATACAGATGGCCGTACCGTAGGTGCAACCACAACGGAGGGGTATCTGTTGAGAGGCCAGACAAACATGTGGTTCCTGAAGAGGGGCAGCAGCCTTTTCAGTAATTGCAGGGGCAACAGTCTGGATGATTGACTGATCTGGCCTTGTAACATTAACCAAAACGGCCTTGCTGTGCTGGTACTGCGAACGGTTGAAAGCAAGGGGAAACTACAGCCGTAATTTTTCCCGAGGACATGCAGCTCTACTGTATGATTAAATGATCATGGCGTCCTCTTGGGTAAAATATTCCGGAGGTAAAATAGTCCCCTATTCGGATCTCCGGGCGGGGACTACTCAGGAGGACGTCGTTATCAGGAGAAAGAAAACTGGCGTTCTACGGATCGGAGCGTGGAATGTCAGATCCCTTAATCGGGCAGGTAGGTTAGAAAATTTAAAAAGGGAAATGGATAGGTTAAAGTTAGATATAGTGGGAATTAGTGAAGTTCGGTGGCAGGAGGAACAAGACTTTTGGTCAGGTGATTACAGGGTTATAAATACAAAATCAAATAGGGGTAATGCAGGAGTAGGTTTAATAATGAATAAAAAAATAGGAGTGCGGGTTAGCTACTACAAACAGCATAGTGAACGCATTATTGTGGCCAAGATAGACACAAAGCCCATGCCTACTACAGTAGTACAAGTATATATGCCAGCTACCTCTGCAGATGGTGAAGAAATAGATGAAATGTATTACGAGATAAAAGAAATTATTCAGGTAGTGAAGGGAGACGAAAATTTAATAGTCATGGTTGACTGGAATTCGTCAGTAGGAAAAGGGAGAGAAGGAAACATAAAAGGTGAATATGGATTGGGGGGAAGGAATGAAAGAGGAAGCCGCCTTGTAGAATTTTGCACAGAGCATAACTTAATCATAGCCAACACTTGGTTCAAGAATCATAAAAGAAGGTTGTATACCTGGAAGAATCCTGGAGATACTAAAAGGTATCAGATAGATTATATAATGGTAAGACAGAGGTTTAGGAACCAGGTTTTAAATTGTAAGACATTTCCTGGGGCAGATGTGGATTCTGACCACAATCTATTGGTTATGAACTGCAGATTGAAACTGAAGAAACTGCAAAAAGGTGGGAATTTAAGGAGATGGGACCTGGATAAAATGAAAGAACCAGAGGTTGTAGAGAGTTTCAGGAAGAGCATAAGGGAACAATTGACAGGAATGGGGGAAAGAAATACAGTAGAAGAAGAATGGGTAGCTCTGAGGGATGAAGTAGTGAAGGCAGCAGAGGATCAAGTAGGTAAAAAGACGAGGGCTAATAGAAATCCTTGGGTAACAGAAGAAATATTGAATTTAATTGATGAAAGGAGAAAATATAAAAATGCAGTAAATGAAGCAGGCAAAAAGGAATACAAACGTCTCAAAAATGATATCGACAGGAAGTGCAAAATGGCTAGGCAGGCATGGCTAGAGGACAAATGTAAGGATGTAGAGGCTTGTCTCACTAGGGGTAAGATAGATACTGCCTACAGCAAAATTAAAGAGACCTTTGGAGAGAAGAGAACCACTTGTATGAATATCAAAAGCTCAGATGGCAACCCAGTTCTAAGCAAAGAAGGGAAGGCAGAAAAGTGGAAGGAGTAAATAGAGGGTTTATACAAGGGCGATGTACTTGATGACAATATTATGGAAATGGAAGAGGATGTAGATGAAGACGAAATGGGAGATAAGATACTGCGTGAAGAGTTTGACAGAGCACTGAAGGACCTGAGTCGAAACAAGGCCCCGGGAGTAGACAACATTCCATTTGAACTAATGATGGCCTCGGGAGAGCCAGTCATGACAAAACTCTACCATCTTGTGAGCACGATGTATGAGACAGGAGAAATACCCTCAGACTTCAAGAAGAATATAATAATTCCAAACCCAAAGAAAGCAGGTGTTGACATATGTGAAAATTACAGAACAATCAGTTTAATAAGCCACAGCTGCAAAATACTAACACGAATTTTTTACAGACGAATGAAAAAACTAGTAGAAGTCGACCTCGGGGAAGATCAGTTTGGATTCCGTAGAAATGTTGGAACACGTGAGGCAATACTGACCTTACGACTTATCTTAGAAGAAAGATTAAGGAAAGGCAAACCTACGTTTCTAGCATTTGTAGACTTAGAGAAAGCTTTTGACAATGTTAACTGGAATACTCTCTTTCAAATTCTGAAGGTGGCAGGGGTAAAATACAGGGAGCGAAAGGCTATTTACAGTTTGTACAGAAACCAGATGGCAGTTATAAGAGTCGAGGGGCATGAAAGGGAAGCAGTGGTTGGGAAAGGAGTAAGACAGGGTTGTAGCCTCTCCCTGATGTTATTCAATCTGTATATTGAGCAAGCAGTAAAGGAAACAAAAGAAAAATTCGGAGTAGGTATTAAAATTCATGGAGAAGAAGTAAAAACTTTGAGGTTCGCCGATGACATTGTAATTCTGTCAGAGACAGCAAAGGACTTGGAAGAGCAGTTGAACGGAATGGACAGTGTCTTGAAAGGAGGATATAAGATGAACATTAACAAAAGCAAAACGAGGATAATGGAATGTAGTCAAATTAAGTCGGGTGATGCTGAAGGAATTAGATTAGGAAATGAGACACTTAAAGTGGTAAAGGAGTTTTGCTATTTGGGGAGTAAAATAACTGATGATGGTCGAAGTAGAGAGGATATGATATGTAGACTGGTAATGGCAAGGAAAGCGTTTCTCAAGAAGAGGAATTTGTTAACATCGAGTATAGATTTAAGTGTCAGGAAGTCATTTCTGAAAGTATTTGTATGGAGTGTAGCCATGTATGGAAGTGAAACATGGACGATAACTAGTTTGGACAAGAAGAGAATAGAAGCTTTCGAAATGTGGTGCTACAGAAGAATGCTGAAGATAAAGTGGGTAGATCACGTAACTAATGAGGAGGTATTGAATAGGATTGGGGAGAAGAGAAGTTTGTAGCACAACTTGACTAGAAGAAGGGATCGGTTGGTAGGACATGTTTTGAGGCATCAAGGGATCACAAATTTAGCGTTGGAGGGCAGTGTGGAGGGTAAAAATCGTAGAGGGAGACCAAGAGATGAATACACTAAGCAGATTCAGAAGGATGTTGGTTGCAGTAGATACTGGGAGATGAAGAAGCTTGCACAGGATAGAGTAGCATGGAGAGCTGCATCAAACCAGTCTCAGGACTGAAGACCACAACAACATAGCATTAATCGCAGAAAATTACGTATCCTGAAAATATTGGCAAGAAAGGTATTTAAAAAAAAAACAAATTAAGCTGGATTAAGGGCAATGACGAGGAAAAAAATTCATGGGGGCAGAAAGAAATTACAAGACGAAAAGGCAGGAAACCCTGCAGATTAATAATGAAGTGTTTCATTAATTGGGTAAGTTTAAATATGTGTGAGCTATAGTACAGAAATGATGCGAAATATGAAATAGAAGCAAAGATCAAAGCTGAATCCAGAGCTTCGTAATCACTCAACAAATGACCGCCACTCAAATCTTTTTTCAGGAGGAACCAAACTAGGGACGTATAAAACTATAATCATGTCATTCTTACAATATTGGGTGGAAACATGGTGAACAGATGAGTATACAGAAAGAAAGGTAAAGGTACTGGAAAATAAAATCCTGCGGAAGATGTATGGAGCAATTTATAAGGGTAGATAATGGTGAAGAAGAAAGAACAGAGAGAGCAAAGAAGTATACAGGGTGAATCACCTAAAACTCGCACCGCAGATATTACGGAGATGGATTGGTAGTCAGGGCTCGTATTCTTAGACTAAAGTAGGGTAAATTTGAATGTTAGTGGTGTTTCTTGGAGGATTCTATTGCTAACCGGTTACAAGATATCGTATTTCGAAAAGTTGTACAATTCCTGTGGTAGCATACACTGAAGCACAACACAAGTGCTTACTCTAGTTACGTAGATTCTGAGCAGTAAGGAGACAATTCACCATCACAAATTGTGTTCAGAATGACCACCGGCAGCTGCAATACAAGTTTCCAGTCTGCTAAGAGACGACTGCTGCACACGTGCTAGGATTTCAGATGAGATGTCAGAGCAGGCTGCAGTAATACTTCGTTTCGTATCATCGGGTGTACTTGGTATATCCTTGTAGACGGCGTCTACACAGCTTTCCCCAGAAAAAAAATCTACAGGCATCAAGGTCCTCTGCGTCCAATCCAACGATATGGAAACATTTTGTGAAGGCACGCTGTAGTACTTCGTGCACGATGGGCTGAACAGCCATCATGTGTGTGGTTTGAGGTATCTTGGTACCACAGGGTCCTCCTAGACAGCAGAAGAATGTCTTCTAGCATCCGTGGAAGATGGTCTGCTAGGAGGCTGAAATATTTGCGCGCGTTCAGTGTTCCACTTATGGAAAATGGGCCTATGAGCTGATGGTCCTCTACGCACACCACACGTCTACATGCCATGGACGCTGAAGATCCACTTGACGAAGTCATTTGGGATTCTCACCAGACCAACAGCCCATATTTCATTAGTCTGCCTGGCCAGGATTGGTAAATGTGGCGTCATCGCTAAACAAGGTACATGGCACTTCTCGAGTATCCTAACGCCCATGTACTGGAACTGACATGATTCTCATAGTTGTTTCCATGCAGCTGTTGACGGGAACACATGTGATAAGATGGAACCCATGTCGATGGAGAACGCGTAGGACACTTACCTGACTCAGGACACTTGCTCGTGTGATTATGCCAGAGCTAGCGTGTGGATCAACTGCAACAGCAGCAAGAACATTAATTCCCCCTCTTCTGTCGTCACCTGTTTGCTTCTTTTACGTTGTCTAGGTGTTGCACCAGCACTTTCACGCGACTAGTTGAAGATGTTGATAAATAAGCGCCGAGATGATTGACGTCTGTTGTGATATCATACCGCATACACCGTACTTGAAGGAACTGCATTCTCCCTACACTCTCTACACAGCATGATCATGTCGTTTTTTTCTGCATTGATAAATCCCATCGTCCACTCACGATCTGCTGCTTGGACTGTCACATATTAAATGATTGGCAAGTCGCACTGCACTCAAGGAACACATAAGCACACTGTAAGCATAGCCGCGCGGGGTAGCCGTGCTGTCTAAGGGGTAGCCTTACGGTCTAGGGCGCCTTGCCACGGTTCGCGCTGCTCCCCCCGTCGGAGGTTCGAGTTCTCCCTGGGGAACGGGTGTGTGTTGTCGATCGTGTAAGCTAGTTTAAGTTAGATTAAGTAGTGTGTAAGCCTAGGGGCCGATTACCTCAGCAGTTTGGTCCCATAGGAACTGACCACAAATTTCCAAAATTTGTAAGCAAACATGACAATATCGTACCTAGCAACTACGCAAACTGAAGGCACAAACAGGTGTTGAAGTTCAAACTTTCCGAAATACGATACCTCGTAAGCGATTCGACTACAATTCCGTAACAGACACCACTGACATTCTAATTTACCCAACTTGTAGTTTGTTAATGTCAATAGGCATTGTTCCAGTTAAAAAGTGGATGCTTGCTCAGAAAAATACTTTCTAAGTATTGTTACGATTTGTTTATTTGCTAAAAATACAAGCCCCTTACCTCCAACCCATTGTATGAAAACCGCACATCAGCAGCACTTTCCATTTCTGCAATAGCTTCCGTGCACGGTTTAGGTGTGGTTCACCCTGTATAACGAACCGGATGTTGTGGAAGCCACGATGAGAAAACTGAAACGTATTGACAACATCTACAGAAGAGAGGAGGTATTAAAAGACTTGGTTGCCAAGAATATTCAAAAGTAGGAACTCTATGCCAATTGGGGATCAAAAATAATCTTTAAAAGCTTCAGTTGTCAGTACCATACATCTACCAAGCATGACATCACAAGACGCATCCCATAAAGTGGCAAGCCACACCTCCCGTATATACCACGTAACGCTATTCACTCCTCCTCTCCTCTCCTTCCCACCCCTTTCCTGCTCCAGGCAATAGTATTGAAACGAACATCGTGAACTCTGGTGCAACTAAAAAAAATGTAAATCCGATAAATGTACATTTTACTATAGATAATTTTACATCTTTAACTTGGTGATCACAAATGCACGTTTCTTTAAGTGTTAGATAGCAATCGTTTCCTGGAAAAACACCCCGAAATTCGACACATGGAGCAACCCTCTGAAACAAAAGGTTAGTCTGAGATATTTCACGTACAGGTTCGTTTGTTTATGTACTCTGTCGTTCATCCCTTGTCGTATCTATGAATGAAACCCTGACATGTTTTCCTCAATTAGTGTTACAGAATCAGCAATCAGTATTCGATTCAGCAGTGGAGAAGCTTCAGCGCTTAAAGGATTGTGGCAAGCAGCGGCCCAAGCCTCTCTGAAATTTGTTGACATGGTTGCCGTTGTTGTCATCACTAGGTAAAGTAGTATTTTATATAATTATAAATGATTAATATAGGGACATAGTCATTCATAAGTAATCAAAACGTCCGCAGTCCCGATTTCGAACCTCTCCACTGCTTAAATATTGAATAAAGATCATCAACAATGGCGGACGGTGACTTCCGGCATAAGAAGTCATCCTCGTTCTGTCAACGGCCTTGTCAACGAGGGCGGAGGAGCAGGCAGAGGTTCAGAGCACTCTCTTGCCCTTGGGGTGAGAAACTGCCCCTAAAAGTCAGAATAATCAGCAATTATCAACTGCATGAGGATGCAGAGGCACGGAATATGCATTGACAGACGTGTGGCCTGTAATTGAAAAAGTATCATGATAACCTCTCCATTGGCAGAAATTTTCGTACTAGTTCCCCTTCCTATTTCCGAGAGGTGACTCGCAAGGGGCAGGTGACCATGCGAAAAAGGATGAATAACAAACGAGAGGGCAACATTCTACAAATCAGCTGCGGAATGTCAGAAGTTTGAACACTTGAGGGAAGACAGAAAATCTGCAAAGGAATTGCTAATGCTCAGTCTAGATATAGTGGAGGTCAGTGAAGTGAAACGGAAAGAAGACAAGGATTCTGGTCAGATGAGTATACGGGGGAATACCAACAGCAGCAGACAATGGTATAACGTGAGTAGGATTCGTTATGAATAGGGAGGTAGGGGAGATAGTAAACAGCTGAGTGATAGAGATGTTCTCTTCAGAATCGAAGCAAACCAACACCAACAACGATAGTTCATGTCGCACGCAATGGACGAAGAGATACAGAAATGATATAAGAATACTGAATGTGTAATTCAGTGCGTAAAGGGAGATGAAAATATAATAGTTGCATGGGATTGCAACTGCGGTTGTGGCAGAAGCAGAGGAAGAAAGGATTAGGGGAGATTATGGTCTTGGTAGTGGGAATGAGAGAGGAGAAAGACTGAGTTCTGCTATAAATTTCGCATGATAAATCCGAATACTCTGTTGAAGAATCACAAGAGGAAGAGGTAAGGCCGGGAGATACAGGAGGATTTCGGACAGATAACATCAAGGTCAGTCAGAGATTCGTAATCAAATGCTGTATTGCAGGGATTACCCGGGGCAGATGTAGACCCAGATCACAATTTGGTAATGATGAAGAGTGAGCTCAAGTTTAAGAGGCTAGTGAGGAAGAATCAATGCGCAAAGAAGCGGGTACGGAAGTACTGTGGAATGGAGTGTGTAGCTTTGCTGAATATAAAATAATGATATACAACAAACAGATTTCTATTACCCGAAAAAAAATGAAACTTTCAATGACAAACTGTTGATAAAAAATTAAATTGTACCAAGTAATGAATAAACAATAAAATGTACGAAATAATGTTAAATGGAGACTCATAAAATCTGCCCAACAATAACCTGACTGCAGAATTACTATTCATCAAAACTACTAAAATGCTACGCAGACAAGCACAAAACTCTCACAAAACAGCACAAATCACGAAAATACAAATGATGAGATATACAAGAAACGTACAAAATTATTATATCTAAGTTAGCCCGCAAAGCAGCGTGTGCGCAATTTCTGTACAAAATGTTTATCCTAGCTTCACAATCGAGACAGTACATCGATCTGACTACAAATTCACGAAAAGTTCCCAAAATCTTGCATCCTATGCGAGAGTTCGTCATGTGTAACTTTCCTGAATAAAATTTTTTATTTGTTGTGAACTAAACGAGGACTGGTTTCCTATCTTAAACTTCGTGTGTCTGTGTATTGCTATTAGCTTCTACTATATTAACTAGAAAATGAAAACTGTAAACAAAAGAACCGATCATGGGGAATTTTTACTGTATCATTTAGTGAACAGCGGTGTAGTGCGTGACGTAACAATAAGTGACTTGCAATTTCAAAACATAAAACTAAATGAATAAAAACGGTTCATGAAATTACAAAATGAATTTTGAAAGAATAAGTAACCAAATATTTCTTTAAAAATGCTCAGCTAGGTTACAGTCGCAAACTGACTAAATAAAATTACAAACTCTAAATGCTGCACATCGCACTGTAAGAACAAAATTGTCTGCATATGAAATGAAACCTGAACTTGTTACTTAAACTGAACCTGATAGTAATTTTGAAAAGCAACAAGTATCAATGAATGATCTTACGACTGCTATGCTCTGCTTGTGATATAGAACTGCCCCAACTAATTTTTACGGCTTGTCTGTGGCAACAGAAACTCGGTACTGTTCGAAGCGATGAACGTAACAAGCAGAGTGCGCCAGTAAACTAGTTAAATGAAAGAGAACCATGCACAGTCCAATGCAAGGATGTGCTACAGTGCCAAAGTGATTGTGGTTCAATCAAAGTGTTCTGCAAAGTGCAGTGAAGTGACAAACACAATCGGAAAATAAAATTCGTGAGAAAAAAAGTGGTAGAATTAAAACTTACTAAATGACTGGAAATAAACTAACTTATAAAGAATTACGCCGTGAATACTAAACTCATTCTTTGACAATTATACTACACTTTTCAGTAATTACTTTTTATAACAAAAGTAACTCTAACATGAAATCAGTTATTGAAATGGTAAATGGGTGGTAAATCTATACGTTGTTTGCACAGGCCATGTGAATATATAACTTTATTTACTCTGGTGTCGACTATGAATCCAACCCGAACCAATAAAAATATCCCACTAATTTTCCATTTATCAGATACTTCATAAAATAATCTCAGCCAACCAGTATAACAACAACATTACATTTTTACCAAAACAAATTTTCATAATTCATCACCCTCTGTCTTTATCTCTATGCTCTGCAAACTGTTTCAGATCGTTCAGAAGCATGGTCAATATCTGACTTACTAGCTTCTCTTGGAAGGCTATAGCCACGACAATGCTACAAGCAACCAAAGATCGCATTGCTTGTACTCAGAATCTCTGTGGCGTAACATATCGACTGTGGGATTAAAATTCAAGGAGAAAGAATATTAGTCATAAGATTCGCTGTTGATGTTGCCATCCTCGGTGAAACTGAAGAAGAATTACAGGATCTGTCGAACAGAATAAATAGTTCTACCAGTATCAAACATAGGCATTAATTTGAGGAAGAAATATCTGGGAATGTACGTTTTGAGCACAACATTGAATGGTTGTGAAAAATTGACTGTGGGAAAATCGGAACAGAAGAGAATTGATGTATTTGCAATGTGGTGCTACAGAATAATGTTAAAAAGTATGTGGGCTGATAAGATAAGGAACGAGAAAGCTCTCAGCAGAATCAGCGGGGAAAGGAATATATGGAAAACTGACAAAAAGAAGGGACAGGATGACAGGACATCCGCTAAGACATTAGGGAACAACTCCCACGGTACTACAGTGAGCCGTAAAGGGTAAAAAAATTGGATATGTGCTGGCGTAAGACACACTCATGGCAGGTTTTAAGATCCCAATTCATTTTGTTGCAACATATCTCTCTGACATCACCAGCAGAATGTGGGAGCAGAATCGCCGAGTTAAGGTCGGGGAGTAAAGATAAATTTCTCACTGGTCTGTTGATTGGTATTGCTCACGTCAGGTTACGTCAGGAAATTGCATATGAATATCAATAATGCGAGTTTAATGCCATCCTAAATTAGTGATGATTAGTATTAACAATTGTCGAAGGCGAAAAAAAATTGTAAAGTTTCCAAGTTTGTGATTCCGGGTTGGTCTCAAAAGAAAACATGGAATTTTTTACTGGCATAAATATAAATAAAGGATTTTGTGTCGGAGCGGAAAAATCACCAAACTGATGGCGACAGATTTGTCGTACATGTTAGTACAAAAAAATTATCCAGATGGCAGAACATTTCGCTGATTAATCGCTGTTCAGACCAGTTGGGAGTATACTGCCCAAAATGGAACACATATTTATAAAATTCATGTCTCATATATGTCGTATATGCAGACAACAAATGCTTGGTGATACCGTGTGTAGGTAATGAAATTTGTGTGCTTTCTATGTGCACTACACTTAACAGCGACGAATATACAGAGTTTTTGCTGCAAGAAGGTGTGTATTGCATAGAACGGTTTACCAAACAGCTCTTTCTGATAACAGAGCCAATAAAGAATTACTTGCTGCTGAACACGTAGATAATTAATAGTGCCAGATGTTTTCCAGATCTGCAAGGGAGACTGAAAGGAAAGATTTGGAACACATAGATCACTGCCATTTTAAAGATTTCGTGGTGGCCCAGATGATAGCTGTAATTCACGGTTTCTATTGTGTTTCACCATCTGCCAAATTACGATGCAGACTTTATATTCATGGACCTCTCCGAATGAGTGAAGGAAACGACTAAAATAAATCTATGCCATTTTTCTATGATTGCGCCAAACATGGAAAAATATCAGAATGAGATTTTCACTCTGCAGCGGAGTGTGCGCTAATATGAAACTTCCTGGCAGATTAAAACTGTGTGCCCGACCGAGACTCGAACTCGGGACCTTTGCCTTTCGCGGGCAAGTGCTCTACCATTTTTTTTTTTTTTTTGTAGTCTCATTTTGTTCGTTTTCGTTCGTTGTATCTGCTCGGTGCGGACGTCGCAAGACACCCGTTTCAGTTCGTAGTTGATCCATTATCTCAGTTTTTTTTTTTATTACAGAGAGCGACTAACCCTCTGACCGAACACGCTGAGATGCCCTGCCGGCGCCATCTGAGCTACCGAAGCACGACTCACGGCCGGTACTCACAGCTTTACTTCTGCCAGTATCTCGTCTCCTAGCTTCCAAACTTTACAGAAGCTCTCCTGCGAACCTTGCAGAACTAGCACTCCTGAAAGAAAGGATATAGCGGAGACATGGCTTAGCCACAGCCTGCAGGATGTTTCCAGAATGAGATTTTAACTCTGCAGCGGAGTGTGCGCTGATATGAAACTTCCTGGCAGATTAAAACTGTGTGCTCGACCGAGACTCGAACTCGGGACCTTTGCCTTTCGCGGCCAAGTGCTTGTCCGCGAAAGGCAAAGGTCCCGAGTTCGAGTCTCGGTCGGGCACACAGTTTTAATCTGCCAGGAAGTTTCATGGAAAAATATATGTGTTCACTAAATCTGTCGTAGTGGGCTATTATAACAACATAAAACAACTCTGGTCTGCTCTCTAGAAAAATATCTTATATTTAAAGCCTGATTCCCTGAAAATAAAATACAGCAATTTAATTTAATTAACAGGAAACTTGTCTTGCGACAAAGTCAAACACATACAGCCGTCCTTATGATTTTATTTATTTATTTATTTTTTGTTGCAACCAGTTTCAGCTCTACAATGTGTCATCTTCAGGCTGTTGCTGATGCGGTACAGGTCGATATGATCCCTATATATATATCACATCAGTTGCCAGAATTACTGGATACGCAGATAGTTTGAAACTTACGTGTCAGCACTCCAACCATCAACTGTCAATTAAATGGAGTTGGCAGTTGATGGCTGCAGTGCTGACACGTAAGTTTCAGACTATCTGCGTATCCAGTAATGCTGGCAACTGATGTGGTGTATATAGGGATTATATCAACCCGTACCGCATCAGCAGGAGCCTGAAGATGACGCACTGAAGAGTTGAAACTGGAATAAAATCGTAAGGACGGCTTTTTCGCTAATTGAGACATTCAAAAGCTTGCTGACTGTTGACGCAACAATCGAAGAACAGGAATACCAAAGAGTGAACTAAGTGTGGACCTTTTTGAATGCAAGACATTAAGAGATTGCTCCAACTTATACAGGTTGTCCCAGGAGGAACGGTCAGTATTCAGGGATGTGTCAGGAACGATCATTCCAAGTAAAATGTTTCATCTTCAGTACTGTGAAGCACACCTCTTCAACTGAAGAAGTGCTCATAGCTCTTCAGTTAAGCATTTCAGAGTCCATGTCACTAGCATTTTTGGTTCGAATGTTCCCATTTTTCCAGAGGCAGCCTACATAGAAAACGAAACAATTGTTGCATAAATGATGGAAAAAGAAGAAAGAAAAACAAGAAACTAAGAAGGAAAATAGGAAAAGGGATATAAATGAACAGTGGGAAAAAAGACGTAAAGAAAACAAAGTAGCAATAGCAATCCAAATTAACTTGCGAAGTGTGGGAACTGAGAACAGGCATCGAGTTTAATATTATTCAACGAGACTCTGTACTACACAACACGCCTGGTTAACTTTCAGCTCATTGCTTCTGTGTACGTTAGACCAGTGGCCGTCAAACGTTTCTGCTCAAGAGCCAGTACTCACCTTGTGGTGCGGCACCTCGTGCTGCGTATGTACTGCACTTACACTGGTATGCAAAACTTAAGGACAAAAATACTTTTAACATTTTGTGACAGTGGCAAGGAACACAGCTCTACGAAACTTGGACCATACGTAGAAATAACTTCTACAGTACAGTACAGTCAGTACAGTACAGAAGGTAACCGAAAGGAATACGCACTGAGAGGAACAGAAATAACACTTACATTGGAAGACAATAATTATGCTGAAGATATCGCAATCTGTGATGGTACCCTGAACAGTACAGAATGTGAGACATGGTTCTTAACAGAGTGTGTGATCACCACTGACGGTAATACATGCTCTGCAACGTGATCCCTTGCTGGCCACGGGGTTGGTAAGATGTTCTTGTGGTAGGACGTTCCATTCCTCTAACAGTGCTGTTGACAAGAGTCGGATGGTCGTTAGAGAATGTGGACGTGCTGCAGCTCCTCCTCAAAGGACCTCACACATGATCGACGTGACTTGAGCCGGGGAAATGTCAGGCCATTCATTTCTCAAGAGCTCTTCCTTTGGCACTCTTAAATTTGGTCGCGTATTGTCGTCCACAAAAATTAAGGCAGGACCAAATGCACCCCAGGAAAGATGCACGTGGTGAAGGCGTACAGTGTTACATAGTGTTGTCCGATAAGTGTACCGCGTTCAAAGACTTACACTTCAATATGTCTATGCATCTATAATTGCTACTCAGGCAATCGTCGATTGTCCAACACCGCAAACGGTGTCGCCGATATCTGGATCTGAAAGGAACACAATGTGCTGTTCGCCGGGCAAAGAGACCATCCCCCCATGGAGTCCCCGTGCAATTGTGTAGCGTGAGGTTGCGTGCCTTGCAGTCCTGTTAAATGTGATTGCAACTGCACCCGCTGTTTTTGTGTGGGTGCCATCTTGTCTGTTGCACACTGTATCTATCATCTACTGCTAAGCCGTGCGGGATTAGCCGAGCGGTCTAGGGCGCTGCAGTCACGGAATGTGCGGCTGGTCCCGGCCGTGGTTAGAGTCCTCCCTCGGGCATGGATGTGTGTGTTCGTGCTTAGGATAATTTAGGTTCAGTAGTGTGTAAGATTAGGGACTGATGACCTTAGCAGTTAAGTTCCATAAGATTTCACACAAATTTGAACATTTCTACTGCTATATTTGTCTATGGTCGATCACCTCCTCTCTGTCGGACCCCAGAGTCAGTGATCCGGAACGCTCCCTATGCACGTGAAACAATGCTATGAGAAATAACAACACTCGTCACACTTCATCGTTCTTGCAGATTTCTGATGATTCTTCCCCCTGCAAAATCATCCAGATACTTGGGCCATGTTTTAATGAAGAACGAGACCACAGTAATACTTTATGATGGACACCAAATGTCTTTTCCCATTCCGTCAACTCATGTATCTTGGGGGGTTAGCCCCATGCACTGACCAGATTTCTGTGAACGACTGGGAGACCTCTCGCAACATTCTCTCGCACTTTTATTCATTTCCAGAGGGTTGCCAGTATGTTATATTACTTTATCTATCTCGTCCTTAAGATTTGCAGAGCGGTGTATTATCAGTTTGTAACCTACGTAAGTTAGTAATTTATGATCCTCCTTTCACAAGCTGCGACGTAATCGCGAATTAAACAGTGACTCGAATATAGAATAAAATTCTTTTACTTTAGTCTGTGGTCACAAATTTTTTGCTAATGTATTTGTGCTTTTCACAAATTTTACTGCAGATCTGAAGATGGTCATTATAAACCAAAACCGGTAGTCTGATGACAAAACATTTGTGACCATAGACGTAAAGTAAAGGTAATAATCATTCTCCAATACACTAGCTATAATAATGGCACGATCAGTTGGGCGCCGATTCCCAAATACTGATGGATAAAAGTCGTCGAAACATTTCGTGTCGATTGTTTTCTGTTTCAGATTGCTTCCACCACAGCGACCCCAAACGAAGTGTTACGTTGTCTGTGTGATCCGATGGCTAACTGACTTCTAACGGTAATTGCACTTAAATTTAAATTAATTATGTAGCATGAGACACGACCACAAATATTTACTCAATGTTTTGAATGTCTTTTTGTTTCCTACTCGCTGCGTTGTATTTCAACAGCCATATATTAATTTCATATCCCTCGCTAGGAGATTAGGAAATGAGACACTTAAAGTAGTAACGGAGTTTTGCTATTTGGGGAGCAAAATAACTGATGATGGTCGAAGTAGAGAGGATATAAAATGTAGACTAGCAATGGCAAGGAAAGCGTTTCTGAAGAAGAGAAATTTGTTAACATCGAGTATAGATTTATGTGTCAGGAAGTCATTTCTGAAAGTATTTGTATGGAGTGTAGCCATGTATGGAAGTGAAACATGGACGGTAAATAGTTTGGACAAGAAGAGAATAGAAGCTTTCGAAATGTGGTGCTACAGAAGAATGCTGAAGATTAGACGGGTAGATCACATAACTAATGAGGAAGTATTGAATAGGATTGGGGAGAAGAGAAGTTTGTGGCACAACTTGACTAGAAGAAGGGATCGGTTGGTAGGACATGTTCTGAGGCATCAAGGGATCACCAATTTAGTATTGGAGGGCAGCGTGGAGGGTAAAAATCGTAGGGGGAGACCAAGAGATGAATACACTAAGCAGATTCAGAAGGATGTAGGTTGCGGTAGGTACTGGGAGATGAAGAAGCTTGCACAGGATAGAATAGCATGGAGAGCTGCATCAAACCAGTCTCAGGACTGAAGACCACAACAACAACCAACATCCCTCGCTAGGAGTATGTACCATATTTGTACATGACTGTCTGTATAACATACATTTACAAATTCGTGTTACTTCCGTGTTAAAATTTATACCGTAACACAGTGCACAGTACGAGTCAAGCACGGCTTTGTGTTGTCGGCATTGAAAGACAAACAATAAAACGTATCTCCTCTCAGATCGTCTAATCCCTCAGCGGCCTCGCAAACCCTCTACCCCTGAGTAATGGTTCAAATGGCTCTGAGCACTATGCGACTTAACTTCTGAGATCATCTGTCGCCTAGAACTTAGAACTAATTAAACCTAACTAACGTAGGGACATCACACACATCCATGCCAGAGGCAGAATTCGAACCTGCGACCGTAGTGGTTGCTCGGTTCCAGACTGTAGCGCCTAGAACCGCACGGCCACTTCGGCCGGCTACCCCTGGGCAAACCAGATCAACTACCTAATGGCTGAATTCAATAAAGTCAATTCAAATTTAGCAAATCTTAAAATATTACTATTGCTTTATTTTTCTTTCTTTCTGAGCAGAACAATTTCACTTTTAAGAAGCTCTTAAGTTTAGATGACAGTTTCCGTATTTGACTGCTAGTTGCTAAATGCATATTACCGAATTATTAAATACCGCTGAGAACCGCATTAGCCGATTCCCAATTTGTTACTCTCTACTGTTCTCATGATACACATTTCAGTTCTACGTATTATTCTGTGTCAACCATAGAGTGAAAACTCTTTTTGGTCATTTCTGAGTCTTTGTGAGAAAAAGAAAATGTCCTGATACAACCGGTATTTAAGAGACGATATTACCTTATGTAGTGTCACAGTTCTGTATGGTACCGGTACTAACCACATTCATGTCCCAGTTTTAAACATAACCTAAGTTCACACAAGGAGGGCAACACCAATGATTGCGTTATTACCTGTTTCTCATTCACAAATTAATTCTTTGACTCCGTGCAGGAAGTACAAGTTAAGCAATACTGAACATAGCGTCTGAATTCTAAAGCTCCTGTTAAATTTTTCTGTGTTCTTGGTATCAACCTTCTACAAAATATTATATTCCTTAAGATCTGTTTATACACTGACATACTTCAAAGCATATGTGTCATCATCACAAGGCTTAGGTTTGTTTCTTTCGATCATTTATCTAACATAATGGTGTGTTTCAAAATATTTACGGCACAAGAACAGGTCTTGAGTTTAGCCATTTGTATGCAATTGCTGCTGTATTGTTCGATTTTTTTTTCATCCTGTAACTTGATATCATTCTTTCTGTGTGTCGCGTATTATTTTTCTGCATTCATTTGTCATTGCAATCCAAAGAAAAGCGATACCAGTGAAACGATGAAAGTTGTGATGACAATATTGTATAATAACATCAAACAACATACTGAAGACCCAAAAATTGTTAAAGCATGACCTAGCGTCAGGTCACAAGATCTTTAATACTAAGCCAGCTTGTTAAATATAACTCATCGAGAAATAGGACGTTGAATTATATTAGTGTATCAAAGAAAAGGAAAAAGCAGTTCGGTGTTTTGAATAAGTCAAGAGTCTAAAACACATGGCTACTTCTCTGATTTTCTTAATAAGTATTAATATTACATGATGTAGTACGTTTCTTGCCCTGCTTCGTTTATGAGGAAGTCGTAGATCACCCTCACAGTAATTTATACCTACGCCCATCGTAAATCTAACATCTTATTTCGCCGTCCATTATCATAGACATTCATGGGGTCACAAGACACATAAAGCCACAATCTTTAGTTTTTATATGTCTATTCATTTGTAATCACCAGCGATTGTTTTATTTAACTTATTACGAAGCCTAAATTGATCTTCATTAAAATACATCTTGTTGTGTAAAAATATTTAAGTGCCAGACCGGGATTCTGGCATACAGCTCATCGTCAGTCGCATCTGATTCAGCAGACAGACAAATAAATGTGCACATATCGATGTCTGCACCAAAAGGACATTCTGTGTACCTTACAGTAGTAAAGTAATGTTACTTACACATTGTATGCGTCTGTATCAAAAGACGTGTGAGTCGAGTATGAAATCTCTATGATGTTAAAATTGATGTAGATCTGGAAAACGTAGAAGCCAAGGATATATAAAATCTGATTTAAGCATGTCTTCGTGATGACGATAGGGTGCATTACTTGTCTCACCTTTGTGCTACACAAGTTATCGTGTGTACATGCTACAGTTGTCAAACACTAAACGGCCGCACTTCTTGTTCGTATTGGACACTACAGTCACGGGTTGAAAACATGGAATCGCTTTCCAGAGCAAAGAGTCTTATATTACAGCTGTCTTGTTATTTCTGAGATCATACCTAGCTGCATATTGACATGCACTCTCCATCCACCGTATATTGAACACCGCACTAGAACAAGTAGTATATAAGGGTATAACATGTAAAGTATATAAAGTTAGAACATATAAAGACCTAAAACTGATGTTAACCGTTACGAACAACGCTTTGAGACAGGTGAGTGTATTGCATCAAAGTATGTGTCAACCATGCAATGATGTTGTCAACTCAGACCTGGATCTAAGGGAGAAATTACATATCTTGTCAAGTTTAGTCAGTTTTACACGCAGGAAAAAGGAAAAAAACTCTAATCAAAAGCTATTCGGTTAAAACACTGTTAAAATTCTGTATTACGTGTTATTTTGTAACTCGGATTGTACACTAAGGACGTTGTCTAGATGTTTCGTTGTAAGTATACATCTCTATTCCTAATAGGAATCGATTCAGTAACATTAACGTATATTTTAAACTAAGTTTCGAAGTTTCTCCCAGTTTGCCTAATGTAAAACTTACCACACTCTCTGCATATTATTTTATATATTCCGACAATGTTATACGCTTGACTCTTATCTACGTTGTGTAAACACATGGTCCTACAGTGTTCTCTTTCCTGAAGACAAGTTCTAACCTAGTTTTCTGAACAAAAATAATTAACCTTTTCAGAAATGTGGTAGAAGTATAAACCAATTTTTTCTTTTGCTCACTGATTTCTAATGTAGTCTGATTTACTTTCCTCTGTTCTTTCTCTTTCTTGGCGCATAATTTCGTACCTAGTGTTCGGTCAAAGCCACTGTTAGATGCTACGTTTTTCAGTGTCTGTAATTTAGTATTAATATTCTCCTCGCGTAAAGGATATCTGATTCCCCTATCAGTTGCTGAGCGAAAATAAACTTCTCCATGGGACGGTAGAATTTTCAGTCAACTCTCTAAAACAATTTTTTTCTACAAAAGCTTTAGTGCCTACTTTAAATATTTGAAGTATTACAATTCGATTCCAAAACGATTTGGCTGCATTTGAATTACAATTATGTCTAAGAAACATTTGAAGCGTGGACAGTGCGAACGACGGTGGCACTCTGACAGCTGCCAACGTGGTCAAGATGGTACTTCTCTAGCAGAGACTGCAGCTGATACACCACTGACAATATGCTCTGGCAAGACACAAAATGCAAATGAAAGTTTGCATAGTACCATTTGGTCCAAGTGTCCCAAAGAAAAAAGAAGAGTCACGAAGATAGTTTTGGGTGTTGTAGAAGCCGTTTCTCAGTTCGGTAGAGGACATTTGAGAAAAGCAAAAGTCCCAGCGCTCCTTTATCACCCTCCTATAAGAACGTCTTCTTACACAGGGTGTGTCATAATTTATGGCGTAACCGCATTCAGTTGAAAGACATTGTACTAGACGCAAATAAGTCTCAGTAAACATAGGGTCGAAAATGCATACCTTGAGAGCTACGAGCAACTTTTCATTTTCGATACTGTGAACAAATCTCTTCTACTTCAAGATCTTTGCTTTCCGTATTTTCTGAAATGGTAGTACGGACAAAAATTAAAAAAAATGTCCAGCAAACATGTGCTCTAAAACGCATACCTTAAAAGTTACGAGCACTTGATCATTAGAAGTGTTGTATTTCAAAGTAGCAAAGATGAACAAGTGCTCAGAGCTCTTAAGGAATGCATTTTAGAGCACATGTTTACTGGCCTTTTTTTGTTATTTTGGTCCATACTGCCACTTCCCAAAATATGGAAAGCAAACAACTTGCAGTAGATGAGATTTGTTTCACAGTATCGAAGATGAAAAGTGTCTTGTAGCTCTTAAGGTACGCATTTTCGACCCTACATTTACTGAGACTTATTTGTTTATAGTATTGTGTACTTTCAACTGTATGTGCTTACGCCATTAATTATGATACACCCTGTACAGAGGTCAATGACGGATCAAGCAGTCTACAAGACGCTGCCATAACTAGGAAAAACTCAAGAAAAATGCTATCCTGCTCTTGAAATTAGAAGAAGAATCCTTACAGGAGCTGGAAGAGTAAACGTTTGATGCAGGTGAATTTTAGTGGGTATGTGACTTGTAATAGCATTCAGTTTTAGAATTCCGAGCCTACCGATCGGTAAAAACGTAATCTCTATACGATCGCTTTGTTGTCTGTCACTCAGTTTGTCTGTCTGTCTGTCTGTCTGTCCGACTGTTAAGAACCACTTTGCTCAGGAATGGGTAGACGTATCAAGTTCAAATTTAAGTCGTATATCAAGGCCTATTGTCCCGTGGCGGCGTAAAATTTTTAATCTTCTAAGTCAACGCAGTCAAAAGATACGTCTCTTTCTTTACGTCACATATTTTGATACACGAAAATCACTCACCAAACCTGTTGGATACTTCCTGTTGAGCTAGAACCATGAAATTTGGCAAAAAGCAAGGTTTCACACAAAAAATAAACAAAAAACCGAAAATTGTTAATCTGTAATTATATCACACAAAAAATGTTTTTTGTTATTTTTCAACCATCTGCCTGTCTCTTCGTCTGTTAAGATCCGTTTTTCTCTGGAGCCGGTAGCTGTATCAAATTCAAATTTATGTCACATACTAAGGTTTATGGATGGCTTGGCCGTGTAACAGATTTCAGCTTTTAACACAATGCGATGAAAAGAATCGGCCATTTATCTGACATATTTTGAAACTCGCAAACTCACTCATCATAACTTATAGGGTACCTCCCGTTGACATAGAATAATGGAATTCATCACCAAGCAAGGTTTCACAGTAAAAGAAAAAGACGAAATTTGTAATTATGTCACACGGAAATAATATTTTTGTTCACTTATTATCCGTCTGTATGCCCGTCGTTTAAGTCTCCTTTTTCTCTGGAACAAGTGGGCGTATCAAATTCAGATTTGTGTCACGCATTAATGTCTTCGGCCCGTTGGCGGTGTAAAAAATGTAAAATTTAAAATTAATGCAATCAAAGGATTCGGTCATTTATGCCATGTATTTTGACACTCGTAAAGTTACTCATCAAAACTTATAGCATGGTTTAACAATTCAACTAAAGAAAAAATCTGAAACTTGTTAAACTGTAATTATGTCATGTAAAAGATGTCTTTTCGCCACGTGAATAAACATTGCATTCACCATCCTTCAAAAGCATAATAACGAATATTACTGCTTGCAAACATACAATGACTTTGTAGTCATGTTTTAGGAAATAAATAAAAATGTTTTATCAAGTATTCTCACTATACATATATAAACTGTAGTCCCCTGCCTGCTGCATTTTTTTTTGTATGTCCCCAGTTGTCTGAGAAACTACTGTAGACATTTTGATAAGGTCTTGGAATAACTGGAGCCAATATATTGCCAATAACGATATCGATAACAGACAAAATTCGTCGAGATTCTCGATTCCCAGCATGGGTGAACTACATGTATACATTTTTTAGTTTCTACGGAATCCTCAGTGTGCAAGTCCTACTCACACTTGTAAAATTTTTTACCAAAATTTTATAATCGACTTTCCTCTAAGTTTGTTTTTCTAAGTTCAGTGGCAAATTCATATTCCAAGCATTAGCTAAGCGCAATGAATTTTTTGTAAGAGGTACTCTTGAGATATTTCCATACTCCTACGCATTAATATGATCGAAAATATAGTTTATTTAGTTTATTGTGACCACTAAGAACCATGGACCTTGCCGTTGGTGGGGAGGCTTGCGTGCCTCAACGATACAGATAGCCGTACCGCAGGTGCAGCCACAACGGAGGGGTATCTGTTGAGAGGCCAGACAAACGTGTGGTTTCTGAAGAGGGGAAGCAGCTATTTCAGTAGTTGCAGGGTCAACAGTCTGGATGGTCGACTGATCTGGCCTTGTAACACTAACCAAAACGGCCTTTCTGTGCTGGTACTGCGAACGGCTGAAAGCAAGGGGAAACTACAGCCGTAATTTTTCCCGAGGGCATGCAGCTTTACTGTATGCTTTAATGATGATGGCATCCTCTTGGGTACAATATTCCGGAGGTAAAACAGTCCCCCATTCGAATCTCCCGGCGGGGACTACTCAGGAGGACGTCGTTATCAGGAGAAAGAAAACTGGCGTTCTACGGATCGGAGCGTGGAATGTCAGATCCCTTAATCGAGCAGGTAGGTTAGAAAATTTAAAAAGGGAAATGGATAGGTTAAAGTTAGAAATAGTAGGAATTCGTGAAGTTCGGTGGCAGGAGGAACAAGATTTTTGGTCAGGTGAATACAGCGTTATAAACACAAAATGAAATAGGGGTAATGCAGGAGTATGTTTAATAATGAATAAAAAATAGGAGTGTGGGTAAGCTACTACAAACAGCATAGTGAACGCATTATTGTGGCCAAGATAGACACGAAGCCCACGCGTACTACAGTAGTACAAGTTTATATGTCAACTAGCTCTGCAGATGACGAAGAAATTGAAGAAATGTATGATGAAATAAAAGAAATTATTCAGATAGTGAAGGGAGCCGAAAATTTAATAGTCATTGGTGACTGGAATTCGGTAGGAGGAAAAGGGAGAGAAGGAAACGTAGTAGGTGAAAATGGATTGGGGCTAAGTAATGAAAGAGTATGCCGCCTGACAGAATTTTGCACAGATCACAACTTAATTATAGCTAACGCTTGGTTCAAGAATCATAAAGGAAGGTTGTATACATGGAAGAAGCCTGGAGATACTGACAGGTTTCAGATAGATTATATAATGGTAAGACAGAGATTTAGAAACCAGGTTTTAAATTGTAAGACATTTCCAGGGGCAGATGTGGAATCTGATCACAATATATTGGTTATGAACTGTAGTTTAAAACTGAAGAAACTGAAAAAAGGTGGGAATTTAAGGAGATGGGTCCTGGATAAACTGACTATACCAGAGGTTTTACAGAGTGTTAGGGAGAGCATAAGGGAACAATTGACAGGAATGGCGGAAAGAAATACAGTAGAAGAAGAATGGGTAGCTTTGAGGGATGAAATAGTGAAGGCAGCAGAAGATCAAGTAGGTAGGAAGACGAGGGCTAGTAGAAAACTTTGGGTAACAGAAGAAATATTGAATTTAATTGATGAAAGGAGAAAATATAAAAATGCAGTAAATGAAGCAGGCAAAAAGGAATACAAACGTCTCATAAATGAGATCGACAGGAAGTGCAAAATGGCTGAGGCGGGATGTAAGGATGTGGAGGCTTATCTCACTAGGGGGAGATACTGCCTACAGGAAAATTAAAGAGACCTTTGGGGAAAAGAGAACCACTTGTATGAATATCAAGAGCTCAAATGGAAACCCAGTTCTAAGCAAAGAAGGGAAAGCAGAAAGGTGGAAGGAGCATATAGAGGGTCTATACAAGGGAAATGAACTTGAGGACAATATTATGGAAATGGAAGAGGATGTAGATGAAGATTAAATGGGAGATACGATACTGCGTGAAGAGTTTGACAGAGCACTGAAGGACCTGAGTCGAAACAAGGTCACGGGAATAGACAACATTCCATTAGTGCTACTGACGGCCTTAGGAGAGCCAGTCTTGACCAAACCGTACCATTTGGTGAGCAAGATGTATGAGACAGGCGAAATACCCTCAGACTTCAAGAAGAATATAATAATTCCAATTCCAAATAAAGCACGTGCTGACAGATGTGCAAATTTCCAAACAATCAGATTAATAAGTCACGGATGCAAAATACTAACGCGAATTCTCTACATACGAATGGAAAAACTGGTAGAAGCCGACCTCGGGGAAGATCAGTTTGGATTCCGTAGAAATATTGGAACACGTGAGGCAAATACTGACCCTACGACTTATCTTAGAAGCTAGATTAAGGAAAAGAAAACCTACGTATATAGCATTTGTAGACTTAGAGAAAGCTTTTGACAATGTTGTTTGGAATACTCTCTTTCAAACTCTGAAGGTGGCGGGGGTGAAATGCGGGGAGCGAAAGGCTATTTACAATTTGTACAGAAACCAGATGGCAGTTATAAGAGTCGAGGGGCGTGAAAGAGAAGCAGTGGTTGGGAAGGTAAGTGAGATAGGGTTGTAGCCTATCCCCGATGTTATTCAATCAGTATATTGAGCAAGTATTGAAGGAAACAAAAGAAAAATTCAGAGTAGGTATTAAAATCCATGGAGAAGAAATAAAAACTTTGAGGTTCGCCGATGACATTGTAATTCTGTCAGAGACAGAGACAGGACTTGGAAGAGCAGTTGAACGGAATGGACAGTGTCATGAAAGGAGGGTATAAGATGAACATCAACAAAAGCAAAACGAAGATAATGGAATGTAGTCGAATTAGGTCGGGTGATGCTGAGGGAATTAGATTAGAAAATGAGACAAAGTAGTAAAGGAGTTTTGCTATTTGGGGAGCAAAATAACTGATGATGGTCGAAGTAAAGAGGATATCAAATGTAGTCTGCCAATGGCTAGGAAAGCGTTTCTGAAGAAGAGAGATTTGTTAACATCGAGTATAGATTTAAGTGTCAGGAAGTCGTAGCCATGTATGGAAGTGAATCATGGACGATAAATAGTTTGGACAAGAAGAGAATAGAAGCTTTCGAAATGTGGTGCTACAGAAGAATGCTGAAGATTAGATGGGTAGATCAGATAACTAATGAGGAGGTATTGAATAGGATTGGAGAGAAGAGAAGTTTGTGGCACAACTTGACTAGAAGAAGGGATCGGATGGTAGGACATGTTCTGAGGCATCAAGAGATTACAAATTTAGTATTGGAGGGCAGCGTGGAGGGTAAAAATTGTAGAGGGGGACCAAGAGATGAATACACTAAACAGATTCAGAAGGATGTAGGTTGCAGTAGGTACTATGAGATGAAGAAGCTTGCACAGGATAGAGTAGCATGGAGAGCTGCATCAAAGCAGTCTCAGGACTGAAGACCACAACAACAACAACATGTACCGATAAGTATAGAATATTTAGATTTGAAACTTAAAAAATGCTGTTAGTAAATAAATGATAATTCTTATAAAATGAATGGTTAGAGTCGTTGAACCGCGTCTTACGAATATATCCGAAAATCTGGAATGTAATATTTGAGATCTGAGTACCAAATGCTAATTTCAAAAATACCATTAAAATCTTATTAGAAGCTGTAAACTCAAAAAAGAATGAAGCTCTTTGCTTCAAAGCTTGAGTAGTGATACACCTTCATGTGATACAAATGATTCGTTTGAAAACGACAGAGTGGAAGAAAAATTAAATTTTTGGGTGGAGTCTCACCTCAGCATGCAACTGTAAATAATTAGGCTCCATAACATTCATTAAATTAATTAAATTTTCATCCTTCCTCGTGTTTATCAGTAGCTAGATTTAACGCACCCCATATAGTTCTTTATCGCTCAACAAATATTGGTACTCGTAGCTTAATGAAGTGCGTATTCAAAGTTAACATCTAAAATTAGACAGTTGGCTTGAGAAATGTGAAAGTTTCTCAGAAAATCATAGATTTGATACACGTGGAATGAAAACAAGGCAACATAACGAACACATCGGATAATGCTTCGACGCCCAGAACAATAGCAGTAGTATTGAAGTACCATGCTTGTGAACACGTAAACTTACGTTTAAACTCAGAATCTACGGTAGATGGCACAACAGCGAAATATAACATTGGCAGAACATCGTTTTAAAAAGCCCACCGTGTTTATGACAGGGGATGCCGAAGGAAGCGTTGTGGCGAAAGACACCAGACGGCTGCTCAAATTAGCACAAGCTGTGCGGTTATCGGTGGTCGATTTCGCGCTGGATATTGGATTGTCACTTCCGGGTGGGGTTTCCCCCTTTTAGTTGAGAGGTGGCGACCAGTGCGTTTGACAGCAGCAACGTAACAGTTTATCGACTCTCTGTGCATTTCTCTCTTTTCGAGGTAGCGTGTGTATGGCATCCGAGTACCGAGTATCCGTAAAAAAGCAAAAATTCAGGAATCATAAACAGCTATGGAGCTGCAAATCGGCGAGCCATAAGTGATGCAACTGCACATACTGTGTAGTACTACCCACGCGTTTCAAAGCCATCTGTGTTCATTTCGAATAATTGCAGTGCTTCTGGTGCGGGAATTCATCAGTGTGGAAATCATACAAGGCCAACAACTCTCAACAGCTAATTTAGTGACCACTGGTGACTGTGTTGTACGTCGGGCATCGGATTGTACAGTGTGTAGCTATAATACGTGCGCCATCATAATCTGGAGCTCATTATTCATGACCTAAATAAGACCCACGAAGAGAGATATTGGAAAAGAAATAAAATGTACATCTGCAAATAACAAATATAATAGTGTGTTTGGAGGTAATTTGGTCGAGAATTTTATAAAAAAAAAACTGTAACGCTGGCAGTAACGTTGAAACATCCGCCGCCATTTGTTGACGTGTTGCTGCTCGAGATCTTCGGACAACGGTCATTTAGTGGTATTTCTGTGGCTGTGCCAGTGCAAATGGATATCGTCTTTCGGCGTCGCTACAGGGTAATATGAGCAACACAAAAAACCACCGACGTTGAAATTGGCAAATCACTTAGCCTCAGTACATTATCCGTACGTGGGAAATGCACATAAATAACAGAAGCACATTTCATCGAGGAGAAACTAAGATTTTGACCAAACTACATCATAGTCCGTCTTTTATGTTTTTTCTTTGTTTATCTAAATGCTATATAAAGACTCGCTGGGGCATATCGATTCCATTTTATCCGCAACACATCATCGAACTGTTGCGTGGATAACTACGAGCTAGTTCATGTGGAATGGAGAAGTCCACGAACAGTTGGATAGGTTGCCAGTAATAGTAAATACCTCTGTGATTTCTTAAGGCCTCCTTTACCGCGTTAAATTTACTGGGAGACAGTAAAGGATCAACCACTAACCTTTCCTGACGAGCTGGTTGTGGGGAATGGTGAGAACTTAAGCAACTGCATCTAGCGGATTCGGAACATACGGAGAGGCACATCCACATTCAAACCATCACCCGAACCAGGAAAGTTGAATGATTAGTACGCTCATAGTGCTTGCGAGACGAATGCTCATCAGTGAGTCGCAGCACTTCAGAGGTGGTCTGCAACACCTGGAGTTCATTCTGAGAAACTATGAATACGCCACCAGGGACATAAGAAGCATAATGTAATCAGATAGAAACTGAAGTGAGACGTCAGTACCACGCATCCCAAAGATGGTCAGAATCGGCCATGTACAGCGTGTCCCATTTATCTTGACCACCCTAAATAACTGTTTGTCCAGATGCAAATTACAAAAAGTTTCAAGCAAATGTTCTTTAGCCATCAGGAGGACATCAATCAGCATGATTGCGTTCGTTGTAGCTTTGTTTTTTACAAAGATGTGAGCAGCAGTATGACATTTTTAAATGGCACCCCGTTTTTTTATTCGGAAATTCATTTCCTCACCTAAAGACCTATTGAAAAATGTATCACAGTGTACCACTCACTGAAACACAACCTTTTTAATTACATACCACAACATTGACTTTCAGCCTGGGATCACAATCTCGTCCACTTGCTGGAGTTGTCAGAAAAAAATATGAAAACCGAGTGAAAAATTAGCACAAAATTGACTTGGACTCTCCTGTACCATTTCCCAGGAGTAGAACATTCGATGGTGCTCAAAGTGGGGACCCTGGAAACCGATACACTGGTGCATTCGTTGAATGAAAGAATTATTTACTGCTTCCAGTGTTGCCTGCTGAAGACAATTACAAGCAAGCACGATACGTTCTTGCATGTCCTCTGGAGTTTTTGGAATGTCGCGATAGACTACGTCTTTAATTTATCCCCAATGAAAAAAGCCCAGAGGATTTAAATCAGGAGACCTAGTGGGCCAAGTAACTGTCCCTCTCGACCAATCCATCAGGCCGTGCATCAGTCCATGTTAATGTCTGTTTAGAATCATACAATGACTTCGAAGTCGCGGCAGAAAGACGAAATGCTCGGAAGTGTGCAAAAGCGTGTTAGAAAACACTGTTTGAACAAAGGCCAGAGGCAGCTTCTCATTCACTTAGAGTATGGGTGATCACACTTTAAAGGGGTCTCTCCAGTGTGTGTATATTTAATATGATCTTGTTCATATAGGCATCTGTAATTTGAGGTGTTGGATTTGGTGAGCTGTTAGGAATTCTTGGATGGTTGCACTCTGAGTTATTCGGGGGGAGTATTGTGAATTACGTTTGTCAGCGCTGGAGGTGAATCGCATTGGTACCTTCGTGACTTTTTCACTGTTTGATGGTTGAGGATGAAGATGACAGTGTATTGAGGATCTGTTGTACTTGAACCTAGTTTGAGGCATACAACGATGCGCGCATTTCCGGCGAATGGTCAAAGCAAGGTCCTGTTGTAGTAACTGAGATCGCTTTGTTTATACACAGGTTGCGGAAGGTAATAGATATGACTTTCTCCAAAACAAATTGCAGAGATCAGATGGGTGAAGATAAATACATACTCATCTATTCTTAGAAGGGAGAATGCTTTTTTATTATTAAGTGAGTTTTGGCAGGAGTGAATATGGTTTTATATATGCGAGTGGAAATTGTAAGCGAAGGGTGAATGACGTCGGGTTCGCTGGCTGGGGGAGACACTGTTTACATGTCCTGTTGTAGATGCAAGGGGGAGATAGAGTTCTGCGCCATTCAGGAATCCATTTGTGCATTGTATGTCGTTAGAGAATAGCTGGAGAGCAGGTATAGGGAGAGCCCACTTCAGCATTCTGGTCCTGGGGCTGAGTGGACGGCTGTTTAGATGGACAGCTATGTGGCTTTGACATGCCGCCGCCGGCGCCCGAACACTCGCTTTGTAAGGGGCTATGGGATTTGTTTGAGCATTTAGTACTTAATCAAAATATCCACGTGTGTACTGCCGGTCTACAGTGTCCAACGGGCACAATATTTCGGCTATGATACATGTCGCCATCATCAGGTGAACTGACGGATTGAGCTCCTGTGAACGTGCTGGTACGGAGATATGTACGCTATGGCTGCTCAGGGGGAACTGGGTTCAGTCGCGGCGGCGGCCGATTTAAATACCCTCCGCCCGCGGCGCACTCCCTATTCCGTCCGCGCCCCGCGCCACGGTCGCGTGGTGGAACAGATTGCGACGGCGTCTGAGGTGACGTCGGTGTGATGGCTCTGTCTGCCTTGGTCGTCACAACTATACGTTTACTCGATTTACTCTTGATTAACCCAGTCGCTGGTTCCCAAGCCTCGCTAAGATTATAGCCACAGTCACAGTTTATGAGGTCGTGATTGGTGCGAATTTCGATGGCCTCTCTAACAACGCTGTCCCAGTATCTCGACGTCTGTACCAGAATCCTCGTGCGTTCATACTCCATAGCGTGATTATCCGACAAACAATGTTCAGCGACTGCCGACTTGCTCGGATACATCAGTCGAGTGTGCCTCTGCTGTTCACGGCATCGACCCTCGACGGCACACATCGTCTGACCAATATACGACATTGACACGGAACCTGGTACACGCCAGCCTTAGTCAAACTGAGGTCATCCTTGGTGCTCCCCACCAGTGCATGAGTTTTATTCGGAGGACGAAACGCAGTTCTGACCCGGTGTTTCTTCAAAATGCGGGCGATTTTCCCCGAGATTTCACCTGTATATGGAATAAACGCAGTGCCTACCTCCTCCCTCATGATTTCATCTACCTCCACAAGTTGTGCTGTAGTGGTTGGGCGGAGAGCACGTTGAATCTGCCACTCTGAGTACCCATTTTTTCGAAATACAGTTCTCAGATGTTCCAATTCCTGAGGTAGACTCTCTCTGTCAGAGATAGTGTGCGCCCTATGTATTAGAGTTTAAAGTACCCCATTCCTCTGTGAAGGGTGGTGGCAGCTGTCTGCGTGCAAATACAGATCAGTGTGCATTGTCTTCCGATACACCCGATGACCAAAGGTGCCGTCAGCCCTTCTCTAGACCAAGACGTCAAGGAAAAGTAATTTACCCTCCGTTTCAGTCTCCATGGTGAATTTGATGTTGGGGTGTATGGAGTTTAGATGTGTAAGGAAGTCAAGGAGTTTATCCATACCATGTGGCCAGATGACAAATGTGTCGTCCACGTAACGGAAAAAGCCAGTGGGTTTCCATTCGGAAGATGCCTGAGCTTCCTCCTCGATGTTCTTCATGTACAAATTCGCTACCACCGGTGAGAGTGGGCTACCCATGGCGACTCCCTCCGTTTGTTCGTAGTATTCTCCATTAGAAAGAAAATACATGGACATCAAGACATGCCTAAAAAGTTCATTGGTCTTCTCGTCGAACTTCTGACTAATCAATTCTAGTGACTCTCGCAGGGGTACCATCATAAACAAGGAAACAACGTCAAAACTCACCATGATATCTGCCTCATCCAACCTGAAGCTATCAAGCAAATGCGCTGTTATACGGTCATGGTGGATTCCACTGTCAGTCAAACTCTGGCGCCAAACGTATCCTTTGTCTGGCACGCAATTGACAGGTTCCATCCTGTCCAGTGTTAAGTGCTCGCGGGCACGGAAACATGTTTACGTAGTCAGCGAGCGCGACTGACCGTTTGTGGCGGGACCCTGAGGCGCCGCTCGACGCCTACCTGGCGCGCTGGCCGTGGGGGTGTGCGGGCACTGCTGGTCGCTTGACGTCAGCCGGCCAGGGAGCAGCCAATGGAGCAGGCTCAGCCGGCCGCGTGTACGTCAGCTGTGCTCTGGAGCTTCGCTGTGTGAGCATGGAGAAGTCAGTTGGGACACACCTGGATGACCCTAATGTCTGAAATAAAGAGTCATTTTCCAGGTATTTACAGAAGGCTATGTCCGTCATGTGTATGGAGGGTGTGTGACGTAAGCGGAACGGCGGCGCAGCAATTGTACAGTTATTAAGCGCGCGCGAGAGTGAGTGAATTATTGGGCGTTCTAGTGCGGTCCAAACGTGTTGTTATAAACTTTTCCGCCAAAGTGTAGCACTGCGCTCTCGCTCACACAGGGACATGTGGTGGACGGTGAGCGGTCGGCATCGACAGGTTTAAACGTGGCGCCAAAAGTGTGGCAGCGAACGGTCTACCGTTGTGTGATTCAGCTCCGAGGCAGACAATTTTGGCGGGAAATGTGCGGAGGCGACGAAACACGTGGTGAGCAGACAAGACGCCGTTTTGACGTCAAACTCGAAAAGTTCCAGCGTGTCCAGAAAAAACATGTTTACGAAGTGGGAGCGATCGCTGGGCTGGCCGCCCGCGCTAGTGGCCGGCCGCCTCACGTGACAGGCGTAGACAAGGTCTCAGCATGCTGGCCAGGGGGTGGCGAGAATTTGAACTAATTCAGTTGGAGCGCAGTCGTCGTGGTGACTGCACTGCGATATCAAAGATGTGTGTGCTGACTGTGTTGGAGAACAAGTGATGACCGTACTGCTTGAAATAAAGTCTTCAGTCCCTTCCCCCCTGCAAAATCAAAGGACGTGACTTACGTTACTATAAGAGCAGTTTATTACACTCCTGGAAATTGAAATAAGAACACCGTGAATTCATTGTCCCAGGAAGGGGAAACTTTATTGACACATTCCTGGGGTCAGATACATCACATGATCACACTGACAGAACCACAGGCACATAGACACAGGCAACAGAGCATGCACAATGTCGGCACTAGTACAGTGTATATCCACCTTTCGCAGCATTGCAGGCTGCTATTCTCCCATGGAGACGATCGTAGAGATGCTGGATGTAGTCCTGTGGAACGGCTTGCCATGCCATTTCCACCTGGCGCCTCAGTTGGACCAGCGTTCGTGCTGGACGTGCAGACCGCGTGAGACGACTCTTCATCCTGTCCCAAACATGCTCAATGGGGGACAGATCCGGAGATCTTGCTGGCCAGGGTAGTTGACTTACACCATCTAGAGCACGTTGGGTGGCACGGGATACATGCGGACGTGCATTGTCCTGTTGGAACAGCAAGTTCCCTTCCCGGTCTAGGAATGGTAGAACGATGGGTTCGATGACGGTTTGGATGTACCGTGCACTATTCAGTGTCCCCTCGACGATCACCAGTGGTGTACGGCCAGTGTAGGAGATCGCTCCCCACACCATTATGCCGGGTGTTGGCCCTGTGTGCCTCGGTCGTATGCAGTCCTGATTGTGGCGCTCACCTGCACGGCGCCAAACACGCATACGACCATCATTGGCACCAAGGCAGAAGCGACTCTCATCGCTGAAGACGACACGTCTCCATTCGTCCCTCCATTCACGCCTGTCGCGACACCACTGGAGGCGGGCTGCACGATGTTGGGGCGTGAGCGGAAGACGGCCTAACGATGTGCGGGACCGTAGCCCAGCTTCATGGAGACGGTTGCGAATGGTCCTCGCCGATACCCCAGAAGCAACAGTGTCCCTAATTTGCTGGGAAGTGGCGGTGCGGTCCCCTACGGCACTTCGTAGGATCCTACGGTCTTGGCGTGCATCCGTGCGTCGCTGCGGTCCGGTCCCAGGTCGACGGGCACGTGCACCTTCCGCCGACCACTGGCGACAACATCGATGTACTGTGGAGACCTCACGCCCCACGTGTTGAGCAATTCGGCGGTACGTCCACCCGGCCTCCCGCATGCCCACTATACGCCCTCGCTCAAAGTCCGTCAACTGCACATACTGTTCACGTCCACGCTGTCGCGGCATGCTACCAGTGTTAAAGACTGCGATGGAGCTCCGTATGCCACGGCAAACTGGCTGACACTGACGGCGGCGGTGCACAAATGCTGCGCAGGTAGCGCCATTCGACGGCCAACACCGCGGTTCCTGGTGTGTCCGCTGTGCCGTGCGTGTGATCATTGCTTGTACAGCCCTCTCGCAGTGTCCGGAGCAAGTATGGTGGGTCTGACACACCGGTGTCAATGTGTTCTTTTTTCCATTTCCAGGAGTGTATTTGACGCAATTCTGGTAAGTGAGGGAGAACGTTCGTACGTGTGAATAATTATGGTGTTGAGTTTTGAACTTCTGATAGATTTTTGTTATTGATGTAAGGAAAATGGCTTTCTCGCCAGGAAATCGCACATCTTGAACAAATAATAAATGATAATAATAGATAGAACTATAGTTTTCGAGACATTATCGTGTTGGAATTTGAATTTAGCGCAATTTTCTAGTGGATGTAGGCCTATAATAATAAATAATAATAATAAGAAGAAGAAGAAGAAATGATAATGAATGATAATAAATGATAATGAATGATAATAAATGATAAAGATTGATATTAAATGACTATGAATGAAAATGAATGTTAATAAATAATAAAGAATAATAATTAACAAAAGTAAGGTTTTGCAGCCATTATCGTGTTGGAATTTGAATTTGGAGCAATTTTCTAGTGGAGGTAGGCCTATAATAATAAATGATAAGGAATGATAATAAATAATAATAAATAATAATGAATGTTAATGAATGATAATCAATAATAATAAAAAGACAAATACGGTCTTTGCATGCATTATCGTGTTGGAATTCAAACTTCCCGCCATTCTTTCTTCTGGAGGCTTAGGTTTGTAGACGTAGCACAATTGGGCTATTTTCGCGCCAAAATTCAAAATTCCCGCCATTTTTTCTTGAGGTTAGGTTAGTGGACGTAATACAATTGGCCTATTTTCCCGCCAAAACCGCCATCTTGGATGACGTAATGCGATGTTGCCAAGTCTACATGCCGCCATCTTGGATGACGTTATCGCCGCCATCTTGAATAAATTTGGCAACAATGCAGCGTGGCCTGGCACGAACCTTTTCCATCTACTTGTGTTGATACCACATAAACATTCTGGACCTTAGCGCCACTTCATCCAAGAAAGGAGGAAGAATTCTTCTGAGGAAGTTGGCATACCGTGTGCCGTTTAGACTACCATTGATTAAATAAGGGCCAATTATTGTAGTACCAAGCATCCCACACCAGACGTTAACCCTCCACTGGCGGTGATGTTCCATCTGTCTAGCCCATCATGGGTTGTCGCTGGGCCAATAACGCATGTTCCTTGTATTTACCTGTCGTTTGTTTGAGAAGGAACATTCATCGGTAAATAGAACATTCGACAAAAAGTTCGAGTTGGCGAGGACTTGCTGCTATCCCCACTGACAGAACAGTAAACGATTGTGGAAATCATTCCCATGCAATTCCTGATGTAGGTATACGTGGTAAGGATGGAACCGGTGACATGTACGAATACGATGTACACTGGTTTTAGGAATGCCAATCTCGTGTTCAAGCAGTCGTGTGCCCACATGTGGATTAGTAGCAACGGAAGCGAGAACAGTAAATTCGGCAGCTTCGTCTGTGCGAGTGCTACGACGATTGCGTTGTCGTGTGTTGAAACTTCCCGTTTCCTGAAGCGTCGCAACAAGACGACAAAACATCCAACGGGAAGGTGGATTCCTGTCAGGATATCGCTCTCTGCACAGTTCCGCTTTCTGCATAGCATTTCGCCTACCTTCAACAGCAACAACAACAATAAAAGAAACGTTATGTCGATGCAGTCTGTAAGAATGACAACCCTTACTGCAGGGACATCAGTATTTAAAGGGACTACATTACTATACTAAATGTACACGTACATAAGAAAACAATATTGCAATGAATGTTCTGCTAACTTACATTATCCGGCCGCTGTGGCCGAGCGGTTCTAGGCGCTTCAGTCCGGAACCACGCTGCTGCTACCGTCGCAGGTTCGAATCTTGCCTCGGGCATGGATGTGTGTGATGTCCTTAGTTTAGTTAGGTTTATGTAGTTCTAAGTCTAGGGGACTGATGACCTCAGATGATAAGCCTCATAGTTCTTACAGCCATTTGAACCATTTTTTAACTTACATATCTGAACTCCCTAATCTATGGGAAAAAGGCATATACTCCGAAGAATAATGCAAAACCGAGAGAAGTAGATGAAGTTATAACCGAATCGACACTGCTCAGTATTTTAGCAGTGACGATTAGAAACAAAGTTGCGTTAACTATATATATTTTTACTACGTGAATTAGTTTTTAATTAACAGTGATTAGTGGAAAATTTCGTAAACAGGTTTTCAAAGTATGTCATTTATGAAAGGAACCGGCGGTCACCAGTTCCTCACTGAAACAAGAATAATTAAATTGAAACTGAACTTTTATACTAGTAATCAATCTGGGAAAGAATAGTTATTGGCGTCATAACGTAGGAACATTGCCTAACACACACTTTCAAGTACTTCATACCACACATGTCACAGTAGTCAAATAATAATCCAATAGCAAACACATACAACAGATTATACTAATTTTCAAAGATCAGTTAGAGTAAGATTGTTTACTGCCTGTGGACAGAAACTGTTTGTTACGTTACTCACCGTAATGTCGTAACTTCAGCAAGCAGAAATATTGTTTGAATTTACTCTTTGATAAGGATTGTCATTTACCTAGCAGTTAGTCTGATATTTCTTTGTAATAAAAGTTATAATTTATGCCACAATTCACAAATTACAGCTGTGCTTCGACAGTGAAATTCAGTGTCCAAGTAATGTAAAGTTTTGCTACCACTTTTTTATTATGAAAGTTACTCTGTTTTTAGCAAATTAATTAATACTGGCTTTTGCTTCATTCTATTTCTGATAACATTCATACTACAGCCAAGGATTTCATTGCTACTTAATGGTTCAAAAGTTTGAAAGATTATGTTTTGATAATCCAATAATTAATGTTCAGCCGGCCGAAGTGGCCGTGCGGTTAAAGGCGCTACAGTCTGGAACCGCAAGACCGCTACGGTCGCAGGTTCGAATCCTGCCTCGGGCATGGATGTTTGTGATGTCCTTAGGTTAGTTAGGTTTAAGTAGTTCTAAGTTCTAGGGGACTGATGACCCCAGCAGTTGAGTCCCATAGTGCTCAGAGCCATTAATGTTCACTTTATTTTCAATTTATTTTCTGATTATCTTGGTTCATGCAAAGGTATAGGATGGATACTATTTAATAATGACTCGGGAAAATTATTTACGTGACAATATGCACGAAAAAAATGTTATTTAAGCAATAAAATTCCAACTACGCTGGTCAGCCGATTACACTTCTAGATATAGAAAGTATATATCTTACTTCACTATATGATGCCGTTGGTTTGTCGAGTGCCTTCATTTAGCGGTAAAATAGGGCACAAGTTGATTTTCTTGCCATATCATAGCCCATAACAGGGGCCCACAGTACTCTTGATGTTATGTGAATTACTGTTGCTGCATTTGTACTGTGCCCAATAAATGCCATGGCTTGCCCGTATTAAACATCCACCAAACCAACCATTTTAGTCCAGCGATGAAGCATATACAGTTTATTACATTCTTTGACAGTATCTTGTCCCTAACTAGGCCAGCGTGTCTACTTACAAAATGTTAACATCCCATGTGCATTCTCTTTCTTAAATAACAAACAGTATTTGCACCTTGTCAACATATTTACAAAAAAATATTCAGCACAACTAATAAAACAAATTTTCAAAACGAGTGGAAAATGTATGATCATCCACAGAGTTGTGGCGTTAGAAGCTACTGTAAGAAAATACGATGAATTTTTGAATTATAGCAGTGTAACCGTTCTTGAATGATAGTATTTACCATAACGTATTTAATATTAGTGGATGGTCGGAAAAGGTATGTAAAATTTGTAAGGTTGTTGTAGGAGAGTTTGTCTGAGAAATAATTGTTGAGAAAAAAATTCGATACGTTCCCCCATTTCCTAGTACTTAGCATTTAAGTTTGCCAATCAAGTCTTCGTGCTCGCTAATTCAAGCACTTGCACGCACTAAATTTGCGGTAATGCACAGACATCTTTGTGCCCGTGAGTTACTATTTGTTCAGATGCTGATTATCAGTTACAATGTGCCTTTTCCAGAAATGATGAATTTAAGCTAGGTGAGCGAAAGCTATATTTCTTCGGTTTGAGGAAACAAAGCGAGGAACACATCTGGTGACATCGCTTCTGGGAGGCTGCTTGAACTTTTGACGATCTGATTTGTTAACTTCAGTGCTAAATAACTCGGAAACGGCGCAACGTATTGAATTTTTTTCTTAGCAGGTATTTCTCAGCACAACACCCTTACAAGCTATTCAGAGTGTATCCGACCACCCTGTATATAATGCCTTCTTCGAGGATGCAGGAATCACCGTTAATAAATGCTTCAATTAATTAGCATTCATCTCGCTGATTTTAGTTTATTAACAATATCAACTGATTTTGTCGTGAACGTCAAGTCGAGAAAGATAATGGTGTAGAGGCAGATGGTGAGTCACCCAGTACCACCTGAATTCAGTTTTACGGTCCATGTTCACTAACATCTTTAACTTTGTTTATAGACAAGAGCCGGCCGAAGTGGCCGTGCGGTTCTAAGCGCTGCAGTCTGGAACCGCGAGACCGCTACGGTCGCAGATTCTAATCCTGCCTCGGGCATGGAAGTGTGTGATGTCCTTAGGTTAGTTAGGTTTAAGTAGTTCTAAGTTCTAGGGGACTAATGACCTCAGAAGTTGAGTCCCATAGTGCTCAGAGCCATTTGAACCATTTTGAACCATAGACAAGAAATTTTGCAAACAAGTGTAATACACCGTCTAAAATTTGTACTGATTCTAACCTGACTTATAGTAGACGAAAAAAGTAACCAAACCTTAGGTCAGCTCCCATTTCGATATTACATAAGCTACATACCCTGTGCCGTTTTTGCAACGGGGTACAATTTACTCCACAGTGGATACACGTAGAGGATAGTCACTGATATACGGAGTACCACAGTTGGTGTACACCGACTGATGCGTGCAGTCGACCAGCTTCACGACTGTGAAATTCCTTTCACAATCTTGTCAGGTGGGCTTTAGCGACGGAACTTGTGGACGTGGCCGGATAAACGGCAAAGAGGCTTCCCTTGACATCAAAGGCGCTGGCGAGGGCCAGGTGGGAGATAACGTGCGCTCCGACCGTCGGCCAGTCCGCCAGAAGCGACGCGCCCTGAAAGACTGTTCATTTCCACGCACCAACCCGTCACTGTTCTCACAAAGGTGACGCGATCTTCTGGATGGGTGGAATGCTCAGCCAACAAATAGCCCCTCGTAAAACGAATCTTTCACTCTGCAGCTGAGTGAGCTCCGTTACGAAAGTTTGTTTTTGAGTCATCTGACTGGTTTGATGCGGCTCGCCACGAATTCTTCTTCTACGCAAAACTTTTCATCTCAGAGTAGAAATTGCAACCTACTTCCTCAATTATCTTCTGGATATATTCCACTCTCTGTCTTCTCCAACGGTTTTTACCCTCTACAGCTCCCTCTAGTACCAAGGAAGTTATTCCGTGATTTGTTGTCTTACCATCCTATTCCTTTGTCTTGTCAGTGTTTTTCCACATATTCCTTTCTTCACCTATTCTGAGGACAATGTTCTCATTCCTTACCTTAACTGTCCACCTAATTTTCAACATTCTTCTGTAGCACCACATTTCAAATACTTCCATTCTCCTCTGTTCCGCTTTTTCCGCAGCCTATGTTTCATTACCACTCGATGCTGCGCTCCAACCTTACATTAACGGAAACTTCTTCCCCAAATTATGGCCTATGGTTGATATTAGTAGACATCTCTTGGTCAGTGATGCCATTTTTGCCAGTTCTAGTGTCCTTTATATGTTGTCCTTGCTCCAGCTTTCATAGGTTATTTTGCTGCCTAGCAGATTTCTTTAACTTCATCACTTGGTGATGACCAATCCTTTTGTTAAGTTTCCCACTGATCTCACTTCTGCTACTTCTCATTACATTCGTCTTCCCTTGATTTATTCTCAGTCTGTATTCTGTAATCACTGGACTGTTTAATCCGCTCAGCAGATCCTCTAATTATTCTTCACTTTCACTGGGGGATATCAATGTCATCATCCAGTCATCTCATTGATATCCTTTCCCCTTGGATTTAATTCCACTCTTCAACCTTTCTGGTATTTCTGCCATTGTATCTTCGATGTATAGATTGGACAGTAGACTCTGTCCCTGTATTATATCCTTTTATATCCCAGCCCTTCCTTTTTGTTCCTTGTTGGCTCTTCCACTTATTGCACATTACCCGTCTTTCGCTGTAGCTTACACTGATTTTTCTCAGAATTTCGAACGTCATACACTAGCTTACATTACCTACCGCTTTTTTCAGGCCAACAAATACTATGAACGTGTGTTATTTTTTCTTTAGTCTTGCTTCCATTATCAATCGCATGTTAGAACTGCCTCTCTGGTGCAATTACCTTCCCTATAGCCAAACACATCGTCACCTAACACACCCACAATTTGCTTTTCAGTTCTTCTGTATATTATTCATATCAGCATCTTGTATGCTGCAGGTGATTATGCGATAGTTCTCAAACATGTCACCTCTTACAGTCCTCGGAACAGTGTGTGTTGTAACCGCGACAGGAAATGACGCGGGGTTGCCGCCAACGAAAACGCGGCGGGACCGACGGGAGTGGCCCGTGAACAAACAAGATGGACGAACGGAAATGGAAGGACAGGCACGACAACAGATAACCGAGCAAGACACCAAGATCAATAACAAAGTATTAAGCAATGGGGTCACAAGAGACAACTTCATGAAGTAAAAACAACGCCCACTCGTAAACGGGAGGTCAGCACACGCAACGTAAACACGATGTCTGTAAGCGATGTCTGAATCAACGCTCAGTGATGTGCAGCCTCCTAAATACACTGCAGGGTATGTCGCTATTTGCCCCTGGGACCACGTGCTCCACAATGGCGCTCTCACGATAGACTCGGGTCCAGAAGCGCGCGCAGCCATGGCTTACGGCGCGACTGCTGCGGCGACCTCTAGTGGTCACCGAGTTCCATGGCGTCTGGCGCAGATTCGAAACCCACGGCGCTGGGTACGAGAGTGTGGACGATATTTTTCGGAAAGTCAGCTCGTATATCGCAAATGATCATACATTCTACACGCCAACGTGAAAGTCGTCTTGTTGTTCTAATGGAGTTTTGTCTATCCCACATGCCTTATTTGATCTTAACTCTTTCAAAGCTCTTTTAAATTCTAATTCTAATATTGGATCGACTATCTCTTCTTAGATATCGACTCCTGCTTCTCCTTTTATCACGTCATCAGACAACTCTCCCCTTTCATAGAGGATCTGAATGTACTCTTCCCATCTATCTACTCTCTTGTCTGCACTTATCAGTGAAATTTCCATTGCAATCTTCATGTTACCATTCTTGCTTGTAATATCACTGATGATTGTTTTAACTTTTCTATATGTTGAGTCAGTCCTTTTGAGAGTAATTTCTTTTTCAATTTTTTTTACATTTTTCATGTGGCCATTTCATCTTAGCTTTCCTACACTTTCTGTTTATTTCATTCGTAAGTGATTTGTATTTCTGTATCCTTGAATTTCAGTTAACATTTTTTTACTTCCATCTTTATCTATGAACTGAAGTATTTCTTCTGTTACCTACGGTTTCTTCGCTTATACCTTCTTTGAACCTATGTTTTTCTTCCCAATTTCTGCCCTTTTCAGAGATTCCATTCCTTTTCAAGTGAACAGCCTACTAAGTTATTCCTTATCGCAGTATCTGTTACCTAAGAAAATTTTAAATGCCTCTCTTCATTCCTTAGTACTTACGTGCTCCACTTCTTTGCACATTGATACTTCCTGACTAATCTCTTAAACTTCATCATCCATCATCCATTAAATTGAGACCTGCTCCTTGGTAAACCTGAAAATCCAATATTTGATTTCGGAATCTCTGCACGACCATGATGTAATCTAATTGAAATCTTCTCTTGTCTAACGGCCTTTTCCAGGTACACCTACTCCTCTTGTGATTCTTGAACAGAGTATTCAATATTACTTACTGAAATTTATTGCAGAACTCAGTTAGTCTTTCTCCTCTCTCATTCCTAGGACCAAACCCCCACTCTCTTGTAGCCCTTTCTTCTACTCCTTCCCCTGCAACAGCATGCCAGTCCCCTATGGATATTAGATTTTCAGTTCCCTTTACGCACTGAATTACTCGTTCAGTATCCTAACATACTTTCTCTTTATCTTCAGCTTCCGATATCGACATGTTTACCAATCGTTGCCAATGTTGGTTTGCTGTCGACTCTAATGAGAACAACACCACAGAACTGTTCACACCATCACAAAACTGTTCTCAATAACTCATTTTGTACCGTGATTCCTATCCATGACGAATCCTACACACACTCGTTATGCCATTTTCTGTCGCTGTTGATATTATTCTACACTCATCCAACCAGAAATCCTCGTACCATAAATCCTCGTATTCTCTCCATTTCACTTCAACGACGCTCCATAGGTCTAGACTGAGCCTTAGCATACCCCTTTCAATTTTCTAGCTTATTATGTTCAAACATCTGATATTCCACGCCACGACTGGTAGAACGTTACTCTTCCGTCAGTTACACAATATTTTTGTCGTGGTCAACTCCCCCTTGGAAGTTAGCTCTGAGAGATCCGAATGACGACTAGTCCGTAATCGTCTGCCAATGGAGTGGTCATTATGAGGCATTTTTCAATTACAGAGCACATCATCCTCATGCCATTGATCATTTCTGATTTTTCCGCCTATAGCGGAAGTTTCCCACTCCAAGGAAAAGAGAGTGCCTGAACCTCTGTGTGCTTCTCCACCCCTTTTGCCAAGTCCGCTGGCTTGAATGAGGGTATCTTCTTATGTCAGAAGTCCTCGAGCGCTATTGCTGATGATTTTTATTAAAAATTTAAGTGGTATCAAGATTCGAATCCGGGACCAAGGACTTTTTGATTTTTAACCATCAGGCTACCTCGTTTTTTTCAATTGGAAATCACTTTTTTCCAAACAACCCTTGCTGGCGCCCAAAGGGAGCGATGGGGGTAAAATGGGCAGGGGTTGTAACCCGATGCGTGCCCATCATGTTCCGTTTCCCGCCCTCGGAAACCAAAAACGAATAAGGTACGTGGAGTAGAGGTAATACTGATATGAATGGTTTATTTATTGATTTTTTGTTTTTTAATGGTTATTTATGCCACCGAGAATACCAGTAAATCTATGTCGCGAAGAGCAAGGAGCGGCAAGTCGCTAGACGCGATGAGACTTTCGACTCACAGTTTTTTGGAGGGGAACATTCTAGTGACCAGAGAATAACCGGTTCTAAGAATGGCGTGGATCAAGTCCCCATTTCAGTAACACACCAGCTCTGGAGTGGGTTAAGAAAGACGCCAAAAAGGAAATTGGAGAAAAATTGTCTGTATATGGGACTGCAGATAATTGTACAATGGCGTGTGCCAAACATCAAGGACATTTTTCTCGCAGTCAGCAAACAAGTAGTGAACTGCGTGTCCACCACTCCACTTCACGGAGTGCGTCTTCTTTTGTGGGAAGTATCCCGAGTCCAGAAAGAGGAGCAGGTAAGGAGGTATCTGATGAGATGTCGTACAGGTAATTAAGGCCAGCACCGTCACACCAAAAACGAGACACCTATCGCCGATTGCACATCACGCGATGCTCTTCCACGTCCAGAACATCACAGGTGAGACGTAATGGGGTGTCTGCAAGGTGACTCCCGTGATGGTGCTGTAACCTCCCCCTCACTTACCGACCTTAATGACAGTGAAAGATGAAACCGCGTGTACCTAATGGGAGTTTTGGAAAAGCAATCGTCACCGAAGTTAAGCTGTCGGTAAAGAGGGAGGAAAGGGTTACATCTAAATGAAAGGAAATGTGCTAATGAAACTGGTGGAAATTAATTTTGAAAAGGGGTAAAGTTAATAAAGAAAGTAAATGTGCAGCCATTACGTTAACAATTAACTAGCGGTAATTAGGTATTTGAGATTTGGGGGAAATCACGGTCGCCAGTCCTAAGGACAATTACTATAGTAACTGAAAAAGAAAGGTTATTACACATATAATTAGCACTAGAAGCGTGGCAACTGAAGGTTGACACGTGTAGTGTGAAAACTGAAAGTTTGTCAGAAGTAATAAATTTCGCTACACCCTGACTTAATTTAGCAAAGAATTAATAAAACCGGAAAATCGAAAGTTAATTTAGTGACTGAAGTTAATAGTGAGCTTTCTTTCTGAAGCACATCGAAATTCAGTAAAATACGGTTAGTCTTGGACTACCTCAACAATCATTTCAAAAAACTACTTGAATCTACGCAATTTGGAAATAAGAGATTTAACTTTGAACTTGAATTAAATGATTCTGAACAATTAACAATAGTAAAATTTAGTACGTACCAAGCTGAGCTGCAGTCACAGGTAAGCTAAAATACGATAACAAAACTCGCACTCTTAATTTGTGCTTGTGTAATCTGAATATTGTAGCCAGCTAACTGAACTTTGAAATTAAAGCAGTGAAATAGAATTAGCAATATTACTTTAGTGCTGGCGTTTAAATTTCAACGACACTCGGGTTCATTTCGGAAAAGGAAGGGACCCTGCTTGGTAATGCAATTGGGACAATGAGCAACAAAGGTTCATGCTAAGTTGCTGTTATTATAGTTACGAAAATGGTACAGTTTGAAAAGCTGAGGTCTGCCATACAGTTCTAAAACTTTACTTGCTTCCAGTCTTCCTTGATGGTTGATTGAAGGTTTGAAGCCGTCGATCGAGGAGGTGGCGACAGTCACTCATTGTCGGCCGTCGCTGTTGCAGAAGCTGGATGTTGGCGCGCCTTCTTCTCGACACGGTCACCAGACGAAACGGGCTCTTGATGTGCGCTAGTTAATGTTTCCCGTCCGCGACACCATGTCAGAAACTATCATCGCAAGCCGAGCGCAATTACATGCTGCCAAACCCCGAAAGCGCGGCAACTCGCGGGAGCGTCACACAACACACCTGCTCCACTCGCTACTCCCGCCAGACTCCTTCTCTCAGCCCGCGCTCCACGCGGCAGAGTTAACACTACCAAAGATCCTACACACTTTGATTCTTCACACGACCTATCGACGTAATCGTTCGATAGCAGTTTTCCCTAGGCAAGACCCAGCGTAAAAATACAAATAATATTTACGAAACAAACCAATTATACATCGACATAAATGCATAAATATACAAATAGTAAAACAATTACAATATACAAAGAGACAGAAATGTCATATCTTGAGGTAACAAAGCAAGGAAAAAAAAATAGTACAATAGATGGAAATAGGAGGATATGCATTTCCGGCGTTACAGTGCGACCGGCATACCTGCTTACCGTTGATCGTAAGGTACTATGCAGACTGGACGTCAGTGACAAGATAAGCAGTGCACACTGATCGCCAGACGACACAACAGTAGACGTGGGGACACTTCCTCTCGACCACATTCGGTGACCTGTGCTGCTGAAGAAAGACATAGATCACCTTCGTGGATGTCAAGCGCATTGGTAATATCACAGTACGGATAAAGTTGACCTCGAGGAAAAATTGACGGAAGTGATACAAGGACTGTGGGAAGCCCGAAAGACGGACGGGGGGTGACAGAGGCCGTGATGCACGGGCCTCCAACAACAGGCTGATAAGGCACGTAGGAAATGGCACTATAGTATCATTTGAGAGCTGACGAAAAGTTCAGGGACCTGATGCAGGCCTAAACAGTCCCTCTACCACGGGAGTGTGAGGGCCTGGTACCTTATCTCGAAAAGCGAGCTGATCCCTAGACCATGAGTGCCCTATGAAACTTACTGGCTGATTAAAAATAGGCAGGATTCACGAACCGCACTGATAGTTTCACTTCTGGCAGTACCGCTAAGTCTGCACGAGACTTTCGCGAAGTTTGGTAAGTATGAGAAGAGATACGGGCGGAACTGAAGCTTTGAGGGCGAGTATTGAGTCGGGCCTGGACAGTTACGTCAGTCACACGACCCACTTTCATAACAATGATGAGTGGGATTCTTCAAATGAATTTGTTTCAAGAAGGATTACATAGATGATAGAAAGGTAGATGTTAGCGCATGGGGCAACACGAATGTTATTCTTACGCAATATCAGTGAGCCGATTCTGTCCCCGTCTTACGCAATCCTTCAAGAGCATCATATTCCTCCACTTCAGTACATGTTGCAATGGCATTTGTTACTGGACGCACAACATCAATACTTAGTCGTCTTCAGGAACCTAATGCAATACCTGTTTGTCATGGAGAGAGGCAACCAAGGTTGAGCCATACATCATGACAAAGAGACACACCATGGCAGAGCGTTCACCTACATCAACATTACAGAGTCGCGAAATGAGCCCTGGAGCGTCCAGAGTTTTTTCAGAGACCTTGGTAGCCATCTCCCAAGCTCTTCAACCTTGGGCAGTACAGTAGCACAAACATTGTGGATCATGAGTTGTGCTTCAGCGTGCCATAGGAGGTTTTTCCAGTCAGATGAGAGAATCTAGTTTCATTGTGAAGCCAAATTCATTAGTATACTGTAGTATGGTTTTGTGTGCCGTGTAGTTTTCAGTGTAGTGTAGTCTAGAATAATGGATTACAAAACAGAGATGTAACATTGTAACATAGTAAAGTAGCCCAGTAGAATGTTCCTTCTGGGTTCCGGAGGAAGATCTAGATTTTTAAAATTATTTGCATTTTTAAGTAGATGTCTTAAGTACTTTTTTTCAGCGCCATAATACTTGGCCGTAAAAAGGAGGTGAAGTACCATGTTTTGGCCCTAGATGGGTCAATCGGGCCTGACTCTCTGCCTTATCATCCTCTGCCAGTGGCATCATCTGATGTGGTCAGCACTTGGCCGTCTTGGTCGTTGTCAGGTTTCTTGAACTTGGAACCGCTACTAACCGGTCGAGTAGCTCCTCAGTTGACCTTGTTAGGCTAAGTGCACCCAGTACAAGTTCTCTAAACAAGGAGAAATCCCTGCGGGGGAAAACCCCACCATACTGGGAACTGAAACTGGATCCCCTACAGGCTAAATATCCGCAAACGTTCGAGGCATGTCAATAAAAGGAAACAAAAAGGAAGAAACAAAGGAGAAAACAAAAAGGTAGCATGAGTGGCATAGTGTGGACTTCATGAAGCTCATCTCCGGAACTAGGCTGGTAGGCCATATTGTTCCGAAAGGAGTTTCGTGAGTTGACAGAGACGTCAAATGCCAGGTATGTCCCAACTGGGGCGAGGGAGAGGATATAAATTACGCTGTGTAAGTAATTCACAAATTGATGGCAGTTGCATGGCGTCCGTCCAAGTGTGATGTGAGCATTCGAAACGTAGTACCAAAAGTTCGAGCATGGAATGGATCTTGTCGCTGAAGAAGTATGGAATCGTCAATCCCCTTGAACGGTGTGCTGAAGTAGTGCTTGGTGAGTGGGAAACGTGTTTCATCCTGGAGGAGAAGGACTTGGCGGATGACCATCATTGGTGGGAAACAGAGATAACTTACCAGTATCCTTTGCATGAATTTCCAGACATTCTGCATCCATGGATATCTGGGACGATGCTCATCAGTACCCCACTGTGGTAGCAAGTACATAACGGTGATACAGGCGGTCAAATGTGTTGAAACCGCAGGTTTTTCGGGTGTTACCATTGAGAGCACAGTACCACAGGGCCCGTGTGTGAGTTATAAAGAAGAGCGCATGGACGTTCTTTCACACTATTGTCCAGTTGATACCTGGTCAGGGTTTCTCCAATATATTATAGGCAACTCACTGGAGCGGATTCAGGCTGTGGTGGAAATTGGGTTAGATGTGGGCTCATATCATCTGAAGCACATCGGCAGTAGGCATATGCTCGTTTGTTTCGGGACTGGACTGTTATGTCAGTCACACGACCCACTTTCATAATAATGATGAATGGGATTGTGCAAATGGATTTGTATCAAGAAGAATTACATAGAAGAAAGAAATGTAGATGTCAAGGCATGGGGCTACACGAATGTTATTCTTACGTAATATCAGTGAGAGGATTCTGTCCCCATCTTACGATCTCCTTCAAGAGTATCACATTCCTTCACTCCATTACATGTTGCAATGGCTTTTTCTACTGGACAGAGAACATCAGTACATAGATATGTCTCCAGGAACCTAATACAACATGTAATGGAGCGAAGGAATGTGATGTTCTGGAAGTAGTTCGTAAGATGTCCAGTAAATTTCCAGTAAATGTGATAGTGGAGTTTGTCCAGTGTGGGCAGCAGCAGTGTCCTTTCGTCTTGAAGGACACAATCGATGTTCATAATCGCTGATTTGGCCACACTAAGTATGCTTGCTGAGGTTCTGCTGTACTGTCGGATTCATGCAATGGTGGTATATATTACTACTGCAGGTGTATTTTCCAAGAGAAGAGAGTCATCCGCATATGTCCAGGAACGGAATAAATGGCTATGTAGCGTGAGTCCCATAAGGTGAGGTAGGAGACCTCTGATAACTGATTTGAGTGCGATCGCGAACAGCACAGTGGACAGGGGACGGCTCTGTCGCAATAAAATGTCATATTGGAATCAGTCCCACTAGTCGTCTATTGACCTAAATACTTGATGTGGCACTGGTGAGGAGTTGCCACAGTGTGTCGACGAATGGCCGAGGGAAACCCATATGCATCGCCACAGATTGAAGAAACTGGTGTCAGATCAAATCAAAGGCACTATCAAAGATTATTTATACCAGTGCCATACATGACAGCAGGACGTTGTGAACGCGACGAATCCCAGAATTTGCCGATGGCAGTTTGAAGGTTGTCACCTGGCCGTGAGTCATCAGCTCTAGTGAAAGTATTGAGGCCATAACGTGTGTATGCGCGCCGCCAAGCGTGCGTAGATCTTATAATCTGCACTGTGGATAGTAATCAGCCGAAAGTTGGTGATCTGTGAATATCAGGACGGTTAAAGCAGTGGAATTAAAATGCCGGCCACAAAGGCCGTTGGTACGTGGTAGTTGGGACTTAACACCTCCTGGAACATTTCAGTGCACTGCTCGATCATTAGGTCATGGAACGGCCAGTAGAATTCAACTGGAAGGCTGTCTGGGCCTAGCGATTTGTTCGTAGCGTCTTTGGCGATACCATGCACCACCTCGTGCATAGTGATTGCCACTGTCAAGGATGTTGCCTCTTATCTTCGAGAGTACGTGTGACATGTTGGAGAAAATTCTCAGATTTTGCATTGTGCGTGGTTCTGTCGTCGTAAAATTATCGGTAGTGGTAGAGAAAATAGACGCCTGTTTAATGATATGATTACAGTCTTGCTTGGGGAGGGGGGGGAGGGAGGGGGTGGAGTCAAGCTGGTGTAGACGACGACGGTGACAGGACATGATATGGAGCATAGACGGTAGCTTCTTGGGCGCGATGTGCTGTCTGCATGATCTCACCACCAACACACACCGTAGTTCATTCCGTGCTTGTCGTTTCTTATGCGTTTTAGGTGACTGGGTTTGTTAATCGAGTTCCTGCAGCATCGCTTCATGGCGTTTCGATGCCACACGGCTGATTCTTTCTCGCGTTGGACCAACTGCCTCGTGACCATTGGTTTGGCGCAGGTGAGAGGGGCAGTGTCGAGGGGTAGATGGAAAGACGCTGCTGGGACGCAATTTCGATCAATCGGGTTACGGAGGAGAGGTATGTTTAGCTTCCATGCCCCACGCCTGCGCCGTACTGACCGCGGTGGAAGTAGGAGGGAGATGATGAGCGAGCAACCGTGCAGCTTCTGACAAGAATAATATACAAAAGAATTGTAAAGAATAATGATGGCGATCAGTTTGGCTTTAGGCAACAGAGGAAGTTCTAATGTTGCAGTTGACATTGGAAGCAACACTGAAGAAAAATCAAGAGACTTCCATACGATCTGTCGACCAGTAAAACGCATTCGACAATGTAAAATGGTGCAAAATGTTCAAAATTCTGAGAAAGATAGGAGTAAGCTATAAGAAAAGGCAAGCAACAATCAATACGTGCACCAACCAAGAGGGAACAATAAAACTGGAAAACCAAGAAAGAAATGCTCGAGTTGAAAAGGATGTAAGACAGGAATGTAGTCACTCGCCCTAGCTGTTCAATCTATACATGGGAGAAGCACTGAGGGAAATACAAGGAAAATGCAAGAGTGGGGTTTAAATTCAAGGTGAAAGTATATCAGAGATCAAGATTCGCAGAGATATTGCTGTACGCAATGGAAGTGGAGAAGAACTACAGGATCTGTTGAACGGAAGGAACAGCCTAATGAGTATACAGTAAGAATATAAGACTAAATCGAAGAAAGACGCAAGCAGCATAAATGAGAACAACGAAAAATTTGGCATCAGAATTGGGGACCATGAAGTACTCGAAGTTAAGGAATTCTAATACCTAGACAGTGAAATAACCCACGATTGACGGAGCGAGGAGGATGAAAGAAGTAGATTGGCCAAGATAAGTCTGCTACTATCAAATATAGGCCTTAATATGAGGAAGAAATTTGTAAGAATATACGTTCGGGCACTGCATTGTTTTGTAGTGAAACATGGACTGTGGGAAAACCAGAACAGAAGAGAATCGATGCGTTCAGAAGTGGTGCTACAGAACATCGTTGAAAATTAGGTGCACGATAAGGTAAGAAATGAGGAGGTTCTCTGCAGAATGGGCGACGAAAGAAATGTGTGAGAAACACTACCATGAAGAAGGAACGGGGTGATAGGACATCCGTTCAGTCTTCAGGGAATAACTTCTGTGGTACAAGAGGGAGCTACAGATGGTGAAAACTGTAGAGGAAGACAGAGACTGGGGTACATCCAACAAATAACTGAAGACTTAGGTTGCAAGTGCTACTCTGAGGGGAACAGGTTAACACCGGAGAGGAAGCCGTGGTGGGCCGCGTCCAACCAGTCAGAGGTCTGTAACAGCGCAACTAGGTTGCGTATCCGTTACTATGACATGTTCAGTAGGAAGGGTGATTAATGCTGCAATCACCGCCATTATGATACGTTCAATAGAAAATGTGATCAATATAGCAATATCTAGTGTTCGCGTCCTGATGATATGTTCAATAATAAAATAATTAATATTGCAATATCTAGGGTTCGATTCATTATGATATATTTAATAGAGAAAACGATGGCGCACAGTAAGAATGAGAATAAAATTGATTTAACATCGGCAGAATGTTCTTGACTGCGAGGAACAACGTATACACTCTGTGGCGCACGGAGTTTCTCTTTGACTTTATCTCTCACGCGGAGAAATTACTGAATTCTTTACGCCTAGAAGATTATTTATACGCTACGATGTAAGTCTGAGTAGTAAAAATGAAAGTTAACGTGCTTAGATGATAGTAAGATTATTGAAAATGACTTGTGTGAAAAGATGAGAAAACGTCCCATTTTTTAAGACTGCAGGAGTGTGTAAGAATCGTGCATAGACAGTCGGATCCAATGAAGACTTCACACGGCCCAGTTCCAACGAGATGGGTCCTTTTCCAATGGAATTTCTGTAAAAAGTAATGCTTTTCCTCAGTCGGAAGCCAGCATTCAACATTCATTGGAGGGCACTACAATGCACCTACCTAAGTGGTCTCCGGCGTGTCTAGCGTAAATCTTGAATAACAAGAGTTTGAGTTACGGTTATCTACGGAGTTTAACAGCAACGACGGTGCAGACCAGAAGAGAATTTTCGAGTTCCAGAATTTTTTGCTTTCGGCTCTACGAATGTACGAAGACTGTGATGGTCAAGTATTAGAAATTTACTTTAAAAAGCTCGTAGTTGAACTCAAGACTTTAGAAAATTTTCGCTCTTTCTTTGTGTCAGATAAATAGTAATCATATTAACTGAACTCGTACTTCTACGCTGTCAACCAACATTTTAGTTTTCGGTTAAACGAAATTAACCTTTTTTTCTCTTTTTACAAAGAACATTTAAATTACACATTCCAAGGATATGGTTTTCGACAAATAACAAAAAGCATTCCTAGACGTTCTTTATTGACGATGAAATAACATGACATTCCCGTGAGAAAGGATATATATTTTGTGGGGAGTATACAGTTGTATGTAATTGGTGTCGTGTATTGTGTCTAATCAACTGTGTAACTTCGTTGAAAGCTATGTGGTGGAACTGGGTGTCTGGAGAGCTGAGCAGCCGGTACAAAACATATAAATTTCAGATCTAAGATTTACGGACAGGTAAATCCAGTCAGTGTTCTCCTGCTATAGTTCACATGTATCAGTTTCTTGAATGTGATTCTTCCATTTATTAGAAATCAGACGTTGTTTATTCCTTAATTAGTAGTTAGTGTAGTAATAGGTGACACAGTGCATCCGAAAATTAATTTTGTACAGTGCGTAGATTATTGTGCGTTGTTGAGTTAGTGTGATTATTGGAGGAAATATTAACGGAAGCTCTTGATTCTTTTTGGTTATTGTTAAGACTTGCTCACAACATAACAAAATACAACATGAACAGGAGTTAAATATTCAAGCGCTCGCTCTCGGGTCTGTGGAAACAGGGGCAGCAGCTTTGTTTCGGGTTAGAATAGATCCATTAGTTGAAATTTTAAATCACTTAATACTTTTGAAGTACCACTGTGTCCGAGATGGAATCTAAGCAGTCTGAAACGACCACGACCGTATTCAATGTTTCAGCCAGGTTGAAAACGTTGTAATTAAACAAGACATAGAATAAAATACTGTGGAGCTTCCCGACATATCTACAAAGCAAGAGCAAATGTCGAATGAAATAGCGTAACTGTGCCAGGCACTCAAGCAATTCCCTAACGGTTTGAAAACGGTTGCGTAAGAAGTTCAGGGGATGAGCATACGTCCAGATAAGGTGTAATCTACGACTGGACAGTTAAATGAGAGAATGAGAGAATAACATCTCATCAGGCTATGAAAAGCTAATTGCAAACAAGTGTAATGAGTACAGAGGACAATTTTCCGACGAAATCGAAAAGTGGGCTTGAATCAAGGAAAACTGATTTCCAACTGCGTTGAGAAAAGAATAGAGTAAGCTCTTTCTAATTTGTCTGTTCATAATGCAACTTTGGCCGGAGAGTGTAAAAAGGAATTAAAGGCAGTTAAGAAGCAGATTAGCTCATACTTCATCCTGTCATCAATCCATCAATCCTGATGTTAACTTTCTCGTTGTTCTCATTTCTGCTGCTTATCATTATTTTCGTGTTTCTTCAGTTTACTCTCAACCCATATTCAGTACTCATTAGGCTATTTATTCCATTCACCAGATCATGTAATTTTTCTTCACCTTCACTCAAGACAGAAAAGTCATCAGTCAGGCAGCAGCAGCCAGTCGCGACAACAGGGAAGTAGCCGATTTTGTGACTTTTACGAGTTCCTTACCAGGGGTGAATTTTATATCATCAATGTGCTTTAATAGTTTAGTTTTTTGAGCTTCTACGTGTTAATTCAGTATCTAATGGCAACAGTTCTTGCCTTTTCGTTTGCATCGGAAAGTAAACCGATTTTCTGACATATTACAAGTTCCTAATCAGGGGAGAATTATATAGTTTCACCTGAGTGCTTTGGTAGTTAGGTTTTTGAATCTCTGCATATTAATCTATCAGACACAGTTCCTGCAGGTTTATAATTAATAAAAAAGCAGCTACCAGGCACATGTATGGTTTAAAAAGGTTTATTATCTTCAGAACATGACCGGTTTCGGATTTTTCTTTACAAATCCATCTTCAGACAGCAGTTACAAGCATTCTAAGTTGGACCTAGTTTTGTTTTTGTTATTCGTTTGCTGCAGAGCTATGTAGTTCTGCCTGACGAAATATTCGTGCGTTTACGTTTTCAAGCGCAAGCTTAATACACTTTTCAATATGCACTATGTGAGTGCTATTCCAGTCAATGACTGGTAGCTGTTTTTTTTAAATTATAAACCTTAGTACAACAGCCACATTTCTCAACATGTCGACTTTCGACAAAATAACAGTTCCTGCATTTTCGTTAGGGTCTATAGTAGAGTTCCGCAACACATGCTGATAGCCCATTTATCTGGGTAGTTTACTTTTTCCATGGTCTTTAGTTTGGATCGGGACTGTGATTGTTGCATGAGGATGCGATCAGAGTTGGTCACGCTTCGCTCTCAGCTCCAGGCTGTGATGACTTTGGTCACACAGCTTAAGGCTGCATTTTATGGGCACCACTGTTGTGGGCTGGACGTGGGGATCCAATAGACATCCAGCACTTCCAAGTCCTCCAATCAGTCCTCACCAGTCACCAGCCCAGTTACTGCTCGCACTGAGGTTGATCCCTCACCTGTGGTCGAGTGGGAGGTCACCCCAGTATTTAGCAGGTGGTGGAATACTTCCCAGGGGGTAGCACATAAGGCTTCCCTGGTTAGTCTGCCAAACAGGTTCCATGTGCTGTCTGTGGCTGATACTGTCGCTGAGACAGATGCTGTCGCCTGTCCTGTTTCAGAGGAAATCTTTTAGTCTGCAAGATCCGAACAGTCACAAAGGGTGGGATTATTAATAGTTGGGAGCTCCAACGTTAGGGACATGGCTGCCAAGGAAGGGAAAGAAAGCCAATGTGTGCTCCATGTACATATCGGTTGGAGTCATTCCACACATGGAACGGATCCTCCTGGATGCCATGAAAAGCACAGGGTGCAGCCAACAGCAGGTTCACGACAGTACCAACGATGTGTGTCACTTTGCATCAGAAGAGATTCTCTCTGGTTTCGAGTGACTAACAGATGTGGTAAAGGCTGCCAGTCTAGCTTGCGAGATGTAACCAGACCTGACCATTTGCAGCATAGTCGGCACGAACGATTGCGGACCTCTGCTACAGAGCCGATTGGAGAGTATGAATCAGAGGTTCAGACAGTTCTGTGAGTTTGTAGGCTGCAGATTCCTCGACATGCACATTAGTGTTGTTGGGTTTCAGGTTCCACTTAATAGGTCAGGAGTCCACTACACGCAGGTGGCGACTACATGGGTAGCAGGAGCTGGGTGGAGTGGACTGGGTGGTTTTTTAGGTTAGAGGATCTCGGGAAAACACAAAGAGGACTTCCGTCACAAAGGGTGCAGGTCGAACACTGAATGAACGTAGATACAGGAACCATCGGTATAACAGTTGTAAATTGTCATAGCTGTGTTGGGAAAGTACCAGAGCTCCAAGCGCTAATAGAAAGCACTGATGCTCAAATCCTTACTGGCACTGGAACCTGGCTAAAACCAGAGATACGCTCGGCTGAAATTTTTGCGAAGAATCTAACAGTGTCCGAAAGGATAGGCTAAACACGGTTAGTGGTGGCGTGTTTATTGCTATTAGAAGTAGTTTATATTGTCGCGAAATTGTAGTAGATAGTGCCTGTGAGTTAGTATGGGCAGAGGTCATTGTTGGCAGCAGGAATAAAGTAATAATTGGATCCTTTTACCGCCCTCCCAATTTAGATGATACAATTGCTGAAACGTTGTAAGAAAACTTGAGTTTGATTTCAAACACGTACCAGACTGATACGATCATAGTTGGTGGTGACTTTAATTTATCCTCCATATGTTGTCGAAAACACATTTTTAATTCTGGAGGTACGCATAAAACATCATACGAAATTGTGGCAAACGCATTCTCTGAAAATTATTTCGAGTATGTAGTTCATGAACCCACGCGAATAGTAAATGGTTGTTAAAACAACACTTGAACTCATAGCAACAAATAATCCGACTTAATAACGGGCATCAAAACGGATACAGGAATTAGTGAACACAGGATTATCGTAGCGAGACTGAATATTGTAACCGTCAAATCCTCCAAAAATAAACGAAAAATATACCTATTCTAAAAAGCAGATAAAAATTCACTTGACGCCTTCCTGAGAGTCAATCTCCACTCCTTTCAAATGTGCTGACCAGATGTGGCTTGAATTCAAAAAAATAGTATCGGCAGCAATTGAGAGATCTATACGAAATAAATTAACAAACGATGGAGCTGATCCTCCTTGGTACACAGAACAGGTCAGAACACTGTTGCAGAAACAACGAAACAAACATGCCAAATTCAAACAGATGCAAAACTCTCAAGGTTGGCGATCTTTTACAGAAGCTCGAAATTTAGAGAGGTCTTCAATGCGAGATGCTTATAATAGTTTCCACAAAGAAACTTTATTTCGAAACCTAACAGGAAATCCAAAGAGATTCTAGTCGCATGTGAAGTATGCTAGCGGCCAGACCCATTCAGTGCCTTCTCTGCGCGATAGCAATGAAGATACTTTCGATGGCATTGCTGCCAAAGCAGAGTTACTAAACACAGCCTTCCGAAAAGCTTTCACAAAAGAAGACGAAGTAAATATTTCAGAATTCGAATAACAGCTGCCAACATGATTAACGTAGAAGTAAATATCCTCGGAGTAGTGAAGCATCTTAAATGACTTACTAAAAGCAAGTCTTCTGGTTCAGACTGCATACCAATTAGGTTCCTTTCATGACATGCTGATGGAATAGCTCCATCCTTAACAATCATATACAACCGTTCGCTAGACGAAAGATCCGTACCCAAAGGCTGGAAAGTTGCACAGGTCACACCAATATTCAAGAAAGGTAGTAGTAGTAATCCACCAAATTACAGGCCCATATAATTAAGGTTGATATGCAGTATGATTTTGGAACATATATTATGTTCTAACATTATCAGTACATCCAAAAATTCAAAGAAGGGCAGCACATTGTGTATTATCGCGAAATAAGGGAGAGAGTGTCATTGAAATAATACAGGATTTGGGGTGGCCATCTTTAAAACAAAGGTGTTTCTCGCTGCGGCGGAATCTCCTCACGAAATTCCAGTCACCAACTTTCTCCTACGGATACGAAAATATTTTGTTGACACCGGCCTACATAGGGAGAAACGATCATCATGATAAAATAACGGAAATCAGAGCTCACACTGAAAGATATAGGTGTTCGTTCTTTCCACGCGCTATACGAGATGGGAATAACAGAGAATTGTTAAGGTGGTTCGATGAACCCTCTATCAGGCATTTAAATGTGATTTGCAGAGTATCCGTGCAGATGTAGATACGCATCATTGATATCCTGTCGCCTTTAATTTTTATTCCACTCCTGAATGACTCTTTTATTTCCGTCATTGCTTTTTCGACGTACAGACTGAACAGTAGGGGCGAAAGACTGAACCCATGTCTTACACCCTTTTAATCCAAGCGTTTCGTTCTCGGACATCCTCTCTTATTGTTACCTCTTGGCTCTTGTACATATTGTGTATTATCCGTCTCTGCCTATAGGTTAACCCTATTTTTCTCAGAATTTCGAACATCTTGCACTATTTTACAGTGCCGAACGCTTTTTCCAGGTCGACAAATCCTATGAACGTATGTTGATTTTTCTTTAGCATTGCTTCAATTATCAACCGCAATGTCAGAATTGCCTCTCTGGTGCCTTATCTTCCCTAAAGTTAAACTGTTGTCATCCAACACATCCTCAATTTTCTTTTCCATTCTTCTGTCGAAAAGAAAATTGAGGATGCTGACATTACAATTAGGAAATGCAGCAATTGAGTTAGTAATCAAAATATTAATCAATGATCGTACTACGCGATTGGATAGTATATGTGAGAAGGAAGGAGGAATAGACTTCTGTGCTGGAAAGATTTTATTTAAGATCCAATTAGACATTTTGCAAAACGAGAGTAACGTGAGAGTTACTCATGAAGGTCACGCATAGAACTGATTACAGTTGGTAGCCAGAGATGTTCCAAGAATCTATAACGTAATGATAATGTTTGCAATTTGTGTAACCAAGTCCAAAAGAAGTTCGAACAACCCAGGAATCTCACTCTGTATCAGAAATGTCGGTTAGCCTATCGAATTAACAGATATTTTGAAGTTTATGAGGAAAGGCACAGACTCGCAAAGGGATACCCATGCAACCTTGGAGTTTTCCCATACCAAACCTTCTGCCATAGATTCTATCCCATACCTTGTAATCTCAAATTGGCAGTAGAAGGAGAGATTAATAGAACGATTGCTTGGGATTTAATCGAACCTCAGAACAGACCTTACTGCAGCCCACTGCTGGAGGTACCAAAGTATCTTGATAACGTCCACCTAGTGCCCGTGTTGTGAATACGATTATTGTTCCAGTAAGCACATATCTGGAGAATATAGATGAGATTATTTAAAAATTTCACAGTGAGCAGTACTTAAGCAGTACTGACATACAAACTTTGTGATGGCAGATTCGTCTGGGACAAACTTCAGGGAAATGTACCGAATTCCTACATGCAGGGAAGAGTTATCAGTTCAAAGTGATACCATTTCTACTTTATGTGAGTGCTGGAGTATTTATTCATACCTTTGACTGTGTGCAAGGATCTGCCTTGCGGATTCGGCTGACACTATATGTACGAGGGTTGGAACTTTAATAGTGGCAACTATTTATTAACAGTTCGTAGAAAACAGATACGTGTTTCAAAGTTTTACTGACATTCAAAGTAGTCACCAGCATTGTGTATAACCCGTTGCCAGCGATGTGGAAGTCATAGGATACTCTTAGCAGTGCCAGTTGTGTTGACAGTTCGAGCGTCGCGGTCTATTGCTCGACGAATTTATAGCAGTTCTGAAGCGAATGCCGTGAAGTGTTTCCTTCAGTTTAGAAATCGAGTTGAGTTCACGAGGGCTTAAGTCAGGGGAGTGCAGTAGGTGGCGTAGCAGTTAGGAGACCCATCAGTAAAACAAATCGGTAACATCTTGCACTGTACGTGTTTGAGCTTTGTCCTGCAAATTGATGGCCAGGTCCTACAGAAAGTGTCATCACTTCTGCCTCTAAGCTGGTCGTAGGTTGCGTTCCAAAAATGAACAGCATGTTGCCGACACTATGGCGCCAAATGGGGCTGTCCCTAAAACACGACGCAGTTTAAGGAACGGGAAAAGCCAGTGAGTGTGTCAATCAGGCAGCGTTTACACCGGACTACGGTGGTGTGCTTCACTACAGTGTGGCTTGGAAGCAACATCTGGATGACTTCACATGGGGAAGAACGATCTGGAAACTGGAAGAAGGACGAAATGTGGTGAGTGGAGTTCAGGAGCTTGCCACTGCTCACATCATTTTCACGTACATGGAGAGCATTCCGAACGGCACGGCGCCTGCATAGGGGTGTTCTCTTTACCCGAAGACCGGTGCGTGGTGTTTTCATGACAGTAGCACATCGGCGACACAAACTGTGATTGTGCCAAGAGCGTGGGGAATCGATCAACGACGAGTGGATTTTCGTGCTGTTCTGAACAGATTCAACTGGACTAGCCATTATCCTATACTCTCATATGGAGAGAGGAGGGAACTTGTGTTGCACCCAGCAACTTGGTCGAACATCATCGTTTTGGTGGTTGAGGTGTTATGCGGAGGAGGGGCAAAATGTTGCATCGGCGTACTGACCTCCAAAATATGAACGCGGTACTCTCACCGATCAACGCTATTGTAACACTGTACTTGTTCCCTATGCGCATTGTTTCGGTGGTGCATTCGGCCCTACTTCGGTTTTATGGATGGAGCCCCACCGAACAGCGCAGATGGAGGCGCTCTTGAAACGAAAGGATATTCGGGAAATGAACAGGCCTGCCCTCTCCCACAGCTCATACGATACAACACTTCGGGCGTTTTGGGAGACATATTGCAGTATGTGGACATGCATCACCGACCATCCAGCAGTTGTCAACCGTGCTACCACAAGAACTTCGTACCGATCTTGCGTCCAGCATAGAAGCACGTTGCAGAGCATGCATTGCCGTTGTGAGGATCAGATACGCTATTAACAACCTTGTTCAAAATTTTGACTATCCAGTGGACCATAAAAAATCGCGGTGACTTCCGTGTAACGATTATTGTCTTGAAATAAAAGTACCATTTCTGTTGATCTCAGTGCGTACTTGTTTCATTAAAGTTCCGTACAGTACTGAAGGAGTTCATTTTATGTATGATCCAAGCTTCATACAGCTATGTCACCTGTCAGTGGCACATCAGGTGCACGTCACTTTCGTCCGTAAGTTTTGTGCACCAACGTAATTCTGGACAACATGAGAACTTTGAATCTACAGCACTAAAACTGAAAAGAGAACGTTAATCACTATATTCCACTTCTGTTTAGTCAAAATAGAGAAACCAACGCGTTTCCATTTCGCCACGCAGAAGAATACTACCACGAGCCTGAATGCGGAGTGATGACTGGGTGTTGTATGATGTCCTTAGGTTAGTTAGGTTTAAGTAGTTCTAAGTTCTAGGGGACTGATGACCATAGATGTTCAGTCCCATAGTGCTCAGAGCCATTTGAACCATTTGAACCTGAACGCGGACTCATCACGATTAAATCATGCAGGACTTTAACGAGGAGTGCCGAAAAAACGTAATGAATTCACCTAAACTTCACCTTGGCAAATAACTGTAACGACCTCATAGAATTTCTTCATCTCTGTAGGATCTGCAGACCACCTCTGTTCGGCACCAGACAAAGCCTTCCCCCTAAAGCTGAACTCGCACCAGTAGACGAACGGTACAGAATCGGAGTGGCGGAAGCACGTCAAACCAAGAAACAACTCGTCGGTGCCTTACCGACATTAGCTAATGAACAAACCGACCTACCAAAGCTGCGGAAGTCCATCAGGGACATGCAAATCGCTTGCTCAAATAACTTATTTAGATTAATCAAAGGAGAGTATAGTACTGTTACGTATAATGTAAAGATATCTGTCATGATCTACTAAAAGCAAAATATAACGGTTAAAAAATGAAACTACAGAATGAACAGACCATTTACACTAGTTTTCACGGCTCCTGCACTAAACGTGTATTAAATTAACGTTTTCTTTGGAATTAAATGATGTACTAGTAATTGACCATTAGTAATAAAGATATTTAACAGGACGGTCAGCTAATTAACGATCAAGTTGTACTGTAAAATCCTTGATGCAGTCTTTCAGAGGACCACAATTCGGGACTTAGATGGGTCGGTGGATGATGGCATCCTTTACTGAGCGAACATTTATGGTATAGTACATACACTACTGGCCATTAAAATTGCTACACCACAAAGATGACGTGCTAAAGACGCGAAATTTAAGCGACAGGAAGACTATGCTGTGATGTGCAAATGATGAGAATTTCAGAGCATTCAAACAGGGTTAGCGCCGGTGGCGACACCTACAACGTGGTGACATTAGGAAAGTTTCCAACCGATTTCTCATACACAAACAGCAGTTGACCGGCGTTACCTGGTGAAACGTCGTTGTGATGCCTCGTGTAAGGAGGGGAAATGCGTACCATCACGTTTCCGACTTTGATAAAAGTCTGATTGTAGCCTTCGCATTGCGGTTTATCGTATCGCGACATTGCTGCTCGCGTTGGTCGAAATACAATGACTGTTAGCAGAAAATGGAATCGGTGGGTTCAAGAATAAAATACGGAACGCCGTGATGGATCCCAACGGCCTCGTATCACTAGCAGTCGAGGTGACAGGCATCTTATCCGCATGACTGTAACGGATGGTGCAGCCACGTCTCGATTCTTGACTCAACAGATGGGGACGATTGTATGACAACAACCATCTGCGCGGACAGTTCGACGACTTTTGCAGCAGCATGGACTATCAGCTCGCAGACCACGTCTGCGGTTACCCTTGACACTGCATCACAGACAGGAATGCCTGCGACTGTGTACTCCACGACGAACCTGGGTGCACGAATGGCAGACAGTCATTTTTTCGGATGAATACAGGTTGTGTTTACAGCATCATGATGGTCTCATCCGTGTTTGGCGACATCACGGTGAACGCAGATTGGAAGCGTGTATTCGTCATCGCCATATTGGCGTATCACCCGGCGTGATGGTATGGGGGCCATTGGCTACACGTCTCGGTCACCTCTTGTTCGCACTGACGGCACTTTGAACAGTGGACGTTACATTTCAGATGTGTTACGACCCGTGGCTCTACCCTTCATTCGATCCCTGCGAAAGCCAATATTTCAGCAAGATAATGCACGACCGCATGTTGCAGGTCCTGTACAGGCCTTTCTGGATACAGAAAATCTTCAACTGCTGCCCAGGCCAGCACATTCTCCAGATCCCTCACCAATTGAAAACGACAGGTCAATGGTGGCCGAGCAACTGAGTCGTCACAATACGCCACTCACTACTCTTGATGAACTGTGGTATCGCGTTGAAACAGCATGGGCAGCTAGCTGTACCTGTACACGCCATCCAAGCTCTGTTCGAATCATTGCCCAGGCGTAGCAAGGCCGTTATTACGGCCAGAAGTGGTTGTTCTGTGTACTGATTTCTCAGGACTTATGCATCCAAATTGTTTGAAAATGTAATCACATGTCAAGTCTAGTATAATATATTTGTCCAATGAATACCCGTTTATCATCTGTATTTCTTCTTGGTGTAGCAATTTTAATGTCTAGTAGTGTACTATTATTTTCTTTTATGTAAAATAAAAGAATTTACCGTTATTTGGCACAGCGCAGGAGGCAGGAACGCCTACATCGTTATGAAGAGTAAGTACTAAAAGCAATATAAGGTTTAATTAATCGAATACAATTATTAAAATGAGGAGCCGAAGGTGTGTGACACAAAACGTCAACAGTGTAAAAGTTTTGACTTCGGCAGTGGCAGACTCCTGATGCGAAAGTAATTCAAAGGGCTTAGACTGTTCAGCTAGCAATGTATAGATGCTTTTTGATAATTGTCATGAGCGACAGCAAAACCACCGTATGAATCAACAAGCACTGCAGAGTGCAAGATATAACTGAGATGAAAATGGACGAGATATGTAGCCTGGTAAATGGGTGGTAGATGAATCAAGGGGGTTCTCAAAGATAAGACGACCTCATGCAAAACTGATAAGTATATTAGGAAACACGCAAGAGCTACATGGTTGAGCATAGCTAAAGATCGTAATGTATTGAAGTTTTAGCGCAGATCTTTTCTTCTGCAGTGGATATCAAATGGCTGAAGATTATAGTACTTCAAAACTGAAATAAGAATATCTCAAAACTGAAGTGAGAATACTGTACACTTAGGGACGCGTGTACCTATTAGATAAAGTACCAACTTGGTCACCAAAGAACACGTTTGGAATCATGCTTTTCGTAGCAACAAAAGTAAGTTTACCATTGTGTATAATTGCTTTGTATGAGGTGTAGGAATAAATAGAAGCCTCATTACGAACAGCTACTAGAGTGGCGAGATACTCACTCAGCCGCTATCAGGCAGTAACCCTACGCTGCAGCGAAATCGAGCCTATTCAGTGGAGCCTGCTCCTACATTTCCCTACCCAGCGCTTCCACCTGGCAGCAACACAGGGTCTTTTGTTCTCCGAGCGTTTAATTAACAACCTCAGGCGGCAAGTTAATCGTCCTGTGTTGGCGTTACAGAGATAGAGGTTTGTGAATCCCCAGAGCTTCTCATGGTTAAGTGAATCATTACTCATATCCTTCTATTGTATCTTGTTCGTCTTTTCCTCAGTGGTGAGAGCTATCCAATGAAATGTATTTCATTGTCCTTTCGTTTAAATACCTTCTCGTAAGACGAGGAGTGTTTCATTAAAACAGCTTAATTTCATAGACACTCCTGGAAATTGAAATAAGAACACCGTGAATTCATTGTCCCAGGAAGGGGAAACTTTATTGACACATTCCTGGGGTCAGATACATCACATGATCACACTGACAGAACCACAGGCACATAGACACAGGCAACAGAGCATGCACAATGTCGGCACTAGTACAGTGTATATCCACCTTTCGCAGCAATGCAGGCTGCTATTCTCCCATGGAGACGATCGTAGAGATGCTGGATGTAGTCCTGTGGAACGGCTTGCCATGCCATTTCCACCTGGCGCCTCAGTTGGACCAGCGTTCGTGCTGGACGTGCAGACCGCGTGAGACGACGCTTCATCCAGTCCCAAACATGCTCAATGGGGGACAGATCCGGAGATCTTGCTGGCCAGGGTAGTTGACTTACACCTTCTAGAGCACGTTGGGTGGCACGGGATACATGCGGACGTGCATTGTCCTGTTGGAACAGCAAGTTCCCTTGCCGGTCTAGGAATAGTAGAACGATGGGTTCGATGACGGTTTGGATGTACCGTGCACTATTCAGTGTCCCCTCGACGATCACCAGTGGTGTACGGCCAGTGTAGGAGATCGCTCCCCACACCATGATGCCGGGTGTTGGCCCTGTGTGCCTCGGTCGTATGCAGTCCTGATTGTGGCGCTCACCTGCACGGCGCCAAACACGCATACGACCATCATTGGCACCAAGGCAGAAGCGACTCTCATCGCTGAAGACGACACGTCTCCATTCGTCCCTCCATTCACGCCTGTCGCGACACCACTGGAGGCGGGCTGCACGATGTTGGGGCGTGAGCGGAAGACGGCCTAACGGCGTGCGGGACCGTAGCCCAGCTTCATGGAGACGGTTGCGAATGGTCCTCGCCGATACCCCAGGAGCAACAGTGTCCCTAATTTGCTGGGAAGTGGCGGTGCGGTCCCCTACGGCACTGCGTAGGATCCTACGGTCTTGGCGTGCATCCGTGCGTCGCTGCGGTCCGGTTCCAGGTCGACGGGCACGTGCACCTTCCGCCGACCACTGGCGACAACATCGATGTACTGTGGAGACCTCACGCCCCACGTGTTGAGCAATTCGGCGGTACGTCCACCCGGCCTCCCGCATGCCCACTATACGCCCTCGCTCAAAGTCCGTCAACTGCACATACGGTTCACGTCCACGCTGTCGCGGCATGCTACCAGTGTTAAAGACTGCGATGGAGCTCCGTATGCCACGGCAAACTGGCTGACACTGACGGCGGCGGTGCACAAATGCTGCGCAGCTAGCGCCATTCGACGGCCAACACCGCGGTTCCTGGTGTGACCGCTGTGCCGTGCGTGTGATCATTGCTTGTACAGCCCTCTCGCAGTGTCCGGAGCAAGTATGGTGGGTCTGACACACCGGTGTCAATGTGTTCTTTTTTCCATTTCCAGGAGTGTATTTATGGGCAGACACCTTCAGAATAACTCGTCCTTTAAAGGAATTGCAAGTTTCAATAGTTCTGATACGTAAATGTGCACTATTTTTAAAAGTTTTTATCATTTACCTCGGCACACTGATCATCATCATGCCTTTATATATAAGTTTTGAAACAACGGTCTTACTTTATGTTGGGAGGAAAGCATTCGTTCCTTCAAGCATATTTATAGCACACCAAATTGTCTCTACCGTTAGCGAGCATGACAAAGAATCCAAGTGCTGCATCACGGTCTGAACATGTACATGCTACGAACGAAAATGTGTACACGCAGTATAAAATGATACGAAGAAACGAATTAAATTGGTTCATTCCTACCTGTGTCTTTCTACTTAGTTTTGTGTAACGCGTAGTTTCACACAACTGACAGCCGCCTAAAAACATAGTGGAATCACAAACTTGTTGTACAAGATAAAGTCGTGAGTCATCTTATTGTTTCCTCCCCTCGATTTCAAAGCGGCTCGCCTGTATTTATTCCCAATGTTACTCTAAGATTAACAGCGAAGAGTGTACCAGTATCAGTAAATCATGAACCAGTCTTCGTTCATCCGACCTTGTTATGTTTCTTCAATAGTACGTATAAAATATTCGCTTTGCTTGTTTGGATCTTTTCAACATGGCATTAACGTCTTCCGAACAGTATTTTATTTATATACTCTTTCACAAGACGACTCATTAAATAATTATAAAAGATAATAAATGCCGTGTGGTTTGACCTCCTGAGCAACAGTCACCTCTCCTTATCTAAGTTGCGCTTTCTTTTCCCCCGGCGCCGCACTCCAACGACAGGTCTGTCGATTTGATTCTGCTGTCGAACAAATGCGGTAGTAATGGTTTTGGCTAACACTAACTCCCCATCATGCTGTAGTTCTCAACCTTCGCTTAGAGCATACTCTGCATCAGGGTTAGTGTATGCGCCTGGTGCATATCGCGGTGACCATTTGTTAACTGTACATGCTCCGGGCAGCTACATTTAGTGAGTCAGTCATGTCGGTTGTAACTGTGTATCCTTCCCAGACGAGGGTTAAAAGTATAGTATTATTTATCGAAAGAATAGGTGACAATAACCGTATATTACCGACTAGATTCCTTCGACTATATAGGAATGGAGTACCATATGCTTCGAACAGACAAGTAAATCAAAATATGAAACGCTGTTCATTAATCGCTTAATAGCTCAACTGCGTTATGGCATTCACGATCAGAGAGCAGCTTCTCGGTGAAGTTAACAACACAGTGTCACAAAGATGGCGTTTTGACTTTGGTTTACGGAGCAGAATCACCGGAGACTTTGAAAGATAACAGTCACACGCTGCAGTCCTATCACTCTAGAATGTGTCACCAAATAAAGTTTCAATATTTTACTGCTGATCCTGATAAAACAAGAAATTCCAGTTTTAAACCAGAGGAAGGTAAACCAAAAGGAAAAATTTGCTTTATCACATTCCATAGCGACGGACTTTTAACCAGGAAACATCCTCCTATTTCTTAATTATGCATGTCTTGCATCAGAGCTGCAACGGAATTTGAAATCATACTCTTCCATTTGCATATTCCAACGATTCAGCACTTCATACCATAGTAGATGAAAAGCCAGAGCAGTACTTGTAAAGCCCCTTCTTTACCAGCCATGTGGTCAATAGAAATATATTAGATTGCTTTCTTTTTGAAACTTACTAACGCCAGATTTAATTAAGTCTTGCATGACGTTCATTTCATCGTTTATCTTTCTGCAGAGATCTACAGTAGCTGCAAACCTGACCATTATTCAGCTTGTTCCCTACAGGTGCATGAAACCGATTAGTGGAAAACTGGATGAGAAGTTGTTGAAGTTTTGTCATCATGAGCTGACACCCACGAATTTTTCATTTAATATCAATACATTTGAACATTCTCGGAGTAGCTACGGGTAGTCCTATATCGCCCATAATTGCCAACTTATATCTGGAGAACTTTTACGATAGGGCACTGAAGACCTAGGTTTTGAAACTAATGTGTTTCGGGAGATACTTTGATGGAACGTTTACTGTCTGGCCAGATAAACGTGGTGCACTTAACTGAGTTTTTAACCACTTCAACTTTCTTCACCACAGTATTAAATTTACCGTGGAGGTTGAAAATGATGGGAAGGTTCCATTTTCGAATTTAATTGCTTACAAAAATTATGACGGTTCTCTGGGTAATAATGTTCACCGAAAAGTGACACATAGTGACTGATATCGACATGTAAGGAGCTGCCACCCAATGTATCAATGCAGAGGCGTTCTTAGCGCTCTGTTACGCAGAGAATAATCATTTTCTACTCGGTCTGTTCTACACAGGAACAGGAACTTACAAACTTGGAAAATGTGTTAAAAAAATCTTAGAAGCAGATTCATCGGGCTATGGAATTAGGAAGTCTGGTATCCACATATTTCATGTTTGGTAGGACGTACGCCGGCCCGCTGATCCACATAGTTCGGGACAAGTGCGTGGAAAAATCGTCATAGAACGAGGCTACAATAGCATGCAAAATAGGCTGTAACTGAGCTGAGCATCTTTTATACGACAGACAGGGGATGAAATTTGACTAGACCTCGAGAGTTGCTAGTACGTTCGGTTTTTGGGACATTATATTTGTTGTTATATGGAGTCAACTGAAATTAGGTTGGCGGACGAAATAGTTAATAAAGACAGGAGTTTTCCTCTTAGCAAGGCGAGCAAGCCCGTTTCATCCCGTATGAAACACATTCTATGGGGCTGCCGGCCCGAGTGGTTGAGGATAGTCTTCTATTGGGTTACATCGTCGGCGCCGGTGTCTACGACGGTCAGCAGCGTTGTTGGAAAACGCGTGCGCCGTGTACGGGAGGGGGGCCTATACGAGACAACAGAGTCCAGTCTTCGTATCAGTTTACAGCTGCATTTCAGCAGCAGCAGCAGCAGCAGTGTCTCTTCTGAAGATGCTAGGCATCTAGCAGCCAAAATATCAACTCAACAATAATTTTAGAAATACGCCGGGAAGCCTACACAGGCAAGTCGATGCACTGTTTTCACACTGTTACTTTCCAGTTGTTCAGTTTTATCACCTATATCGGAAATGATCCACTGCCGACAAGTACGTTAAATTAACTTTCTTCTTACGCAGAAAATTTACACGGGGTTATTGTGAATCGATTATAGATTAATGTGAAACATTATAATTGCATAATTTTTATCATATTCTATGGTATAGTCTATTGAATGAAAGATTAACTGATTATTCTGTTTTGAAAATAGCGCTAAATACGTTGTGAAAATTTGATATAACCCGATCAATGATGCTTGTAAATAAAAAACACAAAAATGGTTACATTATTTAACCAGTTTTCGGCTTACTGTGTCATCAGGCAATTACCTCATTATGGCCTTCTAACCCGAAAATCAGCCACTTAAGTAATTGTCACGGAAAAATCACATTTACTCCATTTTCATTCATAAATATGAAGAGTATTGTTGCTTTAAAGATCCATACACTGTTGAAACACTGATAGTTTATAGTTAGTTAAGCAACATTGTCTTATTTATCGTGAACGTCTGGCTTTTGATGTCTCTGTCGATGAGAAGATGAACTGAGTAAATCATTAGAAACCAAATTTTTACGTGATTGCAAATTCTGACCAACGTTGGGACCCATAATTTTATGATATCTTCTGTTAGTATAATGAGACTGTTTTTAATGGTCGACTGAATAAAAAACAATTATTATTCTCTTATGAAGACACCACTAATTTGGTTTTTAAAATATCAAGTAAGATTTTTAAGAAGTCATTGTATTTAATTTTTGGAATCATTCAGAACGTCCTCGCACAATTTGCACAAAATATCGACCTTCTAACCATTACCAAAAGCAGAAGATTTACATTAAAACTGAGTATAAAGGAATGCTCCATACGTATTACAAAAATGGCTGTGTATATGTGTGTGTGTTTCATATCTCCTCCTAAATCACTCGACCGATTTCAGTCAAACGTGGTACACATATCTCTTACTGTCAGCTGTACGTAGAAGAATCATCTACCTATCGTGGTGGAGGAAATGTGACGTCACAAACAGTGAGATTCATGAGAAATTGCTGTATCATGCATGACGTTTAAATTTATTATTTCTGTGATACTAACTATTCGCAATAAATTTATCAAACGGTATTCGCATATGCTGCTAAATGCACTTACGAAATTTTATCATGGTAATACACATAGTTTAGGAGATATGACGTCAATAACAATTAGATGGGTGAAAAACTGTCTGAACATGCCTGGTGTTTAAATTGATTACTTCTTTGCTACTAATTCTATTCGCAACATATTTCGCATACAGTATCTACATATGCCACTGAAAGTACAGACAAAATTATGTCGTTGTACGACACCTAGTGAAAGAGATATGACGTCGTAAACAGTGAGGTGAATGAAAAAAATGCCACATCATCATGCATGAAGTTTTAATGTGTTTGTTCTTTGCTGCTAGGACACTCCTACAGTCTAACTTAAGGAAATTCCTGAAAACTGGCAGCGCATTTGGAAACCTTCAACTGCTAAGAGCAAACGGCTGTAGGCAGAGGCAATAGCCGTTTATAGAGTGACGAAAAGGCATTGCCATAGAAACCTTTATAAAATCGCGTTGTTGACACTCGAAGCAGATGCACCCAACGTACGGAAACTGTCTGGGATGATCGCACACCGACTCTACTGCAGGAGGCAAAATAATATTATAGAGAATTTGTATTTTTCATACTATGTTTCTTGATTTTGGTACTGTATATTCGTAAATTACGCATGTTTCTTTCAAGAACTCTTTCACAATTTCAATCGTGTTATCATGAATGCATGGAATCAAAACAAAACTGGTTTTGTTTCCGTTTCTAGTAGAAAAGTTGCAAAATGAATTCCCAGATAATGCCTGGTTTGTCAGCTATTATTTATGTGATTGTTGAAACAATCATTTTGGAAACTGATCCCTATTTCGAAGTTTGTATTATTCCTCAAAGTAAAAGGAAAATGATTTCTAACGCACGACTTTACTCGTATTTCTGATTGAATTTACTCAAAATTTAGTGTAGAATAGTAGCAGATGCTATGTGAACGAGGAGCAATAAATTGAAAACTTGAAAGAAAAAAAAATTAGAAATTCATTTATACTTTTTCTGTGTTAGTACGTTTTCTTCGCTTCAGCAAATTTTACAGAAAAATCACATAGTATGTCAGAGTTTCTCTATCCGAGTAGGGTGGCAGTAGTTTTTGTGTTAAATCTGAGCCGCGCGGAGTGGCAGTGAGGTTAGAGGCGTCATGTCACGGATTGCGCTGCCATTCCCGCCAGAGGTTCGAGTCCTCCCTCGGACATGGGTGTGTGCAATGTTCTTAGCATAAGTTAGTTTAAGTAGTGTCTAAGTCTAGGAACCGATGACCGCAGCAGTTTGGTCCCTTAGGAATGGACACACATTTGAACAGTTCGTTAAATCTTACTCGCTGTTAGAGTAATTATTGGTGCGGGATCATAACGTCCAGTGACGCTCACGACGGTGCGTCGATGGCGGCTCGGCCGTGTGGACAGCCAGAGAGAGCCAGGGCTCGTTATGAGTCTCCTTGACCTCTGCCCGGCTGAGTTACGGCACCCTGAGCGCAGGGCTCTTCCCAAGCGCGCTTGTGGTGGGGGTGGTTATGGGGGGATTGGAGTAGGGGGAGGGGTTCGTCGTTAACAGCGCGGCGTGCCGCGCCACGCCGCCAATACTGCGTGCAGCCCAGCCTGGGCCTCAGCTAGCCGCTAATTACATCCTCAGGGAGGAACGCCATCAGCGTAAACCATGTGGCTGGCTGCGGCAGGCCTGCAGCAAGACGAGGTACGATCTGGATCAGGAACACCAAAAGAAAAGTCTGGCTGAAATCTCACAATGCTCAGGTGAACGACAGATCAATAACGGTACAGATTGACATGAGAACATTAATCACTTCCAGGACACGTCACTCCAGTATCCTGCTACATCTCACATCACCTTGATAATGGGTTCAGTTCTGTGAGGAAGAGAGGCCACAATTTTCTGCAGGTATTCTGCATTTGGTAGAACCTACTCACTGATTGTTAGATCCCATAGAGCAGCCAAATTAAGGCGCTGTTGACAGCTACATTTTCCCCGCTATTTCAAATAGTGACAAAAATTTTCAGGTGATGTAGAGTGCCATTAGAGAGAGATGGGGTGCTTGTGTCTTGGTGAAACCAGGAGGAAGAGGAGGAGGAGATTAGTGTTTAACCTCACGTCGACAACGAGATCATTAGAGACGGAGCGTAAGCTCTGGTTAGGGAAGGAAGGGGAAGGAAATCGGCCGTACCCTTTCAGAGGAACCATCCCGGCATTTGCCTCAAACGATTTAAGGAAATCAAGGAAAACCTAAATCAAGATAGCCGGAGACGGAATTGAACCGTCGTTGTCCCGAATGCGAGGGGTGAAACCAGGAATGCATGCTTGCAAAGATGTGAAGATCGCTATTTTCATCTTGAAAGATGGAGTGTCCACATGGACATCGTGAAAATGTGGACAAAATGCCAACATTTAGCCGGCGAGGAAATTGATAGGAGCATCCCATTTCATGTCCATGGTAAACTGAAGTGGATCGGAGCTATGGTACGAACAATTCCCATAAAGCGTCACAGGATCACGTCCGATTTGAACTATACCCTCCAAATCAGAGGCAGCCAAGAATTCGAAATGCAAGCCATGCTCTGCTACACGTACTACAGTGCTTAGCCTGGCTCGACACTTCTCTAACTTGGCACGCAATCTGAGCGAGAGTGGGGTGAAGAGAGGGAAAATGCAAATGCGCCGTATTTGAGTCGCATTGCAGTTGCAATGCATATGACTTCTTTTAATATTTCATGTTTTTCAGCAACGTAAATCACAGACAAACCAAGCATTCAATATTATTTAATATTTTTTGTGCACTGAAGACACAATTTTTATCTGGTACGAAGTGTCAGCAAATGGACGGACACAGACAACTTAACATTTTTGCACTCAGATTTCCATGTAATCGTGACTTATGTAGTTTCATAATCGCAAAAATTGTCTTTCAGACACATGTATATTCAACAAAATATTTTATTACGTTTGCAAACTCATTATGGAGATGTCCAAACTCCTCCTGAAGAAGACAGTGCACACATCCTAGTCAGTTTGAACTAAAAGGATTTATCTTTAAAACGGGGCTGAAATTGCAGATCACTCAGTTCCATTTGCACATACTGCAAGCTTGGTAGTATTCTCAAAACGTTTAGAAAACAGTCTCTGTAATTCTTTAAAGGCCGAAATGAATTCTTCAGACCTCGCATTTTCTTTAACGCCAGTGAGTATTGGTAACTGGACTGTGCTTTTGTCAGTACTTGTCAATTCTACAACACGTTTTTTCATTTTAAATGCAGACCAATCAAATCAGAAATACGTTCTGTCTCAGTCTGCAGTGTCTTACTATGGGTAGTGTGCAGCCAAGTCCTCTGAAAATCTGAAGACTGCAGTTCATTCCGTAAGTTATAATTTTCGTTCTCGCATTGCTTTTTCCTTCATACTTCAACAAAAGTAACTTTTAGAATTAGAAACCGTTCCAGGCATGCCTCTTGACTTAACCAACGTGCTTTACAGTAATATATAAAATCTCCATAATCTTCGAGCAGTTCTATCCAAAAAGGTTGCACCTGACAGTGGTCTAATACATACAACTACAGAATTTTGCAATCCGTACCACCAGTTTTCCTCAAGTACTCCAATCCGAGATGTTCTCCTATTGTTGGCGGCAGGAATTGATGGAAGGGCCCAACCCAGGTTCAAGAAAATTGTGGTTGTTAAAACCTAGATTTCGTGAAGAGATTCAGAATTTTCGTTTACAATGGATCGAAGCGAAAATCCAGTTAACAACAACCAATAATCACAGAGCCCTGAATGAATTACAAATTTGCTCTGAAATTTACAAGATCAACATCAATAATCACAGAGTACCAGAAGAACTAGAATTTACTTTAAAATTCTTTCAAAAAAATTTACAACAACATCAAAATCAACCATCACGATGTTCCAAAAGGCTTAGAAATTGTCTCGAAACTTTTAAGTATTACAACAAGGTCAACACAGAGCCCCAGAAGGCTTAGAATTTTAAAGGCTTAGAAATTGAATGAGAAACAAGTTGACAGAAATAGGTCAAGATATTTTACAATTCTTGCAAAACAATTGAAGAGAGTAAATAACTTACTGATGGCCTGAAACCTTTCTATTAGCACAATTTTGAGGCTTGATTCCCGGAGGGGAAGGCAGACAAGGGCATATTTAACGAGGAACGGAAAATTGAGATTATCCCCGGGACAGAGCATTGCATTAAGCATAAACACTTAAGTGACCAACAACCCGCAACCGCATCTCTGCACGGAATAGCGGTCCCAATGACCTCCTAGTACGAGGCTCATCCCAGAACTACGCCAGCTTCCCACAAATTGGGTACTCGGACAGTGCTAAGACTGACTGCACTAAATACAAATACTACACTTTACCAACGTGGGCATTCATCAAAGGCCCACAGTGTCTGGTACATGACAGCCGTCTCCTTGTGCATCTAGCGCTAACGGACATCCCACTGGATGGTCAAAACACAATTAATAAAAAAAAAAAAGAATTTAACAACTCGGGGCAATAGCTTCACTGTATATCCCAATAGAATTCTCATTAGTTGGTCCACTTCACAGATCCACCAAAAAACAATATCAAAAGCAACTCAAACGATACTAAAACAGTCACTGTGCAGCAAGAGGGAGGAACTGCATGTAATCATGGGCACAAACAACCCAGAAGACCCAGTAAACGTTGTCCGTTGAGACGTCAGGCCAACCAACCGACTATCGTTCCGATGAAATCACAGCAAAGGAAAGGTTGCAGGTGAAACGTCAACTCACTGCTTGTTTCCAAGACGTCACTTCGACGGACGGTAACACAATTGGCGGTGACGGCAACACACGTGGAAAACCAACAGCCATCAACCTCTCGTGGAACGGAACCTTTGGTCACTTCCCGCATAATCGGCCAAACGTCATCCCGACCGCTTCAGTTCGGGACCCCAACTTCCTCCCAGCACTGTCCAAACGAGACTCGCACGCCGTGAAAATTCGGCCCACAGTCCGCGGCGCGGCGTCAGCGTCACCAGAGGACCAGAGGAGAAACCAAGAAGAGCAAGTTGCTCGCAGTAGAAATTGATATGAGTCGACACGCAATACATGCTTGCAGATTTATTACATAATACTTGTTGATGTACAGACAAAAAATCCCGTCTGCCAATTGTAATTTTCTGCTCTGTGATCGTGAACATTCCTTCTGTATGGTGCTGTAATGAGTTTCATAGCAAACTGTCAGTACTCGCCGATTATTCGTCTGTGAAATAGATACTGAGAATTCTCATCTCTCTCCTCCGTCATTCCTATTAATGTTAAGGCTTTTTACGATAAATCGGTCGACTGCCTCTTTTTGTGCAAACAGCCACTGGACCTGTGAACGTTCTTCATGACATGAACGAATAGCGAAGGGTGAATAGCGCTGATACGACGATTCTAACGAACTGAAGATAGTCGCGCAGACCAAAAAATGCTGCACGGAAATACTGAATAAAATATCGGTCTGTATCAGATACTTCCGAGAAGTATCGAGGAAAGCTGAGACAGGCCGAGCCTTGGACCGCACACCCGGCTTGCGTGCGGTTTCTGACGCCGTGGTCGGCCCTACTCTACACTTGGCAGTACCGGCCGTCATTGGCCTCGATGTCTTGCATGATTTGGAAAGAGACAAAACCGCGAATCATCAGACCACTCTACATTCCACCAGCAGTGGAACACAGAAGACGTGCAGATTTATCTGTGCAGCTGTTAAAAATGCTTCTTTTGCGAAGTAGCTTTCTCCAGACGTTCGTTGCATGCAGTTCCCTTTCAAATGTTCGCTGGGATACTGGTAGCGATGAACATGCATTCACTAACAGCAGAAATTCCTGTCGGGTTTGAAACCAATTGTCATTGAAAAGCCATGACATTTCTCTCCTGTCTCTGTCTTTTACGATCGCTTTACACCGACTGTTTCTGATACTGTTATGTGGGTGCGAGCAGTACACCGCTCCTTGAAGACACGTTGGCCACTCTGTGTTGGTACTCTAATAAATCAGGCAACTTCATTCGCGATGTGACACTGAGCACAACCAAACACGATAGCTCATTTCTGCCACACTGTAACTCTTAGACTTCGCACGTTCTTACTGCGTTAACTCCATATCACCGATGGGCACCTACTCACCTCTTCGCTGCCACGAGGTGCGTCACGCATGGAGACTCAACCTGACAGCAGTCCACGCCGTGTATAGCACTGCTAAGCACTTTGGAGGTGGTGGCTTACATTTCGTGAGGTGAGATTATGCTTGTACATTGTTTTCACACTAAATATAAATGCTACATGTTCGCGGAATCCACGTTTAAACTAGCAAACAACATTTAACGATTAAAAGCCTCTACAGAGAGATTTTTTACGTTATGAAGTTGATAATTACCATACAATCATGCGCTTTTTTTTAAATGAGCAGTATGTATAATCTTTCTTTGGAAAATATTCAATAATATTGTTGACAACTCAGTTTCGCATTCTCATGACTGAATCAGTATAAATTATTGATCACTATAAGATTCACTATCTGTTCTAGCACTCTGTAAAGGATCGGCAGCCACTTATTTAAACATGAATGTGATAGACAAATGTGGCTCTGTCTCACACAGGTCGCGGTAGGCTAGATATCTATAGTCGAGCGCCAAGGGTGCCAGAGACAAGCAGCAATTGTTTTTTTTTTCTTTAATCTCATTTTGTTCTCTTTCGTTCGTTGTATCTGCTCGGGGCGGACGTCGTAAGACACCCGTTTTGGTTCGTTGTTGATCGGTGAACTCAGTTTTTTTATTACAGAGGGCAGCTAACCCTCTGACCGAACACGCTGAGCTACCGTGCCGGCAATTGTTAGTCAGTGGAGGGCAGCAGTGCGCAGGGGCAAAAGACGCTAAGAGAGCTCTAAGCGCCCAGGACATGGTGTAATGACGGAAGGCTGCCCGTAATATATGTTGAAGTAGGAACACCGTAGTGCTTATTATTGCGTTAGAACCTTATTCATTGTGTTAATTCTTTATTCGGCTGCCGAAACGCTGATACGAAACAACTCCCATAGCAGTATTAGCCGATCAGCCCCTCATCCTTAGGTCGCCGTTAGTCTAACTCATTTGTTAGGCTGCTACTTGGTGATTAATAATATCCAAACCTTCGGCAGTATTTCAACTCTAACCCCATAATTTGTATTGCTTAACAACTTTTTAATGCAATAAAAGACGAACGGATACCTCTGAAAGATGAAATAGTGAAGTCAGCAGAGGGCTCACTGCGTAGAGCCAAGGCCAGTAATAGTGCTTGGATAACACGTGATGTATTGAATTAACTGAAGAAAGAAGGAAATGTAAAACAGAGAACAAGGCAAAGAGGTGAAAGGGAATGAAGACGTCCAAAAAGTGAAACAGGTTGAAAATTGAAAATGGCAAAGCAGCAAAGGCTGGGTGAGAAATACTGAGATACTGCAGTATGCGTAACTAGTGGAAAACCAGATGCCAAAAGGAAAGCAGCTATATGATTTTAAAGAGCTCAGATGACAAGCCAGTAATAAGCAATGTAGGGAAGGCTGAAAAGTGGAAGGAATATGTAGCTAAGTTGAAGCATTCTCTTAGGATTATTGAGATCTTCGTGGGAACATAGCGTGGCACAAATATTACATCTAATATGCAAGATGTACGAGACAGCAGAAATACCTTCAGACTGCAAGAGAAACTTAATCATTCCGACTAGCATCCTCGGGATAGAAATTCGACTAATTGTGTTTACAGTGTAACGGAAGTTCTTGTTTTATACAATCAACTGGAATTCATTTGAATGCAGACTCTTAGCTGAAGGCTGCCCTTCAAAGTCGCAATAGAGATGCCATTATCATTCTCGAAATCAAACGTGTCACTTTGTTAATCGAAAAAATTTGTCTCTCTAGCTCTTCGTCTTTCAGTCCAACCAGTTAGTGTTCTTCTTCGAGGCATAGCCTAAATATAATATGGGAAATCGTAACTATTCAAAATGAAGTACCTGAAAGTCAGGAGCTTTTTCAATGTTTATGGTAACGGCGACAAATGAGGAGAAAGTCAGTTCCATTTATTCTTGGACAAAACTAAGCGAAAGAACGACAATAAACAACGTTATGTAAAGTCTGTGTCCCTATGATAGCTTGGTTGCTATGATGTTTTGTTTCCCACTGGTGACAACATCAACGCCCTAGCTGTTGTGACATTGCAGCTGCTCGGTTTGCGAGCGTTACTGCAAATGAACCATGTAAACATGAATGACTCTAGAAGGCGATTTCACGAAATGTTGTTACTTTCCTGTGTTGTTTCTATCATAGCAGCTGATCGGTACTTATGAAAGAGCTTGGTAGAACTTCAATTTTCGATGTTCACGTATTGGAGATTTTAATGCGTGATATAGAAGGTATAATGAGAGTTATGAATACACTACTGGCCATTAAAATTGCTACACCACGAAGATGACGTGCTACAGACGCGAAATTTAACCGACAAGAAGAAGACGCTGTGATATGCAAATGATTAGCTTCTCAGAGCTGGCGCCGGTGGCGACACCTACAACGTGTTGACACGAGGAAAGTTTCCAACCGATTTCTCATACACAAACACCAGTTGACCGGCGTTGGCTGATGAAACGTCGTTGTGATGCCTCGTTTAAGGAGGAGAAATGCGTACCATCACGTTTCCGACTTTGATAAAGGTCGGATTGTAGCCTATCGTGATTGTGGTTTATCGTATCGCGACATTGCCGCTCGCGTTGGTCGAGATCCGATGACTGTTAGCAGAATATGGAATCGGTGGGTTCAGGAGGGTAATACGGAACGCCGTTATGGATCCCAACGGCCTCGTATCACTAGCAGTCGAGATTACAGGCATCTAATCCACATTGCTGTAGCGGATCGTGCAGCCACGTCTCGATCCCTGAGTCAACAGATGGGTACGTTTGCAAGACAACAACCATCTGCACGAACAGTTCGACGACGTTTGCAGCAGCATGGACTATCAGCTCGGAGTCAATGGCTGCGGTTACCCTTGACGGTGCATCACAGACAGGAGCGCCTGCGATGGTGTACTTAACGACGAAACAGGGTGCACGAATGGCAAAACGTAATTTTTTTTTTTTCGGATGAATCCGGTTTCTTTTTACAGCATCATGATGGTCGCATCCGTGTTTGGCGACATCGCGGTGAACACACATTGGAAGCGTGTATTCATCGCCATACTGGCGTATCACCCGGACTGATGGTATGGGTTGCTTGTTCGCACTGACGGCACTTTGAAAAGTGGATGTTACATTTCAGATGTGTTACGACCCGGGGCTTTACCCTTCATTCGATCCCTGCGAAACCCTACATTTCAGCAGGATAATGGGCAGCTGTACCTGTACACGCCATCCAAGCTCTGTTTGACTCAATGCCCAGGCGTATGAGGTGGTTGTTCTGGGTACTGATTTTTCAGGATCTATGCACCCAAATTGCGTGAAAATGTAATCACATGTCAGTTCTAGTATAATATGTTTGTCCAATGAATACCCGTTTATCATCTGTATTTCTTCTTGGTGTAGCAATTTTAAGGGCCAGTAGTGTATGAAAGCATCTACTTCATTTTACCACTCTTAACGGTTACATACTCACATGAAGTTTTTTTCTTTGTGCACATCTACGGCAAAGTACCATTCGGTTTCATTGGCCTCATTGTATAATTAATATTTAAAATCTGTACTTCAGTTTTCGTGTTCAAGTATTACTATTATGATTCCAATTAAGGAACGTGGTGTTAAAGGCAGGTAAAATTCACCCAGGCTGCTACAAAAAGTACGCAGTTTTTTGTAACTGCACACAGGAATTTTAAATACCTTTAATAATTGTAAAGCAATACGGACAGTAGGATCACACCAACGAAGAAAATGAGATGAGTTTTACTATTTCTGTAGAAAAATAGCCTACGATGGTTGAAGTGGAGAAGATATAAAACGCAGACTAGCAACAGCAAGAAAACTATTTCTGTGAAAGAGGAGTATGTCAACATGGAATACGAATTTAACTGTTATAAAGTCTTTTCAGGAGATAGCACGAAAGTGAAACACGGACAACGAATAGTTCGGAGAAGAAAAAGCTAGAGGCATTTTAAGCGTGGTATTACAGAAGAATGCAGAAGATTAGATAACTAATGAAGAGTTATTGCACTGAATCAAGTAGAAAACAAATTTCTGTTATAACTTTAAAAGAAGCGGTCACCTTGTAGAACATATCTGAAGCATCAAAGCAGCGGAGGTAAGGCAGTGGTTAAAAGAGGGGCATATGGTCTTGACCAAAGCAAACAAGTTAAAATGGATATTTTTTCCACATTCGTAAGTATTCAAAGTGTTACCAATTCTCGTCATCACCATGTAAAATCAAGCGCTTAGGCTACCATATTGTTACGATATGCTGCGCCTCCCATTCACAATTTAATAATTTTAATGTTTGTCACAATCAGAAAAACTATTATTGTCTTCTGCTGCGTCTTCCCCATGTCTCTTCTCCACAGGATTGTTACTTCTGATATACTTATTCAGAAGCTGACATGAAAAAAGTAGAGCTTTCTTCTTCTGCATTATACTTACGATGTTCCTATTCTTCCTTCATTGGATTTGTAATTCGAGTAGTTATTGTTATTGGATTTCTCTCCAGGGCTACTATCATCCTTAAGCAGTTCTTCGCTATTGTCTAGCTTTTAACAGCGGTACCGCAGCTTACACCCCATGGTCATCTTAAGTAAACATTTCTTGTCATATAGAAACCAACGTTCTCACTGGCAGTGTTCTTATCTCTGTTAAAATACGTATCACAGTACAATATTATGTCAGCGCATCAACTGTTACCTTTCTTAACTAGTGTTTCTTGATAAATGAAGTTATTTCAATCCTCTATTTTATTTCAGAAAATTTAAGTATTATACTTTTTTAAATTTGATTTGTTGACTGTCGTCATTTTACAAAGTGCTCAGTGAAGGAGTTTCTGATTTCAAAATTAAATATCTTGAATAGAAAGATCGATAGATGGGAGTAACAGACGGTACGTTTACTGTGAGAGATGTACGCACTTTATACAAAAGCTTTGCATTAGTTCCAAAAGCTGCTAGAAGATGGAACTGTAATTGCAATACGTAGTGCCTACAAATAGTGCACGGCAACTCAGAGCGATCCACTCCCCAATAATGAAATCCATTCCGAGATGAATCCCTCTTTCCAAGCCTAATCACAATGCTCCATCTCACACCATCCTACCATTTTCTCCTTCCCCCCTCATCCACCTTCATCCATAATAACACAATCCTCCACCACACCATCCTAAGATTTTATCTTTCACCCTTCATCCACATTACTGACCTAGTCGCTACCTGCGGTTCTACAGGGCCTTTTCGTCACATTCATCAGTGCCCTTCAGTGAGAAAATTTTTTCGTGTTTCACCTAGTATGACCATTAGACCGTGGCATCACTGACATTCAGCAGTGACTATCTTTTAACTGTAACATAAAATCGTCAGATGAGTTCCAAAAACTATGAGTAAGTATATATTACAAAATTATCACTTATTTTTATGTAGCAGTCGTAAATATAGTCCACCAATGTGTTTTTTCCAAAATAATGTGTACTCTCATCTTCTTATGTATTTTAACCATGTTTTAAATACAGTTTATGTAACCTTTAAATGAAGGATGGTTTTTATCGTCTGCCAGCCCATCCCTTTGTGGGGAACTGAAATAACAATAGTTAAAAAAAGAAAGAAGAAGCTGCGATCAGTTCCATCGCCGAAACTTGAAAGGAGGTTAGCTTATCCAAGGAAGGGCTTCAAATCGCGTATTCCATTGAACAAAGTGTTTTTGTAGTTACCACAGGCACAGAAACAGTTTTCAAAAAAGATTTAATCTTCCAAAAGGATCCGATTCGAAAAATATTCACAAGCTCTTCTATAAATTGAAGCGGGCCGGCAGCATGGTTGATAATCTAGCGAAGGACGTTGGCCCCAAGCGAGCTGTAGTTACTCCTGAAAATGCTTCTGGACTTATTCTGCAGACACCAAGGAGATCAATCTGAAGACTGCAGCAGAGACTGGTTTGAAGCGTTCCAGCACGCAGAAAATACTGAGACAGAGCCTAACATGTTTCTATTCAAGCTCCTACACACGTTTCCATTCAAAATGAAAAGCCACCAAGCCATACCTGGTCCCGCTGTATGACAGAGGGCTGAATATGTGAGCCAGATTCTCACAGTGATTCATAATGAAGGATGTGATATGGGCTCCATGTGGTTCACGTACAAAGTACGCTTCCACCTGAATCGAGTCGTGAAGACATAATACTGGCGATTTTGGGGTTCCGAAAATGCTTGATATTTGAAGCGAATCGATTTGTATTCTGCCAAAGCTACCCTGAAGCAGAGGCATTATTGACCTTTTTTCATGCGACCCACAGTCACTAGTGAACGTTTCGTTGCAATTTTGGAACACATCGTCGCCCACGTATAGCATTCGAGGATCGATCAGGAACAGACTGTTTCATGCAAAATGGGATCAGACCATATCACATCCAACAGTTGTTTCGGTTTCTTGATGCATACTTCGGGATCGGGGACACTGGGTTGGGTTATTGCAAATTTACTGGGCCGTGTACGAATTGGGCTCCATACTCACCCAGTCCGACTCCTTGCGACTAGCTCTTGTGGGTCACATTCAAAGACATTGTCTTCTGGAACCATCCCACCATGCTCGACGAACTGGAATCGCTCATCAGTGTAGCATGTAAATCCATTTCAATCGGAACACTACAGTATATCATGGCAAACCTCACGGTTCGTTACCGCCACCTCTGTACTGCGATGGAGGACGTTTCGAAAGATTGTGATGTGGTTTGCTAAGACTGCTTACAGAGAGCGAGTTTATTTATGCACTCTGATAATGTACGAGCCACATACCGCACAGCGCCATCTTTTAGCAACTTTTCCAGCTACATCGAAACTTCCGTATAAGTTCTGTATATAATTCTAACAGCTTTCACAATAAACATACATCTTGTTGCACTCGTCTATTCATGTCAATTCCCGAGATATTTAGTTTTAAAACCAGGGACTCCCTCGCTGTTCACACTGTAGTTTCGTGTATTATATATTACAAGTTCATGTATTCTGAAAAAATTACTAGCAAATGTCGTTAATGTACCCTGAACATATTTTTTTCACCGTAAGCCACTAGAGCATTGTTTGAAAATCTTATACAGTGGAAGAAGACACAACTTACCTTAATTCTCGATCTTCTAGTTTCGAAATGTTTAAATGTTTTCTCAGTGGGCGGGTTAAAAAATCATGGTGACAGACGGTAAATCTATTGTGTCAATTTTAGAATTTTGTTGTTGTTAGGTAATTCATGTCTTATAACTTTGGAATTATTGTATTTTTATACCTCTTTTCCCTGTCTAATCAACGTCTGAATCCCCCAGTAAGCTGAATACTTCAGTCAGTGCTATCACATACATTACCAGTTCACCTATAAATCCTTTGTAGAATTATTGGGAGTGCGGAAGTTGCTATTGAATTTCTGGTTGGCGCCTGAATCAAAATTCGTTTCCGTCATGTTTGCGTACAGCTTTCCTCCGTATTCTTTATTTTAGAATATACAAGAGTATTTTTTGATGCAAGTAGCGTTAGACGCAATGTTGTGTAATTGAAAGGATCTGTTATACCTCCTGTTTGGAGGATAATTACATTCCGTGTTCATTTTATCTGAGATAATGACAAAAATGAACAGCTTAGGACCTAATTGGCGCATATAGAGCTGTTTAACTATCCTACCCTCTGAGTATTACGAAAGCTTGGTACAGCATAGTTTTAACATAATGAAAATAACCAATGTTTGAATTTACAGGACGTGGAAGTGTTCGTGAAGAAAATGACGTTTCGTGATTCGTAGCAATTTGTAACTATCCATTAACTGTTTATCCATGCCTTAGGAAACCTTCTCACAGTGATCGGATCTATTATCACTTGATATCACAACTTTGTTCTAACAAGCGCACGTTTATGATTGCATCAGCGTAATTTCAGACCTTTACCAGAATCACAACGTGAAACCCCCCACTCACTTGATATAATTCTGTCTTTCAATAGGTTTTTCAAAATGATTTTTGTATTCAGAATATCATACGGAATTTGCAGGATACTATGTGAAATTTTACTTCTAGCTTTGAATAATTATTCTCAAGTAAAATGGCAGTGACATCGTTTTTGCATTAATTACAGTCGTAGATATGTCGTAAAATATGTATTTATACAGTAACTTCGTGTCCAAGTAAATTTTTATAGCTTCCCCGTTGAAAAACATCTCTGTGTTGTTTAATTAGCGTGTTACGAACAAAGTTTTGTATAGACAAACAATCTGATGTCTATCGAGGAATTGTGCAATCCTCTGACATTGCAGCTTTGAAATAAAATATTTGTGTTCAGGGTGTAGTAACAGGAATGTAGTGTTAAGAATCTTTTATGCCCTTGTGGAGTCATACAGCAGAGGTCGCAAGTTCATAACGCTACCAAGAGTGCTCTAGATTTGTGATTAGACATTAAAGTATCTACATAACCCGAGCATAATTCTGCTAGCGTGTCTACCGTTAACTGTTTTTCTGTTCGTTTTCCTTAATTCATAAGAAGTAGGACTCAAGGCATCGTTTACGGTTGTCATTCACTAAGCACTTACGAAACTTACGAGTGTAAAAGTCAAAGGAAACAAATCTGACATTATGTCGGCAATCTAGTAGTTCTTCAGAGAATCTATTGTAAACGAAATACATTCCACACTTCTTAGCCTTGAATAGTGATCAGTATTGCCTGCAGAACCGTAAAATATTATGCAAATTGAAAAATATCCAGACGAACTGTGCTAGGCACACGAAAAATTTATTATGTGTTTGATAGTGTGTATCGCCCATTGCATGTATCGTTAACAGAATATCTTCACAAGACACAGAGGCTTCATTGTTTATCGTATCCTATACAGCGGCGTTACCACGCCTAGTTTTGTCCATAAATTCAGTACTGCCACTTCAGTCACACTTTTTTAATATGAGTTCAGACATCGTCGGAAGAATCGGACGAGCTGCCGTTGCTGAGGATTGTCATATCTCTGTGTGTCATCACTGTATTATTTGCAAGTAACTGGTCCGCAGAGAATGATTTTAGAAAAGAAGTGCCCCTGTTCCCTTGTATGAAACTTCAAATGGAAGTACGTGGCAGAAGTTAGATAAATGGCGTAACAGCAACTTGATGCTCGTCTGTGGCATCGTGCCCGATATATAAACCTTGGAGTCCAGAAGATTTAGGTCGCGTAAAATGTACTGCCTGTCCCACTGATCTCTTACTTCTTTGATTTAGGAGCTTCCGATCCCTTTGTCTTCGCCAAGCTGGAAATCGAGTTATAGGGAGAAAGATATTGCTGTGGAGAAGAAGCATGATCTATTTTGCTATCCCTAACTGTTCTTCTAGAGGAAGGAAATCCCCTTTAGCAAGCGGCTACATCGTAAATACATTACGATCGGTGTATTGCTGTATCATATCTGAAATCTCTTCAGAAGCGTGCCAGATTCTTTACTGTGGATCTACTTATTGCTTTATAATCCACCTTCAGGTAGAGATTGCAATGAGGGCGACTGATATAAAGATGATGCTGTCGCAGCCGCTTTTCAGAACAAATGTAAAACTACGTGACTGTAGCAATGTCTAAGTGGCATAATTCATGAAACCATGCAATTTTTTTTTTGATAGAATACACATTTGAGTTGACAACTGGAATGATCAGAGTATTACAAGAAATGTCAAATATTTGAAAAATTCATATACTATGAATTATTTACGCGTAAAATGACACATCGAACAGTTCTGGCGTTTCACGTAGGACATAGAATATAAATGTATTCATAGCTGTGTTACAGATAACAAACATGTATCAGTTTTAAAGCTGTAGATGCAGCCCAATCTCTTAGTGCTAAAATAGAGTAAACATTTACGCAGAATACGATGATGATGTTGCGGTTGTGTAATGTAATGGTGTGAGCCTTGGATGCTTCCGTCTGGTACTAGATTACCAAAAGAAATAAACGTCACTTGAAAACGAAGCCGCCTAATACTTATTCTGATTCGAGAAAGGAAACTTCCTCAGTTGGAAAATATACAGCAGTTGAGGAAGTGGAACATATTCTGCATTTGACAAAAATAAATCTTTCGAAAATCACATATAAAACTTATCCTGAAGCTAGTGTTCAACAAACAAAGGCATAGTGGTGATTGCATTCAAAACCGTGAAACGTAAAGGTGGTACCTTTAGTTTGACTAGGTGAAGGCTTCGTATCTGTTGTTCTTCCTACGCAAAACACTACAAGGTAGTATTCTAGGCCCTCTGCTGTTCCTTATCTGTGTAAATGGTTCAAATGGCTCTGAGCACTATGGGACTTAACATCTGAGGTCATCAGTCCCCTAGAACTTAGAACTACTTAAACCTAACTAGCCTAAGGGCATCACACACATCCATGCCCGAGGCAAGATTCGAACCTGCGGCCGTAGCAATTGCACGGTTCCGGACTGAAACGCCTAGAACTGCTCGGACACCACGGACGGCTATCTATGTAAATGATTTAAGAGAAACTCTGAGCAGCCGTATTAGGTTGTCTAGTAAAGTCATCAGAAGATCAAAATCTGCTGCGAAAAGATTTAGATAACATATCTGTATGGTGCCAAAAGTGGCAATTGATCCTAGATAACGAAAAGTGTGAGGTCATCCGTATGAGTTCTAAAAATAATCTGTTAAACATCGGTTAAATGGTGAATCAATCAAATCTAAAGGCCTAAATTCAACTAAATAACTAGGAATTACAATTACGAACAACTTAAATTGGAAAGAACATGCAGAAAATGCTGCGGGGAAGGCGAACTAAGGACTGTATTTTATTGGCAAAATACTTAGAAGATGCAATAGATCTACTAAAGAGACTGCCGACACCACGTTTGTCGCTCCTATTTTCGAGTATCGATGCGCGGTGTGGGATTCTTACCAGATAGGATTAACTGAGTACATCGAAAAAGTTCAGAGAAGGGCATCACGTTTTGTATTTTCGAGAAAGGTGGAGAGAGTGTCACTCTCTTTTGTTGTGGTGCAATCCTCTTACGAAATTTCAGTCACCTGCTTTCTCCTGCGAATGTGAAAATATTTCGTTGACGCCGATCTACAGAGGGAAAAACGATCATCATCATAAAATAGGGGAAATTAGAGCTCGCACGAAAATATATAGGTGTTTGTTGTTTCCGAGCGCTATTCGAGAGAGAAATAATAGGAAACTAGAGTGAACGTGGTTCGGTGAAACCTCTGCCAGGCACTTCAGCGTGATTTACAGAATAGCCATTTAGATGTAGATGTAAATACACTAGTGATATGCTGTCAGTCAATTAGACCAGAAGTTTTACTGAACTGGCGTACATGAGATATTTTTCTGATGACCCTGAATCATGGCCGCTCGGGGAAGCCGCGCTGTCTGAACCGCCTTGTAACTGTCCGCGTGCCTTCCCCCCCCCCCCCCCCCCCCCCCCCGCCGCCACACCGGAGGTTCGAGTCCTCCCTCGGGCATGGGTGGGTGTGTTGTCCTTAGCGTAAGTTAGTTTAAGTTAGATTAAGTAGTGCGAAAGCTTAGCGACCGATGACCTCAGCAGTTTGGTCTCATAATACTTTACCATAAATTTCCTAAATTTCCTAAATCATGGGTTTTTTCTGCTAATGGCATAGTTTCTTTCGGCTACAGACCAACAAGGTTATTTGTCTTCAAGAGGCACAACCTGTGATGGATCTTTGCCCTGGCCCATGTGTGTGTTTTTGAGTTTGTACTTGTTAGCGTTAATATAACTGTTACAGTAGCTGTGCGTATCGGCAATGTGCAGGGAAACAATTTAGTTATGAGCAGACGGTTACGACACCAGTAGGGAAAGCAGTTCTCGACTGGTCTATACTTCACAGCTCGGAATAGTTATGTGGAACTGTGAACATTTCTAAGAGGCGCACTACGACGAAGAAGTGTTCAAGAGAATGATAATGAAATCAGTTTCTCAGTATCAGTGTAGATAAATAGAATCCAGAGCTGTGAATGGAATACCGCTCAAATCAACCCCTGCTGCAAATGATCCGCAACAGTCCAGCAGAGGTTTCGATCTGCGGCTAATCGATTCGACTCATGTTTTGCAGGTCGCTTGTGTACCACTTAAAATGAAGCACTAACAGATATTTTTGCTTACTACCAACCGGTTTTTGAGAAAAAAGGGCCCCTAAAATTTAGTCGACTGAAAATACACTTGTGACACCCGCCTTTTTCTCCGGGTGGTAGACTAATTAAAATGTTACCGTGTTGCTAATGGTTTATATTAACTCGGGATAAGGCATAGAATCCGAAGTATTACCTGGTAGAAGTCGGGCAGTGCCTGTCAGGTGGTAAAGAGAGTCGGTTAGTAGCGAGTGAGCGAGTGGGACGCAAAGGAGGAGTTCTGCTGCGAGAGGACGCAAGATTTGTTTTACTGCAGAATCCCAGGTGTAATGTGGAGAAGTAATTAGACACAGCGCAGAACATCAAGGTTAACCAGTGTTCAAGAAGAGCGCTGTGAGCCCAAAGTTAACTCTGGAAGAGCCTATGGCCGGACGTTGTGGCGGTATAATGGACCTCGCCGCGCTGAGCGCACGGCTATGAACTAAGATCCGACCAGTTTATCATTTAAAATTGTAAAAGGCTCGCCAGTGTTAGCTGCGGATCGTCAAGTAACAAATCCGTTAGCAACTTATGTGTGTTAAGTTGTGTAATCTTCAGTAACAACAACCTGGCAGGATCCTCTCCGAATCCATAATCAACCAAAAGCCTTTAATGAACTGAAAGTAAATGATCAGAAGAGTGAAGTTGATCGAATTGATTAATAGTTTGAATGAAAGTGAAAAAGAAAGTTAGTTTTTTTGCACTTGCTAAGTGCTGATTATTGACAAGTAATTTGACAAAGCAGTACAGTTAACAATATTTCATGATCGGACAGTTCTGTGCGAGGAGAAATTTATGTAACAAAAAGTTAAGTTAGTTTTTTGGACTTGCTAATTAAATGATAATTATTGACATGTAAGCTGACAAAGCAGTAGATTTAACAATACTTCATCTTCAGACAATTTTGTATGAGAAGTAATTTCCGTATCAATGGGTCAAAGTAGCGAAATGCGTAATCATTTTAAAAACCATCTTTTGTCGTAGAAGAGTCAATTTGAATACTGAAATTATTCTTGTCGAAAAGTTTAATAGGAAACAGTTTTATAACAGTTAGCATTATAGTGAGAAACGGAGTTCAGTTGTTACCTAACTGGTAGTGTAAAGAGCTAGTAATTAATTTCATGAAGTAGTAGCAAGTTTGCTTTTGTCCATGAAAGGAATTTTTTTGGGTGGTCATTGTGTTTTGGTAATGAGGGCGAGTCAGTGCCTTTGCGACTGTTCACACCTACTAACATGCTGCAATAGTAACGTGATATAATTTCAAAGTCAAGGGTTTTATTTGATTTCGCTCACACTAATGAGCTGGCGACCGTTTCATTTACAGTAATTTCCAGACAAAGCCAAAATTAGTTCATCATTTCCGACCAAAAGTTCACTAGCTGATTTCAGTATATTTTGCACATTTTTTTAAAAATTTCTGCCGATCGCTACCGCTCAAAGTAAATCGCGCAATGACAGCGTCTTCACTTCTTCCGGGTAATACTTCCACTTTGGTTTCGATGCATTATTTCAAATTTATGTCAAACCATTAGCAACAATGTAATTCTTTAATTAGCCTATCACTCGGAGATGAAGCGGGGTCTTTTATACACTGAATGTTTAAATAGCTGAAAATTAAGCATGTATTGTTATTATACACATATGGTGTCCGCGATTGCGTATTTAGCGAGAAGTTATGGTCTTCAGTCCAGAGACTGGTTTGATGCAGCTTTCCATGCTACTCTATCCTACGCAAGCCTCTTCATCTCCAAGTACCTACTACAACCTACATCTGAATCTGCTTAGTGTATTTATCTCTCGGTCTCCCTCTACGATTTTTACGCTCCACGCTGCCTTCTAGTACTAAATTAGTAACACCCTGATGCCTCAGAACATGTCCTACCAACCGATCCCTTCTTTTAGTCAAGTTGTCCCACAAATTCCTCTTCTCCCCAATTCTATTCAATACCTCCTCATTAGTTACGTGAACTACAATCTTCAGCATTCCCGTGCAGCGCCACATTTCGAAAGCTTCTATTCTCTTCTTGTTTAAACTATTTATCCTCCATGTTTCACTTCCATACATGGTTGCACTCCATATAAAACATTTTCAGGAAAGACTTTCTGACATTTAAATCTACACTTGTTGTTAACAAATTTCTCTTCTTCAAGAACGTTTTCCTTGCCATTCCCATATACTTTCTCTATGTCTTCATCTTCTGCTTGTGAACTATAGTTTTCGATGTTGGTTTGCTTTCGATTCTGATAAGACCAACACTATCATTGAACTGGTCACAGTAACTCACTCTCTGCCCTACCTTCCAATTCATAGCTAATCCTACTCCAGTTATACCATTATCTGCTGCTGTTGACATTACCGTATAGTCACCTGACCACAGATCGTTTTGTCTTCTTTAAATTTTACTTCAGTGATCCCCACAATATCTAGACTGAGCCTTAGCATTTCCATTTTCAGATATTCTAAATTTCCTACCACATTCAAACTTCTGGTATTCCACTCGTAGAACGTCATCCTTTCAATAGTTATTCAATCATTTTCTCACGATCATCTCCCCCTTGGCCGCTCCCTCCGGGCGATCAAAGAGAGAAACTATTTCCAAATCTTTTGCCAATGTGGAGATCATGACACTTTTGTCAGTTACAGGCTACATGCCCTTTGGATAACGTTATGTGTCTTTAATGCAGTGGCTTGCATTGCCCTGTGCATCTTCATGGCGTTGATCACTGATGATTTTCCCGGCTTTTGGGGCAGCGTCCCACCTCAAGGGCAAGAGAGTGCCCTGAACCTCTGTCCCTCCTCCGTCGTTTTTGATAAGGTGACTGGCGAAATGGGGGTGACTTGTTGTGCCGGAAATCTTTCGACCGCCATTACTGATGATTTTTATTCAAAATATTAGCAGTGGCGCGGTTCGAACCTTGGACCTATTGATCACTAATCAAAGACGCTCCCCCAAGACGTAAATAGTTGCTACCTTCTGTCACAATTCCTAGCTGAGGTTCCAACCTCCTCATCATGAGCTGTTGTGTCAGGAACAGAACCTATATCCTTTCCAGAAGAATCCTGCCAACTTAGCAAACTTGCGTCAGTCTATAACTGGATGATTTTACCATGCATCTGTCGGATAAGAGGGCCTGTTTCATGTCAGTGTTTACCACATGTAAGTCCTAAGTGCCGTTACCTAGATGGTTCTTATTTGCCTGAATCCTAAACGTTTATGACTGTGAAGCTCCCACTGCTTTGCAGTAGTTTGGTAATCACCTGAAGATCAAACAGAAAACTACCTTACACAGTACAGGCGACACCTTCCTCGCTAACGGCGTCAGAAATAATACTGACGCTGTGATCCAATGCAAAGTTCAGCAGGCATTGGCTTAACTCGATTACGTTTCCATCTATAGGTATCTTGCAGATTTCCAGATCATACACATTTCTGATTCTTAGTTAGATACATTATCACTAAGATGTATCCTGGGCCGATTCCATTCTTTACAAATAAACAAGCAGTTCACACTGCTAAGGCAAAACTCTCTTTCCTACCAATATATAGAATCAGAACCCTGCCGCTCAATCTCTACCATGCTTTGCTAACACTGAACAGGTAGCTAGGATCTCGTGTAGTAAAGTGCTGAGCGAAAATAAAATATTGGCTGGAATAAATTATTTATTCATTTATCACAGTGACCAGTTTCCAATTTACAAAGGTAAGTAATACTTGTTTGCACAAAAATTTTATCGAAAGTTTCTCAAACAACAGAATCTGGTACACACGGCAACAGATAGCTGAATCTGCAAATAACATACGTCTGCAACAAACAGAATAGAGTGTAGCAACAGTAAACACCGAAACACATAGATAAGAGAATTAATAGTAGTAAATTCACATACACAGCCGTGAAGCACGGTGAAATGTTAGCCCACTAATGTGCACCGTAGAAAAATTTCAGGAAATTATTTATCCCCTTTAGCAACAATTTGCATTAACAGCTGTCTGAAACTTGAAATACGGAAGGACTTGTTGTGGCACTAGTTTGGACAATCACGGATAGTAGAAAACTTGAAATGTTCATGTCTGTGAAGCAGACTCTTGCATTATCAAACACCAGTCTCATAGATGAGAAAATTAGTATCAAAAATCTTAACTTTACATACATAACTGTGATACAGCCGAAGTGAATTATTATATCTCTAACGAAAGTAATCACGGACGAAATGAAATTTATATCGATATATATATATCGGCCTGAAGGCTGGAACGGGTGATAGAAGTTGCCTGTTACTATGTAATTTCATTTTTGCTCAGTATGTTTTTGTCTTTTCTAAACTGCAGCAATAGTTTTGCAATGACGTCTGTGTTTCTGCTGTAGTCAGCTTTGATTAGTTGAAATAAGCTCTTTGAGAATTTTCTTTGTATGCTCATTTCGCATCTTTGGAGGTCGGGTTTGGCCCCACCCATTGATAATCTTTTGTAGCTGTATGACCACCAAGCTCTTTCAGTTTTAATTTGTCGGCCTGAAGTTATTCGGGTGAGATATTTTCTATTACTTGCAGTGGTGGTTATTAGGCGTCTGTAATGGTTATTTCAGAGGTGTATTCAAAAGTTCTGCAGGCTAGCGAGGATATGAATCCACCTGAGGAAGCAGAACCTCATAGACCGCTCACTTTTTCTTGTAAGGGTGAATATGACATTTTCCATCTACCGTGTTGTAGAACCAAACTTTACCCTCTCCTGAGTTGTAAATAAGTACACTTTAAATACACTGAAAGTAGTGTGTTGTGAACCTGTCATATGTTGCTATTGTGATAACATTGCATTTTATTTACTTTCTGAGACTCCATGTAGGCTTCATTAACAAGTCGTGTTGTTTGACTACAATACATTCATAATCTTTTATTTCAACGATCAGAGCCCGATCAAGCCACTTGATTTATTAGATTTACTTAAAACAGTTGCACACTATTTCGGTGTCATATTAAGTACGCTTCTAGAAGCCGAATGTAGCGTGTAAACATTATGATATGGTACAGTCAGCCAGTTGACTTCATTACGTTCTGAAATTGCAAACCATCAGCAATAAATATTATTTCGTTGCATGAAATTATGTTTCACATGGGGAAAGTTAATTCTATGGCTGCTGTTGTAGATGATCGCTGCTCTATAAATCTGCATAAGAGTGAACTGGCATATTAGTGAGATATATGGCGGAATACGTGACGCCAAAGAGCTTTCTAATTATAATATTTGCTGAAATTTACACTACGAACTTGTATTCTGATTTTAATTCTTCAAGAAGGTACTGGTCTAATTATTCTTGCAAATTCAGTCAGTGGTTATATATCTGAAGCAACATTATCATTTGCACTGCTTGGAGCTACAAGCCAAAAGCAAACACACTTTTTTCTTCTTGGATGGTTTCTTCATGTATCATTACTTATTATGTAATGTTGAACAGTAGCCATGCAAACTTCATTTTCAACTGTGTTGAAATTATGTAAACGTGTATCGGTAACTATGCTCTTAAACATTCCTGGACACAAAGTGTTTCCGATTTTTTTCTGGGGCGTATTGATTAATATTTTCTTGCATAGGTTAATGTTTAGGGGCCTTAACTAACTGCTCATGATTGTGGTACAATTTTTTCCACACACACACACACACACACACACACACACACACACACACACACACACACACACATATACATACTCACCTTACAATTGCTTTGTTTTTACGACGATGAAAGATTGCTGTTCTTAAAGCAGTTGACTTCACATATGTTAGAATAGTATTCACAATCATCCTATTTCTGTTTCCATCTGGCTTTAAGTCGGCAAGAAAATACTTTAGAATTCGTTTCCACGCGTTGAAAATCTAAATTTTATGGCTTTAAATAAAACATCAGTGGGTCGAACATATGTGTCTGTATATTTGTAGGCATGATGGTATCGTAAAACTGATCATAAAGACTGATATACTTCGACCGAAGATCGTAACACCTGAAGGATGCAAAACGAGCGGACACAGAAACAGCCAATCACGGAATTGGAAACTGAAGTCATTCAATAGAGCATTAAAGGGACACTCATCGCACGTCAAGTCGCTACATTATTTTAATTTGATCTAAAGTGGATACATGACACCACTAAAAGCCCAAATAAAATAGGAGATGCTGTGTTTTGGTTCCGTTTGTTTTCTAGACCTATGAAGTAAGAACTGTTTAATTCCACTTCTTGTCAATACCAGACAGCGAGGAACTCTTTTTGTAGGAGAGACTGCTTCCCTCTCTTTTTCCTCATCTCTTTTCTCTTCCTTGCTTCCACCATACCGTATATTCTGCTGATTACTTTCGAACTAAATACGATGAATTGTGTTGGATTTCATTACCACTGTGCTTAATTTTTTTATATCCAGGCAGAAATCTACGCCAGACGACAATAACAGTTATAATATTCGAATAAGTTGACGCCATCCATTATAATAATTTCATTTGTACGCTCTTAATGAAATGCGCGATGTAACATGAAGGTCTTTCTAGGAGTCGGCTTTCAGTATTTCGCAGTGGAGAATGGCACCAGGAAACGGCACGTATCACAATGAGTACTGTGCTCTCGGCCGCAGTTGTTCGGCACAAAAACTGCTGGCGCCCGAAATAAGGGCGGATTGTGCGCGCCGGGAACAACGGGAGCCTCCTTAACGCAGAGTTGGCCTCTGTGTAGCGGAAGCGCGGCCGGCCGCCTGCGGCTATCGGCAGCTGGCAGCGGTCGCCCTGCCGACGCACAGTGAGTGGCGGTTGGCCGACTGGGCGCCCCTTATCGAGCCTCGAGCCGCTGACAGCCGCCGCCCACGCCGGGCTGACAACGCGGCCTCACGTCATCTGGGGCCAGTGGCCAGTGAGCGAGGCTGCAGGAGAAAAGACGCTGCCTCTGTTACTATCGTATTGTCAGGTCTTACACTGCCTCTGTGGATAAGGCGCTCTTGGTATAACCGCCAAGTTATGAGTACCTATGTGAAGGTCTAGTCCACGAGGAACTTAAAAGAGGCTGGTTCTTGAAGATTGCACATATGTTACATGCAATGAGGTGACAAAAGTCACGACGGGAATCAAGTGTGTGTGAAATCTTATGGGACTTAACTGCTAAGCTCATCAGTCCCTAAACTTACACACTACTTAACCTCAATTATCCTAAGGACAAACACACACACCCACGCCCGAGGGAGGGCTCTAACCTCCGCCAGGACCAGCTGCACAGTCCATGACTGCAGCGCCTTAGACCTCTCGGCTAATCCCGCGTGGCCGACGGGAATCAACAGACTTTGGACGTGGTATGGTAATTGGAGCTGGACGCATGGGACATTCCATTTCGGCAGAGATCTGCAGCATCAACAGTGCGCCGAGAATACCAAATTTCAGGCGCTAACTCGCACCATGAACAACGCAGTGGTAGACGGCCTTTACTTAACGACCGATAGCAGCAGCGTTTACATAGAGTGGTCAGTGCTAACAGACAAGCAACACAGAGTGCAATAACCGCAGATATCAATGAGGGGCGTCCGACCCGTGTATGGTGAAGTGTGGCGCTAATGGGCTATCGAAGTAGACGACCGACGTGAGTGCCTTTGCAAACAGCACGACGTCTCCTCCACTGCTTTTCCTGGCCTCGTGAACATATCAGTTGGACCCTATACGGCTGGAAAACATTGGCATCGTGAGATGAGTGCCGATTTCAGTTAACAAGGGCTGATGGTAGGATTCAAGCCTGGTGCAGAACCGAGGAAGCCATGAACCCAAAAAATGGTTCAAATGAGTCTAAGCACTATGGGACTTAACATCTATGGTCATCAGTACCCTAGAACTTTGAACAACTTAAACCTAACTAACCTAAGGACATCACACAACACCCAGTCATCACGAGGCAGAGAAAATTCCTGACCCCGCCGGGAATCAAACCCGGGAACCCGGGTGCGGGAAGCGAGAACGCTACAGCACGACCACGAACTGCGGACGCCATGAACCCAGGTTGTAAACAAGTCACAATGCAAGCTGGTGGTGACTTCATAATGATGTAGGCAGTCCTTACGTGGAACGGTCTGGATCCTCTAGTCAAACTGAACTTCTCACTGACTGGAAATGGTTATGTTCGGCTACCTGGAGACAATTTGCAGTCATTCATGGACTTCAAGTTCCCAAAGAACGATGGAATTTTTTATGGATCCCACAGTTGTTTGCGATTGGTTTGAAGAACATTCTGGATACTTTGAGCGAAGGATTTGGCAACCTAGATCGTTCGACACGAAACCCGACGAACATTTATGGGACGTAATCGAGAGGATTTTGTGCATAAAATACTGCACCGGCAACATTTTCGCTATTTATGGACGGCTTTAGAGGCAGCACGGCTGAATATTTCTCCAGGAGACTTCCAGCGACTTGTTGAGTCCTTGATAAGTCTATTTGCTGCTCTACGCCGGGGAAAAGAATGTCCGGCACGATATTAGGAGCTGGTTCAAATGGTTTTGAGCACTATGGGACTTAACATCTGAGGTCATCAGTCCCCTATAACTTAGAACTACTCAAACCTAACTAACCTAAGGACATCACACACATCCATGCCCTAGGCAGGATTCGAAACTGCGACCGTAGCGGTCGCGCGGTTCTAGATGGAAGCGCCTAGAACCGCTCGGCCACACTGTCCGGCTCTATTAGGAGCTATTCCATGACTTTCGTCACCTCAGTGTAATGGCAAAAGAGACAAGTAATTTTCGAACTCAGATTTTAAATTATAAAGCATTTAACAGTTTCATTATGATTGGGATCTACAGAGCATGGATATAATTATGGGATCACCAAAAACACGGCACTCTGCCGTGCCTAATACGATATAGGAAATAGGAAATCAGTTGGCTTATAAAGTAGTTTCTAGTTATCACAGATCAGATGAATACAGCTCCTGTATGGTTTTTACGGGAATGTTATAACAGTTTTCCTGCTAAATAGTGGCAAGTTCAGGTAACTATGATGGAGGTGGATAGCGATCATGCACGCTTCTCTCCAATGTGGACTATAAAGGGTCAATAATATTGAGATCTGGTGATTTTTGTGGCCAAGAGAGATCCGCAATTTAACATCATGCTAAAAAAACCAGTCCTGGACGATGTGAGCCCTGTGAAAAACAGCCGTGTCCTCTAGGAACACATCATCACCCTTGACGAACAGAATTGGTATTATAGGATGGTCCTGATCAGCCAAAATTGTCACATAATCATTGGCAGTAACGTGTCCTTGCAGAGAAGCCATGAGACCCATGAAATACCATGGCATGGCTGCCAAAATCGTTGCCGAACCACAGCCATGTTTCACTCCTGGGACGCAATCTCGGCTCGAAATTGCTAACAGTGTGAAAAAGACTGATCTGAACAAACGGCATTCTTCTGTTGCTCCATAATCCATGTTGTTCGGCTTCAGCACCACGTTCATTTGTTGCAGGCATTTGCATCACTAACGCAAACCCAATAATTCCCTGCTACTGAAGCTCCGTTTTGGTGCTGACAGGTTTTGCGAGTACGACTTTCAGTTCTGCTATGATTTTTGGAGCTGACATTCTCTAATTTTTGGTCACAATCGTCTTCAATGAGCGTCTGTCACAATTACTCAACACACAGTTTCGTTCCAGTTTTGTCTTGGTGGATGATGTTTTTGTGCTTTCCCTGTTAGCGGTATTAATCTTCTCTACAGTGTCTCTTGAAAAACCAAAAACTTGCACCACTTTGGTTACGGAAGGACCACCATACAAGCACCACCAATATGCGGACGTTTCAATACACATAGTTCCGACATAAGGCTCTCACAACAACAGAAGGCTCAGTTCTGACCACGACTGTAGATTGCGACGTATTGAGGCCATTGTGCGGGCCCCATTCCTCGTCAAACACAATAGTGCAACCTGTAGGCTTGGCTAATATCTGCATTTTTGTTCAAGCACACGTTTATCGCGGTTTTTACTTATTTTTGTCCAACTTCTCTACGTGTCCCACAATAGATTTAAGATAACCAAATGGTAAATGGTGCATGTGTTGCCTACATAACACTGTCTCGTTGTTAAAGGGAAGCGTGCTAATTAGTTGCAGAATTCTTACTGTTACAGTCCGCACGCTTAACGTGTGCTGTTCAAGTCTGGTTGTCAACCCTAGCTCCTTATTTTCTCGTCGTGATAATTCGCACCTGCAGATAGGGCACATAATCAACAGACTTGCTATGCGAGATGCTTTCAGTCCTTCGCAGTCTATTATTGACATCTGCTGTGCCACAGATTTTGAGCTCCTGTAATGTGAATTGTGACCTTGGAGAGATGATCTATCCATTGATATGTGTCTGCTTCTGTGTGTCTGCTTGTTTTTGTGCAGTCATCTTTAGAGTCCTCGAGCTGTTTGCGAATCGCCCTGCATCACACCCATCTGCTGAGCGGAATACAAATTTGGGGGGGGGGGGGACATTTTTCCATGTTGTTTCTTCCGTGTACGACTTAAATTAAAATAACCATACAGTAATGTATTACACTTCGGGAAAAATGGTTAAAGAAACAAACGTGGAGTCTAAAATAATTTATGGTTTATGAACTTCAGATTAAAACTAAAGAACTTGCTGAAGGGTGGAAAATAAAAAAGACGGAACGTGGATAAATTGAAAGAACCAGAAGTTGGTCAGAGTTTCGAAGCCACCTTAAGGCAATGATTGGTAGAGACAGAGGAAAGGAAGACCATAAAAGACAAATTGATAGTTTTCAGAAACGAAGCAGTGATGGCAGCAGAGGATCAAAAGGGGATAAAGCTGAGTATAAATACTTGTATATTGCACGAGATACTGAATGTAATTTGACGAAAGCGGAAAATGTGAAAAATGCAGTAAATGAAGTAGGAAAAACACAGACGTCTAAAAATGAGACTGACAGAAGTGAAGAATGCCTAAGAATTTATGGCTACGGGTCGGGGGCAATGCTGTAGTAGCGTGCACGACTAGGGGAAATAACTTTGAAGACACTGCTGTAGAAACTGGAAAGTAAGTGAGGTTGGTTGTACGATACTGTGAGAAGAATTTGACAGTAGAAACAGGGTCCATGGTGTAGACAACATTCCGTCAGAGATTTTTGGAAGGGCAAACCGTGATAAAACTATTCCCCTTGGTGTGCAAGATATAGGAGAAATGCAAAAAACACTCTCACTTCAAGGATGTAATAATTCCAATTTTTGGAAATTTTTGGTAAGTTCTATGGGACCAAACTGCTGAGGTCATCGGTCCCTAGGATTGCACACTGCTTAATCTAACTTAAAGTAACTTAGACTAAGGACAACACACACACCCATTCCAAAAGGAGGACTCGAACCTCCGACGGGGGGAGACACGCGAACCGTGGTAAGGCGCCCTAGACCGCACGGCTACCACACGCGGCCTCATAATTCCAGTTCCAAAAAATGGTGCGTGTGAATTTTACCGAATTTTCGCATTAATAAATCATCGTTTTAAAATACTGGCATGACTTACTTACTGAAGAACGGATAAGTTGTTAGGGGCCGCAGATCAGGATTTCGGAGAACTATTGGAACACGCGACACTGTACTGACCTTAAGATAGATTAAAGAAAGGTAAACCTCTGTTTATACCATTTGCAGCTTCAGAGAAAGTTTTTGGCCCTTGTTGACCAAAATACAGTCACTGAAATTGTGAAGGGGCACAAGGTTATCTACAACTTTTATAGAAATGAGACGATTGTTATAAGAGTTGAAGAACATGAAGGGGAAGCAACAGTTGAGAAAAAGTGTACGACAGTGTTGTATCCTGTTCCCGATTATTCAGTCTCTACACAGAATAATCAATAAAGGAAAGCAAGGAGAAATTCTGAAAGGGAATTTAAGTTAAAAGACATAAATCGGTTTTGTCGATGGCGATGCAAGTCTGACAGAGATAGCAAGAGCCGTTGAATGGAATGGATAGATCATTGAGAATAGTTTGTAAGATAAACATAAATAAATGTAAATCAGTAGCAATGGAACGTAGACGAATTAAATCAGGCGCTAAGTGAGTTAAATCACGAAATTAGACACCTAAAGATGTAGAATAGTTTTCTTGTTGGGGTACGTAAACAAATAATAATGGTCGAAGTAGAGATGTCAGAAAACGCACCATAGCAAACTGACAATAGCAAGAAATGTATTTCTGAAGAAGGGAAATAAACAGTTTAATTCATTTGAAGTTATCTGCACTGAGTTTAGTCTTGTGTGGAAGTGAAATGTAGACAAAAACAGTTCAGACAAAAAGAGGACTGATGATTTGAAATATGATGCTACAGGCGATCAGTGAAGATTAAACGACTAATCGAATAACTTGTTTGGAGATTTAAATCCACTGGGGGGACAGAAGGGGCGGAAACTGCAGCGGGAGTTCAAAGCTCGAATACACTAACCGGGTTCAAATGGATGTAGGTCCCGGTAGCTATAAAAAGATATATTAGTGTGGAGAGCAGCATCAAACTAATCTGCAGACTGCAAACTACATCGATACTGTATCCATACTGATGAAGGTGGAAGGAAGGAAGGAAAATCAGTGTTAAGGATTCAAGACATCATGCTGCTGACAATTTTTTCAGCTGATTTTTGTGGGGATTTTTTATGAAATACAGTGCAGAACCAGATGAGAAATTTGGTGAACGATAAGCAAAGCTGCAGAGGAAGACGTTGAGAATAAAAGGCTATAGTAAGAAATTTGGAAGAATATTCCGCTTAAAAAGGTAAAATACTTGTGATGGCTGACAATGTCTGTTTATAACAGGCAGAAAATGTTTTCTTCAACATGATAGCAGACTGATATCCGTTAGACAGGGCGAACCGAACTCCAATGACTAATTTTCATAGGTTGGTCATGGATTGTTTTTTAGTATTTTGGTATAAGTGACTTCTGGTAATAACGTAATCACGGCTTATGCGATGATTCTTCAGCTTCACTCTGCGTACTTAATGCTGCAATAGTTCACGGTTGAACTGCCGGATAACAGGGTCCGACTCTGGACACTGACGTGCGGCAGTTCATCCGTGAACTATTTCAACATAATTTAATCTGCCTGTTGCTTTTGTGAAAATACGAGCACAACCATAAAAATGCGTTGCATTCAATCACCAATGGATTTCTTGTTCTAAGGAAAGTGAAGAGTGTAGTTTACGAGACTGAAGCAGATACCTGCATGGACTTTGTTACCGGAATCGTCACAAACCCCTGAGATGTTCTAACGGTTAAGACAATTTATGATTCATCGCTGCGATCATGATGGTAGACGTTTTGAAGAATTTTGTTGTAGTGGTCTTCATTCGAGAGACTGGTTTGATGCAGCTCTCGTGCTACTCTATCCTGTGCATGCTTCTTCGTCTCCCAGTACCTACTGCAACCTACATCCTTCTACATCTGCTTAGTGTATTCATCTCTTGGTCTCCCTCTACGATTTTTACCCTCCACACTGCCCTCCAATACTACATTGGTGATCCCGTGATGCCTCAGAACATGTTCTACGAACCGATCCCTTCTTCTAGCCAAAGTGTGCCACAAATTCCTCTTCTCCCCAATTCTATCCAGCACCTCCTCATTAGTTATGTGATCTACCCATCTAATCTTTAGCATTCTTCTGTAGCACCACACTCCGAATGCTTCTATTCTCTTCTTGTCCAAACTATTTATCGTCCACGTTTCACTTCCATACATGGCCACACTCCATACAAATACTTTCAGAAACGACTTCCTGACACTTAAATCTATACTCGTTGTTAATAAATTTCTCTTCTTCAGAAACCTTTTCCTTGCCATTGCCAGTCTACATTTTAAATCCTCTCTACTTCGACCATCATCAGTTATTTTGGCCCCCCAATTAGCAAAACTCATTTACTACTTTAAGCCTCTCATTTCCTAATCTAATACCCTCAGCATCACCCGACTTAATTCGACTACATTCCATTATCCTCGTTTTGCTTTTGTTGATGTTCATGTTCACCTTATACTCTCCTTTCAAGACACTGTCCATTTAGTTCAGCTGCTCTTCCAAGTCCTTTGCTGTCTCTGACAGAATTACAATGTCATCGGCGAACCTCAAAGTTTTTATTTCTCCTCCACGGATTTTAATTCCTACTCCGAATTTTTCTTTTGTTTCCTTTACTGCTTGCTCATTATCCAGATTGAACAACATTGGGGATAAGCTACAACCCTGTCTCACTCCCTTCCCAATCACCGCTTCCCTTTCATGCCCCTCGACTCTTATAACTGACAACAGGTTCCTGTACAAATTGTAAATAGCCTTTCGCTCTCTCTATTTTACCCATGCCACCTTCAGAATTTGACTGAGAGTATTCCAGTCAACATTATCAAAAGCTTTGTCTAGGTATACAAATGCTAGACACGTAGGTTTGCCTTTCCTCAATCTGTTTCCATTCGTCTGTAAGGAATTCGTGTTAGTATTTTGCAACCGTGGCTTATTAAACTGATAGTTCGGTAATTTTCTCATCTGTCAACACCTGCTTTGTTTGGGATTGGAATAATTATATTCTTCTTGATGTTTGAGGGTATTTCGCCTGTCTCGTACATATTGCTCACCAGAAGGTAGAGTTTATTCAGGTATGGCTCTCCCAAGGCCATCAGTAGTTCTAATGGAATGTTGTCTACTTCCTGGGCCTTGTTTCAGCTTAGGTCTTTCAGTGCTCTGTCAAACTCTTCACACAGTATAATATCTCCCTTTCACCTTCATCTGCATCCTCTTCCATTTCCATAATATTCTCATCAAGTACATCACCCTTTTACAGACTCTCTATATACTCCTTCCACCTTTCTGCTTTCCTTTCTTTGCTTATTACTCGGTTTCAATCTGAACTCTTGATATTCATACAAGTTGTTCTCTTTTCTGCAAAAGTCTCTTTAATTTTCCTGTAGACAGTATATATCTTACCCCTAGTGATATATGCCTCTAAATCCTTACATGTGTCCTCTAGCCATCCCTGCTTAACCAATTTACACTTCCTGTCGATCTCGTTTTTGAGACGTTTGTATTCCTTTTTGCCTGCTTCATTTACTGCATTTTTATATTTTCTCCTTTCATCAATTAAATTCAATATTTCTTCTGTTATCCAAGGATTTCTACTAGCCCTCGTCTTGTTTCCGACTTGATCCTCTGCTGCCTTCACTATTTCATCCCTCAAAGCCACCTATCGTTCTTCTGCTGTATTTCGTTCCCCCATTCCTGTCGATCGTTCCCTAAATTTCTGCCTGAAACTCTCTACAACCTCTGCTTCTGTCAGTTTATTCAGATCCCATCTCCTCAAATTTCCACATTTTTGCAGTTTCTTCAGTTTAAATCTACAGTTCATAACCAAAAGATTGTGGTCAGGGTCCACAACTACACCTGGAAACGTCTTACAATTTAATACCTGGTTCTTAAATCCCTGTTTTACCATTATGTTATGTATCTGAAACCTTCGACTATCTCGAGGCCTCTTCCATGTATACAACCTTCTTTTAAGATTCTTGAACCAGTGTTAGCTATGATTATGTAATCCTCTGTGCCAAATTCTACCAGACGGCTTCCTATTTTTTCCTTACCGCCATTTCATATTCACCTACTACGTTTCCTTCTCCTTGTTTTCCTACTATCGAATTCCAGTCACTCATAACTATTAAATTTTTGTCTCCCTTCACTATCTGAATAATTTCTTTTATCTCATCATACATTTCATCAATCTCTTCGTCATCTGCGGAGCTAGTTGGCATATAAACTTGTACTACTGTCGTAGGCGTGGGCTTTGTGTCTATCTTGGCCACAATAATGCGTTCTCTATGCAGTATGTAGTAGCTTACCGCACTCCTATTTTTTATTCATTATTATACCTACTTCTGCATTACTCCTATCTGATTTGTACTTATAACCCTGTATTCACCAGACCAAAAGTCTTGTTCCTCCTGCCACCGAATTCCACTAATTCCCTCTATATCTACCTTTAACCTATCCATTTCCCTTTTTAAATTTCTAACCTACCTGGCCGATTAAGGAATTTGACATTCCACGCTCCGATCCGTAGAACTCCAGTTTTCTTTCTCTTGTAAACGATGTCCTATTAGTAGTTCCCGCCCGGAGATCCAAATGGGGGACTATTTTACCTCCGGAATATTTTACCCCTAGAGGACGCCATCATCATTTAACCATATAGTAAAGCTGCATGCCCTCGGGGAAAATTACGGCTGTAGTTTCACCTAACTTTCAGCAGTTCGCAGTAGCAGCACAGCAATGCCGTTTTGGTTAGTGTTACAAGGCCAGATCAGTCAGTCATCCAGACTGTTGCCCCTGCAACTACTGAAAAGGCTGCTGCCCCTCTTCAAGAACCACACGTTTGTCTGGCCCCTCAACAGACACCCCTCCATTGTGGTTGCACCTACGGTACGGCTGTCTGTATCACTGAGGCACGCAAGCCTCCCCACCATTGGCAAGTTCCATGATTCAAGGGGGGGGGGGAGGTTTTGAAGAATATATAACAGAAAAGTTGCATATTTGTTAGGTACTGTGCTATACAATCACAGAACAGATTGGATACACTGCGATAGAGACGTATAAGTTTCGTGTGAAGATTGTTACATTATTCTGTGTTTTGCGTTTTATGTTACAGCCTTTTCCATTGTTGTTCACATATTTTTGTCTGCTATATACCGTCTCAACAAAAATTTAATCTGGGGAATCTTGCTGAAAATATACCCCTGAACTAATGCGTTTCTTGTATCTCTAGAATTTGCTGTCGTTGCGGAGGATAAGCAATTGGAAGTAATGGGAATGTGGTGTTGTGTCATGTTAGAGAACCGTTTCCCTGTGAATCCATTTTGTAATCAAATGATTTTCCCGAGGAAATGAATAGTGTGAGACTACTGAACGGGAAATCCTTTGCGATTGTTACGCGAACTAATTTTCTGTTTTTAATCTTTTCCGTCAAATCGATTGATAGACGAGGAGACAGGAACACTCTGTCCAAGATTATGGTATAAAATATAAAGAGTGAGTAGCATAAGTTATATGCAACAACATGAAACCCAAGTAATTTCTATGTTGAATATCTTGAACAAAGTGACGATACCTAGTTGAAAAAAACAAGCTACAATAGGAACAGGTTGAGGCTAACTACAAGCTACAAATAAATACACGATAGTAGGTCAAATGACATCCAGGCGTTGTTAGACTAAGCAGAACATGTGGCTGAGTACATAGGCCTACATTGTGTTGTGGAGAAGAATCAGTGTTAGACGTGCCGATGTTCGTAGTATCTCGTTTAGAACCGTAGTGTTGGTGGTGGTGGTGGTGGTCGTCGTGCTGTGTGTGCTGGTGGAAAATTGTGCGAACACGACAATCTCATAACGCAGTCTATATTTGAACAGAGCATGAGGGATTGACTCACGGACTGGCAACTGAGGACTTCCATCTGCGTATGGAATTTCAGTATGAGAGATTTTAGTAGTACCTAATGGTGTATAGGCTTCTGGACCTAATTGTGAACACTTGTGGATTGTGATCGAATTGATAAAATAAATGTTAGTGTCCTTCAATCAGAATCGTCTCTATAGATGTCATTATGGATCAGTCATCGATTCGAAGTGGAGCAGTGATGGACCGCTAAAGACGTCGCAGTTCGATTTCGCACTGTCAACAAAAGCGAAGGACGTTTCCAGATAGCAGAACAATTGTGGTGTCTAGCATGAAACACAATGTTTCACATAGATTTCTTAAAAATTTCTTCCTTTGGAGCACTGTGATCTTACATACCTAAAAACCTAGTTACTGGTATTCTACTGAACTGAAATAGTGAAGAAAGAATGTGTTTCACTGTACGTCACCTACAGTTTGGATTCTACACAGTGAATAAATATATCATATGCTCTTCGCCCCATTCTAAGCCAGTCACTAACATATGTATAGCGCCATTGGCGTTAGTACACAATTGATACGAGGTAACATCCACCTCTCGTGACTCCCCCTCCTCATAAGGAACGGAACACTGGACAACCCAGGCCTCCGTAATGTTGCTAACGGCAGTCCTGATCTCCATTCCGCAAACAGAAACAGTATGTCATTGTCAATGGAAAGAAGTGCTCACAAGGGAACGTCCCCATCGCACCCCCTTCAGATTTAGTTATAAGTAGGCACAGTGGATAGGCCTTGAAAAACTGAACACAGATCAATCGAGAAAACAGGAAGAAGTTGTGTGGAACTATGAAAAAAATTAGTAAAATATTCAAACTAAGTAGTCCACGAGCAAGATAGGCAACATCAAGGAGAATATGAACTCAGGAGCGCCGTGGTCCCTTGGTTAGCGTGAGTAGATGCAAAACAAGAGATCGTTGGTTCAAGTCTTCCCTCGACTGAATATTTTACTTTCTTTATTTTCGCAAAGTTATGATCTGTCCGTTCGTTCATTGACGTCTCTGTCCACTGCAATAAGTTTAGTGTCTGTGTTTTGCGACCACACCGCAAAACCGTGCGATTAGTAGACGAAAGGACGTGCCTCTCCAATGGGAACCGAAAACAGTTGATCGCAAGGTCATAGGTCAACCGATTCCTCCACGGGAAAACACGTCTGATATATTCTATACGACACTGGTGGCGGCATGTGCGTCACATGATAGGAATATGTTGGCGACACACCTAACTTGTACACTTGGCGAATGGGTAAAAAGATTCTTCTACCTTGCCCGACTTAGGTTTTCTTGTGGCTGTGGTAATCAGTCCCAAAAAGTGATGAGAACATAAGAGTTTGTCACATAAACTAAAAACAAAAATTAAACTTTTTACTCGACGGAAGACTTGAACCTAGGACCTCTCGTTCCGTAGCTGCTCTCGCTAACCACGGGACCACGGCGCTCTTTGACTGCCAACGTCCTTGATGTTGCTTATCTTCGTATGGACTACTCAGTTTGTGTATTTTACTAATTTTTTTCATAGTTCCACACAACTTCTTCCTGTTTTCTCAATTGATCTGTGTTCAGTTTTTCAAGGCCTATCCACTGTGACAACTTATAACTAAATCTGAGGGGGGTGCGATGGGGAGGTTCCCTTGTCAGAAGCAAAAGCGACTCCGCGCGTACCCCCTATGGAGTATTAAATGCCTATTATTTTTGAGAATATTTACGAATGATATATTTGACAATATCGGAAGTTCCATGCGGCTTTCCGCGGATGACGCAGTTGTATACAAAGAAGTCGCTCAGCTAGAGAATTGTAGCGAAATGCAGGAATACGTGGTGAGGATTAACGCTTGGTGGAGTGGCAATTGACCATCAATGTAAACAAATGTAACGTATTGCGCATACCACAGATCTACATAGGTCGAAATAACCATAATTGTGTAATTAAACGATTGCTGAACAATCACTGGAAAGAGTTACTCCCTTAAAATGTACATGGCTATGAGCACGAAGCAATTTAATGTGGAACGACCGGATAAAACTAATCTCAGGAAAGACAGTTGCCAGACTGAGATTCATAGGAAGGTTCTCAGGAAATGTAGTCCGTCAAGAAAGGAGGTATCTCACAAAACCCTAATTCGTGCAATATCCGAATAATGTTCGTCATAATGGGTCCTACCAGAAAGGGCTGGTGGAGCACACAGAGAAGACCCAAAGAAGAGAAGCGAGTTTCGTTATAGATTCATTTTGTAAGCACGCAAGCATCACGGAGAGGATTATCTATCTCCAGTGGCAGACACTGAAAGAGAAGCTTCCAAAATCACCCTGGTTTATGTTAAGGGGAGTACGTACGTCCCATACCCACAGTGTTAAATTTGCAATATTGATGACCCATTATCTAAGAACCTGTGACAGATAGAGATCTGAAATTTTTGGGATGCATAGTATCACTACGTTTCTGATTACTGAACCAGAATCAAAATGTACAGAGAAATAATTATCTAGTTATGAGTTTTTAAAAATGTTGTTAAATATTTTCTTTTAAAAGTCCACATTTTCTTCCGAAAGTAAAAAACCGTTAGAGGTAGAGATGTTTTGGGAGGTTCTGTAGCTGCAGTATACTAAGTGGTAACATAGTGTAAATTAGAGATATGTATCTGTAATAGTTCGTGAGATAATGGGTCACATAATTTTAAAAATGTCATTTCCGGCAAATCACGTTCAAACATTTTATTTGGTATTAACTTACACATGGAGGCATGCCAGGTTCTAGAAACAGCCAGGCCCATAATCAGCATTATCTGGATCCTGTTCTTGACTATCCTGCAAACCTTTAAGCTTCCTTCTTTTCCTGCCTCTTGCTTCTTTAGTCATTTCCTCTGCTGCACACTGGGCTTTCATGATCATAAGTCGATCCATTCGCTGAAAGGCTTGCAGTGTGTTGGCACCTGGAGTGATACCAAGTTCCTCTAGTACTCCAATTCTTCCCTTTATACCATCATTAAACGTTATCACAGCATCACAAACATCCAAGCATAGTGTTTTCCTTCCCACAAAGACATTTTTTGGTATGCGGTTCCAAATTACATTATTGAAAGACTCATTCGGGTTTTGTGTTCGACCATGGAGACATTTGGAAACAAGATCAGGATGAGCTAATTCTCTATATATTGGTTTAATAGTTTCCATCACTGCAGATGGTATGCTATTTTTGTGCCTAAATTGTTCCTCGCTACCCGCTGCCTGAGTTTTGCGGTACTTGCACCATGAATCAGAACTATGTGGACAAAGACCATGTGTAGGTGTATCATCAATGGAAGATTTGTGAAAGAATGTAGCCCACACTGCTCGTTTCATCCCTTGTAGGTCATGTGTATTCCTACTTATTGCCGTTCCATAATAATACTGGAGTTCATCAATGTTTTTGTCCGTAAGTCTTCCTTTACCACTTAGAGTCTTTCCATCTGATAACTTCTCTTTTACTTTCGTCTGCTTCAATTTTCGGTGACGTGTTCGCCTCCGTTTTTGAACGTGGCCCACACATTCAAACTTAACATTCTGGTTATTACCATAAGGTTGGCTTTCCACTACTGATTTGTAAGCTTTTGAATCACCATCCCCCAAGTACTCAGTGTAACACACACTTCTCTCCTGTTGTGAACGTCTGAACATAGAAACAACTGCAGTAGCCTCCATACCCCCACTAGTTCCCTCATAATTCTTAGAACAATTTGTTTTATGGCTTTCACTTGTTTCATCAACTGATTTACACTAATGACAGTATTTAGTTAGCACTTCAATATCTAAAACTTTACCTGTATCAACACTAGTGATAGTTGCAACTGCATTTTTTGATGTGTGACTTCTCTTCTGCCATGTGCCATCAACTGCCACAGATTAGTCTGTTGTGTTATGTAATTCTACTGCTTCTTTAGCAGCAGCTTTCATAGAAGCAACAGCAACAGAGTTGACACATTCACCAATTACTTCTGTGTACTTACTTGATCTGGTTGGTGGGTTTGGCAAGTTCAGCGTTGCACATAATACTTCAGTTGCAGTCAATCCTTTCCCAATGTACCTCATTCCATACAGGACTCCCACAGTGCTCTCAAACAAGTCATTCTTGCACTTTTCAGAAGTCCAAAATGATGTCGAGAGCCTGCAAACTTCGCACTGAATATCAAGTTTGCTAGCCAGTCGAGTCCTTGCAGATGAGTCCTCAGAGATGCTAATTTGCCCACCACAAACCTTACATGACACAGCATCTTGCAAAACTTGTCTTAACACACTAAAATCTAAAAGAACATAACCTAAACTATTTTGATCTTTGCCAATAAATAAATCCTCATGGCCTCCAAGCATCCTCTTCGAAGTACTAGTAGGCGTGTCCTTATCACGGGTCTGTGAAAAATCTATTTCAGGATCAACACTGGATTCAGATTTTGTGATACGCTGATTTCCATGGAAACGTCGCTTCTTAAAACAACCATTTCTTTTCGTCATGTTGAAAAGAGGTATAAGAGCGTATAATAACACACCAAACCACTATGTTTTCAGTTCAAAACTTAAGAAACACGACAACCACAAAGTAAATAAACAAAATGCCTGTGCTTTACCGCCATTTCTGTTTACACGGTGCATCCAACCTCTTAACACGAACATCAACATGATTTCAAGGAATAAATAGCTGAAAACCACAGCCTTCTAGATTGAATAGTTCAAGAGATATAGATACTTAGGCAAGTCAGTGCAGAACGACCAGATAATTTTACACACGCACTATTAACTTTTAAATAATAAAAACTACACTTCCAATTGGAATTTTTCGACAAATAATGTATCAAATTATTCAAGAGAGATCATAAGCCGAAAATGTCACTTTTTGACCAATTCCGCCATACGTACTCCCCTTAAAGGTTGTAGAAGAATCAACAAATATATAGTTTTCTCCTACGTATATCTTGCGAAAAGACCACGGAAATAACATTTGAGAAGTTCGAGCCCACACGGAGGCTTCCCGACGATCGATCTTGCCGCGAACCTTTCGCGACTGGAACAGGTTAGGAGGGAAGTGACAATGGTATGCAATTTACTCTCCACCATACACCGAAAGGTGGCTTGCGGAGTATGGATGCAGTTGTAGATGTAGAACGTAACACGATAATCCGATGTGGAAGTCGTCACCAACAGTACCACAGCCGTTACTGAAAACCGTATCTCGAATTCTCCCGAAACTGAGCGATGTTTTTGGCAAATAGTATGATAAACATACTCTTTCCCACTTGCCCGATAAATGCTAAATTTCTTTACCCAAAAGGAAGTCAAGTGGTGGTTTCCCACATGGGCGCTAGCGTACTTAACAACTCGAAAAAGGACGCGGGTCTGTGGATCATCATCACAATGCGCTGGTCGCTTTTCCGCAATGCCGAGAGACTGTATCAATCCAGCAAAGCTCATTAGGTGAGTTCGTGAAAACTAATCCCGTGGACACATAACACTCCCTCTACCGTCGATTAATTTAACTAGGCCAAGAGATGTCCAATATATCTACGGTAATGGCCGCTGGCGGCGGAGGATATTTCCCAGACGTATCGTCAGAGCGCAGATGCGAGTCGGCCAACGCCGAGGACGTTCGTTCGCAAGTTTGTGTTCCGACTGGAAAGCAGGTTACTGGGTCGTCGCAGAAGGGCCGGGCTGTAAAACTCTCTGCGTGCGCCTGCCACGCCACGCCACGGCAGCCAGCACTCGGCAACTGACTCATTCAATTACTCGCGGCGGCGTGCCGGCCGCAGATAAGCTGAACGGCTGCACTGCGACTGCTGCCGGCAAACTCTCAGAGCGTCCCCTGGGAGCGGCTACACCTGTCCTGCAGTGGATAAATATAGAACGTCCGATTCACAGATAATCTCGGACACACTGCCCGTTGAGAAGTTGACATGAGGCACATGCTGGAAATGCTATTACTACTCTTGGATCCGTTGCAGCTACTTGTAGGCACGTCAGCTGGCGCCAGTGCTACAGCAGGGATGGGAAAAACCGACCGGTTAAAACCGATATCGATATTTTAGTTCTGAATAACCGGTATCAGTCTGCTGATCGGTTTGACGTGGCCCGCCACAAATTCCTCACGTGTGCCAACCTCTTCAACTCAGAGTAGGACTTGCAACCTACGTTCTCAATTATTCGCTGGAAGTATTCCAATCTCTGCCTGCCTCTAAAATTTTTGTCCTCTTCGCCTTCCTCAAGTACCATGGAAGTCATTCCCTCACGTCTTAACAGATGTTCTATCATTATGTCCCTTCTCTTTTCAGTGATTTCCACATATTCCTTTCCTCTCCGATTCTCTGCAGAAACTCCTCATTTCTAACCGTATCAGTCCATCTAATTTTCAACATTCGTCTGTAGCACCACAACTCAAATTCTTCGATTCTCTTCTGTTGCGGTTTTCATACAGTCCATGTTTCACTACCATAAAATACTGTGTTCCAAACGTGAATTCTCAGAAATTTCTTCCTCAAATTAAAGCCTATGTTTGATACTTGTAGACTTCTCTTGGAAAGAATCTCCTTTTTCTCCATTGCTGTTCTGCTTTTGATGTCCTCGCTTCTGCGTCCGTTGTTGGTTATTTTGCTGCTTAGGTAGCAGAATTCCGTAAGTTCACCTACTTCATGACCATCAATCCTCGTGTTAAGTTCGCATTTCTGCTACTTCTAATTACTTTCGTTTTTCTTCGATTTACTCTCAATCCATATTCTGCACTCGTAAATTATTCATTTTTTCAGCAGATCACGTAATTATTCTTCATTTTCACTCAGCATAGCGTCATCACTGAATCATATCATTGATATCCCTTCGCCGCGCGGGGTGGCCGTGCGGCCTAGGGCGCCTTGTCACGGTTCGTGAGGCTCCACACGTCGGAGGTTCGAGTCCTCCCTCGAGAATGGGTGTGTGTGTTGTCCTAAGTGTAAGTTAGGTTAAGTTAGGTTAAGTAGCGTGTAAGCCTAGCAGTTTGATCCCATAGAACTTACCACAAATATCCATCATTGGTCTTGATGTACAGATTGAACAGTATGGGCGAAAGACTACATCCCCGCCTTACGCCATTTTTAAGCCGAGCATTTCCCTCTTGGTCGTCCACTCTTATTAGTCTATCTTGGCTCATGTACTTTTTGTACATTACCTGTTTCTCTCCGTAGCTAACGCCTATTTTTCTAAGAATTCCGAACATCTTACACCATTTCACATTGTCGAACGATTTTTTTCAGGTCGACAAATCCTTTGATCGTATCTTGATTTTTCTTCCGTTTTGCTTCCATTATAAACCGCAGTGTCAGAATTGCCTCTCTCGTGCCTTTACCTTTCATAAAGTTAAACTGATCGTCATCTAGCACATCAGAAATTTTCTTTTCCATTCTTCTGCATATTATTCTTGTCAGAAAATTGAATGCATGAGCTGTTAAGGTGATTGTGCCATAATTCTCACGCTTGTCAGCTCTTTAAGTCTTCGGAATTGTGTGGATGATATTTTTCCGAAAGTCAGACGGTGTGATATTCTACACACCAACGTGAATTCCCCCTAATGATTCTAGAAATTCTGATAGAATTTTATATATCCCTTCTGCCTTAAATGATCTTAAGTCCTCCAAGTGTCTTTTAAATTATGATTCTAATACTGGATCCCCTATCTCTTCTAAATCGACTCATGTTTCTTTTCCTGTCATATCAGTCAAATCTTCCCCGTCATAGTGGCCATCAACGTACTCTTTCCACCTATCCGCTCTCTCCTCAGCGTTTAACAGTAGAATTCCCGTTGCACTACTAATCTTACCACCCTAGCTTTTCATTTCACCAAAGGTTATTTTGACTTTCCTGTGTGCTGAGTCAATTCTTCCGAAAATCTTTTCTTTTTAGATTTATTCACATTTTTCAAGCAGCCACTTCGTCTTAGCATCCCTGCATTTCCTATTTATTTCATTCCTCGGTGACTTGAATTTCTGTATTCCCGAATTTCCTTGAACATATCTGTACTTGTTTCTTTCATCAATCAACTGAAGTACTTCTTCTGTTACCCACGGTCTCTTCGCAGTTACCTTCTTTGTACGGATCTTTTTTTCTTTCCAACTTCGGTGATTGCCCTTCTTAGAGATGTCCGGTCCTCTGTACTACCTACTGAGCTATTCCTTATTTCTTAGAGAACTTCAAGCGTATCTCGCCATTCCTTAGTACTTTCGTATCCCACTTCTTTGCGCATTGATTCTTCCTGACTAATCTCTTGAACTTCAGCCTACTCTTCATTACTGCTACACTGTGATCTGAGTCTACAACTACTCCTGGGTACGCCTTACAATCCAGTTCCTGATTTCGGAAAATCTGTCTGGCCTTGATGTAATCTAACTGAAATCTTCCCAATTCCCTTGCCTTTTCGAAGTATACCTCTTCATCTTCAGATTCTTGAATAGAGTGTTCGCTATTATTAACTGGAATTAATTACAGAACTCAGTCTTTCTCATCTCTCATTCCTTGTCCCAAGCCCATATTCTTCTGTAATCTTTTTTCGTCCCCTACAACTGCGTTCCAGTTCCCCATGACTATTGGATTTTCATTTCCCTTTGCGTGCTGTATTACCCTTTTAATATCCTCATATACTTTCTATATATCTTCATCTTCAGTTAGCGCCTTCGGCATGTATATCTGAACTATTGTTATCAATGTTGGTTTGCTGTGATTGTGATAAGAGCAAACGTGCAATATGTGATCAAAAGTATCCAGACACTCCTCGAATCATATTTTTTTTCATATTTGGTGCATTGTGCTGCCACCTCCTGCCAGGTACTCCAGTTCAGCGACTTCAGAAGTCATTAGACATCGTGAGAGAGCAGGACGGGGCGCTGCGCGGAACTCATGTTCTTCGAACGTGGTCAGGTGATTGGGTGTCACTTGTGTCATAATGTCTGTACGCGAGATTTCCACTCTCCTAAACATCCCTAGGTACTCTGTTTCCGATGTGATAGTGAAATGGAAACGTGAAGGGACACATGCAGCACAAAAGCGCACAGGCCGAAGTCATCCGTTGACTGAGAAAGATCGCCGACAATTGAATAATAGGCAGACATCTATCCAGACCATCACACAGGAATTCTAAACTACATCAGGATCGACTGCAAGTACTACGACAGTTAGTTGGGAGGTGAAAAAACGTGCATTTCATGGTCGACCGGCTGCTCATTAGTCACACATCACGCCTGTAAATGTCAAATAACGCCGTACTTGGTGTAAGGTGCGTAAACATTGATGTCTGACCAGGGGAAAACTGTTGTGTGGAGTGATGAATCACGGTAACACAATGTGGCGATCAGAAGGCAGGTTGTGGGTATGGCGAATGCCCGGTGTACGTCATCTGCCAGCGTGTCTAGTGCCAACAGTAAAATTAGGAGGTGGTGGTGTTATGGTGTGATCTTGTTTCATGGAAGGGGGCTTGCACCCCTTGTTGTTTTGCGCGGCGCTATTACAGCACAGGCCTACTATGATGTTTTACGCACCTTCTTGCATCACACTGTTGAAGAGCAATTCGGGGACTGCGATCACATCTTTCAACACGATCGAGCGCCTGTTCATAATCCACGGCCTGTGGCGGAGTGGTTACACTACAATAACATTCCTGTAATGGACTGGCCTGTACGGAGTCCTGACCTGAATCCTATAGAACAGCTTTGGGATGTTTTGGAACGCCGACTTCCTGCTTGGCCTTATTGACCGACATCGATTGCTTCCCCAAGAAATCTTTCAGTACCTCATTGAACGTATGCATGCGAGAGTGGAAGCTGTCATCAAGCTCAAGGGTGGGCTAATATCATATTGAGTTCCAGCATTATCAATGGAGGGCGTCACGAACTTGTAAGTCATTTACAGCCAGGTGTCCGGATACTTTTTATCACATAGTGTATCACTTAACTGTTCACAGTACCATACTCTCTGCCCCACCTTCCTACACATAATGAATCATATTACCGTTGTACAGTCGTGCTCAAAAGTATCCGAACGACCTGAATTGCATTTCGCCTGATTCGAATGCAAACCACGTAGCGCAGCTGCCTAGCAGGTCCCCTAATCGCCCCTCGGTACAGTCATTTGACTATTGAAAATGGTTCCAACAAGTCACCACTAGAAAACACTGCTCTGTTTCGCAATACCTCAAGATGTAAAGTAATACCAAGGTACTACAAATATCAGGGAACATCTTATCACAGATAAGACGGTTCTTCAGGCTTGTAAGTTCACATTCATTACAATTAATGACATATATGAAATGTTACCACTCTCATTATTACGTCAGATAGGTAATTCACCTAGTAAGTTGGTCGTATTCATGATTTCCTCTTGAAAATAACGTACCATACTTATTATTTAACACAAAATGACATTAAAAATTTAAGTTATTCACGAGCAGCTAGTTCAGAATATGTATGAATTTCAAATGACACCTCGAACCGTCTCGTTCTGCATATGGATTCAAACCCAGGTCATGCAGAGTAAGCAAAGACATCGTGACCGACGGAAACTAACTGTCATTCCTGACTAGACATACAGAGAGTGATATACCTCGATTTTAGAGAGTATCAGTTAGCAAATATCAACTTAAAATTACATAACGCAAACATTGTTAACGGACGCTAATTCCTACCCAGCATCTATTGGCCTTGTCAACGAACTACGAGAGATGTTAAATATTGCTTCTTCACAAGTAAATTACTTGAAATGCCCTGAGGAAGGGCTTTGTGTTGGACAGGGATTCGAACCCAGAACCTAATTGGATTGTCATCGAAGCACAATAAACTGTGACATATCGGATTTTCTCGGCAGTAGTTAGATGTTTTAACTGAAACGGCGAGACGAAACATTAATTTTTTCTTTCCCAGGCCTCCAACCTGGCACCTATCGCTGTTATATTCTAGGGAAAACGAACGTTAAAAATGGGTTTGTTACACCAGCAGCGACATGTGAGCATGTTTGAACTAGAAATAATACGACGAAGAGTTCAGTGCTGACTGGGAATCGAGGCCCACACATATCGTTGTTGACTGCACATAAAGAGACGACAGCTACCGTATTTTTCTCCACCAGCAGCTCGGGACAACATCCTTGAATTTATGATGATTTCGCAAACAGTTCTGTGTCTCACCGGGACTCAAAAACGTCAGACATCGTTAGTGTTGACAACGAATGAAAATACATTGAAAATCAAAATTATTACCCACCAGCAGATAGGTGTTCTCATGCTAGATCTTGATAATACACAATGAAAGCTTTAGTGCCGGGCCAGGATTCGAACCCTTTCACGCGCAATATGTGGAGATGTTGAGGAATCTTCAGTTTTGAACAAACAACAAATTGCAGTCGAGGGGGATCAAATTCCGCGTTAAGGGCGGTCTGAGTTGCATTCCCAGATCAGAACCAATTTTATCGACATACAGAAGCTCAAATAAAAGATGGAATAAGTGTCCTGTGACCCTACATAGCCTTTGTTTCGTCATTAGAAATAAATACCTAGTATAAGAAAGGTTGCTGTTGATAGAGTTTCTATGTGTCGCGACTCCTGACTTTATTGTGGTTCAACCTAAAGTCTACTTGGTAGAGAAGGAATATCATGTTTAACATGAATGTCAGACCACAATGCCATTATACCTTCTTCACTTGGCGTGGCCAGAAGAGAACAGAATCTGTCTCTCCTTATCAAAAATCATCAGCAAAAGTTAGAATTGAACCCAGACCATAAGTATATGAACCTAGCGTCAATCCAAGAGACCACCAAATTCTCTTCGCTATCACTCGTTTTTCTATCATAACGATGTTGCGCCACACTGGATGAGAATTCTGACACACAGACTCCCTGTAGTGGTTTGCAGCATGTTCAGTACATTCATGTACTTGGTTGACCGAATCGCCATGAAATAGCTGCCTCGGCTACCCAGTGCATACATTCGACTCTATTTTGTAATCACCGAAATTAAATCACGTAACTGACACCTACACAGAACTGCCAACAGTGTCGGATGCAGAAATTTAAACAGGAAGTGTTCCTTTCGACTTGAGCTACTCTATTGCGCCATCTATTTGCCGTGCAAAAAAAAAAAAAAAAAAAAAAAAAAAGCTGTAACTGTCTGTCTCTCAGAAGTCTAAATCCGGCTATATGTATTATCTTACAGCACTGTGCAATGTGCAAGTTCTGGAGGTGCTGTAGCTATGTGTCAGCTAGTAGCGTAACGGTAAGCGTCGCGCCTTGTGGATAAGACGTCGCGAGTTTGGGTACGTTCACTGCTACATTTTTAAAAACGCCATACTGCTGTCTGCTGAAGTTATCGATCTAATGGAACTTTGAACATAATTACCTTCACTTCTCAAACCAAAATAGTCGCATGTGGAAAAAGGGCTAACTTCTGCGACATTTTGTTCTTTTCAGGTTTAATAGATTTCCAGGCTGCAGATGCATCTCGAAACTTTTGTATTATGTATGAGGAGAGCGTCACGTCGGAAAAGTCGTGTGGCAGTGGCATTTCATTCTTCATAAAACCTTTTTTGACAGCTTTAAATCAGAATAAGTTTTCTACATGCATGAAATCAATAAACTGTATGTGCATTGTCAGACTGTTATAGATAACATCAGAGAATTCGCATATATCGTTGATGATTAATTTCTCTCTCATGTTAACTAATGTTTTAACAATACTAAAAGAAACCGTACGAAAATTGTGCACTGTATTATAGGAAATGAAATAAAACTACCCACGATAACCTTACGACGAAAGTCTGTTTCAATAAAACTGAGTATCTGTAAACAAGCGTGCCTCTATCGGCACGAATTAGTAAAATACTAATCACTTAGATTTTGATTGGGTCTGTGTTTGATTGGTATGCTGTATCATACTCAAGTGGTATGCAAATGTGGCATTTCATAAATAAAGTTATGTATTCCTAGAAACCCAAAATTTGTTTGTCAGCAGCAGAAAGAGGCGTTACCTGTTGTGCAGCATTGTAAGTTTTTCACCATTGCAGTATGAGCCGAAAGTATTGTCTTGTGATTTCCTTATCGATGTGTGATCTGACTGCTTGTAGTTCTTTCACAGAAAGGATATAAACGTTACAGTCAGCAAGACTGGAACCGCAAACCATAACAGACGCTTTCTCTCAGGTCAGCACGTTTCCACAGAGCTAGGGAAGAAGTATGCGTCTCGGTCTCCTCTTACGAGACCAGTCGTGGCTAGAACTCTTAGACCGCTGTTTAAAGGACGAGATTAGATGCGATTTTCACGTGCAACGACTTTGCTGGGCTGAAAACCGTAAATTTACAATCTTTTGTTACAGCTCAAGCGTTAATAGTAACTAAGATTATTCAATGGAAATGACAGGAAAATCAAGTGAACTTTGAGGCTTAATTCCGTGCACACCAGGAAGTAACTCGTCGATCACAGAGTTGCCAAATATACATTGCCTTGTTACCAAATCTCAGTTACATTACCAGCAGGAGGAAGACGAACCGATGTGATCCTACAGTGGGCTGGGAAGTGACCATAGCTGACGTCTCAAACACGCGGCTTCTACGGCCTGGGATACGTAATCCAGCTGATTCACATTTCTGTAACTGGGTTTAGGGACTGGAGCGTAGTTACTAATAATACTCAGAACTGACTGCAAACTAAGCTTCATAAATCAGTAACTCTCGTAGTTGTTTTTATATATCTTTCGTAAGTGTACTCAAAACTAAAACAATCATTGACGAACGTTTTCGGGCCTCACCGATAGTCGATCACAACAAACAAATAAAAATTAAAAAAGACTGTGTGTGTGTGTGTGTGTGTGTGTATGTGTGCGTGTGTCTGAGAGAGAGAGAGAGAGAGAGAGAGAGAGAGGGAGAGAGAGGGAGAGAGAGAGAGAAGAGAGAGAGAGTGAGGTAGAGAGATAAAAATAAAAAAAGAATGAGAGAGAGAGAGAGAGTGTAAAAAATTGTTGCAAAGAAACTGAATCATGCTATGTAAAGAAATCTTTCATTAAAATGACATGATCTACATCACTACGAAATGTCGTATTCATGATCTATGGAACAAGTATTAATCTAATCTAATCATATCATATTGCTGACTAGTCATGAAGGATCACGAATTACAGAACTTTTCGCCAATATCAGTAACCAAATCTAAACTTGAAAAAAACAAAGACGACAGGTTTTGTAATAAACCGGGATTCCTTTAAAGACCCTTTCGTCCCTGTTAACTAACCACGAAAGATGTGTGATATACCTCCAATCAGAAGGAACAAAGTGTTCATGCATTTAAAGATAAAGCGCACGATGTAAAGTTCTGTGACGGAGATACGAACCCAGCACGCAATCGGATTGATAACTAAGTAAAATAAAATGTTACGTATCGGTTTTTCTTACCAGCTGCTAGATGTTTGAATCTAAAATAAGGTTACAAATTTTGGTGACTGAGCGACAATCGAACCGCACACTTACCGTCCTTCTTTATCATCCACGAACATAGCTTAAGTAACACTTGCTTATTCACCAACAGTAAGATGTGTGCGTGTTTGGCCAGAAATAACGACACCTATTGCGATTGTTGGCAACACATGAACAGACATTAAAAATGCACTTTAATTTTCACTAGCAGACTGGTATGCACGTGATAGGGTTTGAAATGAAATTATGAATATTTTTGTACTGGATCAGGATTCGGACCCACATACTTACCTTTGGAGGAGACATAGAGAAGATTGCAGTCTTGGGAAAAGGAACTAAATGATTGAACTATACTGTTCAGAGACATTCAGATCCTCGAAAGATGAGATACGAATTCGAATGGAAACGTGCTGACCTGAGAGAAAGCGTCTGTTATGGTTTGCGGTTCCAGTCTTGCTGACTGTAACGTTTATATCCTTTCTGTGAAAGAGCTACAAGCAGTCAGATCACACATTGATAAGGAAATCGCAAGACAATACTTTCGGCTCATACTGCAATGGTGAAAAACTTACAATGCTGCACAACAGGTAACGCCTCTTTCTGCTGCTGACAAACAAATTTTGGGTTTCTAGGAATACATAACTTTATTTAAGAAATGCCACATTTACATACCACTTGAGTATGATACAGCATACCAATCAAACACAGACCCAATCAAAATCTAAGTGATTAGTATTTTACTAATTCGTGCCGATAGAGGCACGCTTGTTTACAGATACTCAGTTTTATTGAAACAGACTTTCGTCGTAAGGTTATCGTGGGTAGTTTTATTTCATTTCCTATAATACAGTGCACAATTTTCGTACGGTTTCTTTTAGTATTGTTAAAACATTAGTTAACATGAGAGAGAAATTAATCATCAACGATATGTGCGAATTCTCTGATGTTATCTATAACAGTCTGATAATGCACATACAGTTTATTGATTACATGCATGTAGAAAACTTGTTCTGATTTAAAGCTGTCAAAAAAGGTTTTATGAAGAATGAAATGCCACTGCCACACGACTTTTCTGACGTGACGCTCTCCTCATACATAATACAAAAGTTTCGAGATGCATCTGCAGCCTGGAAATCTATTAAACCTGAAAAGAACAAAATGTCGCAGAAGTTAGCCCTTTTTCCACATGCGACTATTTTGGTTTTAGAAGTGAAGGGAATTATGTTCAAAGTGAATTACCTATCTGACGTAATAATGAGAGTGGTAACATTTCATATGTCATTAATTGTAAAAAATGTGAACTTACAAGCCTGAAGAACCGTCTTACCTGTGATAAGATTTTCACTGATATTTATAGTACCTTGGTATTACTTTACATCTTGAGTTATTGCGAAACAGAGCAGTGTTTTCTAGTGGTGACTTGTTGGAACCATTTTCAATGGTCAAACGACTGTACCAAGGGGCGATTAGAGGACCTGCTAGAGAGCTGCGCTATGTGGTTTGCATTCGAATCAGGCGAAATGCAATTCAGATCGTTCGGATACTTTTGAGCACGACTGTACCATTTTCTGCTATTGCTGATATTATTCCATACTCATCAGATCATAAATGGTGGTCTTCCTTCCATTTCACTTCACTGACTTCTGCTTTATCTAGATTGAGCCTTTGCATTTCCGTTTTCAGATTTTCTAACTTCCCTACCACGTTCAAGTTTTTGACATAGCCGGTTTGATACGCTAAACGTCATCTGTTCAATGGTTATTCAGTATTTTTCTCACGGTCCCCTCTCTCTTGGCAGTCCTCAACTGGAGATCCGAATAGGAGAATATTCCGAAATCTTTTGCCGGTGGAGAGAAAATCATGCCACTTTTTCAATTTCAGGCCACATGTCCTTCGGGTACACTTTATGTGCCTTTAATGCAGTGGCTTCCGTTTCGTTTTGTTGATCATTGCTGATTCTTCCGCACCATCTCTAGTCTGGCCGTATTTTAGGAAGTACAGTGTTCCATTTTCTTTAAAAGATTAGGAATGGGAGGAGACATAACATTCTTGCGACATGACATAAGGAGAAAACTTAACTTTTCTTCACATTTCACAATGTAAAAAAAAATGTATCTGATATGTTGCTTGCATCTACATAACATGTCTGTATTTGCTTGTAACCCTTTAAAAAGGACAAAGTAACATGAAAGATAGTGTTCTCCAACGTTAGTTTTCACCCTGTAGCACTGACTATTCGTAATGCAGAAACAGTTGCCTGATTCTCGATTACAACAAGATTTGCGAGCGGCGTTTCAAAAAATTATAATCAATTGGAGAATACTGATGATTTTTTTGTAATATTCAACCATTCATATCTTTTCGAGAAAAGTAGCGAATGGTGGACGGATCAAGTTTTCTTTTATTCGCTATTTAATTTGATATTTTGATTCTATGTATCTTGAAGTTGAGGGACCAATGTTTTGCAGTCTTCCTTTGATTTCTACATTATTCCAGAAATAATAGGAATATAAAACAGAAAATCATTTATTTCAGAAACCTGTTATTCTGTGCGATTTTAACGCTCAAGCTGAACTGGCTTGGAAAGAAAACCGATTGAAAGGCAGAGATAAGGATTTAGTGGGGAAATGGAGTGGACTGGTTGTACACTGAAAATCGAACACTCATTATTAGAAAAGGTTTATTAATTTTCAGTAGCCCAACAACCCTTACTGTAAAGCCAACAGCGTGCCCTACCATTTCATTTATTTTGCTAATGGCAAGTTTTAGTCTCTTCCAACAATCATTAGTTAATCAGTTCCATCTGGCACTGAAATTCTTTTGTTTTGTTTTCTAACATTGAGTTTATACAATGACAATACCTCCAAAAAATGTAAACAACTATATTACAACATTTTTAAAACACCCTCCATTGAACAAAGTTGCTTTTCAGTACTTTAAGTTGAAATTTAAAAGGAAAACTTAGGCAATACCGGAAGACAGCTCTTTTAGAACAATCTATAAACCAACAACTTCAGAGGACACTTGCCATTACATTTCACAAGTTAAATCAGACTACCAAAAGCATTTACAAGAGCACTTAATAACAAATAATTTAACCACAGCTCAAGCAGAAAATGATCAGCTTAAGTTCTCACACGATCATTTACAGTTAGTTAACCAAAAGAAATGCAATTTATAAAATTCAGTTTACCAAGAACTGTTATAGGCATATTAACCTATAAGCTCTCCACTACTTCCGGTAATTACTACTTTTGGCCAATACACACAGTCCTGAGACAATAAAAATTCCTGTGTACTATACAATCGTACACAGTGAGATGTCAAAGCAACAGAGAAGACAGCCTTTTATCAAAGTTCCATGTACAGATCAAAGTTACGTAAAGTGACTTAGCTTCTACCCACCCCTTGAACCGGTCGTGCCTTTGTGCTACTCGTACCACACTTCTCAGGCCTGGTTACCAGAAAGACAGTGCAGCAGGTTATAGTGCGTGCCTTATTTCCTCCAAACCAAATCAACTTATTCGTTACCAGCGCTGTCTATATTTCTCCACCTCTTAGAAGATCAGCTTCACAACGCAGTTCTACGCGGTTCTAGAACAAGTTCACTTCATCGGGTGAAAGCTCGTTTTCAATGACCAAAAGTTCCAAAAGCGACGTACCATCATTCCACACAATATGGCTATCATGGCGTCCGTCTTCTTCCTCCGAACTAGCAAACACCCGAGCATGTGCCTTCCTTCATACACGCACGCTCCTCTGCTGCCGGCAGCCACCCGCAAGCCGACCGAAAACCGATTGTTTCAGCGGTAGCTTCCATCTCTACGCTACGGCCTATCATTGGCCCACATAACACGCTAACAACGAGACAGCTGCTGGTGGTTGCCACCGCAGGGATTTCTCTACTCAATTTGCGTGTTGCGAATGCGTACAGGGCACTTTCCGTAACCTTGCTCCTCGCGCATCTGACAGCGGAATCACGTAGCTCATCCACTTATTTTGCCGTATTAATTAGCTGGCTTAGCAGTTGTTAAAACAAAGGTATTTTTCGTTGTGGTGAAATATCTTTTACAAAATTTCAATCAACAGCTTTCTGCTCAAAATGTGAAAAATGTTTTGTTGGCACACATCCACTTAGCTAGAAATGCTCATCGTAATAACATAAGAGAAATCACAGCTTGCACGAAAGGATTTAAGTATTCATTTTTCCTGATCGCAAGTTGGTTCGGTGAAACCTATGCTAGACAATTTTAGTGTGACTTGCGGGATAGTCATGAGACGTAGATGTGCGTGAATAACTGTGTTCCTTTACAAAGTTAGATGCGGTTCCCTCTTTGTCATGATAGTATTCAAGAAAAGGAGTGTAAAAGCTGTGGGGGAAAACAGATATTGGAATTTATCCAACAAATAAACGAACTGCGGGCACACGATGCAAGTGCTCTCTGAGATGAAGACGTTAGCGCATTGTCGAGATTCGTAGCAGGCCGTCGCATAAAACCAGACAGAAAATTCAGGACTAAAAAAACAGGATGAAAGCAAACTCCATCGACAAAATTTCAGAAGTTGTGAAACGTCCCCTTAGAAAAATTTATGAATTACTGTGCTGATAAACCTCTTACATTATTTTCTTTTCAAACAGCTGAGCAAAACTGAACGTACTCAAACATTCACTAAAGTGACACACAATACTTTTAGCGTAACGCATCTGACTTTCAGTAATCGCTACAAAGAATGGCCCCGAGTAACATTAACATATTCCTTTCACAAATCACTTACCTCACCAAAAATCTTCGTTACTCGAACTACTGCAATACAGCGAGCGCCACTACTGCCAGCTAAATAAAAGATTCAAACTACTGAAGGCATAGTTAGCAAATGAAAGATTGTGATAGAGAACAAACAATGTATTTACCTTAATAGTGTTGAAAAATCATAATATACATAGCAGTTCATGACATCCAGTCTTACAAATTTCAAAACTCCGCCATTTCTCTCCCCACATCCACCACTGCTGGCGGCTCACCTCCAACTGCGCAACGCTACGCGCTGTTAACAGCCAACTGCCCAACACTACAATAGCCAACAACAATGCAAACCAGCCACAGACTCTACACAGCACAGCCAGTGATTTTCATACAGAGCGCTATGTGGCGTTACCAATAAAAAAAACCTATACAGTCTACTTACAGTTGTCCTTTTCAGGATTTTTGTATTAGGAAAAAAATGGTCCCTGGTGGCTCGTTACTGAATAATAACATTGAAGTTGATTTCTTAACCCCATTTATCTATGTATCTCCACTGCACTGAAAATATCTCTTCATCTGTGCGAATGTCGACGGTATGCGACGTGTATTTTGTTCAGAAAGAAACTTGTTCCGTTCGCTAACGGCGCTTATGTTGACAACATTAAAGCCGATTACACTCTTCGTACGCAAGTTTGCTTTTAGTACTGCTCGTTTCTGCGTCAGCTGTGTGGATAGGCTTACTGACGAAGAGTGGGACAACATCCACATCGTCAATGAGTTCACAGAATACGATGGAAGAGCGGCACAGGGACGCTGTCATAAATATGCTCTTGTTTCGTCTGTTCTTGCATTACTCTACATTTGGTGTTGTACGTTTTCAGATTCCATATTATACGCTTCTACACTGCTGTGTTTCACAGAAAGAATGTAATTCGATTAACAAAGGAAATAAATAACAATTGCACTATTATTCCGTAAGGAACTGCTGTTGTTGTTGTTGTGGTCTTCAGTCCTGAGACTGGTTTGATGCAGCTCTCCATGCTACTCTATCCTGTGCAAGCTTCTTCATCTCCCAGTACCTACTGCAACCTACATCCTTCTGAATCTGCTTGTTGTATTCATCTCTTGGTCTCCCTCTACGATTTTTACCCTCCACGCTGCCCTCCAATACTAAATTGGTGATCCCTTAATGCCTTAGAATATGTCCTAGCAACCGATCCCTTCTTCTAGTCAAGTTGTGCCACAAACTTCTCTTCACTCCAATTCTATTCAGTACCTCCTCATTAATTATGTGATCTACCGCTCTAATCTTCAGCATTCTTCTGTAGTACCACATTTCGAAAGCTTCTGTTCTCTTCTTGTCCAAACTATTTATCGTCCATGTTTCACTTCCATACATGGCTACACTCCATACAAATACTTTCAGAAACGACTTCCTGACGCTTAAATCTATACTCGATGTTAACAAATTTCTCTTCTTCAGAAGCGCTTTCCTTCCCATTGCCAGTCTACATTTTATATCCTCTCTACTTCGACCATCATCAGTTATTTTGCTCCCCAAATACACTCCTGGAAATGGAAAAAAGAACACATTGACACCGGTGTGTCAGACCCACCATACTTGCTCCGGACACTGCGAGAGGGCTGTACAAGCAATGATCACACGCACGGCACAGCGGACACACCAGGAACCGCGAGAACTTCCAGCAGGACCGTCCGCAGCGCGGTCTTGGTCACAGGCACCGCCGGGGACTGACGCCCGGACCTCACGGCAACTTTGCCCCACGGCTCGTGGTCCATAATGACGGGACCTCGCGGACATCGCGAATGACGGCTTCCCAGCCGCCAGTGCAGCAGGCATCGGCAGCTGACCTCACAGCGACGCGGCTCCGTGGACGTGCCCGTACTAGGCCGCCGAGCGGCGACGAGTTCATCTCAATCACAGGGCATCCTGGCTTCAGCGGAGCACTCGTGGCCTGAGGCTACCGAGTGCGATCAGCGGCGCGCGTTGCGCGCATTGTCGGAGAATCTTCACAGCAGCAGACAGGCGGAAGGATCTGCAGGGCTGGGCAGTGACGACGAGGGAGAAATTGTAAAGAAAGTTCAATAAATAACTGTAAAACTCCACGCCGTCTCAGTCTTTGGCGCAGCCACTGTGTCTGCTGTTAACAAGTGGTGCAGAGTCGTAACATAGGATTGCGCTGAGTCCGGCAGCTACCGTCGTCCTTACGACATATCTGTGGCTGTGGGCCGTATGGTTGACGCCTGACCACACCACGTGACACAGACATCGTGGATCGATGACAGGCTTTGTCAGTTAACTTAGCTGTAGCTGTTCCAACTTGTTGAAAGAACGAAGAGTTTTCACGCACACCGTTTGTCTTTCTGCAGCGTCCTTGCTCCTCCTACTGTCACCTGTAGCCCTCGCCAGTCCATGAAACCCACATTTTCTCCAGGTCATTTGCTTTATTGCATGTTTAGAGATATAGTACCCAGTTTTTTAAATATAGGTCTTCATATTTCACAGTATTTCATGCAGTTACATAAACTGTCCCTTATTACAAGCAAATGCTGCTTTCAGCAATAAAAAAGTACTAGTAATCAGTTACAAATAAAAATTACTTTAAGAAACGGAAATCGATGGTGTTAAGTAAGAATGCTATTCATTGGTTGAAATTAAAAGGAATTTAAAGATGATCGGAAAGATTAGAGACGAGTTACTGATCCCGCAACACGGGTGCTGTGAGTGGGGTCCCTCAGAAAGAAATAGAACCCTGCACCCTCCTCTGGTTCGTATACGTACTAGGAAAATACTAATACTATACAGGTTTCACATCACTCTAGGTACAATAACTTGTCACAGCCTTATACTAGCAGATTTGATGAAGAAATTGTTGTCAATATCGTTTGTATTGGTGCTTGCGTCAGTTTCACAAACTACCTGTAAGGTGATAGTCATGCTGGTTGTTTTTTTTGTGTTCTGGGCCTCATGTCATTTACATTCTGTCGTTCTTTCATGTACTAACGTCGCACGGTCCTTGAGACCGAGTCTAGTGTACTGTCGCTTTGTACAAATCGTCGTATGTGTGCTCTAGGCGTCACGTCTGTGTGAAAGGCGTGCGGCGTATTGCGACGTGTTCTGGGGAGCCTTTCGCCCTACATGTACGTATTCCCTTTCAATGAGATGCATGCGGTGTAAATGCATTGAGTAATACTCGTGTCCAGTCAGGAAGCGGACCATGCCTCGGCCTGGGGCAATGTATCTCATTCCTAACCGTTCCCTTATGATGTGGAATAAGATATAAACCCTCTGGCCTTTATCACTGCTGTCCCATTCCCGTTACCAGCTATCTGATCGCCATCTCCTTAAGTGTTTTTTTTTTCAGATTTCTTTCCCTGTTATGGTAGTTATTTTGTCCAGTGCACCCATCTTAATAAATATGATACAGTCCGATATCTGACGCTGTAGTCCATCCGGTAGATACGGTAGATTCGTAAAACCACGCACCGTGCTTCAAGTGAAGTGATTCTTTCGCAAAACAAGTGTTCTGTCAATAATAAAGGCCATGCACTATGCCCATCAACTAGTCGAAAAGGATATTCAAAATGGTTGAAATGGCTCTGAGCACTATGGAACTTAACTTCTGAGGTCATCAGTCCCCTAGAACTTAGAATTACTTAAACCTAACTAGCCTAAGGACATCGCACACATCCATGCCCCAGGCAGGATTCGAAGCTGCGACCGTAGCAGTCGCGCGGTTACGGACTGAAGCGCCTAGAACCGCTCGGCCACAACGGCCGGCCGAAAAGGATGCGATCGATTCAGAGTATGCGCAGTGATGCGTACGTGAAGTCCAAGTCATAATCTAAGCTGTTCAGTGTTTACATCTACATCTACATTTATACTCCGCAAGCCACCCAACGGTGTGTGGCGGAGGGCACTTTACGTGCCACTGTCATTACCTCCCTTTCCTGTTCCAGTCGCGTATGGTTCGCGGGAAGAACGACTGTCTGAAAGCCTCTGTGCGCGCTCTAATCTCTCTAATTTTACATTCGTGATCTCCTCGGGAGGTATAAGTAGGGGGAAGCAATATATTCGATACCTCATCCAGAAACGCACCCTCTCGAAACCTAGCGAGCAAGCTACACCGCGATACAGAGCGCCTCTCTTGCAGAGTCTGCCACTTGAGTTTGTTAAACATCTCCGTAACGCTATCACGGTTACCAAATAACCCTGTGACGAAACGCGCCGCTCTTCTTTGGATCTTCTCTATCTCCTCCGTCAACCCGATCTGGTGTGGATCCCACATTGATGAGCAATACTCAAGTATAGGTCGAACGAGTGTTTTGTAAGCCACCTCCTTTGTTGATGGACTACATTTTCTAAGGACTCTCCCAATGAATCTCAACCTGGTACCCGCCTTACCAACAATTAATTTTATATGATCATTCCACTTCAAATCGTTCCGCACGCATACTCCCAGATATTTTACAGAAGTAACTGCTACCAGTGTTTGTTCCGCTATCATATAATCATACAATAAAGGATCCTTCTTTCTATGTATTCTCAATACATTACATTTGTTTATGTTAAGGGTCAGTTGCCACTCCCTGCACCAAGTGCCTATCCACTGCATATCTTCCTGAATTTTGTTGCAATTTTCTAATGCTGCAACTTCTCTGTATACTACAGCATCATCCGCGAAAAGCCACACGGAACTTCTGACACTATCTACTAGGTCATTTATATATATTGTGAAAAGCAGTGGTCCCATAACACTCCCCTGTGGCACGCCAGAGGTTACTTTAACGTCTGTAGACGTCTCTCCGTTGATAACAACATGCTGTGTTCTGTTTGCTAAAAACTCTTCAATCCAGCCACACAGCTGGTCTGATATTCCGTAGGCTCTTACTTTGTTTATCAGGCGACAGTGCGGAACTGTATCGAACGCCTTCCGGAAGTCAAGAAAAATAGCATCTACCTGGGAGCCTGTATCTAATATTTTCTGGGTCTCATGAACAAATAGAGCGAGTTGGGTCTCACACGATCGCTGTTTCCGGAATCCATGTTGATTCCTACATAGTAGATTCTGAGTTTCCAAAAACGACATGATACTCGAGCAAAAAACATGTTCTAAAATTCTACAACAGATCGACGTCAGAGATATAGGTCTATAGTTTTGCGCATCTGCTCGACGACCCTTCTTGAAGACTGGGACTACCTGTGCTCTTTTCCAATCATTTGGAATCTTCCGTTCCTCTAGAGACTTGCGGTACACGGCTGTTAGAAGGGGGGCAAGTTCTTTCGCGTACTCTGTGTAGAATCGAATTGGTATCCCGTCAGGTCCAGTGGACTTTCCTCTGTTGAGTAATTCCAGTTGCTTTTCTATTCCTTGGACACTTATTTCGATGTCAGCCATTTTTTCGTTTGTGCGAGGATTTAGAGAAGGAACTGCAGTGCGGTCTTCCTCTGTGAAACAGCTTTGGAAAAAGGTGTTTAGTATTTCAGCTTTACGCTTGTCATCCTCTGTTTCAATGCCATCATCATCCCGGAGTGTCTGGACATGCTGTTTCGAGCCACTTACTGATTTAACGTAAGACCAGACCTTCCTAGGATTTTCTGTCAAGTCGGTACTTAGTATTTTACTTTCGAATTCACTAAACGCTTCACGCATAGCCCTCCTTACGCTAACTTTGGCATCGTTTAGCTTCTGTTTGTCTGAGAGGTTTTGGCTGCGTTTAAATTTGGAGTAAAGCTCTCTTTGCTTTTGCAGTAATTTCCTAACTTTGTTGTTGTACCACGGTGGGTTTTTCCCGTCCCTCACAGTTTTACTCAGCACGTACCTGTCTAAAACGCATTTTACGATTGCCTTGAACTTTTTCCATAAACACTCAACATTGTCAGTGTCGGAACAGAAATTTTCGTTTTGATCTGTTAGGTAGCCTGAAATCTGCCTTTTATTACTCTTGCTAAACAGATAAACCTTCCTCCCTTTTTTTATATTCCTATTAACTTCCGTATTCAGGGATGCTGCAACGGCCTTATGATCACTGATTCCCTGTTCTGCGCTTACAGAGTCGAAAAGTTCGGGTCTGTTTGTTATCAGTAGGTACAAGATGTTATCTCCACGAGTCGGTTCTCTGTTTAATTGCTCGAGGTAATTTTCGGATAGTGCACTCAGTATAATGTCACTCGATGCTCTGTTCCTACCACCCGTCCTAAAAATCTGAGTGTCCCAGTCTATATCTGGTAAATTGAAATCTCCACCTAAGACTATAACATGCTGAGAAAATTTATGTGAAATGTATTCCAAATTTTCTCTCAGCTGTTCTGCCACTAATGCTGCTGAGTCGGGGGGTCGGTAAAAGGAGCCAATTATTAACCTAGCTCGGTTGTTGAGTGTAACCTCCACCCATAATAATTCACAGTAACTATCCACTTCTACTTCACTACAGGGTAAACTACTACTAACAGCAACGAACACTCCACCACCGGTTGCATGCAATCTATCCTTTCTAAACACCGTCTGTACGTTTGTAAAAATTTCGGCAGAATTTATCTCTGGCTGCAGCCAGCTTTCTGTACCTATAACAATTTCAGCTTCGGTGCTTTCTATCAGCGCTTGAAGTTCCGGTACTTTACCAACGCAGCTTCGACAGTTTACAATTACAATACCGATTGCTGCTTGGTCCACGCATGTCCTGACTTTGCCCCGCACCCGTTGAGGCTGTTGCCCTTTCTGTACTTGCCCAAGGCCATCTAACCTAAAAAACCGCCCAGCCCACGCCACACAACCCCTGCTACCCGTGTAGCCGCTTGTTGCGTGTAGTGGACTCCTGACCTATCCAGCGGAACCCGAAACCCCACCACCCTATGGCGCAAGTCGAGGAATCTGCAGCCCATTTACCGTGGCTAGTTTGTGTAATAGTCGTTCGGCCTTTTTCTAAACTATTTGTATGTAGTTATGAAAGCTTAGTCGTTCGTCAATGTGCATGCGACGTTACCATGTTGTTTTGTTGCGTTAGGAAAATGTGGTGTAGATTAATCACTGGATTTCTTTGTAGTTTGTTTTTCCACATTCTGTAGACTCAGTACAATGAGAAACCATCCAGAGTTATAAATTTCACTTTATTTTGTTCCCTCGATGTCTAGTTTCAGCCGAGACCCATTTTCAAATCATCGTAACATATTCGAAAATGGTATTTCGGAAAATATAAAAAATATGTCAAAAATGTGCTGAGGAACAGTAGCAGCGTTTACAAATTTTTGACATGGTTTTTATATTTTCGGAAATACTATTTTCCGTTATGTTACGATGATTTAAAAATGGCTCCTGGCCGTAACTAGACATCGAGGGGATAAAAAAGTGAAATTTGCGACTTTGGCTGGTTTTTGGTTATAGTGTTGTTAACAAAAGCTGCTGACCCACAGCTACCCAGATGTTTGAAGTTCGTACACTCTGTAGACTGTTTTGTTTTCTGCTATGTTTAATTTTCAGTTTTTACACCAACTGATTATCTGTTTTAATATATTGACTGATTTACGTTCTTGAACCGTTCTTGAGTCGCTTCTGTCGTCAATAATACGTCTGCTTAAGCAACGACTCCCTGGTGTATTAACTTCCCTCTATCATTGATAGTAGTAGTTCAAAGGTAATATGCCAAAAAATTGTTCCACGGACAGAGCACTGCGGACAGAACCTTGCTATATCCCTCGTGCCGGCCGCGGTGGTCTCGCGGTTGTAGGCGCGCAGTCCGGAACAGCGCGACTGCTACGGTCGCAGGTTCGAATCCTGCCTCGGGCATGGATGTGTGTGATGTCCTTAGGTTAGTTAGGTTTAAGTAGTTCCAAGTTCTAGGGGACTGATGACCACAGCTGTTAAGTCCCATAGTGCACAGAGCCATTTGAACCATTTATCCCTCATGGCACTCAGTTAATCCGTACTTACGATAGTCAATGTAACGCCGAAGGTATCTGCAATTCTCTAAGACGTGCAAACATCGCAGGCCACCACAGATTGTCAGTTAGGATTGCCACGACGTACTCATGTACCGAAGTTTGAAAGAAAATATTTTTTAGTGCTAGACTGATGTTGACCAAGGCCACTGAGCTCCCTGTGTGTCTGTAGGCGATCGCACAAGTGCTGGTCCTGGGACAAGCTACTAAATTAAGCAGACGTTTTGGTTTATATGATTTTGGGTATGACAAGCCCTTAAGACCGATTTACGAATGATCACTGTGCTTGCAGTTTCCCACGTTTCAGGTATCTCCTGTAGCCGAAGGGCCTCATTTAAGACATTTGTAAGAAATGGTGTAATCTTTAGGGCAATTTGTTGTACTACTTTTGAATGGAATCCATCAGGACCTTGGCCTTTCTTCCTATTATGCTTTCTATATCGTCAAAGCGATCTACTCTCACTCTGAAGCCTGTTTCACATCTTTTTTCAGTTGTGCTTGATCGTGGTTATCTGTTCGTGAGTCGTCGTCTTGGAGGAGTTCGGGCAGCAAATATTGTGCTCCGCTTCTCCGTCCTTGAGCTATTACACCTTCAGATCGTCAGCGTGGACAAAATTAGTAGGAGCCTCAATCTGTTTGCCAGCTGTCTGTATGACACCCCCAAAATTTAGTCTGGGATAAGTGTTTGTACTTGGTTGTCCCATTGTCATCGTCTTGTCTCTAGTAATATTGGTTTTTATCTGAATTTAGTGTTCCTGTATGTATTGAGTCTTGATTCTTTGTTCCATGCTGTTTTGTTCTTTTACTACTGCCTTTGCTTCTATCCTGGTAATTTCCATAGCTTTTTTAACTTCTAGGCGTCACTTATATTTCGCCCGTGTACTGTCTGTGCTGGGAGAAATGATTATCACAACATAAGATAAATCATTGATCGCACAGACAAATTTAAGTGCTTGTTTTCCCCGCGCACCATCGAGAGTGGAACGGTAGAGATACAGGTTGAATGTGGGTCATTGAACCCTCTGTCAGGCACTTTATTGTGAATAGCAGAGTAATCACATAGATGTAGATGCTTTTCGAATCAGTAGCTTTGTTAACTGGTGAATTAAGTCGGTGCTTCCTTGCACGGACTGTGACAGGGCGTCCCATATCTGTCTCCCTGGAAGTAGCCAGTCAGCCTGATACAGAACAGATCTTTTATACTTGTCCAAGGGTGTGTATCTTTTATTGCAGTCTCTGTAAGTATTTCATTATGGTCACAATGTGTAAATCCTTCCAATACTTTTGAATTGGCTACCTTCCTCAAGGCCCAGTATTCACCACTGTGATATCTAGACTGATGAACCAAAACATTTTGACGGCTGCCTGCGGCGAGGTTGTATGAAACCTGGTGGCGCTGAGGGCTCACGGCGCGGAGCAGAGACGGTTGAGGAATCGTTGTAGCAACGATAAGTGACGCAAATGCGGAAATCTGCTGAGTTAAGCGACAGCGAGAAAAGTCACATTGTTGAGGCACAGTGCGTGAGAGCGAGTATCTCGGAAACGACGAAGCTGACCGGCTATTCGCGTCCTACTCTCGTGAGAGTCTATGGAAAGTCGTTGAAGAAGACTGAAACCACGAGTGGGCCACAAGAAGTTGGATGCCCATACCTCATAACAGGAAATAGGAATCAGAGACTAGACCACTCACTAAAGCAGGAAAGGCGCCGATCTGTGGCAGATCTAACGACAGAGTACGGTGCTGGCGCAGCACAAGTGTTTTGGAGCACACCGTTCAGCGCACAGTGTTGAATATGGTGTTCCGCAGCAGATGACACCTGACACCTATGTACTCCCATGCTGACCCAACAACAACGTCACGCTACTGGCCATTAAAATTGCAACACCAAGCAGAAATGCAGATGATAAACGGGTATTCATTGGACAAATATATTATACCAGAACTGACATGTGATTACATTTTTATGCAATTTGGGTGCATAGATCCTGTGAAATCAGTACCCAGAACAACCACCTGTGGCCGTAATACGGCCTTGATACGTCTGGGCATTTAGTCAAACAGAGCTTGGATGGGATGTACAGATACAGCTGACCATGCAGCTTCAACACGATACCACAGTTCATCAAGAGTAGTGACTGGCGTATTGTGACGAACCAGTTGCTCGGCCACCATGGACCAGACGTTTTCAATTGGTGAGAGATCTGGAGAATGTGCTGGCCAGGGCAGCAGTCGAACATTTTATGTATCCAGAAAGGCCCGTACAGGACCTGCAACATGCGGTCGTGCATTATCCTACTGAAATGCAGGGTTTCGCAGGGATCGAATGGAGGGTACAGCCACGGTTCGTAACACATCTGAAATGTAACGTCCACTGTTCAAAGTGCCGTCAATACGAGCAAGAGGTGACCGAGACGTGTAACCAATGGCACCCCATACCATCACGCCAGGTGATACGCCAGTATGGCGATGACGAATACACGCTTCCAATGTGCGTTCACCGCGATGTCGCAAAACATGGATGCAACCGTCATGATGCTGTAAACAGAACCTTGATTCATCAAAAAAATTACGTTTTGCCATTCGTGAACCCAGGTTCGTCGTTGAGTACACCATCGCAGGCGCTCCTGTCTGTGATGCAGCGTCAAGGGTAACCGCAGCCATGGTTTCCGAGCTGATGGTCCATGTTGCTGCAAACGTCGTCGAACTGTTCGTGCAGATGGTTGTTGTCTTGCAAACGTCCCCATCTGTTGACTCAGGGTTCGAGACGTGGCTGCACGATCCGTTACAGCCATGCGGATAAGATGCCTGCAATCTCGACTGCTAGTGATACGAGGCCGTTGGGATCCAGCACGGCGTTCCGTATTACCCTCCTGAACCCACCGATTCCATATTCTGCTAACAGTCATTGGATCTCGACCAACACAAGCAGCAATGTGGTGATACGATAAACCGCAATCGTGATAGGCTACAATCCGACCTTTATAAAAGTCGGAAACGCGATGGTACGCATTTCTCCTCCTTACAAGAGGCATCACAACGAAGTTTCACCAGGCAACGCCGGTCAACTGCTGTTTGTGTATGAGAAACCGGTTGGAACTTTTCTCATGTCAGTACGTTGTAGGTGTCGCCACCAGCGCCAGTCTTGTGTGAATGCTCGGAAAAGCTAATTATTTGCATATCACAGCATCTTCTTCCTGTCAGTTAAATTTCGCGTCTGTAGTACGTCATCTTCGTGGTGTAGCAATTTTAATGGCAAGTAGTGTATGATTACAGTGGTCACGGGATCATCGAGATTGGACCGCGGTTAAATGGAGTCGTCTCGCCTGGTCAGATGAATTTCGTTTATTGTTAAACCAAGTCGATGGTCGTGTCCAGATACGCCGGCATCCACGCGAATGGCTACTCGAAACATGATGCGCGGCACGGACGCAGGCTTCCATGCGACCTGCGGTTGTAATCGAAGACACCATGACAACTGTGGATTACGTGAACATTATTAGGGACGACTTGTGACCCGGTAAGCTTGATGTTTTCCCCAAAAGTGGTGACATCTTCCAGCGGGATAACTGTGCGTTTCACACGGCCAGAATCGCGCTGCAATGGTTTCAGGAGCATGATAGTTAACTCACATGTCTTGGCCATCATATTTGGCTTATCTGAAGCCGTTGAAACGCAACTGGGACGCTATCGGGCGCCAGCTGCGCGCCCATAAACGAACCGTCCGTAAATAAGGGGAAGCGTGTGACCTGTGCGGAGGAATCTGCTGCCCCAAACCTCTGGAAACCTATCAAGTATTTGTCGAATTCATGGTAAGCAGAAGCACTGCTGGATTGTGTTCTAGAGGTGGACCAACAGTTTTACGTAGGTGATCATAATGTTTGGCTCAACAGTGTATGTTGCATGTGTGACCAGCCCTTTCGTGAGATAAGGGTGTCTGGTCCAATTTTCTTTGACGTCATTCACTATTTGTCCCCTTGCCTCTGTTGCTGCATGGCGTAACGTGGAACGTGCATTTAAGTCAGGACAGATAAGTAAGGTCTGTTAGTTGCGTTACCTGCTAACTATTGTATTATTTGAACGTAACGATCTATTTTATGACGGTATAGAGCACAAAGGGTTGCTACCATGCATATCTAGGTTCGAGCCCCAATTTCAGTAGTCACAACATGGCTAGTGGTCAGTTGTGCAATTGTTATCACATTTATTCCTGTATTCACCGCAGCAATATCTGCCATGTGTTGCTGACCGCCAGAGTTCACACTAGATGCACACCAAGCTCTTCCACTGGTTCGCCTAATTCTCTGCTTACAAGGATGCTCCTCATTACGTTAGGTTGCAATATCTTAATTATGGGCATTTAGTGAAATAGTAAAACTATAGTGTAAACTTAGTGAGGTGAAAGTGTGTTCTGCCACATCCTCTTAGTTATTATAGATTTGGTTGAGGTTCAATGCTTCTGACCTTCATGCATACACTTTGTTTAGAATGTCACATAGTTCTCTATGATCAATCGGCATGTTCTCCGATGTTTACATCATACGCTCAGTCTGTTGCGTCGTTGGGTCATAAATATATCCCTGTGTAGTGTATTAGTTGTGTAATTATCATTGTGCAGTTGGAGAGAGATATTTGTTTTCAAATCCCTCACAATTTAGATGGTGCCAGACAGATAGCTTTTCTGTGTTGGTCGATGTTACTGATGGTGTCGATTTCATCATGTTGGCTGTGCTTTCAGCGTTGGCGCTGGTCCCGTAGTAGCTCAATCGTGGTGGCAAACTCTCCGCACCATATGATATCTGTGAAGTAGGGCCTGACACAGTGATGTCCTGTGGCGAGGCGGAGTGCCTCTCCTTGCAGTTATTCTTGACTGATGGCTCAGATGTTCAGGGGCTTGGGTTAGAGTTTGCGGAGAGATCAATTATACTTACATCACTTGGGTTGCCACTGGCCACTAGCGTGTTCATGTTTGTAAATCCACCTGACAGGAAGCTTTCTGGCTTAAAGTAACCCCGACACTTTGCACTGTCCAATGGGGTTGCAGCTGGTCCTGCTACTGCATAATTTATTCCTTCATAAGAAATTTGTCATTTACTGACATTATGTCTGTCTGCCATTATGGTGATAAGGTACCTTCCGTATAATAGTTGTCTTGCTTTTTGCTGTTGATTTTTGCAGTTTCCACGCATGAGTATTTTCAGCTTGATGTGGGCCTGTGTAACTGGACATTTGTTGCAGTCAACAGAGATTACTTGTTTCTGTTTATACGTGTTATGTGATGTACTTTTCCTGTGTTTGTTTTTAGTATCTCGGTTTCCAGTTATTCGATCCGCAGCAGCAGACTCATCAGAAAGGTTGTGAACTGAAAAAGTTCACGTTTCAGTTGTCTTGCCACCTCATAATTAATTGAGTCTACCGTCCTCGTATCATCGTTGTATTCTTTAGTGTCTACGTAGCTCAGTTGGAACGCTTGTATATGCACTAGTTGAGTGCACTTGGAACACTTGGTACAGCAAGATAGTCATTAACCCTTCATTATAGATAGGCAAGCAAATGTGGTCTTTTTGAAGTAGGTATCTTGTTACGCGTGAGATGATTTCAGTCACGTTGAAGACTGTTGAGTGACCTTACGGTCCAGATTTTTAGGGGAGTTTCATCCCTGACTCGAACTTTGTAGGAGTCGACTAATCACACAGGTTGAGGGCATGCAGTTCTGCCAGGAAGGATCGATTTGTTGAAGTTGTAGTGACGTGATGGATGATTAATTGCGGCTGTAGTTTCTTCGATTCCTCACAAGTTCCTCTCTTCTTCTTCTTCTTCTTCTTCTTCTTCTGCGCTCCATGGATTAGGCCACGTTGTCTCTTCTGGCTTCAAAAAGTATAAGACCTTCGTTTCCCTTAAGCATGTAGCATAACACTCTTCACTCTTCTTGGTATATTCAGCTTCGAAATTCTATCAACATTTTGTCTCCAGTCATTTCTATATCTTACAATCGTTTTCCAACGAATTTATTCCTAATCTTCAGTTACTTTTTCATTTGCAGTTTTATGTGAAAGGGTACTTCCTCTTACTATACTTAAGAATCTCAGTTCGGCAGCATTTATTTTGTTTTATCAGGTTTTGCTAACGTCCGTGTTTGAGATTCGTATAGAAAGGGAAACACAGCCATTTCTTTGTAAAAGTTCATTCGTCTTCCTTTTCTTTTTCGTTTTGTTTTTAGGCTTCCATTTATAGTGCCGCATGTTTGCTAGATTATGGGTACTTATTTCACATTTATAACTCACATATTTTCCGAAATGGTTTAAACCCGTGACTTGTTCTAATGTAGTATGACTGGTTGCTGTTATGGTTTTGTCATTATATTTACCTTTGAAAGCCATTGCTTTTGTTTTGTTAACGAAAATTTTAAAATTATAATTCTCTCGTAACTTTTGTAATATGTAATTCTCTTTGCAGCTCGTCTTCAGTTTTCCTTATAATAATCAAATCATCAGCAAAGTATAACTTTGTCTAAGGCGTAAAATTTGGCGCAGTAAAAATGCATTTTTTAATTTTTTAAACCCGTTCTCCGCAATTTCTTCGTTTACATAAATGGAGAACAAAATAGGAGACAAGTTACAGCACTGCCTTATACCTTGTATTTTCTCATTATACCCTCAGTTTCCGACATGAAAGCTGATGGTTGTCTGTTTGTATAAACATTTTAGTACTTTCATTAGATGATTTCGATATTCTCTTAGAGTTGTGATTTCCCATAATTTGTTTGGAGACTCGATCGAATGCCTTTTCGTAAACAATTAAAGCTATATGACTTTGGAGGTTATATTCCCTTCTTTTTTCTATTATCTGCTTCACTGTGAAAGTGGCATTTGTTGACGATCGTCCCTTTCTAGAACCATTTTGTTCTTCTAGTAATAAAACGTCTGTAAAAATACGAACATATTATCATACTTTTCAAATATTGAAGTTGTTCAGTCGAAAAGTGGAAAATGTCTTTTTGAAATAGTAACAGTTCAAGTTAAAGTACTTTATTTTATTGTCCCTGTAGCAAGTAACATAATTCGCTAACAATGCCTAAACTCATCCAGTCTTGTGTTAACAGTCAGGCTCGTTTCACATTGATAACGATGTAACTATTGTTAAGCTGCGTTTCACATTAATCGAACAGGTAATCATTAATCACGGAAGCCTTTTATTTTGCGTTTTGATATCGATATGTTCATGCACAAAAATAACTGATTCACGAACACGACACAGTTTTAACCATGAACCTCATAACCAAATTTAGAACGCCGTTCCACGAATTACTCAAGCTCTTTTCACGAACCGACGTAACAATTTCTACTCTTAGTTATACTTTCTATCAATTTGTTCATATTGTTTATCCGTGAGGCAGCTGCGCGCAACCGCTCAGTGCGAAATCCCATCAGCGACACTCTGCCCACTCCAAGTCGGCGAATGAACACTACCGCTGGGGCATTATTGACATTGTAGAACAAGGAATTGGAATGGCGGACTCAGCTTAGGCAATTCCAGAAACCAGCGACAAGTAAGAGTTATCGATACGTGATGACGTCAAAGATAGCAACATTCCTTACAACACGGGCTTGTGACAAGGGTCTTACAATCTATGTTCAACACTACTAATTATATTCATAAATCTCTGATATAGTACTGAATCCTCATACATTCCTACTTCTGAATTTACTACACACATCAAAAAAAGTTTTGCATCACCTCGGTTCAGAGAGTTCCGAAACCTGCACAGAAAATTGGAATAGAGATCAACATAAACATCATTTCTGACCTTCTTATTGCATGTTGTACCACCATACAGCGACATCTTCACAGGTGGTGGTCCAGACTGCTGTACACACCGACACCTCTAATACCCAGTAGCCCGTCCTCTTGCATTGATGCATTCCTGTATTCGTCGTGACATACTATGCATACGTTCAGAAGGCACTGCTAGTACAAATTTTCCCACTCGTCAACAGCTATTCGGCGTAGATGCCTCAGACTGGTTGGTGGATCATGTCGTTCATGAACAGCCCTTTTCAACCTGTCCCAGGCATGTGCGACAGGGTTCATGTCTGGAGAACATGCTGGTCACTCTAGTCGAGAGGTGTCGTTATCCTGAAAGAAGTCATTCACAAGATGTGCACGATGGAGGCGCGAATTGTCGTTCATGAAGACGAATGCCTCGCCAATATGCTGCCGATATGGGTGCACTATCGGTCGGAGGATGGCATTCATGTTTCGTACCACCGGCATAGGTCAGCCCCACATAAGGCCACCCCAAAAGAGCAGGGAAACTCCACCTTGCTGCACTCGCTGGACAGTGTGTCTAATGCATTCAGCCTGACGGGTATGCCTCCAAACCCGTCTCCGACGATTGTCTGGTTAAAGGCCTATGCGATACTCATCGGTGAAGAGAAAGTGATGCCAGTCCTGAGCTGTCCATTCGGCATGTTATTGGGCCCATCTGTACCGCGCTGCATGGTGTCGTGGTTGCAAAGATGGACCTCCCCATGGACGTCGGGAGTGAAGTAGCGCATCATGCAGCAATTTGCGCAGAGTTTGAGTCATAATATGACGTCCTGTGGCTGCACGAAAAGCATTATTCAACATGGTGGCCTTGCTGTCAGGCTTCCTCCGAGACATATTCCGTAGGTAGCAGTCATCCACTGCAGTAGTAGCCCTTGGACGGCCTGAACGAGGCATGTCATCGACAGTTCTTGTCTATCTGTATCACCTCCATGTCCTGACAACATCGCTTTGGTTCACTCGGAGACGCCTGGATACTTCCCTTGTTGAGAGCCCTTGCTAGCATTAAGTAACAATACGGAAGCGATCGAACCGCGGTATTGACCGCTATGCATGATTGAACTACAGACAAGACATACCGTGTGCCTCCTTCCTGGTGGAATGACTGGAACTGGTCGACTGTTGAACCCCCCTCCCCCACTCCGTCTAATAGGCGCTGCTCATACACGGTTGTTTACATCTTTGGGTTGGTTTGGTGACATCTTTGATCAGACAAAGGAACTGTGTCTGTGATACAATATCCACAGTCAGCGTCTATCTTCAGGAGTTCTTGAAACCGGGGTGATGCAAAACATTTTTTGATATGTGTATATCCTCTCCCGTAACCTTCCAGTTCGTAATTTTTAATGCTATTTCTAACTTCTCTGAGGTAATGGGATCTACATATTCGTAAATAGCCTCATCGCGTTCTCCTTCTTTTTCCAGGGAGCTGTTAACTGCAGATCTTTATCCTTCTTTTTCCAGGGAGCTGTTAACTGCAGATCTTTATAATGTTGTATCCACAGTTCTTCTTCGATAATCTTTATATTTGCGTCATATCTTTTATCACTCTCTGGATGCATAAACACTTTATAGAGTGCCATTGTATATCATCTTCAACGGTTCTTATAAACTGGTCCGAAGACTTTTGGTAGCTTTAATTACAATATTTTTTCCACATTACGTTTTTACCTATATATCTCCCTTCCTTCATCCATTTGTTGTAGCGCTTTTAGGTGAGCTAATTCATTGTCTCTCAATTCTTTTGAAATTTTTCATTCCATATCCTTAACCTTTGTTTTCTTTCGGTACTTCCTATTTTTATCTAGCTATAGTTACTACAGATTGGGTAAAGGTATCTGACTTTATCCTACAAGTTCAGTCAGTAATTTTTATTTTCTGCTTCACTTTAAGAAACTATTCTTGGGTCACTGCCTCAACTGCCATCAAGTTTGGTGTCGCTCTTATTGCTTTAATTCTGAGGTTGTTTCGTCTTTGTCTCGGAGTCTTTTTGTGTAGGGGAATTAATGGACAAAAAGATCCCCTGCTTTATTTACGTCTGTTGATCTTTGACTTCGGCTTTTGGACACGTATTTTCAACTGCCGCAGGCATACACGATAAGAAAATGAAATGCCGTGTGACGAGGGCCTCCCGTCGGGTAGACCGCTGGCATGGTGCAAGTCTTTCGAGTTGACGCCACTTCGGCGACTTGCGCGTCGATGGGGATGAAATGATGATGATTAGGACAACACAACACCCAGTCCCTGAGCGGAGAAAATCTCCGACTCAGCCGGGAATCGAACCCGGGCCCTTAGGATTGACAGTCCGTCGCGCTTACCACGTTTTTTTTTCCACAAATGTAAAGGAACAGGGATAGAGGGATGTTGTTTTTATTTATTTATTTATTTATTTTCCATAAAGATCACTCTGTTAAAAGGAACATGTAGATTATTTCATGGTATAGTATGTGCATTACATATGGAGCGGTGAGAGAAGCGTCAAATGTGCACACCGACTGCACCCGGCACATCCCAACTGTGTGGGGGGTCGAGGAAGACTGCGTGAAGATAGCTGGCAAAGGTTTTCCCATAGTGTGACCATCTATGAACCTCATTGTGGGCTTGCTGCAAGAAATACCAAAAGTCGAATCGCGACTTGGCAGCATCCCCATAGAAGTACGCGATCGTCCAACCTTTGACCCAGATGATCGAGTGTGATTTAGTCGCCGGAAAGTAGTCACTCTCCGGATATAAGAAGGAAGCAGGTGTAATATTTTGCGGGGTCACACGGAGGTAGCAAGCCACCATCTGTCTTCCTAGGAGCCATACGTCCTCCACCGCGATACAAGTTAAGCGGTGATGGTCGTCATCCACTTGGCGACATTTCGGGCATAGTGGAGTGTCCACTAGTCCAATTGCATAGAGTCGTTCGTTGGTGTTGAACTTGCCACAGGTGACAGAGAACCACAGTGCCCGAACGAAGGTAGGAAGGAATTTTTGGTGCACATGTCTCCAAATCTTCGGCCAATGCAACTTGGGGTGTTTGAGTTCAATGACATTACGACTTATCCGTCGTTGCAGCCAAACATAAAAATCCTTCGCGCATGGTGGTCTCGTGCGCGGAAGCTCGTCTCTGACATAACTAAGTTCCACGATAAATGTTGATACATGCGCAAAATGTGGCGTAATGTTCCCCACCGCTACCGGAGGTGTGAGGGACGCTGGAACAAGGAGATCCAGGAGGCGGGATGTAAGGGAATCACGCCCGCTACGCCATTGCTTGTACATCGTGGCTAGAAGGAGCGCCGTCGCTCGGCAGTGAACATTCGTAAGTCCGAGTCCCCCCTTGTCCGTAGGGAGCGTGAGCGTTGTGTGTCGCACTTTGAGGGGCGATCCAATCATCACAAAATAGCCTAGTGCTGATTGAAGTCGACGTCTGAGCGTGAGTGGTAGGGGCAGGATCTGCGAAATATGCACCATTCGAGAAACCACATAAGTATTCAGATATTCGACTCGCTGCAAAGAATCGAGGCGCCGTAGGAGATGTTGTCGGACCATGGTACGTGTTGTCTGTAAAATACGTCGGTAGTTAACTGCCGCAGTATGTTTTACAGATGAGGTAAAGTCTATGCCGAGATAGCGGAATCGTTGCACACAAGGAAACGGTCTGATTTATTCTGGCGTAAGGCCCCTTGCAACTGGCATTGCTGCCGATTTGTTCATGTTCACTGCACTACCCGCCGTCACACTGTGGTCCAACAACAGTTCAAGGACTTTCTTCACCTCTTCTTCAGAACGAACGAGCAGCAGGAGGTCGTCCGCATAGGCACGACATTTGAAGGTGTAGCCCCGCAGTTCCATCCCAGAAAGAGAATTTGTTAGCCTCCCAATTAATGGTTCCAACGCTATCGCGAACAGCAGCATCGAAAGAGGGCAGCCCTGGCGAATGGATCGTCGAATTTGAATGGGCCCTGCTATACGCCCATTAACCTGTACCAAGGATTGTGCGTCCCCATAAATCCTTCTAATGAGACCAGTAAAACGGTCTGGAAATCCCATTTGTTCCAGTACAGCGTACAGATAGTTGTGGCGCACCTTATCAAAAGCATTGTCAAAATCAACCGCCACCATCGCCGCTTTAAGCCGGCACTCCTCCGCCAGCGCTATCACATCACGGCATTCGCCAGTGGCTATTTGCACATTCGCCGATCCACCCGGTGTCGTCTGTTCTGGAGAGAGAACGCTACGAATTAACATACGACATCGGGACGCTAGCAACCGTGCAAAGATCTTATAGTCGGCATTAAGCAGGGTGATGGGGCGATAATGTGTGACCGTAATTCCTGGCTTCGGTTTATGTACTGGCACCAAGAGGCCTTCCATAAAAGCCGGTGGAATAGGCGCATCGGAATTTAACATCTCGTTGTACATTTCCGTCCATCGCGGTGCCATTTCGTTGCGAAATTCTCGATAAAATTCAGCAGGAAGTCCATCAATGCCTGGGGACCGGTTCAACGCACCCTTTGCGACCGCATCACGTACTTCCTCACAGCTAATGGCTTCCAGTAAGGTTCCCGCGGCTTCCACCGTCAGTGTACGGGAGACGTACGTGGCTATACGTTCGAGGTCATCGACAGGGGCTGCTTCTTCCCGATAGATGTGTTGGTAATGGTCGACGAATGCAGAGACAACGTCCGCTTGACGCGTCACTCTCCGGTCTTCGCGGGTAATTAATTCCCGTACCAAAACGCGTCGTCGGTGCTTTCGTTCATTCACGACGTGGTGCATGGAAGGAATCTCGTGCATTATCGTATCGTGACATCTGGCGCGCATCATGGTTTCCTGAAGATGTTTCCGAGCTAAAGCCACTAGTTTAGCTTTTATCCTTTTGCGTTCGATCCAGACGTCCTGTCCCGGCGGACCATCGTCCAGGTCGCGCTGCGCTGCAAAATAAAAGTCGGTCGTACGGCGGCGCCATTCTGCCATCTCCCTGCTATATGAGATGAACGTACGGCGAAGCGCCGGTTTAGCACAAGTCAGCCACCAATCAAGCTTCGTCGCATACCTTCCAACCCTTCGCTCGCACATCGTCCATGTCTCAAGGATCCGGTGACGGCATTCAGGATCATGTAGCTGTTGAATGTTTAATTTCCACGGGGCCTTACTGTTCCACACCTCTCTACGGGGAAGAAGCACCGTACAGATGTAAGCGCTGTGATCGGAAAATGCCAATGGCCAGTGTTCCGCGTCCTGGACATCATTTGCATGAGCGCGTGAGATATAAATGCGATCTAACCTGCTCGCCGAATGACTTGTCACATAGGTGTATCCCGGTGCATCTCCATGTCGTAATTCCCACGTGTCACTAAGTACAAGGTCGTTGACAACGATTCGCAACTCTTGGCTGATGTTTGCTTGCGGCCATTGGTCTTTCGGGCTGAGAACACAGTTGAAATCTCCACCAATTATTACACATTCATAACGTCCATGGAAAAGTGGGGCAATGTCTTCTGCATAATATCGCGCCCTTTCCCGCCGCCGATTGTTTCCCGACGGTGCATAAAGATTGATGATGCGTGTCCCAAACGTCGTGAAAGCCATTCCCCTAGCCGAGGGACGGTAACACACGTTTTCCACTGGGAAGCCATCTCGCACGTAAACTGCCACCCCACTCCCATTGTGATCTCCATGTGACGAGTAGGATTGGTAGCCTGCGATGTATGGGAGTGCAGCTATGTGGACTTCCTGCAGCAAAGCAATATCCACATCAGATGCCCAAATCGTTTTCTTCAGTAGGTGTATTTTGGCCGACGAACGCACGTCATTGATATTTAATGTCGCAATACGGTTCGCATGGCGTTGAATCCCACTCTGTCGATGCGCAACACCATCTCCCTGCATCGGCGCTGGGGACTGAGTTATAAGACGTTCTCTCGCCCCTCTCCCTTCACCTTCAGCAATTATTAGGCCGTCTTCGTGAGTGCCGGCTGCCTCTGTATGACGTCCGGCGCCTCCTCAATATCGTCATACCACATCTTTGCAGGCGGTAATATATTCGTGTCCATTGCCACAGCATCTGCTTTGGGAGAGCCAATTGGTTGTGATTCCTCTTCAGCATCACCACGTCCCGGTACCGTCAATGTGACAGACCGCTGCGGGTCTGATCGAACAGTTTCCATTGCCTCATCCTGTTTCGTAGAGGCTGTTGTGTCGTCTTGGTCCACAGGCACATCGTCGTCGGGGCAAGAGGAGTCATCCCTAGGAGATGTCGTGCGACGACGCCGTTTCCTCCTTTTCGGGGAACGTTGTTTACGTGATCTTCCTTCCGTGTCCTCAGATTGTAGGGAATCACGGCTGCCCGACAGAAAAGCATCCGTAGGAACAGGAAGTGTTTCGAGTCCCATCGTTGTACTTGGCGGGAGTTCGGTCGAAACTGATGTTGTCGTCACAGAGTGCGTTCCAGACGGTACAGCATCCGTAGTGGCTGGAACTGCTTCATGTACTATCGGTGTGCTTGGTGGGAGTTCGGTCTCATCGGATGTTGTCGCCGTAGATTGAATGCTCGATGGAGCAGCAACCTCTGTCATCCCGACGTCTGCTACAAGGTTTCGGAGAGTGCCATCTTCCACCAGGGCTGTGTCTTTTCGGTCATCAGCGGACGCAGTGAGGGCTTTGGAATAGGTGATCGGAAGTACTGTCATCGCCGGCAACGGCTCCCGCACATCTGAAGGCAGTTGCGTAATCCGCCGTTGCATACAGTTCGACCTGATGTGTCCCTCCTGGCCACAGCCAGAACATGTACGTGGTTGACCATCGTAAATCACCACCGCCCGACAACCACCAATTGTCAGATAGGACGGTACATGCTTCTGAAGATCAATAGTGATCTGTCGCACTCCGTTAAGAACTGGGTACGTGGCGAATTGTGTCCAGCGTTCTGCTGTGTGACCATGTACCGTGCCGTATGGCTTAAAAGCCTCGATAACTTCGTCAGCCGGGAGCTCAAAAGGCAGCTCAAAAACACGTATTGTCCGTACACCCAGACCAGCATGTTCTACAGTTACCGTGCCGGTCACTATGGCAAAATCGGAGACCTGCTTTTGTCGCCTGTAGAATTCTCTCACACGCCGCGTCAATTACCATCTTACCATACACCGTGGGACAAACGATGGACAGATGAATTCCGACAATATCGTTTGGCGGTATCTTGACGTCCTCTCGAATGAATCGTTCCACTGCTAAAGCCTTTGGTCGTTCGTAGTCTTTGCAGAAAGTGAATCGTAATGTAGTTTTCCTGTACTTGTTCGCCATGATCGTTGTTACTAGCCCGCGCGCAGGCTAAGTCCACAAGTAAACAAACACTCGCACACGCCGCACAGGTGGAAGTAGCGGACCTCCGCTTCGCACGGCCGCTAGCGCCGAACTGTACCACTCAGCTACCGGGGGCGGACTGGCATACACGATAGGGCTGGAATATGGTTTCCTTCCAATCATAACTGGATGTTTACTTCCTGGTTTTTCAGCTCGAATTACAGTTCCATAAATCTGGCTTTTGCGTTCTCAACAGAATTTTCTATTAAGTTTACTGTTTCTCCTCTTAGTTTGGTGTTCTCCTCTTTCAGTATATCTACACTCCTGGAAATTGAAATAAGAACACCGTGAATTCATTGTCCCAGGAAGGAGAAACTTTATTGACACATTCCTGGGGTCAGATACATCACATGATCAAACTGACAGAACCACAGGCAAATAGACACAGGCAACAGAGCATGCACAATGTCGGCACTAGTACAGTGTATATCCACCTTTCGCAGCAATGCAGGCTGCTATTCTCCCATGGAGACCATCGTAGAGATGCTGGATGTAGTCCTGTGGAACGGCTTGCCATGCCATTTCCACCTGGCGCCTCAGTTGGACCAGCGTTCGTGCTGGACGTGCAGACCGCGTAAGACGACGCTTCATCCAGTCCCAAACATGCTCAATGGGGGACAGATCCGGAGATCTTGCTGGCCAGGGTAGTTGACTTACACCTTCTAGAGCACGTTGGGTGGCACGGGATACATGCGGACGTGCATTGTCCTGTTGGAACAGCAAGTTCCCTTGCCGGTCTAGGAATGGTAGAACGATGGGTTCGATGACGGTTTGGATGTACCGTGCACTATTCAGTGTCCCCTCGACGATCACCAGTGGTGTACGGCCAGTGTAGGAGATCGCTCCCCACACCATGATGCCGGGTGTTGTCCCTGTGTGCCTCGGTCGTATGCAGTCCTGATTGTGGCGCTCACCTGCACGGCGCCAAACACGCATACGACCATCATTGGCACCAAGGCAGAAGCGACTCTCATCGCTGAAGACGACACGTCTCCATTCGTCCCTCCATTCACGCCTGTCGCGACACCACTGGAGGCGGGCTGCACGATGTTGGGGCGTGAGCGGAAGACGGCCTAACGGTGTGCGGGACCGTAGCCCAGCTTCATGGAGACGGTTGCGAATGGTCCTCGCCGATACCCCAGGAGCAACAGTGTCCCTAATATGCTGGGAAGTGGCGGTGCGGTCCCCTACGGCACTGCGTAGGATCCTACGGTCTTGGCGTGCATCCGTGCGTCGCTGCGGTCCGGTCCCAGGTCGACGGGCACGTGCACCTTCCGCCGACCACTGGCGACAACATCGATGTACTGTGGAGACCTCACGCCCCACGTGTTGAGCGATTCGGCGGTACGTCCACCCGGCCTCCCGCATGCCCACTATACGCCCTCGCTCAAAGTCCGTCAACTGCACATACGGTTCACGTCCACGCTGTCGCGGCATGCTACCAGTGTTAAAGACTGCGATGGAGCTCCGTATGCCACGGCAAACTGGCTGACACTGACGGCGGCGGTGCACAAATGCTGCGCAGCTACCGCCATTCGACGGCCAACACCGCGGTTCCTGGTATGTCCGCTGTGCCGTGCGTGTGATCATTGCTTGTACAGCCCTCTCGCAGTGTCCGGAGCAAGTATGGTGGGTCTGACACACCGGTGTCAATGTGTTCTTTTTTCCATTTCCAGGAGTGTATTTGAATATCTAGGCGAGAGTGGCAATGTGCTTTTTCATACTTCACGTTTTGTTGCGTAACTGAAGAGTTAGGTACAATTAGTTGTTGTTCCAGGCGAATGGCTTCTTTACTTAAAATTTCGTTTGCTATTCTGAGTTTGCTGCCATTAATGCTAAGTTCCAAATTTGAATGCTGACAGTTGGCGTCATGCTGGTTGGTAATTACGAGTATGTGTGTTTGCTCCTTTCATTACTAACGGATTCTCTTTATACCTTGTCCTCACAGCTCCACCTATTTGACAAATGTAATAGCATGGACAATTGATGCAGGTTAATTTGTAGATACCTGAACTGGGAGACGGGTCGCCTGTACTTTCCACTGTATGCAGACTAAGTTTTGCGGACGTTTACTGATTGCCAACCACGCTCCGAAAAATTTGGAAGAGAGACAGCAATTCTTCACAGAGAAGTTAAAGGGAAGGACATTTGGGAAGAATGAGAGATCTGTAAACTTCTAGAGCGCAGAAATAGGAATTTACTAAAAGACCAGAATACTGAAGATTAGATGGATAGATCACATAACGAATGAGGAGGTATTGAATAGAAGTGGGGAGAAAAGGAGTTTGTGGCAGAACTTGCATAGAAGAAGGGATCGGTCGGTAGGACATATTTTGAGGCATCAAGTGATCACCAATTTAGTATTGGAGCGTGGAGGGTAAATATCGTAGAGGGAGACCAAGAGATGAATACACTAAGCAGATTCAGAAGGATGTAGGCTGCAGTACGTACTGGGAGAGGAAGCAGCTTGCACAGGACAGAGTAGCATGGAGAGCTGCATCAAACCAGTCCTAGGACTGAAGACCACAACAAAAACAATCAATTGCAGCTCGCCTATAGAAAATTTTTCGATGGCTTCAAATCAATTAGCTCGCAACAAAATCTTCTTAAGACTGCCTCTAGCCTTAGCGAGAGGTTCATTTCTTCAGAATTCTGTTATAAGATTTTTGGGCCTACTGTTTTCCTTGTCAGTTTATGTCGTACCCAGATACTGATGCCACTCACTTTTGCTACGTTTGGCACTATACAGGGTGAGTCACCTAACATTACCGCTGATATATTTCGCAAACAACATCAAATACTGACGAATCGATTCCACAGACAGAACGTGATGAGAGGGGCTAGCGTAATTGGTTAATACAAACCATTAAAAAATGCACGGAAGTATGTTTTTTAACACAAACCTACGTTTTTTTTTAAAATGGAACCCCGTTAGTTTTGTTAGCACATATGAACATATAAACAAATACGTAATATGTGCCGTTTGTTGCATTGTAAAATGTTAATTACATCCGGAGATATTGTAACCTAAAGTTGACGCTTGAGTACCACTCCTCCGTTGTTCGATCGTGTGTATCGGAGAGCACCGAATTACGTAGGGATCCAAAGGGAACGGCGATGAACCTTAGGTACAGAAGAGAGTGGAACAGCACATTACGTCCACATGCTAACATCTTTTTATTGGTCTTTTTCACTGACGCACATGTACATTACCATGAGAGGTGAGGTACACGTAGACACGTGGTTTCCGTTTTCGATTACGGAGTGGAATAGAGTGTGTCCCGACATGTCAGGCCAATAGATGTTCAATGTGGTGGCCATCATTTGCTGCACACAACTGCAATCTCTGGCGTAATGAATGTCGTACACGTCGCAGTACATCTGGTGTCATGTAGCCGTCGTTTCATATCCTCTGAGGTTGTAGGCACATCACGGTACACATACTCCTTTAACGTACCCCACAGAAAGAAGTCCAGAGGTGTAAGATCAGGAGAACGGGCTGGCCAATTTATGCGTCCTCCACGTCCTATGAAACGCCGGTCGAACATATTGTCAAGGGTCAGCCTAGTGTTAATTGCGGAATGTGCAGGTGCACCACATACGTCGACGCGTTTCCAGTAGGACATTTTCTAGCAACGTTGGCAGATCATTCCTTAGAAAAGCGATGTATGTTGCAGCTGTTTGGGCCCCTGCAATGAAGTGAGGACCAATGAGGTGGTCGCCAATGATTCCGCCCCATACATTTACAGTCCACGGTCGCTGTCGCTCTACCTGTCTGAGCCAGAGAGGATTGTCCACGGACCAGTAATGCATGTTCCGTAGATTCACTGCCCCGTGGTTTGAGAAACCCGCTTCATCGGTAAACAGGTAGAACTGAAACGCATTCTCTGTTAATGCCCATTGACAGAATTGCACTCGATGTTAATCATCATGTAATTGCTGATGTAGCGACACATGAAACGGGTGAAAGCGGTGACGATGCAGTATGCGCATGACACTACTTTGACTCAGTCCACCGGCTCTCACAATGTCCCGTGTACTCATGTGTGGGTTCATGGAAACAGCAGCTAACACACCAACTGCACCCTCTTCTCCTGTGACGGGCCTGTTACGGACCCGTTTGCGTGCTACGACCATACCTGTTGCATACAGTTGGCGGTAAATGTTTTGCAATGTGCGGCACGTTGGATGCTCTCTGCCCGGGTACCGTTCTGCATACACCCTGCAGGCTTCAGCTGCATTTCGTCGACACTCGCCATAGATGAGTATCATCTCCGCCTTTTCACAGTTCGAATACACCATGGTCACAGTTCCTACAACACTACACTATCACAGACGTCTGGTAACACCGTGTACTACAGTTGGTCTGCGTGCGGAGACGAATGCAGAATAACAATAGCAGCAAGCTCTACATGCGGACACTGTGATAGCTAGACCAAACCACAACAGTGCACTACAGCCACACTCGTAAACACGGTCGTTATCGTAAACATGTCCCTGCAGATGCTGCTGGCCGACCGTGGCCCGTGTTTGTTACAACACGAGACTGAACGTCGGAGGTTTCAAGCGTCAACTTTAGGTTACAATATCTCCGGATGTAGATAACATTCTACAATGCAACAACGGCGCTGATTACGTATTTGTTTATATGTTCAGATGTGCTAACAAAACTAACGTGGTTCCATTTCAAAAAACCTAGGTTTGTGTTAAAGGCGCTGCAGTCTGGAACCGCAAGACCGCTACGGTCGCAGGTTCGAATCCTGCCTCGGGCATGGATGTTTGTGATGTCCTGAGGTTAGTTAGGTTTAATTAGTTCTAAGTTCTAGGGGACTAATGACCTCAGCAGTTGAGTCCCATAGTGCTCAGAGCCATTTGTGTTAAAAAACATACTTCCGTGCATTTTTGTATGGTTTGTATTAAACAATTACACTAGCCCCTCTCCTCACGTTCGGTCTGTGGAATCGGTTCGTCAGTATTTGATGTGGTTTACGAAATATATCCAGCGGTAACGTTATGTGACTGACCCTGTATAGGGGCCCATGAAATTTTGCTCTTCGCTGTTATTATGTATAATAGCGTGCTTTTGCACTGTCATTATTACTTTTCGTACGACGATGTACTGGAGGTCATGTTAATTTGTTTACTGTCATTATGCTTGTAATAAAGTACTTATGAACAGATACCATTATTCTCGTAGCATAATGTACTGACTGTCATATAAGGGTCTTAAAGTATGCTAGTATATTTTATTTGGAATTGGTCTTTTACAACATGTCATTCTCTATTCGTTTCTTCGCATGATGTAATTCTGTAATTCTGTTAGCAATTTCAATGTGTTTACGCTTATTGGGTGTTTATTCCGCCAAGCGTACATGTTTATCGGCGAATGCTTCTAGGGATGTTTCCCTGGTATCCACGCTCTCCACTCTCCCTCAGTCGGCATGTAGCTCTTACCATGGTTCAAATGGTTCAAATGGTTCTGAGTACTATGGGACTTAACATCTGAGGCCATCATTCCCCTAGGCTTAGAACTACTTAAACCTAACTAACCTAAAGACATCACACACATCCATGCCCGAGGCAGAATTCGTTCCTGCGACCGTAGCAGTCACGCGGTTCCAGACTGAATCGCCTAGAACTGCTCGGCCACAGCGGCCGGCTCTTAACATGGTCTGACGTTTTATGCGATTGAGTTTCCTGATTTGACAAGCTCTTGATTTTAAGGTCTTAACTTTTACAAACTGATGTACAGATCTTTGCCGACACATTTCATGTGGAGAAGTTAGACCGCTTTACTAACTGAATGTTTGCTAACGTGGAATTTGTAGGTACTACTTTGCTTATGTTGGTATATATCACGGGCGACATGTCTACTCTTGTTGTACGTAGTAGTTTCTGTATGACGCGTAATATAGGTCCATGATGTCTTGATTTTAATTTATGTTGTCGCATTGTGTTTAGGCTTCTTGTTCTTCAGAAGAAGACGGGTTTAAACCCGTTGAAGCCATGGTTAAGGTTAACTGAATATCACCACGCATCGCAACTTGTTGGCTGTCTTATTCACTTGCTATTCTGTAATCATTGCTGAAGTGCAGGCATGTCGAAAACAAATGCCACTGTCCATAACCAACTTTAACCTAGGAATACTGCGTCGGAATACGGAGCCTTTGCCCCCTTGCTTCGTGCAAGCCGGCAACGCTCAGGTGGAATTATCGAATGCCATCCTGATAACTAGTAAAACTGCTCTTCCACCCTTCTGGAGCATTCATGCCATACCTGGCTGTTACACTGTACAGAGTGTTCGGAAATTCCCGTTACACGTTTCTGTGATTTGTAGCTGAGAGTGAGTACGTAATAATAGTAACCCCTGTCCGGAAAAGTACCGTATCCGTTCTACGACCGTTTTAGTTCAAATACGTAACGCATCCGCGTCTGCCTCCACTCAGGCTGTCCTGCATACTAGACCTTCTTAGAAAACATAATGGACCCGTTCTTGGAAGCTGTGCCACCTAACGTTCGTCAGAAAATGTGGTTTCGGCATGAGGGTGGTCCACTTGACTTCTCACTTGCGGTTCGGAGACATCTCAACAGACGATATGATGCAGGACGGATATGTCAATGTGGTCCAGATGCGTGGCCGCTGCGATCGCCAGACTGAACTTCAATGGACTACTTCTTGTGGGGTCGAATGCGTAGTTCAATTTACAAGACTCCTGTAGAGACAGAGGGAGATCTGCTGTCACGAGTTCTGGCCGCTGCACTAGAAAGTGTAGAGACACGAGGCGTGATGAACAGTGTGTACCTGAATATGCTTCGTACATAAAATGTCCATAACAAGGTTGATAGTCACCACATAGAGCCGCTGTTGTAACTCATCAACACTGTTCTGTATATACACTGCGTTAGGTTCTCTTTTTTTATGGGATAATGTAAACACGTGATTTTTAGGTGTTAATACAAACAAATATGCTTATGTGATAAATTGATATTTCGTTATGTTTCCTTTCGAGCTTTTACCCTATAATTGCACTGCGTCACCCCTTGCTCAATTCCTCAATCAGTAATGGATGAGTTACACCTCTGAACTGAAACCATCCTAGAATGGACACGGTGTGTTTCCGGGCATTCCTATTTAAAACTATTATATACTTACTCTCCTTCACACGTCCTACAATTTTGTAACAGGAATTCCCTAACACCCTGCATTTCGGGTTGAAATGCGCAGTTACCTTACTAATACAACATAATGGCTGCTGAAGGGTGCACCCAGTGTGCTACTCTGCAAACCACAATAAAATGCATGGTAGGGAGTACTTCCCATTGTACCAGTTATTAGATTTTCTTCCCATTCTATTCATGTAAGGAGCATGGATCACGGTAAGGGAGATTGCTTAAAAGCCTTTGTTGCACTGTAATTAATCTACTACGATCGTACATCGTACAAGAAGTAATACAACATTTTTTTTCAAAAGTAAGTAGATTTTATTGAGGATTACAATACACTATATTATTCTCCACTGTTTTAGATACAAGGCACTATTTTTCAACATCATGTCCGTTCAATGTGACGGCCATTGCGCTATCTGACTAGGAGGGGCTGTTTGCCACCTTAGTACCACTGTACTGCTCGATGTAGGAGCGAACATCTTGCTGCATCAATAACCTGCCATCATGCACGTACTGCTTCCCGTGGAGCGCATCCTTCACTGGGCCAAACAGACATACGTCTTCTTTTAGGCAGCGAGGATCTCGCCGAGTACACACCTTCGAGAACCCCAACTGGCGGACGAGTGTCAGCACTGCCAACAGGGACGTCCAGCTGTGCAGCGGGGTGTTTGATTCTGATCCGTCGATCATCTTGAATGAGAGAGTCCACACATTGCAACATTGCAAGAGTCACACCTGTGTGCGGCTGGGCGGCACGCAGGAGATTGGACAGGTTTGCGCGACCTTGTTGCAATGATGACAGACGTCTCGCCCAACGACATACCGTGATTTTGTTCACTGCCAGTTCTCCCTAGACACTCTGCAAGCGCCTATGGATATCTGCGACACTCCCGTTTTCCGCCAAAAGAAACTCAATGACACCATTCCGCTTGGAAGGCACCTCCGTTACACACGTCATTTTGATGGCTACATATAGCGCCGCCACGTGTCGGAAGTTCATGAAAGCGTAGGGGCATTCCACGATGTCCCACAAAAAATTACATTCTTTTTTACCGAAATTGTCCGAAAACACAAGTGTTGCATTACCTATTGAAAGCCCCTGGTAACCTTGTACTCAATTTTTTCATGAGAGCCATACTTAGTGAGTTGTAGTATATTCCTGGAGTCACAATTTAAAGCTAGTTCTTGATACTTTTTAAGTAGGTTTTCTCGAGATATTTTTCTCCATTTTCAAGCATCTGCCGATTCAGTTTTTGTAGCATGTCCGTGATGCTGGCCCATAAGACGAACAAAACTGTGACCATTCGAACAGCCCTCCTTTGTGTATGTTCAATATCCCCTGTTAGTACTACTTAGTAAGGATCCACACAATTGAGCAATATTCTAAGATGCGTTGCTTAAAAACAATATTTTTGTAGTCTGTTTATCCATAACTGACATTACGTGATCATTACATTTAATATCCCTACAAACTGTCAGACCCAGTCATATGTGTGAATTGCCCGATTATTACTGTAACTCACTGATATTGTTGCCATTGTTATAATTGGTTTTGTGAAGCGTACAGCTTTACATTTATGAACATTCAAAGCAAGTTGCTGCACAGAGAAAATTTCATTCTGGGAACATCCCGTAAGCTGTGGCCTAGTCGTGTCGCCGCAATATCCTTTCTTCCAGGAGTACTATTCCCTGAAGTTTTGCGGGATTACCTCTGCGAAGTTTGGAAGGCGAGAAAAGTAAAGCTGTGAGGACGTGTCTTGAGTCATGATTCGACAGCTCCGTTGGCCAGCTGGCCGCCTGCAATGGTACAGAGCCGCCACGCGCCAGAGCTTACTCGAGGCACTTGTCGTGTGTTGTCTTTACTTTGGCAACTGATAATTGCCGTCTTCCCTATAGGTAAAAATGGCGCACAGTTGTCACAAGATGACTTTACGTTTCACCTTTCCTTCAGACTTCGCCCGTCCCAAGGCGCTTGACATCGAACAATTTCTTCGCGGCGATGTTAAAACACCATCAGAGGATCTAATTGAAATCCACTTGTCCACAGTGAGTAGAACCGTGAACGTCAAAATGATTAACGACACAGCGTGCGACAGGGTACTACAGGAATCCAAACGTGGACAACGTTTCTGTCGTTCCGACGACAACATAAGGCTTGTTACCTTCGATCACGCCGGTATCGACGTATCAGCCACACGGATATTCGAAATGTCTTTCGAACTACCCGCGGACACTGTCGCTACCGCGCTCCGTCTGTACGCAACATCCTGGAACGTGTCGCCGAACGACGGGTACAGTTCCGAACCTATCCCATCATAAATGGTGCCAGTTAGGCTCGTCTAGATCTGGAGAGGCCCGTGCCCTTCAACCTTCGTATCGGATGCTGCCGTGCCATCGTCATGTATGAGTAACAGACCCACATTTTTTGCTGGAAGAAAGGCCATTTTTGGTCTGAATGTGTTCAATGACGTGTTGCGCAGCTCCCGTTGTCAAAAGCGTCTGTTCCACCCAGTAACTTAGCCCTACCAGTAAGTTACGCTGTTCCCCACGCCATGCCTACGGTTTTGCCCAGCCTGTCGAATGATCTCTCTTGTCGGCAGCTTCTGCCATCCCACCACCATTCAGACGGCGCAGTCGCTCCACCCGACTATACGGCCGCCATCAAGAATCCTGTGACGGACGCCACGGAGACGGGTACCTCTCCACAACATCCACTTGACTGTTTCATTATACTAACTGAGGCCTTCGAACCAGGTCGACGCTCCTCTTCGCCTTCGTCTGACACTGACAAACACGTGCGCAAACAACGCTTGTTGCGTCGGTGCAAACGTCGTCGCCACTCGCTCACTGGTCCTCATGACACTCTTACTGAAGACAATGGAGACACCACCCAACCAGCCGACGTCCCATACAGTTGTCGGCGGATGGTAGTAGCTTGATAAACACGTTTTCCCGGATGGACAAGCTGTAGAGGCCGCCACAAACATAGCACCGACCTGTGCGAAGGTCGATATGCCTGTGTCCCTGTTAATGCCTCATGATTTCTCTCACCAAGACGACGTTCAAACGGACGTTGAACAGGAACTCGGTACAGGGTAGTGAAGGACGAAATGTCTCTATCACAAAACTGTCTAACCAGCTCCCCCCCCCCCCCCCCCTCTCTGCCCACCATCGACATGGCTCGTTAATATTGGAATCGACGCAAGGCATCCACGGCATGGGCCCTCCTTGCGGCCTCCATCCCACACCGCCCCTTATGATGGTATATAAGTGTCCACCACTGCCAGCACAGACGTACCGTTCACAACATTGAACATCAACACGATCGGCATCGCACTAAAGTCGCAGCTCCTCAGTGACGCGTTTCTTTAGAGAGTTCATGTTGCCACGCTACCATCAATTTATGGCTATGAATCATACACGTCTGTTAGCAATCACCCGGGATGCCGTGTGGCCTTTTACAAATGTGAAGGGGCGCTGCCATTTACATGACACTCCTTCCATCCAGCTGGGGCTTGGCTTTAACCATCTGTGACACACGTGTCATCAATATTTATGCCCCGTCTGGCTCCATGAATCGTCGGCGGCCGATCGTGTTCTTCGCAGACGAAGAATGTGTTCTGGAAGCTATGAACTCTTCGTAGTGCCGGCAATTTCAACGCCACATTTACGACGACGATCCTGTGGCAGTACCAATTTCTGATGACCTCTGGCCCGTTTTTGAAAGCAGCCTCGCCACTGTAGAGTTGTCACCAGTGATGTCTGTGATCACCACAGACAAGTTGGCTAATGCGATCGATAAGGGAACGAAGAACAAGTCGCCTGGACCGGACGGTCTTCCAGTGGAATCCTACCAGGCTTTCACCACCTTAATGCTCCCTCGCTGGATGGAGATGCTTCTGGAACTCTTTCCTGACACCACCTGAATTTATCGCTGGCATTGTTTTACCAGTGCTTAAGCCATCGAGAAGGACAAATGTCTCCACATATGCCCCCTTACATTGATGAACATAGATTACTAAATCTACACACGCCTCTTAGTGGTTCCCATATGCATCGTCTTACCTACTGTTCGGTCATCTGAATAGAATGCACTTGGTTGTTGTGACTACCCTGCACATTGCTTTGAGCAAATGCTATGACCTCATCACAACAGCCACAGTCTGTCGGTCCAAGCATTGCTGGTCTCCATTGATTTTACTAGTGACTTCGATCGTGTTTGACACCCATTTCTCCTCACAGTTATGACAATTATTGGGTTCACGCCACTCTTTGTGGGTGTCATTCTCCACTTACTGCTTCCTGCTAACTCCATGGTCCAGATGTATGGGAGAATTGTTGCACCGATTGCTGTACGCTGCAGTGTGGGTCAAGGATACCCCACTGCCACGGTAATATATGCCATTGCACTGGAGCTCCTCATCACTGGTCTTACAACTCATCTTGTGCGATCATACCTATCAATGCAGGGCTTATGCAGATGATGTCCCTAACCGTTCCACACTGGATCCAAGAGAATGGACACATTCCGCGTAGGATCCCTAATTTCCTCAAGTAGATGATAACACATGACAGGCCCATGCCTTCCAAAGGCACCTTATTTATTATTTATTTGACTCGTGGCATCAGTTGCTTAAAGTACTGGTCTCTATGGGACGTTTCAAAGTATCATATTCGAATTTTGAGCTTAGTTCCTGTGATTGCAGAAAATAATAACGAATGAATGTTGCAAGTACGCAATTATTGTTTTGCTTTAATATTCACGCATATTTCAAGATAGTCGTGGCATCCTCTGTGAGATTTCTTCTTCTAGTTTTTTGAAATGCATACTTACCGATTATATTTAGGTTAGGAAATATGTTACATGAGATTTTGTTGTTATTTAAATTGCATAAGAACTTTCCATTTTACGTTAGATTATGTGTGTCCTGTGACTGCCAAAGAAAATCAGCCACAGGTCTAAATTTATAGGACCGATGGCCCCTGTAGTCTGATCCCTTCAATCCGACAAACCAACCATCTAAATTTGTATTCCACTTCCTCTGTAAACATAAGGGACGTTAGGATATATGTTTGTTTACAACTAATACTTTAAAATATATATTCCAGTAAAATTCGTGGCATATTCCCCTTTCTGATCTTACTGCTACTGTTTGTAGTTTAAATGGCATAAAAATCCAATGTAACTACTAACTGACCCAAATATAATCTGAATGTTTGTATTCCAGAAAGAAAGATAAAAGCGCCAGAAGGACGTTACATCTGTGGTGAAATACGTTTCGGTATTAACTCAAAACAATAATTGCATGTTTTCAAAACGGCAGACCCATTCTTTATTCATTATTATTTTCTGCAAGCATGGGAGCTGAGCTCAAAAATCCTCTACAATAGCTTCTACGTCATGCCAGCTATTTCTCTGGAAACAAATACAAGAATAGAGCAATGCAACTCCACCGAACCATAATAAACGTAAGGCTTGAAAACATCTTTACCTAACAACAATATTCATAACACAGCCAAGATTAATGCAAACAGCGTGTCGTCTATTGCACAATATGAAGCAAGAAAAGCAGAATTTGCAGCGTTTAGAAAGCAAATCCGGGAACTGTACTGGAAATCACAGCTCAGTATCATGCTATATAACACACACTTACAGTTTGGCTGTCACAGTAAACAATCTACAATACCTTGTCATTTCACTGAGCAGATTAAATCTCATATAGAATAAGCAATAGAAACGAAGATAAAGCAACAAGGTCAGAAACTATCGTATACAATTCACACAATAGGAGAAACAGACCGTGACACAGATCCTATCAAAGAGTTGTTAGTTTAACAAAAACAAAATTCTAAGTACCGGAAAAGAGCTCCAAAAAAAGACACAAGCAGAATTTAAAGACCATGGCACTGAAATGACAATAGAAAACATCATTATAGAACGTGAATATATAATAAATCATGGGGAACGGAAAGATGCAGGGTATTTTAATCGAAGGCTAACCAGAGAACTGATAGCAGAAGAAATAAAACAAATTATCAAATAGAACAAAAATACCGTCAGTGATAACAAGATAATCACAGAGGAGGAAACAGCCAATGGCATAAAAACACTGCACGCGCAAAATGCAATGGTGACAGGCGTGAACAAGGAAAGAACGTTCTTCATTATGTATAAAAGGCTCTATATAAAAACACTAAAATTCATTGGAGAAAACAAATAACGAAAAAACTAAAAATTACCTCACCCAAAGATTCCAAAGAGACATACAAAAACTATTAAAAACATCAAATCCACCCCTTCACAAAGCCATACAAACAGGACAGCACAATAGAACCCCAGAGTGTTCACACACAGTAGTTTACGAAAAAAAATCACAAGCCCAAAGTTCTGGTAAGACCTTTGATAGATTTCACAACTGTACCAGTATATCATTTAGCCAGACGCACACGTCTCTACAAAGACACTACACTCACACAAACAACAGAACCTTAGAAAACACCAGCGTCCTAATCGGCAAATCAGATATCAATACCCAGTGCAGCTACACTACTCTCATTCGTCATCACATCAATGTACACCCACATACCACCTGAAGAAATAATTAGAATAATTGAGAGACAACTAAGACAGAAAAACATTATCCCACAAAGACGGAAGAAGTATAAATTATTATGAAAGTAATCGCAGAACAAAAGTATGTCAAATTTAAAGTTGAATTCTACATCCAACAGGAAGGATTCCCCATGGAATCACTCATAAGTAGGCTGCTAGTTAACATCTTCCTTAATCACTTTGAAAACCAAATCTTTGAATAAATAATAAAACCATAACAGTACAGGATAATATATTTGCACCGCTATTTTGATGACATAATTTGCTTTGTAGATGAAACACATAACTGGAAATTGGAGTCACATGGAGATATTAATATTGCCCTCCGAAAAATACGCTTCACCTTTGAAACTGAAACATAAAAAAATTAATTTCCTAGACATCCTAATTGAAAACAAAAACCACGGACATCAACATCAACCAGTACCGTTATTCACAGCAGTTCGAACCACCTGACTACCCACAAGCAGCCTAGCTTAGATACCACCTACACAGCATGAACAGAACTTTAATGGACATAAATAACTGCACAAAAATAACTGAACATAATAAGACGATTACCACAGAAAATGCATACAAAACAAACCCTGTTGACAAATCGAATCATAAAACAAAAATACAACAGACACCAGCGATACATAACAGTCTCACAACACAACACACCAGTAATAACCACACAACGGCGAACACAAGATGAAGGAACCACAAACGGGGACACATGGCACACACTGAAATCTGACAACAAAACAACACACAGAAAAAAAAAATTATGAGAAAACAAGATATACGTGTGGCATATAATGCAAACGACACTGCACAATGGATTAAAAATACCTACCACCACCATAGATAAATTCAACAAAGCAAGTATGTACCAGCTAAGGTGCTAACACTGTAATTCCTTATAATGACAGACTTGTAGAAATTTCAGAACAAGATATTCGGAACTCTTGCGAGCACTGAAATATTACACTACACATTTCACATTTGCTAACCATCTCATTGAGCCGTGGCGCCATTAAATTAGTAGACTCTTCTGTCTGGCACCACTGAATCAGGTGTAGTATCGACTACCCCTCTTGCGGTCCCATTGCCAATATCTATGAGGAAGAGTTGGTATATGTGGGTTGTGTCCATCGAAGCTCTTTGCTTACCGATGTATATACGGGGTTCGCTGGTCTGAGAGGCCCCCCACCCTGCAGCGCTCCCAACACCTTCTCCACTCCCATCTTGACCGGTTCACCGCTTGGTGCAACCAGTGGTTGCTCAAGGTCAATCCCTCCAAAACCCAGGCGATCATTGTAGGCAAAACCACCCCTTCCTTCCACCTCCTTGATTTCTATCTCACCGTCTATGGCCGTCCTATCGCCCTCACTCCCACCCTTAAGTACCTTGGCGTCACCCTCGACCGTCGCCTCTCCTGGATTCCCCATCTCCGGACAATCCAAGCCAAGGCACGCTCCCGACTCCGTCTTCTATCTTTGGCTGAAGAGCGGCGTATTGTGCTGCTGCCAGCCTACCTGTTCCACAGGTTTTAAAATCACAATAAAGAAAAAAAAAGTCTGAGAGGCAGGCACGAAGTGTAGGGAATGGCGGTAGGGTTGCGGTGGTCGCGAGCTCCTAGCGGCTGAAGCCACGAGCTGCGTAAGGAGGGCCTCTGCAGGGCGAAGATACCGGAGTACTTCACCGGAGTCAGCGTCAACTACAAGCAGCAGGCCGACATCCCGTCTGTTGGTTGGTAACATTAGTGTCGCACGACCGCTCGTGGCCTGGCTGCCCTGTTCTGCCTGGCTTTCATCGGCACCACTCAGTAACCGCTGCGACGCACCGTGGATCCATGGGACTGCTTACTGGTAAAGGGGAGTAACATTCTATAATCCTCGTGGTGATTTGTGTCATTGACCAGCTATCTTCCTCATGATTTTCTGGTTTGTAACCGACCCGCAGTGTTTTACTCGGCCGGCTCTTTGGTCGCAAATATAGGCCGTAGTATTGTACTAAGACACTAGTCGTCGTTTGAAAACTTGTCCCGCTATTACATTGCCTTTCCTTTCTTGTGTGTACCTGGTCATTAATGTTCTAATGAATCAGCTCCTGATCGTAAATACAGCTGGAGCAGTTGTACTAAGGCACAGGTTCTCGTTAAACAAAATTTTGGAAATTTGTGCTAAGTTCCTATGGGACCAAACTGCTGAGATCATCGGTCCCTAGGCTTACACACTACTTAACCTAACTCAGACTTACGCTAAGGAACAACACACACACACACCCATGCCCGAGGGAGGACTCGAATCTCTGACGGGGGGAGCCGCACGAACCGTGACACGGCGCCCTGGACCGCACGGCTACCTCGCGCGGCCGTTAAACAAGAGAGGGACCTTATAGTTAGATGTAGATGTTAACCGGTTCAGTTCTTTGATTGTAATTGCATTTCTCAGTCATTAGTTATAATCTCAACAACCTGTTGTACTAAGCAGTGGGTTGTCGTATTTGAAAGACCGGGTCATTAGTGGTGTATTTTAGCTGGGACTTGTGGTCCCGCCCAGTGAGTTCTCTTGTAATAAGTGTTCAAAAGTAATATTTTAATACGTTCCTTCAGAGCGGTCTTCATAACTGGAAATCAGTTACCTTTTAAGATATTAACAGCCAACTGTCACCAGGGCTTTAGTCAAAATAAATTTTCAAAAGGGCCGGGATGGTATCCAGTCGCACCTTGGTTGCCGATTGAAATTAAGAGGTTCGTTGCTTTGAAGCAAGCCTTATCATTGTCATGTTGTTTTGTAATCTATTTAACCTTTGAGCACAGGTACTGATCTTAACCCCGAACCTATCGACAAACAGCTTTCGAACTAAAAGTTACATCATCTGTTTTGAGTAATTGAATCACTCTTGTCATTAATGGTGCTTATATGGTTTTCATGTGTTGCAGAAGGGCATTTAATAAAAGAGACTGTGACCAGCGCAGTAGTAAACACCGTTATTTCACCCGACAACAGGCGGGCTGCAGGTCCAACCGTCTTGTAATCATTGTCGAATTGTTTACTGTTTTGATTTCTTTAGCAAAAGCTTATTCATCTTAAGTTTTGCGGTCAAAAGAATTTTGCGAATTTGTTAATTTTGTTTAAAAAATTATGGTCATATATTGTTAAATAAACAGGTCGTGTGAAAAGAAATTTGGTGGGTCCTCCCTTCCATGTTTTCCTTAGTTCCAGTAAGTACCACGTTTCACTCACTAGAAACAACCGCCACCCCAGTAGCATAGAACGAGACTTCCAAACCCTAAAAACGGTAATCACATGGGCAACAGAACACTACTCAGTACTATAAACGAACTATCAGACAACTCGAAATAAAACAAACACACAAGCACACAAACGTACAACACACACACACACACACACAGAACGAAAAACAAACGGAACAAATTCAAAGTTCGCGAACTTCAGAAACCAAAACAAAACAGTGAAACAAACGACGTTAATAGTAATCAGAAATTGTGCAGAGAAACGTACACCCAAGCCACAGTAACCTAACGAGATGCAGATTTCACAAAAGAAAAGGAGAAAGAAAAGGGTAAACACTGTTAAAATATGAAGCATAATTTAATGAATAACAAAATGCCCGAAGCAGTTCGTTATACCAAATCTTCACAAAATGGTTACCTAAAAACAACAAAAACAGATATAGCTCAGGAAATGCCAAATACAGGAATGGTGATGCCAAAAATGAACATATGTCACGATTTTCCCGGAATATGTTTTTTGAAGTTTGGGTTATAAACAAAAATTCAGCACAAACAATGTACTAAAATACCTCTTTTTTTCAGAGAGAATGGTGTACTAATTTATACCTGTGGCTGCTTTCGCCTGGTAACCACAGGAAACACACAATGTAAAATACGAAGTACGTATGTAGTTTATACAACAGCAAAATACTGTGTAACATATTTTATAATCTAGATATTATCTTTATGGACGTAGTTCAGAAAAATAAAGGTAAAAGACCAGTGACAATGCCTCAGCTGTGGGGAAACACGTTTGACCGTTAAAGCAAAACAACAACTGTGAACTTGCTAAAAGACAGGCCCTTCATTAATTCATTACCGTTTCAAAGTGTCCATAAAACCTTAATTCTTAAATACGTAATTAGTCGAACTTTCCAGCATTAAATTTGATTTTTTGAGAACAGCACGCTTAACTAACTCCAGTTTGCTTTTTTTTTTTTTAGAGCCTTTAGTTATAAATGATTCCATATAAATATTTGGGACACTCAAGCAGTAACGTGGTTATCACTCTAATTTAATAAATAATGCGGCGAATCAAAGCAACCAGAATTGGTATTTTATAATTTGTCAATATTTCCTGTTGTACTTATGAACATGTACTTCCTTTTTGAATAAAATAGTTGTATCAGAATCGATAATACGAATGTAGAGGACTAAACGACAGATTCCATTAACTACAATATGTCACATTGATTTATTTGAATTAACAATTCGAATGAGAAAAGAAGTAGCCCTGAACTTGAATACAAGTAGAAAGAGAGATGCTATTAACACAAATTTCATAGGCTGCACTGTGTAAAGAGCTGATGGAGCTACATCAGCTGCACGTCATCTGTAATTCGCTGTTCCCATTCGCAGACAATAGCAGCTATTTCCCTTAAAGCTTTCACCCGGCGTTACTGCGTAAGTACATTAAATGGAAATGTGCATTAAATTTAAGCGTAGAGGATAATTAGACTGTTAACAGAGACAGTAACCAATGAATGAACCATCTCTTCTCCAAGGTTAGCTCATTCAGTTTTGCTTAGGTTTTGTTACGCTCGTTTGTTTCAAAGTCGTGCAACAGCTGTATAAATTTAAAAGTATTATTTACTTAATGTAGGTCCATTCACCTTTCAGATACTAGACTTAACGCGTAATATCTTCAGAGTTACGAAATACATTTCTGTTTGTTTACGGGTTTAGAGTTAAAGACATGTTTTGTTTTTGTGGGGCTATGAAAGTTATGGGCCTGTGTGAACTTACGTACAGATTTTTCGTAGATTGCCTTCTGTCGGCCCGTTGTTCTCATTCATGTTACAGTACTATTTACGATTCCTTTCCTTGCAGAACGCTGATTTGATATCACGTGACCCATAGCCGATCTTTCTGAATACATACTTCAGAATGTTAATTTGGAAGTGGAAGTAGGCTCCTCCAGAAACGGTTTTTTCTCTGCGTACTAGCGTATTTACAGCTGCTCTCTTCTGGACTGGATCGTGAGTACTCTGGATGCCAAGATACACATCAGTGTGCAACGGCTTACGGCACACTAAGTGACTTTCGTTGTACTAGAACCCTAAGAACGACAACCATTCCTCTTTCTCTGTATCGACGGTGAAGTGAATGTTTGGGTGCATGCTGTTCATATGTTCGTGGGAGTGCTGAAGAGCTTCTGCTCCGTGTGCACAGACCGTAATGTGTCGTCATTCACATGTTCCAGAGCCTGGTGCTAGAAACTCGCCTTGTGGCAGTCGAGAGAGTTTTAAAAAGTGCTAAAATTAGTCATGGATCAGATTTCAACATCTTCCACGACATTTTAACGTGACAACGGCCACAATCTGCTAGATTACGCGACACCTTGCACCCATACAAGGACCCCACCGTATCGAGGCAACCCCAAAAACTTTGCAGCCATTTCAGGCCAATTAAGAAGAAGTTTTTAGCCACCTGATCACCACGGACAAGTACTGACTGTTGACTGTGACACAAAAGAATGAAGCAACCAGAGGAAATGTGTGTCCACGATCGCCATCACACAGGACGAGGATGGAGTTTTGGGAATCATGGTACGGTGCTAACAGGTTTTGCTTGTAAGGGCCATACAGTCCTTGTACAGCACCACTAAAATTTCCAGATGAGCTTGTAACCTCCCCCTCTCTTAATCGACCTTAAAGACAGTGAAAAATTAAACCGCGTGCACCTAATGGAAATTTGGGAAAAGCAATCGTCACCGAAGTTAACCTGTCGGTAAAGAGGGAGGAAAGGGTTACATATAAATGCAAGGAAAAATGCAAATGAAACTGGTGGAAATTAATTTTGAAAAGGGGTAAAGTCAATAAATAAAGTAAATGTGCGGTCGTTACGTTAACAATTAACTAACGGTAATTAGATATTTGAGATTTGGGGGAAAATACGGTCACCAGTCCTATGGACAACTACTATAATAACTGAAAAAGAAAGGTTATTTCACATATAATTAGCACTAAAAGCGTGGCAACTGAAGGTTGACACGTGTTGTGTGAAAACTGAAAGTTTGTCAGAAGTAATAAATTTCGCTACACTCTGACTTAATTTAGCAAAAGAATTAATAAAACCAGAAAATTGAAAGTTAAGTTAGTGACTGAAATTAATAGTGAGCTTTGTTTCTGAAGCACTAAAAAATTCAGTAAAATGAGGTTAGTCTTGGGCTACCTCAACAATCATTTCAAAACCTACTTGAATCTATGCAATTTAGAAATAAGAGATTTAACTTTGAACTTGAATTAAATGATTTTTGAACAATTAACAATAGAAAAATTTAGTACATACCAAGCTGAGCTGCAGTCACAGGTAAGCTAAAATATGGTAGCAAGACTCGCACTTTTAATTTGTGCTTGTGTAATCTAAATATTGCAGCCAGCTATGAATACTTTAACTGAATTTTGAATTTAAAACAGTGAAATGGAATTATATTACTTTAATGCTGGCGTTTGACTTTCAACGACACTCGGGTTCATTCCAGAAAAGGAAGGGACCCTACTTGGTAATACAATTGGGACAATGAGCAACAAAGGTTCATGCTAAGTTGCTGTAATTTTGTGATGCAACAATTTTAAAAGCTGAGGTCTGCCATACAGTTCTAAAACTTTACGTGCTTCCAGTCTTCCTTGTTGGTTGATTGAAGGTTTGAAGTCGTTGGTCGAGGAGGTGGCGACAGTCACTCATTCTCGGTCGTCGCTGTTCCAGAAGCTGGTTGTTGGCGCGCCTTCTTCTCGACACGGTCTCCAGCCGAAACGGGCTCTTGATGTGTGCCAGCTAACGCTTACCGTCCGCAACACCATGTTAGAAACTAACATAGCAAGTCGAGCGCAATTACATGCTGCCAAACCCCGAAAGCGCGGCAACTCGTGGGAGCGTCACACCACACACCTGCTCCACCGCACTCCTCCAGCCAGACTCTCCTCTGCCCGCGCTCCACGCGGCCGAGTTAACACTACCAAAGATCCTGAACACTTTGGTTCTCCACATGACCTATCGATGTATTCGTTCGACAGCATAGTTTTCCCTAGGCAAGACCCAGCGTAAAAATACAAATAATATTTACAACACAAACCAATTATACATCGGCATAAATGCATATATATATATATATATATATATAGTAAAACAATTACTATATATAAAGACACAGAAATGTCATATCTTCAGGTAACAAAATAAGGAAAAAATTTATAGTACAATAGATGGAAATAGGAGGATATGCATTTCCGGCGTTACAAGCTTATGGGAGTTTGTCAATACGAAGTGACGCGAAGGATGCTTTTGCTCCTCAACAACGCCTCAGCATATTCAGCACATGACGCATGCTGCTGCCTTTTATTGTCTCTTCGTTGCAGCTCAATGATTCTACCACGTACAGTTACCTTGGTAAGTCCGTACATACACTAATCCAGGTCAATTTTCCTGCATCTACTGGTACGTTATCCATCAAATTAACTTGTAATGTACATGTATGCACCACCTTCATGATAGACGCACTTTTCGACGTTGTTACATTAGCAGATCTCTTCTATAGCGGAAAAGAAGTTCCTCCACGTTCAATCGTATACTGCGAAAGATCAATTTTAGCGCGATGTTTACCTAAGAAATCGAGTCCGCGAATTGCACAGTACCCTCACAACTTATGGCCTGACTTCCATAAATACTCCCCTTAAACATTTCAGCCCCAGCGCTGAAACTGATCAGTCCTGTCCTCAATGATTCCACCTCGCTGCCATCCACCCCACGTAACCAATACCGTGGAGACTGAGGTCTTTTCCTACCCAAGAGATCCAGACGAACTACTAACTCGTGCACGCACCCTTGTATAACGTAATTTGTGTTCCTTGTTATTTATTGTGCCAAGCAAGCAATAACCCACCTCTGTAAACGTCCTCCCAGAGCTTGCCGATTTATTAGCAACAACCTTTGATGGTCGATGAATTCACGTTCGCGTTTATGGAACCTCTTCTCTCTATAAATCTCATCCTGCTTCCTACTTTTTCCGTCACGTCCTACCGCATCTCATTAAAAGCGATCTGGTTTGAGACGTTGCTTCTTCACGTGGTCTCCACGTCCATATCTGTAGCATTTGATATTCACATGAGAAGGCACCACAATCACTAAGTTTCTGAGTCGCAGTATCTAGCTCTTGCACCTGAGTGCCAATCCTGATAGCTGAAGACAAATCAGTAGGATTTTTCCATCCTCACCCGTACTGACATATCTGTTGAAATACCCCTTACGAATACGTCCAAGGTCCTATTATCTGCTTTCCGCAACAGGGTTCTATCCGCCTCGCATGTCCGTGAGATCACCTTACGAATTCTGTCAAACAATGCCGCTACTAATTTATTGTGCGTTATCATGAGCATCCTGACACCATCTTCCTTGTGAAAGCTTTGGGTAAGCCCTTCGGCCAGCTATTCAAAGGTGTATGTTTTACTAACAGTTTCTTGGTCTGTGACATATGGTTCAGCCTTACCTATTAACTACAACTTAGCCATAGACAGACAAATCACATCAGACTAAGTCCTTATCCGACCTGCTTCCCTCACATCATCCAGAAAGGCTGATACATCCTCGAACGCATTCCCAGAACATTGTGGAATGAGACTACCTGTCACAGAGTCAGTATATGCCATAGGTACTTTCACTACCGTCTCGGTATTCCCTTACTGCAATTACGCCAACTCGGTCGCAGTATATGTCGCTTATACACTGAAGAGCCAAAGAAACTTGCACAGCTGCGTAATATCGTGGGGGGCCCTCGCAAACACGCGGAAGTGCCGCAACGCGACGTGGCATGGATACGACTAATGTCTTAAGTTGTGCTGTAAGGAACTGACACCATGAATCCTGCGGGGCTTTCCATAAATCCATAAGAGTTCGAGGGGGTGGAGGTCTCTTCTGAACACCACGTTGCAAGGCATCCCAGACATGCTCAATAATATTCATGGCTGGGAGGTTTGGCGCCAAGAGGAAGTGTTTCAACTCAGAAGAGTGTGCACAATAGACATGAATGGATGCATTTGATCAGACAGGATGCTTACGTAAGTGTCACCTATCACTCCATCCGCACACGCCTCACACCAATGCAGAGCTTCCACCAGCTTGAACAGTTACCTGCTGACATGCAGTGCCCATGGATTCATGAGGCTGTCTCCATATCCGTACACGTCTAGCCACTCGGTACACTTTAAAACGAGACTCGTCCAACGAGGCAACATGATTCCGGTCATCAAAAGTCCAATGTCGGTTCAAAAATGGTTCAAATGGCTCTAAGCACTATGAGACTTAACATCTGAGGTCATTAGTCCCCTATACTTAGAACTACTTCAGTCTAACTAACCTTAGTACATCACGCACATCCATGCCTGAGGCAGGATTCGAACCTGCGAGCGTAGCAGCAGCGCGGTTCCGGACCGACGCGCCTAAAACCGCTCGGCCACAGCGATCGGCTCGAATGTCGGTGTTGACGGGACCAGGTGAGGCGTAAAGCCTTGTTTCGTGCAGTAATCTGGGGTACAATAGTGGGCCTTCGGCTCCGAAAGCTCATATCGATGATCCTTCATTGAATGGTTCGCAAGCTGACATTTGTTAATGGCGCATCATTGAAATCTGCAGCAATTTGCGGAAGCGTTTCAAGTCTGTCACGCTGAACGATTCTCTTCAGTCGCCGTTGGTCTTGTTCTTGCAATATCTTTTTCCGACCGCAGTGATGTGGGAGATTTGATGTTTTACCGGATTCTTAATATTCACGGTACACTCGTGAAATAGTCGTACGTACCTCGGAGATGCTGTGTCCCATTGCTCGTGCGGCGTTTATAACAGCTCCTTCAAATTCACTGAAATCTTGATAACCTGTCATTGAAGCAGCAGTAACCGATCTAGCAATTGCGCTAGACACTTGTCTCTGTATTAAAATACGCATGTTCATACCAGTTTCTTTACCGCTTCAGTGTATATCCCTCTTGCATCTATTCACTAGCCTGGCTTCGTTGCGGTTTATCCTGGAGTAATGTGGCTACCCGAAGTTTCGAAACTTCAACAGTATTGAGTCGTGGCGCTTCGTTTACAGTCGATCCGTCGCTCCTTGCTTATTTTCGTTTCGCTGCCGCCCCGTGTGCCGGCTGGGGTGGCCGAGCGTTTCTAGGCGCTACAGTCTGGAATTGCGCGGCCGCTACGGTCGCAGGTTCGAATCCTGCCTCGGGCATGGATGTGTGTGATGTCCTTAGGTTAGTTAGGTTTAAGTAGTTCTAAGTTCTAGGGGACTGATGACCTTAGAAGTTAAGTCCCATAGTGCTCAGAACCATTTTTTGCCGCCTCGTGTGACTAAGTGGCACTCCGGGGCCGGGAGGTAAACAAAGCGAGCGAGAGCTGGCGTAGTGGTAGTGAGGCATTGAGGTAAGTGCGCTGAGCTTGCCAACACCGTTTACGAGGAAGTGTGACTGCACGCCGGTAGCAGCTCCACGGGCGGTGGCGACTACCAGCATTTTACACTGGGCGCTATTCTGTGGATGCGCTGTATTTTGGTTGCACGTTGGCTGACGGGCAGAACTGATTTTTGACGCATTTCATTTGTCCATTAAAGCCATAAGAGCGGAGAATAAAGCTGATCTGTTGGAATCTAAGGAATTACTGTTCCGAACTCTGGATATACGGATTTTAATTGTTTCTTACTGCCATCTGGCTCAGAGCTGGTTTGAGATTGCATTTTAAATAACTGCCTATACATGCTTTGGCTATAGCCGTGCGCAATGTGAAATTGTTTTAATCTGCAAATGAGCAATTGGTTTTAAAAGTATTATTTGTATTGAAAATTGATGGACATCTTGGTGTATTCTCGCATTGCCCACGTGGACTGCTAGGTTTAAATTGCGGTTACGTCACCGGTCAGTTGTTCCGCTGGGTATGTATGACATGTTATTTATTCGTGGGCTCACTGCTGGAACTATGTAGATTGTAAGCTATTGAAGTTTAATTTTCGTTGCTTTAAGTTCAGGAATTTGACGTGTATCATTGAAGGTCTTGGTGATGTAAAAACGTGACCTAGCTAATATTTTATTGGAAATTATACACTCAAGATTTCTGTAAATTTATTGTGCTGTATAGTCAGCAGAATCACAAGTTAATTGTTTGTAAGCTTGTCATGTTACTAGAGCTTCAAGATAGTAAATCCTAGGTATTTCGGGCGACTGAATGAAAGCGAATTATTCGCAAGCGAAGTGGCCAGGTGCTAGGTTTTGCTAAAAATTTAACATGTACAGTGTAGTTCAAATTTGGCCTACCTCTCTGTGCAGTTAACGAGGAGTTTCCTCCGCTATCTGGACTAATGTTTTTGTAACGTAGGTCGATCTCCCATCCTAGTTCTTAACATACTTGCTAGCATGGGGTTACCTTGCTTGCGTTAATCGTCCACGCTTGCGTTGCTGAGAGGATCGCACTGCCAGTACGCACGTCTGCAATACGGAAGGGACACCTACATATCAGGAGACACACCTTGTTCAGTGTAACCATTCCGAAGGAACTCCGTCCGTGTAGAGTCTAGGACCGTAATGAGGCAAAGGAGAGGATGCTGTTACGGGCGGCAGGTATTCTCTTTCGGCAACACAAATGCACACGTGGATTAACACGGTTATTCATTTACTTGCATATTTACTTAACTTGAACAGAGTCAATGTGTTGAGGTACAAGCTCCTCAGTAACAGTCCGCTTGCAGATAATATCAATAATCTTGCTATTACGTACTTTTGTCTCACTGCTGGGAAAGTGCAAATCCCGTTATAGTCACTAATCTGGTCCCTGTGTACTGTCGTAACCTGACGTGAACTGACCTGTTCTGCGAGTATTCTAACAGACGCCAAGCTGGAAGAGTGACTCAGTTAGGCGCTCCGGTCAGCGGCGGCCGCCTAAACACATACTATTGAGATGCCGTTGGCGGCGCGTTGCTTGTTGATGTATCTCTGGCCTCTCTACTGATAGGCGCGCTTGATCCAGCGCATACTGTCGATCTTCACGCTACATCTTTGCCGACCAGTGCGTTGGCGACAGCTCATATCAGCACAGTCAGTATATCGTGATAGTTGCAATTAGTCTGTGTATCTAACTGGAAAAGTTAAATTGTTGTTCATCGTGCCTGGAAGCTGGCCCTAGGCCTTTAATATTTCATGTAGTAACTGAAACTTATTTACTTCCTGTTTTTCCAAGATGTTGCTTTCTGTACTGTTTGCCGTTTCTGCATTTGGTCTGTTACTGCGTTGAATAATATATTTTTGAGCCTAGCCTTCCATTAATTATACTGCGTGATAAAAAATTCAGTATAAATTTGAAAACTGAATAAATCACGGAATAATGTAGATAGAGACGTACAAATTGACACACATGCTTGGAATGACATGGGGTTTTATTAGAACCAAAAAAATACAAAATTAAAAAAAATATCTGACAGATGGCGCTTCATATGATCAGAATAGCAATAATTAGCATAACAAACTAAGACAAAGCAAAGATGATGTTCTTTACAGAAAATGATAAATATGTCCACCATCATTCCTCATCAATAGCTGTAGTCGAGGAATAATATTGTGAACAGCACTGTAAAGCATGTCCAGAGTTATGGTGAGACATTGGCGTCGGATGTTGTCTTTCAGCATCCCTAGAGATGTCGGTCGATCACGATACACTTGCGACTTCAGGTAACCCCAAAGCCAATAATCGCATGGACTGAGGTCTGGGGACCTGGGAGCCCAAGCATGACGAAAGTGGCGGCTGAACACACAGTCATCACCAAACGACACACGCATGAGATCTTTCACGCGTCTAGCAATATGGGATGGAGCGCCGTCCTGCATAAACATCGTACATTCCAGCAGATGTTTAATCAGCCAGGCTGGGGATGACGCGATTCTGTAACATATCGGCGTACCTCTCACCCGTCACGTATTGCTGTCCAGCGCCATCTGTCGTATATTTCGAGAATTTTTTCTAATAAAAATAATTCCAAGCATGTGTGTCAATTTTTTCCTCTCTATCTACATTATTTATATAAGACAATATCATTGACAAAATGTTAACTATTTTTGTAATTTTGTTCCAGTCAGTTATCTTACTGAACCAGTTGTGCCTGAGGGGCTGGTTTCCTGTGGTAAATGAAGTTGATCTTTTTTTTCTTTCTTTTTCTTAAAAGAAAATAAATTTAATGTACATTTTTACTCTGAGCATTAGGCAACCTGTAAACCTTGTTTCTGACGTTATTATTTACAGTGACATTACATAGCCATGAGATTGGTAAAGCAAATTCTGGACTAACTTTTGGTTTAAAGTAGCTTCTCTTCATTGATTAACTGTTTAATCAAATGGTTGTTTTCTCAGTGGTTATGATAAATATGTATTTGAATCTCAAGTTAAAATGTGAATGTGGTTAAACAACTTGGGGTCAAGACCTTCCATCTGAGTGTTTCCGTAAAAATTCCTTGGGGTGTAATTTGCCCATTTCCGGTTTCACTTGAAGTTGTTGCATGTGTTTCTAGTCATTGTTTTACCTTTCGGAATTATACTGCACAACAGTTGGGAAACTAGTACACCGACTCATTATTTATAAGCTAAAAGAGCTACATTAATCTATGTATCATGGCCCAACTAGACTCACTGCACTGCCGCGCTTCAAGGACAGTCACACAAGCTTCACAAGTTACTGTCACTGCCTTAGTATATGATATTTCGTGCCTTGATTAATTAGAATATTGTCACTTAATTACTCTTCCCTAGAGTTATCCTGGAGCTGTGATTAGTCTGCAGATTCTTGTGGTCTAAACAATGCCACTTTCAATTTTCTAAGGATACCCTTACACCTCAACATGGCCCCAAAGTAAAAGAAAAAAGAAAACAGACAAACAAACACTAAGCACTCATCACAGCGCATAATGACGGATGTCGGTGGCTGCTTATGGGTAAGTGTGACTCAACGATAGCTTTGACAGCCCACGTCAGCAGGCAACTTTGTAGGCTGCCAGAAAATACAGTTTTTTGTACCAGTTTTGTAGAAATCCATCAGATTCAGCCTCCTACGTGGGTATAGGACACTCGAGTGGAGGTTCAGGTGCCTTGTGGCACTAATGATACATTCAGTTACGAGTCATTTACTTTGTTTCACAATGTCATTCTTCTTCGAAGCGTGCCCTGGCACCAACCGTGCTGAGTCCGCATTCCAGAGTGCCGCTAGGTGGAGTGTGAGTGCAGCAAAGAGCCTCCTGGCGTAGCTCCGACGTTGTCTGATCCTGTCGTAGGAGTGTTAGACAGCTAGCGCGATACTGCTACCTGCCTTGCTTGTGGACGTCTGTTGGAGCTTCAGAGCTCTGTACTCAGGATGGGCCCCAGGAATCTCCAGGCTCCTGTCGTCGGTTGCCGAGATGGGGTGTAGTTGGAAAACCCAACAGTGACAGGAAGGACAGTCTGGGCGCACTTCCAGTGTGCAGCCCGTAAGGCAACACTTCGACTGCTCAGGAGACGTGGAACAGGCTCCCTACACCCGAATTGAATAAAGGAATGTTTCCGATGGTGGTCACAGCTTGAGCCATCGAGGAATCTTCAGTTTGGCTAATTTGCTTACAGAGGGCTGTGTAATAGAACGGAAGACCAAAACAACAACAATAACCATATTATAAAAAAGGCATTTCAAGCGCAGCCTCTCCAACAGACACAGACTGCTATAGCCTGTTGCAATACTGGTGTCGAGCAACAGTATCTCAGTTAGTCAATCAATGCACAACCGTTACAGTCTAAGGTTTCAGTAAGAGGTGCACAGAGTTCTTTGAGCAGTTGCTACTGAATTACCCCCCCCCCTCCCCCCAACACACACCAATAGTGGCACATAATGCAAGGAGTTATATCTGTATAAGACTGTTCCTACATCATCTAGTTTGCCGCTACGCTAAATGTAAAAATCGAAGGAACGGGTCAAAGCGTATGTAACGGTTGGCCTCTCCCTGATGTTCCCCACCCAACGTCGGACACAGCTCCTTGACTCGTAGAACAGAGACCTAAACTTCAGATTTACCGAATTTCTTATTGAGTCATCAGTCTTCTACTTGTGTTGGTATGGCCTCGCACTAATTCATCTCCTGTGCTAACCTATTCATCTCACAGCAGCACTCGCAACCTACGTCCTCAATTATTTGATGGAAGTATCCAAATTTCTGTCTTCCTCCACAGCTTTCACTATCTACAAATGCCTCTAGTATCATGGAAATTATTATCCGATATCTTAAAAGGTGTCCCATCATCTTGTCACTTCTTCTTATCAGCGTTTCCCATATATTCTTTTCCCTGCCGATTCTGCAGAGAACCTCGTCATTATTTCCTTATCAGTCCACCTAATTTTCAACAATCGTCTCTAGCACCACATCTCAAATGCTTCCTTTCTCTCCGTTCCGCTTTTGCCACATTTGTGTTTCACCGTCATACAGTGATGTGCTCCAGGCTTACATTCTCAGAAAATTCTCCCTCAAGTTATGGCCTACATACGTACATTATACCTACATTAATACTTGTTCCGTACATCATGATTTGCAACGTGTCACTTTAACGTAAGTTTTCTTTACACAAAATAATTAAATTTTTTGTAGTTACTACTTCATATCTAAAAGTTCATGTATTAAGTAGAAGGAGTTGTCATTCAGAAATTATATAATTTGTTTTTAAATGCTGATTGATTATATGTCAGACTTTTAATGTTTTTTGGAAAAAGACCAAAGATTTTTGTGGAAGCATAATTCACACCTTTCTGCGCCAAATCAGATTCAACCCATAATAGTGAAGATCATCCTTTCTTCTAGTATGGCAGCTGTGCACTCGCTCTTATTTTTTAATTGGGATGAGTATTAATCATGTATATCTCGAGTTCCTAAACGTCAGCAAGGTGATCTCTGGTGGGCTCCAGCTATTATTCTGATTACACACTTTTGTGCAATGAATACATTTTCTCCTAATGATGAATTACCCCAAAATATGACGGCATATGAAAGCAATGAATGAAAATAGGTATAGCAGCTTAATTTATTGATAAGTTTGTCACCAAAATATGCAATAAGCGTAAGCACACTACCTAACAGATCAAAACGAAAATTTCTGTTCCGACACTGACAATGTTGAGTGTTTGTGTAAAAAGTTCAAGGCAATCGTAAAATGCGTTTTAGACAGGTACGTGCCGAGTAAAACTGTGAGGTTCAATAACAAAGTTAGGAAACTACTGCGAAAGCAAAGAGAGCTTCACTGCAAGTACCTCTCAGACAAACAGAAGCTAAACGACGTCAAAGTTAGCGTAAGGAGGGCTATGCGTGAAGCGTTCAGTGAATTCGAAAGTAAAATTCTATGTACCGACTTGACAGAAAACCCTAGGAAGGTCTGGTCTTACGTTAAATCAGTAAGTGGCTCGAAACAGCATATCCAGACACTCCGGGATGATGATGGCATTGAAACAGAGGATGACAAGCTTAAAGGTGAAATACTAAACACCTTTTTCCAAAGCTGTTTCACAGAGGAAGACCGCACTGCAGTTCCTTCTCTAAATCCTCGCACAAACGAAAAAATGGCTGACATCGAAATAAGTGTCCAAGGAATAGAAAAGCAACTGGAATCACTCAACAGAGGAAAGTCCACTGGACCTGACGGGATACCAATTCGATTCTACACAGAGTACGCGAAAGAACTTGCCCCCCGTCTAACAGCCGTGTACCGCAAGTCTCTAGAGGAACGGAAGGTTCCAAATGATTGGAAAAGGGCACAGGTAGTCCCAGTCTTCAAGAAGGGTCGTCGAGCAGACGCGCAAAACTATAGACCTTTATCTCTGACGTCGATCTGTTGTAGAATTTTAGAACATGTTTTTTGCTCGCGTAACATGTCGTTTCTGGAAACCCAGATTCTACTCTGTAGGAATCAACATGGATTCCGGAAACAGCGATCGTGTGAGAGCTGACTCGCTTTATTTGTTCATGAGACCCACAAAATATTAGATACAGGCTCACAGGTAGGTGCTATTTCCCTTGACTTCCGGATGGCGTTCGATACAGTTCGGTACTGTCGCCTGATAAACAAAGTAAGAGCCTACGGAATATCAGACCAGCTGTGTGGCTGGATTGAAGAGTTTTTAGCAAACAGAACACAGCATGTTGTTCTCAATGGAGAGACGTCTACAGACATTAAAGTGACCTCTGGCGTGCCACACGGGAGTGTTATGGGACCATTGCTTTTCACAATATATATAAATTACCCAGTAAACAGTGTCGGAAGTTCCATGAGGCTTTTCGCGGATGATGTTGTAGTATACAGAGAAGTTGCTGCATTAGAAAATTGTAGCGAAATGCAGGAAGATCTGCAGCGGGTAGGCACTTGGTGCATGGAGTGGCAACTGACCCTTAACATAGACAAATGTAATGTATTGCGAATACATAGAAAGAAGGGTAGTTTATTGTATGATTATATGATAGCGAAACAAACACTGGTAGCAGTTACTTCTGTAAAATATCTGGTAGTATGCGTGCGGAACGATTTGAAGTGGAATGATTATATAAAATTAATTGTTGGCAAGGCAGGTGCCACGTTGAGATTCATTGGGAGAGTCCTTGCAAAATGTAGTCCAGCAACAAAGGAGGTGGCTTACAAAACGCTCGTTCTACCTATACTTGAGTATTGCTCATCAGTGTGGGATCCGTAGCAGATCGGGTTGACGGAGGAGGTAGATCCAAAGAAGAGCGGCGCGTTTCGTCACAGGGCTATTTGGCAAGCGTGATAGCGTTACGGAGATGTTTAGCAAACTCAAGTGGCAGACTCTGCAAGAGAGCCGCTCTGCATCGCGGTGTAGCTTGCTCGCCAGGTTTCGAGAGGGTGCGTTTCTGGATGAGGTATCGAATATATTGCTTCCCTCTACCTATACCTCCCGAGGAGATCACGAATATAAAATTAGAGAGATTAGAGCGCGCACGAAGGCTTTCAGACAGTCGTTCTTCCCGCGAACCATACGCGACTGGAACAGAAAAGGAAGGTATTGACAGTGGCACGTAAAGTGCCCTCCGCCACACACCGTTGGGTGACTTGCGGAGTATAAATGTAGATGTAGATGTAGATGAAGCAGCTGAACCTAACCATTTCAGAAGATCATCTATGTGTTCCTTCCAATTCAATTTCTCATCAATGTACACACTCAGAAATTTTGAATATCTTGTATCAGCAGACTTCTGTTAATAGTCTGCATTTATCAATTGTATTATGTAATTTACTGTATAGAATTGTATATATTGTGTTTTATCAAAATTTGTTGATAGTCCATTTGGAGAAAGCCACTTAATAATTTTCTGAAAGACAGTATTTACAAATTCCTCAGCATATTCTTGTTTGTTGGGTGTGATTACTATACTTGTATCATTAGCAAAAGAACTAGCTTGGCACCTTCATTAATATAGTGTGGCAAGTCATTAATATGTATTAAGGACAATGAGAGACGCAAGACTCAACCCTGTGCGACACCATTCTTGATACTTCCCCAGTTAGAGGACTCTGCTGATTTTTGCAGACTATCTGTATCATTAATTTCAACATTCTGCATTCTTCCAGTTAAATATGAATTAGCCATTTGTGCACTGTCCCACTCTCGCCATACTACTTAAGCTTCTCTAAATAATTTAATGATACACATAATCAAAAGCGTTTGAGAGATTGCAAAATATGCCAATAGATGATGTTCAGTTAATCAATGCATTTAATATTTGATCAGTGAAAGCATATATAGCATTTTGTGAAAACCAAAATGACATTTTGTTAGTACTTTTTACAAATATGTGATGCTACTCTTGAATACATTACTTTTTCAAGAATTTTAGATAAAGCTGTCAGAAGTGAGACGGGTGGTAGTTGTTAGTATCAGACCTATCCCCTTTTTTGTGTAATGGTTTAATAATAGTCTATCAGGAAAAATACCTTGTTTCAGTGAGTTACTAAATATGTGGCTGAGAATCCTACTTACCTGTTGGGAACAAGCTTTTAGTACTCTGTTGGAAAAGCCATCAATTCTGTATGAGCTTTTATTTTTGAGTGAATTTATTATCTTCCTAATTTCAGTAGGAGAGGCGAGTTGAATTCCAATTTTATCAAACTGCATAGGAATTGCTTCGTCCATATACTGCCTTGCATTTTCTGAAGAATAGCTGGATCCTATTTTCTCTACCACACTTAAAAAACGATTATTAAAGATTTTTCAAATTCTGACTTCTTGTTAACAGACTTTTCATTGAGTTTGACAGAAATACAGTCTTCCTGTACTCTCGGTTCTTCCCTTCCCCTTTTAGCACTATTCCAAATTGTTTTAATTTTAATATCAGATGTGCTAATCTCAGATATAATGCACATACTTCTGGACTTGTTAATAACTTTCCTTAATACAGTGCAGTAATTTTCATAATGTTTCACTGTTTCGAGGGCATTACTTCTCCTAGCTACAAGATCCATTTCCTTTCCTATTTACAATATATCTTTATGCCTGTACTAAGCCTTGCCTTTTTAGATGGTTTTTGACAATTACATTTCAGTGTTTTCTTAGGGAAACTGTTTTCAAATATATTCACAAACGTATCAGGAAATAGGTTAAATTTTAAACTAGCATCAGGTTCCCTGTACACCTCTACCCAGTCTAACTTTTGCAAGCTTTCCCTAAAATTTTCAATTGGTAAACCGTTAATTGAACACAATAGTTTCGAGAACTGTTTTGTTTTACTGTATGGAGCTATATGATATACTGTAACTAGCTGTGCATCATGATCCGACAGCCCAATCTTAACAGGAAAAGTTTCTACCTGATTTATTTATTATCTATCAGTGTACTTATTTCCTGTACCACCTGAGGAGGAAAATCAGTAACTTATGTTGAATAGAAAGAACCACGTAATACTTCAAGAATAAACTTTCTATCGGACCCTATGTTAAAATCCCCACAAACAATAATTTGCTTCCGTTTGTCTGACAGATAGCTCAACAAAGAATCCAAGTTTTCAAAAATAGCTGAAAATTTCCCAGGTACCTATACACGGCTACAATTATAAAAGTACCATTATTTATTTTAAGCTCACATGCACATGCCTCTAAATGTTGCTCGACACAAAATTTTTTAGTTTACAAATTGTTCACACCATGACAGATTTAACATATATGGCAACTCTTCCTCTCTCCATAGTGTCTCTACTCACATGTGCTGAAAGTCTATATCCACCTACATTTATCATTTCCATATCTGTGACTATATTATGTTCAGAAAGATGTAGTACATCTATTCCATCCTCAATTCCTAAGTATTCCAAACAAATAAGAAGTTCATCTACTTTATTTGAATCCCCTGATTTTCTGATGCAGTATACTAAAATTATTTTTCACTGTGCTTTTATGAGAATCTTGTGACATACTAACATTATTTTTCACTGTTGTGTTACGAGAATCTTGTGGCATTTCAAGCTTAATTTCAATCAATGTTAGGTGATTGGGCCCTGGTCTTAGCCTAGAAAAGACGTACTGCCATGAGTTTCAGAGCCTTCCATAAATATTTTCCTACCATCCCAACCAATTTATCCTTCCTATTGAATTGCAAGCCATGCCTTGTAAAGTCCCACCTACCAATACCATAAACAAGAACCATACCTATGCCTGTCAAAGTAGCCGTCCAAAGCTTCTGATCTACACTCCTGGAAATGGAAAAAAGAACACATTGACACCGGTGTGTCAGACCCACCATACTTGCTCCGGACACTGCGAGAGGGCTGTACAAGCAATGATCACACGCACGGCACAGCGGACACACCAGGAACCGCGGTGTTGGCCGTCGAATGGCGCTAGCTGCGCAGCATTTGTGCACCGCCGCCGTCAGTGTCAGCCAGTTTGCCGTGGCATACGGAGCTCCATCGCAGTCTTTAACACTGGTAGCATGCCGTGACAGCGTGGACGTGAACCGCATGTACAGTTGACGGACTTTGAGCGAGGGCGTATAGTGGGCATGCGGGAGGCCGGGTGGACGTACCGCCGAATTGCTCAACACGTGGGGCGTGAGGTCTCCACAGTACATCGATGTTGTCGCCAGTGGTCGGCGGAAGGTGCACGTGCCCGTCGACCTGGGACCGGACCGCAGCGACGCACGGATGCACGCAAAGACCGTAGGATCCTACGCAGTGCCGTAGGGGACCGCACCGCCACTTCCCAGCAAATTAGGGACACTGTTGCTCCTGGGCTATCGGCGAGGACCATTCGCAACCGTCTCCATGAAGCTGGGCTACGGTCCCGCACACCGTTAGGCCGTCTTCCGCTCACGCCCCAACATCGTGCAGCCCGCCTCCAGTGGTGTCGTGACAGGCGTGAATGGAGGGACGAATGGAGACGTGTCGTCTTCAGCGATGAGAGTCGCTTCTGCCTTGGTGCCAATGATGGTCGTATGCGTGTTTGGCGCCGTGCAGGTGAGCGCCACAATCAGGACTGCATACGACTGAGGCACACAGGGCCAACACCCGGCATCATGGTGTGGGGAGCGATCTCCTACACTGGCCGTACACTACTGGTGATCGTCGAGGGGACACTGAATAGTGCACGCTACATCCAAACCGTCATCGAACCCATCGTTCTACCATTCCTAGACCGCCAAGGGAACTTGCTGTTCCAACAGGACAATGCACGTCCGCATGTATCCCGTGCCACCCAACGTGCTCTAGAAGGTGTAAGTCAACTACCCTGGCCAGCAAGATCTCCGGATCTGTCCCCCATTGAGCGTGTTTGGGACTGGATGAAGCGTCGTCTCACGCGGTCTGCACGTCCAGCACGAACGCTGGTCCAACTGAGGCCCCAGGTGGAAATGGCATGGCAAGCCGTTCCACAGGACTACATCCAGCATCTCTACGATCGTCTCCATGGGAGAATAGCAGCCTGCATTGCTGCGAAAGGTGGATATACACTGTACTAGTGCCGACATTGTGCATGCTCTGTTGCCTGTGTCTATGTGCCTGTGGTTCTGTCAGTGTGATCATGTGATGTATCTGACCCCAGGAATGTGTCAATAAAGTTTCCCCTTCCTGGGACAATGAATTCACGGTGTTCTTATTTCAATTTCCAGGAGTGTAGCTCCATATTGACCTTGCTGACAGAGCTGCTCAGCTGGGACCGATTATGCGCATGTAATTAGAAACCAAGCCAACATTTGTATGGTTCGTTGTACATGCTATTTTTACCAGGTCACACTCAATATTGTAGCCCTAATCCCAATCAACTATACTGGCAGACTTCTCTTGAACAGGAATGCCCTTTCTGTTTTTTTTAATAGAGGTGGAGCCCCTCCACGCCCACACCGGCATGATGGCCAACACAAAAGGTCTACTGCCATCTGTGCATAAGGGTTAGTATTCACTAAAGTGAGGTGTCGCAGGATGTGGGTACTGCGATGTTTGCGTACGTCTGGTTAGGATTAACCATTAATACGCGCTCATCTGGAGATAGATTGGTCGAAATCTGACGAAGGGTAGCGGTTTGAAGGGCAGAGGAAAAAAAGTGCCAAGGCAAGAGCCAAGGGAAAAAAACCTCTGCGAAAGTTAGGTCGGGCGGCAAGAGCAGTAGCGGTTGTCTTGCTGCCTGCGATAGGTTGTGCAAGGATAGGCTTTGTTAGTAGTGGGTATCACGCATGTCGATACCTTGACGTTGTGCGTTTGTGCTGCTCGGCGGCTGGCGCTGGGTGCTGGTACAGAGTCCTCGTTCAGCGCCCTGCAACCTGCAACAGTTATGTTTGTTATCGGTCTTGTGTCCGATAGGTCATATACCGGAGGCACAGTGTGAGGGCGTGTTGGGAGATTGTTCGTGCGTCTGTGGGGGAGCTCGTGTATACCTTCCCGTTGGCAGTCCTCTAGCGGAGATCGAAACGGGATTCTTTTGGCAATGGAGGGATGAACATGACACTTTTTCAGCATCAGGCCACATATCTTGCTGATACAAGTTATTTGTCTTATTGTAGTTGTTTCCATTGCCTTTTGCGTCCTAATGACATTGATCATTCGTGATTCTTCCCACTTATAACGGCGGTTTCCCACACTAATGGGAAGTGAGTGCTCTGATTCTCTATCAGCTCCTCCATGCTCTTTCACAAGGCATTGGCAGAATGAGGCTTACAACTTATGCGGAAATTTTCAGCCACCATTGCCGAAGATTTTTGTTCAAAATTTGAACAGTAGCGAGGTTCTAACTGCGGTACCAGGACGTTATGGTTACTAACAACAGACGTTGCTCCTAGGCCACAGATGCTCCGTCCTATAATACACGCTCTGTTATAAGGAGGTTCCATGATAAATAAAATAATTTCTACATAACTCATCACATAGGTAAGTGGGACCAACTTTTCGTAATCTGCAGTGAACTGCCTGACAAAAAAACTGAAGGACTCAGAAGACATTGTAGGACATCACGTAGCTTTGTACACGTACACAACAACGGTGGCAATGTGAATGTCGCAGAAAGGACGGCAATCACAGTGTATTATTGTTGTTCGTGTTTATTATAGTTATCATGCCTGACCAGCGTCAGTTGTAGAGTGATCGCTGTGGAGAATGCGGAGATGCCACTTACTTGTGTGAGTTATCCTGTTCTGGCTGAATTTGCAATGGGCCTCGTTTTGGGTCGGTGGTCGGGGGGAGGGGGGGGGAGAGTGGGGGTTCAGGGGGGAGGGGTGGTTCAGTAAGAAGGTTTGTGTGGCTTTTGGATGTGTCAACGGACCGATGCTGAAATGCATGGGAATGTGAGGGCACGCATACTTGTCATCGTTCTGGTGTATTACGTCTGACCATCACAAGGGAGGATTGCTGTATTGTGCACCAGGCACATCTGCAACTACAATTCAAGAGCACGTGATGGACCTCAGCAAAATGCTGTGTCATCCCGTGCCAATGACCGGGGTCTAGCGATAACTTGACCAGGGAGTTACCGTCACACGCACAGACTGCCACTAACACAACATAAAAGGCTGCTGAAACTTTCTGGCAGATTAAAACTGTGTGCAACCGAGACTCGATCTCGGGACCTTTGCCTTTCGCGAACAAGTGCTTTACCATCTGAGCTACCGAAGCACGACTCACGCCCGGTCCTCACAGCTTTACTTCAGCCAGTATCTCGTCTGCTACCTTCCAAACTTTACAGAAGCTCTCCTGCGAAACTTGCAGAACTAGCACTCCTGAAAGAAAGGATACTGCGGAGACATGGCTTAGCCACAGCCTGGGGGATGTTTCCAGAATGAGATTTTCACTCTGCAGTGGAGTGTGCGCTGATATGAAACTTCCTGGCAGATTAAAACTGTTTGGAAGGTAGGAAACGAGATACTGGCAGAAGTAAAGCTGTGAGGACCGGGCGTGAGTCGTGCTTCGGTCGCTCAGATGGTAGAGCACTTGCCCGCGAAAGGCAAAGGTCCCGAGTTAGAGTCTCGGTTGGGCACACAGTTTTAGTCTGCCAGGAAGTTTCATATCAGTGCACACTCCGCTGCAGAGTGAAAATCTCATTCTGGAAACATCCCCCAGCCTGTGGCTAAACCTTGTCTCCGCAGTATCCTTTCTTTCAGGAGTGCTAGTTCTGCAAGTTTCGCAGGGGAGCTTCTGTAAAGTTTGGAAGGTAGGAGACGAGATACTGGCAGAAGTAAAGCTGTGAGGACCGAGCGTGAGTCGTGCTTCGGTAGCTCAGATGGTAGAGCACCTGCCCGCGAAAGGCAAAGGTCCCGAGTTCGAGTCTCGGTTGCACACAGTTTTCATCTTCCAGGAAGTTTCATATCAGCGCACACTCCGCTGCAGAGTGAAAATCTCAATCTGATAAATGGCTGCTTTTCAGTGGTACCGTGATCAGGAAGCATGTCCCGCAGATGAATGGCGTCGCATTGTACTGAGCGACAAACAGCGGTTCTTCACTACCTCGGATGATCATCGTCTGTAGTTGTGCCGGTCACTTTGGGAGCGGTCCCATTCTTCCCATGTTTTGGAGGGGCGCAGCTGTTGTACTCGTGGCGCTATGGTCTTTGGGACAATCGGGTGTGACTTCAGGACACGGATGGCAGCGATTAAGGGAACTGACGGCACAATAATACGTCAAGGACAATCTGCTGATCATATGTTACCTCTCATGTGGAAGTACTGTGGTGCCATTTTTTAAACCGCACAATGCTCGCCCAGACGTGACACATGTTTCATGAACTGTCTGCGCGATGTTGAGGTACTCCCGTGGCCAGCAGTCTCCACATCTGTTTCCGACAGAGCATGTGTGCGACCAGCTTGACGTCAACTCCGTCCCAGCGGCGGAATCTAGGATACCGAGTACCAGTTACAACAGTTGTGGACCACGTCGCCTCAGGAGAGGATGCAACGGCTTTATGAAACCCTTACCTACCAATTCAGTACTTGCTTCGAGGCCAGCGACTGTGCAACGTCACACCGATAAATATCTACATCTACATCTACATCCATACTCTGCAAGCCACGTGACGGTGTGTGGCGTAGGGTACCTTCAGTACCTCTATCGGTTCTCCCTTCTATTCCAGTCTCGTATTGTTCGTGGAAAAAGGATTGTCGGTATGCTTATGTGTGGCCTCTAATCTCTCTGATTTTATCCTCATGGTCTCTTCGCGAGATATACGTAGGAGGGAGCAATATACTGCTCGACTCCTCGGTGAAGGTATGTTCTCGAAACTTCAACAAAAGTCCGTACCGAGCTACTGAGCGTCTCTCCTGCAGAGTCTTCCACTGGAGTTTATCTATCATCTCAGTAACGCCTTCGCGATTACTAAATGATCCTGTAACGAAGCGCGCTTCTCTCCGTTGGATCTTTTCTATCCTTCTATCAACCCTATCTGGTACGGATCCCACACTGCTGAGCAGTATTCAAGCAGTGGGCGAACAAGCGTACTGTAACCTACTTCCTTTGGTTTCCGATTGCATTTCCTTAGGATTATTCCAATGAATCTCAGTCTGGCATCTGCTTTACCGACAATCAACATTATATGATCATTCCATTTTAAATCACTCCTAATGCGTACTCCCAGATAATTTATGGAATTAACTGCTTCCAGTTGCTGACCTGCTATATTGTAACTAAATGATATGGGATCTTTCTTTCTGTGTATTCGCAGCACATTACACTTGTCTACATTGAGATTCAGTTGCCATTCCCTGCACCATGCGTCAATTCGCTGCAGATCCTCCCGCATTTCAGTACAATTTTTAGTTGTTACAACCTCTCGATTTACCACAGCATAGGCTCATACTGCACAGTTCTTTGTAAATTTGACCGGAATGTTCAGTTAGTAAAGTAACATCGTATACCCTCTCAACCCGTCAAGCTTCATTTCGTTTCCGCGTCACCTTCTGAACCCTTCACTTTTTGTCACGCAGTGAATGAAAATGGTTCAAATGGCTCTGAGCACTATGGGACTTAACAGCCATGGTCATCAGTCCCCTAGAACTTAGAACTACTTAAACCTAACTAACCGAAGGACAGCGCACAACACCCAGCCATCACGAGTCAGAGAAAATCCCTGACCCCGCCGGGAATCGAACCCGGGAACCCGGGCGTGGGAAGCGAGAACGCTACCGCACGACCACGAGATGCGGGCCGCAGTGAATGATGTAGCCGGCCGGAGTGGCCGTGCGTTTCTAGGCGCTACAGTCTGGAACCGCGTGACCGCTACGGTCGCAGGTTCGAATCCTGCCTCGGGCATGGATGTGTGTGATGTCCTTAGGTTAGTTAGGTTTAAGTAGTTCTAAGTTCTAGGGGACTGATGACCACAGCAGTTAAGTCCCATAGTGCTCAGAGCCATTTGAACCATTTTAGTGAATGATGTAAATCGAGCACGTAGGTAGTAGGCACTTTGTTAGAAATACAAATAACTCTAAATCTTGTTGATGGATGAAACATAACACATATTCGAAAATGCGAATGATAAAGATGAGTATGTTCGTCGTGAAGCTACACTTATCAAGGAACTGAAGGAAAACACTCCCTGTTGGTACCCTTACAGTTAACGGAAATTAATGTTATGGTCCATGTATCGCAATTCCTTAACGTAAAGAAACCTTGCCAACATATACTACTGTGTCACAGGCATTATCTTATGGGCGCTTCTGTTTATTAAGCTCTCCATAATCTACTTGCCATCGAAATAAGCCTGAAAACAGAAAGAACTCAAGACAATGGTCCCCGAGGTATTCCACCCGCCTACAGTATGCGTAACTGTGATATGAAGTTGCTGACTGACGATTTACTGCACACGCGTATCGATAAAAGCATAAAACAGAAGGGTGCAGTGTATGTGGTACTGCTGGGGCCACAGAGAGATCGACAACAACTGCCGAAAATTTTACCGCTCGTACGGAGCGTCGTAAGCGACAGCGTGTCTAAGAAAACTGGGATAATGGGTTGGGTGCGCTCCAGTAAGTGAAAGAAAATGTCTGCGGTTTCTCTCCGCGTTCGTATCTCTTCTGCCCCATTTTCTGGTTTTATGAGGAGAGACGATCCAACCCAGTTCTCGGTGCTGTCGCTTTGTCACTCGACGTGTGTGTTATGTAAATGTACGGGATGATATCTTTATCCCACAGTTTGTTAAGCTGGATCGTATGGGGGACATGAAGAATGAACATTTGCTGAGTCAAAATTATTCACATTGAGACCGAAGTAAACTGCTGAGTAATATTATTTTTTCTCCCTTACTTTTTCAACAGACGTAGCTGTACCCTAAGAGACATTATCTTACAAATGAATCTTTAACAGGCTGCACTCCATCATTTTTGCAATGATCCCAAATCTAGATAAAGACCTATTTGAAACTTGTCCAGGTTTTATGGTTTTCTACTCTACCCATCTATGTTGCTTCTATCATTTTCTGTTGTCATCTACTAGCACACTTCAGATTAAATCGTCTATTCGATATTTTCTCTCTTCCCTTTCATGTACCTACAATGGCATATTAAACCTCAGATGGTGTTGCTTCCAAAATGTCATTATTTTCAATGCTAACCAGTGTATTAATATTGTCAAGTAGGATCCGTAATCAAGTATACTTGCGCTGAAATCATGTTTATTGTGCACACACGAAATTACAGACGAAGGTGAACTATCTGCCTGTTCGTAATACACATACATAGAATGTTATAAAAAATTACGAGATGTCATAAATAAAGGTCTTAGAACCTTCTAGGACTAACAAAAGTTAACCAAATGGAAGAGGCGAGAATAGGACCGGTGATATGTATGTTGGTAACCAGCCAGCAACTGTAGCCGCTGCTTCATGTTTTTTTAAATATTTATTTTTCTTAATTGGGTCTTTCGTTTTTGATTGTCTTTTTGAGGATGGCACAAAATACAAATGAAGAAAGAATGAAATATTTTTTTTTCTCTTTTGTTTCCTTCCACGTCATTATACTTGAAAATGAAAAGGGAAATTAAATAAAGTGAACTGAATTACTTTTCTTTTAAGGATTAGATATCTTGGACGTTGCTTTAAGAGATGGAGAGATGAAATAAATATTTTCTTCAACGTCTTACCTTTTCGTTGAACTTTATCTGAAAGCTCGAAGTCTTGTAGTAAAATAGTATGTAAACAGTTCTGGAAGATGTCTACGTACTTGTGTCGGAGTCGATTCATTGTCTGGTAATATTGCGTCGAGAGATGTATGAAAGACACTTGAATGCCTGGACTGGGAGTGGTGAGTATAAAATATACAAAACGCCGGCCAATCTCTCACAGCTGTTAAGCTTGAGTATGCGGAAATGTCGGCTTTAAAATGAGCGGTATTTCTGTGATATGTAGTGCCATGCAGTTAATGAGTGCCTTTCTTCCTTGTCCAGGTCCATATGATGATTAGCCATTTGCACAGAAAACCGTGTGCTATTAACTCAATAACTTGGCAGTGATCGCAAAGTGAACTTGGCGTGCGAGCGATCCTGTGGTTTTTCGCTTTTGTGAAAATAGTTTTCGTAACTAAACGGTACCACGTGGAGGGTACAGAAGTTCGAAGCGTCTTTTTATACGCATGGGACGGAATCTTGCAAAATAGTGGGATGGGGCGGATGTTGTAGCTGCGCAATGGGAGTTGTGAATTTTTAAAGCTTCCTCTCCAGTATAATACAAGTCAGTAGAACTGGAGTTGTGGAATATTAGAAGTAAGATTAATATTTGGCCCCGTATTATGCGGATGGGAAAAGGAGTAAAGCACAGTGTTATAATGCCGTTGTTAGCGATCAGTCTCATACGATTCTAGATAGATGACCTTGAACCGTAGATCTGTATTTGTGAGTAGCGCCTTTAAAATTCATTTGGGACGACTCTGGGACGGCGAAATCGCCGGACCCTCGCAAATGCTCCAAGCAAAATGGTATGGTAAGATCTGTTTTGTCGGGTATTGCCTCTGAGGTTGACATGTAGAAGATTTAGGTCAGTTAAAAGTCAGATTTTGCCGCGGACAAGATGCTGAAATTTTCAATGTTGACGTATCAAGCTTGTGTTCGTCTGAGGGTTTTCGGTGAGACCTCCAGATCATGCAGTGAATTTGTTTTAGGTGTGGTCAGTAGTACATAAGTACCACTTGACTCGGTAGATGCGCCTTCAATAGTGGGTTCACTTCCTATCTGCTGTGACGCACTTCGAAGATCAGAAACCGAACTCGATCTCGGAACGGGTGTTAGTGGGTAATTTCCAAAGGTTGAACAGCGCCAGTATATACCTCCGCGTATGTGGAGGCGGCTGCCACATGTGAAACGCGCGTGTTGTTCTGAAGTTATGTTGAGACACTGAATCATGCGCCTGTAGGAAATCATCACTACTCGACAACTATGATTTTTTTTTTGCTACAGTTTGGTCGAGCTGTGATAAAATGAAAGAAAAAAGCTATGGTACTGAATTATTCGCAAGCTTATTAGGTGTGTGACTGCTAGCCCTCGTATACTAGAAGTGACGAGTGAAGTTATTGTTCAAAATGTGTGCGAAATCTAATGGGACTTAACTGCTAAGGTCATCAGTCGCTAAGCGTACACACTAGTTAACCTAAATTACCCTAATGAGAAACACACACACACACACCCATGCCCGAATGAGGACTCGAACCTTCGCCGGGACCAGCCGCACAGTCCATGACTGCAGCGCCCATAGACCGCTCGGCTAATCCCGCGCGTCAGTGAAGTTATTAATGAGAAAAATTAAACTGGATGAATGCTCAGCAGATTGTCCGATAAGAAGCTATTTCCGCTGCCTCTGTGCAGTCAGCGAGTAATCAAAGGTGATTCGACGCTACCTGCAGAGATTCTCTTCCTAGCAATTTAGGTTAATTGCTCTTATAAAGCGATAACTAACGAAGCTGCGACCGATTTGATCTTAATGTTCTCGAAGTCCATGTGAATGGATTTTCTGATGAACTCAGATAACATTTCCTGTTACACTTTTCAAAGAACGCATCTTTCGTTTCACTAGTGGGAACTGAGAGCATAAACCGGCAGTCAGAGTACCGTTCAACACATATTTTAATGTGTGATGTAATAAACAATAGCAGTAACATTCTTGCTACACCAGCATTAGCTTAGATTCGTAGAAAGAATCTCATATCACTTGCAAGTCGAGACGATGAGGAATGTGAAATGGTATTAAGAGTGTTAGAATACACAGGTAATTCAGTTTTCTGCATCTGTATTGAAGGTGTCACAACCATAAATCGCAGCGCATGTATCGCTACCAAAAGTAGTTACACGTGAATGTAGAATAATTCCATACAAGACGTCGACTTCTATAAATTCAGCATTTTAGCCTTATAGAACAAGTTTCTTATCAAATTTCCAAGAGAAAGTGCGAAAAGAAACACACTATATTATGCAAACAAAATCTATGAAGAAAAGAATCACAAAGAATGAAACTAATAACATACTTATCTCCATATCCAACGCGTCCGCCCATCCTGATTTAGGTTTTCCATGATTTCCCCAAACCGCTCCAAGAAAATGCCGGGATGGTTCCTTTGAAAGGGCACGGCCTAATTCCTTCCCCGTCCTTCCCTAATCCATGAGACCGATGACCTCGCTGTCTGGTCTCCTCCCCCAACCAATCCAATCCAAATCCATATCCAATGTAGTAAAATTCGTGAGACAAATAACAGGAAAATTAGTTAATACAATTTATGGCAGTATTTTACCAATTTTTAAGACAAATTGAAGATAAAAAAGTTGTTATAGGCCTACAGTACGAATTTCTTCGTATTTTCAGGAAGCCAAAGCTAAGAAGGTTGCTTCCATAATTATTTCTCTCTACGCTATGTCTAAGTAATTTTTTCGAGGTATCTTTTCCTCAAGGGGTGCCAGTGCTGCAATGTAAGCAGTAGAGCTTGCATGAAGCGTGGAAAGTGGGAGATAAAGCCTGCAGCAGAGAGTCATGCCTACTTCAGTAGCTCTGTTGTCACACACATACATAATCAGTCAAGACGTACCTTTCCTGACAGTTTGGAATTCCACAACATTTGATGAAAAATTATCTATTACCTCTGCGTTGAATTTGTCTTTATAATTGTAACGTTAGTCCGCAGCTCGTGGTCGTGCGGTAGCGTTCTCGCTTCCCACGCCCGGGTTCCCGGGTTCGATTCCCGGCGGGGTCAGGGATTTTCTCTGCCACGTGATGACTGGGTGTTGTGTGATGTCCTTAGGTTAGTTAGGTTTAAGTAGTTCTAAGTTCTAGGGAACTGATGACCATCGATGTTAAGTCCCATAGTGCTCAGAGGCATTTGATCCAATTGTAACGTTAGTTACGTCATCATAAATGCCATTCGACGATGAATGTAACCGATCGCGATTAGGATGTACACTGCAGTCTGCAGTATAAATGGTAACATCTGCATTCTTGTACACTAGGAATTTTCAGACGAAGGTATGGTACCTTATAATAATAAACAGACGGCAGTTACTACACGTCTGCTAAAGACGTCCAACGACGCGGTTTCCAGGAACTGCAATTCACGTTTTCAACCTATATCTGCTTCAGTTTTTCGCCTAGCATTAAACGGAGCGACATAATAATATTTCGAAAATAGTGACGCTACGTGAAAAAATTATTATGAAATAAAATTAAAGATGCAAAACACTGCCATCATATTTAGCCGCCTGCTTTAGTAAAATAATCTCACAGAGCAGACACATCTTATTAAATTGTTGTTTTACACGGAGAAAGTTCCAACCTTTATAGATGCTATTAATTTATTAATTTATGTATAAATATTAATTTATGTATAAAGAGGGGGTGCATAATTTAAGTTACACTTTCAAGCCACTGTAGAAAGAGAATCAGCGCTCACAATGACGTCAAATTTGAATAGCATATTATTGGCTCTGGGAGAAACTTCTTGAGGAAAAAATAGTAACGAAATTTTGAGAAATAAATGCCGCTATAAGCACCAGAATATGCACACATACAGACGCGTGGCACACAGTTGTTTCCTAGTTTGCGTCCGAGAAGCCCAGCATGAGTCTCCATGAATGATCACGTGCTATGGTAAAACTTTTTCACGGGAATGGTCACCGCACGCCAATGGCCTTGCAGAAGTTCCGGACACTCAGGGGTATCAAAGAAAGCATTGTCCCTGTGTCTGCTAAGGTTCTGGAGAACTTAATTACAGAACTCAAAAATACAGATGCTTTTGAAGTGCAATGTGGCAAAGAGTGGAAAGAAGTTGATAAGACGTCTGTCGAAGATGTGGCCACAGCATTTCAGGAGGGGTCGAGCGATGATGTGCAACAATGCATAGGGAACTGCCAAAACATTAGGCATACCTGCGAGTACAGTGCACAACAACTTATGAAACATACTCCATTACTGTCCATGTTCGGGTTTTGCTTCCTACTGACCTGCCAGCTAGGCAAACGTTCGCTCTGGAATTTCTTGTTCGCGTAGAAGACCAGGGAACATTCTGTGGACAGACGAAGGCTATTTCCATCTCCAAGGACATGTCAGTACGCAGAACTACAGAATACAGACAACGGAAAGTAAGCTTGCACATCAACCGGTACCACTCCATTCTGCAAAGGTGACTGTGTGGTGCATCGTTTATGGTAGGGCCGTATTTTTTGTTCCTGCGGCTGCTGTTACCTGTAACATCACTAGTAAAGGCTGTGAGAGTCATCTGCACACCAACGTCATTCCAATCAATTTAATGCAAGATGGCGCTCCTCCTCACGTTACATAGCCAGTGGAGCGGCTGCTGCAGTGGAATTTCGGAAATGCCAGAATTGACAGCCGTCATTTCCCTACAGCCGGCCACCAGATTACTTGATCTTAATCCGTGTGACTTCTGGCAGTGGGGGTAGCTGAACTGAAGACACGCACTGAGAAATGCACTCTGAATGTGACCCAAAAGAGAAACTAAAATCTGTTGTGGGAAATGCTGTTCCTCGATTTCAACTTGGGCTAGTCTCATGACAACTTAAACCAGATATAATTTTGCTTTTTATGTGGTTTTTGGCCTCAGGACAATTTAAAACCGATGGTAGACCTTGCCATGGTGGGCCGGCTTAGCTATCTAACAGCGCCACAACTGTTGATTGCCGAACTTGTGCAGTCATGCAGTACGGATGGTGTAGCGCGCAACTCAAGCCATAGCCACCGTATTGCGATCATATGCCATTTGTAGCCGACCCGATTTACGATACGACGCTTACACAGCAGTCTATTGGTATAATTTTCGTTAAATTTTTTCTTCCACTAAGTTTTTCCTTGCGTCAATTATATGTTTTACAAATTTGACGTCATTCTGAGCAGCGTTTCTCTTTCTACAGCGTTTTGAAATTGGAATTTTCATTAGAGACACCGTGTACATTATATAACACAAAATTCTGCTGGGTAACGATAAATTTAGCCAAAACAGAAACCACCACTACGTCTGCTGTTCTTCTAGTGCAACGTTCATTCCATTCACCTACGGCGACGGGGAGCGATTTCCTGACGAAAACGCCGTCTGTCACAATTTGATCTCAACAGGCTTTATTTATGATTCCATTTCTATACTTTTGGGAACGTAACATTGGACGAAATACGAGTGTGAGCCATCAGGACGACAAGATCATGAACTTGTCCTGGTAATAGTAGGGTACCTCATAAGGTTCAGTTCACCGTACTGCTGGCGCGGAAGTCCAATAACACAAGCACATGACAATAAACTGTTCTCGAGCCACCAGCAGTGTCAAATGGCTAAACGTCCACGTCGATTTGGGCGAGTGGTCCTCAGCCATTGCCAAGTGGTGACTGAGTGTGATTGCTGCTGACGTCCTTACACAGTGGTGTTGTCGCCTGTTTCCTCACTGATCTCCAGTACTCCGCCACACATTGACGTGAGAAAGTCATTGTATACCTATCAACATCGTCTCGAAGCTCCTTTTTACCGGCGTAGTGGAGCAACGCCACGTGGCATGGACTCAACAAGTCGTTGGAAGTCCCCTGCAAAAATGTTGAGCAATGGAGTCTCTATAGCCGCCCATCCTTGCGAAACTGTTGCCGATGGAAGATTTTGTGGACGAATTGATGTCTTGATTGTATACTATGAATGTTCGATGGGATTCGTATGGGACGAATCGGGAGATCTGGGTGGCTGGATTATTGGCTCGAATTGTCCACAATGTTCTTCAAATCAACTGCGAACATTTATGACCGATGACAGGGCTCATTGTCATCCATCAAAATTCCGTCGTTGTTTTTGAATATGAAACACGTGAATGACTGCCAATGATCTCCAAGTAGTCAGTGATCGGTTCAGTTGGACCAGACGACCCAGTCCATTCCATGTAAACATAGCCCACACCACTATGAAGCCACCACCAGCTTGCACAGCGCATTGTTAACTACAACTTCGGGGGGTCTGTGCCACATTGAGGCCTACCATCAACATTTACGAACTGAAATAGGGACTCATCTCACCAGGTCACGGTTTTACAGTTGTCTAGGGTCCAACCGATGTGGTCACAAGCTTAGGAGAGATGCTGCTCACTCGTTGTCGTGATGTTAGCAAAGGCACTTGTCGCTCGTCAGCTGCCATAGCCGAATAACCCCAAATTTTGCACAATTTTCCGAACGGATACGTTCTTCGTACACCCCACACTGATTCTGCGGTTATTTCATGCAGTATTGCTTGTCTGTTAGCACTGACAACTCTACGCAAAAGTTGCTGCTCGCGGTCGTTAAGTGAAGGCCGTCGGCCATTGCGTTGTCCGAGACGAGAGGTAATGCCTGAAATTTGGTATTATTGGAACACTATGGACACTATGGATCTCAGATTACTGAATTCTCTAGCAATTTCCGAAATGTAAGGTCTTCAGCGTGTACCTAAAGCTGCTACTCCATGTTCAGAGCCCCTTGATTCCCATCGCGATGCCATAATCACGTAAGAAACTTTTCACATGAATCACCTAAGTACTACCGTTTTATACCTTGTGTACGCGGCACTACAGTCATCTGTAAATGTGCATGTCGCTGTCCCATGACGTTTGCGACCTCAGTATGTAAGGTAATGTTTGCATCGTGCGTCCTTCGGTGTTAGGATGACCGCGTACCAATCTAATGAACCACAGCAAAGCAGAAAGGAAAACGTACACGTCTTGCACAACAACATGGGCAAGAAGGTTATACAACTTTACGTACTGTTGCTGGCATGATGGCGAGAAACATGATCGTGGATGGAATGTCGGCAATTCAGAGAGACCTTACCTTCATCGCCACGGAGTATCCATTTGGAGGACATGTTAAATGTAGAAGAAATTCGTCGACGGACGGGCAACATTTTTCAAAATCCAAGCCGCCAATGGCGGACGTGACAAGTGCTGAACACAACGGCTTCCGCACGCTCCGCAAGGAGCCTCTGAGCGTAGTCCGTCCAGGGAAATGCTGTCATAGTAATGAAACAGGCCGAATATGACGTGAAGATCCAGTAGATGCCGTAGGAGGGACATACCAAAAGTTGCCATAGGATCCAACATCCAGAAAAATGAAGACTTTGGAGTTTGCCAAGCGGTCATCACTGAGCGAGAGTGTCTTCCAGAATCTCCTCCCTCAAGCTCTTCGATCAACTACTTTTTACGCCATGCCGAAAGTAAAAAGGAGACTCTTCTCTGGCTCATCGTGAGCAAATTGGATCACCGATTTACAGAGAAACATCCAAACACCCTCCTTAGTCTACATTGTGTTTGTCATATCGAGAATATGACCGGCTTCAGCAACCAAATTAAATATTTATACTGTGGAGAAGGAGATATGATAGCTCTGATGTGATCACATTATTCAGAAGCTGTTTCACCAAAAAGTCGAATGTCGTCGTAGTTTTAGTATGGTCGAAGTTATTTCAGCCTGAAAAAAGTAAATGAGTTATGTCACGTCAATGAATTTATTAAAGAAACTGGTTTTAAGTTGTTTAGTAAAATGTTTTTGTTTGGTTGTTGTTATTATTGTCATTATAATTATTATTCATAGTTTGTCACGTGCAAGTACTAACTTCTGTTATTTAGCAGTTGTTCATTTAATTGTTGCTAATCAACACACACGTCCGTACTCATTAAGTTCCGGAACCACAATAAAAGTTACAATCGTTGCAAACGTTGCTTGCAAAATGTTTAGCGCTCATTTGCAAGCTACAAATAACGTTTCGTGATACATATTGTACAACCCATTAAACAAATGAAATGATCTTGCACCTCCCAGTTTTATGCATGAATTCTAAATTTCTCTTCACAAAAGGATTGACACTAACGCAAGACGTGACCTGCTACAAGACGGACAGCGTCACCATTGGACACCTTTCATCTCTAATCATGATCAACTTGTTAATGGAGTATTTTGAAGAGATCAGATGGAAAAAACCTCCTGCATAGTCTTGTTGCCTTCATCGCTACGTCGATGGAACATACAGAGTGACAATTATTGAACTATACGAAAAAAACGTAAATTAGTTACAAACTACTACGTGCACACAATTTATTCAACATGTAAACTTCACAATACTCGGATTTAGGTTATGACATGTTTGATATGCCTGTCGTCCTTGGCGATGATGTGGCGTAGACGAATAGCGAAATTCTGCATGACCCGCTTAAGTGTCGGAACATCGAAGCTGTCGATGACCTCCTGAATGGATGTTTTCACCTCTGCAGTGGTTTGGGGTTATTGCTGTACATCTTGTCTTTAATATAATCATTATCATCATCATCATCTTTTAAGACTGATTATGCCTTTCAGCGTTCAGTCTGGAGCATAGCCCCCCTTATACAGTTCCTCCATGATCCCCTATTCAGTGCTAACATTGGTGCCTCTTCTGATGTTAAACCTATTACTTCAAAATCATTCTTAACCGAATCCAGGTACCTTCTCCTCGGTCTGCCCCGACTCCTCCTACCCTCTACTGCTGAATCCATGAGTCTCTTGGGTAACCTTGCTTCTCCCATGCGTGTAACATGACCCCACCATCTAAGCCTGTTCGCCCTGACTGCTACATCTATAGAGTTCATTCCCAGTTTTTCTTTGATTTCCTCATTGTGGACACCCTCCTGCCATTGTTCCCATCTACTAGTACCTGCAATCATCCTAGCTACTTTCATATCCGTAACCTCAACCTTGTTGATAAGGTAACCTGAATCCACCCAGCTTTCGCTCCCATACAACAAAGTTGGTCGAAAGATTGAACGGTGCACAGATAACTTTGTCTTGGTACTGACTTCCTTCTTGCAGAAGAGAGTAGATCGTAGCTGAGCGCTCACTGCATTAGCTTTGCTACACCTCACTTCCAGTTCTTACACTATGTTGCCATCCTGTGAGAATATGCATCCTAAGTACTTGAAACCGTCCACCTGTTCTAACTTTGTTCCTCCAATTTGGCACTCAATCCGTTTATATTTCTTTCCCACTGATATTACTTTCGTTTTGGAGATGCTAATCTTCATACCATAGTCCTTACATTTCTGATCTAGCTCTGAAATATTACTTTGCAAATTTTCAATCGAATCTGCCATCACAACTAAGTCATCCGCATATGCAAGACTGCTTATTTTGTGTTCACATATCTTAATCTCACCCAGCCAGTCTATTGTTTTCAACATATGATCCATAAATAATATGAACAACAGTGGAGACAGGTTGCAGCATTGTCTTACCCCTGAAACTACTCTGAACCATGCACTCAATTTACCGTCAACTCTAACTGCTGCCTGACTATCCATTTAAAGACCTTTAATTGCTTGCAAAAGTTTGCCTCCTATTCCATAATCTTGTAGAACAGACAATAACTTCCTCCTAGGAAGCCCCACAAAAGGGAGTCGCATGTGCTTAGATATGGAGAATGTGGCGACCAATCGAGGGTCATGCCAGTAGCTTCTGGGTACCCCAGAGCCAAACTGCGATCCCCATAGTGCTCCTCCAGGACTGCAAACACTCTCCTGCTCAAACTGGGGTAGAGCCCCGTCTTGCTTGAGCCACATCTTGTCCAAATCAGGGTCACATTGGATAATGGGGATGAAATCATCCCAAAACCTTCACGTACCGTTCAATAGGCACAGAGCCATCAAGGTGTATCGCATTGATTGTTCCGTGACTGGACATTGCAGACCCTACAGTCACCTGTTGAGTGTGAAGAAACTTCTCGAGGGCGAAATGCGCTTTCTCAGTCCCCAAAATACGCCAATTTTGCTTATGTATGAACCCATCCAAATGAAAATGGGCTTCGTCGATACACCAAACTATGCTTACACACACTAATTCCCGTCATTCCCCTCGGCCAGCTTTGTGGTTGACCATTTCAGAAGTTACGACGATTTTATTTAATATAATTAAATATGATTGTCACTCTTTATGAAGTCTGCCTTCAAGCAAGTGAAAACCTTGGAGAGTTCTTAGATCATATGAGCAACATCCATGACCACAACAGTTTGATGATGGAGGTAGAGACACACGACGTCTTACCTTTTGTTGCTGGCCTGCCTCATAAAAAGCCATATTATTCACCGGAAACCATAGTCCGGTGTACATAGGGAGGAATACGTTGTGAACAGAGCCGACTGGTTTAGCAGCATTCAAGAGGGCAAGGAAAATCACACACCATTAAAAGTAGCTGGCTCGTCAAATTTTATGATAATTGTTTATCCACGTAGAAATAACCTTATTGTATTCAGAAACAATATGTAACTCTTCCAGTCTGTGTATGAGGATTATGAGAATTATCTGAGTACACCTGACCCTTCCATTGTCCCAGAGGTGAAAATCACAGCGAAATAGATCAGGCGATCTAGGCGGACAGGGGACTGTATTGCCTCTGCTGATTATCCTCTGCTCACCGAACCCCTCGAACACTCCTGACAAGGTGCGCACTTGTCCTCCGTCTTGCTGAAAATACCCATATACCTGTTCATCTTCTGTGAATTGATTCACATATGGATTAAATAGTTTCTGGACATACGGGTTAGCACTGATTTGATGAAAGAACCGTGTCTACGGACACCAGACATTGCGCATCAAACACCTAATTTGTTCCTGGCTTTGCTTCACTCGAGCAATGTTTTCTTGTGTTAGAACTCTTTTTCGGATAGTTACTGTTTCTGTTCTCTTCAGTGAGTGTTTCGTTTTGTGCAAACAGTTCCGTACACCCTTTCTACGAATAGTGTGCTTCGTGTAACACTCGACACGCGCTGTTTTATCTCCAGCACCAGTTTCTGTTGCATCCAACTAGTCACTAAACACATCTGTTCCTCTCGCTAATTCGAATACGTAATGACAATGAGAAATATTTGGGAGATGCGCTTGCGCAAACATGTGACTGTAACCCGCTGGTGCATCGAAATAATGATTTCCAGTATTTTCCGTGACGGACAGTTCTGCTCATTAAGAAGGGGCCCTTCCATGTCAGTTTCATAACTACGAGGATTTTAAACGTCAGTTATATTTTGTCCACCCAGTGTTTATACGTATAAAATATGAGTTTCTCAGACAGCGCGGAATTACTATGCCTTGAGGTCACCGAAGCGTTTAAAGATCCACAGAGGTATTAGTTTGATTCAGTAAGTAAATGATTATCTTCGACATGTAGTGTGAGCTTTAACTGCATCTCCCAACATGTTCTCTTTGGTTGGGGTAGTCACAGTTCATACAGGTACGTTATGTGTCAATCTTGTTATCTGTGCCCTGTAAATATCGACTGGGTTGCTGTAACGGGCCTATTTCATCAATCCCTAATGTTTTGTCGACGGTGTATCCACTGTCTCAGGGGACTGTGAAGCACAGCTCTGTAGAAATTTCATCTTGTGGGTTCCAGTGTTGACTAAAGTTCAGAGAAGTGTCCCTTGTCTTGGCAAACCTTCAGCATACTGCGTGAACAGTGATCTGTGTTTTGTTTCTTTTGTGCAGACAGGTAAAAGAACGCGTGCTGGCATATTTCCGTCTGTAACCCGTAGACCGGTGGAGCCTGTCTTAAGGAAACGTGTCATACTAAGCAAAGGATTAGCTGTAGATGCACGATGTAAACCCAGGAGTCGAGGAGGAGGTTGTACTGATGGCACTGAAGGCCTGGAATGACTAGCATGTGATACTTTCATGCTAACTTTAAGCTAAACAGAGGGGTATTATGAAATCAGACTCCAAGCTAATGGAGAGTGTACCACTGTTTCTCCCTTGTCAAAGTTTTCCACAAACTTACCGAGAGACTATTTAAGTTCGTAATCCACAATGTAAACATTTTTGCGTACTCATTTTTTCGGGAACTCGCCCTACTGTGTTCTGCACCAAAAGAGGGTCAGTCGTCATAATGTACTACATGGTGTGTCGTAAGCTTTCAATGAAAGTGATAAAAAAAAGAATCACAAAAGCATGCCAGCTGCTCCTGCAACAGATAATTTTATTTTGTAAATTGAGAGGGAAGGTCACGCGTGCCCCTAGAAGGTACATCGGGACTCTCCCGGCAGCTATGTATATTAATTTTAGGTCAGAAAATATTAATAGTAATCTCAGTCTTTTTCCATATCATGTAGTTACCTTAATCAAGCGCAATTTGAATAAAGCTGCACAAATAACAAACAGAGCTTAGTACGATTTCAAATTGGTGCAAAACCTGGCAACTAGCTTTAAATATACAGAAACATAAAACGGTGCACTTGACAAAACTCAGAACTATGTTATCCCATAACTACAGGCGTCGCAGTAGGAATCTGTCACACCATGTAGGTATCTGGATGTATTTGTGTAGATAAGAAATGGAATGATCATACCGGCTCAGTCAAAGGTGGTTTTCTGCTCTCTGGGAGGGTACAGGGAAGAAGTAACACGCAGACTGCTCACATGACACTTCTGTGTCTTATCTTCAGATTAGAAACAGTGCGGGGCTCATACTATATAGACTAAGAGGGAATACTGATCGTGCACAAAGAAGGGCAGCACGAATGGTTATAGGTTCGTTTGAGTGATGGGAAGACATTTCAGAAATGCTGTAAAACCTGGATTGTGGACACTGATAGAGACGCCAATTATCCAACGAAATCCTACATGCAAAAGTTGAAAGATCCAGTTTTTAGCAGAGAATCTAGAAAAAGAATTGAGCCCCTACGTATCGCTCCTACAGAGAACACTATGACACGATTATTACAGCACGCTCAGCCGGCCAAGGTGGCCGAGTGGTTCTAGGCGCTTCAGTCCGGAACCGCGAGACTGCTACGTCGCAGGTTCGAATCCTGCCTCGGGCATGGATGTGTGTGATGTCCTTAGGTTAGTTAGGTTTAAGTAGTTCTAAGTTCTAGGGGACTAATGACCTCAGATGTTAAGTCCCATAGTGCTCAGCGCCATTTGAACCATTTTTGAACAGCACGCTCAGAGACCTCAAGCGGTAATTTTTCCCACGACCCCTACTCGGAACTATAAGTGGTACAATATTCAATGCCATCTGCTGTGCATTTTACAGTGGTTTGCAAATGTAGATGTGCAGTTGCGTCTTTACATAAATAGATCATTTGAACGATTCTTTTAAAGAAATGACGTAGAACGTGTCAGTTTACAGAATATGCATGCATGATTAGTGGTAGCACTAATGAGCGCTTTGTTTTTTGTTGGTTCTACTCACGCAACTACACTCAAAAACATTTTTTTTTTCAGTCATCAGTCTTGTGACTGGTTTGACGCGGCCCGCCACGAATTCCCCCCCTTGCCTATCTCTTCATCTCAGAGTAGCACTTACAACCTACACCCTCAATTATTTGCCGGATGTATTTCAATTTCTGTCTTCCTCTACAGTTTTTGCCTTCAACAACGCCCTGTAGTACCATGGAAGTCATTCACTCATGTCTAAACGAATGTCTTATCATCACGGCCATTCTGCTTGTCAACGTTTTCCGTATATTCCTTTCCTCTCCAATTCAGCGCACGACCTCTTCAGTCCCTACCTTACCAGTCGACTTAAGTATCAGTATTTGTGTGTAACACCACGTCTCAAATCGATTATCTTTTGTTCCGGTTTTCCCACAATCCTTGTTTCACTACCATACAATGCTGTGATCCACACGTACATTCTCAGAAATTTCTTCCTCAGATTAAGGCCTGTGTTTGACAACAGTAGACTTCTGTCGGCCAGGAATGCCCTTTTTGCGAGTGCTAGCCTGCTTTTGATGTCCTCCTAGCTCCATCCATCATTGGTTATTTTGCTGCCTAGGTAGTATATTTCCTTAACTTCATCTACTTCATGACCACCAATCCTGAAGTTAAGTCTCTCGCTGTTCTCATTTCTGCTACTTCTCATTACTTCCGTCTTTCTTAGATTTACTCCCAATTCATGCTCTGTACACGTTAGACTGTTCATTCCATTCAAGAGATCCTGTAATTCTTCTTCGCTTTCACTCAGGATAACAGTGTCATAAGCGAATAGTATCATTGATACCATTTGACCTTAAATTTTAATCGCACTGCTGAAACTTTATTTTATCTCCATCGTTGCTTCTTCGATATACAGACTGAACAGTCTTACACCCATTTTAATCCGAGTACTTCGTTCTTGGTGGTCCACTTTTGTTCTTCCTTCTTGACTTTGTGCGTATTGTACATTACTCGTCTCTCACTGTAGCTTATTTCTATATTTCTCAGAATTTTGAACATTTTACACCATTTTACATTGTCGAACGCCTTTTACAGGTTGATAAATCCTATGAACGTGTCTTCATCTTTCTTTAGTCTTGCTTCCATTTTCATTTGCAACGTCAGAATTGATTCTCTGGTGCCTTTACCTTTCCTAAAGCGAAACTGATAGTCATCTAGCGCATCCTCAATTTTATTTTCCATTCTTCTGTATATTATTCTTGTGAGCAACTCGGATGCATGAGCCGTTAAGCTGAGTGTACGAGCATTCCCGCACTTGTCAGCTCTTGCAGTCTTCGGAATTGTGTAGATAATATCTTTCTGAAACTCATATGGTATGTCACAAGACTCATACACTCTCCACGCCAGCGTGAACAATTATTTTGTTGCCATTTCCCCGACGATTTTAAAAATTCTGATAGAATTTTATCGATCCCTTATGCCTTATATGATCTTAAGTCCTCCAAAATTCTAATACTGGATCCCGTATCTCTTCTAAATCGACTCCGGTTTCTTCTTCTGTAACTTCAAACAAATCTTCCCCCTCATAGAGACCTTCAATGTACTCTTCCCACCTATCCGCTCCCTCCTCTGCATTTAACAGTGGAATTCCGTTGCACTCTTAATGTTACCACCCTTGCTTTTAATTTCGCCGGAGGTTGCTTTGACTTTACTATATGCGAAGTCAGTTCTTCCGGCAATCATTTATTTTTAGATTGCTTCACATTTCTCATGCAGGCATTTCGTCTTAGCTTACCAACACTTCCTACTTATTTCATTCCTCAGTAGGTTGTATTTCTGTATTTTTGAATTTCCATGGACATTTTTGAGTTTTGTTCTTTCATCAATCAAATGAATTATTTTTTCTGTTACCCATGATTTCTTCGCAGTTGTCTTCTCCGTACCTATTTTCTTCTTTCCAACTTCTGTGATAGCCCTTTTTAGAGATGTCCATTGCTCTTCAACTGTACTGCCTACTGAGCTATTCCTTACTTCTGTACCTCTAGCCTTAGAGAACTTCAAGCTTATCTCGTCATTCATTAGTACTTCCGAATCCTACTTCTTTGCGTATTGATTCTTCCTGACTAATCTCTTGAATTTCAACCTACTGTTCGTTACGACTAAATTGTGATCTGAGTCTATATTTGCTCCTGGATATACCTCACAATCCAATATCTGATTTCGGAGTCTCTGTCTGATCATGATGTAATCTAACTGAAATGTTCCCGTATCACCCAGCATTTTCCAAATATACCTACTCGTGTTGTGATTCTTGAAATGAATATTCGCTGTTACTAGCTGGAACTTATTCTAGAACTCAGTTAAGTCTCTCCCCTCTCTCATTCCTAGCTCCAAGCCTATACTTTTCTTCTACTCCTTCCACTAAACCTGCATTCCAGTCCTCCATGATTATTAGATTTTCATTTACCTTTACATACCGTATTACCCTTTCAGTATTTTCATATACATTTTTATCTCTTCAACTTCAGCTGCGACGTCGGCATACGTACCTGTACTACCGTTGTCGGTGTCGGCTTGCTGACGATTTTGATAAGCATAACCCTATCACTGAACTTTTAATAGTAACACACTCTCTGCCCCACCTTGCTATTAGCAACGAATCCTACTCACGTTATACCATTTTCTGCTGCTGTTGATACTACCTTGTAATCATCCGACCAGAAATCCTTGTCTTATTTCCATTTCACTTCACTGACCCCTACTACACCTAGATTACGTCTTTGTATTTCCATTTTTAGGTTTTGTAGCTTTTCTACCATCATCAAGCTTCTGACATTCCATGTTTTTTATCTTTTCGTCTGTTATTCAATCTTTTTCTCATGGTTACCTCTCTCTTCGCAATCTTTTCCCGGAGATCCGAATAGGGGAATATTCCGGAACCTTTTTCCATTCGAGAGATAATCATGACACTTCTTCAGTTACAGGCCACATGTCCTGTGGATACACCTTACATGTCTTTAATGCAGTGGTTTCCATTGCCTTCTGAATCCTCATGCCGCTGATCATTGCTGATTCTTCCTCATTTAGGGACAGTTTCCCACCCCTAGGACAAGGTAGTTCCCTGAAACTTTGTACGCTCCTCCGCCCTCTTTGACAATGCCTTTGGTAGGATGAGGGTGACTTCTTATGCCGGAAGTCTTCAAGCGCCAATGGTGATTATTAATGAAACTTTAAACAGTGGCGGGTTTGGAACCCGGGGCCGAAGGTGTTTTGGTAGCTAATAAGAGAGACGCTAACCCGTATATTCATTTATTTATTTATTTTTCGGAATTGCTCGTTGTATTCGGTCGTAGCGGAAGTCAGATGACATCCGTTGAAACTCGTTTTTGATCCACTCACTCCATTTTTTTATTACAGAGACCGGTCAGCTCTCTGACCGAAGATGCTGAGCTACCGTGCCGGCACCCAAAGGCTACTAGACCCCTACTTCTTACACCAGTTTTTAGTTGGAAATTAGAGGATGAAACAGAAGGACTTGTCAAGGAGAAATGATTTTAGATTGTATTTTAAGTCTGTTTTTTTACCTGTCAGAGATTTTGTGTTATTGTGCAAATGATTTAAAATTTTTTGCTTCACATTGAACTCCTTTGTGAGCCACTACCAGATTTAGTGATGACTAATAAAGGTCATTCTCCCTTCTAGTCTTGTAGGTATGGACGTCGCTGTCCGTCTTAAACTGCGATAGATAATTTATGACGGATTTCGTAAGTGAATAATGCACTGTGACGGCGCAGTTAAAATGACTAGTTGCTTGAAGACGCCAGTGCGTAACCACTACATATTATTCTTGTAAAAATGGCTTCCAAAATAGAAGTTTTATTGTCAAGATCGCAGTTTATATATATCCTGATAGTAGTTTCAGCAGCTTTATTGCCATCTTCTGATCATCGGAACGTGAATTATAAAGCCCTACGTGTGGCGCATTGCCATCTAGCCATTGAACACATGGAGGTAAATTCGCAGAAGAGACTCTACCATGAATCACTAACTACACCAAAATAAAAACTATAGCTGTATCAGCAAGGGACAGAGGTGTCAAATACACTAGAAGAGCGTATCCACTCCTGTACGGCTGCTAACAGGCTCCGTTCTCAACATAAATCCATCTGACAACAATCAATGTTGTCTATATGATGTATTTGATACCTTCTGCGCCTTGCTAATATAGTTACGATTTTTATGTTGGTGTATTTAGTGTTGATTGGGAGTGTCTTTTCTGTGAGTTTACCTCCATTTTTGCAATAGTCATATGACAATGTGCCACACCTAGGGACTTAACAATTCATGATTCCAACCCACTGAAGATGGCAATGTGACTTTGTTGAAACCAGTATTCAGTATAGAATCAACTGTAATCTGGGTAATAAAATTTTTATTTTGGAAGTTTTTTTGCGTTGATATAAAGATCGCTCTTCTTCTGCCAATGTTAGGTAATTAGACATATTATTCTTACCGTTAGTGCAATCAACACATTTTTCTCAGTGAAAAATGGATGTCGACGGATTCTGGTTCCAAGGATTGGAGCAGCAGCTTATGATTTGCAACAGTAATTATTTATCTTTGCCTGCTCACATTCTTTTCCTGAGTTCTCCTTTTCATGATACCAGTAATCCACAAATGAGGAAAAGGGAAGATTACGTAAGAAACCATATGGTATTGTACAAAAATTTGCTTTAATGAGACGCCAGCAACACAGACGAGAAAGACATGGAGATTAGCGAGGTGGTGTTCAGCCGTGGATCAGTCCGCCGTGCACACCGCCCAGGTAGCCGTGGCCGTAGCCGTAGCCGTAGCCGATGGCGGGGGCGACGGCAGCGACGGCGGGGGCGGCGACGACGGCGGGGGCGGCGATCGCGGGGGCGGCCAGCACTCCGGCGCCGAGGACTCCGGCGCCCAGGAAGCCGCGCTTCTCACGCTGCTGCTGCTGGCAGGACACCGCGGCCACGCACACCGCCAGGACCAGGATCTGCGGGCAGGAACGCGGCGTCAGCTCGCCACCCACTGGCGTGTTCGTCACGTCAATAATACACTCAAGCTCCACAGAAACTGGTATCGGCATGCGTATTCGAATACAGAGATATGCAAACAGCCAGAATACTGCGCTGCGGTCGGCAACGCCTATATAGGACAACAAGTGTCTGGCACAGTTATTAGATCGGTTACTGCTGCGAAAATTGCAGGTTATCAAGATTTAAGTGAGTTTGAACGTGATGCTACAGTCGGCGCACGAGCAACAGCCTCTCCAAGACAGCGATGAAGTGGGGATTTTACCGTACGACCATTTCACGAGTGTACCGTGAGTATCAGGAATCTGGTAAAATATCAAATCTCTGACTTGCTACTGCCGGAAAAAGTTCCTGCAAGAACTGGTCCAATGACGACTGAAAGGAATCATTTAACGTGACAGAAGTGCAACCCTTCCGCAAATCGCTGCAGATTTCAATGCTGGGCCGTCAACAAATGTCAGCGTGCGAACCATTCAACGAAATGTTATCGATACGGGCTTTCGGAGCCGAAGGCACATTCGTGTGTCCTTGATGATTGTACGACACAAAGCTCTACGCCGAGCCTGGGCCCGTCAACACCGACGTTGTACTGTTGATGAATGTTAACATTCCGTCAGGTCGGACGAGTCTCGATTCAAATTGTATCGAGCGGGTGGACATGTACGGATATGGAGACAACCTCATGAATCCATGGACCCTGCATGTCAGTAGAGGACTGTTAAAGCTGGTGGAGGATCGGTAATGTTGTGATATGTGACCACTGATACATCTAGATACGAGTCTGACAGGTGGTCTATCTAATCACCTGAATACATTCGTATCCATTGTGCATTCCGACGGACTTGGGCAATTCCAGCATGACAGCCCACACTTCCAGAATTGTTAAAGAGTAGCCCCAGGAACACTCTTCTGAGGTTAAGCATTTCCGCCGGCCAATAAACTCCCAAGACAAGAACGGTATTGAGCATATCTGGATACCCTGCAACGCGCTGTTCGGAAGAGATCTCCACCCCATCGCGCTTTTACGGATTTATGGCCAGCCCTGCACGATTCATGGCGTCAGTTCGCTTCAGCACTACTTCAGACATTATTGGAGACTATGCCACGTCGTGTTGCGTCACTTCTGCGTGCTCGTGGGAGCCCTACACGATACTGGGCATGTGTACCAGTTTCTTTGGCTCTTCAGTGTATGACGCCGCTGACCGGTGCAAGTCGCCGCTGCTGGAGCCTCACTGTTTGTAGCAAGCAGCTTCAAAGTGTCCTATTACACAGCAGTTTTAATACTTAAAAATGGCTATTTGTGCAGTTACAATCGTTTCCTGTATTAAAATTTTTCCTGCAAATCTGCAACTAGCATCGATCCCAAAGAACTTAGTTATTTTTGTGTCAGCCTTGCCGGCCAATCAACTCAAGCTCGTCTTGCCGACTATGCTCGAGCATGAGTGAAAAGAGGTTTTCTTGTGCTCTGTTGCGCTGGAAGTCGGTCGTGTATTCGGGTCTGAGGTTGCTGGTTGCTGTTTTGCTGTATGGTGAGGCGATAATATGTAGCTTAGCTGTGAGCAAGCTGGGTTTACTTGCTATACGATTTTGCTAGTACCAAGATTCGCAGTAAAAGTGTGGTTCGTATGCAAAGTGTTTCCTTGACTTGCATCGTGAAGCCACTGTGACTTTCATGGATTGAGCAGCGTATGTTTCGCGGTTCGATACAGAATCTGCTTGCTAAATTTTCTTCCGCATTATAGAATACTTTTATCACGCTCCTTATTAATAAACCTTTGTCAACACTTCGCGACTTGTATCGATTACATCTTTCTTATTTTATTATTTATTGGAATTCTGTGTGCCACATGCTTTCTGAGCAGACGGAATAATGTCACTTGATATGGAACGTACTAATTTCCTTTAGCAACTCATAAAATCATCAGGGACTTTTTACAGCAAATAATGCCGAGCGGTCTAAGGCGCTGCAGTCATGGACTGTGCGGTTGGTCCGGGCGGAGGTTTGAGTCCTTCCTCGTGAATGGGTGTGTGTGTTTGTCCTTAGGATAATTTAGGTTAAGTAGTATGTAAGGTTAGGGACTAAGTCCCATAAGATTTCACACACATTTGAACATTTTTTTTTTTTTTTTGCAAATAATGTCAACAAGAGCAGTAATCACTGCGAGTATTATATTTTGCACTTCTTTGCGTGTTTTCAGCAAAAAGATAGGTGTAGGAGTTGACGTAGGTGTCAGAGACATTGTTCTTTATCCTGTAGGAAATGTGACTGTTTGATGACTTGTATCTGTGTGCTTATTACACCCTCGGTCCTCATGCCCACTGTACTGCAAGGCGTTATAAGCCATTTAGTTTTACACATTAGTATGTTTGTTAAGATGTTTGGTGAGATATTTGCCTATGTTGACTTAAATTCAGTTTCCTTTTACTACGACGATTGTAAATTGTTGCACGGAAGCAGTTCACTGCTAGGTAATTTTCTACAAACTCTTTGTAGTCCTATCAAATTGCTAATTGGATTGATGGGTCTAAACACCGTATTTATTGAGGATTTTTCTCTAAATTCACGACATATCTAAACTCATTTCTAGAGGGAATGCGTCTTTAAAACCTAGGAGGAACCTTACAATTTGACGACCTGCCAGGAATCGAACCTAGAAATTTATCAAACTGTCGCTGTATTTCTCCATTAGGGACGTCCACAGTGCAATTGCATGACCGACTAACCGGCAACCATTAGTGTTACGAAAATCGGGGATGGATTTTCAGCAGTGAAACTGTGTGGTGTCTGATCTGCTGTGTGTAAGTACTGGCTGCCAAGTCAGGTGTAGTCAGGGACCAGTTACATGAGCTATCACATTGTCTCCTGGACAAGCACCATCGCTCTTCTGCTATTTCCTAGTGCAGCCCACGTTATTCTACGGGACCCCCAGTTTATGGTCCAACAGTAGCTCTGACAGAGCGAAGGTTGAACTAAGACTTTTCTAGCTACCAGACAGGTGCTGTCAGCCAAAAGTTATGATAAGGGTTTCTTTGTTTTAATAGATATGTAATTTTCTTAGTCCATCATAACGAATGCGAAGGACTTGTGGCCTGCGGAAAGGAGCCTGCAGAGTTGAAAGGTATTGTGAAGTGACAGAAATCGACACGAAAGCTTGAGAGAGCGGAATTTGATAATATAATATGTTGTATATGCTTCTTTCCTTGAACTATTATTTAGTTTATATTAAATATTTTACTCGACTGTAGTTTTAGATGTTTAAGACTGGATCATTGTGGGGCGAAAAACTAACATTAATAACTGACATATGAGGCCATAAATGTGTGAAAAGTCGCCATTTGCGTCTGATGAACGTATTAACAACCATCGCTTGAGGAAATTTGTGAGGGTGGGGTAGTAGAAAAGTGTTATATTAATAAGGAATATTACGAGAGAAAAATTTGATAATGTCTAATATTTGGTTGCAGAGCTCATTATACAAGGTGTGTTAAAAACTATTGGGAATTTTCATTTTTTAAACAATTTTTTGACTCGTTTACATTAAATTATCTCCTTCAAATTAGTCCCCATTACATGTTACGTACTTATGCCAGTGCTTCTTTCAGTCGCCTAAACACTTATGGAATTCGATCTTTGAGATAGACTTAACTCTTTCAGCGAGGTGCTTTTATCTCATCTAAGCTTGTAAAATGACAGACCTTTCAGGTTCTCCTTATTTTTGAAAACAGAAAAAGTCCCACGGGGAAATATCTGGTGACTAAGGACGCTAGGGCACCATTACAGTGTTGATTTTCGCCAAATGTTCACGAACAAACAATGAAGTGTGGGCAGGTGCATTACTATTGCGCAAAGCCATGAATTGTTTCGCCAATAATCCGGGAGGTTTTTCGGATTGCTTCCTCCATACGGCGTTGAGGTTGTGGGCAGTACTCCTCATTGATCGTCTGACCCAAGTCAAGAACTCATGATGCGCCATGCTGTTAAAATCGAAGTAAACGGTGGGCAAAAACTTCATATTCGACAGCTCTTGCCGAGATTTTTTCGGTCTCGGCGATCCAGAATACCTTCACTCAGATGATTGATCCTTAGTTTTGACGTTTCACCCATAGACCTATCTTTCATCACTTGTTATGGTACGTTTCAGTAGTTCAGCATGGGTCCTGAGTTCATTTAGCGACTCCTGAGGAACTCGTCACTCTTTTTGCTCGAAATTCGACACCTTTGGTAGAGATTTTGCTATCACACGTTTAATACCGAAAACAACCGAAAAGTTTCATGGCATGAGCCAACAGATATGTCAACATCATCAGCAGCTTCTCTGGTTGTGATTCGGCGATCATCCATAACCAGTTCTTTCACGTTTTCGACGCTTTCATTGGTTGTCGATGTGCTAGGGTGTCTAGAAGGATCCTCATCTTCAACTTCTTCTCGCCCGTCTGTGAAACTCTAATATCACTCTCAAAACCTTGTTATGCTCATAACAGACCCACCAAAAGCAATAGTTATCATTTTCATAACTCTGTTACAATTTATTCCATATTATAGTAAAGTTTAATGCCTATTCCCTGATCCGGTTTTAAAACAAATCAATTATCACCACTTGTACGCAAACACATGTACCTACTTGACAGCTGACGACTTACTAGAAATCTAGTAGTATGGCTACAAGCGTACAAATATATTTCAGACATGTTTAACAAAACAACAACGAAAAACCGCGCGCATTCGGACTAATACAACCCGTGAACTTACCACATTCCTGATACTTTTCGAACACACCTCGTAAATCAATGTTATTGATATAATTGATAATATATGTGAGTAGTCTAACATTGCTTCAGATAACTCCGACGTGAACATTGTGGATTCTGCTGTTGATATTGCTCAACTGTTAAAATATTTTATTAGTCCACAACAGCAGAATATGGGAGGGTGTATTCCTCTTATGCCATGAAACTGATTTTTCCAGTTTCTGCCGGGCACAAGCGCTGTCACTGCGCAGTTTTTTTCAGTTATAAGTCGAAAACGGTCCACGGAGTTTTGCGTGCTTGAACAAAATACGACCGCAGACTGGCGTATGTGACAAAGGCTCGCGTTACTTTCTGGTGGATCAGAAACTAGCCTGAATTTCTTAATTGCTTATCGGAAAATTTGTGTTCAGGAGGGTCTGAGCCAGAATTACAGCTTACTGCTGTTCGAATTTTGTGTCAGAGAAATTATGAGGGAACCGGAAGAAAATTTAGCAAGTGGGACAAAAGTATAAGAAAATAATTATCCAAGATTAACAGACAGTCAGCCGGTTCTGACAATAGGCAAACAGGATGGCTGGTTGCTCCTGTAGGAAAACGTACAGTGCACTAGCTCGCGTGAGAGGGAGGTCAACCAGAGCAGGATAGAATCCTTTGAGGCGGACTAATGACTGCGAGTGACACACCGGCGTTACTGTCTTCTTTTCTTTTTTTTTTGTGGTTTCGCACGCTCGTTTAGGCAAATACTGGGTTGGGTCCTAACTTCCACCTCAGGGAATACGATACACAGGCAGTTAAAATATATGCAGAGAAATTTTCCACAATTTTCAAACAAATGACGCGCACGGCACCTGTGCCTTAGGTTAACGTCATGATTGTGACTTCTTTGCTCATGCCTGATCATACAGCGAACTTATTAAGAAAGTATTATCTCGTCTGCTCTATTGTCTTAGCAACGTACACTGTCTGTCAAATCTGTCCTCGACCTTAATGCTCTAGTCTTAACAACACGACAACATGGCAAAAACAAACTTTTCCATCAGAGCAAACTCCTTTCTCTTCCACTCATCGTTCAACCACCCTCTTGAAAACCTTCTCAGTACCAGGAACCCTCTTGCCTTACATTGGAGAACTGAGTAATCCAGCTTGAGGAGACCGCCCATGAAACATCTACTAAAGCAACAACAAGGATTACCATTGTGCTTGTGACCTCTCATTACAGTTGTTTATCCTTCTTTCCAGCCAGATCATCTTTACTTCCCGATATTCTTAGTTTTTGCAGTCTCCTTAAACTTCCTTTCCCCAGAACTCGCTGGCTCAGGAAGCATGTATTCTGTACACCTACAAATTCTTTTATTATCTGCCACTATCATTATTGTCATTATAGGGATAAATATCATTATTATTTTCATTATTATTAATACTATTACTACAGGTAGTGGCAGCAACAGCAGTAGTAGACGTTCTGCCAGTGTTAACTTTATGTAATATTATTTACTCACAGTGTAACTATAGACACTCAAATCATTTTATTACTCTTTGTGATGTATACAATGTTATTTCTTAAGTAACTAGATGCCGTAAGGCTACTGTAAGTGTAAGATCTTGGTCCGATCTAAGATACCAGATCCGAAACAGATCATGTTAAATTACTAAATACATAAATGAAAATAAATATGGAACTCAGTTTTGTAGGATATTGAAACACGAATCAGAGGAAATTCAGAGGAGAAACTGGAGTCATATGATGTACATTAATGATGTGGCACTATGCGTTATTGTTTAAATTAAAAAAAAAGTGAAACGAATAGGTATTAGAGAGAAGAAATAGAGAAAACAGCCTGTAGAATATCTCCTACGGCTGCCATCCATAATTATCTGGCTACTGATAGTGGCAATTGAGGCGATAAACTCTAATAGCAATCATCGTCGGAAGGCAAGTTTTGTCGCCAAGAATCTCAAAGAGAGTGAATATTTCCGTGCTTACAAGAGATTTAAGTTGACGAGCGAATGAAGTGTATCAAATTGAGTAGGTTAAGTGAAATTTTCACTTAAATGAAAAATAGCAACATCTACGGAAAAGCCGCAGTTTCAGCCAACCAGCACAGCTTACTGCGCTATTTAGGTAGCTGTTATCCTGGAGCGAATATTGAGTGAGATTAGTGGAATAATTTGATCTCATTTAAATGGTGAAAATGATGAGTATACTCTTAGAATTTATTTCAATTCTTTTTTTTTTTCTTTTCCTTCGCAATACATTTAAGTCTTCTTTTACAACGAATTTGACACTCGTCGATAATGTCCACCACAATCGATAAAGGAAGTTAGATATATGGAAGTGTTCTTCAGAAGATCCGTATGGGTTTCAGGCACCTTAACTGGAAAGAGTTTCTTGTTCACTAAGTTTATCGACTACCTACATAGAGAGGATTTACACGGCGTAGCCATAGCAAACTCTGAGACCTTCGAAGTTTTAGTTCTGTTGTACTTTTAAGTTTTTCCTCTCTTGGTATAATCATTATTGGTTCCTACAACACAACACAGCCAATTAGTTCCGCTCCTAACACTATGCGACAAACATCTTGGTCTCTTCCGACAACGCCGGAGGCCGAACATTGCTTGGTGCCTACGTTTCCGACAACCATAACTCATGTTTACAGGAAGGCGCTGGCCAGCAGCTACTTACCAAGAACTTCATGTTGCTGAGCAGAGGGTTGCTGGCTGTCTGTTCGACTGTGCCCCAGACGGCAAGCTGCCGCCTTATATACTGACCGGACACATGGGCGGTGGTCGCCACCTCTGCAGGTGGCCTTCCGTAGCGGTCTCCTAGAACTGGTCTACGTCTAGGACGCGTATGTCACACTGTGAGAAATGCTGCAGTTTTCCTTTCACCCGGGAGAATGCAAGCAAGTTTTACCTGACTTATTGTTAAATATTTAATAGCCTCAAGCTATTGACAGGCTCCGGCCTGTTGCGAGGTTAGGGAAGCAGACAGGTTCACAAAGGAAGTGTCTCTCTAAGCCGCTGCAGTAGATGAGGAGTTCGCTGTTCACAATGACTGCTTTGTTTACTCGCTATATGCACACCGAGACAGAGAACTGGAACACCAATATCGCCGCGTCATCAAACCTCAGCAACCTCTCGCTGTTGCGTTCTCGCTTCCCGAGCACATGGTCCCGCGTTCGATTCCCGGCGGGGTCAGGGATTTTCACCTGCCTCGAGATGACTGGGTGTTTGTGTTGTCCTCACCCTTTCATTATCATTCATGAAAGTAGCGAGTTTGGACTGAGCAAAGGTTAGGAATTTGTATGGCCCTGATAACAGCGCAGTTGAGCGCCCCGAAATCCAAACATCATCATCATCATAATCACCATCATCAGACACCTCGTCGATGGATTAACTGGTTTAGTTTCTAACTAACTACTGTCTGCATGCAAACATGCCTTTTTCGTGCATTTCTGACTAGTTGAAGTCGCCATAAACACGCTGTGGCCATTAATGTGGCATCTCTACTCGTAATCTATTATTCCTTCTATTACATCATTGAAATAATTTGATGAGTTTTCTCCAAATTCGTATTGTAGACTTTTTCACATGCCATGTGACGTGTTGTTGTCCCATTACGTAGATAATATCGAGAACAGCTCTCTACCCACGCGAAAGTGAAATTCGCTGTGCATTGCGAGAGTTTAGTTGTACTAGTGGTACTGTCACTGTCACAAAGGGAGCAAAATACGATAAGGCTTTTATTTTTAATATTTCACTTTCATCTAGCAACAACTGCGTAAAACTGGGCTGAAGTAAAACATTATTATCTTTAGCGAAATATCTCAGCAATCTGGAACGTGAACAGAGGCAATCCCGCATTGGGAACATTTGGGAGGGCATTTCCAGTCCGGCAGTTCGCTTGAAAAAACAAAAGAAATTTCGCTAAAAGCTCAATCGGATTTGGGGGGATTCGTGCTGTTTCAAGTTTTATCTGCGTACCTAAGACAAGTTACCCATTGCCCCCGCTAAAACGTAGAATAAAATCGTGTGTGTGTGTGTTCACGTGACCAGGCGTTTTGTTCTGTGATTCTGCATCTGTGTACTTGATATAAGCAGATACAGAAAACAGCTTCAAGGGAATAGAAGGTGTCGTTGTTCTCTCTACAGTGACACGTCAGCTACAAACCTTTCTCCAAATATACTAACTACAGGAACAGAATCATTTACTGCTTAGTTGTCAACATCCGGTTCTTTCTTTTTTGCCTAGGTCATATTTGCATTATATATATTGCTGCGTGACATTTCTCAGCGCAGCCAACTTCAGCTACAGGGAACTAAATTTTCAGGTTTTCCTTAGCAAAGAAAATTCAGACGTGTTTCCACAGTTATATTCTCAAATCAGATCACAAATGAGTGACAGATGTACTAGAGTCAAGGGCCGTGAGATGCAAATGAAATTGTTAAAACTGAACAAAGCTCCAAAGCCCAATGGTAACCCTTCCAGATGCTGAACAGGATTAATAGTTCACTTAGGCCGTCTTTTAATCATACGCAGATCTCTCGGGCGAAACATTGCGCGCAGAAGTTCGAAGAAAGCACATGTCACACCCATCTACAGGGGTAGCAGAAGTCATCCACAATACTATCGTACATATCTTTGACATCCATCTACAGATACTTGGAACATAATTTGAACTCAGACTTCCTGCAGCACGGGACAACAATGAATGCCTAGCGTGGCTCGCAAACCTTGACCACCTTTCGCCAAGTGATCAAATCAAACGACCAGACAATCTCACCTGTGGGGTCACTCTGCTCCACGCCAATTCAAAGCCTCATATGGCCAACGCAGTCGCGGCACTCCTGCAGAAATTCAAATGAGAGGTTCTCGGCCACCCTCCATACAGTCCGGACCTCTCTCCCTGTTATTACGCTATCTTTGGTCCCCTTAAAAAGGCTCTGAGGGGCAAACGATTCACCTATGACGATGAAGTCCAGCTGTACGGCCGAAACTGGTTAACATCGCAGCCCTGGGAATTTTATGAGACAGCCATTCACCGCCTTGTGTCACAGTGGGACAAGTGTCTCAACAGCTAGGATCAAGACTTCTAACATACTGGTGCTTGTTTCTGTAATTATGCCACCGGATCATTTCTTTTGAACGGCCTTTATAACTCGCATGTTTCTCACGCTACGTCCGGAAAGTCATGGTTCATGGCAATCAAGCAGTTGAAATAGCTGTTGACCTCACAAATAAACTAAAGCTTCTCAAATCGGAGATTGCATAAAGCGATCTACATTTCATCCTCATCGACGCGGAGGTCACTGAAGTGGCGTCATCTCAAAAGATTTGCACCAGGCAATCAGCTCTACCTGCCGGCAGGCCCTCGCCACACGACATTTCCATTTACCCTTTACGAATGTCATTTTCTGATCTTCGGTAACTTGTTCTTATACAACTCTGATACAGTCATAACGGAAGAGGACGTACAACAACTAGATTTTTGAGGATCAGAAGACGACTGTCTTAATTGTTGAAACCGTTCATCATGAACAAATAGCAATGAACCTTTTAAAATGCTGTTTGATTTCACAAATAAATCCCGCCTTTTACGGAACAACTATTTTTCGATTTACTCGGTGTTAGACATGGCTGACGTGATTATACTGTTTTCATCGCCTAAGAGACATTTCTGCTTTACTTTTGGTTGTTGCTTGTCTGGATGGATCACGAAAAAGCTCTAGTGACGTTCGAGAAGAATATGTTGTGAAGAGGAAACAGACCCCTACCTCCCCTCACTGCCATCAATATTAAAGGCTGGAACGTATTACGCTTCGGTGCATATTACAGTCAACTGTGCTCAACCATTGATCTATAGAAATTAAGGATTAATATTAGTAGGGAGAAAAGCTGCAATGCTCTAAAATAACAGAAACCTTAATAGGCAACTGAAGGTCGGGGCTGTCTTGGGTTAGTAACGTCATACGAATTTTAATGAAGGAACTACAACGACATCTATATTTGTACAACTTCCTATTGTGAAATGTGATAAAAGAATCAGTATAATGTGCTAATGTCTTTCCTGCGCTTCGTACTAGTTTGGTGAACGGAGGGCAAAAAGGACAACTGCTGGTACTCCTCCATTTAGACGAAGGTGAGATAATATCGGACAAGTAAGCTGTTCCGGAATCACATTTTAGTGAAGGTTGCCATGAAACATTCTTCACACAATAGAATAACGTGATCCGATACTTAATAGTATTATAATACTCGATCTCGTAAAAATTGTACGTTTGTCAATGACTTTGTATTCTTTGCGTTATTTGCGTTTTGGTCATTTAAATTTTTGCTGGGTTGCATCGGAAATGACATTCCAATGTGTGAAAAAGACATTTTGTTAGAAAAACGATTTAATACGACCATAAGTAGTTATAAATATTAAACTTAAGTAAGTGGAAATTATTTATCTTCGTACTAAGTTTCCCTGCCATTAGAAAGTTGACTCAAACCAGCAAAAATTCATAATAAAATAGTTATGTTAAAGGAATGAAATTTTCACTCTCGGTTCAGCACACATTTTTAAACAGCCAGGAAGTTTCATCTCAGCCCACACTCCACTGCTGAATGGCAATGTCAGTCTGGAAATATCCACCAGGCTGTGGCTAAACCATATCTCTGCAATATCGTTTCTTCCAGTAGTGCTAATGGAGCAAGTTCCGCAGGAGAACTTCTGTGAATTTCTGAAGGTAGGAGATAAGGTACTGGCGGATGTTTACCAGTGAGGACCGGTCGTGAGTGGCCCTTGGGTAGCTCATTCGTTATAGCTAATTTCCCGCGAAGGACAAAGGTCCCGAGATCGAGTGTCGGTTAAACACGCAGGTTTCATATACCAGTAAGTTCTATTATGCTAAAGTTTTCAACACAATAGGCCTAAATCAAAAACATGTTTCACATGTAGAAAAAGAGTGTAAAGAGACTGTTCAGCTCTATATGGGCACTATTCTCCTGGAACCAACCATCACAAATGTGGCACTCAATCCAGTCTTCCTGTGATGAAGCAGTTGGACCAGAGAAATTACACATCATCATAAACGTATGATTTATGATCGATCTATCTTGATCATGTGTACGCTCAGCTGTGGCGGAAGCGTTGGGTATCTTGAAAATCATCGGACTTGTTCAGTGACGAAGGATGGTCCAGACACATTCATCTGTTAGCAGAATACCAGTGGGCTTGGAAACGGTCAGCTACAGTTATATTCGACATATTTTAGAAAAGACCATATTCACCAATTTAGATATCGTTTAGGGCAATTTTCAAGTTTGAATATTATCACACCCAGACTGATCACGCCTCATATTTCTCACTTGGTTCTTTAAAAAGTGTTAGCCACATCATAATATCCTCGGTAGTTGTCCAACTATTCCGTCGAGCATCAAACACTTCTTCCGGTGCGTTCTTTTTCGAATCATTATCTTCTTGCCACGCGGAAACACTAAAACTGCAGGTGGAAGCAAGTCCACAGAAGCACTGATAGAGAGTAACAGGGCGATGTACCCGTTTCTTTCTGTTAAAGTTGGTTTCTCTACTTGATTTCCCTTTTCACAGACATGACTTAAAGCCTGTTCATATGGAAGCGAGTTACGCCCCTTTCATCCACGCTGAAAATCTTTACGTGACGGCACTTGAGCTTGTCCATCCGCTCAGGTCAACTTGTTCCTTGCTGAAACAGTCTCCTCGCTGAAAACTAGTGGACTGAGCTGTTCTCAGGCTTAAGTTTTCATGTATTTTCATAAAGTCATAGTGAAAGTGTTTAATCACTTACATTTTTGTCTTAATGAACCTATGCTTTATTGTTGTACTGTAATGTATAAGCTGGCTATCTAATTTTTTAACATGATGATACAGTATTGTTTCCTGTGCATCACTGAACGTTCTCAGAAAAAGCTTATCTATATTTCTAAACAGTTAAGCCGGGGCACGGTCCCGATTGCAGGCTGCATGTCTAGCGGCTTGCTGACGCTGTATTTCATACGGTTACTGGCTGAATTTAGAAATTTACATTTGCTGTCTTAATTTAATAATTAATAGTATATACAATCTCATGTTAAAGGTTCAACACAATAAACTGTGTATGTATCTCGATTCACGATGCGCAAATTACCCAGATTATATGCATCAGTGTTTGAGAATAAGAGTACTAAGCGAATTGCAAAAAGCTTTACATATATTTTCAAGCCTTTAACAGTTTTTTTTCTTGCTGACAAGAGACCGTCCCCCACCTTTCCCACGAATAACATAAAACGACGAAAGACGAAAAGTTTATTTTTGACTACATTTTCGCTCTTCATCTAGTAAAACCATCGGGTATAGCGTATTAATTTATCAATTCTTTGCTGTGAACTCTGTTTACATAGCATTTTTCAAATATTATCCACTGAATGTGCATGCCAACTTATATAATTGTAATAAGATGAAAAACAGCCGACCAGTTGCAAAGGATAAAGTAATCTTTACCTAGGTTTCAATAGGTTTAAACCTATCTTCTTCAGAAGACGGCCTGAGGAAAATGAACATCATGTTTTATATGAAAGGAATACACATAGGTCAAGTTTAGAGTTTAACGTATATTAGGAGGATCTTGTGTTACAAAATATGAGATAAATTTCTTGTACTTACAGTATTACATTAACATGGCATGATACGTTGTTGCAATTTTTACAAACATCTCCATAGCTCCATTAGTTCAAATACAATATAGCCCTAAGAGTAGGGTTCGTCAGATAAATAAAATTAAGTACATGGAAGTCGGAGAGCGTATAAGCAACTGAGTAAAATCGGCCTGCGTGGTAGCAATGCGGCCAGGGCAGGTGGCGCTCAGGTCGCGTACTATGTGCCGATTGGCGTACTGAAGCAACATGTAAAATACAAATATTAGTTGCGTCTTTAGATGGAGTGACAGTGAATAAAAGGAAAGCGTTTAACATTCCCATTATAACAATGTGGGAGCCTTAGAAATAGTAACGTAGAAACATACATCAAAAAGGCAGGTGGCGCATACGCCATGAGTTACATGCAGTGGCATATACAGCCAAAATAAAATTATATTACCATATTAGTGAAGCACATAGAACGTATATAAGTCAAAACTTTAAGCATAAACAGTAATGGCATCTTAAGACATAAATTACGAAACCTGGTCCACAATTTAGTTATTATACATTCACTGGGATCCGAGGCTTTAAGATAAGCGAGAATTACATGAGGGCCGGTGTAGTGGCAGCCATACATCATGAGTAAATCACATTGCATAAAAGGTAGTGAGCTTAGAGATATAAAAGTGCATTATAGCTTCCTGAGGAAAAAGACTACTAAGGTTATCAACATTAATTTTATGAATTAAATAATACGGGTTTAAAGCCTTCCAAAAATTGTCTACAGGCAAGGTTCAACTGATCGTTGAGTATATTGCCGTCTTTCAGCTCTAGATGTTTATAAATAAATAGCTCTTCTCACAGATCTAATCTCCGTCCTTTAACTTGTCTGTGTAGGATAACCGTGTCTTCTAACTGTTTAGGCGTATGGCCGGCTATCCAGAGGTGTTCAGCAAAAGTAGAGTTGTGAACATTAGCTCCTTTTTTTCCTAATAGATGTTCTTTATATCGTGTTTTAACAGCTCTGCCTGTTTGACCAATATAATATGAGGGGCAGTTACTACAGGTTATTTTGTATACACCTGAGTTAGAAAACCAATCGTTAGCAATTTCTACTGAATGTATAAGATTTCTTTTTAAACTGTTGTCTGTAGAAAAGGAGACGTTACAGTTATATTTTTTAGTTAGAAGACGTTTAATCCTATATGATATGTTACCCAAGAAAGGGATGGAAATAATTTTTTTAGTTTCTGTGGTATCAGTGGGGAGGTTATTACTCAAAGTCGAACAATTTTGGGAAATTTTCTTATTAAGCAGGTGATCGATCATGTTCTGGTTGTATCCATTATTAACAGCGATCGTTTTGATGACATTCAATTCTTTTTGTTGATCCGCAGGTGATAAAGGCGTGGTTACCATTCGGTGAATGGCGGAATGAAAAAACGCCAATTTGTGCGCTTTAGGATGAGTTGAGTCAGCAGGAATGACATTATCTGAATATGTTTCCTTGCGGAAGATATTGAAATGGAAGGTATTATCTTGTATAGAAATTGTTAAATCTAAAAAATTAAGTTCACGTTTATCATTTTGAAGTTCTTTTGTGAAGGAAATTTTTTCATGTAGACCACTGAAAGTGTTGAAGAGCTGCTCTAACTCATGGTCAGTGCCATCAAAAGCAATGAGAATGTCGTCCACATAACGTGTATAATAGCGGATTTTTTGATGTAATTCTGAACTAGAATTGAAAAATGCTGTTTCCAGGGCGTTAATGAAAATCTCTGCTAGAATACCGGCAAGGGAGCTGCCCATTGCTAGACCATCTGGCTGTATATACATTTTCCCATTAAATGTGAAATAATTGTATTTTAATATGACCTTAAGCAAACCAATAAGTTCAGCAATCTGAGTTTCACTTAGTTTTTTATGCTTAAAAAGATTTTCTTCTACAAGGCCTATGGTTTCATCAACCGGGACATTTGTATAGAGGCTGACGATGTCGAAGGACACCAGTCTAGTGTCAGGTGTACATCTTACAGATTGAATATTGTTAATTAATTCCTTACTATTTTTTATAGAAAAATTATTTTCAAATGTGAAAGCATCTTTAATTTTAAAATGGAGGTGCCTAGCAAGCGTGTGATGTGGACTACCTATACCATTCACTACAGGGCGGATCGGATGATTTTGTTTGTGCAGTTTAAACTGGCTTCTGAGCACAGGTGGTTTCGGGTTCATATTTATAAGCCCTTTCTTTTGAAACTTATTAAACAGGCTGACGGAATTAGATAGAGTACGCCGGATTTCATTTTGCAGTTCAGCAGTTGGATCTACGGTAACCTCAGTGATGTCGTTTTCCTCAAAAAACTTTACAGTTTTCTCTATGTACTCATTTTTATAAGCCACGACAACGGTGTTACCTTTGTCGCTCTTAGTGGCTAAGGCGTCATGCTCTCTAAGTTTATGATTAATGCTTTTTACTATACTATATTCACCCGACTGACAATTAGGAGATAATTTAATTTCTTTCTCTATTATGTTATTACATTCGTAGGCACATTTAACTTGCTCCGTTTTCTCTAATTTCAGAGATTCTAAACCGGTTTTTAGATCTACAATTCTAGTTCAGAATTACATCAAAAAATCCGCTATTATACACGTTATGTGGACGACATTCTCATTGCTTTTGATGGCACTGACCATGAGTTAGAGCAGCTCTTCAACACTTTCAGTGGTCTACATGAAAAAATTTCCTTCACAAAAGAACTTCAAAATGATAAACGTGAACTTAATTTTTTAGATTTAACAATTTCTATACAAGATAATACCTTCCATTTCAATATCTTCCGCAAGGAAACATATTCAGATAATGTCATTCCTGCTGACTCAACTCATCCTAAAGCGCACAAATTGGCGTTTTTTCATTCCGCCATTCACCGAATGGTAACCACGCCTTTATCACCTGCGGATCAACAAAAAGAATTGAATGTCATCAAAACGATCGCTGTTAATAATGGATACAACCAGAACATGATCGATCACCTGCTTAATAAGAAAATTTCCCAAAATTGTTCGACTTTGAGTAATAACCTCCCCACTGATACCACAGAAACTAAAAAAATTATTTCCATCCCTTTCTTGGGTAACATATCATATAGGATTAAACGTCTTCTAACTAAAAAATATAACTGTAACGTCTCCTTTTCTACAGACAACAGTTTAAAAAGAAATCTTATACATTCAGTAGAAATTGCTAACGATTGGTTTTCTAATTCAGGTGTATACAAAATAACCTGTAGTAACTGCCCCTCATATTATATTGGTCAAACAGGCAGAGCTGTTAAAACACGATATAAAGAACATCTATTAGGAAAAAAAGGAGCTAATGTTCACAACTCTACTTTTGCTGAACACCTCTGGATAGCCGGCCATACGCCTAAACAGTTAGAAGACACGGTTATCCTACACAGACAAGTTAAAGGACGGAGATTAGATCTGTGAGAAGAGCTATTTATTTATAAACATCTAGAGCTGAAAGACGGCAATATACTCAACGATCAGTTGAACCTTGCCTGTAGACAATTTTTGGAAGGCTTTAAACCCGTATTATTTAATTCATAAAATTAATGTTGATAACCTTAGTAGTCTTTTTCCTCAGGAAGCTATAATGCACTTTTATATCTCTAAGCTCACTACCTTTTATGCAATGTGATTTACTCATGATGTATGGCTGCCACTACACCGGCCCTCATGTAATTCTCGCTTATCTTAAAGCCTCGGATCCCAGTGAATGTATAATAACTAAATTGTGGACCAGGTTTCGTAATTTATGTCTTAAGATGCCATTACTGTTTATGCTTAAAGTTTTGACTTATATACGTTCTATGTGCTTCACTAATATGGTAATATAATTTTATTTTGGCTGTATATGCCACTGCATGTAACTCATGGCGTATGCGCCACCTGCCTTTTTGATGTATGTTTCTACGTTACTATTTCTAAGGCTCCCACATTGTTATAATGGGAATGTTAAACGCTTTCCTTTTATTCACTGTCACTCCATCTAAAGACGCAACTAATATTTGTATTTTACATGTTGCTTCAGTACGCCAATCGGCACATAGTACGCGACCTGAGCGCCACCTGCCCTGGCCGCATTGCTACCACGCAGGCCGATTTTACTCAGTTGCTTATACGCTCTCCGACTTCCATGTACTTAATTTTATTTATCTGACGAACCCTACTCTTAGGGCTATATTGTATTTGAACTAATGGAGCTATGGAGATGTTTGTAAAAATTGCAACAACGTATCATGCCATGTTAATGTAATACTGTAAGTACAAGAAATTTATCTCATATTTTGTAACACAAGATCCTCCTAATATACGTTAAACTCTAAACTTGACCTATGTGTATTCCTTTTATATAAAACATGATGTTCATTTTCCTCAGGCCGTCTTCTGAAGAAGATAGGTTTAAACCTATTGAAACCTAGGTAAAGATTACTTTATCCTTTGCAACTGGTCGGCTGTTTTTCATCTTATTACGTGGAACCGTTGCTGTTACGCAGCTATGTTTAAAATAATTATATAATTGTACTAGAGACAGTTAGTGAGATAAGCTGTTCCGTACATGGGAGTTTGATTCTTGAAAGACTCGGAGGTGAGGGGTTTACTGGTTATTTCCTAAAACAGATACCGTTGCCACCTCCTTGTTTTCCCGTAAAGTTATAATTCTATCACCTAATGGCTCAAATGGCTCTGAGCACTGTGCGACTTAACTTCTGAGGTCATCAGTCGCCTATAACTTAGAACTAATTAAACCTAACTAACCTAAGGACATCAAACACATCCATGCCCGAGGCAGGATTCGAACCTGCGACCGTAGCGGTCGCTCGGTTCCAGACTGTAGCGCCTAGAACCGCAAGGCCACTCCGGCCAGCCTATCACCTAAAGCTCTTCTTTGAACTGAAAATTTCTCATTCATTTTCCTGGTTGTCGTTTCAAAAAGTCTGATTTATTTTACGACTTCCTTCATATTATTTTCATTCCATTTTATGTCGTGGCTTTCTGATACTTACCTTTCAAAGGAAAATCCTAAATATTCAATTATTTTGCTATATTGTCTGTTACAACCATAATTAGTTTAGCCCAAATATCCCATTGCAGTAGTTTACGATTTCCATTATTATTACTTAGGCTGTATATTGTCATAGCCTAAAATGTAAGCAATAATATCAGTTGTATGAAAGATACTAAAAAAATGCAATATTAAATACTAGGAAACAAATAAGGACACTCCAAATCTAATTACGTGAACCGAGGCACTCAATAGAAACAGCTAAGGAATTGTTGTTTTGATGCAAAAACTCTAGGGCGTTCGTGTTCCTTGAAATTTCATAACGCCATGGGCGAAAAGTTCTGCCACTAGCGTTAGAATTTGGAAACAGCTTCTGTGCGATACAATCCACTTTCGAACAACGCCCGAATGTCCATAATCCTGATTTCATGTTATGGTTTCGCAAAACGTGTGTGAATACAAGGAAACAGTTTCTTTGGTCGTCCTGGAAATTTCAGCCTCAAAATATTCTCACTAAGCCTTTTTGAAATGCACCGTGTTTCCTTTTAACGCCATCCACTGAACAATGTTGAAAATTTTTCTCACATCTTAGCAGTAACTAATCAAATCTGTGAGGAATCGCAGGATCTTTCATTGGAGACCTGTAGTATTCCTATTATTCAGTTCTGCCATGGTACCCTATCTGACGAGAAATAGTAATCAGTGGACGAAGGTTATGTAAGCGGCTTTCAGTAGTTTATCAGTGTCTTACCTCAAGGTCACCACCCGCGCATCTAAGGCAATTGCGTGAGCTATATTCCAGATCAGTATGTAACTTGATATATGTCCCGTGTCAAGATCAACCCCGTCACAATAAATTACCGTAATTAATGATCAAAAATAATTAATTAATACAGTTAGTTGTAGACTATTGGGGTATTTTCTGTAAACAAAGTATGACGACCTCCAAGTGCTGCTTACAATGTTGGCCACTTGTTGCCCATATTGTTTCCACCTCCATACAGTACCAATCCCTCCCCACGTGATTTTCATATTTATGGAGACCTGGAGAGAGACGTTGCTAACAGTCTATTTGCTTCGGATGAAGAGGTGTTCGCCCAGGTACAATCACGGTTCTGTAAGCAAGAGCAGACAATTTTTCATGAAGGCTCTGACCTTCTTATATCACAATGAGATTAATGTATTAACAATTATGGCGATTATATCTGAAATAATTAATTGTTTACTTACTTTTTCCATCTCGTTTTCATTTGACTGCCCTTATAGATCACACAGTCCACTAACAGGAACTAAAAAAGATGATTTTGCGCATTGTATATGCTATATACTCTAATCATAATCCGATATCATGGAGATACTATACAAATCACAGTGTAATTATAGGGCCAGTAGCAACGGTTCATTGAAACTATTGCTCTGGAAAACTGTTAATCAAGTCCCTATATTGTCGCCAACAAAAGACTGTACATGGTGCAGCGATTACAAAATGGATTAGGGTACATACAGATATATTTGGACAAACATTCTTTTAATAGATCCCACAAGAGTGAAATGGAAGAGGGATCGACTGAAATAGGTTTCCCAGCGGTTTGTACCTAATAGTGAATTGCTGAGGATGGAAGGTTGCTATAGGGTTTTGACACAGATAAATTCATCGTGTTTCACGTACATAGACTTCTTGGACACTGGGTGGCTCGTAATAATACTGTTAAATAGAACATTCTGATTAAATTATACTTTATTAAGTACAACAAAACTTATCTTTGCTCGCCAGGCTGTGGCTATGAAACTGCACATACAGGCTTGAGGTTATCGCAACCACAACTTCCGGTCGTTATGCGCTCGCACTGCACTTATGGTACTCTTGTTCCAAGCATGCCATTTGTTTTGACTATGAGAAGGAAGAAGAAGTTAAATGCTGATGAGTACCTCTTTATATGGGCGAAAGTCGGCAATGGCAATTGTAAAATACAGATCAACAGTGACTGTATGATTTATTATAGACAATAAAGTGTAACACTTTATTATAGACATTACCTGTGATGTACAAGCAGTGTTTGGAGGTAGTACACGGTTGACACTTGCTGTTGTATGGGGCAATCACGCAGATTATGGTGGCCTTGAAGCATTTCCAGATGCTAACATTTTGGCTTGGAAGACATGGAGTATAGCTGAGACTGCAGGACTCTTGGCTAAACAGCCTTATGGTACTCTTGTCCCAAGCATGCCATTTGTTTTGACTTCGAGAAGGAAGATGAAGTTAAATGCTGATGAGTACCTCTTTATATGGGCGAAAGTCGGCAATGGCAATTGTAAAATAAAGATCAACGGTGACTGTATGATTTATTATAGACAATAAAGTGTAACACTTGTGTTAACGTGCCACAGCAATGCCTCGGTGACGTGGTTACCGTCGTCGCTGGCGGCGCAGCGTACCTGTGTATCGCAGTTTGAAGGCGATTGATATTGACTTGGCTGGGCAGTTTAATAAACAGCAATTGATTGGAGGTCCAAATGTTTTTCGTGGACTCCATCTGAACTTTACCTGTGATATACAAGCAGTGATTGGAGGTAGTACGTGGTTGACACTTGCTGTTGTATGGGGCAATCACGCAGATTATGGTGGCCTTGAAGCAGTTCCAGATGCTAACATTTTGGCTTGGAAGACATGGAGTATAGCTGAGACTGCAGGACTCTTGGCTAAACAGCCTTATGGTACTCTTGTCCCAAGCATGCCATTTGTTTTGACTACAAGGAGTAAGAAGTTAAATGCTGATGAGTACCTCTTTATATGGGCGAAAGTCGGCAATGGCAACTGTAAAATAAAGATCAACGGTGATTGTATGATTTATTATAGACAATAAAGTGTGTCCTGTCCTTTACTGATCTTTTTTCCTTATCTCCTTGCCTTTCTTAAATAAAAAAGTATATTCACTTTTTGTTTTGGTGGCCGTGCCACTCTTGGTTGCACGCTCGGTGGGTGACCTTGAACGGGACTTAGCTGCAAGACGATGCTGCCGGGCAACACGGGCCCTAGTATTACTATGCCCGTGTTGCAGAAAAATTGGTTTCCGGTCGCGGCAGTCGGGAGTGATAAGGCGCGCTGGCACTGTGCGAGCGCGTAGCGACCGGAAGTTGTGGTGCTTGTTCCAAGCGTGCCATTTGTTTTGACTACGAGAAGTAAGGAGTTAAATGCTGATGTGTACCTCTTTATATGGTCGAAAGTCGGCAATGGCAATTGTAAAATAAAGATCAACGGTGATTGTATGATTTATTATAGACAATAAAGTGTGTCCTGTCCTTTCCTTATCTCTTTTTCTTATCTCCTTGCCTTTCTTGAATAAAAAAAATATATTCACTGTTTGTTTTGGTGGCTGTGCCACTCTTGGTTGCACGCTTGGCGGGTGACCTTGAACGGGACTTAGCCACAGGACAAGGCTGCCGGGCAACACTTGCCACAGCAATGCCTCTGCGATGTGGTTACCGTCGTCACTGGCGGCGCAGCGCACCTATGTATCGCAGTTTGAAGGCGATTGATATTGACTTGGCTGGCAGTTTAGTAAACAGCAAATGATTGGAGGTCCAAATGTTTTTTGTGGACTCCATTTGAACTTTACCTTTGATGTACAAGCAGTGAGCCATGATCACTGAGTGTGAATGGAGAACTGATAAAGTTTCAAAATGGCTGTACTGTGTCCTCACTACAGTCACTAGAGAGCAAAAATTCGTTGTCACAGTTTTGGTAGTGTTGGGGCGTAGCCGCAGTTCACAGGTGACAGAAGTCTCTTTACGGGCTGTGTTGCAGCCCAACGACATCACTCCGACAGGAACTTTCTCTAAGTGGGCAGGATCTGACCTTGTGCAGAACTGCCCTCCTGGCCTCTGCAGAGGCTATTTCAGGGCAGAGGCGTGGTGGTGGCGCCTCGGAACTACGGGAGGCACAGCTTCTTCTTAGCGTCTCATTGGCACCTTGTGATACTGCATTGCTGTGGAATATCTTTGCGGTGATCGATACTTCTTGAGCCACTCTCGATATTCGACGAAACCACAATCCTCCACCCAAACACCCACCCCAGCGTCTGGTTTGGGGATGGGACACGACGGCTGGGGGAGGGGACGTAGAGTTGACGCACTTGCTGAGTCAGGTGCCGGTACTTAAGAGGGCGCCGAGCATGCACACACACCCTGTTATTCACCCTGCATGTGACTGGAAAAGCCGACTGGGAAACCAACCACAGGGTACTCTTCGACGACCGTAGCCACATAGGCAGACGATGCAACAGTCAGGCTGCTGGAGATATCTGGGTCCTCCAGGGCGTCGCTGAGCGACCGGGTGAGACCCCATTGCTGGCTGCGTCACAGGCTGCAGAGACAGTCATGCTGCCGGAGGCGACGTCTGCCACTTTGATGTTGGCTGCTGCATGCTATGACTATGTGCTGGATCTGTGAACAAAATGGGGATGACGAAATCTCTTGAGTGGGTTGACCGAAGCTGTTTCCGATACTGCCTGTGCAACCGCATCGGTCTGGGAATAATGTAGGTGGAACGGGCCAACATCTGTAACGCTACACCTTTTCTCCTTCTGCGACCCCTGCCAAACACACGAGAAAAATATTGGAATTCTGGTGCCAAAACTGTACTTGAAAGGAGGAACATAAGGTCTCTGCAGTGGAAATAGGAAATGGAGAAGTGTCCTATGACGTTGGCCATGCTGGAGCCCCACTGGTAATTTTCGTTTTCTGGGCAGGGAGTGGCACGTCAGAAAAGCTTTCAAAGCCTGGTTTTGTATGCGGGTGGCTCGCAATTTATCCATGCGGGTGGCTCGCATTTTGAAGGTCCTCGCAAAGCATTCGGCTTCGCCATTCGACTGCGCATGAAAGGGCGCCGTAATAGTATGCAGAATACCGTTGTCTACACGAAACTATTCAAACTCTCGAGATGTGAACGGCAGCCCATCATCCGACATGATCACCTGAGTTAAGCTTTCAGTTTAGAAGATCGACTTAAGATCTGATATTGTGCTGACTGATGTGGTAGACTTCATTGGGACGATGAAGGGAAACTAGCTGTACGCATCGGCAACCGTTTATCTGCCTATGTTCCAGTTTGGCCCAGCAAAAATTATGTTCAGGAGTTGCCAAGATACATATGGAGGTGGCCACTCAAAGTACTGCTGCGGAGGAGTGGATTGATACTCTGCACACAATGCACACTGTGAATCCATTCTTGGCCATATACAGTGGCGCCTTGCCAACTGCTTTGTGTTGATAATAACCCAATGTGCGACAACCAAAGATCTTCCACTGGAGGGACCATGTCTCTTTCATAGCAACTTCCAGTGTGCGAGGACGCACACCTGCACTCATATGGCACATCGATGAGAACAATAGCGACGAACCACCGGGTGGCGGATCTCCTTCAGACTCCACGGCCATCCACAACGAACAAATGCGGGCACCATCTTCATCGCCGAGTCTCATGCCGTCTCCTGTGCTACACAGTGGAAGCTGAATGGAAAATCTTGTTGTGTCCGGCTTCTTAGACATTGAGATGGATAGCAATAATGCAGTTAATTACAACACCCTGAATAAGTAATACTTTATTAAGTGCAGTAGAACTTATCTCTGCTCGCCAGGTTCGTCTGTAGCGATGAAAATCCACACGTGGTCTTGCGGTTCAGAGAACATTAAATGAGCCACGATTACTGAGTGTCGAATTGATTCAAGTTCGGAATGGCCATACTCTGGCTTCACTACAGCCACTAGAAAACGCAAGTTCGTAGACCATTGTTGACACAATTCCAATAGCGTTGGCGTGTAAGCACAGTTCACAGGGGGTGGAAGACTCTTCACCCCCCGACAGTTGACACGGGATGTGTTACGTCGAGTAGGCAACGCAACGACGTTACTCCGATAGGAAGTTTCTGAATTGGGCAGGATCCGACTTCGAACAGTACTGACCTCCTGGCCTCTGGCGACGCTCCTTCAGGACAGAGGCGCCTCGAAACTAGGAGAGGGGGCGGGAGGCACAGCTTCTCCTTAGCATTTCATTGGCGCCTCGCGATACCGCTTTGCTGTGCAGTGCCTTCTTGCGCTGTTCTTGATACTCGACGATACCGCAAGATCCACTACTGTTCTGTTACAGTATTTGTGATTAACCACTGGATATTTACCGCTGGGACTTTGCTACTCGTGTTGCGCACGTTCATCAAGTTCGTCTCTCTCTGTCAGAAGACTTCTCGTGATTTTATCAGCAGTACTGTCAATGTGTGATCCATGTACATCACTTTTTCCTTGCATTTCGTTTTATGGATTCATTCCACTTTATAATGCTTCGGATGGTTACTCCCAAATATTTTACAGTTCGAAATACATATTGCAGACAGTTATGGGAAAATACCACAACACTCAGAACCCAAGCATAAACTGAAAAATCACATACCATTAATCTAACATGGATAATAAAAAGAACTGAGTATAGAGGAATTGGAACATGTCAGAAGTTTGTCCCTCTACATATTCTTGTGTTCAGAATCGCAGTTTGTGGTACTGTAGCAAACAGAATCCGGGAGTCACAGGGTTAACACACTGGACTCAAATGCAAAGTCATCCGGTTATATCGATTTAGGTTCACCAAGGGGCTTGGAAACAGTAAGGAGGTTCAAATGGATGTAGGTTGTGGTAGTTACGTAGAGATCACGAGCCTTGATCATGATAGACTTGCATGGAGAGCTGCATCAAACCAGTGATCAGATTGAAGACAATAGCAACAATAACAACAACATGTTATGCTTCGTCCCTAATGATCAGGGCATCGACGAAAATTTCAATCTTAATCTTTTTTGTATTCTTTATCCCACGTTATATGGAAATAACATTCACATCAAAATTACACAAGAAAGCAAGCAGTGACGCTGTATTAAGCATCATAGCTTTTAATGTCTTTACATTTACGTCAGACATACTACTGAGTTGGAAATATTTGTCATAATAGCTTAGCAATTATAGAATGTTAACGCTTGTAAAGAACAAATCAAGCACTAGCTACATGAACCAATATTCATACTTTCTGCTCACGAAATTCCAATAAAATGGTTAAATAAATTTTCTGGCCATACATGGTTGTTTGAATGTTACCAACTGTGAAGTAGCCAATAAACACTTTCGGGAAAAATTGCAACACTAAAAAGTAATTAACGTAGAGTAATGAAATTTCAGGAATACATATGTCTGTATAACATTTTTAACTGATTAACTTAGCAATATCACCGGTTGAGGTAAGTGCGAGTTAAGCCATAGTAAACGTGAAATCCTGGTACGCGAATAACCGCGTAGCCGCCAGAATGTTGGAAGCACGCATTGTGTTGTACTGGTACTGGATATCAGACAGTGGGATGGAGTTCCACTCCTATTGCACTTGGCTGGTCAGGACAGGGATCGTTAATGCCGGTTGCGGATGACGCTGAAGTTATCATCCGATAATGTCCCATATGTGTTCGAATAGAGACAGATATGGTAATTGAGCAGGCCAAGGAAATGTATCTACAATTTGTAGGGGATGTTTTACATCAGCAGTATGTGGGCGAGCGTTATCCTGTTGGAAAGCACCCCCTGGAATGCTGTTCACGAATGGGAGCACAACAGGTCGAATCACCAGACTGATGTACAAATTTGTAGTCAGTGGGTGTGGAATAACAACGAGAGTGCTCCTGCTAACATACGAAATGTGTGTGTGTGTGTGTGTGTGTGTGTGTGGTTTGGGGATCTTATGGGCGTTCAACGGCGAGGTTATCAGCACCATAACAATGATTAATATAAACTAATGTGGATCAAAACGAAAACTGTCGTACACGCTTGCACACGGAATGACCACACAATGTCTCTATCGCACAGGCACCCCCACAAGCACTAAAACCAATGAGGAGGGAAGATAGCTAATCAAGAAATTAAAACAGAGGGAAAACAAAACACAGAAGAGCTAAAAGAACAGCACAGGGAAATGTGACTGGATAACCACTTACAAAAAGCTTTGGTGAGCCAGCCACACTGTTGAATCATTAAAAACATCTCCCCAAAATCTTGTTAAAAACGTAGGACAATTCACAAAACATTAAAACGCGATCCACCGGCAATTCCACTGCAGTCCGCTGGTCAGCAAATAAAATTCGGTCCAATAAAATGTGGTGCACCGTGATCTGCACGCCACAAGCGTCATAGGGCTGTGACCGATGCGAAGACGAGTAAGGAGGACGTCATCCCGTCGACGTGGCTGGAAGGAAGTACGCCACGGCCGAGTTGTGGGCTTGACAACACGGAGCTTGCTGTCGGTCACTTCTAGCCACTAATGTTCGCAGCGACACAGAACTTTATACCGCAACAGCGAGGTGAGGGCATGCAGGGGGATAGCACACTGAAAGACCTGACGGTCACGACACGCCTCCTTGGCTGCTCGATCAGCCCTTTCATTCACACCCCAAACGATAACTCCGGGTATAGATCACACGTGTCTAGCATTCAGACAGGTTGGTTGCAGTCCTTCAGCTGACGTCCTTCGGAAAAACACAGCGATCATTGGCACTAAGGCAAGACCAGCTTTCATCACAAAACACAAGAGGCCTCCATTCCGCCCTCCAATGAACTCTCGTTTGATACAACTGAGGTCCTAAACGGGGACCTGTCTGGCTCGGAGCCGCCCTCGAAGTAATCGATTTGTAACAATTCGTTATGTTACTGTGATGCCACCTACTGCTCAAATTGCTGGTTCAGATGCTGTAAGATGAGCCAGAGCCATACGCCGAAAGCGATGGTTTTCCCTCTCGGTAGTGCCACATGGTCGTCCGGAGCCCGGTATTCTTACTACCGTACGTACTCGTGACCACCCTGCAAGGAATCATGTACAGTGGTTACACTCCTGCCAAGTCTTTGTGCAGTATCGCAAAAGGAACATCCAGCTTCTTGTAGCCCTATTACACGACCTAGTTCACACTCAGTGAGGTGTGGTAAGGACGTCTTTGTGGCATTAAAGACATTCTTGACTATCAACAATTCACCACGTCCAATCTCAAAGGCAACTACCGCTCACGACCGTTACAGTGTGTATTTAAAGCAGTCCTGATTTACATCCTCAAAGTGGTGCTACTAGCTCAACTCTAATGCGACTGGCGCGAAATTTGAATAAGCGTCTTCTAGAAACACGCCTACCAACTTTCATTTATGTAGCACAGCTCCTTTATTGTTGCGATATTTTTCCGTGCGCGCGTGTGACGCGATGACCTTTTTATTTAAATAAATTAGCTAAATTGCATAACAGGGATTTATTCAATATCATCCAAGTATGAAATGGCTCAGGCTGTGTGGGCCCTCAGAGAAAAATATTACCTAAATTTTCGTCATAGTGTCCTGTTTCATATTCCGCAGCACTCGGTAAATAACACAGAAGAAAATATGAAAAGTATCTGAGAACGTAGGCTGCTTCCAGTACATATGAGGCAAGTCCTTATAGGGGGAGTGATAAACATAACGGCGTTTTCCGAGGCAGAGGTGACTCATGACGGGCGTGTGCGGAGCAGATAAGGTCCAGAGGCAAATGAGCCAGCAACCTGCAAGGCGCCGTAAACCTCAGAGCGGGCTAGAGGAGGCAGCCCTGTGTCAGCTCGTATATACTGTAGCTACTGTTTGGGGCCGGGCAGCGGCCCACTCAACACAGCTTCTAGCTCCGTGGCGGTTGTCACTCTGATGCAGTGAATGTCGTGAGATGTTGGTGGACTTTAGTTTCTGTAATTATTTATTGCATTTCAGTTTCTTCACTATTGCTTAGCCCAGTACATAGTGCGTAGTTCTTACATCGATATTACTACTCTATTAAAATGGGTACTAGGTCACTAATGAATAATGGAAGCCCTGCAGGTTCCAGCGTAGTGCCACCTTCTGATAACGAACAAAATTTTTATATTTTACTGGTTTACTTTCAAATTGACTTTTAGATGAAAACAAATCATATGTGTGGCAGGCGCCCAGATGAAGTTTTGTCCGTGATAGTAAGTGACGACCGGCTGAAATCCTTCACACCACCGAATACATGGTAGAAGCATTTACAAATAATTCCAATAAATATTCACATTATATCTTTGTAGATGCAACCATTTAGCGCATCTCTGTCTAATTTTCTTTATATGTCTAGATTTTTACCCTAAGCTGGGGTACCTTCTAATATCGTGTCGGACCTCCGTTTGCCCGGTGAGGTGCAGCAACTCGAAGTTGAAGGGACTCAACAAGCCGTTAGAAGTCCCCTGCAGAAATATTGAGCCATGCTGCCTCTATATCCCTCCATAATAGCGAAAGTCTGGCTGGTGCAGGATTTTGTGTACTAACCGGCCTCTCGGTTATGTCTCATAACTGTTCGATGGGATTCATGTCGGGCGGTCTGGGTGACCAGATCATTCGCTCTATTTGTACGCAATGTTCTTCAATAGTGAACAACTGTGGCCTGGTGTCATGGAGTATTGTCATCCATGAAAATTGCATCGTTTTTAGGGAACAAGAAGTCCTTGAATGGCTGCTAATGGTCTCCTAGTGACCGAAGATAACCATTTCCAGTCAAGGATCGGCTCAGTTGGACCATAGGTGACAGTCCATTCCAAGTAAACACACACTACACCATTACGGTGACACCATTAGCTTGTACAGTGCCTTGTTGACAATTTGGGTCCATGGTTTCGTGGAGACTGCGCCGCGTTCGAACCCTGCCATTTTCTCTTACCAACTAAAGTCGCGACTCACTTGACCAGGCCTACGGTTTTCCAGTCGTCTGGATACAACCGATGTGGCCACGGACCCAGGAGAGGCGCTGCAGGCGATGCCGTGCTCTTAGCAAAGGCACTCGCATGTGTGGTTTACTGCCATGGGGCACTAACGCCACATTTCGCGGCACTGTCTTAAAGGATGCGTCTGTTGTACGTCATACATAGATTTCTGCGGTTATTTCACGCAGTGCTGCTTGTCGTCTAGCACTAACAATGCCGCTGCTCTCGGTCGTTATGTGAAGGTTGTCGGCCATTGCGCTGTCCGTGGTGAGACGTAATGCCTGAAATCTGGTATTCTCGGGACACTTGTAACACTTTGTAACCAGAATATTGAATTCACTAACGATTTCCGAAATGGAATGATGCATGCTTGTATCTCCAACTGAACTTCGAACGTTCAGTGTCTGATAATTCCTTTCTTGCGGTCATAATCACGTTGGAAAGCTTTTCATATGAATTACCTGATTACAAACGACAGCTCCGCCAGTGCACTGTTCTTTAATACTTTGTGTAAGCGATACTAGCTAGAACTATCGAAACTGAAACGTATGCATCAAAGATAGTGGAGTCAGGGGACAAAAGTAACAGGGGTCAATTGCAGCACCTTCAGTTTACCGACAAATACCGTTTGTAGAATTCACCATATGTCGAAAGAGGCTTCAGTAGTCCTCCATAAGGAAGGTAACAAAGCAGGTAGATGATCACCTGTTGTGACGCATCAACGCAGTCCTTGCTATGAATTTTTACGCTTACTTAACACATGAAACTGTTTGCATACGATGTATTGTGTAGTGTAATATGTATTGTAAATACTATGATTAAATTATGTAACATTTAACACTGGCAAGTCAGGGCATATTTAGTTAACGTTGAAGCCGGCCGCGGTGGTCGTGCGGTTCTAGGCCCTCCAGTCCGGAGCCGCGCTGCTACTACGGTCGCAGGTTCGAATCCTGCATCAGGCATGGGTGTGTGTGATGTCCTTAGGTTAGTTAGGTTTAAGTAGTTCTAGGGGACTGATGACCACAGCAGTTGAGTCCCATAGTGCTCAGAGCCATTTTTTAGTTAACGTTGAAGTCAGAGAGACTGTTTTGTCGTGCCGCTGGGCGCGGGAGCGCGCCAGCCGGTAGTAGTAGCAGTGACGCCGTGCTCGGAGTAAAAAGTATAGTGAGTGCTGCTATTCCTAGCTGTGTGACATATAACGGCTAGAGTGTGGATCTAAGTACGACGGGAAAGTAATGGTCGGCATATCTGGGAGCATGGCCGGGCAAGTTATTATGGATTAATGGGCATAGTGCTGAAGAAACGTGGGCTTAAATGTGAAGCGCACTGTGGGCCCAAGTCGCAAGAGTAAAAGCTCGCTGCCACATTGTTTCGCCGCCGTGGACTTCCGTCGATCCACCGACAACGAGGGAAGTAAGATCTACGTAATTTTCGCAGGATAAAATTGTAGAAGGCCTGCCAGTGACTGTGCTTTTCTCTGAAGTTGAACAATTAATAACAAGCATTTTATAATCGAAGTGCTGCAGTTACATTCCACCCGACAGTAACACCAAGTAGGTTCCTTCCGATGCTTACCTTATTGAACCGAGTGTGTCACGCCATTATCAAGAGAAAATACGTTAACTATCAAATTATTTGCATAGACGGTGAACAGTAAATTTCAGACTGTTTTGAGCGATTGGTTATCGTAGTTAATTGTTGCACTTAATAAGTTTACGCCAACCGTAATAATAGACTGAAGTAATAAATTTGATTATTAAGATTTATTTCAATGCATATTCAGCTGAAATTAGTTCAAGGATATTTCATGAAACTATAAAGCTTATTCCACCTGACAATCGCCCTGTTAATTAATTATTATCATTCAAAACATAGTTAATCAATTATTGGCAATATATTTCATTATCAGTAGATTAAACTCTACAAATTACGTAATTTTAAAAACGGAATGACAGTCCATTATTCAAAATCTCGATAGTTAATTATCTGTGCTGTCAGCATTGCACTTAGCTGACAAATTATGTACAAAATAACTGTCAAAATACCTATTGGAAGTTAACCATTAATGTTTAAGTGTAGTTAGATTGTTATGACATTATTTTGTATGACTACTGAGCCTGACACAGCTTTTACGTAAAAGTTCCCGTTCTACCTGCTCTGCTAAAAACAGGTAAACTTTATTTTTGACACAATTATTCACGTACTTAACAGTACTGGCGCCCATCAGTTGCGCTGGCGACCGATTTTTTAATTGCTTTTACAACTTAATTATCTCTTTCGGCAAAATTTCCACTGGCAAAATTTATTTCCAAATTATTTCTATTATTCCATTTACCGATCGTTATTGAATGAAATCACTCATTCAATAACTATCAAGTTATAACGTCTCCTGTATCCCGCGGAATAATCATTATTTACTTCGGATTCGGATGCGCCGGCCGCGGTGGTCTAGCGGTTCTGGCGCTGCCGTCCGGAACCGCGGGACTGCTACGGTCGCAGGTTAGAATCCTGCCTCGGGCATGGGTGTGTGTGATGTCCTTAGGTTAGTTAGGTTTAAGTAGTTCTAAGTTCTAGGGGACTTATGACCTAAGATGTTGAGTCCCATAGTTCTCAGAGCCATTTGAACCATTTTTTTGATTCGGATGCCTTATCCCGACACGGGTCAAAATTCATAATTCACGGTCATTGTTAACTTGTAATTTCGCAAATCCCGGGATGAAGGCGGGTGTTATACTGCGAGTTGGTTGAGTAAGAGAGTGGGACTTGTTTTAAGTGTGTTACAAAATCGGAATTATTTTCCTACCGATTTCGATGTTAGGGAATTTATTGTATCTAGCACTTCAAAATGTAAGTTAGTTACTGCATTTTATTTTCATGTAGGATACAATTTAAATTTTTCTTTACTGTTGGACTACTCAGCTTTGATCCTAATGTGGCGTATATGCCGTTATGTGTTCAGTTGCGCTTCTAGCTTGTTACAGTCCATCCCCACAGAAGAAATTGTTGTTTTGTCAATTACTGCCTAATTTAGCTTGTGTGAAACGTATCTACAAGGTCAATGTTTACTAAAATGTTCTGTAACAATCTCTGTTACAGTACGCCGAAAGATCGCAAGCTAATTTCCTGCCTTACGCCGCAGCAACATGGAATATTCTCTCAAGATTTTCTGCAACTGGCTTTTTGTCATACAAAACGTACATTTCTTAAGAGTAAAACACAGACAGATCAAATAAATGAAACAGCCCTAATGGTCCTAATGATATGCTAAAAGAACTCTCCACTGGCTGTGCAAAGTCGCCGATGGGATTCGAAGCTTCAGCTGCTTCACCTGAGAGGGTGCGTCCGTCTTCTAAAGCCAGCTTCAAAGGAGCTTTCATGAGACACCCGACATGAAGGGAGGGAAAGGTTTACTTCTTGTTAGTACTCCCAAAAAAGACAAACTCGAAGTAATGCCAAACAAGAGGGAAAATAGATTCCTTCAGTTTCAGGATGAAGAAATGCGAGCGACGAAGATGATATTAATAATTTTTGACATTTTCTAACACATCGATAGTACAAGATATTTCAATAAAAAGCAATCGAAGACACAAATTATTTATTTTTATTCTTAATTCTCATAATTAGTTGAGCATGGTCTTGAAGAAGTTGATGTTAAGTATTCCTGTCTTGTTATGTTCGAAGTGGACTCATGTTTATGTTTACTACCTGCTTCTCTAACGAATGTTGCGTTACGAGTAAACTCAAAGTTACCAAGTTCGTTTGCATGTGTTACAAATTACGATGGATCATAAAAACAGTTAGGGAAGTTATTACACGAATAATGTATTATAATGTATTTTGAAGAATATATTATTAAAATACAACTGGCAGTACGCCACAAACCACAAGCAAGAGGGTTTCCATACGCCGCCGCCTCCGGCAGCCATCTATGATCTGAAGATGATCTTATAATAAAACTCCGTGCCGGACCGAGACTCGAACTCGGGACCTTTGTCTTTCGCGGGCAAGTGCTCTACCAACTGAGCTACCCAAGCACGACTCACGCCCCGTCCTCCCAGCTTTACTTCCGCCAGTACCTCGTCTCCTACCTTCCAAACTTAACAGAAGCTCTCCTGCGAACCTTGCAGAACTAGCACTCCTGAAAGAAAGGATATTGCGGAGACATGGCTTAGCCACAGCCTAGGTGATGTTTGCAGAATGAGATTTTCACTCTGAAGCGGAGTGTGCGCTGATATGAGTTCGAGTCTCGGTCCGGCACACAGTTTCATTCTGCCAGGAATTTGCATATCAGCGCACACTCCGCTGCAGAGTGAAAAGCTCATTCATCTTATAATAAGATCGAAACCGGTCACCGAATTTAAAAAAACGTGCGATCAAGACTGCTTCCAGTTTATTTATCTACAGGAAATGACAATGTTACAATTTACTCCTGATCACCGACTTACATTTGTGGACAAATGTAACATCACAGTTTTAATCATAAATTTGAATACTGTGTCAATATGAAGGAGGTATTTTTAATAAATAAATATCCATAAATGCAAAGAAACCATGATTTTATTCAATTATTTACATAAATTTCTATCATACGTGAGTTTTAATGATAGAGAAACTTACAATTTTGTTACAATAAATCCTGTGGACTCCTACTAACTTGTATGCTGAATTACAGTGAAATCATCCTCGACCGTCAACAACTTTTCTTTCCAAGTTGCTAGTTAAAGCCGACTGTACATTTTGAACACAACGACAGTGAAAATCAGTAACATCTTCTCAGACGTATTTTCCACCAATCCCGGGGTGAGAGAAGTTGCAATCTCTCTCCACTATTGTTCAATGTATAAAGTGAGCTCATTATGAGAGAGTTCCTTGAAGACTGGTATGATGGCATCGTAGTAGGTAGCAGAAAAACTAACAAAATGGTTCAAATGGCTCTGAGCACTATGGGACTCAACATCTGAGGTCATCAGTCCCCTAGAACTTAGAACTACTTAAACCTAACTAACCTAAGGACATCACACACATCCAAGTCTGAGGCAGGATTCAAACCTGCGACCGTAGCGATCGCGCGGGTCCAGACTGGCGCCTAGAACCGCTCAGCCACAGCGGCCGGCACCAAAGAGATAATTGCGGTTCGCCCTAATGGCTACAAACTTGATTACTTCAGTTTCAGGATGAAGAAACGCGAGCGACGAAGATGATATTAATGATTTTTGACATTTTGTAACACATCGATAGTACAAGATATTTTAATAAAAAGCAATCGAAGACACAATTTTTTTTATTCTTAATTATTTGGCTCAGCAGCTGTTGTGGCTGAGCACCTGAAGGATAATTTGGAAAATATTTCGAGTAGATGTCGCCACCATGTAATAGTTCTGGGTGGAGATTTTAATTTGCCGGATATAGACTGGGAGACTCAAACGTTCATAACGGGTGGCAGGGACAAAGAATCCAGTGAAATCTTTTTAAGTGCTTTATCTGAAAACTACCTTGAGCAGTTAAACAGAGAACCGACTCGTGGCGATAACATATTAGACCTTCTGGTGACAAACAGACCCGAACTATTTGAAACAGTTAACGCAAAACAGGGAATCAGCGATCATAAAGTGGTTACGGCATCGATGATTTCAGCCGTAAACAGAAATATTAAAAATGTAGGAAGATTTTTCTGTTTAGCAAAAGTGACAAAAAGCAGATTTCAGAGTACTTGATGGCTCAACACAAAAGTTTTGTCTCAATTACAGATAGTGTTGAGGATCAGTGGACAAAGTTCAAAACCATCTTACAATATGCGTTAGATGAGTATGTGCCAAGCAAGATCGTAAGAGATGGAAAAGAGCCACCGTGGTACATCAACCGAGTTCGGAAACTGTTGCGGAAGCAAAGGGAACTTCACAGCAAACATAAACATAGCCAAAGCCTTGCAGACAAACAAAAATTACGCGAAGCGAAATGTAGTGTGAGGAGGGTTGTGCAAGAGGCGTTCAATGAATTCGAAAGTAAAGTTCTATGTACTGACTTCGCAGAAAATCCTATGAAATACTAAATGTCTTTTTCCAAAGCTGTTTCACAGAGGAAGACTGCACTGTACTTCCTTCTCTAGATTGTCGTACAGATGACAAAATGGTAGATATCGAAATAGACGACAGAGGGATAGAGAAACAATTAAAATCGCTCAAAAGAGGAAAGGCCGCTGGACGAAGCGAAATGTAGTGTGAGGAGGGCTGTGCAAGGGGCGTTCAATGAATTCGAAAGTAAAGTTCTATGTACTGACTTCGCAGAAAATCCTAAGAAATACTAAATGACTTTTTCCAAAGCTGTTTCACAGAGGAAGACTGCACTGTAGTTCCTTCTCTAGATTGTCGTACAGATGACAAAATGGTAGATATCGAAATAGACGACAGAGGGATAGAGAAACAATTAAAATCGCTCAAAAGAGGAAAGGCCGCTGGACCTGATGGGATACCAGTTCGATTTTACACAGAGTACGCGAAGGAACTTGCCCCCCTTCTTGCAGCGGTATACCGTAGGTCTCTAGAAGAGCGTAACGTTCCAAAGGATTGGAAAAGGGCACAGGTCATCCCCGTTTTCAAGAAGGGAAGTCGAACAGATGTGCAGAACTATAGCCCTATATCTCTAACGTCGATCAGTTGTAGAATTTTGGAACACGTATTATGTTCGAGTATAATGACTTTTCTGGAGACTAGAAATCTACTCTGTAGGAATCAGCATGGGTTTCGAAAAAGACGGTCGTGTGATACCCAGCTCGCGCTATTCGTCCACGAGACTCAGAGGGCCATAGACACGGGTTCACAGGTAGATGCCGTGTTTCTTGACTTCCGCAAGGCGTTCGATACAGTTCCCCACAGTCGTTTAATGAACAAAGTAAGAGCATATGGACTATCAGACCAATTGTGTGATTAGATTGAAGAGTTCCTAGATAACAGAACGCAGCATGTCATTCTCAATGGAGAGAAGTCTTCCGAAGTAAGAGTGATTTCAGGTGTTCCACAGGGGAGTGTCATAGGACCGTTGCTATTCACAGTATACATAAATGACCTTGTGGATGACATCGGAAGTTCACTGAAGCTTTTTGCAGATGATGCTGTGGTGTACCGAGAGGTTGTAACAATGGAAAATTGTACTGAAATGCAGGAGGATCTGCAGCGAATTGACGCAATGGCAATTGAATCTCAATGTAGACAAGTGTAATGTGCTGTGAATACATTGAAAGGTAGATCCCTTATCATTTAGCTACAAAATAGCAGGTCAGCAACTTCAAGCAGTTAATTCCATAAATTATCTGGGAGTACGCATTAGGAGTGATTTAAAATGGAATGATCATATAAAGTTGATCGTCGGTAAAGCAGATGCCAGACTGAGATTCATTGGAAGAATCCTAAGGAAATGCAATCCGAAAACAAAGGAAGTAGGTTACAGTACGCTTGTTCGCCCACTGCTTGAATACTGCTCAGCAGTGTGGGATCCGTACCAGATAGAGTTGATGGAAGAGATAGAGAAGATCCAGCGGAGAGCAGCGCGCTTCGTTACAGGATCATTTAGTATTCGCGAAAGCGTTGCGGAGATGATAGATAAACTCCAGTGGAAGACTCTGCAGGAGAGACGCTCAGTAGCTCGGTGCGGGCTTTTGGTATAGTTTCGAGAACATACCTTCACCGAAGAGTCAAGCAGTATATTGCTCCCTCCTACGTATATCTCGCGAAGAGACCATGAGGATAAACTCAGAGAGATTAGAGCCCACACAGAAGCATACCGACAATCCTTCTTTCCACGAACAATACGAGACTGGAATAGAAGGGAGAACCGATAGAGGTACTCAGGGTACCCTCCGCCACCACCGTCAGGTGGCTTGCGGAGTATGGATGTAGATGTAGATGTAGATATCACAAGAATTGCTGGATATGAGGACGTCAGTGGCTTCGAGTACTTGGATCTATTCTCACTGATACTGGAGCTTGCGTGTCTGAGATCCGCTGTGGTATTTCCGTTGAGAGAAATTCTACAGCAAACTTGCTCGCATCTGGAAAGACGCTTCCACCACGGCGAAGACAAAAAGCTCAACCTCGTCCTAATTCTAACCTTCCTTAACGTAACCTATTCAGCAGAAACTTAGACGATGAAGATGGCTGATCGTCTCAAGATCGATGCTCTGGAAATTCGGGGCTACAGTCGTTTATTTTGAATGCCATGGACTGCACAGCAAACTAATGAATCACTAATGAGGCAGCTCGGCATCAGAGGAAGATTGTTGATTCTTGTCACCCAAAAACAGTTGAAGTATTTTGTAGCATTGGCAGAAGGCAAGAGGCAGAACGAGAGAGACTGAGTAAATGAGAGAGAGAGAGAGAGAAGAGGAAGACTGAGATCAGTTAATTATCTCCCGTGAAAACACTAACTATTTAACTGAGATTTTGAGAACATTAAATTTAGAGTCGAAGTCAATAGTGTAAGTAGGCTGCTTAGGTTTTCATTTTGCTAACGCCACATAGCGGTCTGTATGAAAATCACTGACTGTGCTGAGTGCAGTCTATGGCTGGTTGGCATTGTTGGAATATTCGCTATTGTAGTGTTGTGCAGTTGGATGTGAACAGCGCGTAGCGTTGTGCAGTTGGAGGTGAGCCGCCAGCAGTGGTGGATGTGGAGATAGAGATTCCAGAGTTATGAGAGGTTACTATAAGCGGACTATCTGGACGTGTGTCAGCCAGAAAAAGGAAATTCGTAAATATGGATGTCATGAATTGATATATATATATGATGACTTTTGAACATTATTAAGGTAAATACATTATTTGTTCTGTATCAAAATCTTTCATTTGCTAACTATGCCTATCAGTAGTTAGTGCCTTCCGTAGGTTGAATCTTTTATTTAGCTGGCAGTATTGGCGCTTGCTGTATTGCAGTTGTTCGAGTAACGAAGATTTTTGTGAGGTAAGTGATTCTTGAAAGGTATAGGTTATTGTTAGTCAGGGCCATTCTTTTGTAGGGATTATTGAAAGTCAGATTGCGTCGCGCTAAAAAATATTGTTTGTCAATTTAGTGATGATCAGAATAAGTAAAGAGAGAACTGTCGGAGTACGTTCAGTTTTGCTGAGCTCTTTGAAAATCAAAGAGCGTAAAAGTTTACAAGCATAGTCAATCATAATTTTTCTAAGGGGACCTTTCGTAATACGAGAGAAGCGTATGGACGCCAGACGTGGCGTTTACATTAACAGGGATAATTCAAAAATTGGATTTTTGGATTTTGGATTTCGGTGAACAGGACAACAAGAGCAGAACCGATAGAAGGCGTGCTCGAGCTACCCGTCTCGGTCCATACTGATGCGTTATGCGGCGTCTTACGTCAGAAGCGAAATGTATTGGTATATCAACGTGGGCCTTAAGTGAAAACGAAGCCTAATTAGGGACCTAATGGAAAGCACATTGGTAATTATCTCCCAAATGGTTCAAATGGCTCTGAGCACTATGGGACTTAACATCTATGGTCATCAGTCCCCTAGAACTTAGAACCACTTAAACCTAACTAACCTAAGGACAGCACACAACACCCAGCCATCACGAGGCAGAGAAAATCCCTGACCCCGCCGGGAATCGAACCCGGGAACCCGGGCGTGGGAAGCGAGAACGTTACCGCACGACCACGGGATGCGGGCTATCTCCCAAATGTTTTGTTTGCGGACGCATGGTTATTGCGATGGATTTGATTCTTCTACTCCGTATTTTGATTCATGTTAGATTATACTATTACTTATAATACACTTCGTATTATACATTAGTGAATTTACAAACTTTTGGTGCAAATTATTTTCTAACTGTTGCGTACTATTTGGAATTAGGATTCAGCGCTTCGATTAGGTATATTTTCGTGGAGATGACATTTATTGCATCATAATATAACATAATTCATATCGCATTCAGCGTCCAGATCTTCAGTGTATTAGGGAGAGTCTACTGGTCCGATTCTTTCCATGCGTATGTTCATGCACATGTAACACACATCACATATATTCTCAGAAGAATCTTCTGATCCTGCTTAGTCTTACTGATATGGTCCACTGCACTGAACATACGTCGTTCTCTTTTCCTGTAGCGATATTTGCCGCTTATCTTTCCAATTAAGTTAGGCATGGAAAGCTGTATGAGCTGGGATTTCTCTTCTTTAATAGCTTCTCTCGCTACTAGTTCGTTTTGTGCACGTCTGAATAACCATTTGATAACATTAAAATGAACAATTTTATTGTGTTCAAATAACTTACGGGTTTGCTGCCGGGTCACGTCGTCGACCACCGCCGATATTTCGATAGGAGCATACCCTGCTATTCTCAAGGCACATCTGCAAGAAGGAAGCAATTTGCAAGGGAATTTAATACCTCGGTTCACAGAGGAGAAACAAGGAAGATACCACACACAGAACACGTAACTACAGAGTTAACACACAACCAAAGATAACCAACATCAGAAATATCGATAGTCACTATCCTTGCAGTTGTGCCTTGAGAATGGCAGGGTGTGTTCCTGTCGTAATATCGGCAGTGGTCGACGACGTCACCCGGCAGCAAACCCGTAAGTTATTTGAACATTCAATTCGCCTCGAAAGGTTAAGGTCTCACAATTTTATTGTGATTGTTTTTTAGTTTTGGTTACTGATAATAACTTGATACCAGTGCCTATGAGTTTAATTTGTAAACAACGGCACTGAAGATGATCACCGTGTGATTGAAAATTGATTTTGCTATCAATAAACCATCAATATTACGGCCAACGCTGACCTTCCTTCTAATTTCACGTATATGGTCGCGGTGCACACAGCACTCCATGGAGTCCCCAATCAATAAAGTTTATTTCTGTTTTTGGTTTGTACAACTTCTTAAATAAAATTATTGGTAAAAGATATATACTCAGATGATCCAATTGCTTGTAATTACACTAGCGTATGTAAGAACTAGCGATTTGTTCCATTTTCGGGTTTCAAACTCAACGGCTCCTATTACTTCAGTTACCTCTGTAATGAAATCGCCAGTTACATATGGTAATTAATAAAAAATCTTGGATCTATAACTCAGAACAATAGTGTAAGCAGTAATCTCCCTCGTCCTCGACCTGTATATGAATTCAGGTCAAACAATCTGTTGAAATGTGCGCATGGCATATCACCTTTCAGAGAGACTTGTTATTTGACACAGCTTCAGTGACATGCGTGTCGACGATGATGAAACGATAATGAGGACACACAACGCTCAGTACACGAGCGAAAAAAATATTCGACCCGGCTGTGAATCGAAGCCACGCTTCTTTAGTGGCGTTCAGCCACACTGATAATGCAGCCCCAGCGGCGGGCACGTAATCTTTTATTCCATTGTTATTGGTGTTTGTCCGCTTACTTATAGTGACTGGTAGATAAAATAAGTAAAACTAATAAACTGTCGCTTAGAAATCTCTGATAAACTTCGGCAAAGATAGATTCTGCCGTTAAAAAGGAAACCTAACAGTGAGACCGATTGAGCAGTTCACTAGTGTCAGCAGTTACTTACTTTCGCTTTTGGGTGTGCTTAGTTAAAATGAGTACTGTGGTGGAACAATTTTGAAAGTAGCTCTGTTTGGGTACTGATAGGTGTTTATCAAGACAGGTGGCGCAGTGATTAGGCAAGCGCCCTGAGGGACGGCGTTTCAAACTCGCATCTAATACCTAATTGTGAACGGGATTTTATCTCAAGTCTTCTTTCCTTCATGAGTGACATCTGAGTCACCTATTAGTATCACGTAAGTAATCGGAGGTATCATTGCTCCTGGGAGACAGCTAAAGTTAATTCACTTTTTTAACAATTATTGCGAGGTGTCTCCGAAACAGTGTAATGCTCTCTCGATTAGTAAACTATTCTGGATAAGCCACAGCTCGGTCCTCTGGGAGGGGATGCCATGAGAGAGGCGACTGTCAGGAAAAGGTTGAGGAATCAACGATAGGTTAACATTCCACGATTCGGGACTTTTAGAAATTATAATGTGGTACGGAACCTAGAAAATCTAAAATGGCAAATGCAGATGAACAATTTAGGTGTAGAAAGGAGTTAATGAAGTGACAGAAAAAGGAAGAATATTACTGATCATATGAATATAGGATACTACCAACTGCAGCCGAAAATGATTTAACAGGGAACAGGTTTCGTTAGGAACAGGAAGGTGTGGCATAGAGCCAGTGTCTGTGAAGAGTTCAATAACAGGATTTTTCTCATCAGAATCGACAGAAAACAAATGACAGAAACAACAGTTCAGATGTGCATACCGACTTCACAAGCAGAAAATGAAGAGACAGATTACGCAATAGCTTTGAACAGATAGCTCTGTACGCAAAGGGAGACGAAAGTCTAACGCTACATTAGGGGAAGGAATGGAAGTGAGAGATATGAAGAAATAAGGTTTCATTAGTAGTAATGATAGGGAAGAAAGACTTCTTGAAAAACAGCTAGTAGTAGTAAATGCACTACTGAAGAACCACGAGAAAATGACATTTGATTGAAAAATATCTGGGCTAAAGGGTAGCTGGATTACATAATGATAAGACAGACACTGGGTTCTACAGCGTACCCAGGAGCGTGTATTAACTCAGAGTATGTACGTAATGGTGACGAGAAAGATGAAGGTAAGAGAATAATTACACTACTGGCCATTAAAATTGCTACACAAAGAAGAAATGCAGATGATAAACGGGTATTCATTCGACAAATATATTATACTAGAACTGACATGTGATTACATTTTCACGCAATTTGGGTGCATAGATCCTGAGAAATCAGTACCCAGAACTAGCACCTCTGGACGTAATAACGGCCTTGATACGCCTGGGCATTTAGTCAAACAGAGCTTGGATGGCGTGTACAGGTACAGCTGCCCATTCAGCTTCAACACGATACTACAGTTCATCAAGAGTAGTGACTGGTGTACTGTGACGAGCCAGTTGCACGGCCACCATTGACCAAACGTTTTGAATTGTTGAGAGTGTAAGTTTGCTGTTTATGTTTTTATGTAAGTAGGCTGTTTATGTTTTCTTTATGTAAGTTTGCTGTTTATGTTTTTTTATTGGCAACGTTACGTAGCACTCTCTATATGAAAAGTTTGAATTGTTGCCTGCCATTGTTGTCATGAACTGCTATAGCTGGATGCGAACAGCGCGTAGCGCTGGGCAGTTGGAGGTGAGCCGCCAGCAGTGGTGGACGTGGGGAGAGAGATGGCCGAGTTTTGATAATCTGTAAGACTGGATGTCAATTATGAATATTAAGGTAAATACATTGTTTGTTCTCTAATAATATCTTTCATTTGCTAACTATCCCTATCAGTAGTTAGTGCCTCCAGTAGTTTGAATCTTTTATTTAGCTGGCAGTAGTGGCACTCGCTGTATTGCAGTAGTTCGAGCAGCGAAGATTTTTGTGAGGTAAGTGATTTGTAAAAGGTATAGGTTAAAGTTAGTCATGGCCATTGTTTTGTAGGGGTTATTGAAAGTCAGATTGCGTTGCGCTAAAATTATTGTGTGCCAGGTTAAGCACAGGCTTGTATAATTGTTCTAAGTGGACGTTTCAGTCAGTATAAATTGTTTTAAGGGGACGTTTCATATGTCGACCCTTAGCCTAGGATACCTCACTGGAATCTTCTGATTTTTTCTTGTAGTTTGTGTATTTAGTGTAGCTTTTGTTTATTGCTAGCGCGTAATTGTAGAGAGAATCTCCTTTGTAGTTGCAGTCTTTCATTGTTGTAATGTAAAACAGTTGTGGCATGCATGCAGATTTGCAACAAGTATTTCGCAGCTGCGCTTGTAATTAACTACATATTATTTTCAGTGCTATGTTAACGTGTTCTCTTATTTTTGCTCTTCAAATTGTGTTTTCGTGTGTTATCGTGTGAAATATTGTCTCAATAATGGCGTGTGAAAAACGTAACACTCGGCTCCAAAGTAAACTAAGAAACGACAGTGAAGACGAAAGCAATGTGTTAGCGCCACTGTGTAATGAGTTAACTAATGTTCAAAGTAGTAATTTGGTAACTGTGCATAGGGAAATGGAGCGGGCGTCAAACAATGGCGTAGACAGTCAAACAGGTAGTGAACAGGGAAGCATTATCGATCGATCGGTCGGCAACAGCTCGCCTCAGGAATCCGAAATGATAGGACACAATTTTGCAAATACTGTAGATTCAGGTTTTGCGTCCTCACCGTTTTCTCAAATGAGTCAAGACACATTTTCTGCTTGTCAAAATGTGAATGCGGCCGGTGAAAACGCACTGTCAAAAAGCATAGAGAAACAGATTCCAGACACTAATACATTATTATTGCAATTAATGCAACAAATGGAACAAAATCAGAGACAGATGGGACAAAATCTTCAAAAGTTAGACACAATGGAACAAAATCTTAAAAATTAGACACAGTGGAACAAAATCTTCAAAAGTTAGACACAATGGAACAAAATCTTAAAAAATTAGACACAGTGGAACAAAATCTTCAAAAGTTAGACACAATGGAACAACACCAGAGACAAACACAGCAAAAGTTAGACACAATGGAACAAAATCTTCGGAAGTTAGACACCACACTTGAACAAACACGTGAAGATTTAACTACTGAATTACATAACATTGAATCGAAATGTCAAAAAGTCTGTAATGACGTAAAAACACAAATTTGTGAGCATTTTCAGCCTATTTTTTCGCGGCATGAAAATGCATTACAGAATCACGAAGCAGCCATAAAAGAGCTGCAAACCATTGTTCATGAAAATCATGAGACCTTGTGGGCTAAAATTGACTCAGTTGCATCTACCGATTCGGTTACGCAACTGGCAAAAACTCAGGACAACTTAAAGAACACAGTAGATTCGATTGCAACACAAATGGACACTCTGAAACTTGGTTCAGAAAAACACACTGAGGAAATGTGTTCACTATCGGAGAAAGTAGCTGAACTTTCGGATCAGGTCACTAACTTATCTACAAAGGTAGATGATGATCTGAATGACACAAGACCCGTAGCCTTCACGGACACAGAAGAGTATGAACAAATAAGAAAATTCAAACAAAATCAGAATCAAATTAATACGCAATACAAAAGAGAAATGCGGGAAGTACAAGATCAGCTGACACAGGTAATACAAGAATTACGTATTTCAGAGGACACTCGCGCCCCAATAAGGGAAGAGGGACATATAAATACGGAAAAGCCACAAAATAATAACACAGAGCATTTCGGTAATTATGAAAGGAACTGGCAAGGTGCACCGAATTTTGAGATGGAACCGCCGACACGACGTAACAATGACCGATATGCTACTCGCCGACACGATGATTTTGATTATAAGCTGTTCATTACTACACGTAAATTCAAAACATTTAAGAATTCTGGCAACGACATTCATCCACAAGCATGGCTCCATCAATTCTCTCATTGTTTTCCTCCCAACTGGTCATTAGAACACAGATTAGAATTTATGTGTGGCTATTTGGAGAATGAACCAGCTGTAAGAATGCGATCGGTCATTCACGATTGTCACAGTGAAGGAGATTTTTATCATGCCTTCCTCTCAGCATATTGGTCTCAAGCCACACAAGACCGCGTAAAACATAGCATCATGATGATGAAACACTTTGAACAATCTGAATTTTCCAATCTTGTCAAATATTTTGAAGACATGTTGCACAAGAATCAATACCTGTCAAACCCATACAGCCCCTCAGAACTCATCCGCATTTGCTTAATCAAACTGCCTGAACATTTGAGACATATTATTTTAGCAGGACGTTGCAAAGACGACATTGAAGCTTTTCAGGGACTGTTACAAGAACTGGAAATTGACACAGACAGTCGCGGAATGCGAAAACAGGAAAACAATCACTACAGGCCACATCCGTCTCAATTCCGTGACGACAGAAACAATAAATGGCCACGACAAACCTATTCTTACAACGTAAATCGTGACCAAAACAGACACCACCCATATGATAACCACTGGCAGAGTAATAGTTACAGGGAAAGATCACCTTTCCGCGGTAATGACTATCACAGAGACAATCAGAGAAACAGACAATATGGGAACCAAAATAACTATTATCAAGGGAGACAGAATAACTTTAGACGCAACGGTCCAGCACGCAGTTACGACTCAGGCAGAAATTCTCCACCACATGACCGACAAGAAAGAAACTATCGAACCTACCGACATGACGACAGACGATATGATCGTAACGACAGACCTGAATTGCATCAGAACTGGCGAGTTTTAAACAGAGCTGGGCCCTCTGGGCAAGGCGAATTTGTGGAAGTTAGGCCTCCAAATCCCAATAACGACGCGCGCCAACAAAGAGACAATAGGCGATGACTCACACCACTGGCAGCCACAAGATGTACTTATGAAACTGACGACGGAGCTGCCGTAGCTAGTAATTACGTAAAAATGGAAGACATTAGGGACATCTTACTCCAGGAACACGACGTAAAACATAACAACATTGCATATCCTGTGATCCACATTACTGTAAATGACGTAAAATTTACGGCAGTACTTGACTCTGGCAGTCCCATTTCAGTAATTAGTGAAACAGCTTTTAGCAAATGCAACAAATCGAACGATTGCCCCACACTTCCGTTACGTAAGATTAAATTACAAGGTGCAATCTTTGGAAAAAGTGTAGATGTACGCCAACAAACCAATTTAGAATTCTTTTGCCAAAGCCACAGCTTCTCTATGAACTTTCTTATTGTTCCATTATTGTCGACGGAAATTATACTGGGAGTAGACTTTTTGAATGAATATAAAGCAATCTTAAGCTTTCACGATGCTGAAATAAGTTTAGAGAAAGAAGGTATGTCAATTTGAAGACTGGCTCTCAAACCATGATGTGGAAATTAATCGGCTTTACCTTCTGTTAGATAACAGTTCGGAATTTTCTACGGAACTAGACACTAACAATCACTCTGCAAGTACTGACAGGGATGACATCGACGGCATATTTGAAATTAATGAGTTAATTCAGAATAAAATTCAGACAATTGAGAATTGTAATGACACTGATAGGCAGGACCTTTTTGAGATTTTACAAGCACATTCCACAGTTTTTACTCACAAAACAGGAACAATCAAGGGATTTCAATACCAATTTCGTGTTCGTGAGCATACTAAATTTTGTGTTAGACCTTACGTAATTCCGGCGCATTATAGGGACCGTGTTAGAACAGAAATACAATCTATGCTTGTCGAGGGCATTATTGAGCCTGCAGTAAGCTCATACAACAACCCATTACATGTTGTTGAGAAGAAGAATGGATCGATCAGGCTTGTTTTAGATTCGAGACAAATCAATACTATCATCATTCCTGAAACAGACAGGCCGCAGACGATGGAAGAACTTCTTCAAAATTTTAATGGTGTAAAAGTGTTATCTTCCATTGATCTCAGATCCAGCTTTTATCAGATCGAACTTCATCCAGAATGCAGAAAATACACAGCTTTCCTTTGTTTCGGCGTTTGTTATCAGTTTCGGAAACTTCCTTTTGGTTTGAACATTTCTTCAGCGGCATTCATTCGGGGGCTAAATTCCATATTACCTGAGTTCTTAAAACGTCACATCACTTTATATGTGGACGATATTCTAATAGCAGAAGCTTCATGGGAACAACATAACCGCATCCTCAACAGTTTGTTACGTATTTTTGCAGAATCTGGAATTACAGTTAACTTGGAAAAGTCAGAATTCGGTAGGTCAAAGGTGAAGTTTTTGGGACATATTATTTCTTCTGAAGGCATTCAGCCGGATCCAGAAAAGTTAGAAGCAATCAGAGCCATTCCAGTTCCATCCACAAAAAAACAAGTCCGCAGTTTTCTAGGTCTCGTAAATTTTTACCGTCGTTTTCTGAATATGCAAATTCTAGTTACACCAAAACTTTGTTCTCTCACTGGAAAAAATACTATTTGGAACTGGGACGAACAAGCACAGTTGGAATTCAATTCTTTGAAAGAAGCGTTACTTCACGCGCCAATACTAGCTCATCCAGATCTGTCACAAGATTTCTGCCTTAGCACTGATTCTTCCAAAGTTGGTCTTGGTGCCCATTTATTTCAAGAAGCCATAGAAGATGACATTACTGTTCAGAAAACCATTGCTTTTGCTAGCCGAGTGCTAACAAAATCTAAAAAAAATTATTCCGTTACTGAATTAGAAGCTTTAGCTATCGTTTGGGCATTTAACAAATTTCGTTTCTTTCTTTCTGGTAAGCACGTAAAAGTATACAGTGATCATCGTGCATTACAGTTTCTTATGTCTTCAAAATTAAATCATGATAGGTTAAAACGTTGGGCATTGTTTCTGCAAGAATTCCGCTTCACAATAGTCTACATTCCCGGCAAGGAGAACATTGTTGCGGACGCGCTGTCACGCGCACCGGCTGGGCTTGAGAAAAGTAACACAGAAGGCAACCTCGAGAAAAATTTCAGTATTCTTTACATTCAGAAAGTCGCCTTTGAAAACTTCATCACCACATCTTTAAAGGACATTGCTCATGAACAAGATAAAGATCCGATTTGGAAAGATATCAAAAGTAAATGGCATGAAAAGACACACACTCAGATTCGGCATTATTACCTGGTTAGAAACAACATACTTTTCAAACGCTGCACTGTTGATGACAAGCTATGGGTACTTTGCATTCCAGACGATTTTGTTAATAAGCTCATTTGGTACATTCATTTCAGCTACGCACATTTTGGTCCACGAAAATGTTATCATATTCTTCGAACGACTTGTTATTTTAACAATATGGAAAAGCGAATTCGAAGAGTCTTGTCTATTTGTAAACTTTGTCAAAAGGCGAAACCATCTACTATCTCACATCGTGCTCCGTTGTTTCCTATTATTCCTTCCAAATTAAAAGAATTTGCTGCTGTTGATCTCTTGGGACCCCTTGTCACAACATCGAATGGATTTTCGTACGTTCTAGTCGCTGTTGAACTTACTTCAAAATTTGTTTCTTTCACTCCGTTACGTAAAGCCACTGGACGGTCTGTATCCAACGCCTTTGTTAAAAATTTCTTACGTGAAGTGGGACACGTTAGTAAAGTCATTTCAGATAACGGACCGCAATTCAGATCTGCTGTTTGGTCACGCATGCTTCGGAATCATAAAATCAAACCTGTTTTTATTTCATTGTATTCACCACACTGTAACCCGTCTGAACGGATTATGAAAGAAATCAATAAGCTTTGCAGACTTTATTGTCACAGAAAGCATCAGCATTGGGACAGATATTTACACTTATTTCAAAATGTGCTGAATGAAATGCCTCATGATTCCACTGCTTTACCACCTACTCTTGTACTGAAGAATGTAGAACCTCCGAACAGAATCAGAGAGCTTGTACCTTTCCCGAATACACGTAAACTGCGACACAAAGACATAATTGATTTGGCTCTTAAAAATATAAAATCTGCAGCAGAGAAAAGGAGAAAACTACACGGTAAAGCAAATGCAAAGAAATTATATATTGGTCAGAAAGTTCTCATTAAAGCTCATTCATTGTCACATAAGAAGAAACACTTGAGTCACAAATTCTTTCTAGTTTACAATGGACCTTACAGAATCCGACGTATGCCACATGATAATTGCGTTGAAGTTGAAACTCTGCGTACTAGGAAGAGTAAAGGTTTACACCACATTTCTCATGTAAAACCATTTATTGACAGATAATCTGCTTTTTAACTTAGTCTTTGCAATTTTCACTTCACGCTACTTGTACAATTTGTCACACTGAGAAACTGTTAACACGCAACATTTTGGTTTGCTTACGAGTGGATTCTGGATTTGAGGTGCTTTATGTGAAATGCCAGATGACACAGTGGTTAGTTTATGTGACAGCTACACGATTATATCACGATGTTACTAATGAGTGACAATTTACAATGTCGCTTTTGCGGTGTATCTGTTTTATATCTGCACAGTTTTTTCTGAATTCTTCTATAAAGTGAGACATGTTTTAGTGGTGACTTTTGTGCTATTGCTACAAGGAGACAGCCTTTTCCGTAGGACAACAATACGTTACAGCACAGTACTTTCCTCATCACGGCAATAAGCGTAATAACTAAGAAATCTATACGCAAAGCATTTCACTTTTGTGTATCATGAGGTAAGTACATTGACTTCTGCAGAACTTAGCTTTCGGAGGACAATAACTACGACACTTCCCAGAGATTATCTTACAGCAAGACGCATATTTAGCGCTACAGGACACGTATTTGAGTGATTAATTTTGTACTTAAAACATTTATTTTTAAAGAGTTTTGAATTACAAAGAAAGTTTTTCGTGATACATTTCATTCCATTGCTGTAATCTGTAACACCTGAGGGTATAATTACAATAAACCTCAGGGGGGTACACGCCTACTTTGTGTACCATGTGTTTGGCAAGCACAAGGAGCCCTAGCTAATATGGTATTTGCTTATACAATTTAACACATCGGTACCATATTTCTCTAACACATAAATTACACAGCTATCTGATCATTTAACAGAGAAACAAACATCCTTTTACTACGTCAGTGACACATGTTTACGCAATTACAGAGTTGGATTACTTCACACTTAAGAAATTGTACTTTGTCTGTACTTTGTGAACTGTTCATATTTTTTTGGTACCATTGTGATACTATGAGAGCTTTGAATGATGTATTTGATATGAGATCATGATTTTTAAAGTACGTTTGAGGTAGATGACACTACTGAAATAAGCATAGAATTTTCTTTAGGTTTTGAAATCATTGGAGGAAGCTACGACGTTTTTGACATTTGACTGAGGTGTTATGATGTTATTTTTACGACGACGATGTGTATTATGCTGTTGAGGTATGTTTATGTCAATAAAATTCTTGACCTGTGAAATGTTTTTATATGAGACTGTCACTGTAGCGGAAACTACTGTCGTAAATATTTCCGTAAGAAAGTTAAGTGACCACCTGCACATAATGTGACGTGGGCACCCAGGTGTGTCAGACACCTGGAGAACAAGCCTTTTCAGACGCTCAGGTAGAAAAGAAAGCCATTAGGGTGTGCCAGAGGCACAGGTGGAAGAGAAGGACAAAGAGAGGCCTATATATCTGTTAATGACATTCCTTTGTAGAGGGCATCGCTAATGCGACACCCTCGTCACTTAAAAACATATGATTTTTGTAATGCGTTGTGGGCACACAGCTGTGTCAAACACCTGGAGAATAAGCCATTAGGATGTGCCTTTCATCGCTAATGCGACACCCTCGTTACTTAAAAACATATGATTACTCGCACTTTGTGCTAATTATTGAAATGCTTATGAATTGATGGGAAATATTCGTACATCTGCTCACCTGATTATGACAAGTGTCTTTCTACGAGAGTTGAGAGCCATTAACTTATGAAACGAAATGCCACATGACTATTGAATGATATTTTTATGCTTTGGTTTGCGTAATTGCTTATTTCATTTGATATCTGGTTTCCAGCTGTGTTGCAGCATTGCTTTTATAAAATGAAATGCATTTGCTAATGTGAACTCTTTCTGTCAACAGATCTATTAAATAATTATTTTATGATCCACATTCTTTAAAAAAGGAGCACTTGGAAAGGAAAGAACAATAAGAAGGAACTAATAACAGTAACACATAATTTTCTTTTCAAGTACATGGTAATATTTTTTTTACAATAAGTTGTTATGGTGCACCACTTCAATTACATAGACATTAAGATGTGAATATGCATTTCCCTTGTCTGCATTGTTGTTTTTACTGTAATATTTTTTCTGGTTGCGCTATGTCATGTTTAGGTATAAGTTGCTGCTGTTTGCCAGGCATAGTGTTATTGAATTTGACTTTTGCTAATTTATGCTGCTAGCTTTGCCAATTTGCATTTTTTGTCATTTCTGTTTGTGTTGATTTGTTGTGATGCTGCATTGCCTCGTCCCTTGGTATATATATCTGAGCTCAGTAGATTTAAGTTAGCTTAAGAGGGGGTAGACTATATATGAAACTGACTATGGAGAATAGGTAAAGAATGCATTGCGAAGAAAGATTTGGGCCCAATGAGTATTGTACAATCAGAAATAATTATTTTGAAAGAAAGATGAATAGAATACAGGAACGAGGTATAGGTAGGATTTTCTTGTAAATAAATGATGAGGTAAGCAATATGTGAACATATAAATACAGAAAGCATGCTTGGATAGGATTTTTTTGGTGGAAGCAAAGGTTGAAATAAGACGAACGATCTATGGAATGAAGGGAGATCTCCAAGCAAAATACTGCAGTAAAACAAACCCTGTCCTTTCCTCTTTGCTGTTTTTTCCCAATATGTAATTGTGTGTTGTCCTTTCCTTTTGGTGTTATCCCACTATGTGTTTGGGTACCCGTGTGTATTTGTGTTTTTCCTGTCTTTATGTGTTTAGCTGATGAGAGCTATGTTGTAGAATTTTTCTAATACTCTGTTATTTTCTTTGTAAAGATGCTTAGACTTTATTTATTCTGCTTTGTTTTAATGCTCATGTGTGAAGTTGACGTTTCAAAAGTTATTCTGATCTTTTATGTATGTACTCATGTCATCATTCCTGTAACACTGATGTATATGTTTATTTCTATTCTTTTGTAAAGCCCCTATTACTACAAATATTATCTGTATTGTTATGTTTTTAATGATGTATTTTGTATCTTTGTAATTGTATTCTTATGTTATATAATTGTAATTGACACCAGTTCATCATATTATTAACTTGTAAGCATTCATTTCACTGCACACATTCTGTTGGTCATAGTATATGGACAATATGTGAGAAGTAGGGACTGTTAGTGTTTGCACGTGTGTTACTAATTCAGCAAGGGACTGGATAACAGCATTGCTGGTTCTAAGGACAATTCCCAAAAACTTTGTGCGTGCACAAGTGGTGGTTTATGGACTTGCTATCTTCTCTGCAAGACTCTTCGATGGTGATTGTGCACCTGCACAGTCGCAGCAGATGGCTGCTGGCCATCTCTACCAGGACTACAGTGGGTCTACACCTTTGCTGACTCACCAGTACCACAGTTTCTACAAGGACTACAGTGGGTCTACACCTTTGCTGACTCACCAGTACCACAGTTTCTACAAGGACTGCAGTGGGTCTGCACCTCTGGTGGCCCACCAATACCATACTCTCTACCAGGACTGCAGTTGGTCTGCTCTGTGATGACCTATCTACCAATATTCGTCAGAACTTCGAATGACTCTGCTGTGGGTTTGCTCCATTGTGGCCCATTACCTGTCAGCATTTCAAGAGTCAGCACTGTCTTTCCGTTGGAAGGACAACACTACTTCTTCAATACTACATGGAAATCCACTACTTCTGTGTGCAATTTCTTTTACTAATGAGAAACTGTAATTACTATTATGATGAACAATCTGGACTGTCTTTATGGACTGTGAGAAAATTTTAGCTGTTGACCAACATTGTATTAATAAGTGTGTGCATTTGATATCTTTGTGATTGTAATTATGAAAAATTTTTTCAAATCTGTATTGGCCAGTGCCCAACACCATTTGTAAAAATTTTTTGTGGGGAGCATGGGGGCTATGTAAGTTTGCTGTTTATGTTTTTATGTAAGTAGGCTGTTTATGTTTTCTTTATGTAAGTTTGCTGTTTATGTTTTTTTATTGGCAACGTTACGTAGCACTCTCTATATGAAAAGTTTGAATTGTTGTCTGCCATTGTTGTCATGAACTGCTATAGCTGGATGCGAACAGCGCGTAGCGCTGGGCAGTTGGAGGTGAGCCGCCAGCAGTGGTGGACGTGGGGAGAGAGATGGCCGAGTTTTGATAATCTGTAAGACTGGATGTCAATTATAAATATTAAGGTAAATACATTGTTTGTTCTCTAATAATATCTTTCATTTGCTAACTATCCCTATCAATAGTTAGTGCCTCCAGTAGTTTGAATCTTTTATTTAGCTGGCAGTAGTGGCACTCGCTGTATTGCAGTAGTTCGAGCAGCGAAGATTTTTGTGAGGTAAGTGATTTGTAAAAGGTATAGGTTAAAGTTAGTCAGGGCCATTGTTTTGTAGGGGTTATTGAAAGTCAGATTGCGTTGCGCTAAAATTATTGTGTGCCAGGTTAAGCACAGGCTTGTATAATTGTTCTAAGTGGACGTTTCAGTCAGTATAAATTGTTTTAAGGGGACGTTTCAAGAGATCTGGAGAATGTGCTGGCCAGGGCAGCAGTCGAACATTTTCTGTATCCGGAAAGGCCCGTAAAGAACCTGCAACATGCGGTCGTGCATTATCCTGCTGAAATGTAGGGTTTCGTAGGGATCGAATGGAGGGTAGAGCCACGGGTCGTAACACATTGTAAATGGTGTAACCAATGGCACCCCATACCATCACGCCGGCTGATACGCCAGTATGGCGATGACGAATACACGCTTCCAATGTGCGTTCACCGCGATGTCGCCAAACACCGATGTGACCATCATGATGCTGTAAACAGAACCTGGATTCATCCTAAAAAATGACGCTTTGCCATTCGTGCACCCAGGTTCGTCGTTGAGTACACCATCGCAGGCGCTTCTGTCTGTGATGCAGCGTCAAGGGTAACCGCAGCCATGTTCTCCGAGCTGGTAGTCCATGCTGCTGCAAACGTTGCCGAACTGTTCGTGCAGATGGTTGTTGTCTTGTAAACGTCCCCATCTGTTGACTGAGGGATCGAGACGTGGTTGCACGATCCGTTACAGCCATGCGGGTAAGATGCCTGTCATCTCGACTGCTAGTGATACGAGGCCGTTGGGATCCAGTACGGCGTTTCGTATTACCCTCCTGAACCCACAGATTCCATATTCTGCTAACAGTCATTGGATCTCGACCAACGCGAGCAGCAATGTCGCGATACGATAAACCGCAATCGCTATAGTCTACAATCCTACCTTAACCAAAGTCGGAAACGTGATGGTACGCATTTCTTCTCCTTACACGAGGCATCACAACAAGGTTTCACCAGGCAACGCCGGTCAAGTGCTGTTTGTGTATGAGAAATCGGTTGGAAACTTTCCTCATGTCAGCATGTTGTAGGTGTCACCACCGGCGCCAACCTTGTGTGAATGCTCTGAAAAGCTAATCATTTGCATATAACAGCATCTTCTTCCTGTCGGTTAAATTTCGCGTCTGTAGCACGTCATCTTCGAGGTGTAGCAATTTTAATGGCCAGTAGTGTAGGAAGAATCAGTTCGTGAAGCAAGAGAACAGTGAAGTAAAAAAGAATAAATATGTGCATTTAAAAGTATCTGAGTATGTAGATACTCTGATAATGAATAACGTTAAGTTGACTAGAACGGACAACTATAAAAAGCGAATCACAGAAATTGGGCAGAAAAGATACCGTATGAGGCAGCAGAGCTGTGCTACCGAAAATATATTCCTCTACGAGTGGGTATATTGAGGTGCAGTTTCCGTTAAGTAATGGCGGGCAATGTGGTTAAATGCTAACGCACGTAAATAAGTTTTAGCGTTTATGTGCCATGTTGGGCCTGATACCGTTTAATTCGTGCCGACTACGCTCAACTTGCATTTCCCAGCGGTGCTGCCGAACGAGGTGAATGGGCGGTGCCAAGGACGCTTTTGCCTTCGCCTTGGCCCAGGCGGGCGGGTGCGTGCCGCCAGTGAAGTCTTCTACTGCCGGCGTTCCACTGGACGGCAGCCAGCCCGGCGTGATGCACCAGTTGTGTCTGCTTTGGAGCAAGTGGCGCTGACTGATGTGATGCTGCTGCCTCAACATGGTAGCAATTCGGCCATAGGATATTCTTGCGTTAGAATGTTGTTGTGTTCTTCCAGTGTCAGTTATATCTACTTCGGTTCGAATGCTAATTGAAGTAATCTGATTGATCAGGCCTATTCCTTTGCGTAGCCACGGTCACCAGTTTTAGTGCAGCTTTAAGTAACAATTCCCTGCATTAATATTCCGTATTTGGAATCTTGTTCATGTCCTCGTTGATGCTCTAGCTGATCCTATGCCTAAACTTATTTCGCAATCGGACAAGCTCGATTCTCATCTTTAAAGCAAAGAGCTAATTTTGTATTCTGTATTCCGTGTTTTGTGTTTTAATTCTTGTTAAGCTAATTTTTAATTTAAAATTGGTTTTAGTACTATGTAATTCATTATGCTAAATCTGATTTTGGTGCAAATAGAACCGGCTGGCATAAATATACTAACAATGTTAATGTTCACTAATTTATATTTGAATTACTGTAAAGTATATTGCATTTAAACAACCGAGTTCAGTCCTCTTCGTCCCGGTTATAAATGCAGACTTCTTTTGTTATTGTATTACTGTCTAATAGAGAGAGGGAAAAATAGCCACAGCACGAAGGAATTATCCACATGGGAAGAAATTCGGGAGGTGTCATGTACACGTATGAAAATACAAATTATTACAACATCAGACAACATGGATTATTTACACTCCTGGAAATGGAAAAAAGAACACATTGACACCGGTGTGTCAGACCCACCATACTTGCTCCGGACACTGCGAGAGGGCTGTACAAGCAATGATCACACGCACTGCACAGCGGACACACCAGGAACCGCGGTGTTGGCCGTCGAATGGCGCTAGCTGCGCAGCATTTGTGCACCGCCGCCGTCAGTGTCAGCCAGTTTGCCGTGGCATACGGAGCTCCAGCGCAGTCTTTAACACTGGTAGCATGCCGCGACAGCGTGGACGTGAACCGTATGTGCAGTTGACGGACTTTGAGCGAGGGCGTATAGTGGGCATGCCATGCGGAAGGCCGGGTGGACGTACCGCCGAATTGCTCAACACGTGGGGCGTGAGGTCTCCACAGTACATCGATGTTGTCGCCAGTGGTCGGCGGAAGGTGCACGTGCCCGTCGACCTGGGACCGGACCGCAGCGACGCACGGATGCACGCCAAGACCGTAGGATTCTACGCAGTGCCGTAGGGGACCGCACCGCCACTTCCCAGCAAATTAGGGACACTGTTGCTCCTGGGGTATCGGCGAGGACCATTCGCAACCGTCTCCATGAAGCTGGGCTACGGTCCCGCACACCGTTAGGCCGTCTTCCGCTCACGCCCCAACATCGTGCAGCCCGCCTCCAGTGGTGTCGCGACAGGCGTGAATGGAGGGACCAATGGAGACGTGTCGTCTTCAGCGATGAGAGTCGCTTCTGCCTTGGTGCCAATGATGGTCGTATGCGTGTTTGGCGCCGTGCAGGTGAGCGCCACAATCAGGACTGCATACGACCGAGGCACACAGGGCCAACACCCGGCATCATGGTGTGGGGAGCGATCTCCTACACTGGCCGTACACCACTGGTGATCGTCGAGGGGACACTGAATAGTGCACGGTACATCCAAACCGTCATCGAACCCATCGTTCTACCATTCCTAGACCGGCAAGGAACTTGCTGTTCCAACAGGACAATGCACGTCCGCATGTATCCCGTGCCACCCAACGTGCTCTAGAAGGTGTAAGTCAACTACCCTGGCCAGCAAGATCTCCGGATCTGTCCCCCATTGAGCATGTTTGGGACTGGATGAAGCGTCGTCTCACGCGGTCTGCACGTCCAGCACGAACGCTGGTCCAACTGAGGCGCCAGGTGGAAATGGCATGGCAAGCCGTTCCACAGGACTACATCCAGCATCTCTACGATCGTCTCCATGCGAGAATAGCAGCCTGCATTGCAGCGAAAGGTGGATATACACTGTACTAGTGCCGACATTGTGCATGCTCTGTTGCCTGTGTCTATGTGCCTGTGGTTCTGTCAGTGTGATCATGTGATGTATCTGACCCCGGGAATGTGTCAATAAAGTTTCCCCTTCCTGGGACAATGAATTCACGGTGTTCTTATTTCAATTTCCAGGAGTGTATTTAAGAGGAGGATCTTCCATAATTGAGCAAGTCATTAACGTGTTGTTCCACCTCTGGTGCTTGTGCAAGCAGTTATTCGGCTTGGAATTGACTGGTAAAGTTGTTGGATGTCCTCGGGAGGGATACCGCACCGCATTATTTCCAGTTCTCGCATTAAATCGCCAAACTCTCGAGCTGGCTGGAGTGCCCTGGTCATAATGCTGGAAACGTTCTCAACTGGGGTGACATACGGCGACCTTGCTGGCGAAGATAGAACCTTAAATTGCTGGTGTACCCATGTACCACTACAATTAGGTGAAAATGGTGAATAGCTGAGGGAGTACGAATCAGAACAGTCTCGTATTTAAGTTTACAAAATCATGACAAGTTTTATTAATCCTTTTATAACCACAACGAGCTGAAAAATGTTACACAAAAGCGACAGACACAACTCAGACAAGGGATGGTGTTTGATTGGCAAAGTATACGTTGACGTGGAAGTTGTACAAATTCTGCCCTGAATTAATCCCTTTTACAATGGAATCCGATTTTGTTTACATAAATCCACTGTGAGGCCCAGTTCTGTTCAAACGAAGTCAACTACTATCAAGTATACCACAAACTATGGTTCACCTGAGAACAGGGAGCTGTGAACATCATTTAACAACCTTACGCCGGTGCAGCAGGATTTTTCCCCTTCAAATTGATTCAGCCGGCAGCAGAAAAGGCGCGCTATGTGCGAGGAGCGGTGCACTGCGGCAGCTGTAATGTTCTGACGCGACAGTGAAAACCTGCGAACTACGCGACCTGGGAAATTGCCCCATCGGAAATTTCCCTATACCAGACCTGCAATCCCGGCAGATTTAAGTGTGAAGTGTACCCGTTCGCTGGTTTGGCCAAACCATTTTGAGTCACAGGCACGACGTTGTGTGCTGGAATTGTCAAACGTCAGACGGTCGACTCAGAACGAATAAGTTCACCCTCGTGACATACAATATGTCCGAGGTGATTTGCAGTTTCTCTGGGAACTGCCACTGACTCTTAGACCACCACAAGATACAGACCTCCAGTCTCACCCACAAGCGAAAGACCTGAAGTTCCCCCCCAGGGGAGGACCAGAACTTGAAGAATGCAAAGAATCACCACCACTTTCCACCAAGCCTCTGTACGGGAGCCAAATTAGGAAAAACGAAACCGCCCCCAAATTGCACAAACCTATCGAACTATCCTGTACTCATTGAACCTCCTCCCTTGAGTATTCTGTTGGCATGGTACCAATCCAGATACAGCACCAGGGTTCCCACACTTGAGGAGTAAGCCTCCACTCTGCAGAACCTGAGAGGAGCCAATCGGCGACTCCAGATGTCTCTTGTCCGAAAAAAGAAGATTTTTAGATTAGGAAAGTGTCATTCCCATGGTAAGCATGGCCATGTGTGGGGGAAAAAACAGTCCATCATTTACAGAGAGACCTAATCTTTCGAGGCCGATCATTTCCAATTTCTGAATGAAGGCTGTTAAGCTTCCCAGACAGACATACCCATGAAACACAAATTTTCACCGCTCGCTAGAGGAACCGGGAGAGGTGAGGGGAGTTACAGTCTTGTCTCCACTAAACACGTGCACCAGCCACTCTATCCTTATTGTCCGAGCTCCTAGCCTGAGAATGCACGGAGTGTTATGACTTCCCATCCTTTTGCATAAAGGCTCAGTTTACAGCAGTCTCTCCTAAATGGTTTTCTTCAGCAACATCGCACCAATTGGTCGCCTGAGCCAGGTGAAACGTTTGGTGAACCGGCGTCCTCCTGTCCGATCCTAATTGGAAGTAGGAGAGTGATATGGCCAGAAGCCGTCTGCAGGTACTATCCACTGCTTCCCAGCATCGCTTACACAACCTGGTCGCTGCACTTAGAATTTATGGACCCCAGTCAAACCTGTTCGCCAGCGCCTCCACAACAGCATATCGGGTACAAGTTCTCTACAGATTACACATGCAGTTATAATAACATTCTGCCCATAATTTACACATGTAAAGGAGTCATAAACTTTACATACCAAATTTACTACAGGGGAACACCGAGTTCATGACGTAAAATATGAGTATTAATCTGACTGATAATGTTGTTAAAGTGAGACACATAGTTACATATTTTCTCCTCGTGAATCCGATTCCACAAACATGGGATGTTCCTATTTAAGATTTCACTGTCGTCCCCCCTCCCCCCCCCCCAAAATGTCGGAATGGGGCAGGGTTTCAATACATTATTAAATAAGATTGAACATGCATTTTTCCGTGTTTTAGTCCAATGCCCAGTGTTTGAGATATTTAGTTTTCTTTTCAAGATAAAAAAAACTCACCCTTTATTAGAAGGGTACTGTATTGTAGCATTTCTTTCTACACATTGTCGAAGTTTCATCGACCTATGTTACTTGACAGTGGCGCATCGTTCGACAGTTAATTTCGCCCTTACGTCTTTTGCGCCACCGTAGACCCATCATAAAGGCAGTGCGTTGTCCTTAACAGTGACAGAACAAGTTTGATATATGATGTTCGAAAGTTTGTTCCAGTAACGACAGAGTCTCCTGAAAGGGAACTCTGGTGAACAGAGATACGGTGTAAAAATATCAAGAATAAGCCAATAAGCCTGTGGTGATTACAGTGACCCACGTGGGTACCTAGAACGATGACCAGATTTTTCGCCAGTGCATACGTCTGTGAGATACGGTGGCGCTAGGCTTGGGACTTAACGGTAAAGCCTCCTTTTGTGCCTCTGGTATAGCATAAAATAGTCATGCAGTACAAGGGCGGGAACTGAAGATCAGACGTTGACGCTTGTATAAAGAGACGGACTGTGAGGCACCGGCACCTCGTCAGAAGATGGAAGAACGATTTATTACGTTGCAGACACAGTGAGAATCTATGCGGCAAGAAATCAGGGAAAGTTTTATTACATTGACATGTCGTGGAAAACTTACGTATGAGACCGTTGAAGATTTGAATGGCGCTATTCGACGGAACTACCGGTCCTGACACAAGTCAGTTGTAGGCCAGCAGATGAGTATGCAGACTTCTGCGTATTGTAGCACATCAGAGGGGTCAAATGTGTTAGCCAGATAAGCTGTGAATGAAGGACTGAGAGCCTTGAAAAAGTACAGAGAGAAGCTCATATAAGTAGTTTAGCTGTTCTACGGTGCAGATATTTTCCACAGCAAGTAGATACACATTTAGGGTGCCGAGGTGTAACGATTTGTTCCATAATTATCGAGAAAATAAAGTAGAGGATGACCTACCACAGAGAAGAATGTATATTATTCAGTGATATTACTTCCCTTCGGAAGCCGTATTATGACAGCGAAAACATTTTACAATATTCTAACCTCTACTCAGAATGTAATATGAGAAGGAGCTCAAATGCCTTCTCTAAGGAAGATTAAAACTAAAAAAGGATGATATGAATCAGATTTTCAAGGATGTTTATCAGGTTTTCATACAGTTAAAAAGTCTGAGGTATTACACTTTTTACTAAAATCCCATTAAAAAGCAGTCACAAGTTGTATTTAGTTGCTGTTGGTAAGTTGAATATTAAAATGTGAATTATTTGATCAAAACCTTATGCTATTTTAAAAATATATTCAAAATCCATTTTACATCATTGAATTGTAAATGGGTTCATATATCATTCATTTGAGGCATATCAATCTCTTTTATTACTGTTTTTAAAATACTACATTTCCCTTTCTGCCTGCAGGGGAACAATAATATCCACGAAGCTTTCCACTTCGTTTTTGTAGATTGTGGCGGCAGAAGTACGTTATTGAATTTTGTTATCGCTGCACAGACTTTTCGAGTGATGTGTGTTTCTTAAAATTACTTTGCAACATTTTTTTCAAGGAGATTTATTTTGGGGCTAATGTAATCTTAGCATCGTCCTTATAAATGCAAAACATTTTCCCATCGACTCTTCTGCTGTACAATGTAAATGCCAATTTACATTGAAATTTTGTATGTCACCGAGTTCAAGTACTCAGCGATTGACATTTTATGGAGCCCGAGTCTTCCAAAGAAATTTAATCCACCGTGGCTTCATTCAACATATTTATAGTTCCATGCTATTTCACTCTTCCGACATGTCAATTGTATAACATTACCTCTGTATAAATATTAGACAATTAGCACTGTTTGCTTTCCTAAAATTCTATTTCGATTCTCGTTTGAGTGTAACATTAATCTTGGACCATGTGCTGATATTTCAGCGAACGGAGCCCACTCAGTATGTGTTAATTTTCAACTCAAATGATACCACTTGCGATGCTATACATATAGAGAGGTCAGCAGTAGAATTTCGGCTGTATGGCGTCAGCGTCCAAGACTCACCGTTCAAAATGAACAAATAAAATTTTTCGATTCAATTTAAGTTTGCTTCTGCATACATGTAATCTATTCCACTACTCCATCAAGAATTACGATTGAGTGCGAGCATGAAAGTCTTAGAACCGGCAGCTGTAACTGATCAAACAATGAGTACCAATCATTTTTGTTACAGATTTCAGTAGGCAATACACTCTGAATATAATTATAGCTTCCATTCGTTAATATCTCGATCTTCCTACTATGGTCGGATCTAAGTCCGTTGAAACGTATGCCATATGGTGCATCGCATGGTTGTACTTTACACCTCACTCTATATATAAAATCAGTCTTTTAGCTACATGCAGGAGGAGAACATGTAATATTTAAGTAATACACTAAACGCCTCTACGAAATGGAGAAACTAATATTGTGATAGAAGAATAAATGGATTTCGATTTGGAGAAAGTAGGAGATCCGCTGATAGAGCCTGAGTTTTTCAGTGGTTTGGAATGTATATTATCAAACAAGGAAAAACGTATAAATGACATTCCAGAGGAATTTTTAATCATCACTGGGGGTTATAGCAAGGAAATGATTATTCTGTTGCAGAATCACGGAGACTGGAGACATTCCATCATATTTTCTGAAAAATGTTATCCACGCAGTTTCCTAGAGAGTGATAACTTCGTGAACCATTGCACATTCAGCCTGGCAACCCATACAACCAAGGTTATGACCAGAGCAGTGTTTTGGAAGAATGGCAAACAAAAGTAAGGATCTGTTAGTTACCGACCAGTCTGTTTTTGCGGAAAGTGAAGACAACGAAATGATAGCTCTGATGTTACGTTTCATAACTAGAATAACAGTTTAAACATAATCAAAATGTTGTCCTTGGGTTTGTCGACCTAGGACAAAGGTCGACAATGTAAAATGATACACGGTTTAAATCCTCAGGTAAATAGTTACACTTTACAGGGCAAGAGAAATACAAAAGAACCCAGAGAAAACAATAAGAATGGAAGACCAATAGAGAACTGCTCGCATTAAAAAAAAAGCCTGAGGCATGGCTATAGACTTACTCCTCTACTGTTCAAACTCTATATCGAAGAAGCAAAAAGGTAAGTTCAGGAGTGGAATCTAAATCCAGCGTACAGGATGTTAATTATAAGATTCACTGAATAAACTGCTGTCAGAGTGAAAATGAATTACAGAACCCTTTGAATGCGAAGCACAGTATACCGAACACGGAAGATGCATCGAGAGTAAGCCGACGCAAGACGAAAGTGTTGAGGAGTAGCGTAATTGCGATTAGTGAGAAACTCATCATTAGAATGAATTCCGCTATCTAGGAATCATCAAAATAATGCTTGACGGACAACTATGAGATATAAAAAGCAGAGTTCAGGACAGAGAGTTTCCCTTACTTAAGGAAGTGTACTGGTATCTAACATAGGCCGTAACTTGAGGAAGAGAAAGTGTGCCTAGATTACAGCGTTATATGAAAGTAAGTGATGGACTGTGGAAAAACTGGAAACAAAAAGACTCGACATGTTTAAGATATGATGGTACAGAAGAATGCTGAAAATTATCCGGACTGATAAATGAGGAAGTTTTCCGCAGAATCTGCAGGAAGAGCAATTGTATAAACCAGTAACTAAATATAGGGACATCGTGGCAGGACACGTGTTTAGCTGTCATGGAACAACTTCTGTGAAGCTAAGCTACAGAGGAAAACAGGAATTTGACTAGATGCAATAAATAATAAGGGCTTTGGGTGTAGGTGGTACTCTTAGATGAAGCGGTTGCCACAATATAAAATTAACCTCAATCGTGGAACACTGGGCTTCTCAGAAAGACGGAGACAAACAGACGAATTAAATGTTGGGAGGTCTCATGTATCTGATTCAAGTATGTATGTAGAGGCGACTAGCCATAGCTTCCTTCCTCGGTCGTCACTTATACCTGTTTTCTGGTTTGTACACTCGCAGTAGTTTCACATTATAAACAGAGGCGGAAAACTCGCCTGGATGCTTCTCTCATTGTGCGCAGTTGCTTCTCTTGCGTCAGAGCTGCTTTTCTCAAACGGCAGTTCAACGGTGATCGAAAAAAATTTCTTTTCAGTGTCCCATTACGGGCGTAAAATTACTTTCTCATCAGTCAATACAGACTGTAAGACTCGTAGTTTATCAGCTGCTAAGGTTGGAGAGTTTTCCATCTGATATGCTAGGTAATCTAGAATGACGCGTACTACTCGTAGTATATTTGATTTGATGTTTCACCCGATATCTGTAAGTAGTTCAGGATCTCGAAATTAATTTACTGATTGTTTAGTGTGGAGTTATATTATCAACAGTGCCATATGAAATTTTAACGATGATATATTAAACTCGGACTTGTCTCTTCTCACATGCCTAGTGACGATATCTCCGCCGCGTTTTGTTAACTTACTGTGATATGGTACTAGGTTATGTGTAACCCGAACTTAGAAATGAGTGTCGCGACACTAACTACTCTATACATTCTTCGTAAGAACCATCACTAGAAACTGTAATTAAAAGATAATGGTTTGTACTTCATCGTGATGGTAGCGCCACTCATAAAAGAATTATTAGATCAGAATGAGGGAAAATGTCACTTTAGGTACTTTAGGATTGTAAGAGAGTGCTATCCGCTTTGTTGCTTACAGTGAACATTCTTGTCTCCTGGAATGAACATTCACTCTGATCAACCAGTCAAAGTTCCTCTTACTGTTGTCTGTCAGTCTCAATCATGTTACTAGGAGGCACGGTTGGGAAGACGAAGGGTACACGCAGGAGGAAGCTACAAAACTGATATCACAGCCGAACCTGCCGCTGCCCTGTAGCCCTCGCTGCAATACCATACTGCGCTGTCATGGAGTTTTTGAGTGAATACAAGATTGTTTGGTTGAGTGCATATTCGTCTCGGTGACTGTCGATTACGTGCACACCTTCTCTATAGCTATCAAAGTGTTGAAGGATTCTGAGAGCATGTTTTGAACTTTTTTGATGCAAAATAATGGTTTGAAGTGCAGTCGCAAGCTGTACTAACCATTGCAAACAGCAAAAAAGTTAGGAATTAAGTTTCACGTGATTTATAAGAAAATTAGAAGAATCAGAAACGAATAGATGCTTGTAAACGTGCCGATACCTTTTCAATTGCTAACGCTTGTCCTTGCTAAATAGATTTTGTTGACTTACATTATGAAATTTATTTGAAAACTAAGCTATTGAATCTTCTTCTGAATTAGAAGCTGAAGCCTGATGCTGTTCCAGATCGGTGTCTGCCATCTTCGAGAGTTGATTTAGGACTTAGTTTTGAACCTAACAATAAGAAAAAATATCGGGTACCAAAAACGAATTTACCGTAAAGAAATAACATAGGTTGTACACATAAACATCGTGACATGACAAGTCACTTATGACCGTGCGATATTTGACTATTTTTCTGCTTGTTTCTCGGCTATTTTGAGGAGAGTAAATGGCTTGCTAGCTCAAGAAGAAATGAGCGTGCCCAGATATTCGTCCTGTGGTCTGTCTTGACTACAGGAGATCAGTCACAGAGCTCTAGGAACATGGGTCTCCAGAACATTTCAATATGTAGAAATCGGTTGCCGTAAACCTTTGCTCAGCTCTTTGTTGCCAGATTCGGTTTTCTCCTCTGAAGGCAATTAGGCGATGAGCCATTCCATCATTGAGCGTGACGAATTAATCTGCCTGTATGCCGATCTAAGAAGGGGCCGCTACTGCTCTGCTACGACACAGTGAGAGAATTCGTTGCCCTTTCCACTAGTTTTTGTTATCGACTCAAATGAGTGTTACCTGTCAGAGAGCCTCGGCGTGAAAAAATGGACGTGATACCAACTTCTTTCATATTATGATGCGTTCTATAATCCAAGAATGGGAAATTTCTGCAAGGTTCGCATAAATGAAGCAACGTTTCGGTGAGTACGTTGGCAGTAGCTTTGAGTTATCTCCTTCACGTGTTTTCTAAACAGTGGGGAGTAGGTTTAGAGAAGGATAATTTCGGACACTTTCGACCCTCCCGTAGTGGAGCAAGTCTTCTTGTCCTGGCACCGTATGGGACACAAGGTTGCTGACGCCGATTGGGGCGATTTTTATCTGGTGGCCATCGGCGCGAGCGCCATCAACTTTCTGGGCAGCTCAGAGTTTGCGCGATTTGCTACGCTAATTGTATTGGCTGATTTATTGTGCTGTTTGGTGGTTCGTGGACTCATTTACTTTGCCTTACTAGCTGCTTTCCCAAGCAGTCCTCCATGTAACTGAATTACCTTCTCACAGTTTTAGTGGGACGTTCTTGATTAAACTGAGTTCTCAGAGAGCTCTGTGTTTCAGTTCTTTAGATGACTTTTTAAATGTTGTGCTGGAGCAATTTCTCAGTTAATTTAAGAGACATTGTGGTCATTCCGTCGGAAAATTATTCCTTACCGTTTTAATGTGGTACGTGTCGAGATCTTAGAATAAATAAATGACATTAAACTCAGACTTGATCTGAATCTCAGAAACGAACAATTTTCCTACAAGTGATCGTGGCTGGGCGATCCTCGAAGCATAAATGTAACCAGTTTATCTACATTTATAATTTGTTTGTCTCCCTGTGACGCTTTTTTGTTGCAATACACCGATCATTCAATTTGCATGGAGTTGTTGTGATGAGCTGATTACATGATGCATTGCATTCGCTCGGCTATCATCCTATTTATGATATAGTAAGGAGGTCAGATAGTTTACCACGTCCACGACACAAGGACAAACGAAACATTTAACTCATATCGAACCTGAGCCATGACATTACAGCCCTATTATTTGATCCTATTGCCGATTGTTGAAGTGACTGGTAGAAGAAAAAAAAATTAACTATGAAGTCAAGCAATGCTCCGTACGCAATAATGCATGGATGTGCCTTCAATTAGATAATTATGGAAAAAGAATACAGAATTACAGGATCGTCTCCCTTGGTCTCTCTCTTTCCGTGTAATACAGAGTTACTCAAAATAACATATTTTCAAAAAGTGGTTATAGACTCTTTTTCTCACTGTAAATAACAAGTGGTTATGAAAGAACAGTGTAACGGAAGGTCATGTGAGGATATTGCAAGGGTGGAGTCTTTACATTGTATATCTTACATAGCCTAAGATAGCGTTTGTGTCTAAATAAAGAAAATTTTGGAGGTGTTTTTAACTAACAGATAAAGTTCACAAGTGTGTATAAGTTAAACATCTACAGGCTGTCCCAAAAAGTGTGTACACTCTTTTACATCTCATGACTACAATTTCTTTTCCTTTATCAGGTGTGATCACTTGAAAAATGACTGAATGCAGGCTAAACTTCGAGCAAAGGAAGTTTATTCTGAAGTGATACTTGAAGATTGAGAACATAAGTGAAGTGCAAAGACCGGTCAAAATGAAGTTTCAAAGACACGCATCAGCATGACTACCACTTACTCACCTGCGAGTTAAGTCGAGGGAAGAAGGAAACAAGAGCCAGTCAGGAAGACCACAATCATTCAACGGTCCTACAAGAGAAAGAGAAGTCATCCAAATGTTTCATCAGTCTCCTAGAACGTCTGTGCAGCAAGCGACTCATGAGACAAGAGTTCCAAAAACGAGCGTCCATCGCATTTTGAAGCGTATCGAATAGAAAAGTTTCATTTCTAGAGTACTTCACGCTGAGAAGGAAGATGATCATGACACGAGAATTCAATTTTATGTATGGTCTCAACAAGGAAAAACAGTTTTCATACATGGTTGTTTGGACTGATGAGGGAAGTTTTAGGTGAAATGGTTCAATTATTCGTCACAACTGTACCTACTGGCCTGCTGAAAATTTTTACGTGAGGGTGAAACACCACGTGAACCTACAGGGAGATACAGTGTGGTGTTATTTATCAGTATTTGGTTTGATTGGACCTTCTTTTTTGGGCGTACAATGACTAATGAAAAATACCTGAGCTTACTGCAGGTATAATCCATGGCACGCGTCGAAGTGACGTTTTGGCATGGAGAATGGTATTTTCAGCAGTATGCAGCACCTCCACACTACCGTAACGTAAGGGTCTACCTCGACGAACACCTACAGGACAGATGGAGGAGACGCATAGGCAGTACCGAGTACCCTCCACACTCACCAGATTTGATCCCTATGGATTTTTTCCATGGGAGTATGTGAAGCACAATGTTTATAGCACAAACCAGGCGCAATAAATAATTTAAAAGCAGTGAAAAAGAGTATACGAAAATACCAATTGCGACAGTTAGAAAATTATTTAATTCCATCGGTCAGCGTGTAAGTAGTCTGTTTAGGTTTTTATTTTGGTAACGCCACGTAGCGCTCTGTATGAAAATCATTGGCTGTGCTGGGTGCAGTCTATGGGTGGTTGGCATTGTTGGAATATTCGCTGTTGTAGTGTTGGGCAGTTGGATGTGAACAGCGCGTAGCGTTGCGCAGTTGGAGGTGAGTCGTCAGCAGTGGTGGATTTGGAGAGAGAGATGCCAGAGTTTTGAGAAGTTACTATAAGCGGACTACTTGGACGTGTGTCTATCAGAAAGAGTAAATTTGTAATACTTCATATCATGAACTAATATATATATATATATATATATATATATATATATATATATATATGATGACTTTTGAACACTATTAAGGTAAATACATAGTTTGTTCTCTATCAAAATCATTCATTTGCTAACTATGCCTATCAGTAGTTAGTGCCTTCAGTAGTTAGAATCTTTTATTTAGCTGGCAGTATTGGCGCTCGCTGTATTGCAGTAGTTCTAGTACCGAAGATTTTTGTGAGGTAAGTGATTTATGAAAGGTGTAGGTTATTGATAGTCGGGGCCATTCTTTTGTAGGGATTGTTAAAAGTCAGATTGCGTTGCGCTAAAAATATTGTGTGTCAGTTTAGTGATGATCAGAATCAGTAAAGAGAGAAATGTCTTAGTACGTTCAGTTTTGCTCAGCTGTTTGAAAATCAAATAAAGTAAGGGGTTTACCAGCGCAGTAATTCATTAAATTATCGAAGTGGACGTTTGAAGCGTTATCAGCTGTGTCTGAACCACAACGGCCAACAGTTCCGAAAAATGGTTGGTTTCTGTAGTTGTTTCCAATATTTTTAATTTTGAAATTTTTCTTTAACTTAATAAATATTAGTATGACAGTCTTAAGAACGGTGTACACATTTTTTTTTAGATACCCTGTATGCATGTCTTTCCTTAAGGCTTTGTGTGGTGCACTGAGGCGAGATAGTTAGTGGTGTCGCCGCAGCTTACACACCATCTGCGCTCGACACCTGTCGTTTATTCTAGTTGATGATGTTTGGTTTGTGGGGCGCTCAACGGCGTGGTTATCAGCGCCCGTACAATTTCCCAATCTTTGCTCAGTCCAATTTCGCCACTGTCCTGGATGATGGTGAAATGATGAGGACAACACAAACACCCAGTCATCTCGAGGCAGGTGAAAATCCCTGACCCCGCCGGGAATCGAACCCGGGACCCCGTGCTCGGGAAGCGAGAACGCTACCGCGAGACCACGAGCGGCGGACTCGTTTATTCTAGTGACCAAGGTTATGACAATTTAGAAGACTAACCACTCATCGCTAATATGCAACGGCAGTTTCGGTCTTTTTTATCTTGATGAGCACTAGCTACTTTAGGGAGTACTAGAAATTTCAAATTGTGCAAATCGCTAGCCACAACGACAGCCATTCGTTGTTGCTTACATAAAACGGGCGGCTTTCATCAAAGGTAGTTTGTTTCCGGGTGACGTGTCGCTTTCTGACGCTGGTCGAGCAGCCAACTCGTGAGCAGCAGTGCGTTCGCCGGTGCTGGTGCGGTATAACGGTCCGCCGTTTGGCACGGAACGGAGCTAGCCGTGTCCGCTCGCCGTGTGAGGGGCGTGGCCGCCGGCACCGGCTGACCTTCGGCCGCGGCCTGACCGTACACCGCCAGGGTACACAGCGCGCCCGATACACCGACTGACCCTCGTCCCTATATAGGCACACTGCCTTCGCTACTCCAGTTTCTGCGCGTTCACCTCGCCACGCAGGTAGCGTGTTACCGACGAAAATCCTGACTGCGTGGCGGGGTAATAGTCGCCTAGCCAAACACCTTCTTCCTTTTCATATGTGAGTCTATAAGTTATTATTAAATAGAAAAGATACAATAAAATCCTTGACACAGAGTGGTGTGCATGTAATTACTTGCAACCGTTCCTGAAATGTGTGCTAATCAGTCAGGCACAGGTAAGGCAATTAGGTTGTCGGAACATGAAAGATTTTGAGACTAGGAAAGAGATTTTGTGAAACCTCTCTTAACGGAAGCCACCTATCCGAAGTTGGTCCTGACCTTTTACATATACCGGATGATCAAAAAGTCAGTATAAATTTGAAAACTGAATAAATCACGGAATAATGTAGATAGAGAGGTACAAATTGACACACATGCTTGGAATGACATGGGGTTTTATTAGAACCAAAAAAAATAAAAAATAAAAACGCTTAAAAATTGTCCAACAGACGGTGCTGCATCTGATCATAATAACAATAATTAGCATAACAAAGTAAGACAAAGCAAAGATGATGTTCTTTACAGGAACTGCTCAATATGTCCACCATCATTCCTCAACAATAGCTGTAGTCGAGGAATAATGTTGTGAACAGCACTGTAAAGCATATCCGGAGCTATGGTGAGGCATAAGCATCGGCGTCGGATGTTGTCTTTCAGCATCCCTAGAGACCTCGGTCGATCACGATAGACTTGCGACTTTAAGTAACCCCAAAGCCAATAATCGCACGGACTGAGGTCTGAGGACCTGGGAGGCTAAGCATGACGAAAGTGGCGCCTGAGCACACGATCATCACCAAACGAAGCGCGCAAAAGATCTTTCACGCGTCTAGCAATACTTTTTTTGCTTCTAATTAAACCCCATGTCATTCCAAGCATGTGTGTCAATTTTTACCTCTCTATCTACATTAATCCGTGGTTTACTATGTTTCCAAATTTATACTAATTTTTTGATCACCCGGTATATTGAAGGAAAGAAGAAAGATGTAGCAACTCGGAGTACTATCTTCAGCAAACAGTACAGAAAAACATCTGTTACTAATGGCACTTTATCGATGTACTGCAGGGCCGCAGGACAATGGCCAAGTACAGCATGAATTAACATTACCTGAATTCTCCACCGGTGCTTAACAGAAAGAGACAATAACATCAATAAGAAAACGCTTTGCTGATGTTCTGCAAATATTATTTGTTTAATTACCAACCAGCTTCCTTATTCTCAGGCCATCGTCACGTAAGAGCTCGAAGTCGCACTCACAGTAACAGGACTTTCGTCTTACACAGGCGTTATTGATACAAATACAAGAGATACGTAAGACATAGTGTTTACAGAAGAAAGTATTACATTTTTATATTACGAAGAAAACGTTACGTTTGAAACAACTGCATTGTTTACAGTCCTTTTCAAACAACTAAATAGGCGCCGGAGACCGTCAGCGCAGTGCAACGTTCTGCGAGTGCCAAGACCCGCGCGCGCTTCCTGCCATAGAAGGTACCATCCACGAAGCAACATCACAAGGTTGTCACCCTGCCATCAGTATAGTGTGTTCCTGAACGGATTAGTATCACCACGCGAAATTCCAAGAAGCAAATGACCTTGTAGTTTCGTATCAGAATGAGGATTTTTCAGTGTGAGAAGAACACCTGACGAAGAGCCTCACCAAACTACGTCAATATTTTAAGACATGGCGACTTAAAATTAATGTTTCTAAAACAAAATTATGTCATCTCTAACCGTTTAGTATCAGTAAAACTTGGCGCGCGTTTTGGCACTCTTGGCATAATCAAGTGCAACGATAACCCAGAATACCTTGGTGTCCCGTTAGGCATAAAGCTGACGTATCATAAATACCCTTCAGAACAGTTAAAAAGTTACAATTAAGAATGAATCTAGTAAGGCTGCTGGCAGATAGTACTTGGGGAGCAAACACATCAGTTCTCCTTGGAGCATGCCTTGCGTTGGCATACTCTGCAGCAGAATATTGTACACTACTTCGATTCCGCAACACGCAAGTGAAGAAAGTTCACGTTCATTTGAATGCAGCTATGAGAATCATAAGAAGCACAGTCAGATCTACACGTACGTGCTGGCTGCCAACACTAACGAACATCTATCCAGCTCACCTTCGTCGAAAGGCTGCTCTCTATAACCTTTGCAAGCAAATTTGTGAAAATGGGAAATCCCTCTCCAGAAAGACTTGCTCTCGCTCCCTAGGAGAGCCTCTTATCCCGAAGACCACGATTCCAAGGAGAAGTGACTGATGACCACAGTAGTTAAGTCCCATAGTGCTCAGAGCCATTTGAATCCAAGGAGAAGTCCAAATTTTCTGCACTGGGTTAAACTGGGACGCCGAGTAGAAACGTGGGTGCCAAACCAGAGAGACTCGGAACCATGAACTTATTGACAAACCAACTACTAATGTTCCGGCTTTTCATCGTACTAGAGAGATGTGGGTGAAGCTTACAAGATATTGGACAGGAGAAGGCATGTGCAAATACAATGTGCACAAGTGCGGCTTTTGCACTGACATTATATGTGACTCGGGTCATATTGAGACAGTGAGCTACAGTGTAAATCAGTGCCCTAATAGAGGTTTCCCTGATGGTATCAGGAGTTTACATGAACCATCTAATGAGGTGCTCAGTTGGACTGACTGGATTGAGTCTCCCGCATTCGTGTGCAGTCTGGGCCGTTTCAAGTTTGTGTAGTGTACAGGGTGAGTCACATAAGATGTAAAACTGCTTTTATTTCGTGAACGGTTATACATGTTGAAACGCGGTTTTCGGCAAATGGGAGAGCGTCGAGGGTCATGTATCCTTTTTTTATGTTTTAGCAGTGGTATCAACTGAGATACTGAAGCAAGTATGTAACCGTATACTTTTTGTAACTGTGTTCGATAGCTCTTCAGAAGACAAGTGCAGTGATTTAGCATTTGTTAATGTTGACGCTGAAACCGGTTGGAAAAAAAATTGAGGAATGTCTTAATGACCTAGATGTTAAAGCATAATGGCCGACAACGCCATTAGAAGTGGAAACACCGCCAAGCATAGCACCCGTACTACGCTGTGTCAGAATGTCAGCATATTTGCCTGTTTATTTATGTGCGCTGCAGACCGCTCATTTCTGCTTCACCAGTCACAGCGTGCAGACATGTACACCAACGAGGAGAAGTTGGATATACTACTTTTATATCGTGAATGTAAAGGTAATGCCTTGAAAGCATTACAGCGGTATAGGGCTATCTGTCCGGATCGCCAACATCTGACGCGCCAGACAACTGCACAAATTGTTAAGATGCTGGTTCGGGCAGGCTGCTAGAACGTAAGAAGACTATAAGGAAGATGACTGCAGCTGACAGAGAACACGAAGGAACTGTTCTGGCTACGACGCTAAAGAATCCCCGCAGTGCCGGCCGAAGTGGCCGTGCGGTTCTAGGCGCTGCAGTCTGGAACCGCGGGACCGCTACGGTCGCAGGTTCAAATCCTGCCTCGGGCATGGATGTGTGTGATGTCCTCAGGTTAGTTAGGTTTAACTAGTTCTAAGTTCTAGGGGACTAATGACCTCAGAAGTTGAGTCCCATAGTGCTCAGAACCATTTGAACCATTTTTTGAATCCCCGCAGTAATACGATACATATTGCCAAGGAATGAGGAATCAGCCACACGAGTGTCAAAAAAATGGCTCTGAGCACTATGGGACCTAACATCTGAGGTCATCAGTCCCCTAGAACTCAGAACTACTTAAACCTAACTATCCTAAGGACATCACACACATCCACGCCCGAGGCAGGATTCGAACCTGCGACGGTAGTGGTCCCGCGGTTCCAGACTGAAGCGCCTAAAACCGCTCGGCCACAACGGCCACCATGAGTGTCATTCGCATTCTGTGTCGACAGAATTTCCATCCCTCTCATCTGACACTACATCAGCTCTCGACGACCGTGATTCCGAATATAGAACAGAATTTTGTCGGCTTGCCCTTCAGCACTGAGAGACGATCCTACGTTTGTCCAACGATTGCTCTTCTCAGATGAAGCAATGTTTACTACCCACGATAATGTAATTTTGTATAACTTGCACTACTGTACAGCCGAAAACCCACAGTGGCTTCATCAGGTGCAGCGTCAACGACCTAGTACCTTAAACGTATTGTGGGACATCATGGGAAATCACATTGTGGGATCTTACTCCATCACAGGCGTTCTAAATGGACGTTCGTGAGCACACTTCCTGACGAACATACTGCCGGTTCTTCTAGAAGAGGTACCACTAGAGCGTCGACAATGTATGCGCCCCCAACACGGCAGTGTCCATCTCACTGGGCCGTGTTTCAACGCAGTGAGAACTTTCCTGTACCTTGGATATGACGAAATTCTGTTGCCCCGAATTGACTCCACTTATTCTTTTGGGAGCACTCAAGAATGCAGTCTATGACGAAGCCCCAATTACGCCAGACGATATGTGTCATCGAATTTCCTGTGCATTTTCTACTAAATTAACTACTGTCATTACGTCTGGTCATCGTTCTTTCGAACGGCGATTGCAAACGTGTCTTTCAGTCCGAGGTCAATAGGAAATTTGGAAATTTGTGATAAGATCTTATGGAACCAAACTGCTGAGGTCATCGGTCCCTAAGCCTACACACTACTTAATCTAACTTAAACCATCTTATGCTAAGGACAACACACATACGTAAGCCCGAGGGAGGACTCGAACCTCCGGCGGAGGATGCCACGCGGACCGTGACAATGCGCCTCAGACAGCACAGCTACCCCGACGGCCCGTGGTCAATAGAGGACAAAATTATTTCTTGAAAGAGAAAAATTATGTGATGTGGGTGTTTATCAAATCATTGATAGTAAGTTGTTTAACTCATTTACGTGTTTGCGAAATTGCGCTGCAATGTCAAATAAATCGATAGTGTGTATTGCACGTAGCTGGTAACACTGTCATTACGCACTTACGTTCAACATGGAACGACATTTCGTTAAGAAGAACATTTACTTTGCGGTATACAGGTGGTCACCAAAGTATTTTTAATAAAATGTTTAGTTCAACGAACGTATCTCACATGACATAATTTATAGCAATGTAGGCAGAGGCAGTTGTCTGACAGTATGTATTTTACCTCTCAGAAGCACACAGACATATACAGGAAAAGATAGGTCAGATCTTCCTTCTTGCATTTAGATATTTAACACAGCCGTTGACTTTTGCAACGCATAAGACCTCTTTATTTTTGAGTAATTAACAGTTTATTTCCCTGTTTCGGCTCACGTAAATGTGGGAGGATGCACAAATGTGAAATAATTTTCCTAAGCCCTTGGTGATATGCTAGATTCAAGCCGATGTCATATTTACATATACAACATTCGTAGGTGAACCTGCATCTGTGTAATAAGTTGGTCAGAGACACTTCCTCGGCAATGCCGTTTCCAGCCACCGTGCTGTTGCAGTCTAGGATATTTCTCGAATTTTTTACGACAAGTTTCAACTACAACATTAAGTAAAGCTTTATCACTGTAATTGTCGTGCTTACATCAATATCTCAGTTAATACCAGCGCTAAAAATATTAACGGAACGAAAACATAGTGTCCCTTGACGCTCTAACATTGGTCGAAAACCACGATTCGATGTGTAACCGTTCACGAATGAAACGAAGTTTTACGCTTTATGTGACTCACTCTGTGTGTATTTAAGGCGCTGACGGCCAATTTTCACTTCACTGCAGATGTACACCAAGCTCTAACTCATGGGAATGGGCGAAATGCCGTTAGTAATGAGGATAATGGACAATGAGCACTACATCAGCCATGTGTGGAGACGCTGAGAATTTGGGTCTCACGGGAGGCATGCCAGGATAGATCTCATTCCCTGCTGGCAGCTAATGTATTTAATTCCTCTGTGTCTTGATTCGTAGAGGATTCAGGATCAAAAATAGTTTCTACTCTTACAGACATGTCCCAAAGAACAGTCAACACATATATAGCCTTAAATGTGAGCCGTCAGATCATTCTCGGTCTTCATACGTTTTGACTGTATCAGGGTATTTATACGGACCCACACGAAGCACCCTCTCTTCTGACCCTCTTCTCACCAAACGTTGCACTCTAATGAGTTCTCGTGATGTTAGCCCTAATAATGTAAAACATATGCGAGGACGGATAGGAATGACCTCTGTCGAAATGTATATTTCAGTTGGCATTAAATTCGAGAACACAAAAAAATTAACAAAAAAGTAGCCATTTCAGGTTCTTAGTTCTCATCTAAATATTTTGTTCTGATATGCTGAACCATACTTCAAGGTTTGTATATTTTATTTAGAACACTGCGCCTGTAAGAAAATTCACCTTTACTGGTTGGTAGTAGGAACAACAGCAGATGGTTATTCGGAGTATTTTGTATGATGTAGAAGGGGCTGACTCGAGGCTCACCGTAACTTGTGCTACAGCGGTAGGTTACGTTAGTTGTTGTGCTATTGACGTGGTAGCAATTGAAACAACTGAATGGCAGCGTAACAATGAGGCAGTGTTTATCAAGTAATGTAAACAATGTAGTTTATATGAGTTACCAACAAATTCTACGTTACTTTTTCTTTCGAATCATTCCATGTAAACTCACCTAGGCTTCCATGATCGACCACTTGAAATTTCATTGAAATTTTGTGTAAACATTCACATGTGGTCTCGAATAAGTTTAACCTTCGCTGAAGCAATTCTGGCCGAGATATATAGTCATTTGTTTGTATCAACGATCGAATTTGTGCAGAATAATGGTGAATTTTTGGCGAGTTTGACCTTTTACATCGTGGGCAATATTTGGATGAGATAAATGGAATTTGGACATCTTGTACCAAGTCATACTTTCTCGTGAGAATAATAATGAAAAGAATTTCACGAGCCAATTTTAGCAACAAAATATTAGGCAGATTTGCCTGAAAAAAAATCGGCACCTGAAAAAATTGGAAAGTTTGGCTTCTTATAGCTCAGGGACTAAAGGTATGAAGAACGTGAAACCTTGCATGTAATAAGCAAACAACGCAATCTTCTAAACCATAAGGTTCCATTTATGCACCACTTTCCAATACTGAATCAGTCAAGTGTAAAATTTACGATTTTCGTCGCGCGGGGTAGCTGTGCGGTCGAGGGCGCCTTGTTAGGGTTCGAGCGATTCCCCCTATCGGAGGTTCGAGTCCTCTCTCGGGCATGGGTGTTTGTGTTGTCCTTAGCATAAGTTAGTTTAAGATTAAGTAGTGTGTAAGCTTAGAGACCGATGACCCCAGGAGTTTGGTCCCATGGAACCTACCACAAATTTCCAAATTTTTTACGATATTGTAAAAAGGTTTTTCGACCTCATTTTGCGAAAGCCTCATTCGAAATACCATGGTTTTCACCCGCAAAAGAAAGTGTATCTCATTATCCAACACTGAATAATGATCTATCGTTGGATCCAAAGTTGAGAGCGAAACTCGCGGCACGAAAAAATGTAAATTCAAATTCTTATGTCTCGTAAACTAAACGCATGTTGAACATGAAACATAATAAGTAACAGTCTGGTAGGACGATGATATAGAGTACAAAATTTTATTCAGCTACAATTTTCCCATAATCCACGAATTCGTTGGAAACATGATGATATTTGTGATAAGGTAAAAGCAGTCTATATTTGACACTTCTTTTACGAATGCCGTCTTCTGTTTGAAAAACGTGTTTCAAGGACTCTCAGAACAGTAGGTTTAATTTCCAACGTGAGCTAACAGTGCTACATAAATTGGGGCAAGGTAGCCTGAAAAATCACACTGCGAATGAAGTTTTAACTTTTGCTTCTTATATCTCGTTGATCAAAGGGATAACAGACATGAAACATTGGCCACAACAACTTAGTAACATAAGGTTTCCCAAAATAAAATATGATTCACGCAGTTTCTCTAATTTGTGCAAAATATATTAAAATTTTGTTTCCGTAAAAATTACGAAAATAAACCACATTCAATTTGCTTTCAGAAAATATATTTTGCGTAACTGATTTCAAACTAATGACAGTTGGAAAGAGCATGTTTTCAAGCAAGCAGAAAATCACGTTTGATTTTCTGAAGTGCTTTAACAATACCTTAAAATGACGGAGAAATGTGAGGGAATGTATCACGGCTACGGTCTTTATTGCACCAGCCTGTTGCCCGTGTTTATTCAAGTGTGGTTCTTATTTTTAAACCAACAAGCACTACCTCACTCTATTGCGTTGGTCCATGGTCACGTCGTCACTAACGGTTCAAGAACATGAATTGGCAGCACTGTCGCCCTAGGGATCACGCAGTACCAGACACGAGTGGGTTACTTCATCCAGGCTTCAAAGCCTTGTGGTGGTACCTCTCTGCTTACAAAAGCCATTTGCAAAGTACTTGTGTCTGATTCTCAGATCTGTAGGGCTGTCTCAGATAGACAGCAAGCAAAAAGTAATACCAATTTTGATTTTAATCTTCTCAATATTTTTCAGACATTTTTTTGCTGTTAATTTTTTGGAAATTCATACTGTCAAGCAGATGATGATACTAAAGGTACAGAGAGCTTGAAATTAAGGTGGTATTCTGGTACCCAATAAGCATCCAGGCTTTCGGGCAAATAAAATTAAGGAGCCGGGCCTTGTGGGTGCATATATTTTATTAGTACATCATTTTAATCTGTTTACACGTCAATAATGTTCCCGATCCCCCATTCATTATCACACGTACTGTCAACGTATCAGTTAAGTAAGAGCTCCGTTAATTTCACACTTAGCATGCTCGCGCTAGATACTCTGGCAACAAAATCCATTGCCATTAGAAACATGCAGTACTCAGTTGTTTAGTTTTGCCACTAGTCCTATCACACAGAGATTTTCCGCGGCGTATGTCAAAAAAAATTCCGTATCAATGTTGAAATCATTTTCGAACTGCACAGATTGACAAAATTCTTATAATTTTGATACTGTGCTGCTGAGTCATAATTGAAATAATATATTTTGGTTACCTTTGTTTGAGTCGACAAAAGTCAGTTAGTTTTCGAATAAACACATGTCGAGACATCCTATAGCGTTGCAAGCGATCTGAAATAACGCAACATCTGATAGTTGGAAACAGACCCTCGTCAACGTAATAAACTACAAAAGGATGTAACGCAGACTACAATTATTCCCAATGAAGCCCTGAGCAGTATCTTGAGCAATAAACTAATAATTTTCAGCCGAGCCGTTGGAAAGTGCATTAACAAACCAAATTACAGGCGTGGGAACCTGGATGGAGAAAACCACCTGTGGCTGGTATTGCATGAACCTTATGGCAGTTGGGTTGTTCTTGAACCGGTAGTGATAATGTCAAGATGGAACAGCGCAGTATAGTGAGATATTACATGCCAATATAAAAATAATAACCAGATGCAAATAAACACGGGAAACAGGTAGCTTTCAATGTGGCTTGTAGCCGTGACACATTCTCTCACATGTGTCCGTCGTTTTCAGGTATTGTTAACATACTTAGGAAAATCAAACGTGGTTTTCTGGATGCATGAAACGCCGGTCGCTGTCACCGAGCGGTTCTAGGCGCTTCATTCGGGAACAGCGCTCCTGCTACGGTCGCAGGTTCGAATCCTGCCTCGGGCATGGATATGTATGATGTCCTTAGGTTAGTTAGGTTGAAGTAGTTCAAAGTCTAGGGGACTGATGACCTCACATGTTAAGTCCCATAGTGCTTAGAGCCATTTGAACCATTTTTTTAATGCTTGAAAATATGTTCTTTCCAACTGTGGCCCGTTTGAAATAAATTATGAAAAACAGATTTCATTAAAACAAATTGTGATTTAGATTTGTATTTTTTACGGAAGTAAAATTTTAGCTAGTTTTCTAAAACTTCGGAAAACAGTACGTGACTGATATTTTATACTGGAAATTCTTATGTTTCTAAGTTTTTGTGTCCAATGATTCATGTCTATCACGACTTTAATCAATGAGATTTGAGTAGCCAAAGTTAAAATTTTATTCGCAGCATGGTTTTTCAGGCTTCAATTTATGAAACATTGTTAGCAGTTGTTGGAAATTAAGCCCACAGTTCTGACAGGGACTTAAAACACGCTGTTTCGAATGATTCTCATTTTGTAGCTTGAAAGAAGCCGGTGTTCGTGAAAGAAGTGTCGAATATACACTATTTCCACCTTTTCACTAAAAGCACCATTTTATCAACGAATTCGTAGGTTACTGGAAAATAGTAAATGAATGAAATTTTGTATTACATATCCCCGTCCTATCGGACTGTTGCTTATTATGTTTATTGTTCAGCATGCGTTTACTCTACGAGACATAAGAATTCAAATTTTACCTTTTCTCGTGTCGCTTGTTCTGCGCCCAACTTTGACTCAAATTATCTAACATCGTTAGTTCGCGTTGGATAATAAAATACACTTTGTTTTGTGGCTGAAAACCATGGTATTTCTAATGAGTTATGTCATGAGAATTTTATGGAACACAGGCTTCGCAAAATGAGATCGAAATTACCGCATTTTTATCTTTTTACAACATCGTAGATTTTGCACTTAATTTATTCTGTGTTGGAAAGTGGTACATAAATGGAACTTTATAGATGAGAACCTTGTGTTGTTTGATTTTTACATGGCAAGTTATGCTTTCTTCATACATTTACTCTATGAGCTGTAAGAAGCCAAAACTTGGAAATTTTTTCTGGTGCCGATTTTTGTTGTTGTGAATTTGCCTAAAATTTTCTGTCTAAATATGGCTCGTAAAATTATTTTCATTATTACTCTTAAGAGAACAAATAACGTTGTACAAGACGGCTAAAGTTCTTTTTCCTACAAAATACTGCCTATATATAATAGCTCAAATTCGCCAGAAATTCACGCTCGCTCGTTGTAAGACTAGTGATTACATTTCTGCCGGTATTGCTTCGACGAAGGTTAAACTTTGCGAATGTTCATTGTGGACATGTGTGAATGATTACGTAAAATTTTATCGAAACTAGTAATGGCCGAGGAGGAAACTGGTTGAAATTAGGCGATTTGGAATCAAACGTAATTTCATGTTAAGTTCTCATTAATATTAGTAACAAGAAATTAAATTATTTTTCAGCTATTTTCTTAATTTTACTTTTAATTTTTCATTTCGACAGTTTATTCGTCTTGGTTAGACGTATCTCTCTCAGTAATGACGAAAGCATATTAAGCTGTTAAAATGTGTGTAGTCACGCTATATGGAAATTTATGACTTACTATAGATAAGTAAGAGAATGGGTTTACATTTATAATGTGAGTAATTACCACCTTCCAGTTCCTCCAATAATAGTGCTTCTTGCCGAAACATACGAAGATAAAGAACACATGATTCCACCACCAATATAACACTTTTCACTGAACTCACACCAGTGTTTGTCCTCGTAACGGCTAAAAACACCTCTAAACAGTAAACACTGGTTTGCCAGTCGTTATATCCAGCTGTACATCGAGAGAAAGTAATGAGCTCTAGTCAGAGCTATAAATGGGGTCAGTAGCGATATTTTATTACATATTGCAGTTCACCAGAAGAAACAGTTGTTCTTCTGTTGACCTCAAGCAGGAGACAAGAGAGTTGCCGTTATTTTCTGCTGCAATCTGGAACCCAATTACATCATTCGTGCCAGTGTTTGGGCGGCATAGGTGTCTCTGGATAACGACACTGCACTACCATCTTACGTCATTCTCTGACCTGCGAGGCACTCGCAGCGTTGAATGAGACCACATTTTTCTCCTTTTTTCAGTCTCACATGCCTTTGTGCCCGCTGCGGTGGGAAGCAAACACCAAGCTGCAGCTCCAATATTTTTTTTTTTTATATATAACGCAAGATTTCGGTCGAATTCACTCTCAAGTAATTATAACAGCTACAGTTCCTGACGTACACAAGTTAATTACTTCCAAAATCTTACCATTCCGAAGAGTGTGGGTAAACAGAAAGCAGGTGCCTGTTGTCCCGCACAGCACATACTGACTGAAACGCACACGACAATATGGTGTACGCAGCTGGAGTTTTCATAAGATGAGTGGCCGAGATCCATTTTTTTCTGAAAATCATTATTATGGTGACACGGTCGTGTAGCATAGACGTCCGTCCTCACATTTCGACGGTTATTCAAAGACGCTCGACGTCAATGCTTTCATCGGATCAAAAATATGGTGAGCCCGACGCTTTTACAAACTTAGTCAAAATTATATACAGAACAAGGGATCGCATTTCAAAGGCGAATAATTGTATATAATTTGTCACTTTTGTTCTATACGTCTTATGACACCATTCACGAAGCGTTTGCAACACAACTTGTAGGAATGGTGAGATGTGGAAAATCGAGATGCTGCCGTCATACACAACTGTCTTTACGTACAGTAGTCATGTGGTGTTTGGACATTGCCTTGAGCCGTGCTTTTTCTAAGTCATGTCGAAAAGTGTGCTGTCCAGGTTGCTGTCCTTTTATTTCAAGGTTACCAAATGCGATACATCAAATCTTCTTTATACGAAACAGCTGACATAGAAGGAAAACTCTTGCGGCGTTAAGACCACACGTAATGACAAATACAATGATGTGACTAAAGTAATTGGATAGTTATATTCACATGCACAGACGGCGATAGTAAATCGTAAACAAGGTATGAAAGAGTAGTGCACTGGTGAAAACGTCATTTATACTCAGCTGATTAATGTCAAAAGGTTTCCGGCGTGAATATGGCCGCACAATGGGAACTAACAGACTTTAAACGCGGAAGAGAAGTTGGTGCTAGATGCGTTTCGGAAATCGTTAGTGAATTCAACGTTACCAGATCCACGTGTCAATAGTGTATCAAGAATACCAAATTTCAGGCATTACCTCTCACGACAGACATCGAAGTGACAGACCGCCTTCACCTGAAGACCGAGTGTGCGGCGTTTGCTTAGAGTTGTCAGTGCTAACAGACAAGCAACACTTCGTAAAATAGCTACAGAAATCAACGTGTGACATACGACGAATGTATCCGTTAGGACAGTGCAGAGAAGTTGGCGTTAATGGGCTGTGGCAACAGACGTCCAACACTAGTGCCTTTGTTAACACCACACCGCCTGCAGCGCTCTCCTGAGCTCGTGACCATATCGGTTGGACACTAGACTACTACAAAACCGTGGCATCATCAAATGAGTACCGTTTTTAGTTGGTAAGAGCTAAGAGCAGGGTTCGAGTCTGGTGTACACCCAACGAAGCCATGGGTCCAAGTTGTCAACAAGGCACTGTGCAAGCTAGTGTGGTTCCTTTACGGTGTGCGCTGTGTTTACATCAAATGGACTGGGATCTCTGGTTCAACTGAAGCGATTATTGACTGGAAATTGTTCGCCTCCTAGACCTATCACCAGTAAGAAAAAAGCCGGCGGCTGTGGACGAGCGTTTCTAGGCGCTTCAGTCCGTAACTGCAGTCGCACTTTCGATTCCTTCCTCGTGCATGGACGTGTGTAATGTCCTTAGGTTAGTTAGGTATAAGCAGTTCTAAGTCTAGGGGACAGATGACCTCAGGTGTTAAGTCCCATAGTGCTTAGAGCTATTTGAACCATTTTGAGCCTGCCAGATCGTCCGAAGTGAATCCCACTGAATATTTATGGAACATAATCGAGAGGTCAGTTCGTGCACAAAATACATGTCCGGTAGCATGTTCTGAATTATGAGCGTTGGTAGAGACAACTTGGCCCAACATTTCTGCAGAGGACTTCCAACGAATTGTTCAGTCCACGCCAAGTCGAGTTGCTGCACTACGCCCCACAAAAGGAGGTCGGACACGATATTAGGAGATATTCCATGACTTTTGTCACCTCAGTGTATTCTTCATAGGACTTACGATATAAAGAAAAATAATGATAATGAGGAGTAATTTACCTGAAATATCGAGACGACGTATAATATTACTCTTAAACTTAGCTACGTGGATACCTTGCACAATCACACAGACATCACTTTGTACTAGGCAAGGGAACAGTTACAAATTCCTGTCTAGCAGCTGAAACCTTTTGATTGATCTGTCGTGTAGTGCAACAGAGTTGCCAACTGGCTATCTGTCGTTGACATGTAATCAGCAGTTCAATTACCGCCTGTCAGCTTTCTAATTTTTGGATGAAGCATTATTCATTCCATGCAAGTAATTAATTAATAATGAGTTCTCTTAAAAACGTCCAGTCGAGGAAATAACAATCCCTTGTAATAGGTCTCTCGTGACGTCACCGTAGAAGTGCTTACCTTGCAGGTAACGATGCGTCTGCCCTTGTCGTTGTCGTGGCCCCTTACTTTGTTTATATTTTTTTCTTCGCGTTTCCGCTGTTAACAGAATTTCTTATAAATTCTTAATGTCAAAGCTCATTCGTTTTTCCGTGTTGTTTACCTGCCGTACGACCATTAATATAAACATAGTAATTAAAAACTTTTCCGCAAAGCGTCACTTTTGATGTTACTTCATTCATTATTATGATGCATGGTCTGGAACGAATAAACTGTGATACATAATGTCTGTACTAGCGAAGAGTGTTGCCAGAGTTTTACTAGCACAAAAGAAATAAGAAACAGACCCCTAATAGATGAAGGAATTTTCTAAAGTTATGAACAAGTCGAAAAAATTAGCCATGTACTTAAATAACTTGATACTGAAGCATATTTCATCTTTCACTTTTCTGTGAGTTGTAAATGTGGCAATGTTGTCGACAATGAAGCTTATTCACATGCTTCATAAAAGTGGAGTATCATCAAGGAAATAACTTACTATATGTAGACGAAGACGGGATATATGATTATTTTAATGACGCATCCTTACGCAGCTATACCCCTTTTAGTGTAGGAGCAAGCCAGTAACTTGTCTTATCGTTATTATTTTCGGGTAGTCGAATGCTGTAAACTTCATAGCGAAGTATTGTAATGAAATGCAAGAAGTACTGTACTATTCTGAAGTTAATACTAGGTATTCCACTAATTCTCCAATTTATTTATTGAATAATAAATCCTGAAAACAAAGGAAATACATGCTTCTTATAGATGGAAATCAGCTCAGCTCTGTAGTTACAAAAAGAATATAAATTTGCTGGAGATTGTGTAATAATAATCATGATATAGGTAATACAATATGCATAAAACGATTACATGTGTTCCTGACTCGGTGGATGACTACTTCTAAAGTTTTTCGTACCTAGGAAGCTCTGCGCATGGGTTAATACAGTAGATAACACACTAAAGAGCATCTTATGTGCGTCGTGTACTAATTAAGAAGAGAAGGGGTAGCGTTGGAAACCCATGTTGAGAAAATGTTTCCTGACCAGTATATTTTAAATATTAAGCTGACTTCTTGCGCAAGGTGTATTAATTTTTTTCCTTCTCAGTTTTTTATCATCTTCCTTCCTTCATTTCTTGTGTGTCGTGTGAGCAGCTGTAAGTATTTTGTGATCATCGTCCGTCGAGACAAAGTTAATTGGTTGTTCTAAGCAAGGATAAAATATGGAGAAATGCTTTTATCTGAATAATTGTTCACCGTTTGGTAACCCTGGGAATGAATTCGTTCATAATACGTTCTCAGAAAATTATCTAGCTCAATTGTCCACTCTGAGCGTAAATGATTGAGAAAATATGCCTGTTAGCAACAAATACTTATGACCAAATAGGGAGCATCGTGACGGATACTGTGATTAGTGACGACAACGATGTTGTAGCGGGACTGCGTACCGTAACATTCAAAACTACCAAAAATAATAATAACCTCCCTTTCAAAAAGCAGGTAAAAATTATGTTAAAGCCTTCCTAAGAGACAGTGTCCACACCTTCCAATCTGAATGTGTAAGCGTGGATCAGATGTGGTTTAAATGCAAAGAAATAGTATCGACGGCTATTGGGAGACATACACCAAATAAATTAATAAGATATGGTACTAATTCCCTATAGCACACAAAGAAGTCAGAACACCCTATTGCAGAAGCAGCTAAAAAGCATGCCAATTTTAAAACAACGCAAAACCCTCAAGACTGGCGAAATTTTACAGGAGCGCAAAATGTACCGCGTACTTCAATGCGAGATGCTTTTAATACTTTCCACAACGAAACTCTGTCTTGAAAGCTGGTACAAAATCCAAAGAGTTTCTGTCGCATGTAAAGCATACCAGCTGAAAGACATAATCACTGTCTTCACTGCGCGCTAACACTGCTGATGTTGCGTTTGACAGCGCCTCTAAAGCAGAGTTACGAAAGAAGATGAAGTAAATAATCCAGAATTCGAACCAAAAACAATTTCCAACAACAATTACGTAGAAGTAGATACCCACAGTGTAGCAATGTAGCTTAAAGCTCTTAATAAAGAAAACGACTCCGGTCCTGATTGTATACCAGTCAGGTTCCTCTTAGAGTATGCTGATGCAATAGCTCCGTATTCAGCAGTAGCATACACAGATCGCTCGTTGAAAGATCCGTACCTAAAGACCGGAATGTTGCGCAAGTCATACAAACACTGAAGAAATAAAATATTAGTAATCCGCTAAATTACAGACACATATCGCTAACGTCGATTTGCAGCAGCATTTTGCAACATACGCTGTGTTCGAACATTATTAGTTATCTCGAAGATAATGATGCATTGACAATCAGCCTACATGGACTCAAAAAATATCGTTCTTATGAAACATAACTTGCTGTTTACTATCACGATGTAACATCAGCAGTGTTAGCGCACAGTGCAGACAGTGATTATGTCTTACAGCTGGTGTGCTTTACATGCGACCAGAATCTCTTTGGATTTTCTTCCTGCTTCCAAGACAGAGATTCGTTGTGCAAAGTATTAAAATCATCTCGCATTGGAGGACGCGGTACATTTTTTGGCTTCTGTAAGGGGATGTCAAACTGACCCCATACTTTTAGATTTGCAGGTTTTTGGCAGCGTACCTAGCAACCGAATTGTAATCAAAATGCTTGCCTGTGGACTATCGTCTCAGTTGTGCGACTGGATTCCTGTTACAAAGGTCACTGGTTGTAGTAACTGGCGAAAAGTCATCGAGTAAAACAGGTGGAGCTCTACTGTTGCTGATCTATATAACAGATTCAGGAGACAATCTCTGTGGCACTCTCACGCTTGTTTGCAGAAGATGCTGTCATGTACCGTCTTGTGAAGTAGTCAGATGACCAAAACAAACTGCAAAAGATTTAGATAAGATGCCTGTATGATCCAAACGTAGCAACTGACTCTACGTAATGAAAATTGTGAAATTATCCGCATAAGTACTATAAGCAATTCGCTGAGTTCCTATTACACAATACATCACACAAAGCTAAAACTAAATACTTAGGAATTACAGTTATGGATAACTTAAGTTGGATTGATCATATAGATAATGTAGCCAGTAAAGCAAATCAAAGTCTGCTTTCTACTATAGCGAAACAGCGTAGAGGGTGCTACGGATGTGATACGTGAATTGGGGTGACAATCATTAAAACAAAGGCGTTTGTAGTTGCGACTGTAGCTTCTCATTAAATTTCCATAACGGACTTCCTCTTCAGAGTGTGGAAATGTTTTGTTGGCACCCACCTACAAGGCGGGAATGATCATCATAAAAAATAAGAGAAATCAGGGCTCGAACACAGAGACCTATGAGTTCGTTTTTTCAGTGCACTGTTCTAGAGTGAATGATAGAGAAAGAGCTTGAAGGTGGTTCGATGAACCCTCTGCCAAGCACTTAAATGTGAATTGCATCGTAATCATGTAGCTGCAGATGTAGATTCTCAGCTCGAAACTAAATCACCCCAAAAAGGAACGAAAGCTCGGCAGCACGGATGAAAAGACAAGTTGTACTTACATTTCCCAATTAATTTCCAAAAACATCGCAGTACTTTAATTTGTATTTTTCACACTCATAGCTCGTAAAGAATTCATCGCTACTCCCAAATTTATTTTTGACACGATATCCGCAAAACACAGTAGCTTGACTAAATGGTAACTAAACATTTATATTGAGAATTATTATTCTTCTCTTCTAAGAAAAATTTAAAATGTTTTATTAAAAGGTAAATTTACTGAATCTTACTCTGCGTGACAAAAGTCATAGGATACCTTCCAATATCGTATCGGACCTTCTTTTGCCCGTCGTAGTGGAGCAAATTCATGTAGCATGGAATCAACAAGTCACTGGAGGTCCTCTGAAGAAATATTGAGCCATGCAGCCTCTGACATAGCCATCCATAAATGCGAACGTCTTGGAAGTTTTTTTGCACGAATTGACCTCTTGATTATGTGCCATCAGTATTCGACGCAATTCATGTCGGGCGATCTGGGTGGCCGAATTAATCGTTCGAGGAGACCAGAATGTTCTTCAAACCAGACTCGAACAGTGGCCCGTGACAACGTGCATTGTCATCCATTAAAATGTCATCGTTGGTTGGCAACATGCAGTCCATGAATAGGAGCAATTGGTCTCCAAGTACCCGAACATAACCATTTCCAGTCAATGATCGGTTCAGTTGGATCAGAGGCTCCAACCCATTCCATGTTAAGACAGCCCACACCATCATTGAGCCACCAGCAGCTTGCACAGAGCCTTGTTGACGTCTTGGGTCCATGACTTCGTGGGGTCTGTGCCACACTCGAATCCTGCCTCAACTCTTATCAACTGAAATCGGTGCTTATATGACCAGAAAACGGTTTTCCACTCTTCTACGGCTCAACCGATATCGTCACGGGCCCAGACAAGAGCTGCAGGCAATGTCGTGCTGTTAGCAAAGGCACTCCTGTCGGTCGTCTGCTGTCACTGCCCATTAACACCAACTTCGTCGCACTGTCCTGACCTATACAGTACGTTCGTCGTACGGCCACACTGATTCCTGCGGTTATTGCTAGTCTGTTAGCGCTGATAACACTACAAACACAACGCTGCTCTCAGTCGTTAAATGACGGCCGTCTGCGACTGAGTTGTTCGTGGTGAAAAGTGATGTCTGGGGTTTATATTCGCGCCGCGCTCTTGTCACTGTGGATCTCGGGATAACGAAATCTCTAACGATTTCCGAAATGGATTACCCGTGACGTAGCTCAGTCTGCCATTCCGCGTTCAACGTCTGTTAATTCCCTTCGTGCGAGCATAATCCCGTTGGAAACCTTTTCATTTGAATGATCTGGAGAAATTAAAGATTTTTTTCTGGTGCAAAACGGTTGCACCTGACTACCTTCACGTTGTGGATGTCGCAAAATGACGTGCGCCTGTGGCAGCGTGTGTATAGGGAAAACGGGATGGGCTGTTAAAGAACATATTAAGGAACACGAATGCCACATACAGCTAAAACAATGTTTGAAATCTGCTGTAGCGGAACTTCTTGAGAACTGTAGGTTCGACAGTGATTTCAATAATGTACATGTGTTGCCTAAGGAAACAGCTATTTATGGAAAAATAGTCGGAGAAGCGATTGAAATGACCAAGGACTACGGTAGTCACATCTCGGTTCAGGATTTTTAGTGCGTCTGGACACTGAGCAAGTGAGACTGCGACACTACATGTACAGGAGGCCGAGCTTGGGAGCTGTTGTGGCAACTGTCATATGCCTGAAGGCGCCAGTTAAACTGCTTAGTCTCGATACATATTTCTCACACGTAATTTTACAGTATGATTCGTTGAACTGCACACTCAGGTGTGACAGTGAAAGTGAACGTGGCACCAAGTCGTCTTCGGTCATTATGCAGGTCAGGATCCAACAGTGACGTCATGCAGGTGCTGGAACTTGAGTCTGCAGGTGCGAGCCTGCCATGGCGCACCAACAGCTCATGTGGTCTACCCCATTAATGCAAAAGATGGACGTGCGCTTAAGCGAGTGCCAGCAGAATATTATGGACGGCGGTGTAGTGAAGGCCGAAGTAAAGGATCCACATGAGCGACACAGTGTACAGCAAGGTAGACGTTACCCTGTACAACCAGAAGAGTGGTATTCAGGCACCTTGGAAAACAGGCTGAAGGTGGTAGTCGGCAGTCAGTACAGACACATTTTACATGGACAAGTAATGTTTTCTTTTATGGTACAAAGAGATTTACATAGTGTGTAAGCTTAGAATGTTGGCAACTAAGTTATTTTGAACAATAATAATTGTTTACATAGCCATGTTATACTGCACTTATTCATTTTCTTCTTCTTTAACAGTCCATATTTTTCAAGTGTTGGTGAGTTTGTCTCATGACAGCCAGTGTGGACATAATCTGTTTACTCGACACTACGGCTATCTCACTGAGATGATTGCTCAATGTACTAATCATAGCCAGCCGAAGTGGCCGTGCGGTTAAAGGCGCTGCAGTCTGGAACGGCAAGACCGCTACGGTCGCAGGTTCGAATCCTGCCTCGGGGCCCGCATCTCGTGGTCGTGCGGTAGCGTTCTCGCTTCCCACGCCCGGGTTCCCGGGTTCGATTCCTGGCGGGGTCAGGGATTTTCTCTGCCTCGTGATGGCTGGGTGTTGTGTGCTGTCCTTAGGTTAGTTAGGTTTAAGTAGTTCTAAGTTCTAGGGGACTGATGACCATCGATGTTAAGTCCCATAGTGCTCAGAGCCACTTGAACCACTTGAACCTGCCTCGGGCATGGATGTTTGTGATGTCCTTAGGTTGATTGGGCTTAACTAGTTCTAAGTTCTAGAGGACTAATGACCTCAGAAGTTGAGTCCCATAGTGCTCAGAGCCATTTGGACCATTTTGTACTAATCATTTTGTACTAATCATCCGAAGCTTGATGCGCCAATGCAAACAAGATTGGCGCAATCAAGATATTTAAAACTGATAGTTGCATAATATTCAACGAAGCCAGCTACTTCTTAAACACAATATTTCGTGTTTTTCATTTAACAGTTGATGTGGACCCTCAGTGTAACAGTTACATTAAATTTTCTTGATACGGCCATTCATCAGGGGAAATTATCAGTCATTGAGGTGACAAAAAGAGCAGTGGTATCTTGCAGTGGTTAAGTTCTACTCCAGCCAGCTAACTCTGTTGTCGGAGGCGAAGTCTGTCGACAGCACGCAACACTTCACTATTCGCCAACAGAGCTGTCATGTAACTAGTGAGATTGTCATTCCGTCGGAATCAGAGACGTAGACAGGATGAATAGTTACTGCGTCTGAGACCTCTGGAATAGGGGTATTTTAAGTGAACGTAACGTCATCGCAGTTGGCTGTCAGCGGACGTGTCTCACGGTAGGATCTCACTTACTGTCAGCCCTCCTTGTCTTCACATTTTCCGTAAGTGCTAGGACGCTGAGAAACGGCTAAGCTCTGATGTTACATATATGGTTCGTACTGGCAGGCTCGCAGAATGATCTATTGTGTGCTGTCATACTGCGCTGTTTGCACTCCTTGATTTCGGCCCAACTCTTTATAGAACTTATGAGCGTTGCCCTGCCTTCTGCAACACTGGTAGTCTTTGCTTGTCCCAGATAGCGATTGTGATACATGGCATGAGCAGGATCTATTTCTCCGCTTGCGGCATCCAGTAACAGCTTCACACATCTATATGCGCACTCAGGAAATGTATCTGTTGTACAACAGAATTCATGCAACTTTAACAGAGACGACGCCAATGGGCTTTAGCTTTGTTGTTCCCAGCCATTACAGAAGAGCACAACCAGTGTAATGTGGCCTCACAACAGAGATTTTACCTTCAGTGACAATGGTGCACCACCAGTTTAATGTGGCTTCACAACAGATAAGATTTTAATTCAGTAACAATGGTCTTGCAATCTTGAAGACTTACATACAGTTCATCACTATAAAGCGTCCGCCCCCGGTAGCTGGGTGGTCGCAGTCTGCCTTCGGCAGTGACACAGTGCGGACCGTGTTGCCTGCCGGCCGCGCTGTGGTGCGCGCGCTGGTTTGTTTACGCCGGAGCAGCTTCGCGTGTGCGGTGTTGTGAGTCTAGAACGAGATGGCACACTCGTACAGAAAAACGACTTTGAAGTTCAGTTTTGCGAACGACTACACACGACCAAAGGCACACGAGATTGAACGTTTCTTAAGAGAAGAGGTAAAAATCGATCCACAGTAAATCGTGGGAATCAATTTATCGATCGTTTCTAGCGTCGTCTATGTCAAGCTTGTTGACGAGGCTGCTTGCGAAAGACTTCTACAACGATCACCGAACGGGTATCGCTTCTGTCATGCCGACGGGAATGTTGGTGCGGTTACAGTCGATCACGCGGGAATGGGGATCCGCACTATACGAGTCTTCGAACTTCCGTTTGAGGTCCCGTCTGAACTTGTTACCGACGCCTTTCGACCATACGGTACAGTTCTATCCCATGTGACCGAAAAATGGACGAGTTTTACCACGTACCCCGTTTTAAATGGGGTGAGACAAATACGGATAGAACTGCGAAAGCACGTCCCCTCTTATTTGTACATAGGAGGTTGTCGAGCGATTATAATCTATGATGGGCAACCTCGCACTTGCTCGGGGTGCGGGAAAGAAGGTCATGTCCGCTCGGAATGCCTCCAGCGACGTTTAGTGCAAACTCCACATGATGACGTTCAGGCGCCACAACAGATGACTGTCTTACCGTTGACCTTTGTGGAAGCCCTGAGAGGCGATGTGAGGGAGATTTCCGATGGGCACCAGCAGCTGCCCCCTATAGAGAACATGGACACCAACGGACTGGAACTCCGACCACCGGTTCCACCACAGCAGACACAGGACATCACACAAGAGATGCAGCTGACAGCCACTCCAGGCTCATCCGTGGTGGCTGCCAGTGCTTCCACCGAGAGCGTGATAGTCCAGGACCAAGACGGAGGATACGAAACCCAAACAGCCGATGCGGAAGCAAGGCAACGGAAACAGCATTCGCCGAAGAGAAGAAAGAAGCGTCGACTGACTTCTGCTGACGATAGCCATAGTCCCGAGGGGCATTGGACGACAACGACAGTATCGACCTGAGACCAGTAGATTCAACAGATACCGAGATGACGATGCAGGAATTACACAGCGACGATCACTAGAACTCTCCTTCTGGTGACCGGATGGCAGAAGTGGAGATGACAACTGTCCAACATCAGAGCGGTGACGACGTTGCCTCCCATCCTTCGACCAGTTCCGGAAATATGCTGGGGGACTGGGCTCAAGAAATGGACCAACGGGAACAGAATGAAAATACGAACGCGACGATTGAGGATAGTCCTGGCCAGTGGCCTGGAGGGGTCGGGAAATGTTGAACAACTTAGTGTGGTGAGGAGCGCCGGGGGTGCAGATAGACGCTTAATGACACCGCCTTACAACTAATGAACACACACCAGGCGTACCGCATTGCCACGATAAACATTAATGGCATTCGGACACCGCTTAAAATTCAAAAACTGAAAGATATGTTACGTGCTGCGGACGTGGATATTGTACTCCTACAAGAAGTGCACGATGAAAGTGGATGCGGTGTGGCGATTCTCATCAGGGAAGGAATAGGACTGGAGGACGTCATGTCCCTCCCTTCGGCACGTGGCATAGCGATCACTGTCGACGGCGTACGTTTCATCAATTTATACGCGCCATCTGGCTCCACAAAACGCAGAGAAAGGGCGACCTTTTACACCGAAGAGATAGCACCGTTGTTCGCTGGACGCTATGATAACTATATAGTGGGGGGCGACTTTAATTGTGTCGTCGACAAAAAGGACCAAGTACCTCATTATGTGCCATGCATGGAACTGCGTGCGTTGATTACCGAAATGGCGCTTCTGGATACCTGGGAACTGCAGCATGTCGACAGACCGGGTTATACGTTTTTAACGGGACATTCGGCAAGTAGACTTGATAGAGTGTATGTGACACGAGCTCTAAGGACGGCGATACTGGATGCCGAAATCTGGCCAGCGGCTTTTACGGATCATATGGCGTACGTTTTTACGATTTCACTAACGCGTCAGAAAATATGGCGGAGTAAGGGTCACTGGAAAATGAATTGTGCACTTTTACGTGACACTAAATGTCGCCGGACGATAGAGGCGGCCTGGGAGACCTGCGTTCGCCGCCAACGAGCATACACCTCAGTTCTCCAGTGGTGGATTAAATGCGCAAAACCAACGTTACGGAGAACGTTGATACGATACGGGCAGGACAAATCGCAGTGAAACCGCACGACGGCTGATTTTTATTTTACAGCCCTGAGGGAGCTGATGACCCAACAACCATTGCCGGAAAGGCACACGGCTATGCGCAGGATAAAAGCCAAGTTATTACAGCTGACGAGACTAAGAGTGGAAGGTATAATGGTCCGGGCGAGATTGTCGGACACAGTTGCTGCCGAAACCCCCTCCATGCACCACGTAGTACGTGAACGCCAACGACGACGCAGGACATTGATCAGGGAACTAATCTCCGAAACTGGCCAGCAAGTTGTGAACCAGCGTGATATTGCGCATGTGTTTACTGACTATTTCCGCCAGTTATATGGACCTGTACAAGTGAACCACGAGACACTACATGATGTCATCTCGGAAATGCCAGATAGAGGACCGACCACCACTGGATGCAGAGACTTTCATCACAGCGATAACAGAGGACGAGCTGACAGATGCAATTGCCAGGGGGCCTCCGAACAAGTCCCCAGGACAGGACGGCTCCCCAATTGAATTTTACCGCGCCTTTGCATACCTCATGGGCCGGACCTGGATTCAGATGCACAACGAACTCCTGTTACCGCAGACTGAGATACCTGCCGAATTCACGGAGGGTATCATCATCCCAATATCCAAATCACGCGGTGGCAGAAGGCCAGGAGATTATAGACCACTCACTCTCTTGAACTGCGACTATAAGATTTTCGCGCGCATCTTTGGGGCTCGCCTGCGGTCTTCAATTTCTGAAAGACTCCTCATAGATCAAACTTGCCTCGGCGGTAAGAGTAACGTACATACGGCGCTCGGTGACTACCGAGATATCATCGCATTAGCAGCGGCATGCCGAGTGTGTGGGGCACTCGTCGCAATTGACTTCGATTATGCGTTCGACAGAGTGGATCATACCTTTTTGCATGCGGTGATGGGCAGTTTGGGAATCCCACAGGCCTTCATTATAGTGATCATGCGACTGTTACACGGCGTGCGATCAAAGGTCTCGGTGAATGGACGGGGCACTGACTACATTGTTATTTCAAGGTCAGTTCGTCAAGGTTGCCCCCTTTCGATATTTTTGTATGCAATGGCTTTGGAACCCTGTCTATATGGTCTCCGAAGACGGTTGGAGGGAGTGCCGTTGCCACAACTGACCTTTCATTGCCGCGCTTATGCTGACGATGTGATGCTGGTGGCACGGAAAGGCGAAGAAGTACGTACGGCGTTGGCATGGATACAGCGATACGGGATGGCGACAGGAAGCGTGCTTAATCTACAGAAATCACGCTGCATGAATGTCGGTCGAGGATTACAACCGGGGGAGGAAGGCCCGCTCATGTTAGTTAAGACCATAAAATGCCTAGGTATTACGTTCCACACGGATGTGCAGCGGACAGCAGCGGATAACTACCGACGCATATTGAAGCTGATGCGGACAATGGTGCTGTTACAGGAATTAAGAGCGTTGGATATGATTCAGAGGGTGACCTATGTTAACGTATACCTAGCACCAAGCGTCACTCACGTAGCGCATGTCCTGCCTTTAACGCGCACAATGGCATCACGGATACAAGCAACTTTCGGAACCTACGTGAGTGTGGGACACCTATTTAAGATCCAATACACAACGCTTACGCTACCACCTGGAGAGGGTGGACTTGGTCTAGTGAACGTATATGAAAAGGCACGGGCGTTATTTGTCAGTACGATTTTCCGACAGTTGGCGCGGTCAATTTCGCAATATCTCGGGTGCGTTGGCCGATGTACTAGCGCCCACCTCAATGCTGCTCTCAGTCAATGTGGGCCATATTTCACCGAAGCTGTCACATTTCAAGTTTTTTTTTTTTTTTTTTGAAGCTTAGCTATGTCAGAGATTCCTTCCCAACAACACGACTACCGACGACGCGAGATGTATACCAACTCTTATTGCGCCGGTGTCCCAGGAATACCCTGGAAAAGAAGTACCCAGACAAGAACTGGCGACATATATGGCGCGTTATACGGAACGTTTACCTCCCAACGTCGGTACGCTCAACATGGTATGTGTTGGTAAATAGGAAGTTCACAACGAATCAACGGCGGCACCCGATTCATTTGGCAGACACTCCACTATGTTTAGGCTGCGCAACAGTGGACACTGATGAACATCGTTTAGCATGTAGTGGGACGGCTCAAGTGTGGCACTTGGCACAACAGATATTGGCGTTCCTGTTACGCTCCGCACCTCACACAATTTCATCAGACACACTTTTGTTCCCCCAAGAATCTTGTTTTCCGGTCCAAAAAACCAATGCAGTGACATGGGTACGGGGAATGGTGGTGGGCTACGTGTATAACGAATCGGAAAAGGATAAAATTGATTTTTGGCATTTTCTCCTGGATGGACACACGAAGCTGCAACAGCATAAGAAATATGGGCAAGACTTCGCTAAATACTTGCGACTTACATTTACCGACCCGCTGGCCAGATGGGGTGTGACGGGTGAGAGATGAGATAGACGAAGAAGCCGAGATAGACATCGATCACACGTACGGACCCTTAGTTAATTTCGAGAAGACGACCCAGTCTTACACCAACGTCTGAAGAACGAGTCGATAGATGGCTCTCTTGCTCTATCGAACGTCGGGTCGTGAGCAGGTGTCGCCCCCGACACGAATTTCATTTCATTGCTGCAGGAGCATGTTTCTTTTACATTTGTGCTATCCGCAATGCCTTCATGTCTTTCATTTGGGCATTTTCAGTTTTATTCATTTCCTTAATTACTTAATTTCCTAATTAGGCATTATTTGTCAACATATGGACATTGTAGACACTATTTATGCGGTAGTACAACAAAATGTATGTCAGCACAGGTGGTAAGCCTGACATTAAAAAAAAAGAAAAGATGGTAGAGCACTTGCCCGCAAAAAAAAGTTAAAAAAAGGATGGATAGAGCGTCTCCCTTGTAAGCAGGAGATCCGAAAAAAAGTGGTCAGTGCGACAGACTGTCAATCCTAAGGGCCCGGGTTCGATTCCCGGCTGGGTCGGAGATTTTCTCCGCTCAGGGACTGGGCATTTGTTCTTGATTCGAATTCAGAAATCTTTATTTAATCTTTTTTGGTGGTGATATTTCGGAAAATTGGGTTTAGTAACTTCGCTTTAATTGTACTGTCATACGTAACATCATCATTATTATCGCACAGTGATGGTATTAATTGAGTCTTTCCGCTGTCGTACTTCACATACGAACAGAATCTCTTCCGATTTTCTACCAGATTTCGAGACAGAGTTCGTTATGGGAACTACTGACGACATCTCGCACTAAAGTTCGTCCTGAGTTTCGACATTCTGTAAAACTTCGTCAATCTCGAAGGTGTTGCATTCTCTCACATTTGGAAAACTTGTTCCCGTTGTTTCTGCAAGAGTTTTCTGACCTGCTTTGGTACCATCGGGTATCATTATCACTCACTGGTTTTTATGTGGTGTATATCTCTCAAATGCGGCCGATGCTATTTCTTCGAATTTAAACTACATTTGTGGTCTAAACTTTCGTACTGAGATTGGAAGGATGGAGAATGTCTCTTAGGATAGCATCAAGAGAAATTTTAGTAGTTTTTTTATTAAATGCATGTATTTTGCGTTTGGTTTTGTTGGGGTTTCTTGTTATGGTTTTATGCCTAACACCGACTTCAAACATGTATTAAAGCCAGCGTATAGAGGATAGACTGAAGTCATTGTGGTATCAACGTTCGATGCCACACTTGTTAGGGGTTGCAGTTATCGACCGCGGTCCGTATTAGTCTAGTTGGACCCGCGAATCGTGACTAGCGTCGCTTTCGCCGCTCCGCGGCTTGTATCAAGTTTCTAGCGAGCTCTCGTCCACTCTTGCTCGGGACGTCAAGTAGCAAAGTAGCATAACCTTCAGCTGCTAGGAAGCAACCTCTAACAAGGCGCTTAGTAACGTATGGCCTAAGTAAGGCCTCAGTAGCTATCTGTTTATAATTATATGTATGCAGCCAAGAACAATCCTGTACAACCAGTTAAGTACAATATATATTATTTCTTACCAACGACTTCTAATTATTTTAGTCGTTGCAGATCCAGACCATGTAGCCAGCACCTTATCGACATTACTGACAATCCTGCTGTGATGTTTCTATTTAGCATTGCCCACCAGTCAACATTGGCGACAGCTCTTTCCTCGTCATCATAACAGTCACCACCAGTTATAATTGTGTTAATGGGGTATGTATTTGAAATACGATTCAAGTTTTCTTTGAAGTGTTCTACAACTGTATCATCTGAGTCTTGGGGTTGATAAATGAAACAATTATTAACGCGCCAAGAATAACCTCTATCCATATTAACTGACAAGAACCATCTACTTCAAGTTAACTATGAGGCAAATTGCTTTTGACAGCAGTAAACACACAACCGCCATCTGTGTATAATCTGACTTTTTAATACGTTGTGGTCCTTTGTAAAAATCTCGGCTGAAGCTTTTTCCAGCGTTATCCAGTTTTCCATACCTATAACGATTTGAGCTTCAGTGCTTTCTATATGCGCTAGGAGCTCTGGTTCTTTTCCGACACAGCTACGGCAACTTCCGACTACAGTAACGATTGTTTCGTGGTCTACCTTCCTGTTTGCCCTGCGCCCTTTATACTGACTCTCTTTGTGTGGTTACCCGAGACCCTTCAACTTAAAAAAGCGCCCAGTCTCTTCCATACAGCCCGCAACACCCATGTAATCGCTTCTTAAGCGGACTCAGAAACCCATCAAACTACGGTGCAAGTCGAGTAATATGCAGAATACATGGTCGCAGACTCGTCTGAGCCTCTGGTTCAGACCCTACACATAACTCTGTATCAATGGATGATAGTCAGTTCTGTTGATGATGCTACAGACGGTGAATTCCGCCTTCATATCGCAAGAAAGGCTTGTAATCTTTACTATTTCAGCTAGCTGCCCGGAACTGTAGAGAATATCTTCGGATTCAAAGCAACAGACATCGTTACTAATGACATGAGCCACTACCTGCAGTTAGCTGCACTCTGTACTCTTCATTTGGAAGCAGCCTTTCTACTTCTTGAATGACCCCTATACACACATCGTGTACTCTTGATTCTTTACCCTCCCTTGCAGCCATCGCTAAGGGGGACCCCCTTTTTGCGCCTAGCTATAGAGTTCCCACAATCTGTGAGTGCCGAGAACTTGTTGGTCGAGAGGCTTCTACCGGAACAGGACGAGCGATTGCATCTGATTCAGGGACTTTGTCAGCCTCGGATAGCACCCGAAAGCTGTTTGCCCGTTGAACCAGGGAAAACCACAGATCGGCCTCCTGGAAAGTCTTCCGCCGCGTGCCACAGACTAGAGTGACCTCCCACTTGAACACGCGTGAGGAGTCAACTTCAGTCTGGACAGTATCCGGGCCGCTCACAGTAGTGAACCGATCGGAGGGCACGCTGGATGTGCTGGGGGCCCCATGGTTCTCAACGTCCGGCCCTCCACAGTGATGTCCACTGGAAACAGCCTCAAGCTATGTGACCGAAGCCAAAACCTCCTGGAGCTGTGCCAAAGGGTCATCAACTGATCTCGCATATGAACACAGCAATTGCTTTTCCTATCCATGACAAAGACTGCAAAACTGTACACTACCGAATTATGAGAACGGAATATGGTGCCTAGTAATCGCACGAACACGATGTACTTGCTTCTTTCTGCAGCAGGAGCGCAAAGTGCTCTCTCACTGACGGTCTAACGGAAACTGACCTGATCTAACCAAAACAAATAAAAAAAGTGTCTGTGATATTAAGGTCAATACAAGCGTCGATACAAGAGGGGGTACTTTCCTTTACATTGCTGTTAAAACGAACGACTGTGCCTAGTAAACACACCAACACGAAAGAAATATAAAAGAAATGGCTGAAGTAAACTAGAGCCGACATAGATAATTGAAAATAAGTCGCTCCTGATTGAAGTTCGTGAATAGAATTCGTAAACGAACGGTGTACTTGGCTTTATCTGCAGTAGCAATGCAAGTTTCTGTTTCATTGACGGCCCATATTCCCACTTCCTAGTTTGATTTCTTCCGTTATGATATGATTTAGCAGTATCCCACGACATGAATATTCGAAGCATAGTTCGTTGCAGATCACACCAAAGAAAACCATAGTGCAGTTACAGTATGGTGTGGTATAAGTCACTGCTGCTGAACTCACAGCGTTCGCCACATGCCTTGAACAACTGCCACAGTCCGTGTTGTCCACTCTTGTACACTCTCATACAAAAATCGTCACAGCAACAGACGGCTCCAAACCCCACCGTCCATCAGCATCGTCTAGCGGCCTCTAAAACAGCTGTCACCAGTCCAAAAGCCACAGCTGCTCTCTCCATGCTCGTCACTGCCGAGACCCACTCGATTAGCTTTCTTAACTTTTTTTTTCTTTATTTCGTACCCTTCTCCCATATAGGCTGGGGGTGGGTTATCAGCCGTATAATATTTCGCTCTTCAGCCAAAGGAATTAAAAAAATGTAACAAGAGCGAGAGAACGAGAAGAAATTCTCTGAAAAAGAATCTGAAGCATCATCCTTTCAAGTAAAATCTGAAGGGGTGAGAAATGTTTTGGGTGGAGAGAATGCGTTCCATGGGGTTGATGTGCATGCGTAGAAAAATGTAGGCTTGAGATAGGAAAACTACAGAGATAAATATTGGGGTTGGTGTGCATAGTGGGAACGCAGAAGGTGCGAAAAACAGAGGTAAGAATAAGTTGGTGTGTTAGTAGGGTAGTGGTAACAGGTTGAGAGGGATAAAGATGCACGGAGAGGGAAAAAGGAGAGAAAAACCCTGATGTGGAGTAAAATATGCCGGAAGTGTTAAAGATGGTTGGGGGGCATGAACATCGGGACTGATAGCATTGTCTGCGAGATGGAGTTGCTTGAAGTTTCTTTGGGTTAGCATATGAGTGTACGCAGATCTAGGGACGAAGGAATGTGTTTGTAAAGGCGCGGCAGCGTAGCAAGTTTGGTCATCAAATAGAAGACAGTGGGATTATTGGAATCTATTTTGTGGATATTATAGGAGGTGTGAAAGAATTCGATGTGAGTGAGGAGGCGTGGGAATTTGACAAGGTGGTAGAGGTTCCATGTGGGGAAAGGTAAACGGATGCGGAAAGCGAGACGGATTGCATGTCGCTCAAGGATTAAGAAGGAGTTACACATGTTCTGTGGAATGGATATCCACGCAAGATTCGCATGGCAGTGTATGTGTCGGATCAAGGTTTATATGTGAGGAAAATAGCAGAGGGGTTTAATCCTCAATTTCGGGCTGTTAGTAGTTTTAGCAGCTATAGTCAACTGTGTTGACAGTTGATGGCTGGAGACACGACATCACAGTTACATGTAGTCTGCGTAAACCAGTTATGATGTCACTGATGCATCGTGTGTTAACTCCTTCAGCATCAGTGAAGGCCTGAAGATGGTGCACTGAAGCGCCGTTACTGGTTCGTAGCCGTACAGCAAATGACATCGGAAGGACGGCTGTAAGTGTTACATTTCCTTACAGTAATCGAGAAGGTGACACGCAAAGACGAACACGTCCTCTAAATGCAGTATTTCACTATCTCCATAAAACTTATTTCAGGCATATGTATAAATGAAAATAACATATTGCAATACAGAATCCTTTACGTTTGTGCCTGAAGCAGTTCACATCTGCATATAAAAGGAGGCATTCCTTTAAAGAGCAAGTCAAATATGAATATGTTCTCATTTTCAAGGAAATGTTCGACTTTGAATGATCTTGAAAAGCAAAGTCTTGTTTTCTTTTTTTAAAAAAAATAACTTAATTCGTATTTGTATAATGCTTGCTGTACTGTATCGCGTTAGCCATTTGTAACATGTAGTTTAATGTGTGATATGGAAGAAAAGATATAAATTCAACAGCAACGTTGGTGTTCAAAGTTTTATCGAAAGTTCTGACTTCATTGTCTACCGAAAATGCGGTTAGCAGGGTAAGTAACCGTTTACTCGTAATTATAATTATTAATATTTTTGTGCAACATCAAAGAAGCACAAACTGATGGTAACAGCTGCTCTACACGGGAGCGTCTGGACGTAACTGAAGCGGAAATTACTTGACTGGAACCAGCATCTCCTATTGGCCGTAACTGTTTAGTTGTTCTTTGCACGATGTGTTTATGGACAGGTTCGTGTTTGCTCTGAAGCATGCACTTTTACGTGCTTGTATCATGACTCTCATTCGACTTCACTTAAATTGCGTGATATATTTAAATTCTTTTTATCGTGTGTGTACCGTTCCATTCTGCATCTCATTTTTTACAAAATGTTGACACGATAACTTTGCGTGTCATCTGCTGAACTGGATTTGAGAGGTGATGCTTTAAATTAACCTGGCCCAAAATTATTCATGTTCAGTGGGAATAATTTTAAGTAATTTCCGTCTCACTGTCAGTTCGGGAACACACAGAAAATTAGGAGGCAGTGACTTTTTTCTTAATTTCTGGCTTAATTCTCTAAGAAAATAAATTTAGTATCACATACAGTTGGCCGAGTTTGTGATTTTTTAAGCTTTTCACACTTCTTGGAATTACATTGTACATTGATAAACGTTAAGATTCACTGTACCCGCCCAAAACTTCAATTCGCCGAAATGCGTGATACGTACACAGAGCTTATATGAGCATACAAAATGAAAGCTGAAAACAGTGCTCATTTGATCTTTGATTATTGATACTTGCTTAAAAATTATGTGTCGTGTAACAAAATAGTAGATTGCTTGAAAGATACCAACGCAAATTCTATTCTACTATAAAATTACCTGGTACCTTTCTTATCTCTCATTGTTTTCCATTATATACACGGGGGATCTTTTCAGGACTAATGGTGTCGAAAGTGTTATTGAGTACCTTTTTTCCATAATGTGCGCCAGACAGCTTCTCAGACGGTTTTTTCCTCGATAACCAACAAATCATTATCTGGCCATTTCGATGCTGAGGCCGCTATCGGAGAACGAGTGCTGCTTACTGCCTCGTCACAGGGAAGTGTCATGTACCAAAATCTCCTGGCGGAGTCAGGGCATTGTTGTTCGAAGTGAGGTCGTGTCAGAGGCGCCAATGCCGTTACGTCACAAGAGGAGAACCGAAGCAGAAGGTGAAGCGCTGGCATAATGCAGGCCATAAAAGCGAACGATCGGCGGGCAGCGGCCGGCGCGGTGAAAGGCAGCGGATGACGGAGCGGGGCCGTTATCGCAGCCGCTGGTGGAGGTCGGCCACACTGCAGCGGACTACTCACTGTGCACTACACTACGCTGCACCGCACTGCTGCGTGTGCGTGTGCGTGCGTGTGCGCCGCGACCTCGCGGCGACGCCCTGCAGTGGCTGCCGCTGCCCTTCGCATGGCTATCAGGAAGGACGCATCGCACTGCAGGCGACGGACCTCGCCGCAGACTTGGTCACCCGCGTGCACTCTGTGTGGAACTGTTTTTAATCTACCGTTTATTACCTCAATGATCTCCATTCAGTCAGTGTAATGTAATAAAATAAAATTTTTATTTATTTGTTTTGTGACTATTAGTGTAATGTATGTTGTTGTTGTGGTCTTCAGTCCTGAGGTTGGTTTGATGCAGCTCTCCATGCTACCCTATCCTATGCAAGCTTCTTCATCTCCCAGTACTTACTGCAACCTACATCCTTCTGAATCTGCTCAGTGTATTCATCTCTTGGTCTCCCTATACGATTTTTATCCTCCATGCTGCCCTTCAATCCTACATTTGTGATCACTTGATGCCTCAGAACATGTCCTACCAACCGATCCCTACTTCAAGTAAAGTTGTGCCACAAACTCCTCTTCTCCCCAATCCTATTCAATACCTCCTCATTAGATATGTGATCTACCCATCTAATCTTCAGCATTCTTCTGTAGCACCACATTTCGAAAACTTCTATTCTCATCTTGTCCAAACTATTTTTCGTCCATGTTTCACTTCCATACATTGCTACACTCCACACAAATACTTTCAGTAAACGACTTCCTGACACTTAAATCGGTACTTGATGTTAACAAATTTCTCTTCATCAGAAACGCTTTCCTTGCCATTGCCAGTCTACATTTAATATCCACTCTACTTCGACCATCATCATTTATATTGCTCCCCAAATAGCAAAACTCCTTTACTACTTTAAGTGTCTCATTTCCTAATCTAATTCTCTCAACATCACGCGACTTAATTCGACTACGTTCCATTATCCTCGTTTTTCTTTTGTTGATTTTCATCTTATATCCTCCTTTCAAGACACTGTCCATACCGTGCAATTGCTCTTCCAAGTCCTTTGCTGTCTCTGACAGAATTACAATGTCATCGGCGAACCTCAAAGTTTTTATTTCCTCTCCATGGATTTTAATACCTATTCCTAATTTTTCTTTTGTTTCCGTTACTGTGTGCTCAATTTACAGATTGAATAACATCGAGGAGAGGCTACAACCCTGTCTCACTCCATTCCCAACCACTGCTTCCCTTTCATGCCCCTCGACTCTTATAACTGCCATCTGGTTTCTGTACAAATTGTAAACAGCCTTTCGCTCCCTGTATTTTACCCCTGCCACCTTTGGAATTTGAAAGAGGGTATTCCAGTCAACATTGTCAAAAGCTTTCTCTAAGTCTACAAATTATAGAAACGTAGGTTTTCCTTTCCTTAATCTTTCTTCTAAGATAAGGCGTAAGGTCAGTATTGCCTCACGTGTTCCAACATTTCTACGGAATCCAAACTGATCTTCCCCGAGGACAACTTCTACCACTTTTTCTGTTCGTCTGTAAAGAATTCGCGTTAGTATTTTGCAGCTGTGACTTATTAAACTGGTAGTTCGGTAATTTTCTCATGTGTAAACACCTTGCTTTGGGATTGGAATTATTATATTCTTCTTGAAGTCTGGGGGTATTCCGCCTGTCTCATACATCTTGCTCACCAGATGGTAGAGTTTTGTCAGGACTGGCTCTCCCAAGGCCGTCAGTAGTTCTAATGGAATGTTGTCTGCTCTGGGTACCTTGTTTCGACCCAGGTCTTTCAGTGCTCTGTCAAAGTCTTCACGCAGCATCGTATCTCCCATTTCATCTTCATCTACATCCTCTTCCATTTCCATAATACTGTCTTCAAGTACATCGCCCTTTTATAGACCCTCTGTATACTCCTTCCACCTTTCTGCTTTCCCTTCTTTGCTTATAACTGGGTTTCCATCTGAGCTCTTGATATTCATACAAGTGGTTCTCTTTTCTCCAAAGGTCTCTTTAATTTTCCTGTAGGCATTATCTATCTTACCACTAGTGAGATAAGCCTCGAGCCATCCCTGATTAGCAGTTTTGCACTCCCTGTCGATCTCATATTTGAGCTGTTTGTATTCCTTTTTGCCTGTTTCATTTACTGCATTTTTATATTTTCTCTACTTTCATTAATTAAATTCAATATATCTTCTGTTACCCAAGGGTGTCTACCAGGCTTCGTCTTTTTACCTACTTGATCGTCTGCTGCCTTCACTACTTCATCCATCAGAGCTACCCATTCTTCTTCTACTGTATTTCTTTCCCCCATTCCTGTCAATTGTTCCCTTATGCTCTCTGTGAATCTCTCTACAACCTCTGGTTTAGTCAGTTTATCAAGGTTCCATCTCCTTAAATTCCCACCTTTTTGCAGTTTCTTCCGTTTTAATCTACAGTTTATAACCAATAGATTGTGGTCAGAGTCCACATCTGCCCCTAGAAATGTGTTACAATTTAAAACCTCGTTCCTAAATCTCTGTCTTACCATTATATAATGTATCTGAAACCTGTCAGGATCTCCAGACTTCTTCCATGTATACAACCTTCTTTTATGATTCTTGAACCAAGTGTCAGCTATGATTAATTTATGCTCGGTGCAAAATTCTACCAGGCGGCTTCCTCTTTCATTTCTTCTCCCCAATTTATATTCAACTACTACTTTTCCTTCCTTCCTTTTCCTACTATCGAAATCCAGTCCCTTCACTATCTGAATAATTTCTTTTATTTCATCAAACATTTCCTCATTTTCTTCATCATCTGCAGAGCTAGTTCGCATATAAACTTGTACTACTGTAGTAGGGGTGGGCTTCGTGTCTATCTTGGCCACAATAATGCGTTCACTATGCTGCTTGTAGTAGCTTACCCGCAATCCTATTTTTTATTCATTGTTAAACCTACTCTTGCATTACCCCTATTTGATTTTGTATTTATAACCCTGTATTCACCTGACCAAAAGTCTTGTTCCTCCTGCCACCGAACGTCACTAATTCCCACTATATCTAACTTTAACCTATCCATTCCCTTTTTAAATTTTCTAGCCTACCTGCCCGATTAAGGGATCTGACATTCCACGCTCCGATCCGTAGAACGCCAGTTTTCTTTCTCCTGATAACGACGTCCTCCTGAGTAGTCCCCGCCCGGAGATCCGAAAGGGGGACTATTTTACATCCGGAATATTTTACCCAAGCGGACGTCGTCATCATTTAACCATACAGTAAAGCTGCACGCCCTCGGGAAAAATTACGGCTGTAGTTTCCCCTTGCTTTCAGTCGTTCGCAGTACCAACACAGCAAGGCCGTTTTGGTTAGTGTTGCAAGGCCAGATCAGTCAATCATCCAGACTGTTGCCCCTGCAACTACTGAAAAGGCTGCTGCCCCGCTTCAGGAACCACACGTTCGTCTGTTCTCTCAAGAGATACCCCGCCGATGTGGTTGCACCTACGGTACAGCCGTCTCTATCGCTGCGGCACGCAAGCCTCCCCATCAACGGCAAGGTCCATGGTTCATGGGGGGGTGGAGTGTAATGTAATAAAGTAAAATATGAGCCGTGACTTATGCAAAAAAGAAACAGACATTAATGCAATGGCTCAGCATGAAAGAGAAATAACTAATGTAGGAGTATTATTAACAGTGTAATAATTTGTTTAATTTAGCCCGACGTGTATAAGCACTCAGTAAACTAGCTCAGTTCTCAGGGTAGTTACGTAATCGTCGATAGTTAATTGTCCTTTTGTTATTCCCCAACACCAGAGAATATTTGCCAAGTCTGTTCGATGTACCCTACTGTAATACGTAACTTCATCGTGATTTCGTCTCGATTCCCCAATATAAGATAACAAGAGTAGCATCTACAAATGAAATCCTATAATGGAAATGGAATCCTGTAACCAGACCTTTTCTGCCTGGGGTGTTATCTCGTGATATAAAGAAAATCTGTACATAAAATTGTTAAATTATTAGTAGCTGCGTCCGGTGTAGTGGAATCTGAAATAAAGTCAATTGTCCAAGCCGACGGCACGTCTCGTAGCTAAAAAAAATGTTAAAGATTTTTCTAAGATGGCGCCTAACAATTAAAATTCTTTGTTAAGGCCCATATCTACTTAAGGCAGTCTAGGTATCAGACTCACAACGGTTTGAGCACATACACAAATTCTTTTGACAAAATAACCATTATATTTTTCGGGTTTTAAGTACAACTTACATTATCAGCTGATACAGCAAGATGAGCTTCACACAAGAACGTCCTCTTAGGCCCGAATCCAAGCAGATATGATAAGCGAATGTCAAAGGAAAGATAGTTGATGCATAGAAGCGCAAGAGTCCATGGAATAACATGTCCATTGTAGTTCTGTCTCTTCTTCTTTGGCGTACTTGTCGATTATTTATAAAATTTATCATATTATTTAGTTTAAATTTTTTTAAACGCAAGTCCACCCAGGAGAAACAGTACATCAGGAGACGCAGAGGCACATTCATCAACCGTTCTTTCCTTCATTAAAACGCATTTTCATTTCTCCTGAACGCTTTTCCTTCACTATTTGCCATGTGCATATTTTCCTTGATCGAGCTATAGGTTAACAACGCTTCAAATATTACCGATATCAAGTTTCCAGTTTCATTTCAGTTCAGTTCGGGAGATGCATGAAAATTTGTGCCGGACGGAACTCGAATCCAGTTTCTCCGCTTATCGTGAGCGGTCGCCTAACACGTTTCCCACACCGACGCATTCTTCCACATGTCACATACTATTGTATTTCTTCTTATAGGTTACTCATTTATTTACACACACTCGCACATCTTGTCGTTCCAAGGTAGATTCCTTTTTTAGAATCGAGGCAATGACAAATCATAGACTACCGTTGCCATTTGCCTCACAGGCCCGTCTTCGGCTCTTAAATTTCAATAGTCAAACTGTAGTTCATTCAGATAGGCCAACAGACTTTGAAGACCCAACGGTATCGACCAGCCGCCGTGTCATCCTCAGCCCTTAGGTATCATGGGATGCAGGACAGAGGGGCACGAGTTAGCATATCGCTCTCCCAGCCGTTGTCAGTTTTCGTGACTAGTACCGCTGCTTATCAGTCAGGTCTGGTCTCATAAGGGCTCAGTGCACCCCACTTGTTAACAGCACTCGGCAGACCCTGACAGTGATCCATCCAAGCACTAGGCAAGTGCGACCCCGACAGCACTTAACTTTCTTGATCCGACAGGAACCGGTGTTGCCACAGCTTCAAGTAATTGAAATCCAGGTCCAGGAAAGTACCGTTCCGACCTACGATCGTTTGAAAACAAATTTGCTACGTACACTACATTATCAAAAGTATCCGGACACCTGGCTGTAAATGACTTACAAGTTCCTGGCGCCCTCCATCGGTAATTCTGGAATTCAGTATGGTGTTGGCCCACCCCTAGTCTTGATGACAGCTTCCACACTCGCAGACATAGTTTCAATCAGGTGCTGGAAGGTTTCTTGGGGAGTGGCAGACCATCCTTCCGCCGGCCTAAGTGGCCGAGTGATTCTAGGCGCTACAGTCTGGAACCGCGCGACGGCTGCGGTCACAGGTTCGAATACTGCCTCGGGCATGGATGTGTGTGATGCCCTTAGGTTAGTTAGGTTTAAGTAGTTCTAAGTTTTATGGGACTGATGACCTCAGAAGTTAAGTCCCATAGTGCTAAAAAAAAGAGAAAGGAGGAGGAGAGATATCGATGTTAGTCGGTGAGGCCTGGCACGAAGTCGGTGTTCCAAAACATCCCAGAGGTGTTCTGTAGGATTCAGGTCAGGACTCTATGCAGGGCAGTCCATTATAGGGATGTTATTGTCGTGTAACCACTCCGCCACAGGACGTGCATTATGAACAGGTGCTCAGTCGTGTTGAAAGATGCAATCGCCATCCCCGGATTGCTCTTCAACAGTGGGAAGCAAGAAGGTGCTTAAAACATCAGTGTAGGCCTGTGCTGTGATAGTGCCACGCAAAAGAACAAGGGGTGGTGTGTTCTGATACCAAACGTACAACTGTTTTCTTAATAGTGTTTTTCAAACCCATTCTCCAGAATGGTTCCGATAAACCAAAGATTCTAATCAGCTTCCTTTACGACCTATTCTACGTAAAAGTCCCATTTCGTATGCCCACGCATTGTTGCTCTAAAGAGAATTATATGATTGATACCAATTTTGAAGCGCTCAATTGAAAAGCAAGTTTACAAACTGCACAAAATAGCACATCTAAAATTAACACTTATCTTCTGATGTCTCTCAGTCTACGATAATTTGGAATGATTAGGACGTCATTACCTGTAGTAGTCACTGAGCTTTCTGAACTCGACTGGGATGAGCTTTAGGCATGGCAGCTGGTTAAACGGTAGTGGAATAATCCAGCAAGTATGTACAACGACCTCGCATGGTCACTCCCTAAGGCTCATGTAGAGGTTCTAGTTTCATGAAATTCTTCTTGGGTTTTTATTGAATTTAGTTGGTTAAGGTATTTTATGCGTGATGGAAGTTATTTATTATTTTATTTCATAATTTAATTATTTTTCCTAACTTTTGCGTTTATCTGGAGTTGTTTCTGATATGAATTCTATAACTTAGGTAAGTTTACAAAGTAATTTACGCTAATAGTTCAATCTATGCACTCATTTCACTTAATAAGTCGCACACGCAACTGAAACAACAGTTTCAGCAGCAGGACTAAATGAATTATTCCGTTTATGACATTAAATTATTCGTAACTAATTTGGAGTTACATTACTTACAATAATTCAGTGATGAGAAGTATTACGAGAAGATACTTTACATATCAATGATTACATACAGAACTGGTTTTACTTGGAGCAAAGACTAAAGCAGTTGAAGTGGCTGCAACGATATGAGGTCTTATTTCGTTTGCGATATCAGAGTCGATATAGGTATCAATTGAGAAGGTTGGTTAATGAAGGCAGGAGCTTATATTAGTAATAGGAATATATACCTGAGTTGCTTTACAGATGAAGTAAGTGAAATATGGCTGTAGGTCTGCAGACCAGTTCTCCAGATCGTCTTGTTGATCAGTGAGGTTTGTGCTGTATTCCAGTTTTGAGAGAAATAGTACCGGTATTTTAATTAGCTTCTTAAATTCGTAGCATGGTTCCTAGAACCTTTCTATTTGAGCTATGTTAGCTGTTAACAGTTTAAGAAGATGGGAGACATCGTATTGAAGTCTGTCACAATTTACCGCATACAGGATACAAAGCAGTCATACAGTAAAGTAGTGTATACTGTGAATTAAATGTGTGAGGCTACTGATATGCAGCAGCCTCAAAGAACCTCTGTCATATAAACTAGTTAGTACATTTTATATTTTGGCTTTAAACTGTTGTCGCCGAAAATCCCCACTTTATTAGTGTTTCGCGTACTCAGACACAAATAAATACCACAATCCGAGTCTCCGCTTTCTAGTCGCCAACAGTAAAGTGCAAAACAGGTGAAAGGAAATTCTGAAAGAGAAATCCGTGTGATCATCGGGTGTCGTTGTTGGCGGTGGGTGCCAAAAATCGTAGAGACTGGAGGGTACTGAAACGAGTGACATAGTTGCCCTAGGTAGGTTACCTACATATGTAAGCGTTCTCAACTGTTTACGGAGCTGACACAGTTCGTTTACAGTGAGGTGCACCGGTCGGCAGGAACTATGCCGCACGAATAGTAGCATTTCACTAGATACTTGGGACTCTGCCTCAACGGGAGAATAGAGCTCTGTATACCTACGGAAAAATGGTATCTCTTAGTAACTGCTGCTGCCTGCAAGCGGTTCTACAAACATTCGACGTAATTTCATTTGGCGCTATTGACTGGTGGCTCCTTTTGGAAGTCTTCAACAGGTTGCTTGACTATATTCTTTCAATCGTCTGCAAGTGTTTCCACATGTGGTCCGTATGCAATGTGTGGACAGAATGCAGAGGTCCAGCCTTCAGGTATTACCCAGCGGGGTAGTTTGAGACTTGTTTAAGACAGAGATCAATGTACGGAATTTCAGTATCATCCTTGTGTTCTCGTTGGGTACAATGTGATTTTTTGGTAAGTTCATGATCTGTCGTATAAGTATTTATTATGACCGTTGAGCATATCCAGGTGCTGATCCAAGTTCAGTATTCTAGTAGTGAGTAACAGTATATCTTGCGTCAAAATAAGAGAACATTAGAATTTCCTCCGACAGCCAATAGGTCTATAAGGGTGTAGAGAAAGCTTGGGTCCTCGCTGTGTGTACCCTACACCCTTCCCACAGAATGTGGCACCCACGCAACGCCTAGCGGCTACGCTCCGTCGATGTCCGGCAGCGGGCCGTTTTGTTGTGTTAATTTCTGGCACCAGACAAATGACTGCGACCACCGGGCCATTAATCACCGCCCCACACACAGCGCCCGGCGACCCGGAGTACGCCACAGCACGCCCGCTGCCCCCAGTTACATTCTTATCCTTACAGGTTTTGACAATTTCACAGTGACCGCTTTCTTGCACAGCCAATCGAACTGCGTTTCAAATAGAAGCTCGACTGACAAGTAATTTTGTTTCCCAGTTTTCATTCAACATGTAATAAATGTGATGGCAATATTTTTGATTTCTAACTGCTTATTTCTCGTCAGTTGATTTTACTGTGAGAACAATGTCTATTTTTGTTACGCGCGCGCTGGATCCCAATTAAGCAACGATGAAATTCATTAGGCCCCACAATGAGAAGCTAGTACACTCCTGGAAATGGGAAAAGAACACATTGACACCGGGGTGTCAGACCCACCATACTTGCTCCGGACACTGCGAGAGGGCTGTACAAGCAATGATCCCACGCACGGCACAGCGGACACACCAGGAACCGCGGTGTTGGCCGTCGAATGGCGCTAGCTGCGCAGCATTTGTGCACCGCCGCCGTCAGTGTCAGCCAGTTTGCCGTGGCATACGGAGCTCCATCGCAGTCTTTAACACTGGTAGCATGCCGCGACAGCGTGGACGTGAACCGTATGTGCAGTTGACGGACTTTGAGCGAGGGCGTATAGTGGGCATGCGGGAGGCCGGGTGGACGTACCGCCGAGTTGCTCAACACGTGGGGCGTGAGGTCTCCACAGTACATCGATGTTGTCGCCAGTAGTCGGCGGAAGGTGCACGTGCCCGTCGACCTGGGACCGGACCGCAGCGACGCACGGATGCACGCCAAGACCGTAGGATCCTACGCAGTGCCGTAGGGGACCGCACCGCCACTTCCCAGCAAATTAGGGACACTGTTGCTCCTGGGGTATCGGCGAGGACCATTCGCAACCGTCTCCATGAAGCTGGGCTACAGTCCCGCACACCGTTAGGCCGTCTTCCGCTCACGCCCCAACATCGTGCAGCCCGCCTCCAGTGGTGTCGCGACAGGCGTGAATGGAGGGACGAATGGAGACGTGTCGTCTTCAGCGATGAGAGTCGCTTCTGCCTTGGTGCCAATGATGGTCGTATGCGTGTTTGGCGGCGTGCAGGTGAACGCCACAATCAGGACTGCATACGACCGAGGCACACAGGGCCAACACCCGGCATCATGGTGTGGGGAGCGATCTCCTATACTGGCCGTACACCACTGGTGATCGTCGAGGGGACACTGAATAGTGCACGGTACATCCAAACCGTCATCGAACCCATCGTTCTACCATTCCTAGACCGGCAAGGGAACTTGCTGTTCCAACAGGACAATGCACGTCCACATGTATCCCGTGCCACCCAACGTGCTCTAGAAGGTGTAAGTCAACTACCCTGGCCAGCAAGATCTCCGGATCTGTCCCCCATTGAGCATGTTTGGGACTGGATGAAGCGTCGTCTCACGCGGTCTGCACGTCCAGCACGAACGCTGGTCCAACTGAGGCGCCAGGTGGAAATGGCATGGCAAGCCGTTCCACAGGACTACATCCAGCATCTCTACGATCGTTTCCATGGGAGAATAGCAGCCTGCATTGCTGCGAAAGGTGGATATACACTGTACTAGTGCCGACATTGTGCATGCTCTGTTGCCTGTGTCTATGTGCCTGTGGTTCTGTCAGTGTGATCATGTGATGTATCTGACCCCAGGAATGTGTCAATAAAGTTTCCCCTTCCTGGGACAATGAATTCACGGTGTTCTTATTTCAATTTCCAGGAGTGTATGTTGTGGTGGAGTTTGTCAAGGGGCCCTTTCGAAAGCCTGATGAATGTTGAAGACGGAGTGGCATTTGTAACTAAGCTGATTGGCTATAAGTCATAGGGAGACCCGTCCCGTTTGAAGGTGTGTATTGTAGGACGCGTGACTGGCATATGGTGCTTGAGTAGACATGATATCTGAGCCGTCTGCTGCAGGTAGATACAAAGTGAGCGCGTCAGCACGTCGCGAGTTGACCGACTTTGAAAACAGGGCGATAGTCGGTACAAAACGTACGGCTCTTATCACATCTGGGATTACACAAGAAGTGGGGTCTTAGATTTCAACAGTATCTTTATAAAATAAAAACCCGCTATAGTTGCTAGTAGGTTTCTTAATTTATTCCACGACCAGTTTCGAAGCTTAAAGCTTCTTCTGCAGGTGCCATAAACTGCGAACGAGAGGAGAGGCTACTAACGTACAAGTATTATGGGGTAGACATACTGAAATGAAAGTTACAGTGGTAGAAAATGCCACCTCACATGATTATGAAAACATAAATGTGTGGCAGTCGGAACTGTCTGTCACAGGAGAACACACCCACGACAAACAAACATTTGGGATTGGGAGAAAAGAAAACGCTGAATTTGGGGTGGATTCCACAAATAAAAACGTAAGTGTACTGACGCGTAGGACCAGCAACAATAGCGCCCGCCTGGACAGCACGGCACGGAAGTGGCAATTGAAGATGGCCCACAAGGGAGCGAGTGACGTAGGAGTCGGTGAGGTGGGGAACAGAAGTAAATAACAGGAAAAGAACTGGAAACTGGGGTTGATCTCTCTCTCCGCATACATAAGTGAGGTTCACAAGACCGAAACAAACTTAAACTACAACTATGAGAACAATAAAATAGCCTACAAACATGGGGAATCTGTAAAAATAACAAGAAGCTAATATGACACAGTATATCAGATTAAAGAGATTAAAGATAAAATTACAACTGAAACTGTGGGTAAGGATGATATATAAAAATATACCTAGAAACTGAGCAATAAGACAACGATACATGAGGTGTGATAGGAGAACGACGTAAACTGTTAGGATCGGTACCCACGTATAGACTCCTCACCGAGCAAAAATATCTTAGTACAAAAAGCTCAGTTTAACTTAAAACGATAAACACAACAGCAATAACAATGTATACATATAAGACAGCACTTCGCATCCACTCAGTACCAAGCGTAATAAAAGTAAACGCGGAGTAAAAGGGCAGCACACTAGTACTGGGATAAGCGTGTAATGGAATTACGTCTAAATCTACTTGACGGGATCACTGTGGTGGGGGGGGGGGGGGGGGGAATAGGATTAATGCAACGGTAAAATCGTTCAAATGAAATAACGTAAAACAATTTAGAAACATGGGAGATTCATCTTAAATACATTAATGTAATAACACATAAACATAAGTGTAAGGGAAAAATGCCTCAAAGTCAGCTTGACGGAATGCATGAGAATAGAAACATATAAAACTGCAACCAAAACAGGAGGTAGTTTTTGTATACATACACTATATCCTAAAATTTAGCAATAAGACGACGACAGCTGAAAAGTGGCCAGAAAAAGGTGGCAACCACTAACATCAGTCGTCATGTGTGGCCTCGTATTTAGGAGTCATAAACAAGATCTTAATATAAAACGCTGAGTGAGGACAGGACCTATATACAAAACAGGAATATCAATGCAGACATACATTGAAGAGCCAAAGAAACTGGTACAACTGCCTAATATCGTGTAGGGCCCCCGCCAGAACGCGAAATTGCCGCACCACGACGTGGCATGGACTCGGCTAATGTCTGAAATAGTGCTGGAGGGAATTTATACCATGAGTCTAGCAGGGCCGTCCATAAATCTATAAGAATACAAGGGGTTAGTGATCTCTTCTGAACAGCACATTGCAAGGCATCCCAGGTATGTGCAATAATGTTTATGTCTGGGGAGTCTGGTGGCCAGCGGAAGTGTTTAAACGCAGAAGAGTGTTCCTGGAGCCATTCTGTAGCAATTCTGGTCATGTTGGGTGCCGCATTTTCCTGCTGGAATTACTCAAGTCCGTTGGAATGCACAATGGACATGAATGGATGCAGGTGATCAGACAGAATACGACAGAATGCTTACTTTCAAGTCACATCAGGGGACCCATATCTCCAACTGCACACGCCCCACACCATTACAGAGCCTCCACCACCTTGAACAGTCCCCTGCTGACATTCAGCGTCCATGGATTCATGAGGTTGTCTCCATACCCGTATGTGCGGATGCTCGACACGATTAGAAACGAGACTCGTTCGACCGAGCAACATGTTTCCAGTAATCAACAGTCGGTGTTGAAGGGGCCCAGGTGAGGCGTAAAGCTTTGTGCCGTGCAGTCATCAAGGGCACACGAGTGGGCCTTCGGCTCCGAAAGCCGATATCGATTAAGTTTCACTGAATGGTTCGCACGCTGACACTTGTTGATGGGACAACATTGAAATCTTCAGCAATTTTCGGAAGGGTTGCACTTATGGCACGCTGAACGATTCTCTTCAGTCGTCGTTGCCCCCGTTCTTGTAGCATCTTTTCCCGGCCGCAGCGATGTCGGAGATTTGATGGTTTACCGGATTCCTGATATTCACGGTACACCGTGACATGGTCGTACGGGAGAATCCTCACTTAACCGATACCTTGGAAGATGCTGTGTCCCATCGTTCGTGTGCCGACTGTAACACCATGTTCAAACTCATTTAAATCTTGATAACCTGCCATTGTAGCAGCATTAACCGGTCTATCAACTGCACAAGCCACTTGCAGACCGTTCTGCCTGGTTACATATCTCTGTATTTGAAAACGCATGTCTGTACCAGTTTCTTTGGCACTTCAATGCATAAACAGAACGGTGCACCACATGGCACCAACCGTTTAAAACCAAAAGGAAGACGCAAAAAAGGATCAAAACTACAACTAAGGCAGACGAGTGACGAAACTATGTCGCATTGGATGAGAACATTAAAATTCGGATACCGTATTATCCATTTGACGAATGAATCGTAAAATAAAATATCAGAAACTAATGTTATAAATAGGGAAAAGTCAATTATAAAATAATTTTACGGCTATTTGCTTGAACTTCCCACTTCCTTGGCCCCTGTATCAGTCGCTTTCACCGCCGCGGTCAGCGGGTTTCCGTGCCGTCTGCAGTACTCGCTTCCTTGTTTTGCCGTCCAGGCGGGCGGTGTAGTTGCTACTCCCATCTATGAGTCCACTTACTTGTTTATTTACAGTATTATTGAGTTCATTTCTGTCCGGAACCCTCAAGAAAGTGAGGTTTCTGTTCCTCTCCCATGCATTCTTTTTGCCATGGATGTGATCCCCAGTGACAGACTGCCCCGACCGCCACACATTCAAGTTTTCATAATTATTTGAGTGAACCACAACAGTAGCTTTCATTTTAATATGTCAACCACACAATGCTTTTACGTTAGTAGTCCCTCCTCTCGTTCGTAGTTGGTGGCTCCTGAAGTGCTTACGTTACGAAACCAGTCGTGGAAAAAATTAAGGAAACTACGAACAACTGAAGTGGATTTTTATTCTACAAAATGTGTTCCTCATTTGCAGATGTTCACGTGATTAAATATTTGTTCAACAGTACCTATAATCGATATTCATTATCGCAGAGACGCGGTTGTTATACCCATAAACTGTAGCAAAGGTCGACCAAAAGTGTTTAGCAGTGGTACACAAATTACCATCGGGGGCCATACGGGGCCGCCGATTTCAGATGGTACATGATGAGCTAATTTATACCACCACTCTACGGTGAAAAATGCACCACATTGTCTTGAGTGGCTGAGGAGTAACGCATATCCCTTTGCTGCCTCCTCGAGATATAACTCGTAAACTCCGTCACTGGACATTGGAGCAGCGGCTGTGAAGCACGGATTGATGAACGACGGTTTCAGTTGATTGAGCTAATGGGCACTTGTTTCGAAACAAAGCGTTCAGCACACATTGTTGAACATAGGACTGCGTTGCAGACGGGCCCTGTGTGTTCCTACGCTGGCAAATGGAAATCGTCGTTTGTCAAAACATCCACTGCGCCAGTAGGGGAGTTAAATTTTTTAGGGCACATTCAGTTGGCTTTCCATGGGAAGGCAACATGAAAAGTGTGGACTATGGCAACATTATCGCGACACACCCTCATTATTTCATGCTTAGTTATTCTATGACGTGGACTGTGTCTTCTTGCAAGAAAACTACCTGTGTCACCAGGCCAGAATCGCGGTACAGTAGTTGAGCATGATACGGAAATTACGTTGATGTCTTGACCACCTGATAAGAGGCCGATGGAACACGTCAGGGACCCCAGCTCCGCTCTCACAAACCTCTGGCACGTATCTTTCGAGATCTGCGTGATCTGTACGGAGACGTCTGACGCCACATACCTCTGGAACCATACCAAAGACTTACCGAAACCATGCCAAGCTGAATTGCTGCTATACTCTGCTCCAGAGATGAACCAAGACGATAATAAGCAGGTGGTCATAATGTTTCTTATCATCAGTGCGTATCAACAAATACTAGACGAAATTGGTTGTAAGTAGCACTCTGATGTGAATATGTTGGCGCGGGAGGTGAAGTCGTCGCGTGCTGCACCAAACCAGTAAGAACACTGATGAATAAAAGGGCGGTCAAAGAGGTTACAGCTGTATCTGCGATACTTAGGGTAAATTCGGCTGAATTTTGGTGCAGTTTACTGCAGGATACGAAGAGGATTTTACCATTCAACATCTACGTGCCAGATAAAATACATGTTAGACTATATGCACACATCCATCTCTATGTAATGATGGTTCTTTTGGTAGGCACCACAGATATCTGTAACAATTATAGGCACTATTATCGTACACTGTGCGAATTGTTAATACTGCAGCACAACCCCGATAAGTCTTTATGAGCTACGCCTTCTTTACATGTAAGGACAGACAAAGCAACCGGTTTCTCTTTCAAAAACCACATCTGAATATGTTTGTGAGAAGAACGTGTAATGTCTCGTGTGTCAAGATTCAGCAGTGGCAGAAACGTGGCCTATCATGACTGCGCTTTATCGGTGCTCCCGGAATTTGTCGGGATGCGAACGTGAAGTCGGTGGGTTCAGAGGCGTCATACCCAACGCCATGAATGATCTCAGAGGCATCATACGATTAGCGAATGAGCGAACTGACGTATTGCCCCCTCAGTCGTAAAGGTTTGTGCAGCCACGTCACATGCCCAATTTGTGACTCTCTTGTTGATTCCACAAAATAATAGTAGTGAGCCTCCACGTGCTCCTACTCCTATAATTAATTTCAAATTAAGAAGTCACTGTTTATAGGGCCTCCAAATAGGTGGTTGCATTTTCAAGTTGGCTGCGCTACAATCTAGGAACCAACCAAGGCATCTGTCACATTAACCTTAAAAAATGCAGTCCCACAATCAAAATAAATGCAGGCAACAAATTTCATTAAGGAATAAATGTACTCACGCCCGGGTTCCCGGGTTCGATTCCCGACGGGGTCAGGGATTTTCTCTGCCTCGTGATGGCTGGGTGTTGTGTGTTGTCCTTAGGTTAGTTAGGTTTAAGTCGTTCTAAGTTCTAGGGGACTAATGACCACAGCAGTTGAGTCCCATAGTGCTCAGAGCCATTTGAACCATTTGAATAAATGTACTGAGAAGCAGTGGTTTGAATGCAAAGTTCCTTGAACAGTTTTCTACATGGTGTTCTTAAATTTACACCACAAATGATTCTTATTACACAATTTTTCACATTAAACACTTTTGCTCGATTTGAAGAGTTACCCCAGAATATGATCCCATACGACATAACAGAATGAAAGTAAGTAAAGTATACTCGTTTTTTTATATTATATCTCCTACATATGAAATCATTGTCACTGCAAGTACAGACTTGCTTAGGCGCTTCAGCATTTCTGTGGTATGCCCTCCCTAACTTAATTTATTTTGGACTTGTAATCCCAGAAATTTCACACTGTCAGACTCTTCGATCTGTTTGTATTCATGTATTATACACAGGCTGGAAGGAAATCTCTTACAGGTTCTGCACTGCATATAGTGAGTCTTTTCAAAGTTTAATGACAGTGAATTAGCTTTAAATCATTTATTAATGTCAGTGAAAATTTGATTAGCAATTATTTCTAAATGTGTGCTTGACTCAGTACTTATTGCAATATTTGTATCATCTGCAAAGAAAATAAACTTAGCATTTTGCAATGTAAGAGACGGAAGGTCATTAACATACACAAGAAAAGGCATCAGACCTGAGATGGAACCTTGAGGAACACCACACCACATGTGATTAATTCCCAATCAGATGAAGAATGGCAGTTTACTGCACAGGTTTCACAGGTATTTCGCAACGACACCCTTTGTTTTCTGTTGGGTAAGACTCAAACCATTTTGTGGGATTGCCAGTAACAACCTAACATTTTAATTTACTTTTCATATAGTCAAAGGTTTTTGACAGGTCACAGAAAATGCCAGTAATCTCTAATTTGTTATCTAATGAATTAAGTACATTTCCCTGTAAGTATATATAGCTTTCTCTATATCAGAAGCCTTAGATAGCCAAACTGTGACTTGGACAGTATATTATTTTCAGTACGATACTTGAGCACAATATTTTCAAATAATTTTGAAAAAGTCGACAATAGTGAAATTGTTCGATAGTTTGATGGTATATCTTCATCCCCCCTCTTGTAAAAGAAGTTTAACTTCAGCATATTTTAGCCAGTCTGGAAATGTTCCAATGATAACTGATTGATTACACAAATAACTTAGGATAGAACTCAATTTGCTTACCACTCTTTGATTGGATATGCTTTCGTACCCAGTAGAATACTTAGATTTTAAGGAATTTAGGATGGTTTCGATTCACTGGGAAACATGAATGTCATTTCCATGTCACTGAAATGATTTTTAAATACTGGTCTCAGATAACCCATTGCACTGTACACCAAACCTGATAACCCCAAGCTTTCAGTAACAGAAACAAATACTTACTTAAGAGGTTTGCAACATTTTATGCACTTGTTATCAATGTCTCATTTATTTTCAGACCTAAGTGTTCCTCTTCCTTTTTGGTCCCACTTGTCTCTGTCTTCACTATATGCAATTTTTATTTTGTTGCATGATGTAATTATATATTTCTCATAATAAAACTGCTTTGATTTCTGGATTACTTGCTCCAATATGTTACTGCATTCTTTGTAATGCATTAAAACGCTAACATCAGAGCTGTTTCTAGATAGTAGATACAGTCTCCTTTTTGTCTCACATGATATCTTTGTTCCTTGTGTAATCTGTCGTTTATTTTTTGACTTCTGTTTGATTTGTGTTACCTTTAGAGGAAAACAATTTTCAAAAGAGGAAGTATCATTATTAAGGAATGCTTTGTGTTTTTCATTTCAGCTGGTAGAATTGTAAACATCTATCCAGTTTATTTCTTCGAGCAATCTCCTACAACTCTCAATTTATGACTGATTTATCACACTCCTGTACTCAGATTTAATAGAGTCTTTATCCTGACAAGTTTCTACATTTAAGGCAAGATGTTGCATGTCATTATCAGATATACCATTTGCTACTTTTTTATATGATTTTTTTCTAGATTTGACTACAAAAATATTATCAATAGCAGTCTCAGAGCATTTAAATATCCTAGTTGCAAAGTTCACAGTAGGAACTAAATTGAATGACAGTTTTACTGATTAAAATAATTGTTCACTGACAGAACTTTTAAATAAATTCACATTAAAATTACCAGAAACCATTATTTCCTTGGTTTTTACTGTGAGATGGGATAACAGAACCTCCAGATTTTTTGTGAATCTGTATAAACTTATTATAAAGGTAATATTAAGAAATACTACTTCTGTTGCACAAGATTCTAAGTGCTGCTCTGAGCAAAATTCATTTACATCAATATTATTTAAATAAAACAGTTCCCGACAAATGTGGCAATTCTTCTTTTTGCATGTTTTCTCTACACTAGTAATAAGCTATCTCGAATCCTGTAATATTTAACATATGTATACCAGTGGTCACGTGGTGTTCAGAGAGGCATATCATAGCAACTGATGCTCTAACTCTTTAACAGAAATAAGCAACTCATTCAGCTTACTCCTTAGTCCTCGGATGTTGTGAGTCAATAAGGTTAACTGATTTTGTGCACTGGCTGTACTACAACACTATGAAATTAATTTTTCTGTCAGTTATTGAATATGTCTGCTGAATGAACTGCGTAGATTAAAATTTGCTTTCTGGCTGCCTGTTTTATCAATGTGAATGCCATTTACATTTTTTTCTGGACATCTTTGTACAAAGAAAGAAAGTGTCAGTTCCCTCCAGCACTACTTCAGACATTAGTCGAGTCCAAGCCATATGCTGGCGAGGACCCTACACAATATTAGGCAAGTGCACCAAATATTTTGGCTCCTCATTGTGTAAGTCGATGCCCTTACAGACTCGACGTGGTTATTTCCTTTCTGTTTTATAATACGCCCATGGACATCGAAGGTTTTATTTGTCTATACTACAGACACAACAACATGTCTAGAATGTGGATAAGGCATGAAACGTGCGTTTTAATAGAGCTGATTTGAGAATTTTATAGCTGTCCATTCCGTAAACCCTGTGATGTGCGAGGCATGCGCAGCCGAGAACTGCGGCTGGAGAGCGCTGCTATCGCGTGTGCCACTTTGACGCACTGATACCGTATGCACACGCCGCATCGTTTCTGGGCGTTCATGAACACGCTGAAAGCGGCACTCTCAACGTTGACGTTCGAAAGCACGGTCCATGTGGCGACGACTTGATGGTCGATCGACATGCCCTCCTGGCTGTCAAAACACTACCTGGTCCTGCTGCGCATGTTGCTAACACCTAAATAGGATGATAGCGCAGATTTGCTTCAGTTTTTAAAGTTAGTAGTCTCACTTAAGTGACTGCATTGTCTGAGGATCTCTATGCTGAACGAGGCGCAGCATACAGCATCACGATGAACGTATCTGTGTGGCGACGCTCCAAAGCAAACGAACGTTGGCAGATTGCATTTATTATCTTCATACAAGGACAGTACCTGGCGTGATGGTGTGGAGTGTTACTGGGTCCACAACACGATTACTTCCACATCATACAATCGATAATTTCTACAACAGCGATTACACTTCTGACAAGACCTTTGGCTGCGCTCCGTTTCCACCGTCTTGGTGACCTTACCTTTCAATACGACACGTGATCGCTTATTGCCCGTAGCGTCTGGGCCACCGCGAAACAAAGAGTGTTCCACTGTTACCCTGGGCAGCACGTTCACTATAGAATTAAAGCTTTAAACCAACATGACATGTAACCTCCTCTGACTTTCTAGCTCAAACTCAATCTCGCCGAACTGGAGCCACTGTTCCTGTCAGGGTCTAACAACCCCGTTCCCTTAATTCAATAAATTTGAAGATGATTAATTGGACACAAATTAGTTTCTGGACATTTCTGTCGGCATCATCAGACTAAGAAATGTTTATTATTACAAACTTAGGCTTCCGCGGCCGTTGTCACGGTCAATAAAATCCTTCTGGTTAGCGATACACCGTCATGAGGCGCCTTGCAACGGTCGCCGAAACGACAGAAATTTATAGTTAACAATGCAGCCTTAAACCCATAAGAATTTTATTGACTATGTTATTAAAAGTTGGGAAATGTAATTATAGATAGACAGTGCCCATGTTGGTTGCTGCAATGAACAGAAGTCAAAAAATGTGCTGATCTTGAATTATCGTTGTTGTTGTTGGCACTGCTCGTTATCTTGTAAAAATTCGAATGTAATTCTTCTGAGACTCAGACCTTCTCGAAAAGTCGTTAAATTGTTAGTGAAGAATCGTCGTAGATTATTCCAGAAATCACTTGTGTCAATAATTGGATTTTGTTCAACTGTGTAAAAAGATGACCGGTTAAAATTGTACATTTTTGAAACAAATACTTTTTTTCAGATGGACTTTTTCCTTTTTTACCACAAAGAATTGTAGAAAAATTATATAATATAATCGCATTTGAGCATACTCGAATTTTAACAAGCATTTATTACACATTCGTAGTTTAAACATGAAGGCCCGTCACAGACACTTTCAAGGCAAGATTTACATTTCGTCCATACAAAGAGCTTGTTAGATGACATTCCAGCAAGTCTGCGGTAACCTATAAACAGAAAATGTTATTTGGAACGTAAACATGTCTTGTAGAGAATAAATGACTGTGATATCTTAAACATAATTTCTACAAAAGATTTTCAGCAATTCGTGTATTGCCAAAGGTAATATTATCTGCCCAGATAAACTGCAAAAGTAACTAATCTGATTTCATTGGAATTAACGTACTAGAGATAAAATGTAATAAAAGGGATTCCCAAAATATAAAAGAAAATATTGAAAGATAAATGAAATGTCATATAGAGATGACCAAGCAGCATAATAATCGCAAAAGCTCCCTTTGAATATGAGTGGCATTGAACGGTTCATTTGACAGAGATGTATCAGATGTATCACTATCTACTATTGAACAGGCGTCACAAAAGTACAGATTCTTTTTAGAGGAGATGATGGGGTGGGTTGGCAGATCTCTGTATTAAGTTTCGCTCTAGTGGTAGCAGCATATCCAGTCATGTACTGCTACCACTAGACAGTATAGGCACAATAAGTAAAATTTTATTATGTGATATTCTTCCTGGTGTTTCAGTTAAAATGGATAACAGTTCAATTATTATAAACACAGCTGCTATATATATGGTGAGTGTAAACTAGACGTAATTCTAATTCAGCCTGTGAAGTGGGTTTGCACTTCTATGTAAATCGACTTTAATTACTATGGCAATACGAATGTTCTTTTCACTCGTTTCAAATGGGATTTTTACTGGAGGTACGACACTTTCTGTGACTGCCCCCTTTGTTACATCTATCGGCGTCTGAAGCATTTAACGTGAACATCACAAATTTCGGACCTTAAGTAGAAACGGATGCGTCTCCAAGAATTAAGGCCCCTAGGAGACACCTGGATGATGTAACCCGCTGGGATCCGAATCAGATAACCTGCCTAGATGTTTATGACATTCTGGAAGTTATTCTCCGCAAAAGTTGTAAAAGTCGGTCATTTACCGAAGTCACGTATTTGGAACGAATTAATGTCATGAAGACAGGAAGACATTCCTTGCAACTGTTTCCTCGGTACATTTCTTGTAACTGTAAGTGATGGTGACTCCTCCAATGGCGTGCACACACACACACAAACACACATACATACATAAAACAGACATCTCAAACAAATTTTTGCATATCTTGTGCCGGTACAAACTATGATCAACAGCAAAAGAACTAGATGTATCTGTTGTGTTCAGGAGAGAGAGCACTCTAGTCAAATTAAAATAACTGATAGCGAAACCTCTAAAAGCAGTAAATGAATTTTGTTCTTTGGGAATCAAAATAAATGAAGATAGCATAAGAAAGGAGGGCAGAATATCCGGATTAGCAACAGAAAGAAAAGTTATAGTAACAAAGAGTAGTATGTAAACGCTGAATATGAATTTAATTCTAAGTAAATCCTTCATGAAGATATTTGTCTGGAGTGTAGTATTCTATGAAAGTGGAACGTGGACGACAGACAGTAAAGGTAACACGTGAAGAAGTTTCGAAATGTGGAGCTAAAGAAGAATGTTGAAGATCAGATGTGTAGATAGTATATTTTTATAGCCGTCCTATGAAGTAATGAAGAGTTGCTACGTCAAATCGGATAAATACGGCGCAGCTTGACTATAAGAAAAGTTAGACTGGTTTGTCACGTTCCAAGGCTTCAAGAAATATTAACGGTAATGGTCAGAAGACGCAGGCTCAACTACTGTAAGTAGTTTCATGTGGACGTAGGTTGCAGTGGTTATTCAGAGACGAAGAGGCTCACACGATACAGGCCCAAAGCGTAGAACAGTAGCAAAGATATCTTCGGACTGGAGACCACAACAATAACTTTGTGAATGAAATGTAAACTTTTACTAGCTCTAAATAAATAAGATGTAAGTAACTATAAAGCTTTTTCTGAGTGCATCACACCATGGTGTTTGTTTAAGTGATTGCAAAGCAGTAACGTTTACGAAAGTTGTGTGTATATCTGTTATTACAAACTGAGGCCTGCCTCGTTCCATCAAAGTGCCATTATGACACGTCAGTAATCTTGAAAGACAATGATATCTACAGGGGATAGGATTTGATACAGGAGGTCTTGCATTCACGAAACTGAAGACATCAATAACATGAGAATTACTACAGTTGACAGTAATGCTACTCACTTTGGAAATTAGATTAAACAAAGACGACAAGCAAAGAAAAGACTGTTTGAAGATGAAGAGGAGTATGCATATGGTTTATACTAACCTACCCACAGAAGAGAAAGCCTTATACAGTATAAACACTGTCAAAGTTTTGATTCAGGTTTCCCGTAACCTACGTTTTCCAAAATTTATGTACCTTTTCCTCACAAACCGTTGACGTTAGAGTACGATAGTGGAATATCCTGAGGAAGGAACTTCCATTTTATGCAACAGCAAGGCATTTATATAAAAGAAAAGACTTAAAATTTGATGCAGTTTCTCATAGATATTCCGAGAGCTTTGAAAATCCAGCAAAAGAAGATATCAAAATTCTATTCCACAGATATTTATAATAATGGCTAGTAAAATTTTGTACAAAAATGCATTGACTTTGTTCACATGGATTTGTACTCACTCTGTTGAAAAAAATTTCAATTGTTTATAATTCAAAAATAAATATGATATCATATGTGTGTATGCATATAACATTTCTTAATAACAGTACCCAATTTAATTGCACTGTCTCGAAAACATTTTTTTCCAAGTACTACACTTTCATATACGTCACCCGTTAAAGGGAAAATTTTGATTAACAGAGCTATATCTACATAGTGGTAAGAACAAACTTCATGGCTTAAAAATATTATCACAGCCTGTATAATCTATTGATTCATCAAAAATAAACAGCCCATAAAGTCAACGTCTGATGTGAAGAGTCAGGCAGTCGTTCTCAGGTAATCTCATTGAATCCGTACACAAGAAATGCATGTGTTTTCCGAGTTTCAAGTGAAGGACATGTGAATGATCATCTTTCAGAGAGGAGATTTCATCGCTGCTCGAGACTCTTCTTAGCCGTAAACTGGGACCGAAATAACTAATTTCATTTAGAAACCGTAAGATCTAGGTCATTGCACCCCGAAAGCAAAATTACTTCCCCTCTACTCTCTCTTTATATTTTTAGCTGTTTGATATTCTGCACTTCCGCATCATGAAATTGTAATACAACATAAAACTCAATCTACGCAAGCCACTGACCAAGCAGATAACTTATCACGATTATTACAAAATATTTTCGGTACATCATTTCTAAACTACGTAAGACTTCGACTGTATCATCATACAAGAAGTTGAGAAAAATACTTTGTTTAACACTGTAAAAGGGATAACAAAATGTACTAGGGTGTCCTGAAAATAAATGCCTCCGAATTTTCATATGATTACTCTTAAAGTTTTTTAAATAAAAGAAACGTTATTAACATTGTACATCAGTCTTCTCTTCTGCGTCTTTGCAGTCTTCTGTAAGCATGTAATATGGCCGTGGGCAACATAACTCTGTCTGTCCGTGACAAACAGAGTGCTGTAATCGAGTTTCGAATTCGAACAGTTCATCCACACATGGATCACGCTCTCCTTCAGCATGATAATGCCAGACCAAACACCGGTTCTGCGACATCTGCAACAATCCGACGCCTTTCTACATCTACATGGATACTCTGCAAATCAAATTTAAGTGCCTGGCAGAGGGTTCATCGAACCACCTTCACAATTCTCTATTATTCCAAAGTCGTATAGCGCGCGGAAAGAATGAACACCTATATCTTTCCGTACGTGCTCTGATTTCCCTTATTTTATGGTTGTGATCGTTTCTCACCACGTAGGTCGGTGTCAACAAAATATTTTCGCATTAGGAGGAGAAAGTGGGTGATTGGAATTTCGTGAGAAGATTGGGTCGCAACGAAAAACGCCTTTCTTTTAATGATGTCCAGCCCAAATCCTGTATCATTTCTGTGACACTCTCCCCCATATTTCGCGATAACACAAATCGTGCTGCCTTTCTATCTTTGAACTTTTTCGATGTACTCCGTCCTATCTGCTACGGATCCCATAGCGCGCAGAAGTATTCTAAAAGAGGACGGACAAGCGTAGTGTAGGATGTCTCCTTAGAAGGTCTGTTACATTTTCTAAGTGTCCTGACAACAAAACGCAGTCTTTGGTTAGCCTTCCCCACAACATTTTCTGTGTGTTCCTTCCAATTTAAATTGTTCGTAATTGTAGTACCTAGGTATTTAGTTGAATTTACGGCTTTTAGATTAGACTGATTTATTGTGTAACCGAAGTTTAACCAGTTCCTTTTAGTACTCATGTGGATGACCTCACACTTTCCGTTATATACGGGCAACTACCACTTTTCGCACCATTTAGATATTTTTCTAAATCGTTTTGCAGTTTGTTTCGATCTACTGATGACTTTGTTAGTCGATAAACGACAGCGTCATCTATAAACAACCGAAGACGGCTGCTCAGATTGTCTCCCAAATCGTTTATATAGATAAGGAACAGCAAAGGGCCTATAACACTACCTTGGGGAACGTCAGAAATCACTTCTGTTTTACTCGATGACTCTCCGTCAGTTATTACTAACTGTGACCCCCCTGACAGGAAATCTCAAATCCAGTCACATAACTGACACGATATTCCATAAGTACGCAATTTCACAACGAGCCGCTTGTGTGGTACAGTGTGAAAAGCCTTCCGGAAATCCATAAATACGGAAACGACCTGAAATCCCTTGCCAATAGCACTCATCACTTCATGTGAATAAAGAGCTAGTTGTGTTTCACAGGAACGATGTTTTCTAAACCCATGTCGACTATGTGTCAATAGACCGTTTTCTTCGAGGTAATTCATAATGTTCGAACGCAGTATATGTTCCAAAATCCTGTTGCATATCGACGTTAACGATTTGGGCCTGTGATTTAATGGATTACTCCTACTACATTTTTGAATATTGATGTGACCTGTGCAACTTTCCAGTCTTTGGGTACGGATCTTTCGTCGAGCGAACGGTTATATATGATTGTTAAGTATGGAGCTAATGCATCAGCATACTCCGAACGGAACCTAATTGGTAGGCAGTCTGGACCAGAAGACTTGCTTTTATTAAGTGATTTAATTTGCTTCGCTACTCCGAGGATATTTCCTTCTACGTTACTCATGTTGATGTTGGCAGATGCTCTCGACTCGAATTCTGGAATACGTACTTCATCTTCTTTTGTGAAGGCATTTCGGAAGCCTATGTTTAGTAACTCTGCTTTGGCAGTACTGACTTCGATAGTATCTCCATTGCTTACGCGCAGAGAAGATAGTGATTGTTTCTTGCCGCTAACATACTTCACATACGACAAGAATATCTTTGGATTTTCTGCCAGGTTTTGAGACAAAGTTTCGTTGTGGAAACTGTTATAAGCATCTCGCATTGAAGTAAGCGCTAAATGTCGAGCCTCTGTAAAAGATCGCCAATCTTAGGAATTTTGCGTCTGATTAAATTTGGCATGTTTGTTTCGTTGTTTCTGCAACAGTGTTCTAGCCCGTTTTGTGTACAAAGGAGGATCAGCTCCGTCGTTTGTTAATTTATTTGGTATAAACCTCTCAATGGCTACCGATACTATTTCTTTGGATTCAAGCCACATCTGGTCTACAATTATATTATTAATTTGGAATGAGTGGAGATTGTCTCTCAGGAAGGCGTCATCTGAATTTTTATCTGTTTTTTTGAATTTGTTTCACTGTTATCGATCGTCCCCCATATAGTCCCGACTTAGGCTCATCCGATGTTTATCTGTTTCCATAACTTAAAAAACGCCTTCGACGATTTCATTTCGATAGTGTCGAAGTAGTGCAAGAAGAGAGGCTGTGGCTCTGTCAAGAAAGAAAACGTTTTACTATGACGGTATCAGCAAACTAGCCTTTCGTTAGGAGAAATATGTTCGTCGCCAGGGAGACTATGTCGAGAAATAGATATGTATACATGAAGAATAAAGATGCAGAATATTAATAACGTTTGTTTTGCTTAAAAAGTTTTATGAATCTACACATAAAGGATGGGAGGCATTACTTTTCAGCACGTCCTCGTATATCACAGAAACCGAAAAATAATTTTTGTACCCAGATTTTCAAATTATTTTCTGTAACTAATAACACTAAATATCTGTTAATATTTTACTGCAACTACGGCGGAAGATTTCTTAATTTTAATCGAAATGATTATTTCCGATTTTTCACTTGCCACATGTATCTTTCATGCCCATACGGTGCTTCCTAAATTTAATAAAATTCCTTTCTCCTGGTTGCAACTTTCACATTTGACAAATTCGCTTAAGATTAAGAGCCGAAAGAGTTTTGAGTTGCATCCTACAAGACATAGAAACTTGTCAGCGAGCTGCAGAATTGGGGTCCTAGAGGAATATCTACATGAAATCAGGCATATTTTCTCTTTGTATTTAAATAATATCTTCCCGTTTTCCCTCTAGATCCTTCTAATATTGATCCTTACGCACTGAAAAGTATATGTGAATGATTGCTTCACTAGCTCAGTGGTGAACGAAATATGTGCAGTAATTGCTTCAGGAAACTTTTATTTGCTGAAACAACACATTCATAAGGTATTCATTGGTGTTTTTTTTTGCCGTCTTAAGCCCTTAATCTGATTCGCGACGCCTTCTTTGTGTGTGTTTGGTGAAGCATTGTGCACAGTGCGTGACCCATTGTCTTGATAGAACGTGCTATGTACGAGGAAGGTTCAGAAAGTATGATAAGTAGCCTTTTGCGAGGAAAGGTTTATCTAGGATCTGGAATAGACACGCAGAGTTAGTAAGGCACCGATGCGTTACTCTACCAACAGAGCATTTCATTGGCGCAGTTTATGTACAGACCTGGAGAGCACTTGTTACCTCGCGTACTGAACCATCCTCGTAAATGGAAGTGCCTGGAAGATGTATGGCACTACACTGAGGGAAAATAACCGCAACACCAAGAATTCGTTCTGCGACATAAGTGAAAGTTGGTAGGCGTGTTTCTACATTTGAAAGATGATGTCTGTTCAAATTTCGTGCCACGCGTAAGAGAGGCGTTAGTAGCGCCACTATGATAATGCAAGTAGCGCTTGCTTTAAATAGACGATGTAAAGATCGTGAACGTTAGTTACCTTTGAGTATGGAGTTACCTTTCAGTATGGATGTTAGTCAAATATGACTTTAAGATGACAAAGATGCCTTATCAACACATCACTAGGTTTTTACGAAGGCTACGAGAAGCTGCATGCTCCGCGAAGTGGTAGAAAGGATCGGCAAGGATGCAGCCACGATACGTGATGGCTGGCAGGGGTGGTCAACACACAATCGCAAGAAAATCGGGCTACTGGCGCTACTGACAGCGAAGACCGTCGTTTCCGGCGTATGGGTTTTCCGCATCGTACTGCCTTTGCAACAGCAACTTCAGAAGCAGTTGGTGCCACAGTGACACAAAAACTGTTACAAATCGGTTACTTCAAGGACATCTTCGAGCCAATTACCGTGAAATATACATTGACCCCATACCATAGGCATTTGCTACTACAGTGGTGTCCAGCAAGAGGTCATTGGAGGGCAGGGTGGAGGTCTACTGAGTTTTCTGATGAAAGATGCTTCTGCCTCGATGAAAGGGATGGCCGTCTGTTGGTTATTACAACAGCAACTGAGAATTCTTTCCTAGTTGGTGAAACTATTTTAGTATTGAGGATTTCTTAATCCTCCCCTATTACCATCCATTACATCGCTTAGCGCGGGGAATCTTCTAATAACTGTATGATCTCTTGGATATTCCATTAAGGACGTGCTTGTCAGCCACTGAAGAAAACTGTCTAATGCGAAGTATTCCTCTGAGTTGAAATCATTGCACTAAGTTAAGTTCAAAGAATGCTGAAACTTACTCCATCCTATGTAGTTATTTCAGACAAGCACCTTTGCACAAACTGCTTCCACAATCTGTCCTCCTTGTATGTCATTAGGAAGTTAGGATTTGTTCCATACCAAGTTCGAGTCAATGAAGAAATAATAATATTCATATCTGGTTTCCATCAATCCATTACTGCCTTTATAGGTGGAATCCAGGTAAACCAAGTATCAAAGTACATGGCCTTAAACTCTATAACATTTTTGGCTCTGATTGCATAGTTCCCTGAATTGTTTGAACATGCACTAACGTGACAAAAGTCACCGGACAGCGGCATTCAGGTATACAGGTGGCGGCAGTATCGCGTACACAAGGTATAATAGGGCAGTGAATTGTTGGGTCTGTCAATTGTACTCAGGTGATACATGTGAAAGGGTTTCCGTCGTGATTATGGCCGGACTACGGGCGTTTTACAGACTCTGAACGCGGAACGGTAGTTGCAGCTAGATGCGTGGGACATTCCATTTCGGAAATCGTTAGGGAGTCCAATATCTCGAAATCCACAGTGTCAAGTGTGTGCCGAGAATACAGAATTTCAGGCATTACTTTTCACCAAAGAGAACGCAGTGTCCGACACACTTCAATTAACAACAGAGAGCAGCGGCTTTTTCGCAGAATTGTCAGTGCTAAAGGACAAGAAACACCGCGAGGAATAACCGCAGGAGTCAATGTGAGACTACGACGAACGCATCCTTTAAGACAGTGCCGCGAAATGTTGCGTTAATGGCCTATGGCAGGAGACGACCGAAGCGAGTGCCTTTCCTAACAGCACGACATCAGCTGCCGCGCCTCTCCTGGGCTAGAGATCACATCGGTTGGACCCTCGACGACTGGGAAATCGATGGCTGCTCAGATGAGTCCCGATTTCAGCCAGTTAAGTTTGAGTGTGGTGCCGACTTCACGAAGCGATGGACACAAGTTGTCAACAAGGCACTGAGCAATCTGGTGGTGACTACATAATGATGTGGACTATGTTGACATGGAATGGGCCCGCATCTCGTGGTCGTGCGGTAGCGTTCTCGCTTCCCACGCCCGGGTTCCCGGGTTCGATTCCCGACGGGGTCAGGGATTTTCTCTGCCTCGTGATGGCTGGGTGTTGTGTGCTGTCCTTAGGTTAGTTAGGTTTAAGTAGTTCTAAGTTCTAGGGGACTGATGACCATAAATGTTAAGTCCCATAGTGCTCAGAGCCATTTGAACCATTTTTTGACATGGAATGGACTGGGTCCTCTGGTCCAACTAAACCGGTTATTGACTGGTAATGGTGGTGTTCGGCTACTTGGAGACCATCTCCAAACATTCATGGACTTCATGTTCCCAAAAAACTATGGAACGTCTATGGATTGCATTGCGCCACGTTCAATGGGACACAATTTTTCACGATTGGTTTGAAGAACATCCTGGACAATTCGTGCGGATGATTTGGCCATGTAGATCACCCAACATGAACCAAATCAAGTATATATGGGATATAATGGAGTCGTCAGTTCATCCACAATATCCTGCTCCGGGAAAACTCTCGCAATTATGGACGAACACACAGGAGAAAAGCAGGTCCGACACGATATTAGGACGTATCCCATGACGTCTGTTACTTTATTGAGTATTTAGAAAGTACGCAGTAAGAGAGGGCTTCTCTGGTAAGGTGCTAAAGCTCACCAAACAGCTTTTCCACCAGTTTTTGAACTGTCTTCTATAAGAAGGGATTGAACGTATTTAATTCCCGATGTATAAAACAAAATCGAACAGTTACTTCCACGTATCTAATTCAGATAATGTACCTCACGAAGGTGTGCATATGTTGAGAATTAATACTACACGAGGAGTAGATACTGGATTGACTGTATGTAGATGTTAAAAGCCACACAGCTCGAACTAGAAGTACGCCACCAGCTGATCCATCCAAGTAACCTCCTGGACACACTACAAGCTTCAACCTGTCACGGCCATATACCCATTCCTCCAAAACCTGCAGTGACTCTTTTGTGGTGCTATGACATTAGTACTTTCGGAAGGAATCTTATTGAGGGGTGTCTTGACCGTCTACAGCCTCAGAGAAGTTACTCGCTAAAAATCTGGTTCTATACGGAAAATACGCCCTGTTAATTGCATGTGAAATGTAATAAGTGTGATCTAGACTCGAGTCTTAGCCCGACATACATTTTAACTTGTGACAGTCCATGTAACTTACTGTGTCTAAGCCAAAGTGAAACATCGGTAGCAAGTTCATTGCATGCCAGCCATTGATAAACACTTTTTAATAGTTCCAAACTCCGTTCCTACAGATAAAGACCGAGCTTTTGGACTGTAATAGCAATAAGTTCTAACATTGTCTACAGTTTTCAACATTGTGAAATTTATGTGTGTACTCCGTTCGGCCATCAGTTCCCACATAGTCCGGGATTAATGAAGCAAGCCAAGTGCAATTCAAGGTTTGGTCTTGAAAATTTCATAATGAACAACGTAACTTCTGAGCGACATGTCGAGCTTTACATCTAAGTCTTGATGGACAAATAGCCTAGGGAGGGCTTGAATGCCATATGTTCCCTTCGAGTCACAGTATTGGAGAAGATTCGTGAGAGACGAATTAACCTGAGCATTAAAATCTTTCACCTACTGCATTTTGGCCATTGGCAGTATTTCTCTCGATGCATCTACAGAGCGTGATGTTAGTTCTTGTTCGTAGAACTATAATATTCAGTTCAAGGCTCAGTTTCTCATTTCGTGAGAACATTGCGGTGCTACGGTACGGAAAGTGATTCGACGTCTTCCAGTAGTTTCTGAACTCTTGAAATTCCCAAATAATCGAACATGTATCTGTTGTGAATAGTGGTTTTAGTTTTGGGAGAGATTTGCAAGTTGAATTTTCGCCAACTAGGATTGGATTACGATAACTTTGAAGAGGCTGAATCATTTCTAAATAGCTGAAGACAGAAAATATTTAAAGGTTAATTATTACATTTCCGGAAATAGCCTATTCCGAAATACCCAGTATTTGGTAATTTCTTCCTTGGATATTTGAACAGAATTTGAAACTAAGGCACTGTCCAGCTCGCACTTTTTGCAGTTAGTTCTAGAGCTAAGGATAGCAGCGTTTTGAGGGTATGGCTGGAACACTATTTTTTGTGACCTTGCAGTAGATAATCGGCCTTCAGAACCAAGAAAAAACCATAGGAAACCTGACGAGAAACATATAAATCTCATTCTGCTTGCAACCCTTTCGATACAATGTTCAATAGATTTCTGTAAGATGCCTAGAAACGAGTGCCCGAAGTCACTTACAAAAATTCTGACACGGACGTAATGATGACGTGTCTTGCGTTTATTAATCCGTAAGAGCAGGAAAAGTCTAGCATTTTCTTGAAAATTAAATGTCTTATTAAGCAGGCTATGTTCATTCAGAGCATGATTACAGCAATATAACATCAAGCGTTTTCCAGTGTTTTCATGGTAACGACACAATGAACTACTTAATATAAACTGCAGAATATGTTGCACAAAGAACGTGTATTCGGCCAACTAATATGTAAGAACAAGAATATTGAGAAGAAGGCGAAACAACCCTCATACAATTTTCAGACATCGAACACAATCACAAACTTGAAGATTCTTTCTGGTACCAGTGCTAACAGCCAAATCTGAAATCAAGGAAGCAAACAACAGCGCAACACCACTTAATTAGTTTTTCGTTGAACGCGGAAAGAAAACTTCACAAAGACGTGTTGTGTTTCTTTCAGGACTAGTAACTTACACTGATATCATGTTCATCACGAAAGCACCAATTTCGTGTATCCCCAGACTATACAGGATATGGCAGGAATCTTCAGCATTATGTCTTTCTTAGATTTAACGATTGTTTCAACAATCATATAACAGATTAAGCATTTTTCATAGGAAAACAGTCCTCTCATCATCACTTCGTTTTGCAGTGTGTCTGTTGCAGCTAGAAAAGCATCAGGTGCAGCTAGTCCAAAGGGCTCTGCGTCCACGCTTTTAATCAGAATTAACGAGATGTCAACGAATAATCTGTAAGCAGACATCGTAGCGCTATCATTGGTTTTACCTCAGAAATTATTACATTTATGGCAACAGCTGTTTCTGAAACACCCAGAATTTGATAACAACTTCCTTCGCCATTTGCTTAGAATTTCAGAGTAAGGCACCGTTTAGGTCACATTCTTTCACAGGTCTCATTTTTTTTTTCTGAGGTACTGATTTGTCCAGAAAGATCATTGCTTGTGTTTTCTACTTGCCCTCCCAACTGCAAAAAGAAGTAGGTCAAAATTCTGCTAGTAATTTTGTGTCTGTTGCGTACTTAGAACTGGTGCACCGGATGCATTGCATTAAAGAAAGTGAAAGTTTAACGAATGTTAGATAAATGTGAACTCAGTGCTGCTTGCATCTGAGGCAAGAGAAACGCAATGGGAAACGTAAGTGGATAGCGAAGTGGAAGATGAAAGCTCACCAATCCGTATTGTTTCATCTGCAATCTACAGTGTTAGTTCGATGCTGGAGCAGGGCAGTAGGTATGAGCCTGTCTGCGTCGACGTATCTCCACTGTCTTCTACAGACTTGGGAGGTTGTCCAGAAAGCAGAAACGCCTTAGACTACTAATCCCATTCACTGCCATATCATCCTCCATGTAATGTAGGATAAAGATCACTTCAGTTGCCAGTTTCGTTCTTGGAATAGCGATTTTGACATACATAAGCATATATATTCTTCTCCGAAGAACTATGAACAATAAACTCTTACGAAGGTCAAATAATAACGAAAATCATCTCTTATGGCGAAGGTAATATACTGTGAGCTATATATGACAAGGATATGTGTCTGGACAGACAAGTAAACCTGTTATTTCCCGGCAAAGAATTCAAGTGTTTTCCTATAGCTGTAACTGCGGCTAGAATGTATGCCTTTCGCAAAATGAAGAATGCGTTTTATTACGCGGTCTCTCAATATAACTAGGTCACTCGCTCGTTCATAACGTCGAAATTGCCTTTTTCATCAAATATCTCGTTTGGTAGCAGCTGTTCGTGTGGGCGGAGGATCTGCAGTGTTTCCGCGTCGAAAGTTTCCGTGTCGTTTCCGTGTCTGCTTTTAGAGCAGATACCATTCATGTAAAACATCTTTGTTGCTCTGGTGGACTTTTAGGTACCCCTTCAAAAATTATTAATATTCAACCAAAACCGATAGTTTGCTGCTGCCAACTGTAAACAAACTGGAAATAAGAGATAACTGCAACAGAAAAAAGTGGCGAATTTCTGAAGTGAAAATTTATTCCAATACACTGGACAATAAATAGTTGGCTGAAAAAGCTTAGCTAGACTCAAAGGGAATAAATATCTTTCTCTGAAAATAAATAAAGGGGATACGAGAAGTCATTTATTGTTGTTAGATATTACCAAAAGGTGATATTTTTCAGTAAAAAATGTGGCCCGGTTTTTAGTGAAATAACAACTGGTATACAGTTATAGAAAGTTCTGAATTATTAATATAAACTTCTGATACTTGTAAACTGACGTAAAGAATTGCAAACAAACTAAAACAAGTTGACAAGTAGCAGCGAATAGCTGTTTCCATTGATAGTTTCTTTGAAACATCTATCCACAGTTATTACTCGCTCAATTTTGCAACTCATTCCGTATTCATAATAGTTACCAGTTGGTTTTGCATTATCATAAGTTTCAACAAAGGAGATGAAACTGAACTAATATTCAGTGTGTTTAATGTTTAATGTTAATCAGTGTGCAAACCTTGTTTTGCTTCCTAAAGTCTCACCGTGAACTGTATAGATGGAAGAAAGACTTACACGAATTAATAAATATTCGCAGAAAATGGAACTCGTAAAATTGTGAAAGTAAAACAACGCCATTCGAAAGACTTACTATTGACCTACCCATGAGAGGCAATGGACCGTGGCTGATGGAGGTCTACGAGACCAGGCACTCTATATCATAAGTGAGATGAACATTGTTTATTTCAAGGCAACACTACAGACAGTCGGAAAACTAAGAATTTTACTACCGCCACACACCATTAGGTAACTTTCGGAGTATGATGTAGATGTAGGGAAGTGACCGTTAATTCGAAGCTGGTGTGAAATAGAAATTTGTTGCTTTTCCCATATCTGCTGTGTCTAACGTCTGTCAGTCAAATTTCCTGAAAGAACTGCAAGAAAATCATACTTTACCCTTTCGAAGTCTTCCTAAGATTTTTTCTTGGATGCTGCAATTACCTGTTTGGCTTTGTTTCTTTCTTCAACATAACTTTCTCTGTCTACCTGAGTGCTAGTATGTAGTCATTTTTGATACGCCTTCTTTTTCCTTTTACAGGCTGCCTTGACTATGTCATTCCACCAAGGTGTTTGCTTCATCCTACTTTTACACACTACTGTTCCAAGACATTCTTCAGCCACTTCTAGTACTGTGTCCCTGTACCTTGTCCATTCCTTTTCCAATGACTGTAATTGACTACATTAAACTAGCTGTTACCTTTCTGAGATCGCTGTTATGTTCTTGTACCTGATTTCCTTATCCTGAAGTTTCTCCACTCTTATCCTCCTACATATGGACCTGACCTCCTGCACTTTCGGCCTCACAATCCCTATTTCACTGCAGATTAAATAATGATCAGTGTCATCAAAGAATCCCGTGAATACACGTGTGTCCCTCACAGCCTTCCTGAATTCCTGATCTTTTATTATATAGTCAATGACAGATCTGGTTCCCCTGCCTTCCCAAGTATACCGGTGAACGTTCTTATGTTTAAAAAAGGAGTTTGTGATTACTAAGCCCATAATGGCACAGAAATCCAAGAGTTGTTTCCCGTTCCTGTTGGCCTCCATATCCTCTCCAAATTTACACGTAACCTTTTAATACCCTTCTGTTCGATTCCCAATCCTGGCGGTAAAATCACCCATGAGCAGAACACTGTCCTTGTCCTTTACTTTCACAACTACATCACTGAGTGCCTCATAAAAACTATCCATCTTATCTTGATCTGTCCCTTCACAATGCGAATATACTCACACAATTCTGATTTTCTTGCTAGACACTGTCAAATCTATCCACATCAGTCGTTCGTTTACATACCTTATTGCAACTACGCTGGGTTCCATTTCTTTCCTGATGTAAAGCCCTACACCCCATTGTGCTATTCCTGCTTTGACTCCTGACAGGTAGACCTTGTATTCTCCCACTTCCTCTTCTTTCTCACCCCTTACCCGAATGTCACTAACAGCTAAAACGTCCAGCCCCATCTTACTTGCAGCCTCTGCCAGCTCTACCTTCTTCCCAGAGTAGCCCCCACTTAATCACGATACACTTCTCCAGCAGTGCACAATGTTAGTCTTTATAATACTTTATGGTTGAGTAGTTTAATAACTGTCGCTGAAGATTCTTTTAAGCAAATGACTAAAAAATTACGTTATGTAAGTTCTTAAAACAATCACTGCCTTTGTGAACACCTGACGACGCCTGTACCAGGAGAAATGTGTTTCGCTGAGAAACGAAATAAAACTCAGTGGCAGAACACGAGTTATTGTTTCCTTTATCTTCAAGGAAAGCATGATATTTGTAGTGTAGTCAGTAATCTGACTTTACTTCAAAATAACGACTGGTTTGTCTCGTTATAATTTTTGTTCCCGCCGAAGAAATGATATATCAGGCATCACAGACTGCCATGGCATTGTCAAAGAGTACCTCAAGTAGCATATTTACAGGTAGACCTACTTTAAAGCTCCCCGCACCACAAATACAAATCATACAGAGTTGTGTGAGATGATATAAATATAGCACAAATCTGTTGGGACACACACAATCAAAATAGACAATAAACTGCGTCATGCTTTGTCTATGTATACTAAAATAATTTTTCTAATTACAGAGTTTTTTTCAAGTTTCTTTGCGACATTTTGAACATTCGTTGTTCCACACCAGAGGATATATGTGTAGGTAATTCATCCTGTAAATACAGAGAGACCTTCAGTAGTGTATATTCACTACTGTAAACTGAAACAATGGTGCTGTCTTCTCCCAAGCTACACTGTAATGTGAGCGGACTCCCGACTTCGCAGCGGGATCAGTGATTACGTTTGGTGGAGAAGGCACAAATCCCTGCTATGCTGTGTCAGTTCGTAAGTGATTTATGGGCTGTTGGCTGCCAAGCAAACTTTGTAACACAAGGCTAACCCAATTTTAACGGACGCTATGGGCAGTTCTGTTATCGACAGGCCACTCCATTTAGCTGCAAGACTTATAATCGCTGGCTTCCAAGGACGCCAAATCGTGTTGACACCTTGTCTCCCTCCAAGATGGAGTATATTAAATTACAGTCAGAAAATACACGTTCTTAACGAAGAGAAATACTGAAGAAGGAACATTTGCAGCACAAGGCGAACAATCGCACATTGTACTTTGTTGTACACTTTATGACTGATGGTCTACCAGTAAATGGGTGACATTCTTCATAGTCAAAGGAGAAGTTATCATACTTCCGACTCATGAAGACAATCCACTGCGGCCGTCCATATTGTTAAGAGAACAGTCGCATGTATAGCTTTTTTTCTATACATCGAGAGAATTAAACCATCACGTTAGTAAATGACGGAACTGTTAATGCCGAAGGTGTTTTTCTCGATGACCGTGTACTGTGGCGCGCCTCAGGGATTTAGATATCAAAAAGCACGCTCCGCGGTAATTCGAAGTAGAATTATCCTACTGATGACAATTAAGAAGCTATACGAAGTTTCAGATGCTTATAAAAATATAGGTTGACTCTTGCACAGAAGATTGCAGCAACCAGCCACTTTTATAATGCTATTTATTTACTTAAACAGTGCCGTTACCGGTTTCGAACCGATAGGTTCATCTTCAAACGGCTAGTTCACGTTTTACATTACATTTTGAGTTTTGTTTCCCCTTATAAAAATTGCCTGGAGGAAACAGATACAGATCACACATCCCACCACTAACAGGACAGCTCAATAACGCCTTAAACAGAGGATGGAAGAGCAGTGCGTCAGCAGTGTCCTACACGATGGTAGGGTAAGAAAGTTTACATATGTTAGCCACCTTATGCATAATAATTTTTGCAAGTTACTTACTAATGTCTGGCTCTATATAAAACATTACTACTCATTTGCCACTATGTTAATATACGTCAAACTTCAGGAATAAGTCGAAATAAATTCGCTGAATGTGAAGATTTTGCCATCAATTTGGATAAGTACCGATGTACTGCCTATTAGTAACAGATGAAAATTTGTGCTGGACAGGGACTCGAACCCGGATGTCCTATTTATCACAAGCGTTCTCCTGAAGCACTTCTCCTATCTGTGCGCTCTCCTTGACCGACCCCAACTACCATATGCCAAAGTGTCTACGTCCGTCTACCACAGGAGTTCACGGGTAGCTGAAGTGGTTAAGGCGACTGCTCGTTATAAGTGATACAACCGGGTTCGAGTCCCGGGCCGGCACAGATTTTCATGTCACTAATAGACAGTCCATATACAACTATCACAGCTGATGCCAGGATATTCGCATTCAGCGAGCTTATTTCGAATTAATTTCGGATGGCTGTCAGCTGTTATTAATGTATATTTATCGAGACATGCAAGTATATCAGTTCAAGAATAACGAGTGAGAAAGAGGAAGGAAGAACACCATACTCATTTTGAATGTAAATTATTATAGTTCACAAACAATGAAACTTGTGGAGTAAATGGACAGAGCGCTACGGATTACACTACGGATTCCATCTATAATTATCCATGCGATACTTGGCATCAGTACGCGATAAAATGGGTTGATAGAATCCGTTTCGTAAATGTTAAGTGCATCTAGCCACAGCATGCTGGCAGTGTCTAGTTTTGCTGCTGTTTCACTGTCACAGTAGCACGTAACTTCTGGGGAAGACAAGAGCAACTGTGTTTATTTAATCCTCCTCGGACAGTGCTCTTTTTTTCCCGCTTTGTCCTGTGTGAACGAGTGAGTGCGAGAATGGAAGTCGTCTGAAGTTGCCTCCGGCGTGTCCAGAGTTTTCATGGAGCGGTGGAATCGCACAGCTTACTTAACTTGCAGACAGGTATGCTTAAACCAGAGAGGTCTGGTCAGCGACCAGGAAATGAAGTCTATTTATGCACGCTACAGGTGCACGATTGGTAACACCCCTGAGTGCAGGATGGGCGCTACCGAAAAAGGGAACCTTGACATTCTTCCGTTGGGGCTTGTAAGTTCTGGACGCTTTCTTTTAGCTTTCCTATGTTATCATGGACAAAGGTATTCGCTTAACCTAGTTGAAATTGATATTGAAATTAATTCTTTCCATGTCTTTGCAGCGGTTAGCATGTGTTCCATGATACATTATTATTCTTAACTCTCTTGTGCAAATCCGTGTGCTGAATGTAACTACGAGTGATTCGCTTGGTGCCATAAGTAAAGCTGTCAAATCTATGCTGTCCTGGGTATAATGTTATTGTAACGTGAGCGGCTCTATTTTCAGTGAGAATTTTAGCTTTCTCTTATTTGCGTGCTGAGTTCTAAGCGGTGTATCTTCTCGGGTTATGTTGGACATTCCTTTGTGACTGACAGTCCAAATTACGGCCCTCAGGGAATCACACGCCTCTTATTTTGAGATTATTGATAAATGGCACTGCTGAAACGACGGAACTCGACGCTCTGATTGTAATGGATGCTCACATGCAAATCGAATTTCTGTTTATTTTGCGATCTTTTAATTTACTGGTGATATTCTATGGGAAACTCAGGATGGGAAGTAATGGAAAATCTTACTGGGATGCTTTGCTACACGCCTTCTCAAAGAGGCCACATCATTAAGTGAGAGGACTGGCTGATGACGATGATCGTGATTCTATGGCCCTCAGCTGGACAAGTGCAATGCACCCGATCACCATTGATGACCAATTCATACAGTGTTTGACACCGATTACTCTAACTATGAGTACGATGGGTAAATGTATATGTGGAAATCTTCTTTTATTTTCTAATTTTTATATATTCGTCTTACTTTATGTGAAAACCGTGTAAACACCACATCCAGCTATATGCACGCCCCTGGTGCTCCCACTCAATCTCTGAGTCTCATCAAGCAGTTATGTTGTATAAGTGAGTTCGTTGGGGCTTGCATGCAGCAATAAATTTCCCGTATTGTTTCCTCATCCTCGAACGTAGGGGCTGTTCTTGATTGTATTCGTTGGTTTATTCTTAGTATTTCATAAGGGAGCGTCATTAAGCGATTATAGCAGAATAGTAATATTGTGAGACTGTATAACAGCATGAGCCTCATGCTTTTGTGACGATTCATAACTCACCTCATGTTGAAAGAATCTCCAGATAGTTTGTACCACCTTATAACACATAATCTATCTACCCATATCCATCTTATATGAGACCCATGACCCAAAAGTAAAGGATGAACGTTGCTCTTAGATATATCATTAGTTAAGGAAAGGGTGTTCTGGGTAAGGCAATATCCATCTTATATGAGACCCATGACCCAAAAGTAAAGGATGAACGTTACTCTTAGATATATAATTAATTAAGGAAAGGGTGTTCTGGGTAAGGCAATATCGCGCTCCTCATGACGTCTTCTTTCTTGTTCTCTGTGCGTCTTTCAAGAAATCAGGTACTCATTCTAGTCATCCGTTGGGCGTATAGAATTATGAGAATAATTTTACTTATTGGGCCATCCAGTGGTTGAACGTAACTTATTAGATGGGCATGTCGGACTGAGAATATGATGCGCGTGAGTGAAATCTCAGTGACCTATCTCAGCCGGTCCTAAACCCCGACGTAAAATTACGAGAAGTAGAATCGATCTATACATCATCCTTCCAGCTTCTCTTTGAGTACCTATTAATAAATAAATTTCACCAGATCAGATCAGGGGCGTGTAATTTTTACGTGTCAGCATCGTTCTATTTCTGTCGGTTTGAGGCATATTCACCGAGCGAGGTGGCGCAGTGGTTAGCGCACTGTACTCGCATTCCGGAGAACGACGGTTCAAATCTGCGTCCGGCGATCCTGATTTAGGTTTCTCGTGATTTCAATAAATCGCTTCAGGCAAGTACCGGGATGGTTCATTTGAAAGAGCGTGGCCGGCTTTCTTCAACCATCCTTCCCTCATCCGATGACCTCGCTGTTTCGTCCCTTCCCAAAATTTCTCTCGTTTCTAGATAGTAATAAATTGTACGTATTAAATTAACGGCGTTCAACTAGTCTTGGAGTTTAACCAGCTTACATAACCGAAGGTTAGTATTTAACGTAATATTTTCTTTTGTTATTCGATCTACCCATCTAATATTCATCATTGTTCTGTGGACCACATGTCAAAATAGTCTATTCTCATCTTGGCTTTACCGCCTATCGCCCCTGTTTTACTTCCATATAACGCTACACGCAAGACAAACACGTTCATAAGACACTTCCTAACACTTAAATAAATGTCAGTTATAATGTTTCACTTTTCCAGAAACACTTTCCTCGCTGTTGTTAGTCCAGTTTTTATTTTGTCTGTACTATGATCATGGTCGGTTAATTTACCTTGCTGTCCAAATAGAAAAAACTGATCTAGTACTTTTCATGTCTCGCTTCGTAATCTAGTTTCCTCAGAATCACCTGACTTAAAATTACTACATTTAGTTATCTTCATATTTCTGTTGATGACGTGCATATTGTCATAACCTTTCAGAACACTCTCCACTTCGTTCGAGTCCTTTCCCTTTGCCTTTGCCTTCACAGAACGAACTACTATGTTATTGGCAAACTTTACAGTTTTTCTTTCCCCTGCCTGAACTTTACTTCCCTTCCCGAAATTCTTCTTCGTTTCCAGATGCTAACTATTGGATGTGCCGTTTTAATGGTAGACCAATTATCATGTACTTTAATTTTTTCTGTACAACGGTTTGTTTAGATAAGCAGTGAAGATATTTTCTACACAACGCAAGCACTAGCAACTAACTGTAGTGCGCCTACAAACTTGATAGGCGGTAACCCGCGCAACTCCTCTGCCTTGCATTTGCGCGTATCGTAGGCGGCACCCACGGGCCAAGATGCTTTTGTATCACAGTTCATGAGCTATCCGCAGCGAAACACTATCCTTGTCCCGCTTTCTTCGTAGAGAAGAAATAGTTTAATTACTAAGTAAAATTTTTCTACTTGTATAACAGAACACAGTGCTGTGTTATGTATATATTCAAAAACTACAGTTCTGTAAATAATTGGTCTATGTGTTAACTTTATTTTTCCATTCAAAAAATGACATTTTCAAATGCACCGAATAAGAGTTCTAGAGTTCAGTTGTTTTTTTGCTGCATAATGATATTGGTCCTGTAACAAATGAGAAGTTTCCAAACAATAATTCTGAATGTAAAATACTGTGTTTCCTAGATTAATTGATCAAGAAGGCCAACAACTGCTGACACCGACGGAATCTAAAAAAGAATCAAATATGATAACAGATAGATATCCCAGATAATGATACGAAAATTGAAGTGGGCAGAATTAGTGTGAAAGTTTCTCCGTTATGGGTTTATCATTTTGAGCACAATACAGCGGGAATACAGACTCAAGCATTAAAATTCAGTTTTTTGTTAGCACAGTTGGAGCCGGATTTGTTGAATATATTATTTATATATATATATATATATATATATATATATATATATATATATATATATATATATATAAATATACGAAAGCAACAAATACCCTTTAGCTAATAAATGACTGTTACTGACTTTCAAAAAATTGAAAAAAATTCTTAGCGAATAAGAAACTGGTGATACGAGATACACCCCATTGCTTCGGAAAATGTAAAACTATGGAGGAACGAACTTTTCAGATAAAATTTTAAATGCTCTGTGGCTAGACAAACTTCCTGGTAGTGTCCGAAATATTTTAGTAATCTCTGAACAAAATGTGGACAAATTAGCACAGATGGCTGATCGGATGACTGGAATGTAAGGCACTCATGAACTTCAAACATCCTCAGAGGAAGTGTCGCCTGTGACGCGTAATTCTTCTGTGTCAGTGAAAGATCTTCTGGTAATGATTGAAGAGCTGGAAACTGAAGTCCGAAAATCTAGGTCGAGGGAGCAGCAGTATCAATTGCGACGACGTTATCCTAGCAGAGGCCACAGCAATCCGAGGTTCAATAGTTCAGGTAAGTACTGCTATTTTCATTTTTGTCACAGCTCAAACTGCAGCCCTGAGAACTGAGAAGTGTGTCCAACCTTGGCAGTGTAATAGTGAGGGAAACTCCAATCGGCAGATGCAGTAGGTGTTGAGTGTTCTGTCGCAACGATTAAATCAGGCCGCCAATATCGATTGTTTGTGAGACATAAAACTTCAGAGTTGCGTTCTCTGGTTGACAGCGGTTTCTGTTGTACCATCGTGTCTCAAGGATAAGGTTAAAGATGCTGCAAATGGATCTGAGATTAAAACTTATGGATCAAAGTTATCGAATCTTGATTAAAGTTAAACGCGCAGTTTCGAGTGGCTTATCATTGTAGCTAACACAACAAAAGGTACAATAGGCACAGACTTTCTTCATCAATTTAGCTTATTGATAGACCTGGGAAAAAATTATTACTTGACAGCAATACTCAGATAAATGTGATTGCACTACAATGTGAAGTTGATTTGTCTGATAAGGTCAGTTCGCTGCATGCTAATTGTAAATACTCTGAACTACTTAAAAAAATTTCCGACCTAACAAAATCCACTCTTACGCCGGAAGAAATTAAGCATGATGTAAAACATTATATTCCAACCAGCAGTGTACCGCCAGTGCACTCAAAAGCTTGCAGGTTAGATCCACATATCGTTTATGACTACACAATTATTTGGGTGCAAAGTTTTCTTGTTGTAGCGCAAAGAAAACAGATATCACACTGAACCAAAGCCACCACAGCGGAAATCAGTTAATGTAGCAGTCATCCTAGTGAAGACGAGAGGCTGTGGCAGCGAACCCCCCCTCCCTCCACCCCCACCCCCCCTCTCCCCGCCTCCTTAGACAGTGGTTGCCGCTATGAGCTGCGCTGTGTGCACCCACTCTGCACAGAAACACAGTCATGCGACTTACTGCATCTCTTCCAATTTCCAACATCTCAGTTGTAGTGAGCTACGGCCTATGGTACCTTAGTGGAACAACAATATTTCTTATTGTTTCGAATTTTCAGAAGATGGTAGGTATTGTGAACGATCCATATTTCGATTTCTCTTAACACTCGCAGGTTGTGAAGCTTGAGTGATTAGTGTAGGAAAATCTTATCATACTAGAAAGTAGCAAAGCCGCTGGAAATGCAAACAAGGGAACAATCACATAGTGTAGCTTTTAATGAAGCGGTTTATAGCATCCATTATATCTGAAATACGTCCAGTAGCGAACGGTCTTTTGAAGACACGGAGTCAGTCAGGAAATAGATAGTGCTAACACTGCAGAAAAGTACACTGTACTTACATTGGTAGTACAACATATCAATATAATCATATTAAGGCAGTAAACAAATTCAGTCATACACGTCACTAAACATTCACAGCGATCACGTGACAGATATTCGCAACGTCAAGCAGCTTTTTAGGAAACATCCTGAATTGTTGAAGAAATCACTTACCAGAACCTCAAAGCGGGTACGAAGGTGCGTTCATCGTGTGCTCATGCTATAAAACTAGGTTACTAGCACCATACGTTAAATTTAAAAGCGCTGCTAATGACGTCGTCAACAGAAATCTTCTGTACGATACCTGAAAATATGAAACAGGCACCAGTTAAAGTTCTGTATCTGATATAAAGAGCAGCTTCGACTAATTCACTATCGTGGGGTGGTAAGCTGCAATAAACATTCGCCGTGATATACCGATGTTTTCAGATACATAACAGTTGGAGTTCTATTTAGACTCTATGATGCTTCCAAGAAGGAAGCTACAAGAGGGGGGGGGGGGGCAGGAGCGGGGGTGGGGGGGGGAATTCGATTTAGGTATTCGACATACCCTTACAATCATTAGCTTGTTTATGTAATATCACGTTTCTAAAGCTCCTATTCTCTTATTTTCTGAACTAATTATGATACACGTTCCATTTCCATACATTGCTGTATGTTGTACAAATACCCACAGAAAATACTTCCTAAAAGTTAAATTGGTATTACGTGTTGAGAAATTCCTCATCTTCAAATACGTTTTCTTGTTTTTGTGAAATTGTATTTTACATTTCTCTCTACTTCGGCCATCATCAGTTATTTTGCTGTTCTAAAAACAAAAATCATTGCCATTTTTAGTGTCTCCTTTACTAATACAATGTCCAGTCACATTAATGTGACCATCTGTCAAAAGCACGAAAAATCACCTTTTAAAATGCGGACCATTGCAGGACGTGCAGAAAGAGAATCAATGAGATTCTGGAACCTACTGACAGGCAGGTGGAGTCATGGTGACCCAAGTGCAGTGGCCTGCTGCACTACGTTTCTCGGTTCAGGGTACATGGTGCCTACAGCTCGACGTAGGTGGTCAGACAGTCTCGCTTGGGTTTATATCGTTCGTCCTCTGTTAGAATATTGCTGCGCGGTGTGGGATCCTTACCAGGTGGGATTGACGGAGGACATCGAAAGGGTGCAAAAAAGGGCAGCTCGTTTTGTATTATCACGTAATAGGGGAGAGAATGTGGCAGGTACGATACACGAGTTGGGATGGAAGTCATTAAAGCAAAGACGTTTTTCGTCGCGACGAGATCTATTTACGAAATGTCAGTCACCAACTTTCTCTTCCGAATGCGAAAATATTTTGTTGAGCCCAACCTACATAGGTAGGAATGATAATAAAAATAAAATAAGAGAAATCAGAGATCGAACAGAAAGCTTTAAGTGTTCTTTTTTCCCGCGCGCTGTTCGGGAGTGGAATGATAGGGAAATAATATGATTGTGGTTCGATAAACTCTCTGCCAAGCACTTAAATGTGAATTGCAGAGTAATCATGTAGATGTAGAAGGTTTGCTAGTCAAGGGAATACGGTAAACTCATACTGGTGCTTTTCGAACCATGTACCAATACTGTGAGCTGTGTCAAATGTTGCATTATCCCGTTGGTAGATGCTATTGTCCCGAGGAGAAATAAACTGCTTGTAGGGGTGGTCACCAAGCATAGATGCATATTTGCGTTGATCCATTGCACCATCCACAAAGACAAGGTCACCAAGGGAATACTCCTCCCTGAACCGTTCCGACGATTGTTGCAGGGTGTTTGCTATCTGTCCGATGGAGCATAAAATATGATTCATCTTTAAAGCTCAGCTGTCGCCACTCTGTAGATGTCCAGTTATGGCGCTGGCGTGCAAATTCTAGCCTTAGTTGTCGATGAACAGCAGTCAACATGTGTACATGAACCACGCTACTGCTGCGGATGGCCATAACAGCAGCGATTGCAGCAAGGTCGTCGAGGAGAGCTTCTTAGCTCATCTGGGCGGCCAGTTGCTCAAACGTTGCACGTTAAATCCCAGTACAAATCTCCACTGCCGTCGTTCATCCCTATCATCTACGGCCCGTAGTGCACCGCAGTTGCCTCGGCGGCGGTTTTGGATAGCACCATTTTGCTGTGCACGGTATACTTTAACCACCCATGCGAACAGTTTGCAAACTTAGCCGTTTCGGAAATGCTCGCACCTTTGGCCAGAAAGCCAATGATAGTGCCGTTTTGGACGTCAGATACGAAAACGACTGCACTATTTTCCACATCTCACCGATACGCTTTATGTACCCTACACTGCCAGTGCTACCACCTGCTGTCTGTGAGTCTTTAATGCATGTTAATGTCTATCGTAGATGGTGATCACATTAAAGCATCGTTTGATTTATTGCTAGCACACTTTACTACACCCGTCTTGCTTCTGTTGACGTTCATGTTATAAGCATTCTTCAAGGTAATATCCATTCCGCTAAACTGCTTTTCCAGGTCCACTGTCATCGTTGACAGAATAGCACTGTCACCGGCAAAGGGCCAAATTTTTATTTCTTCTCCTTGAACTTTTATTCCTTTTCCATATTTCCTCTTTGTTTTCTTCACAGCTTGCTCTTGTTCAGACAGAATAACGTCAGAAATAGGTAACAGCCCTGTCTCAATCCCTTATCAATTGAGGCATCCGTTTCATGTTCTCTGACTCTGGCGGCCTACAAAATTTCATAGAGTGTAATTCAGTAAATACTGTCAAAAGTTTCAGTAAAACTACAAATGCTATTAATCATAGCTTTGCCTTTCTTCAACCTATATTCTAGGCTGAGTCGTGGGTTCTGTATTCCTCAATCTTTTCAATTTCACGGGAATCCATAGTGATATTTCTCAATAACAGCTACCACCATTTTTTTCTTTAAATAATTCGTGTCAATATTTTGCAACCATAACTTATTAAACTCATGGTTCGCTGGTATTCACACCTGTCACTATCTACTGTCTTTGGAACTGGAATTATCACATTTTTCTTGAATTCTGAAGTTATTCCGCCTGTCTCATATTTCTTGTACCAAAAGTGGAATAATTCTGTGATTGCCCAGTAATTCCTAGACAATGTCGTGTAAGCCAGGGGTGTGGTTCTTATTTAGCTCTTTCAGTGATCTCTCTAATTCTTCTTTCAGTGTCATAACTCCCTCAATGTGTAGGCTATTGTGTGATATTGTCCTCAGTACAAGCTACACTTATAAAGTCAGCTTCACTTACATTGAATATTTAAACATATAGCTTTTCCATTATCGAAACTAGTACAATCTTGTCGTGTTAACTTTCTGTATTTTGATTATACCATTATGTACAACATTAGGTTGCATTTACAATGTCAGTTTCAGATTCCACTAGAAAATGTCTTCAGTATAAAGGCCGAAACCCGTCGCGGAGTAAAATAAACATCTTGTTTCTTCCCAAAATTCTCGAGGCCATTGAAGAGAAGCAGTGTTGAAAGAGAAGGCGCAGAGTACGTCTGTTTATACACCTGTTAGTGGTCATGAGATCTCAAGATTTCCAGTGATTACACCATTGTTACTGCATTGATTTCCCCGTGTAAATTCGTGCTTGAATGAGTATTCCGCGATACTGTTTCCTCATAGGTTTTTATAACAGGCTATAACAATTTTGCCTTTAATGCCACGATAATTCGGGTAGAGTAAGTCCATGAATATCAGTAGAGCACATGATACTACCTCCCCTTGAACACAAGGTTTCCCGCAGGTGATGGTTCTGGCCACCAGCTTGGCCGCCGTCTGCTGCAAGGAGACACGAGGGAAGCACAGCCTCCCAGGGGTGAGAGTCCTGGCTGCCCCTAGGCACTGTGCTGGCGCCGCTCGTCCTCGCCGCCCCCGCCATCGGCCACGCCCCTCTGGGAATCGGCTTGGACCTGGGGCACCCCATCACTGGCTGAACTGCTCCACACCAGTCTGTACGTGTATTACGTATCTTTGTGCACTTCGTTTCTGTTCATAAAGTGTCTGTAGCTCACTGGTTTTTTCCTTATACTCACCTGCTGTCCTCATAGTTTGTCCGAACTATTCTTGAGCCTGATTTCTCTGCTGTCAGTCATGCAATATGTTCTTGAATAGTTAACACTAGTAGTCGTTATCAGCAATTTACCATCTTGTTTAGTATAGAAGCTCTTCGATCTATTACTTTTTTTGTCTGGAAACCAAATACGGCTTTCTGTCTTTTCCTTCTAAAAAAACTCCATATTTTTCGTTTCTTTATCTCTCCACAGACACTTTCAGAGCCATATTCGTCGTATCTCACTTTATTTCTTCAACTGACTGGCCATATTTGGTGGTTTTATAGAATGAAGGTCTGAGAAGCAGTACAGACTGTACACATTATGAATATCCTACTGGGAAATAGTCAGCACACATTCAGTAAGTACCGTTCTGATGAAACACAACTAGTGCCTTACTCACACGAAGTAATGAATGGTTCAGATAGAGCTTCTCAAATTAATTCCATATTTCTAGATTTCCTCTCTTTTCAAGCAACTTGTGAACAAATTGTGAGGCCATCCAGTATCGTCTGAGTTGTGCGACTGGATTTGTAATTTTCTGTCAGAAGTCCTACAGTTGTATTAGCTAACGGGAAGTCATCGAGTAAAAAGGAAGCGAAATTTGGCTTTCCCCAAGGAAGTGTTATAGGACCTCTTCTCTACGTAATCTATATAAACGATTTAGGAGACAATCTGAGCAACTCCCTTAGACTGTTTGCAGATGATCTTGTCATTTACCGTCTCGTAAAGTCACCAGAAGATGAAAACCAATTGCAGACTGATTTAGATAAGGTATCTACATGGTGCGAAAACTGGCAGTTGACTCCGAATAATGAAAAGTGTGACGATATGCACGTGAGTACTAAAAGGAATCCGTTAAATCTCGGTTACTAAGTAAGTCAAACAAATCTAAAAGCTGTCAGTTAATTACCTAGGAATTAAAATTACGAATAACTTAAATCGTAACGGTCAGAAAGATAATGTCATGAGGAAGGTGAAGGAAGGACTAAGTTTAATTGGCCAAAATTAGGAACCACTTGAATTTTAACGATAGCATAGATAATGCTATGGGGAAAGCAACGGAAGGACTGCGTTTTTTTGGCAGAACACTTGGAAGATTCAACAAGTCTACTTAAGAGGCTGACTACACTACGCTCGTTCGTCCTCTGCTAGAGCATTGCTGGTTAGTAAGGGATTCGTATCAGGTAGAGTTAATGGAAGAAGTCTAAAACATTCAAAGAACGGCAGTTTTGTATGACTGCGTAATAGGGCAAAGAGCGACACGGTTACGGTAAGCAAGTTGGGGTGACAATCATTAAAACAAAGCCGTCTTTCGCAACAGCAAGATATTTTCACGAAATTTTGAACATTATCTTCCCAATGTAAGAGTATTTTTTTGGCGCCCGTCTGCATGGAGAGGAATTATCATCGTGCTAAAATAAGTCGGAGCTCGCACGGAAAGATTTATTTTTCGACGCGTTCTTCGAGCACGGACCGACCGAAAAATGCCTTGAAGGTAGTTCGATGAATCATCTACCACGCACTTAATTGTGAATCGACTAGTGGATATAGATGCAGATACGCCTTTCTCCACATCAGCATTTGTTATGACGTACAGGAAATCCCCATTGTTGACGATTAGATTAGAATCTTATGAATCCAGAGCGTAGGTGACTGAGCGCACGTCACGTTGCCCGTATTTCTTGGTGGCTAGGAGGTAGACTTTCAGATGGTTGTGGACAATGGGGATCATTAGCAGTATGTATCATCTATGATTCATTTTTGCTTTCGATGAAGTTGTTTGCCGTCAGATCTTTAAGGGATCTATTAAACTTTCTCCTGATTTCAGTTACTTTTCCATTAGTGCATAATCATGTAATGGATAGCAAAGCTTGATTTCAGGTTTGTTCTGCATGCTGGCAGCAGCTACACGACTGTTGCGGGAACAGCTGATATACCTTGGGAAGTGGTTTAGAACGCAAATATCTAGTGATGCCTCTACACGTGTATTTCAGCGGTTTGTTTACCTTTCTAAGGGAAAAAATTTGCACCAGACATAAATGCAAATTTTGCCTCGGGGTAGCATACGGGTAAAGTAGTTGTTCCTAAAGTTCGCAGCTGAGTGTCCTATGAACTACCAGTTATCTCCCTAAGGATGTTATTTCTCACATTCACTTTAAAACTCATTCAACTGTAAAGCTGATAATATGTTAACGTGCGATCGAGTGGGAAGCGTAAATATTTTGATTATAGCGTAGCATCAACTGCATGCCTTACGATGTGCCTGTCTGTATTAAAGTTGGAGGACAGTGTTTTGGTTTTAATTTCGTTGGGCGTAGTTGGTTATTATTATAATAAATACCCATTTTCTTAAAAGTATCTATCAGTTGAATTTTCACTTATTCAAAGGCTTTAGCTTGAGTTGCCGAAGTCAGAATATTAGTATAAAGAGAACTTCTGGTGCGCTCTGGAAGTGTCGGTAAACTTACTTGGGTGACCCAATTTTAAGACATCGACTGTTTTGTTTGTAAAATTTAACATAGAATCTCCATCTCAAATAATGATTTATTCAGTTTGATAACTTCGTTGTCTCTGGTAGTCCTTCAGATCCTTTTTATCAATATGCTTTGGTGGAGAACATTATAAAGAGCTTCCCACGCACTGTAATAACGTGTGTTTTGAGTCCATCCTCAGTATAATGGGTTATATTAAAAATATGAGATATCCAGTTCATTCTCGATCTGGAATATGCTTGTTAATTAATGCTAGTTTCATCACGTGCCGTAGGAGAATAGTAAACCTTTTTCATAGATTTCAAATAAATGATGCAAAAGTGGTATTAGTCCCTAGATTTCAGCATCTACGAGGGAGACCCAAAAGAAACCGGTTTGTTGTCATAAAAAATTGATTGATGAACCTTTTTACAAAATTACTCCAGTCACGTTCAAAATACTCTCCATTACATGCGATGCACTTGTCAAGTCTCTTTTCCCACTGTTGGAAGCATGTTTGGAACTCTTCAAGTTTGATATTGTCCAGTGCCCTTTGCGAAGCTGGTTTTACCGCCTGCACATCGTCATAACGCTTAGCGTTTTTTTTTTTCATTCACGAAATTAGGAAAAAGTCCTACAGGGCTAGGTGCGGCGAATACGGAGTGTGGGGAACGACAGACCACCTCTGAGATGCCAAATAGTGGGTCACTCGTGAGGCCGTGTGTGCTGGAGCGTTGTCGTGATGCAGAAACCAGTCACCTGATCGCCAAAGTTCCGGGCGTTTCCTCCTCACATCCTCTGGCAGACGCCATAAAACATCCAAGTAAAAGTGCTGGTTAACAGTGTGGCTGGGGGTAGGAATTCCCAATGCACAATTCCACGAACATCAAAAAAGACAATGATCATGGTCTTCACATTTGACCTCACTTGCCTTCTTTTTTTGGTCTGGGAGAGTTGGGAGTCCTCCACTGGCTTGACGCTTGCTTGGTTTCTAGGTCATACCCGTAACACCAACTCTCATCCCCTGTAATGACTTTGTTCAAAAAGTTTGGATCACGTGGAATCTCTGTTTTCAAGTCCTGACACACATTCATGCGGATGGTTTTTTGCTCCTGTGTGAGAAGGGGCGGAACAAATTTAGCAGCAACACGTCTCATGTGCAAATCCTCACTCAGAATCCGCTGGCACGAGCTCCAACTGATCCCTGTCTCTGCTGAAATTTGGTCAATCGTTTGGCAACGATTCTCGTTGATCTTTTGGCGGACCTTTTCAGAGTTCTCATTTCACGATGTTGAAGGGCGTCCAGAACGAGCTTGGTCTTCAACACACTTCTCACCACGTTTAAAGCGCCCAAACCACTCGAAAACCTGTGTGCGGCTCATAGCGTCCTCCTGGAAAGCTTCCTGAAGCATTTAATGTGTCTCCGTTGCAGTTTTTTTTAAGCAGGAAAGAAAATTTCACACACACCTTTGTTCTTTTAAAGTTGCCATAACGACTTCGCAGAGGTAACCCGCCTACAGTCAGAGAAACACAATACCACATATGCATGTTCAGCTCTACAATGACTCCGTCTGCACAGCTGTTCCATGAAGGTCTCTACTAACACCATCTAGCGTAAGAACCCTGCACTACGTCTACGGGTGGCAGCAATCTTCGTTAATATATTGGCCAACGATATTCGAGAGTATTCTGACTAGGTTACATCCTTTGTATATCATGAAGTTCTAGAAATTAAGTGATGCTGAAAGTCGTCTGCCTCCTTCGTACAACAGCACCTGTGTCATGGCGAGTCTTTTTCACCAAACACCTGATGTATTTTATCTCTCGGCCTCTGTGAATAGCCTTTTTGTACCACTGTCTAATAACGCTAGAGAGGAATTGTGGAGCGGAGCACGTGCCTGTCTTACGCTATAATAACAACAGATACCATCAAGCCACAACTTTTATACCTTGCTCTTGAATGCAAAAAGATGATCAACGTAAATATCACTTACGATCACACTTGAGATAAAAAGTAATGTTTGTCTGCTTTCATCATGTCACCGAGCATTACGATTCATACTGTCTCTTTACACTTGCAAGCTTAAATATTCGTTTTCAAAAGACGTGTAGTTTTTTCGCTCCGCAAAACGATGTATTTGGCTGGCTAGGAAAAAATTGAGATATCTCTCTTGGCTAACACAACAGGCTGCATAAGCAGGTCAGACCAGAATATTATTGCATCGAACGCAACTTGTTGAGATAACAAGAACTACACTACTGTGGCTAGGTGGCTCATTCACACTGTTGACAATCAGGGCGACCAGAGGTGCAAAAGCATCGACATAACAGAAAGACCATTGCAGCTATGGTGATCTGAGTCCGAGCCACGGATTTACTGTGACTTACGTTCCCAAAAACGAAGCAGTAGCCAAATAAGTACTCTTCAAGCCAGTATAAATAGCTCATGAGTCTAAGAGTCACCAACAAACGAGTCTGCATAGCTCGAATAATCATCCTCTTCGGATTCGACCGCTGTTATCCGTGGCGCTGCTGCAGGTGCCAAGTCCGATGCTACAGCTCTCCAGCCAGCGGGACCTTTGGAAGGTCCATCTCAAAAAATGGTTCAAATGGCTCTGAGCACTATGGGACTTAACATCTGAGGTCATGAGCTCCTAGAACTTAGAAGTACTTAAACCTAAATAACCTAACGACACCTCACACATTCATGCCCGAGGCAGGATTCGAACCTGCGACCGTAGCGGTCGCGCGGTTCCAGACTGAAGTGCCTAGAACCACTCGGCCACACCGGCCGGCTATGTCCATTTCACCTGCTGCCGTCCTTCACCCTGGAGTATAAAAGTAGGCATCACGTTTCGTAACAAACTTCGTGTAACAAGGACTTTTGGAAGCTTAGAGCTTACTGCGCTCAGACAATGTGCTTCACATTTTTTATTCGAGTATCAACAGTTGAAAGTCCATGAATTTTAATTGATTGTTAGCCCTATGTCAAATCCTAAAGTAAATACTGGACAGCGGAATTTTAATTATTGAACTCCACAGCGGTTGATCAGGAATCACACTTTAATAAACATGTAAAATAATTTTCTTTGGCGGGATACAGTAAGTTAAGAGTTACAGGACGTGAGACGGTACGCTGGTGTGCACTTTGGGGCAGTGTTTAACAAACTAACCTCACGACAGAAGAGTACTGCTGAGTCTGCATTTTCATAGAACTGACATAGAAATACTAATGCTATGTTTCCAGTACAACAATACTAACGTAACGATTATTTGTCAGCAAAGTATTGTGTGGATAACGGAAACACAACAAAGACATTAGTCAGACACATACATTTGACGGAAGATATACCCATAACTCTGCTGTAATTAAAGTGAGAATGGGGACACACAAGTTCAGGTTCACAGCGTGCTGTTTATCCGTGGTACGGAAAATGTGAGCATGGAAAATATGAGTAAATCCAGGCAGAGAACAGAAACTCTGCTGAATCTGATAAGGCAAGACCGCCATCATTGAATAAGAAGCAGATTGATTAATGCTTTTCAACGTCTCTGTTTACCGTCCGGGACGTGCAGACACTCTTGCACCATCGTCTGTGCGGACAGCCTTATTGCTGTCTGCCTCTGTTCTGTACTCTGGGCAGACTCTGCTGTTGGGAGCTGCTGCATTGGTGCAGTCATTGACGTAGTCGTTCCCGCCTTGGCTGCCACGCTGGGGCTGCTAATGGCCTCTAACCAGCACGGTTAATGCAGAGTTCACATCTGCATCTCCCTAGATGCAGCGCAAACTATCAGATGGTCCATGGCAGATGGTACCTTGTACCATACTAGTCAGTTCCTTTCCTGTTCCACTCGCGAACAGAGCAAGTGAAAGCTACTGTCTGTACGAGTCCAAATTTCTCTTATCTACTCCTGGGTCAGCAGCATTGCAGTACCGTAGAGTCCGAACGCCGCCATATGCTGACTGTGGTGCCTTCCCCGACTGGGTGCGTGCTGTTTGCGTTCCGTGGGCGTTGGCATCGTGAGGTAACGACGTGACGGATGTAATTTCAGTAAGAAACGAATAATTTTCCATTGTTGTCCCTCTGACATCCTTTCGGGAATCTAGCAAGCACCCAGTCACAGCTCGACTGCTGCCCATGTCATGGGTGGTGTACTCCGAAATCCTGATATCGATCTACCAAGTGCCGCCAACCGTCGCAGCGGTCGATCAACCCAGTCGTTAGAGTTTTCTTTTGGATAAAATACTTTCTTATGGAAGTAGATAAAGGGATTGTACTTTGAATACAGTACTGCGATGTAGGTAAACAGGAAACAGCATTGCCAATACAGTTGACTCCAGTATGTTAGGGAATGCTAAACACTGAAAGGTTTTTAGAAATCTTAGTTAAACTACATAGTAACAAAGCAGTACAGGTCAAAGTGGTACTAAAAACTGTGCCTTCGAGACGTATAGTAAGTAGAGTATAAGAAAGAACTTACATGAAAAAAAACCGTGCTCGAAATTTGACTATGGAATAATTTAGAAACACGGACTCTATTTTCATAGTGACACTAAATGAGATGTTAGCACTACTTTAATAAATGAGAGGAGTCAGTTATGAAACTGAACAGAATACGGAAACATTATTTGCCTTGTAGTAACACGAAGTTACGTGTGAAAATACGAACAGCGGTTGACTTTGAAGTCACGTCAGAGTGGATATATGATCCTCCGGATGGCTGGATATATCTCGAAAGTCTAAGAAAGGAGGTAATGGTAGTGCTTTGTGTCAGACGGTTAAGGATACAAAACGTTGATGGGTGACTCAGGTAGTCTGGTTGTGGTGAGTTAGCAAACTATGCTGGGAAGAAATAAATTGCGTAAAACCCACTCATAGGCTCAACTGAAGTGTTTGGAGTAGGATGCTTGAGACGGCATTATATAAAATACATTGTTTCAGCGAAACGTTAATTCCGAAGCAATCGACGAGGATCAAGGTACACCATTTTTTTCGTCTCGATGAGACCGATTTAAAGATATTTTGAACAGTATACGTCTCAAATTGAAATACAATGTTCACAAATATATTTCATCACAGTTCAGTATTGATACATTGGTTACTTCTAACGCTACCGTTTTAACATTGTATGTCACGCACACAGTATGTCCAAAATATTGATTACATTATAGGTCCACTAGATATCGAAAAATCTTGCAATAAACCCACACATACCCTTGTCCGATAGTTAGCAGTAACGGTTATTTAAACGCATATTGATTATAAAGACAGTAAAAAAGTAGGTGTCATTCAGAAATGGTGCGCTTGATGTAAATGGCGAGACACCATTATAAGAATGACTGAAGGTGGTCTAGTTATGTGTACTGTTATCACGTTATAATCACAACCAAGTGCAAATTCGAAAGCAACCTCGTCAGTGAAGTACGACACTTAGCACTGAAAAAATGTTTATTACAGTATTGACCGCCAGGACGGGGAGTGCTTCTATTTATGCAGAACATACAAACATAACAAAGATGAGAAGTTCCGAGAAACTTCCAGAAATCATAACTAATAAATAAAAAATAATTATTAGTGCTCGCGTTTGAGCTGGCAGCAGCCAGCACACCAGCTGAACTTTAACCACTACGTCACACAGCTTGCAGCAAAAATCGCGGAACTGACACTCTCCTGGAGAAACAACACACTGTTTAGAAGACCTCACTTGAGTCGCCTACAGCAGCATGGATCTAGAGCTTGTCAAAGAGCTTCTGTATGGCAGCGCTGACGGATCCTCGTGTTCCGGATATTTTGACATACCTTCTCCACTATAATGAGCAGCGAAGTATCGCGATTGTGAGTCGATCGTCGATTTGCGTCTTACGACTGCAGTAGGGGATTATACACAAGACATAAACGTTGTCTCTGTGCTTTTGACTTCCTGATGAAGAGTCATGTTCCTTACTTTATATGTGACTACCGACAAGCGAAGAAGGTCGAAAGTTGCGCTTTAGTAACTTTATCGAAATTCCCACCTTCCTGGCCGGCATAAAAATCCATTTCAAATCTCCTGGGCTTATGTCACTGGCCGGTGCTCTGCGCTCTTAGTCCATCTCTTGGACGTCCAGAGAACACATACCAGTCAGCTTCCTCGGCCCTCAGGATGAAATGTTTCACTTACTCATTCTGAGAATCGTCCGGAACGGGAACTGTGTGTTCCTTGTCGTTACCGCCTAGCACTGTGGACCAGAAAGAACGACGTGAAACATGTAGTGCCTTCCTTCATTGTATTGTAAGCGAAGGTCATGAAGACACTATTGTATTTCAATCTCTCTGTTTAACGTCAACGTTCATCTAGAGCATATATGTAAACGTCTTATTAATACATTCTACGTGACCATTCGTCTGTGGGTGGTAGGCACTTACCCTGCGTATAACGCCGAAACGTGATGTCAGCTCTGACGCTACTGGATAAGTTTTCTAAAATCAGAGGTCATCATTTGTGGTGCTCCATGATTGGAAATGATGTCTTCTTAAAGGGACGTTACAATTTCTGGTACTTCGGCAGTCAGAACACCGTTGGCGATAGAGTAGTGGGTGAAATAAGCAGTTCAGTTGACTTTAAGAACCTCCCCAAGAGTTTGATTCCGGTTCGTTGCAATGGCGCTAATGCAGGCGGAACTAATACCGGATGCTCTAGCGGTTATTACGACACGTACTTCCGTCACTGACATTCCTTACAGTGGGCATAGGGACTAACGGATCGATAAGTATCTGGCCCGTGATACCTGAATCTTTATCTGTCTCGATTCACAAATACCAGGAGAACAGATGTTGTGGCGTCATCAAAGATCATGAGGACAGCTGGCCATAATGCGCGGTGGCCGAGCGGTTCTAGGCGCTTCAGTCCGGAACCACGCGGCTGCTACGGTCGCAGGTTGGAATCCTACTTCGGGCATGGATGTGTGTGATGCCTTTAGGTTAGTTAGGTTTACGTAGTTCTAAGTGTAGGGGACTGATGACCTTCGATGTTAAGCCCCATAGTGCTTAGAGCCATTTGAACCATTTGGCCATGATGCTCTGGGATGACTAGCAAACATTCCTGCCACATCGGATCATAGATCCCGTTATACGCTAAGATTCAAAACTCACGGGATACATCCTGCAGAAATATTTAGCCATGCCGTCTCTACAGCCGGCCATAATTGCGAGAGTGTTGCCGGTGCAGGATTTTGTGCACGAACTAAGTTCTCGATTATGCCCCATGAACGTTCGTTGGGATTCATGTCGGGCGACTTGCGTGGCCATTCTATTCGCTCGAATTGTCCAGAATGATCTTCAAACCAATCGTGAGCAGATGTGGCCGGATGACGTGGCGTACTGTCATCCATAAGAATTCCATCGTTGTTTTTGAACGTGAGTTCCATGAATGGATTCAAAAGGTCACCAAATTGCTGAAGACAACAAGCATCCAGCCCATTCCAAGTAAACACACGCCACACCATTGAGGAGCCACAACCAGCTGCCACAGTGTTTTGTTGACAACTTGGGTCCATGGGTACGTGCGGTCTGCGTCACACTCCAACCCCACCATTTGCTCTTACAACTGAAATCTAGACTCATATGACCCGGCCACGGTTTTCCAGTCGTATAGCGTCCAAGCCATACGGTCACGAGCCCAAGAGAGTCGCTGCGGGTGACGTCGTGCTGTTAGTGGAGGCACTCGCAGTGGTCCTCTGCTGCAGTAGCCTTTTAACGGGAAGTTTCTCCACACATTGATTTCTGAGGTAATTTCAGCAGTGTTACATGTCTTTTAGCACTGACAACTCTACGAAAACGCCGCTGCTCTCGGTCGTTAAATGAACGCCAGCGGCCACTCTCTTGTCCGTGGTGAGAGGTAATGCCACAAATCTGGTATTTCCGGTACACCCTTGACACTGTGGATTTTGCAATATAGAATTCCCTAAAATTTCCGGCATGGCACGCCTCATGCGTCTAGCTGCAATTACCATTCCGCGCTCAAAGTCTTCTAATTTCCGTCGTGTGACCATAATTTCATCGGAAACTTCTCACACGAATCACCTGAGTACAAATGACAACTCCGACACTATACTTTCCTTTTATATCTTGTGTACGCGGTATTACCGGGATCTGCGACATCGCATGACTTTTGTCACTTCAGTGTGCAGCGTCCCGTTTATTAAAAGGTATTCTCCAGTGGTCTATTTTTCTTTCTCCCAGTCTCTTACGGTTTTTGGCAATGCTGGGTCTTCCCTCTATTTGATTAGACCGTAGCCTGTCTACATGCCCATGACTGAGAAGCACTTCGCTCCTTTCAAGTAGTGCATGGTTTCATAAAAGCACAGCAACGCTTAGACATCTTTTTCTGTGGTTTTCGTCAGTCGTTGGTAATCGACGTAGAAACACCAAGGGCCAGCATTCTTCTCCAGCAGGACCACAACAGAAGTCCAGTGACTCTCTGACTGTTCACTGATGTCATCTCTCAAGATGTTCTCCACTTCCTTAGTGATTATCCGCAGGTCAACCAGCGACAACCTATACGAGCCGGATAAATTAATGGATGGCCTCCTGTGTTGATACAGTGCTTCACATTGTCTACTTGGCCTACCTTCTCCCCACTCCGGATTTGAAAGCACCTGAAACCTGTAGCCGACGGGCTAACACTCGTCGACGTTCTTTGATGACATCACCTTCTAATGGTTGTTCGATAGAAGCTTCCTATCCTGCATTGTCTGTTTTTATAGCGGTGTATGGTTCTTTGAAGAGGATACTAAACTACCCTTTCTGGATTTGATGACCGTCCCTACGCACATACCTTCAGGGATGAGCGTTGGCCGTTCGTGACTGATTGTGACTAATAGTAATCCAAAGTTCTCTTTGTTCACCTACAACGCTAATGATCACCGCTGGCATGTAGATTCTTTTTTGAGCCTTAGCAGCTTTCTGTAATCCGAAAACTTCACAGTTTTACTGAGTATTTAGAATGGAGCTCGTCACGTTAAACAACTGGGCAGAGCAGTCTTCGTTAAGTGTGACTGATGGAATAGATTCGACAATCCTGAGCTCTGATTTTCCAAAGTCTATGATTGCTCGTGATCCATGTAAGAAGTTCATCCAAGAATAACATTACAACTACATTCTGCTAAAACCACTAATTCGAAGGGCTGCATTCTGTCATTGATATTTTTGCAAAACATGTGCCTGTCTTTTGTATGTACTAGCCATTTGCGGCTTTTAGCACAGTCGCTTTATATCACGGAGCAAAGTGTTGTTTAGCTAGTGGCGACAATCGACATTACAGAAATGGACTAACTCCGCATATGACGACGCCAGTGAGGCTTCCTGATATCCTGGTGACTTTTGTTCGTGGAGGATTTTGTCTGTGGCGCCATCACGTTTAAAGATGGCCGAATCGCTTAGTTTTATTGAATTCAGTGGCTAGTGAAGCGGCAGGTAGCTATGGCGGTTTGCTTCGTCCCACAGCCTGCCGGGGTGGCCGAGCGGTTCTAGGCGCTACAGTCTGGAACCGCGTGACCGCTACGGTCGCAGGTTCGAATCCTGCCTCGGGCATGGATGTGTGTGATGTCCTTAGGTTACTTTGGTTTAAGTAGTTCTAAGTTCTAGGGGACTGATGACCTCAGAAGTTAAGTCCCATAGTGCTCAGAGCCATTTGAACCATTCGTCCCACAGGTCGACTGTAACACTATACAATTGAATGGCGTCAGTAGAAGTATTCTCATGGTTGACGTCTGGGGCGCATTAGTCGTCGAAAACTTGTGTTTTCTATGTGCAATAGAGTACAACGCGCTCAGGAGGTAGGCAGTGAAAACATATCGGTGTGCTTTCAGACATCTTTCAAATGTCTGTTCTTCTTCAGGGCGTAATGCTTGGCGGAGGAGTTAGTTGTAATTGCGTTGATCGAATGCTGGTTCGTCGTTTGCCGCGTAAGTCCAAATTGGCCGAATCCATTCTGCCTGATGTGTTCGACTGGTGGCGGAGACTGATGCGAAAGATTGATACTTTTCTTCAACATTAATTGTTAACTCTTCACGTAGGAGAACGACATTCGTGGTTACTGTCTCTTTTGTGCTCGATTCTACAATTGTAAGTGTCATAAAATGCTGTATCTGAACTCTTAAAAATTGTGTATGAGAGAAACGAGGACATTGTGATCTTGTACAACTGCCATAGGGCCCTACTTCTGCATGTACGAGTTGTTGCCCACGACGGTCGTCTCTGTTCTTCTACTGTTCTTCGGCTTACAGAACTTGGTGATTGTCCCCAAATACTTTCCTCATTTAGGCCTGGAATATGTCTTCGTCGTTATCGAAACCCGGCTGGGCTGTGCCATTCGAGTAAAAGTACACATTAACAAAACACATAATATCATCCCGACAATTTAATTTGACGACGCGGTCTAATCCTTTCATCCATTTCGTCGGGTCGTGACCATCAACATCCAGAAACCATTTATAAATGCCTGATGTGCAGCTCACTTCATCATGTCTTGGAATCAGAGATATTCCTTAGTATACGGACCCTAGAGTAACGCTTTACTTTTTGTATTCCGGCTCCTGTCCGTGTAAGCGACGGCTCTTGCATTGGCTAATTAGACCCACTATGATCGAAATGTTTTGAAGTACTCGGCTTCTCCACCAAACAGTATCACGTCAAGGGCAAATCCGAAAACAGCTTCATCAATAAAGTACGACACTTAGCACTGAAAGCACGTTTATTATGAACGCCAATGTACAGCGAGAACGGAACTGAACTGTTGGACACTTATTTCAGCATATACAAAGATTAAAAATCTTAGAAATGGCGAGAGCATTCCAGAAATGAACTACTGAATATCGAATAATTGCTATTTATCGAGTTTGCGCTGGGGACCCGCAGAGCACTATCCAGTGACGATAACCGCTATGTCCACCTCAATAAATCACAGCTCGTGGCACCATGTATAATGGTTTGTTAATTTCTGTGTAATTGTTTGCTTGCTGTAAAGGATCTCATGTGTGATTTCCATTCATATTTTTAACTGTTAATGAGTATTTCTGGTTGATCACATGCATGTTTTGAGGTTACACAACGAACAGTGTTTAAATGCGCATCTTTGCACGTGCGTAACTTGTTTCGAAAGAAAAATGGTCCTGGTTGCAGGTGAAACATTACTATTAAAAAACCTATAATACATTAACGAACGTAGTGTTTCCACTGCAAGCCAGACTTATTTCTTTCGAAATACTATCGACGGTTGTTGCACCAGTTATGGCATGGAGTGGGAACAATTACATGTATAACTTCTAGACTCTTAGTAGCTATAAGTTTTTCACATGATGGGCCATTTTCATAATTTTTCTAATACGTTAAGATTAGGTCAAATGTGGCCTTACGGAGAGAACACTTGGTTATTTTAAAAGTGAACTTATTGGTCTGATAGTCTTACTATAAGGGCTTCTCACTTCGTGGGAATATATATATATATATATATATATATATATATATATATATATATATATATATATATATATATCATCATCATCATCATTTAAGACTGATTATGCCTTTCAGCGTTCAGTCTGGAGCATAGCCCCCCTTATACAGTTCCTCCATTATCCCCTATTCAGTGCTAACATTGGTGCCTCTTCTGATGTTAAACCTGTTACTTCAAAATCATTCTTAACCGAATCCAGGTACCTTCTCCTCGGTCTGCCCCGACTCCTCCTACCCTCTACTGCTGAATCCATGAGTCTCTTGGGTAACCTTGCTTCTCCCATGCGTGTAACATGACCCCACCATATATATATATATATATATATATATATATATGTATGAGTGTGTGTGTGTAACGTAGAGAGATGACGGCCTCCGTACTCTTTTTTTTTTTTTTTTTTTGAACGGAGTGGCCACGTTGCACATTTTCTTGACAACTGACTACATTGCATTTCAGTTTCCTTAATCGACATTTTCCGGCATTTAATTAATGGGACAAAAACATAATTTCGTTAATTTAAGTTGCGTGCATGAGACTGAACGTGTGAAGTGGTCTACACAATTACAAAACGTGTAATTTTCTAAGACTAGCAAATTAGGAGTATTACTGAGTGCTAAAAATAAAACCTCTTGAGTTAAACGCTGCACCAAATGTTTACATAATATTTCGATTTGAAGACTATGCTGACCTTCATGTTACTTAAAATGTTCAAGGATTGAGGTATACTGAGGTGACATGGTCATGGGATAGCAATGTGCAGGTATGCAGATGGTGGTAGTATCGCGTATACAAGGTATAGAACCTGATTTTGGTCGCTCGACGACAGACTTTGAACGCGGAATAGTAGTTGGAGCTAGACGCATGGGGAATTCCACTTCGGAAATCGTTAGCGAATTCAATATTCTGAGATACACAGTGTCAAGAATGCTCTGAGAATACGAAATTTCAAGCATTACTTCTCAACACGGACGATGCAATGGCCGACCGCCTTCACTTAACGACCGAGAGCAGAGACATTTCCGTAGAGTTGTCAGTGCTAACAGACAATCAGCAGTGCTTTAAATAACCGAAGAAATCAATGTGGGACGTACGACGAACGTATCCATTACGACATCGCGGCGAAATTAGGCGTTAAGGGCTATAGGATCAGAAGACGGACGCGAATAGCTTTGCTAACAGCACGACATTGTCTGCAGCGTCTCTCCTGGGCTCGTGACCACATGTGTTGGACCGTAGACGACTGGAAAATCGTGATCTGGTCGGAGGAATCCACATTGCAGTTGGTAAGTGCTTATGATCGGGTTCGAGTGTGGTGCAGATCCTACAACAACAACTCGCTGCGTACGGCTACAGTGGCTTCATAATGGTGTGGGCTGTGTTTACATGGAATCGGTTGGGTCATGTCGTCCAAATGAACCGATAATTGACTGGAAATGTTTATGTTCGGCTACTAGAAGACCATTTGCGGCATTCATGGACGTCATGTTCTCAAACTCCGGGCAAAAAGTTGTCCGACACGATATAGGAGGTATCTCATGATTTCTGTCACCTCATTATAGGCGTTCCGACAAAGCATTGCGTACACGAAATCGTGAATCAGTTGCACACCACTCAGTCGTCTCACACTACGAGGCCAAAAATAAAATATAACTCAATTTTGCCGGCCGGTGTGGCCCAGCGGTTCTAGGCGCAACAGTCTGGAACCGCGCTACCGCTATGGTCGCAGGTTCGAATCCTGCCTCGGGCATGGATGTGCGTGATGTCCTTAGGTTAGTTAGGTTTAAGTAGTTCTAAGTTCTAGGGGACTGATGACCTCAGAAGTTAAGTCCCGTAGTGCTCAGAGCCATTTGAACCATTTTTAACTCAATGTTGAACATTGAAAGGCCTCATCTCACTGTCTGAAGGTGGTCATATTGCACTATTCGTTCAGTCGAGGAAAGATATATGTTCGTGTGACGAGGTTACACTGTGATTAAGGAAAGAGTCCATAGTGTATTTTATAAGAAAATAGGGTCTTATAAATGAAGTTGGAGATATAGAAAAGGAAGGAAAAAATGTGTCGAGTATTAAGGCATGCATACCTACAACAACGATAGATGCATGCACAATGTGTAATCCTGTTATTCTGTTCTGTATTGTTCCGAGTACAAGCAAAATAAAAAGTAATGCACTTTAAAGTTCTGAAAATTCTACGCCGAGCTGCTAAAATGCTAGCCATAATCTCACCATATTTTCGTAAGTTACTTCTTGAGATTTATTATCAGAAAGGAACTTCAAAGCAAGCTACTCCATCAGTCGTCCATTGGAAAAACGAGAAAACAATAGCCATAACTGCTTACAGAAGACCAGCCGGTAACACAGGCAGGAGCAGAATACACTGTTTTCTGTCGTTCCAGTGGGTATAATATTACTGGTATTTAAAAAAAAAAGTAATGTAATATTGTATTTATCACTTCTGCTGGCGGAAAAGCTTCTGAAATGGTAAAGTGGTGCATAGAAAAATTTTACTTGTGGATAATGAAATTATATATTCCGTCAAAAAGCATCAGATTCCCATTAGACCGACGAGAACGTTGACTGACGACATTGTTTAAAGGCCAGTAACCGATCTCAAAATTACGCAGTTTGCATAATTACATTGCCCGGAAACTGATATAAAAGACCGGTAAAAGAGATCTCAGGGACGCGGAAATAAAAGTTTGATAAAGTAATAGCCGATTGAACACTTGTGGCGTGTAGTTGTGGCCACCAAACAATTCGTCGGTAATTCTTCTTCGCTGCAGCCTGTAAATGTTTTAAAATGCAGCATATTAATTCGAGATATGGACCTAATGAAGAATGTAAGTAGATTCATAATTTAAACAAGGCTGTTGTAATTAAATTATCATTTAACCAAAGGTTTCAGATATGAGAGCGACTCTTACATTTTGTGAAACAGCCATCGAAAACAAGCGAGAGAGAGAAAGAGCTCACTGCTCCTGCTTTTATGTAATAATAAAAAAAAATTACAGCGACTGCCTTCAACTTGCTTTACAGTTTCGATAGAAAACATTTCTCTGGAACATTCTTTACCGGAAGAGCAGAAAGCTACGTCCCTTACATTAAATCGTGACCTTTTCTCGTTATTTTACAGTTTTATTTATACAGAGAATATTTATTCTTTATGTATTTAAGCCTTAATTAAACGATTCAGGCATATTGTATTAATTATTTAAAGAAAGCAACATTTCAGAGGCACAACGCCGTGACCAAGTGGCTGTGATGCCTTGCTATTGACTCAGGTCTCTACTCACCAAAGTGCCTCTAGCCAGATACGAATTCTCGATTAGCCAAAGCCTGCGATATTTTCAGTAATCAACCACATGGTACACATCATCTGTACTATACGCTTGCGAGTTAGAAGACATGGAAGGAAGGATAAATTTGAAAGCTGACATTGTCACAAGAAAATTTCATAACACTCCCCCTTATATTTTTAAACATTTCTAGAATGTATTTCTGCAGGTGACCATCTGACCAGTAAAATCTTCTAAACAGATACAAATAACGAATTCTTCTCATGTGCTAAGTCCTTCACCTCAGAGTAGCGGTTGCAACCCACAGCTTCAATTATTCTCTGGGTGTATTCCAATCTCTGTTTTCCTCTACAGTTTTTACCGTCTGCAGCTCCGCTAGTACTATGGAAGTTATTCCGTGATGTCTTAATAGCTGTCCTATCTTCCTGTCCCTTCCTCTTGTCAGTGTTTTCCTCGCCGATTCTTATTTTATTAGTCCACCTAATTTTCAACATTCTTCTGTTGCACCACATCTTCAAGGCCTCAGCTCCCTTCTGTTTTGATTTTCCCACAATCCGTGTCTCGCTACCATACAAAGCTGTGCTCTAAACGTACGTCCTCAAACACTTCTTCCTCAAATTAAGGGCTATGTTTGATACTAGCAGATTTCTCTTGGCCAAGAATGTCCTTTTTGCCAGTGCTAGTGGGCTTTTTATGTCCTCCCCCCTCCGTCAGTCATGAGTCATTTTTCTGCCTAGGCAGCAGAATTCCTTAACTTCGTCTATTTTGCTGTCCTTAATTCTGTAATTCTGATGTTAAGTTTCTCGCTGTTCTCATTTCTGCTCGTTCTCATTGCTTTAGTCTTTCTTCGAATTACTCGCAATTTATATTCTGTGCTCATTACACTGTTCATTCCATTCAGTACATTTCCTCACTGTTACTGACGATGGCAACGTTATTAGCGAATCTAATCATAGATAACCTCTGATCTTGTTGTTTAATCCTCGTCTTGAAAGTTTCTTTTATTTCCTTCATTGTATAGACTGAACAGTAGAGGCGAAAAGACTATATTCCTGCTCAACACCTTTTTTAATCCAAGCTCTCCGTTCTTGGTCTTCCAGTCTTATTGTTCCCTTTTGGTTTTTGTACATGTTGTATACTATCTGTTTTTCCTAGAGTTTACCCCTATTTATCTCAGAATTTCGGGCCTTGCAACATATTACATTGTCGAAAGGATTTCCCAGGTCGACAAATCCAATGAAAGTGTCTTGATTTTTCTTCTCTTTTGTTTCCATTGTTAACAGCACCGTCAGAACAGCCTCTCTGATGCCTTCACCTTTCCTATACCCAAACTAATCATCATCTAACGGTTTCTCTATTTTCTTTTCCATTCTTCAGTATATTACTCTTGTCAGCAACTTGGACACAAGAGCATTTACGCTGACTGTGGGATAATTCTCAATCTTGTCTGGTCTTGTTTTGTAGGAATAGTCTGAATAATGTTTTTCCGAAAGGCTGAAGCTGTATCGCCACTCCCATAAATTCTACACACCGGCGTCAATAGTCGTTTTGTTGACAGTACAACCAATTATTTTACAAATTCGATGAAATGTTATCTATACTTTACGCCTATTTTTTCTTAAAATGTCCAAAGCTCTTTTAAATTCTGATTCTAATACTGGATCCTCTAACCTGTCATCTCCTGTTTCTTTCTCTGTTACGTCATCAAACAAGTCTTCCCCCTCGCAGACACCTTCAGTGTACTCTGTCCACATATCTGCTCTCTCTTCTGCATTTAACCATTAAATTCCCATTGTATTCTTAAAGTTACCACCCTTGCTTTTAATTTCACCGACGATTGTTTTGACTTGTGTATATGCTAAGTCCATTCTTCGAACAATCATTTCTTTTTCCATTTCTTCACATTTTTTATGCATCCATTTTGCCTTTTAGCTTCCTGCTCCTGCTATTAATTTCGTTCCGTAGTATTTCTGAATTTCCCTGCACATTTTTATATGTCCTTCTTTCGTCGATCAAGTGAAGTATTTCTTCTGTTAGCTAATGTTTCTTCGCAGTTACTTTCCTTGTACCTACGTCTCTTTCCAACTACGGTGACTGTCCTTTTTAGAGATGTCTTCTCCTCCTCGACTGAACTGCCTACTGCGCTACTCTTTGTCGCAGTATCTACAGCCTCAGAGAACTTCCGGGATATTTCATCAATCCTTACTAAATCCGTATTCCACGTCTTTGCACATTCATTCTTGTTGACTAGTTTCTTAAACTTCAGCCTACTCCTCATCACTACTAAATTGTGATCTGGGTCTACATCTGCTCCAGGGTACGCCTCACAATTTCGGAATCTGTGCCTGACCATGATGAAATGTAACTGAAATTATCCTGTATCTCCCGCTCTTTTCCAAGTATACCTCCTCATCTTGTGATTCTTGAATAGAGTATTTGCTGTTACTAGCTGAAATTTATTGCAGAATTTAATTATTCTTTCCTCTTTCCCATTCGCAGTACGAAGCTCATATTCTCCTGTAACCCTTTCTTCTACTCCTTCCCATTATACCCATATTCCAATCCCTGATCACTATTAGATTTTCACCTCTCTTTAGGTGCTCAGTTACCCGTTCAGTACTCTCATACACTTTATCTCTTTATTTAATGCTTGCAACGTCGGAATGTATAACTGAACTATTTTATTGTTGTTGTTTGCTGTTGATTCTGAGGAGAACAATTCTATCACCAAACCGTTCACAGTAACTCACTGTCTGCCATACCTTTCTCTTGATAACGAATTCTACTCCCATTCTAATATTTTCTGCTGCTGTTGGTAATATCCTACACTCGTCTGACCAGAAATCGGTTTCTTATTTCCATTTCACTTCAGTCACCCCTCACTGTATCTCGACTGAGCTCCTGCACTTCCCTTTTCAGATTTTCTAACTTCCGTACCAAGTTCAAAATTCCGACATCCAGAGATCCGAATATGAGACTACTCCGGAATATTTTGTCAATGGAGAGATGATCACGACACTTTTACCGTTACAAGCTGCATGTGGATTCACATTACGTCTCTTTAATGCAGTGGTTTCCTTCGTCAGTGCCTGTGTGCTGAGGATGACAAGGAGGCCGGTCGGTAGCGTTTGGCCTTTGCCTTTGATCATTGCTGATTCTTCCGCATTTATTGACAGTTTCCCACCCCAAGGGCAAGATAGTATCCTGCAACACGGTCCGCTCCTCCGCCCTTTACGACAAGGCTGTTGGAAGGACGAGGGCGACTTTTCGGCAGCCACTGCTGATAATTATTATTCAGAATTTAAGCATGGAAACGTTCGGACACGGGACCAAGGTCGCTTTGATTACATGCCACAGACACTGCCACTTGGCCACCTGGTTAAGTAAGCACAAAAAATACAAATTCTAAAACGTGATTTTCTCAAATTGGCATAAAGTAAAATGTTAGACACGAATGGAAAGATAATTGATAAATTAATGTTATTTCAAATTAGCAAAAATCATAATGTTGAAATGGACATATTGTGCTCGTAGATAAAGACAAACCGAAATATAATTACTACGCAATTTACATTTTGCTGGCTGAGAGACAAGTACTTAATATAACAAGAAATCAGTTCTTTTTCTGAGAGCTAATGTAAATACTTTCTATGTATCTAAGTTAGCAGCAAGTTGAATTTTCTGAGAGCTAATGTAAATACTTTCCATGTACCTAACTTAGCAGGAAGTTGAATTTTATATATTTGGTTTCCTTCACGAACTGTCTGAATGTATCATAACCTAAAATGTAAGTTATTACTTCGTTACCGTGTACAGGGAATGAAACGGGTTTGTCATATAGTTTACATTATTGTTGGCATGGACTCAGACACACAGATGAGGTTTCTAGGGATTTCTTGAATGAAGTGCATCTCTGACTATGGTTACAAATATTCTCACTTGGAAGTACGGAGGGCGTAACATATCTGTATTGTTCTTGATGAGGAAACTTGATGATAGTGGTCACAGGCAGACTCTGGGCTTTGGTCTCAGTGTCACATGATATATCCCATGGTGATGTAATATCATTGCAGTTAATTGACCTTTACGAGTCATCCTCCTTCACGGCAAACTGGTCAACTTTTAGGAAGACATCGACTCATCCAAAATAGTCCTACATGAGTGCCATACTGGTGTATTGTAGATAATGTCAACAGTTCCTCCATAGCGAGTGTGGACTATCAGGCTTGGATAAGTTTGTGAGTTCTAACTATAGGTATCCTCATGTGTGTCCTGATATCACTTTGTTTATGAAGGTCTCCCTCTGATATCGCAACATTAAAGCACTTACACAACTTATCAGTACAAATTGAAAAACATTACTTAAGCGCAATAAATCATAAATTTAACAACAGAATATTTTCTTTACTCATGAATGGTGAGACTGATAGCCCAGCATATATCCAATGAACAATAATATCTTGTTATATGAATAATACTTATAATACAGGACACCACAGACAGACAATAAACTTTACATTCAAGTGCAGAATCAACAATAAGATATCATTCATAGCGTTGATGATGATCAAACATGGATATTTTTAACACATTTTAATTAAAACGACGTTATCTTAATTCATATGCATACAATATACGTTCAATAGTAGATGTGAACTTCTATTTGTTACCGTTTTTCCTTTTCCTCATAAATTACCTGCTGGACAAGATTTGAGCAAGCTCTGTTGTTTCACAGCAAACTATTCTTCGCCAAGCCAAACCGAAACTCTATTACACATGAACTGCAATACTTCTGACCACATGCCTACTCTAGTCCACACATCGTTCAAGTTTCAAACTTCAAAAATCAATTTCTGATCAACACATCCATTTGCAGACGGCAGTGCCGTTTGACACTAACCTTCACCTTTTCAATCCTATAAAGAAAAGAGAAATATAAAAACACATGTCAATAAAAATTAATGCGTAAACAAGTCTGCTTCTCCTAAGAAAATCATCTTATGAACAATGAAGTGTGGTATAACTATGGACATTGTGCTTTGGGAAACATACTTTCACTCCACCTGAAAGTGCTAAACAAGTTATTATATTGTTTCACATTATCATCAGCACATTTTCAATAAGTACTGCCCCTTCATGACTCATTAAGAACGAAAGGAGTGTTAGGAACTACATGGAATGTCATAAATTCTACATGGCTAACTCTCATTTCACACCTCCTGCAGTTCAGTCTCAATTACAAAGTTCAGTTGAAATCTATCTTACAAATAAAGTTATGAACGAAACTGAACACCCATAATAAATCCTCCACTTTTTCCCCATGTCACATTTTTAGTGTGCAAGATATTACCTTGTCATATTACCCTTAGTATTTAGTACAGTTGTTCTTTGATGTTCGCTGCCTTCAATTTGATCTACCACCTACTCCATCAACATTCATCTATGTGCTACCATATATTTGCATCAAATGAGGGTTCTTTAGTACATTCGACAGTCTTCCAACCAGCCATAAGGTACATTCATATAAATCACTGATTCTGTCACAACATGCTCATCTGAAGTCAAAGTATTAGCAACATGTGATTGAGCCGTGTGCGGCTCGTGTTCATGCCATTTGTTCTTTGGCATTTAGGCACATCGAGTAGTGTCTTGTTTCTTCCTTACATACTGGCGTAATGAAATTGCTGGCTTTCCCCCTTGAGTGGCAGCAGCAGCAGCGCTTATCAATACTAGTACTGTCGTACTATCTTTGGTGTGACCGCTAGTATTTCCGGGTGGTGGTGGTGTGTATTGTGGTCAGTCAGTTGGGATGGAGCAGCGAGGAAGTCTCCGCTGCGCGAGACCAGGCGGGGACCACTGGTGGCGTGCACGTGCTGTCGGATTGTGAAGCGGTAGCTGCGAGAGTGACAAAGTTCGTTGCCCACCGAACCTGAACGCTGAAGTTGAGTGATCAGTTAACCTGTTATGAAACCTCAACTACTGTGACTTCACTTTGTTCATTTGCGGCTTGTTTCTCCCTGGCCCATTCGGGCTAGCAGCAATGTACGAAGTTTGGGATCAGCGAAATCTTGCAGCTGTCCTCCTATATTGTGATTAATTATTAAATTGACTGTTACTTATCAGTGAAGTGCACCAACAGTATTTTCCGCCCAGTGGCCGTTAATGCCCCAATTACCTTCTCTGGTCGTTAGCGTACTTTTCCGGCAGTGCACCTTTCCCCACCGTGTTTGTGCTGTCCAGCACGGCGTGTAGTTTGTCAGCCTTTATGTTGTTTGGTTCATATTTGCTTAGAGTGGTTATTGGTCTGTTGGCTGTTTTAAACGCCAACTTCTGAAGACATAGTGCTGTTCGTATCCTCGTCCTCGGCCAATATTTTCCATCGTTATGCCATTGGTCGGATGGAAGGGAATTGGTTAAATTGTTGGTTGGTCCTTCGGCTGTCCCTAGTTCGGGTTGACATCTAATTATTTAACTTCAACTCTTGGCTGCATGTCTCATCTCACCTTATGTTTGAGCTACCTTCTCAGGCCAACCCTTGGAAAACTTCCGAGCACCACTTGTTCTGTTTGTTTTAGTTTGCGATTTTCATTTTAGTTTGAAGTATTGTGCAATGCCTTCGGCCATATATTAATTCAGTTCTTTTTAAATTTTACATAAAGGCCTTCAGCTGTGTTAATTTAAAGTTTTGGAGATTATTTTATTTTAAGAAAGAAAAAAAATTCCTTAAAATGGGTCCTATCAGAAATTGTTTGTAATCCAGGTCCTAATCCATTAGTTGTTCGATGTGTTATGTCTGGCCTTCAGCTGAGTATTCACTTGAACTCCTTTTAATAAGGCCTTCAGCAATGTGTATTCTTTAAAGGAAAATTTTTTATAAGACGGAAAGGGGTTTATTTTAAATTGTTTGCCTGACTTGTTGTTCAGGCCTTCAGCCGTTGTTTCAGCCGTTGTTTCAGTTTTGTTTCTGGCCTCCAGCTGTGCAATAAGTTAATACTTCTTTAATTAGGCTTTTGGCCATTCTGTTGTAAGTTTAAAAAGAAATTTTTTGGCTGGAAGAATTGTTTAATAATGTGTTTTAATTATAGCTGTCCTTGAGACGTGTAGTGTAGGCGCCGCTAAATGTTTTCAATTGCATGTTATTTTTTCTTTTAAGGAAAAAATTACCTTCTGTTTTTAATGGCTTTTGATTTCTAAGCTAGGCCTTCAGTCGTTCTTGTTTTTTCAGTGGTTTTTAGCCTTCATCTCAGAAAGCATCTCAAGTTCTTTAACTAGGACTTCAGCAGTATTGTTTACTTGTCACCTTTTAAAGCAATGTGTAAATGATTGCTTCTTAGAAAAATAAAGGTGTGTGTTTGATTGAGCAACTCACAGTAACTGTTTACGACCCCATCCACAATCATAACCTTATCTCTGAGTACCTAACAACCTGGTTTCATTGATCAGTTGTTATCCACATAAACATCTTACATCAAATTGTCCATATACATGACACACTAGCTTCACTCACAGAAAATCTTCACACTGGACACATGATTCAGATCTTTTGAACAGTTATTTCTGAGTTTCTCCATTTCCGCTGCAGTCTGATTTACTATTTGTGTTATCCTTAATGTACCCACATAAACTGGGAAAACTTATGAGTACATTAATTTATTTTACTTTATAATTTATGGGATTTCACCATCACGTTTACCCCAAGGTGAGTGACCTTTCTGTCCTCTAAATATCTTATGTTTGGCGTTTATTAGCAGCCCTCAGAACTTATTCCATCACTGTGACATAATTTTGGGGAAGCAACCTCTCATATCTTATCTGGTGGATACTCATTCCTCATTACAGGCACTAATGGTAACGACGTATAAAAATTTGGCGATTCATTTATAATCTGTTCAGAATAGTGGTTATAAGAAATACAGAACCAAGACAATGTTGACAAAAGAGGTGGCATATTATCCCAAGTTCTGTCGTAATACTTGCTGATGGGTTAGAAGCATGAAGATATGATAACATAAAATCTTTTTGAATATTTTCAATACAAAGACTATTTCCACAGATGCCACCAAACCTGTGGACGATTGTCTGAATTTATTTTAAGTGACCCAAAATTACTTCTAGAAATCGTCTCACAAAAGGCCGAATGATAGACCTACTAGTGGCTTTCCTGAGAGCTGTCTACGACATCAGTTCTACTTCTACAAATATGTGTGAGAAACCTTAAATTATTCTCAGCAGTTGCCTAAATAAATCAACTGCAGGAAGTTCATTCAGCTTTTAAGGGATGATAGGAAATAATGTAGTTGTATGAGACATCATCAGTAGTTTTGCCGTCTGCCTAGGAGTCTATTCACCTAATACCTACGAATTGTCTTCTCCATGTAATACAAAGATTGTAATAACACTTTTTAGATCTGAAATGCATATAACAGAGGTGAGTATGCCAAAATAATGTTAATTATATCTTCTGGTATGCACACAAGTCATTGTGAATATTCAGCATCCTTCATCTAACAATATTATGTTGCCCAACTGGAATAATCGAGCGGTCTTCCCACATCACTTACTTTCAGGAAGAATCCTTGCTCTTTTTATTGCCAATATTCACAAGGAAATATATGATGACATTTTCAAAAGCGACAGGATTCAAACAGAGGCCAATAATATTATTCTCGTCAGGAACATCTTTGATACTGTTGTTCAACATTACAGGTGCTCTAAAGAGATTATAAGCAACAGTGTTTCTATTTTCAGGAATATTAACAACAGTAAAATCAAATACTTTCAAGTAGAGCAACCATATGGATAAATGTGCATAAGTTAACTCAGCATTCATTAAAATTTGGAAATGTCTGTGGTCTGTGAAGACGTTGATCACATGGCGAAACAAATCACATTTAATAGCCAAAGCCTACAATTCAGTGACAGACTAGTTTTATCCATATTTTGTAAGTAAATGACTCGCAAAAGCTGTAGTTCTAAGACACATAAGGCGACATACATACAATTCCTGATGGAGCTCTGAACCAAGGCTTGTTTTAGACCTGCCCTAGGTAGGACAAAATTCTTCAGCTATATGAGAACATGACAAGAGAGGGATCTTAACAATAGCCAGTTTCACAACTTAAAATCAACATGTCTTGGAATCTGTACATTATCGATTCGCCACCATGCCTGAATTGCTTATTTAAAAAAGTTTTATTCTTCTTAAATTGTGCAATAATCTGTCCTTTCATACTTATTTATTTTTCTGTGGCCGCAAGTAACTTGTTTTGTTTCAGGACTTAACTCAGATAATGCCATTGATCTTTAATATTTCCTGTTTCGTACTTGACCAGCGGTAACGTACAAATAAGATCAAGGTGCGACTTCATATAGAATAACCGAACTCTTCTAACATCAATTAAAATACAGCAAATAGACTGAGAAAGGCAATCGATTTACTAAATTATATACAAGGTGTCCTGAATGTAAGTATAATTCAGTTACTCGTTCAGAATCAAATAAGTTTCAAAACTTGGTTAATATATTTAACTAGACTCAGAATTCTAAACTTAAACTACTCTGAACACTTTCCAACAACAATCGGTTTTTGAAAACTACCTGGAATTCATCACATGTGTTATAATTGTCATAAATCCCCAATCAGAAGCTTCTCTTATCAGACAGCCCACAACGTTCTGATTTTTCTTCCCTCTGACCAACCTTATAAATCATATTTCCTTTATTTGTTCTCTTACTCCATTTAATTCTTTAGTTACACAATGCTTGGTTTGGGACATTATCCTGTCCAAAGTAGTTACATTATTTTCCATTACATTTGCATTCTAAGAAAATGTTCAAATGTGTGTGAAATCTTATGGGACTTAACTGCTAAGGTCTTCAGTCCCTAAGCTTACCCACTACTTAACCTAAATTATCCTAAGGACAAACCCACACACCGATGACCGAGGGAGGATTCGTACCTCCGCCGGGATCAGCCGCACAGTTCATGACAGTAGCGCCTTGGACCACTCGGCTAAACCCTCGCGGCTGCATTCTAATTCAGTACAGAATGTACTTTTTTGATCTTATATAAAAAAAACCTCTAAACAGGATTTATTTTATCCAAGTATGTTTTCCCACTATTTCGACTTTTTCAGTTATCTTTTATTTTACAAGACTTCAGTTACTAGATCCGTTCTCAATTGATATGCACTGAATTTTGAAAGCAGTCCCGCAGGCAAGACGCTTTTCAACTCTGACCACGGATGTTTCAGTTTTACTGTTCGAATTATTCATTTACCTGTGCACTATTGCCAAAGCTGCAGATAACAAATTAAGCTGCGAGACCTTTTTTAAGTCTTAACAAGTAGTAATACAGTGGAAGAAGAATGGTCAGACGTAAAAGTTTCAGATTAAACAGAATTACTATCGGACTGGAAGGAAGGTAACTGTAATATATTTGAAACTGACAAACCATCGGTAGAAACTTAGGAAGATGAGTATAGTAGGACTGACTTGTGATTAGGGAGATGTGAAAGCCCCAGGTTGGTTCCAGTAAATGTTGAATTAGATGAACTATAGTAGATTATAAAGAGGACTTAAGTTCAACAGCATGATATTAGAAAGGGAACGAAAGTCTAATAGCAATAATTAGAAAGGTAACAAAAATCTGAGAAGAGACAATTAAGAAACGATCTTGAAAAACCTGTGCAAGATAGAAAAACTACTTGTTGTGAAAACTATACATTTAGCAAATGACTGCAGTTAAATGTGGCACTGCTATGAGAGGTGATAACAGAACAACTACTTAATTAGCTTGTTTGTTACATGTTCCACAGGTCATTTGGACGATTCTTTTGTAGAAATGATGTGGAATGAGTAATTTTACTGGATATTTGTAACAGAACTCATAAATGGACACATTATCATTTTATTCCTACTCACGCATCAATTTTGTTTTGTTTTTGAGAAATAACTCTAAATTTGATTTAAAACTGCTACATCTACATATCTGCATATATACGCAGCTATCCACCAATCGTTGTGTGCGGAGGGGACAATTCGCGTCAAAGTCATATTCCCCCCCCCCCCCCTTCTGTTCCATTCACGAATCGCGCGAGGGTGAAAGACTGTCTGAACGCCTCAATACGAGTTCTAATTTCCCTTATCTTTGAACGCTGATCATCGCGCGATTTGAAAGTTGGTGGTAATAATATTGCTCTACATCCTCAGCTAAGATCGGATTTTGGAATTTAGTGGGCAGCCCCTTCCGTTTAGGGCGTCGTCCATCTCCCAATGTGTCCCACCTCAAACTTTCTACAAGATTTGTAAAGCTCTCGCCATTTCTAAACGTACCAGTCACGAATCTTGCTGCTCTTCTTTGGACCTTCTCAGTCTCTTGAATCAGGCGGGACTGGTTAGGGTCCTTTGTTGAAGGACTGCATCGCTGCACTGCTTCGCTATCTGTCATACATTTTATGTTACTTGGTAAATGATAAAAAAATTTTATTGGTACATATTGAACTCCTCTCTGAGCCATTGACAGCTCGAATAATGCTTAATAAAGGTCATTTTTCCATCTAGTGTTGTAGGTATGTACATCACTGTTTTCCTCAATTTGCGATGGATTATTTATGACGAATTTCAACAGCGAACTCATGATTACAATGCCTAGCAACTTCAAAGGACAGCTACATGACATCCTTGGGTGAATACCACATATTAACCTTAATGATCGCTTTCGTGCAATCGATACTTTCTTTGTAAGTGATGAGTTACTCCGGAAAATTATTCCGTACGATATTACTGAATGGAAATATGCAAGATATTTCAGTATATTTATACGTTTGTTTCCAAGATTAGCAACTATACGAAGATAAAGAGTATCTGAACTTAATTGTTGAACTGGAAATAGCGGTTCCAGAGAGCAAGTGTTAGAGTTTCTCTCATGCAGCGATTTAAGAAATGCACACTTCCATACTGTTTTAATTACCGGCGTGATGGTGACAGGAAGCGCATCCAGCCAAACCTTAACTTAAACATGCCGAATCTGTTCCTAACCATGCACACCCCATCTACATTCGGGACAAAGGCTACAGAGGACCACAGTCTGGACACCATATTTTAGTTCTTTTATCCTCAGCTTTTACAAATTTTATGTTAATGGTGATAGGTATTCAGCTCCAAGTCTTGCATTCGTGAAAATCAAGGTGTTTTGATAGTGTGTTGATGCCGTCAGTGTTTCTTTCCGTGATCAGAGAAGATCGGAAGGTAGTGATCATGTTGTGTATAGAGCTGAGCTACTTTTCCATGGCAAATTTTGTACTGTCACTCAGCTGGTTTTCCATAGCGATAGTTTTCAGATATTACCTGAACACGGAATTATTTAATTTCTAATTAAACATTTGATGATGAAATAACAGAGAATGAATTAAGATTCTAACAGGAAAAAGCGATTAGAGGAAGCCATCCACATTCTGTTTAAAGAACTTCCCTTGGTTTCACCTGAAGTATCTCAGTGAAACCATGGCAGGCAAACAGAATTACAAGATGGGTGTTACGAATACAGAGGTGTAAACACGGTAGCACCTTGCTCTGTTGTATGCTTTCCTTGCGGAAAACAACCCATATGCGCTGCTACATGGTGCAGGCTACTGCTACATTCTTTAAATAAACAGTGTTGTGTTAAAATTTGTAGCCTGTGGTTAAATCTGACCTTTTTTCGCTGATTACTTGCTTAGTTTACGGTCCTTGAATTAATTTGACAACTTGTTTCATTGCTGTTCTTCCTTTCTCCTGTAATTAAATTTAATTTCGCTAGTTAATGTTTCCGACGCCCAGAGTCTGCCAGCGGGTACACGTCTTTCTCATTATTCTGGCTCAGCAACTAGGAGATTAATGGCTCCCATTCATTTCAGCAAAATGACTGACTGTTGCCCACTGCACTAAAAACTGGAGGCAGCGCCGACAGTAGAAACGCTTGCTGCATGGTAATTGAGTCTACAGTAACATTTTTCATTCATGCCAGACTTACGGTCTGTGTGAAGTAAATAATGTACACTACTGGCCATTAAAATTGCTACACCACGAAGATGACATGCTACAGACGCGAAATTTAACCGACAGGATGAAGATGCTGTGATATGCAAATGATTAGCATTTCAGAGCATTCACGTAAGGTTGGCGCCGGTGGTGACACCTGCAACGTGCTGACATGGGGAAAGTTTCCAACCGATTTCTCATACACAAACAGCAGTTGACCGGCGTTGCCTGGTGAAACGTTGTTGTTATGCCTCGTGTAAGGAGGAGAAATGCGTACCATCACGCTTCCGACTTTGATAAAGGTTGGATTGTAGCCTATCGCGATTCCGGTTTATCGTATCGTGACATTGCTGCTCGCATTGGTCGAGATCCAATGACTGTTAGCAGAATATGGAATCGATGGGTCCAGGAGGGTAATACGGAACGCTGTGCTGGATCCCAACGGCCTCGTATCACTAGCGGTCGAGATGACAGGCATCTTATCCGCATGGCTGTAACGGATCGTGCAGCCAAGTGTCCATCCCTGAGTCAACAGATGGGGACGTTTGCAAGACAGCAACCATCTGAATGAACAGATCGACGACGTTTGCAGCACCATGGACTATCAGCTCGGCGACCATGACTGCGGATACACTTGACGCTGCATCACAGACAGGAGCGCCTGGGATGGTGTACTCAACGACGAACCTGAGTGTACTAATGGCAAAACGTCATTTTTTCGGATGAATCCAGGTTCTGCTTACAGCATCATGATGGTCGCATCCGTGTTTGGCGACATCGCGGTGAAAACACATTGGAAGCGTGTATTCGTCACCGCCACACTGGCGTATCACCTGGCGTGATGCTATGGGGTGCCATTGGTTACACGTCTCGGTCACCTCTTGTTCGCATTGACGGCACTGTGAACAGTGGACGTTACATTTCAGATGTCTAACGACCCGTGGCTCTACCCTTCATTCGATCCCTGCGAAACCCTACATTTCAGGAGGATAATGGACGACCGCATGTTGCAGGTCCTGTGCGGGCCTTTCTGGATACAGAAAAAGTTCGACTGCTGCACTGGCCAGCACATTCTCCAGATCTCTGACCAGTTGAAAACGTCTGGTCAATGGTGGCCGAGCAACTGGCTCGTCACAATACGCCAGTCACTACTCTTGATGAACTGTGGTATCGCGTTGAAGCCACATGGGCAGTTGTACCTGTATACGCCATCCAAGCTCTGTTTGAGTCAATGCCCAGGCGTATCAAGGCCGTTATTAAGGCCAGATGTCGTTGTTCTGGGTACTAATTTCTCAGGATCTATGCACCCAAATTGGGTGATAATGTAATCACATGTCAGTTCTAGTATAATATGTTTGTCCAATGAATACCCGTTTATCATCTGCATTTATTCTTGGTGTAGCAATTTTAATGTCCAGTAGTGTAATAATCCAACAATGTGAAAAATTTGCGTATAATGAAACTTTTTAACAATATGAAGCAGAATTACAGTTCAGAAAATCATATATGTTCGTCTTTTCTGTGTGGACTATAATTAAGACGTCATATAAGTCGAACTACTAAAATGTATGATAAAAAAATTTGCTAGCTTTCGAGCTTGCGCTATAATTTTTGGATGAATATACTTCGAACATCGTCGAAATGGAATGAAATAAGTTTTTTGTACTTTTCATCCAAATAGATACCAATGTCCAATCAAATGCAATTAGGAATGTAAGTAACTTTTCAAAAATTTACAGATTTCTCTTTGCCTTATACCAACGGTATTTCTGTTAACTCAGATTCCTTTGGGAACACTCTTATGCCGTGGCGAACCACAGTGAATTTGTCCTTTCAGATGGTCTTCTCCAGTTCTTAGTTCCCTTTGTTCAGTTTCTACCCTCACTCTATGTATCTGCTGTTTTGAAACAATCTACGTTTTGACTTACATGAAGTGCTTTCAGCAATTGTAGGTTATGTATCGTTTAAACTAACGATATTTTGAATGGATAAAAAAATCTAAAAGAGCATTATCTCAGCCTGTGACTGACTTCCTCCATTTTGTAACAGATAAAACCAAAAACTATCATTAAAAATAGCGATTTACACTTGCATGGTTTCTAAAATAATCCTGATACACTTTCATTTCTCCTCCTGAAGCGAATGCTGTTTTGCTTAGGCATATGTTACCACAACGGAAAGGCCATCTGATGTCAACACTGCAGCATTGCGTCAGTTGCGTCTGCCGTATGGATTACGACCCACTTTAAAGGCCACATTAAATAAACCCCATACCGTAATAAAAAGCATTTCTTCTAATGTCTCTGTTAACCATAACATATTTTCCTTCACCTAATCAAAAGCTACGAAACGGCGACCTTTCAGCACTGATTTTAATTTTTGAAATACTGAAGAATCACATGGAGAAGTCTGGGTAAAATGTATAGTTGCGGTGGGAAGAACTGGATTTGCGAGCAAAACTCGCAAATTACCAGAGCATAGTGGGAAGGTGCATTGTCATGGTGAGGAAATTACACGTTGCCTTGCTACATGTAGTCTCCGTTTTTGCTAATTGTCTAATTATACCTTTTCAGAACAATTTCGTAATAGTGACAGTTGAGCTGTTGGCCTTCTAAATGCAGATCTTCACGTGAATACAGGACATTATGTTGTACACCACGAGCTGCACTTCGAAAGAATTTATTTTCCAGGCCGGTATCAGCGAACATAACAATAAATGTATGCTTACGTATATCACTTACACAAATTACATTGTTTATCCTTAAGTAAAAAATGTTACTTACATGCAATGCAAGTTTACATCAAACGACAGGCATGTCATATGTGAAATATCTATTAATATTACAAATTAATTCATTGTAAAAAATGTTTCAACCGTCTGTCAGGTGTAAAATATTATTTTCCTTACATAGAATACAGAAAGTAAGTTTTTCACCTGACAGGCACGTCTTCTGAAATTTAGTTTAAAGTGTTTTTACATAAAAAAACGAAAAGAAAAAAAAACACTACAATGGTAAGGTATGCGCGGTTATGTATAGTTTTGTAATTAAATTTTTAAATATGTTCACGGGATTGGTAGATTTCTATACTTTTGAATTGTAGCTAATGTTGTACAACAAGATGTCCGTTATCAAATAGAGGAACAGCTGAGTACTGCATAGTATTCCACTCTCACAGAAACAAACAGTGAATATTCCTTTGACGCTGAATGGAGTCGGTCGAAGTTTCTTTGCAAGTGGAAATATTAAAATATTCCACTGTGATAACTGGTTTTTCATCTATGTCGCAGCTATAAAACCAACAATCGCTTCTTGCGACGGCCGTTTGCGTTTTTCTTCATCATCATTTTGTTCAGGAAGCTGGTTGCAAAATTTCTCTTGATGTTTCCTCTGGTCTTCCAGTGTCAAATGCTGGAGGGATGTTCTTGCAATTGGATGCATGCTCAGTTTATCGGATAATATCTCATATCACTCGCCAAATGAGATACCAATCACTTCTGAAAGTTCTCTGACGAAAGCTGGTTGACCTGAGATCCTTAATTTTCTGAATGGCAGAATCAGTTCCCTTCGATCCCGGGGAATTATTCGTGATACTGCATCTGACGAATCGCATCATCTGTAGAAGACGGATTCAAAATTCCAGAAGCTGCAGTAAGTATTTCTTCCAGTTTCAGTTAGTTTTTGCCTCCAGCGCTTTTCCCGATAACCGTTGTATAACATTTCACATATATTATGATAACTTGGGAATAAAATAAAATATTCGTACCGTGAGAAAATGGGATTACATGCTGTCACGGTGAAATTGTCAAGGCAGTAAATTGCTACGAAAATAATGTTATATGTTGAAAAGATATATAAGAAAATACCCCAACACATGCCTAATTAAATGGCTGTTTTATCAGAAGAGATAACAAAGTATACCTCACGATATGATGACGTATACTGCAACGCAAGCCGAGCAAGTCACAGACTTTGGAAGTTAACACCAATTTTGTAACTTTACTTAAATGCTTATTGAAATATTTGAAGCTACTGTTAAAGTAATTTTCTGCCATTTTTCAGGCGCAGTCCTGTAATAACGCTATATGACTCGAAATATTCACTGACAACGATTAAATTTTCACAAGCACTACATAAATTTCTTTGAGGTGTTTCTGAAGGAAAGAGATTAGTTATATTAACAAGGAATTCTGCACAGCTAATGAATGATTCATTTAATGACTCTCAAGTGGTAGAGGAACGCTCGTGGAATTATAATGTGTTTTTTGTCAATAGGATTTGTCTTAATATAAAAAAAACCTCATGTTTATCGACGATGTTTCTTAGACGACTAATCTGAAGGCGGTGCTGTTAGCGGAAATGCGTGCTTCAGTAGAATACTACAACTTCGCTTACCGTAGAGCTCAAATTAACACATCAGCTGAGAGAATAAAGCATGACGACACAAAGCGAGTTCATATCTCTTTGCAAAAGAGCCGTCAAAAGAGACCAAATATTGCGAAAAGAACAGTGCATGTCGTGAATATGCAAAGCACCCTGGTTTCATAGCCAAAAAGGAGTTAATTTTGCAGTAATGGAAGGACGATTACCGAATCTTTTGTAAAGGCGCTGCAATATTCGAGAACTTTAATTATAAGATTACAAATCCTCTCAAGTATTGGATGAAAATCGTCAAATGCATAGCTTCACAGTACAAAATGTTTACATGGGCCCGCATTTCGGAACGTATCACAAAGGAATTTTAAGTTTCATTTGAAATCGAACAAACGCACAACATTAGAATTTACTCTGAGTAAACATGATTCGAATCACAATATGCCCTGTAAGAAACACGAGCGAAACACGCACGGTAAATACGACTTAAGCTATGAATACGTAGTGATCACTCCTAAATACGTGTAGCCAACCGATGAAAATAATAGACCAGCATTCATTGTCAGTGTCTTACCAAAGCCGCACGGGATTAGCCGAGCGGACTGAGGCGCTGCAGTCATGGACTGTGCGGCTGGTCCCGGCGGAGGTTCGAATCCTCCCTCGGGCATGGGTGTGTGTGTTTGTCCTTAGGATAATTTAGGTTAAGTGGTGTGTAAGCTTAGGGACTGATGACCTTAGCAGTTAAATCCCATTAATTTCACACCCATTTAAACATTTGTCTTACCAAAACATGAACCAGACTTGTGTTCCGGCCAGGTTACTCTGTCCTCTCATTAAAAAACCGCAGCAAGACACCTGACCCATTATCACAAGGCGAAGTTCCTGAGCTGCACAGGATACATCGGCCTATCTCCCATGTGCATAGCTCAGTGATATACACTGTTCAGCCAGGACATTATGAACACCTATCTAACAGCCAGTATGTTAGCCTGCGACGCAGATATCGTCGGCGACGTGCCTTGTCGTGCACAAAATGAGGCTTTGGCAGGTAGCAGGAGGGAACTGACATCATATCTGACCACACAATTCACCTGACACCCATAAATTCCGGGTAGTGAGCCTTTAAGCTCTGACGCCACATTCAGTCACATCCAAGATGTGTTCGATCGGGCTCAGATATGACAAGTTGAGGGGCCAGCACATCAGTTGTAACTGATTATACTGTTGAAAAATGCCACTGCCGTCGGGTAACATATTCGTTACGGAGGGGTGTACGTGCCTACAACAAGTGTACGATAATCCTTGGCCCTCAAGGTGTCTTGAACGAGTTTCACCGGACCCATAGATGTACAGCTGAATGTTGCTTCAAATTCTGTTTCTTTAGTACACTCGACAGTCTTTCAGCCAGCCATGAAGTACGTACATATAAATCACTTATTATGCTACAACATGCTCATCTGAAGTCAAAGTATTAGTAACATAAGTGTTTCAAAAATGACCGGTATATTTGAAACGGCAATAAAAACTAAACGAGCAGCGATTGAAATACACCGTTTGTTGCAATATGCTTGGGACAACAGTACATTTTCAGGCGGAAAAACTTTCGAAATTACAGTAGTTACAATTTTCAACAACAGATGGCGCTGCAAGTGATGTGAACGATATAGAAGACAACGTTGTCTGTGGGTGCGCCATTCTGTACGTCGTCTTTCTGCTGTAAGCGTGTGCTGTTCACAACGTGCAAGTGTGCTGTAGACAACATGGTTTATTCCTTAGAACAGAGGATTTTTCTGGTGTTGGAATTCCACCGCCTAGAACACAGTGTTGTTGCAACAAGACGAAGTTTTCAACGGAGGTTTAATGTAACCAAAGGACCGAAAAGCGATACAATAAAGGATCTGTTTGAAAAATTTCAACGGACTGGGAACGTGATGGATGAACGTGCTGGAAAGGTAGGGCGACCGCGTACGGCAACCACAGAGGGCAACGCGCAGCTAGTGCAGCAGGTGATCCAACAGCGGCCTCGGGTTTCCGTTCGCCGTGTTGCAGCTGCGACCCAAATGACGCCAACGTCCACGTATCGTCTCATGCGCCAGAGTTTACACCTCTATCCATACAAAATTCAAACGCGGCAACCCCTCAGCGCCGCTACCATTGCTGCACGAGAGACATTCGCTAACGATATAGTGCACAGGATTGATGACGGCGATATGCATGTGGGCAGCATTTGGTTTACTGACGAAGCTTATTTTTACCTGGACGGCTTCGTCAATAAACAGAACTGGCGCATATGGGGAACCGAAAAGCCCCATGTTGCAGTCCCATCGTCCCTGCATCCTCAAAAAGTACTGGTGTGGGCCGCCATTTCTTCCAAAGGAATCATTGGCCCATTTTTCAGATCCGAAACGATTACTGCATCACGCTATCTGGACATTCTTCGTGAATTTGTGGCGGTACAAACTGCCTTAGACGACACTGCGAACACCTCGTGGTTTATGCAAGATGGTGCCCGGCCACATCGCACGGCCGACGTCTTTAATTTCCTGAATGAATATTTCGATGATCGTGTGATTGCTTTGGGCTATCCGAAACATACAGGAGGCGGCGTGGATTGGCCTCCCTATTCGCCAGACATGAACCTCTGTGACTTCTTTCTGTGGGGACACTTGAAAGACCAGGTGTACCGCCAGAATCCAGAAACAATTGAACAGCTGAAACAGTACATCTCATCTGCATGTGAAGCCTTTCCGCCATACACGTTGTCAAAAGTTTCGGGTAATTTCATTCAGAGACTACGTCATATTATTGCTACGCATGGTGGATATGTGGAAAATATCGTACTATAGACTTTCCCAGACAGCAGCGCCATCTGTTGTTGAAAATTGTAACTACTGTAATTTCGAAAGTTTGTCTGCCTGAAAATGTACTGTTGTCCCAAGCATATTGCAACAAACGGTGTATTTCTATCGCTGCTCGTTTAGTTTTTATTGCCGTTTCAAATATACCGGTCATTTTTGAAACACCCTGTATAATCAGTTGTCATCCATATACAGGGTGTTACAAAAGGTACGGCCAAACTTTCAGGAAACATTCCTCACACACAAATAAAGTAAAGATGTTATGTGGACATGTGTCCGGAAACGCTTAATTTCCATGTTAGAGCTCATTTAATTTGTTCTTCCACCTACGCTCAATGGAGCACGTCATCATGATTTCATACAAGATACTCTACGTGTGCTGCTAGAACATGTGCCTTTACAAGTACGACACAACATGTGGTTCATGCACGATGGAGCTCCTGCACATTTCAGTCGAAGTGTTCGTACGCTTCTCAAGAACAGATTCGGTGACCGATGAATTGGTAGAGGCGGACCAATTCCATGGCCTCCACGATCTCCTGATCTAAACCCTCTTGAATTTCATTTATGGGAGCATTTGAAAGCTCTTGTCTACGCAACCCCGGTCCCAAACGAAGAGACTCTTCGTGCTCGTATCGTGGACGGCTGTGATACAATACGCTATTCTCCAGGGTTGCATCAGCGCATCAGGAATTCCATGCGTCGAAGGGTGGATACATGTATCCTCGCTAACGGAGGACATTTTGAACATTTCCTGTAACAAAGTGTTTGAAGTCACGCTGGTACGTTCTGTTGCTGTGTGTTTCCATTCCATGGTTAATGTGATTTGAAGAGAAGTAATAAAATGAGCTCTAACATGGAAAGTAAGCGTTTCCGGACACATGTCCACATAACATATTTTCTTTCTTTGTGTGTGAGGAATGTTTCCTGAAAGTTTGGCCGTACCTTTTTGTAACACCCTGTATAAATTTTATGTCAAATAATTCACAGCCATGACTCACTAGCCTCACTCACAGAAAACCTTAACACTGGACATATGATGCAGAACTTTTGAGCTGTTGTTCTGTCTCCGTCTCCACTGCATTCTGCTGTACTGTTTGTGTTATCCTTATTGGACCCACATAAACTGAGAAAACTTATGAGTACATTAATTTATTTTACTTTATGATTTATGGGATTTCAGCAGCACCTTTTACCCCAAGGTGAGTGACTTTTCTGTCCTCTTAATCTCAAATGTTTTGCGTTTATTAGCAGCGCTCAGAATTTATTCCATTATTGTGACATACTTTTGAAGAGGCATCCTCTCATATTTCATCTGGTGGGTGCTCATTCCTCAGTACAAGCACTAATTGTGATGAAGTATAATCATTTGGCAATTCATTTATAGCCGGCCGGAGTGGCCGAGCGGTTCCAAGCGCTATAGTCAGGAACCGCGCAACCGTTACGGTCGCAGGTTCGAATCCCGCCTCGGGCATGGATGTGTGTGACATCCTTAGGTTAGTTAGGTTTAAGTAGTTCTAAGTTCTAGGGGACTGATGACCTCAGAAGTTAAGTCCCATAGTGCTCAGAGCCACTTTTTGAATTCTTGTAAAAACTGTCGAGAATGGTCGTTATAAGAATTGCAGACCCAAGACAATGATGACAATAGACGTGAAAAGAACTGCCTACAACATCAGTTCTACTTCTAAATATTTGTGAGAAACACTTAGTTATTATTAGCAGCTGACTGAATAAATCAACTGCAGCAAGTTCATTCAGATTTTACGTAATAATAGGAAACAATGTAGTGGTATGAGACATTGTCAGTGGTTTTTCCTTCTGTCCTATAGTCTATACACCTAGTTCCTACGAATTGTTTTCTCTATGCATATAACTGGGACCGGTTGGTAGGACATGCTCTGAGGCATCAAGGGGTCACAAATTTTGCATTGGACGGCAGCGTGGAGGGTAAAAATCGCAGAGGGAGACCAAGAGATGAATACACTAAGAAGGATGTGGGTTGCAGTAAGTACTGGGAGATGAAGAAGCTTGCACAGGATAGGGTAGCATGGAGAGCTGCATCAAACCAATCTCAGGACTGAAGACCACAACAACAACAACAACATGCATATAACAGAGGTGAGTATGCCAAAACAATATTAATTATGTCTTCTGGTACCCATACAAGTCACTGTGAATATTCAGCATCCTTTATCTAAAATCAAAACGACAGTTTCTAACAATGCTATGTTGCCCAAGTGTAACACTGAACGGTATTTCCACATCACTTCCGTCCAGGAAGAGTCCTTGCTTTGTTATTTGCCAATATTCATAATCAAATACATGATGACATTTTCAAAAGCGATAGAATAGAAGCCACTAATATTATTCTCGTCAGGATCATGCTTGACCCCATTGTTCAACACTAGAGGTGTTCTAAAGAATGTATCAGCAACAGTGTTTTCAATTTCAGGAATATTAACAACAGTAAAATCAAATGCTTTCAAGTATAGCACCCATTTGGATAAATATGCGTGAGTTAACTCAGCACTCATTAAAACTTGTAAATCTCTGTGGTCTGTGAAAAATTAAAACCAGCGATTTACACGTGAATGGTTTGTAAAATATTCTTGACACACTTTCAACTCTCCTCCTTAAGCGAATGCTGTTTCGCTTAGGCGAATGTTGCCACATGAAGAGGCATTCTTATGTCACAACAGGGCAGCATTGCGTCAGTTGCGTCTGCCATATGGATTACGACATATTTTAAAGGCCATATGAAATTTTACCTCATGCCGTAATAAAAAGCCTCTCTACGAATGTCTCCGTCATCCGTGACGTATTTTACTTCACATAATAAATGGTTACGAAACTGCGACCTTTCAGCACTGATCTTAATTTTTGGAATACGGAAGAATCACATGGAGAAGTCTGGTTAAAAAACATAACTGTTTTATGACTATACTCAAATACTCATTAAAATTTTTGAAGCAACTCTTAAACTAATATACTGACGTTTTTCAGGCGCCATCTTCTGATAACGTTATATGACTCGAAATATTCAGTGAAAACGATTAAACTTTCGCAAGCGCAACGTCATCTCCTTTGAGGTATTTCTGAGGGAAAGAGATTAGTAATTTTAACAGCGAATTCTGCACAGATAATGAATCATTCATGTAATCAGTCTCAAGTTGTAGGTGAACGCTCGTTGATGTAAATGTATTTGTCGTCTGTACGATCTAAGTATCAAAGAAAAACCTTACTGTTATCGACAATGTTTCGTAGCTGACTGACCTGACGGTGATGCTGTCGATGGAATTGCGCGCATCAGTAGAGTCCTACACCCACGCTTACAGTAAACCTGAAAATTCTACATCAGCCGAAGGAATAAAGCAAGGCCATACAAAGCGAGTTTACATCTCGTTGCAAAAGATCCGTTAAATAAGACCAAATATTGTGAAAAAACCAGTGCACGTCGTGAATATGCGAAGCAATGTGGTTTCATAGCCAAATAAGTGTAAATTTTGCAGTAATGGAAAGACTATTACTGAATCTTTTGTAAAGGCGATGCAATATTCAAGAACTTTAATTATAAGATTACAAATCCTCTCAAGTATTGAATGAAAGCCACCAAATACGTATTTTTACAATACACACACTTTATATGGGCCCACGTTTCCGAACCTACCACAAACCAATGCTAAGCTTCGTTTGAAATTGAGCAAACGCATCATTTGATTTTACGTGGAATGAACATGATTCGAAAAACAATACATCCCTTAAGATACAAAAGCGAAACACGCATGGTAAGTACGACTTAAGCCACGAGTACGTAGCAATCGCACCTAAATATCTTAAGCCACCTGATAACCTACAAACGAGCATCCACTGCAGTGTCATACCGAAGCGTGAACCAGAGTTACGTTCCGGCCAGGACAGTCTTTCCTCTCACTGAAAATCCCCACCAAGACACCTGAATCATTATCACAAGGTGAAATTCCTGACCTGCACAGGGTACATAGGCCTATATCCCGTGTGCATAGCTGAGTGATATACACTGTTCAGCCAGAACATTATGAACACCTATCTAACAGCCGGTATGTCAGCCTTTGACACGGATAACGTCGGCGACGCGCCGTGTCGTGCAAACAATGAGGCCTTGGCAGGTCGCAGGAGGGAACTGACACCACATCTGACCATAAAAGTCACCTGACACCCATAAATTCCGGGTAGGGGGCCACTGAGTTCTGACGTCACGTTCAGTCACATCCCAGATGTGTTCGATCGGGTTCAGATATGACAAGTTGATGGACCAGCACATCAGTTGTAACTCACCACTGTGCTCAGGCATGGCTTTATGGTTCAAATGGCTCTAAGCACTATGGGACTTAACATCTGAGGTCATCAGTCCCCTAAACTTAGAACTACTTAAACCTAACTAACCTAAGGACATCACACACGTCTATGGCCGAGGCAGGTTTCGAACCTGCGACGTAGCAGCAGCGCGGTTCCGGACTGAAGCACCTAGAATTGCTTGGTCACAGCGGCCGGCGTACATTGCGTTATCACATGGCGTATTATCCTGTTGAAAAATTCCACAACCGTCGGGTAAATAACCGTTATGATGTGGTGTATGTGTCTGCAACCAGTGTACGATAATCCTAGGCCCCCAAGATGTCTTGCACGAGCTGTACTGGGCCCATAAATGCCCACGTGAATGTTCCAATATAGGTGGCCAGGAGCTGTTCCCATGGAAGACGATGGATTTGCGACCTCCCATCGGCGTGGTGAAGAAGGTATCGGGATTCAGCAGACCTTGCAACGCTCTACCATTGTGCCAATGTCCAATGCTGATGGCCACAAGCCCATTTCAGTAGTGATTGCCGCTGCTGTGCTGTTAACATTGGCACATATATTGGCCGTCGGCTGCAGAGAACCATAATTAGGTGTGTTCTGTAATGAAGGGCGGCCGCCCAATCCCACGACCGCTGGGCGTGTTGATGACACTCAACACAGCACTTCTAGAACACACGACACATCGCCAGTTTCCGAAATGTTCGTGTGGAGCCTCCGGACCGTCACAATCCACCCTTGATGAAACTCCGATGGAACACGGGCCTTAGCTTTTCTACATAAGATGCTACATGCACCGTGCGTGTGTATGACTAGCAGTCGTTCCTCGCCAGGTGACGCTTCTATCGCCTGGATGGGTTTATATCGATAGTAAGCCGGCGGTCATGGTCTTCTGGCTGATCAGTGCAGGGCAGGCAGTCAGAAACTTCAGGGAGGTATAATAAGGGGATGTTTCTGTACAAACTTGCGCTGTGCGTTGCTTTGAAGCCAGTGGAAGGGGTCTCTGACATGTTATTTTGTAATCCCCAAAATATCAGCAGAAGACTATTTGCAGTTACTTGTTGTTCTTCATTTCTCTCGTGCATACGCAGGAGGTATTTCAAATAATAAATGTTGTAGTACATTCGTAAATAACCGTCGCCGGCATTTTCAGATGTTATTGTGGTCTTAAATGCGTGTGCGATCCAGTAATATGACGCATTTGGCGTAATTAATGTATCACTTTTTATTATTCATTTCTAAAAACCAAGAAAAGGAGTAGAAATTCATGGTCGATCAAGTCTTTGGTATCGTTTTAGTCTTGACTTGCGTCAGAGTACGTTTCTTGGGAGGCGAGGAGGACGAGGAACAGCATACCACTGAATATCACAAAGCGAAAAAAATGGTCCAACTAAAACATTCATGTTTAATTACGTACTATACGAATGTGTAATAAAAAATGGGAGTTCCTGTTTTAAAAAAATGCAGTTGATATCCGTTTGACCTATGGCAGCGCCATCTAGCGGGCCCTTTTCCCCCTTCAAGCTAGACAAGTTTCGTTCTTTGTAGTTTTTTCGTTTGATGCATATTTCGTGAGATATTTGTCCCGGGCACTATAAATGGACCACCCTGTATATTCTCAAATGGGGACTCTTCTCTTCCACTAACAGCTTGCTCGGATTTTTCTGAAAGCAATCGAGCTTTTCAACGAATCGAATATCGAATAGCCCGCCAGAATATTCGTTGTAGGGAATGAAACGTATGAAAAACGCTTTGCTGCACATGAAACGACTGCAGCCCAGTGAATCACTCCCGACAAAAGTTGACAAGACGGTGGTAAAAGCAACGATAAGTAAAAATAATTATTAAATCGAGTTTAACTAACGAAATGAACCCGTGAAAAATAAGAGAAAATCACTTTATCGAAATGAGAGTGAATGAATCCGTCAATGAATTGTGTAGAGTTGTACGCGTATATAGTTTCTGCACGCTTAGCAGCAAGGACGTGGTGCTTCATGTCCGCACAAAGGCGACAACGACGGACCACAGGTGATCCGGCTACCGAAGGCCAGCGGCAGTGGCGGCCAACGCCCTTCGTTGCAGTGTGGCGGATACTATATAAACAGCGCACTGCTCAACCAGTCACCACAGTCTCACAGGCATTCAACCCACTCACCTTTCTCAACTCACAACATGAAATTTCTGGTAAGCGATGGCTTCAGGTTGCTTCTCTTATTGTCTCGAAGCGATGACTGGTTTGATGGAACTCTCCACGCTAATCTATCCCTCAAAACCTCTTCTTTAACATATATTTGAACCTGAGTACTTTAGTCAATCCTTGCCCCCCTTCTAAAACTTTTACCACCCACATCTCCCTCCATAACCAAAAATTAACAATAGCCGGATGCCAGAATGAAATTTTCACTCTGCAGTGGAGTGTGCTCTTATATGAAACATCCTGGCAGATTGAAACTGTGTGCCGGACCGAGACTCGAACTCGGGACCTTTGCCTTTCGCGGGCAAGTGCTCTACCAACTGAGCTATGCAAGCTCGACCTACATCCCATCCTCACAGCTTTAATTCAACCAGTACCTCGTCTCCTACCTCCCAGTCTTCACAGAAGCTCTCCTGCAAACCTCGCAGAACTAGCACTTCTGGAAGAAAGAAGAAGTTGGTAGAGCATTTGCCCGCGAATGGCAAAGGTCCCGAGTTCGAGTCTCGGCCTCGCACACAGCTTTAATCTGCCAGGAAGTTTCATATCAGCGCACACTCCGTTGCAGAGTGAAAATTTAATTCTGGAAACATCCCCTAGGCTGTGGCTAAGTCATTTCTCCGCAATATCCTTTCTTCCAGGAGTGCTAGTTCTGCTAGGTATGCAGGAGAGCTTCTGTGAAGTATGGAAGGTAGGAGACGAGGTATTGGTGGAATTAAAGCTGTGAGGACAGGGCGTGAGTCGTGCTTGGGTAGCTCAGTTGGTAGAGCACTTGCCCGCGAAAGGCAAAGGTCCCGAGATAGAGCCTCGATCCGGCACACAGTTTCAATCTGCCAGAAAGTTTAATAGCCTGATGCTTCAGGATTTTCTTAACGACCAATCGCTACTTTTAGCCAAGTTCTGTCAGGAATTTCTCTTCACCCCAATTCCACTCAGTTCCCGTTCGCCTGCTATACAATACACTCACCTAATCAGCATTCATTTGTAACACTGCATTTCAAAATCTTCCTTTCACTGCTTGTACGATTCTACGTTCCACTTCAGAGATCATTTTCTAACGCAGAAAAGTGTATTCGATGTCACCAAATTTATGTTTGCGGGAACTATTTTCTTGCGACTGCCTATCACATAAACTGTAATTTTCTGCTAAAATATCAAGTATCAGATAAAAAGTAAAGGGCACAGTAGTCAGTTCCGATGATGCTTCCTGCATATCTAGATTTCGGTGAATGCAATAAATTTAAGTTAAAACAAAGTGTCTCTGGCATGGAGGGTCGAATTGGAACTATGTGCATATGCAAGTGTTTTTAGTGTTTTAACTTACATTTACTTCACTGACGATGGCCACAAATTGACTGACGTCTGCACATGCAATAAACATCATTGCGACTGGTTTCTGTATCCTTTACAACATGAAATAAAAAACAGTCGCTGCGCAGCACTGTTTCCCTATGGAATCAAACCTGATAACTCTTTTTCCAGACATCTTGATGTCGTCGGAAAACTACAGTCATCAACCATATCATGTTCTGTATGCATGTGGTGCAAGTGAGAGATACTTCTTTAATTATCGGTATTCAGAATTTTAGCAACAGTACCAAAGTGGCTCTGGTTACCTAAACATCGTAGCGACTGGCACTAAGTTAAATTTGTTGGGTTTCCATCGAAATTAGATGTTGGAAAACTATGAGGTATTCGCAAACGTACAGCATTTTGATAAGAATGAATCTCATTATCTTCCAGTCATAAAATATGGGATTTAATCTATCAGAATCGTAGTGCCATTTTCTATAACCTCATTTGCACAGAAATTAGATAGTGTTACCGTAATCGGATATAATTTACGAAAATTAATTCTGATTTCTCTATAAAGATAAAAATAGGTTCCGACCATCGTCTCCGATAGAATGAAAGGCAAAAACACGAAACTGGTCAAGTTGTCTCATGCATCATAAAGTCACCACATTTTTGTTTATAAATCATTTCCAGAATTTATATGTGGAGATATCTGTTATACGGATTCTGCTAAGAGTACTGTGGACTTAAATGACGACTGTGATCTCAAAATAAGAACTACCACGAATAAAAAGATACAACTTCGATTTAACAAACGAGGAAAGGGAGTGAAATGAACTTATGTAAATTTCTGGAAAGTCGGATCAGTAATACAGTACAATAACCACATAATGAGATACTGATCATCATAACAACGCAGTGTCTGCCAGAACTGAAAATGAATTCATCTTTTGGATCAAAATTCATAAATATCTATGAACATTGCTTGTCGAACTACGTAAACTTTTTCATACATGTAATTTGAATAACTAAAACATGTTTTTACAAATCCATGTCCAGTTCATTATATGGAACCCTCAACCACATTCTTTCACTTTTTCATTTTCCAATTTGAATTGATATTTTATGATATTAAGGGTTACTAATTTGAACTTTACTTTCCTAACATCGGGGAATACAGATGAGACAACATTTTCCTCGTCCTCTTTCTCTTTCTCTGTGAACTGCTTGCAGAGCGTAATGCGTTTCGGTTCTGGCTACACTCTCTTAGTTTACATTTTCTCTTAACAGTAGATCTGTCTACTCTGTTACGTAAGTAATCTGCTGTTTTTTTTTTTAATCCTATCCTGGTGTCGAAACACATAAGGCATATATTCTGTTTATGATGAATTTTGTGCAGCGTTCTAAGGGTTTGCAATTAAATAATATTGCACACAAATGTTTATTATGTAGAATTTCCCATTTTAGCTGGAAGGGCGGTCACATTAATAAACTATTATGTCATATTTGGGTCAACCACATAAAATTCAGGGTAAGATCAGAGGGCCAGATTCTTACCTAGATGTGAGAACTTGCTCTCGAAACGTGTGATTTGTGTCACTATCACGAATTTTATGTTGTTTCAAATGTTAATATTTCACCAATGTATCCTGTGATAAAGTGCGACGAACAGATTAAACTACTGCATATTATTATGTGACGTGACACTTTTTTAAGTGGGTGATGTTTTCCACAGGTGATTGTCTTGGCCGCCTGCGTGGCCGTCGCCTGCTGCCAGGAGACGCGAGAGAAGCGCGGCCTCCTGGGGGCGGGAGTGCTGGCCGCCCCCGCCGCTGTGCTGGCGCCGCGCGTCCTCGCCGCCCCCGCCGTAGCCGCCGCCCCCATCCTCGCCGCTCCTGCAATTGCCCACGCCCCTCTGGGTCTGGGCTTGGGTCACCCCATCATCGGCTGAACCACTACATACTAATTTATACGTATCTATGTGTACCGCGTCTCCGCAAATAAATGGTTTCTGTAGCCTCATTGGTATTTATTCTTTTGTTTACCTAAGCAACCTTCCCCGTAACTTCGCCTCACTCTTTAGTTTAAAAACGTCGGTCAGTTTCTCCCATTTACATGTTACAGACGTACATTCCCTTTGTAAGCTGTAATCTTTGCCTTAACTGTACGTACCTTAAACTCTTTTCTTAATGACCCATTTTAGCATGAAAATGTCCGGATTTTTATATGGCCACGGAAACGTTACTGTAAATTAAATTTTCTCTCACTTTTGTCAAAATATTAGATATTAATATTTTGAAAGTCTATAACCAATATTTAATGTAATGTAATGTAAACTCTCCAGCATCGAAGCAAAACTTTTGAACGGAATTCCTGTAGTGGAGAACGGAGTCACTTAGCATATATTTTGGTTTCGATTTTTCTATTGTTTGTGAAATTCCGAGATATATCCTTGTGAATGCGACGAACAGATTAACGTTTTGAATACAAGGTTGCGTAGGACCCATTAAATAAATACGTATTTATGTGACCCCGAAAACACTTTTTCTTAAGGCTTGCAACTACACTACTTAACCCTAGGTGTATGGTTATTTGCCCTACAGGCGAGTTGGCATAACCTAATATGCATGGGTGTACGTAGGAAGAACATAACAATTTTCGAATAAAAACATTTGGGGTGTCAACATATTGAAAGAACACGTTCTTAAATGAATAAATTACTCTTGATGGAATAACACTATGACAAAAAAAATTCAGCTTAAGTGCTTAAATTCTGCTTAAATGTGTCCAAACAAAAGTATGACCATTAATGTGTGAATAAACAATGAACTCTTCAAGAAAAATAAATTCTACTTATTATTATAGATACCTATAGTTATTCAAATAGAATTAGCTGAATGTTTTAAATAAACCGCGAATGTAGCAATTGGGCATTCGTTAGTTAGACAAGTGGGCTCCATTTCCGCTCAATTTTCTTTGGTCGTTTCAAATAGTCTCATCTTCGTCTGGCCGTCTTCAGTTTTTCCCCTTTTTGAACATAGTGAACACGCGAACGCGCTTCCATCGGTTTCGATAATCTTACCTGAGTGCTGACTGCAAGGTATTTCACGAAATCATAGTCATCTACATGGTTTTAGGAGATATCGAGCGGCTCTTGACATTCTGAGGGTTTCGTCGATGCTGTTGTTCGACGTTAGCCTCTTTTTGAGCTTCTATAGGGTTCGTGGAAACTTTGTAATGAGAAATCTCACCTTCATCTTGGCTGGAGGCTGATGGTGGTAGCTCTTTCCTATGGAAACGTTCTTTAGCCCCTAAACTACCATTAAGGAAGAGAAAGCTGTCGTCACTTTCGGCATGGCTATTGTCTGACATGCCGTCTCAGAATCCGTGGAAGGAAATTCAGACCGACGTATTCTGAAAACTTTTCTTTTCTTCAACTTTTGACCTTACCCATGAGGCAATTCATGAATTTACATGTCTTTTACTTCAGCCGCGAATCTGTCTTGATGGGAATCCGTTAGAATAGCTGTAAACCTTGTGTTTCGGTCAAGGTCGGATTGTTGTCGTGGTCGGGCTTCAGTCAGAGGAAGTAATAGAAGCTTTAATTGACAAAAGTTTGTCGTAGTTGTGCTAACAGGCCTAATGCCTAACTATGCCAACTACCTCCACATGGATATCAAAAACAAAATGGATACCGCGCAAACCCAAACATCGCCGACCTGTGTGGCCGAGCGGTTCTAGGCGGTGCAGTCTGGAACCGCGCGACGGCGTGCCTCGGACATGGATATGTGTGATGTCTAAAGGTTAGTTAGGTTTATGTAGTTCTAAGTTCTAGAGGACTGATGACCTCAGCAGTTAAGTCCCATAGTGCTCAGAGCCATTTGAACGAAACCCAAACATCAGAAGCAAATGACTGAGATCAATGCAGGCAACCACAGTTAAAACCTTTTTCAAAACCACCATAAATGGCGCCTCAATTCGATCTTCAGGTTCACTGTGAGAAAAAAGTTTCCGATGAAAAAATTTACTCCCCATTTAGAAAAAAGGTGTTACAGGGTCCATCCTTCGTGATGTTTTAAAGGAGACGGTTACGTGACATGCATCTTTAGATCACTTCCCATAAGTGTGATGATAGTGCTTCGGGCCTAAGGCGGCAGGAATTGGAAGCTGTGTGCTAACTTCCGTCTTATGCCAACTAACTCCAGTACTACAGCAAGTAATGTAATGTAATGTGTGTGGAATTCTTAGGGACCAAACTGCTGAGGTCATCAGCACCTAGACTTACACACTACTTAATCTAACTTACGCTAAGAACAAGACACACATCCCTGCCCGAGGGAGGACTCGAACCTCCGGCGGCAGGGACCGCGGAATCCGTGCAGGGTGCCTCAAACCACGCGGCCACTTATCGAGGCTAACTGCAGTAAGTAATTAGGTTGTGACATCGATTCTGATTCATCTACGATTTAGTAGCTAAATATTATCCACTAATAATTGGTAGCATTTAACCAATTTAATTGTTCTCGGCACAATTTAAAACTTGAGCCTCACATGTACGGCGTTAATATGCTAAAATAAAATGAAATTAAAACAAATCTGATGCCAGAGTTTTCGAGTTTTAGTGCTGAGAGATGACGACCTGCTTAATTATGGTTAGTTACAATTAAATACAATTAAAATGGTTAGAAACTGTTAGTGATAACATTTACTAATTAGCCAATGGGAAAAAGATACTGTCGAACTGAAAATAATATTGCCAAGTTTTGATACTCTTGGCTGTAATAATTGTCAGAAAGAATAATTATTCTACACATATTATGAATGCGACAATATCGCCAGCTGCTTCCAAGTGAATTTGTAATATACAAAAATGCAGAGGTTGCAAAATATTCACGTTGTGGGGAAATAAAACTAAATTAAGTCAACTTATGTGTTCATATGAAATGAAATGAAGTGTCGTGTGACGAGGGCCTCCCGTCGGGTAGACCGTTCCTCTGGTGCAATTCTTTCGATTTGACGCCACTTCGGTGACTTGCTCGACGATGGGGATGAAATGATGATGATTAGGACAACACAACACCCAGTCCCTGACCGGAGAAAATCTCCGACCCAGCCGGGAATCGAACCCGGGCCCTTTAGATTGACAGTCTGTAGCGCTGACCACGCAGCCACCGGAGGCGAATGTGTTTTATCTTAAAAATAGCGTTTCTTCTAATTAATAACGAACAACGAATGGAGATTTTGAAATGAGGCTGAGATGAAGATCTTGAAACTTACAGACTTTCAGTTTACTTTAAGAAACGTTAAACGTGCCACACATGCGTCATCTCTAAATCAAATGTGGCACCTTCACTATCACGCACCTCAGTTTCATATGCTGTTTTTCCTTCTGTTTATAACAGCCAATAACTCTGAGTATAGGATGCACCCATGACCTAGGAGTAGCGTCTTTGATTTTTAGTCAAAACGTTTTCGGTCCCGGGTTTGAAACATGCCACCGCTAAATTTTTGATTAATAAACAACATTGGCGGCCGAAGACTTCTGGCGTAAGAAGTCACGCTCATTCTGCCAACGGCGTTGTTCAAGAGAGCAGAGGAGGTGACAGAGGTTCAGGACTTTCTTTTGTCCTTCAGGTGGGAAACTGAGCCTAAAGGTGGAAAAATCAGCAGTGATCAACGACAAGAGGACGCAGAAGGCAATGGAAATCAGTGTATTAAAAAACACATAACGTGTATCCACAGGATATCCTCAATGAAACAGCCAAAAACCCAACACATTTCACTTGTGATGATCGATTCCATGAAAATTTAAATATTGCTAAATTGTTATTAGGATTGGTTGCAAACTTTCTCCACAATGTGAATGATTCAACCTCGGAGTAACTACCAGGCTGTGAGTAAACAGTTTCTCATGCATATGTTTTCTTCCAGGGCTCTTAGTGTGCAAGGTACGCAGGAGTGCATCTGTGGAATTTGAAAAAATGTGTGTGAAATGTTATGGGACTTAACTGATAAGGTCATCAGTCCCTAAATTATCCTAAGGACAAACACACGCACCCATGCCCGAGGGAGGACTCGAATCTCCGCCTGGACCAGCCGCACAGTCTATGACTGCAGCGTCTTAGACCGCTTGGCTAATCCCGCGTGTGAAATTTGAACAGTAGAAGTGAGGTAAGGGGAGAGTCGAAGCTGTTTGGAAAGTTCTTGAGTCGCGCCTAAATAATTCAGTGATAAAGAGCATAGCCGGCGAATATTATGCGTTTGAGTCCCGGTCGGAACACAGTTTTAATCTGCCAAGAAATTTCAAGATCAGTGCAGTGTGAAAGATTCATTCGAGACAGATGACATTTCATGCACATAAACCCGTCCATTTTCCTGAATGCGAGCGCCACCAGTTCAAGCCCAATGGCCATTTTGGTCGTGGATCTTCATTTGGCTGCCGACCATATTTTACTCGGGGCAATCATTCATAACACCGCATTTAACATACGGATTCATCTACCTACGGATTCATATCACGAAGGATGCTTCAACATGCAAACATATCCGCCAATATTGTGAGAGCACCACGTTTCATTCGCGCTCCTGTAAGTAGAGGGTGATTCAAAAAGAAAGAAGAGAATTCAATCGTTTATTACAAATTCTGCAAGATGAAACACATTAAACATGCCACTGGAGACAAGAAAATACAAAGTTCTGTGTCCGCACAGACGCTTTACCATAATATCAACATGATATGCGTTGTTCGAGAAACATCGAAACGATAATCCATTTCATTCCATACACGCAACAACCGGTCCTTGTTTATTGAATCGACAGCTTTAACACTCCGATTTGGCATCTCTTGAAAGATAGCTGCCGTAGGTGGAACAAGGATTCTGTCTTTTATCTACCAGCCAGCCGTTGTGGCCAGGCGGTTCTAGGCGCTTCAGTCCGGAACCGCGCTGCTGCTACGGTCGCAGGTTCGATTCGTGCCTCGGGCAAGGATGTGTGTGATGTCCTTAGGTTAGTTAGCTTTAATTAGTTCTAAGTTTTAGAGGACTGACGACCTCAGATATTAAGTCCCATAGTACTTAGAGTCTTTAGAATAATTTTTACCTACCCCCCACAGAAGAAAATCGCAAGACGTGAGATCTGTTGAACTAGGAGGAATCCAAAAGCAATGAACAAAATCTTATTGTCAACCTCTTCCAATCAAAAGTGTGGAACTGTGTTGTTAAGATCGTGCTGCACCTCAAGGTTAATATGAGGTGGGCGCCGTCATGAATAAAAACGAAATCAGTGGAATCTTCGTGAAGTTGAGCAAACAACCAGTTTTGTAGCATGTCCAGGTATGACATTCTTGTCACAGTCTGCTTATCGAAAAAGAAATGCCCACAAATTTTGTGAACAGAAATAGCACAAAACAGATTCAGTTTCAGTGAGTCTCATTGATGTTAGACGATGACGCCGTAATTTTGTGACTGTCAAATTCTTACATTCTGGCGATTTACTTTACCTGATAGTTGTCGATTCGTCTGAAAACATGAGTCGCTCCGAAAGGAGTGTCCTCTGTCATATCCTGGAGAACTGAAATGGAAAATTCATACACTGTGACAATTATTGAATTATATGAAGGAAACGTAAGTTAGTAACAAACTACGTTGTGTATACACTTTATTCGACATGTAAACGTCACTACAGACATTAGAATTTTGGTTATGACTTGTTCGATATGCCTGCCATCATTGGCGATGATGTGGCGCAGACAAATAGCGAAATTCTGCATGATCCTGAAATGTCGGAACACCGATGCTGTCGATGGGATCCCGAATGGCTGTTTTCATCTCAGTAGTGGTTTTGGGATTATTGCTGTAAACTTTGTATTTAATGTAGCCCCACAAGAAGCAGCCGCATGTGTTCAGATCCGGAGAATGTAGCGGCCAATCGAGGCCCATGTCAGTGGCCTCTGGGTAGCACACAGCAAGAATGCGGTCCCCAAAGTGCTCTTCCAGGACACCAGTCTCCTGCTTCGATGGGGTCGAACTCCGTCTTGCATGAATCGCATCTTGTCAAAATCGGGGTCACTTTGGATAATGGAGATGAAATCATTTTTCAAACCTTCACGTACTCTTCGGTAGTCACCGTCCTATCAAGGAATATCGGACCGATTATCCCGTGACTGGTCGTTGCACACTACAGTCACCCGTTGAGGGTGAAGAGATTTCTCGATCGCGAATTGCGGATTCTCAGTCCCCCAAGTATCAAAATTAAAATGGGCTTCGTCGCTAAACCAAACCAAATCAAACCATATTAATCCCCTTCATACTCCGCAGCCAACCGTGAAGTTTGAATGCCCCAGCGCAAATCGTTCAAAAGTTATAACGATTTAATTTCATATAGTTCAATAATTTTTAGCCTGTACCTTTTGTTCTGGTCACCGGAGCGCAATTGCTGTACTAAATTGAAACTTGTAAGGCTTCATATGCCAGCGTCGTTACAGAACACGCTACTCCGTTGTTTGAGGAAGTTGAAGTCCTGACCTGCAAGTCATGCGGACTCCCGAGGGCTCCGAGGGTATATGCTCAGCATTTTCATCAGACGTGCGTGGTCGACGAGTGCACTTCTTTTTGCACATGCAAATCCATCAAAGTATATTCAATGTTAGATAATTTCAGAATGCATTATCCATGTTTTGAATCATAATAAATACCTTAATCGGACAAATCTTAGCCTTCGCCAACCAGCTACCACCCAATGGAGTGTTACTTATTTGTTATGTCTATTTGTGTTGCCAACACTTCAACATTTATCTGTCATGACGCTTAACTTGTACCGTTTGTCATATTTTATGACCAATGAAATTTTGCCTTGATTTTTTATATAAGATCAATGCTGTGTTCATATACTAACCTCCCATCAATAATTGTCTACAATTACGACAAGGCCTCTATTTAATTAAATTATTTTAGCATTCAAGTTCATTTAGATTTTGATAAAAGTGATAACTTCCAATGCAGACTAACAACAACAACTACTGTCAAAGGGCAAAATCAATTTAGCAGATGCATGGGCCAGGTAGACCAGTGGAACGGTTATTATTTAAAGTGGCTGTTGTCATGGCCTGTAGATTTTCAAATCATGCGAAAGACAAGAGAAGTCTTTGAATATGCCGACTGCTCCCAGGATCGGACATTGATTGCAGCTTCCGTGACGTGCTATTTCTGCTACATAGTTTTTGTTTTCCCGTGTTGAAATTCAGTTGGTTCACTGAGCTAAATTAGTTTCGCTTAACGATGAGAATTACTGGCACTATATACATTGTTCATTTCTAAATTTGTTTGTGTTGTTTGTTTGTATTTTCGTTCATTTGTTGTTGTGATTTCTGTGTTACTTGTTGATTGTTCCTGACGGAGAACGGCGTTGCGTTAACGTGTGGGATACTACTCTTGCGTGTTAGCGTATATTAGGGTCACTTTTATTTGATATGTGTTGTCAGGAATTTGGAACTAGTGACTGGTCAGAGCAGATTTCAGGGTAGAATTGTCTAACTTTGCTACAAGCAGCAATTGAAATCTCTCGGGATCAGAAACCTGAATGCAAGCTCAGGAGAAGCAAGGCACGTTTGCTCAAAAGAAGTGAGAATATTCGAATATCATCATAAATGGATCGATGTCAGATTGGTAGAGAAAGTTGCGGAGAATTCTGAATCAAATGTGGTAGCTGACCTTGCGGATATGAAGAACGCAGCTTTTTCTGATTACGACGAAGAAATTCAGTCAGACAACGAGCTCGAAGGTAGAACAGCAGCAGAGTACTATTTTGAATTTGCAGGAAAGGCAAGACGTACCGTTAGTGAGAGTGGCAGATCAGGTTCACGAATAAAACGTCGCAAAACGTTGGAATCGCGTTTGTCTAGCCCTGGAAGTATTAGTGGAGGATCTCAATTAGAGGCCCTCATGCGAAGCGGAGAAGAAGAGGCCGGAGAGAGAGAAGATAGCCACAAAGGAGATGAGGAGCCTAATTACCGAAGAGACGAAGGAGATACGGATGGTAGCTGAACAACTTCTTGAAAGTATAGAGAAAGTTCAGAAGGAAGTCGCTGGTGCTAAAGAAGAGGTGGAAATCATCACGAAAATACGGACATAGACGCAAAACGTTGCGAAAGTAGCGAAACGCTATGGCATGGTGACAAGATTAGTAGCCCAAGATGCACGCAAGGACACTTTATTAGCTAAAGAACAAGCAAAACAGGCCAATTGAAATGTGGGAAACCAAAACGCTCCAAAAGGGGGAAAAGGATAGCCGAAGAAACGCAATAAAAAATTAGCGAGAAAGTAAAGCGCATCGAACAGATCGAGAACAAACAGGTATAAACACCAGAGATTAAAGAAAGACCGACTCGGATCACCTCACAAAAGAACGAGCTAGCAAAAGACGTCTGGCAAGCACGTCAGACGGTAGAGCAGTTAAAATCATGGTCTGGTACGACAGCACTCCTGCAGGATCAGGGAAGGATAGGAGAACACGTACCAGGTATTACGTCGACAACTCCGGCACAGTAGCCGCCATAGGGCGAACCACAGAGCGCCCGCCGCCGGTGCCGCGAAGTATGGCAGAAACCGAATAAGAACACAGTTTTTTACGTCTGCGGCAGACGAAAACATTACTTTGTGAATCTGACGACGCAAAAAGAGGCCTTAACAGTGTACAAGGATCGTTTGGACACCGATTTACAGAGACGCGTGTTGCAAAAACGAGGGAAAATTTCTTCGCAGGAACTGTCGAACCATTCGGCCACAAACATTTCATATTCATTCAAATTTACAAAGAGAATAACAATACATCACATACAAAATGGTGGATAGCTCATAACGATAAAGTTTTACCGTATTCGTGGCCACTGAAATACAAGTTGGAATTTGTCTGTGGATTTTTAGAGTGGTCGATTGCGTAACATATGTGCAGTGTTGCTGAGAGCTGTCGCTCATATAAAGAATTCAAGGACGCGTTCCTTAACACTTATCGGTCGCAAGAAACGCAAGAAAGGATCAAACAGGATATTATGCCGGGCAAAGACCTAGGAGCGTCAGGATTCTGAAGTCCGTGACGTTCTTTGCGTCAGTTATTAAGAAGATTTGCTTTTTGAACCAGCCGTACAGACCAAGGAAATTATGAGGCACTCTTACGTCAAATTACCTCTGCGCTACCAACCAATCCTCACCGGCACGTACAACGATTCCACTGAATCATTCAAGAGGGCGCTACGTGGATTACACTATGTCACCGAAATACAAAACGCAAGATGCAGGAACCGAAACAATGACGGCAGCTAGCAAGGCTCGTCAGAAAGAAATGACAACAGACGAAATGGAGTAAATTATCGATCACAGGAAAACAGCAGCTCAAACTATAGAGAGAGTAACCAGCCTCCGTGGGAGAACAGAGATAGACGAAGCAATTACAACAATAAGTACAACGAACGGCAAAACGGAAACTAGAGAGAACAACGAAAGCCAAACCAGTACCAGAGGGATATTACAACAGCAAAGAAACAACTGGGAGAGCAACAGGCAATGGCAGCAAGAAAATCAACAAGAAAATCATAACCAAATTAGACTACACAACCTGTCTCAGAGTAAACGCAGCAGAAGAGAAACTGACGTTCGGCTCCTGCGACACAGCGCACACCTAGGCCGCGTAACTATCGGAGCGAGCTACAGCAACGTGTTAGAATAGTGAAGACACAAGAGAACTTTTGCGCGAGGGAAAAGAAGTCATCACACGTCCGGATATAAATCTTATTATTCACGTTACCGTAAGGAACATCAGTCTGACTGGAAAGTGGCGGCTACGTTACGGCAATATCGGAATCTGAGATGTATTGCGAATCATCTAGTGCCAGCACTCATGCTGAAGAAAACGAAAATCACTGGAGCACTGAGAGGAAAGCACACGGATGAGTGGATACAAACCCAGTTGATGGTCAGCTGCCAGGGGCACACCTTGGAAACGAACTTCCCGATCGTCCCTCCCTGATCGTCCCTTCGCTGGAAATTGAAATGATTTCGGCATGGATTTACTGATTCATCTTCAGGCCCTATTGAACGTGGGACAATGAGAGTTCACACTGCAAAAAGGTATTGTCAGAAAAATTAGGTTTGCCGATCACGCAATAGCTAAGCAAATTCCTGCCGAATGCCTCAACCTAAATTACATCACAAAATGAGAGGGAGATAGAAATCAATCGTGACATCATGAACGTTGTTGCACCACGTAAGAAGGAGGACGAACTCGACGAGAGGTGCACTGTGCTATTGATAACATGTTAAGGAACTTAGGAAACATTTTAATGAATGACAAGGAGGATATGGAACAAATCTTACTTGGAAACGTGGAAGTATTTCTGCCAGAAACTGGAGCTATCCGTAATTTTGAATAAGCATTCCGAGTGCACGAGCACATAAAATTCTTCGTGCCACCTTAGCATATTCCACTTGCCTACCGTCACACAGTTTTCTTAGAGATCAAGAGGATGCTAGATGATGACGTCATTGAACCAGCAGCCTCCACGTACAACAACAATCCCCCTCCCCCCCCCCCTCCCCCAGTCGTTGAAAGTCCGACGATCAATGCGTTTGGTGCTAGATTCAAGCCAATTTAGTACCATCATACGTATAACCAGGAAAAGATTGTCCCGAAAAGCTGGAGGATCTACTACAAAACTTCCATGGTGCAATAGTACTCTCATCCTTCGACTTGCGGTCCAATTTCTGGAAAATAACACTTCAACCAAACAACAGAATTCACTGCACTCCTTTCTTTCGGTAGATGTTCCAAATTCAAATGGCTACCATTCGGGTAGAGCGTGTGCTCAGCTGCCTCTTTTAGGGGACTCGTTAGTAACTTAAGGTATTCCGTGGAAGAATGAAACACCACTTACATAGACGACCTCTTAATCGCAGAAACGTCGTGGAATGAACACAGTGTGATCCTAAGGGAAATACTGTAGGCCTTCATGGAATGCGACACAACTGCCAACATCACGAAGTCATACTTTGGGACCTCACGAGTAAACTTCCTCGGCAACATCATCACCGTGGAAGAAATCTCACCAGACCCAGGAAAGTTTGAGACGATAGCAAAATGAGTAACACTAACAACTAAGAAATGAGTGCATGTTGTGGTGACAACATCGGCACCTCTGCATCTCATAATTCAATCTAAAGTAAAACACCTCGCTGTAATCGATTTAGTGGGTCATATTGCGCGCACAGGTAGATGTACTCACAGTTACATGTTGGTAGTAGTGGAGGTGACAGGTAAGTATGCCACTTTAACCCCACCAGAAAAAGGCAAAGCAGAGCCATCTGTAAAGATTTCCTCACCCAGGCAGGTCATGAAGTGAGGTTTATCTCCGACAATGGACTCCAGTTCCGGTAAGAGAGATGGAAAGAAATGTTAACAAATCACTGGATTAAACTATATCTGTACGGCATCCTCAACCATCCTTGGCAAGAAAGACAATGAAAAGCCTGGGAACCCTATGCCATATATACTGCACGAAACGAAACGCCACCTTCGATGTTTTCTTACGCGACTTCCAGGGCGTGATGAACGAGTTGCCACGTGTAGTCACTAAGATAGCGCCAGTGACTGTTCTCAGGAACAGGTAACCCAGATATCTAATCCGTGAAGTCGTGGACTTTGGCCACCTCTCCCGCGAACCCGAGAAAATTGTTGACATGGCACTCAAGAATCTGCGTGAGGCGGGAGTGAAACGAAATGAGATCTGTAATACAAAGGCACGTGTAAGAAAATTCCGCGTTGGTCAAAAGGTGTTGGTGAAACGTTTCCCTCTGTTTAACAAGCAGAAACAACTGTGCCACAAATTCTTCCGTATCTACAGAGGACCTATCCGAATTAGCACATGAACATACTAGGACTCGAAATTTTGAAATCAAGGAAATCTCTTAGTATTCACCATATCTGTCATGTGAAACCATTTGTAGAATAGGTTTTTATAGTAGATCTGTTAGGTTAGAATCAATTTGTACATGTAACTTCAGTGGATTAGCAAATTCCTGGTGATATTATGTAGCGTAATCTACATTATCCTTTTACTGAATTTATGTAATTGATGTATTTGTAATTGTCGTTTAGTAGCATTCAGTAAGACTCCCTGAGGAACGTGGTCAAGTGAGTAGCGTGGTTGTTAGATCATCTTATCAACACCTTCACTGCCTGCTTGAAAACCAAAGACCGGGTAGAATAGAAATTCGTCGAAAGTGACATATTTTTTGTGGTATGAAACCCCTGCACATTCACTGAACGAAGCTGAGGTTTTAACCAGCACTTGCCTATGTGACGAATGGCCATTATGTCTTTGGACTACACTTTGTCCGTTATCACGCTCCAAGGAGTATAAGAATGTTTGGAAACGATCGCATTATGGACATCTTATTCGGCTGTATAATTCCCGTAGTAGTGTCTTTCATAACATCGGTATGGCCTGACAGAGAATTTCTGTGTTTATCGATGATGAGATTGCGGTCATGCCACTACGCATATTTGTCACGATTTTCGGGTGTGTTATCAGTGGTATTAGCTGCCCATACATACGTCCGTGGAGACGCTAAATCCGCAGTGATTCTGGACCATCGCCAGTTGTGCAACGAAGCCTTTCTCGAGGTATTCGTAATTTTCTGACGCCATGAGAGTGCCATGAGCAAAATACATTATGAGGCATGAGCATATGTAGTGCGAGTCACGGTGATGTGTCGCACATCAGGTTCAGGAAAAGGAGGACAGTAGTAGGAAGGGGACCATTGGTGAGGATAAGGATCAGCCTACATCAGAGAACTAATTTACTTTTTAGTATTTTCTTTTTACAGCGGCTGTCCACAAAAGGAAATTGGAGCCATTTTTCTAACATGTCAAGCAACAAGTAATCGGCAAAAAATGGGATTTACACGTTTCAGATGTGCGAATGCAGGAGCAATTGTCATGAGACAAAGCATTTACGCAGACGAATGGGAGCGTTGTTTCAGGCCACTTCGGAATTCTCTAACAACGCTGCCGGAAGCTCTAAGAATAGGAAGAATATACATAGTGTAGTCACAATCTAAGAGTAGAGTGTGCCTAAAGTTGACAGGCGTTGGGTAAAGAAAATGAGTTAGTACACACATGAAAAAAAAAGTTTTGCATCACCCCGGTTCCGAGAACTCCTGAAGATAGGCACTGACTGTGGATATTGTATCTCAGACACTGTCCCTGTGTTCAGAGGTGTCACTAAACCCGCCCAAAGATGTAAACAACCATGCATGAGCAGCGCCTATTAGACGGAGGGGGTCCGACAGCCGGTCAGTTCCATCATTACACCAGGAAGGAGGTAAACGGCTCGTGTTGTCTGTAGTTTAACCAAGCCTAGACGGCCAATACCGCGATTCGATCGCGTCCACATTGTTACTTTGTGTCAGGGAGGGCTCTCAACAAGGGAAGTGTCTAGGCGTCTCGGAGTGAACCAAAGCGATGTTGTTCGGACATGGAGGATATACAGAGTGACAGGAACTGTCGATGACATCTGTCGCTCAGGCCGCCCAAGGGCGGTGGATGACCGCTACCTACGGATTATGGCTCGGAGGAACCCAGGCAGCAACTCCACCATGTTGAATAATGCTTTTCGTGCAGCCACTGTGCGCAATAGGCTGCTTGATCCGCAACGTCCATGGCGAGGTCCATCTTTGCAACCACGACACCATGCAATGCGGTACAGATTGACCCAACAACGTGCCGAATGGAGCGGTCGGGATTGGCATTACGTTCTCTTCACCGATGAGTATCGCATATACCTTCAACAAGACAATAGTCGGAGACGTGTTTGGAAGCAACTGGTCAGGTTGAACGCCTTAGACACACGGTCCAGCGAGAACAGCAAGGCGGAGGTTCCCTGCTTTTTTGGGGTGGCATTAACGGGGGCCGACGTACACCGCTAGTGGTCATGGAAGGCGCCTTAACGGCTGTACAATATGTGAATGCCATCCTCCGACCGATAGTGCAACCATATCTGCAGCATAACGGCGACGCGTTCTACTTGACGGACGACAATTCGCGCCCCCATCGTGCACATCTTGTGAATGACTGCTTTCATCATAACGAAATGGCTCGACTAGAGTGGCCAGAATGTTCTCTAGAAGTGAACCCTATTGAACATGCTTGGGATGGATTGAAAAGAGCTGTTTATGGACGACGTGACCCACCAGCCACTCTGAGGGTTCTACGTCGAATCTCTGTTGAGGATAGGGACAATCTGGACCAACAGTGCCTTGACGAACTTGTGGATAGTATGCCACGACGAATACAGGCTAACATCAATGCTACAGGACGTGCTACTGGGTATTAAAGGTACCGGCGTGTACAGCAAGCTGGACTATCACATCTGAAGATCTCGCTGTGTGTTGGTACAACATGCAATGTGTGGTTTTCATGAGCAATAAAATGGGCATAAATGATGTTTATCTTGATCTCTATTCCAGTTCAGGAATTCTCTGGACCGAGGTGATGCAAAACATTTTTTGATTGTGTACTAAGTGTTGTATGGAATAAGCATATTAGGCGAAGACTAGATACGGTTCCAACCTATCATATGTGTATGTAGCGTAGAAAGTGGTACTAACACAACTCTCACACATAGACCAGAGACCCTTCACACCATATTAGTAAGACAATTGTTGTTGTAAGGATGTCATGTTTAGTCAATGCGATAACACATATTTCTTCTTTTAATATTTATTACAATCACTCAATACTGTATTTATTCAAAGAGTTTATTTATTAGATGTTGTTCTATTCATAGGAAACTTCTTGTAAACATCGATGTAAAATTAGCACTGAAACATACTATGAGGACATTTTGGGAGCTGTTAAACCCCTATCGATGCATCCAGTGGGGTGTTGCAAGGCATTATTCTCTGGCCGGCGAAAAGGACCAGCTTGGAGAGAACGCCTATGGTGGGCGACTCAGAAATCTGCCGAGTGGAAGGCCGGTCGTCAGCGCTGAAGGAATGCTGGAGCATCTGAGGTCTACCTGCCGCCTTGACAGCCCAACGAGAACGTAACTGTAGCGTGAGCTCTGCCACGGCCGGAGGCTGCCATAAACTAGTCTATCCCGAGTGGCTATAAATGGAGGAAGCACGCCAGACAAGGGTGGCCTGCTATTGATGTCACGTCACTTCCTCAACCGCCTGGCTGCCGTCCTGGCGCCGGGTAAATTGCAGCCGACGGCTATCACCCACAGAATGGTTGTGAATGTGACTGCTGGACTGTAGGCTCAGCCCTGACGTCACGTCACGCCCCCAAAGGACTCGCAGATGAACTGGTGCCACCATAAGGCCTAGAAGGATCCTCAGGGCGGGCACATCCCTCTACAGATGGCGCGCGGAATCAGGTGGCTATGATCTGAACAAGTTAATGCTGCAGTCGAACACTGTGGCGCAGATGGGCTCTGGCGACTCTGGAGACATAACAAGCTATCCACTGGCAGAGTAAGAGAGAGGAAATCAACTCTATGAACGGGTTGCACACCAGATGTAACGCTGTGTCACCATGTAATACAAGGGAAGACTGCACTCTTTCAGGTATTGGATCGTAAAACAGGACAGAAGCAGAGACATCACTACCTGAGTTGGAGATTTTGTATGGCATACAGCTACACTGGTATCTCATTCCCTCGCAAAAGCCGTATCTCTCGCACCAGACAGTGCGCCAGACTGCCAATTGCTGCCAGTTCGAGATGATGCCAACAGTCCAGCTGCCTTACTGATTCTTCCATGTAGGAAATGGGGGGCAGAGACATCTACTGCTGCTCCTACATCGAGTGCGGAGTGAAGGGCTATCCTCGCTGCGCCTGGTGCTCCATCCAGAAGACACCATTTGTGTGTGTTTAGTGCCATGTTCTATCTGCGTGACTGTAAATATAAATTGTCCCCACGGAGACCCGTGTGAAGGGAAGTACAGGATGCTTCATCACTCCAACTATCGTGTAATTCTGCATGTTTTCTAGTGAAAGATTTAATTTTGGATGCAATTGCTCTAGTGAAGATAATTTGTCAATCGTTTATGTAAATCATACTTTAAAAGTGTGATTTTCATATGTCATGCTGGTAGAAGAAACAATATTACACTGCCGAACGAAACATATTACTTGCTTGTTTATATTTTGGGTGCGGTTCCTAAATTACAATTATTGCTGCTCTACTGAAGATAATTTGTCAATTATGTATGTACATTATACATAAAAGTGTGATTTGCAAGTGTCTTGTAGGTAGTAGACACAAAATTAAACTGTCCTAGGAAATAAGCACAACAGATGACACATGTTGCTTGCTTGTTTAGGTTTTAAGAATAAGTGTGTTTCTTAAGTTATAGTTATCGTCCATTTATGCATTATGGATGACTGAACCTGGTGAATGACTGAGCAGGGGTATATAAGTGGGACATCGAACGGTTCAAAATCTTTGGAACTGTAATGTGATTAAGGAAATTAGTCATCTCTGACCTCAGAAATTGTATGAGTGAGTAAAAATACTGCTGCAAAACCTTTTCGGCCCCTTAGAAGATGTGAAGATTGTGACATAGCAACAACTCCAGGGTCCACAAGAATTGTACTGCACTAAGTAATGTTCATACACTCCTGGAAATGGAAAAAAGAACACATTGACACCGGTGTGTCAGACCCACCATACTTGCTCCGGACACTGCGAGAGGGCTGTACAAGCAATGATCACACGCACGGCACAGCGGACACACCAGGAACCGCGGTGTTGGCCGTCGAATGGCGCTAGCTGCGCAGCATTTGTGCACCGCCGCCGTCAGTGTCAGCCAGTTTGCCGTGGCATACGGAGCTCCATCGCAGTCTTTAACACTGGTAGCATGCCGCGACAGCGTGGATGTGAACCGTATGTGCAGTTGACGGACTTTGAGCGAGGGCGTATAGTGGGCATGCGGGAGGCCGGGTGGACGTACCGCCGAATTGCTCAACACGTGGGGCGTGAGGTCTCCACAGTACATCGATGTTGTCGCCAGTGGTCGGCGGAAGGTGCACGTGCCCGTCGACCTGGGACCGGACCGCAGCGACGCACGGATGCACGCCAAGACCGTAGGATCCTACGCAGTGCCGTAGGGGACCGCACCGCCACTTCCCACCAAATTAGGGACACTGTTGCTCCTGGGGTATCGGCGAGGACCATTCGCAACCGTCTCCATGAAGCTGGGCTACGGTCCCGCACACCGTTAGGCCGTCTTCCGCTCACGCCCCAACATCGTGCAGCCCGCCTCCAGTGGTGTCGCGACAGGCGTGAATGGAGGGACGAATGGAGACGTGTCGTCGTCAGCGATGAGAGTCGCTTCTGCCTTGGTGCCAATGATGGTCGTATGCATGTTTGACGCCGTGCAGGTGAGCGCCACAATCAGGACTGCATACGACCGAGGCACACAGGGCCAACACCCGGCATCATGGTGTGGGGAGCGATCTCCTACACTGGCCGTACACCACTGGTGATCGTCGAGGGGACACTGAATAGTGCACAGTACATCCAAACCGTCATCGAACCCATCGTTCTACCATTCCTAGACCGGCAAGGGAACTTGCTGTTCCAACAGGAAAATGCACGTCCGCATGTATCCCGTGCCACCCAACGTGCTCTAGAAGGTGTAAGTCAACTACCCTGGCCAGCAAGATCTCCGGATCTGTCCCCCATTGAGCATGTTTGGGACTGGATGAAGCGTCGTCTCACGCGGTCTGCACGTCCAGCACGAACGCTGGTCCAACTGAGGCGCCATGTGGAAATGGCATGGCAAGCCTTTCCACAGGACTACATCCAGCATCTCTACGATCGTCTCCATGGGAGAATAGCAGCCTGCATTGCTGCGAAAGGTGGATATACACTGTACTAGTGCCGACATTGTGCATGCTCTGTTGCCTGTGTCTATGTGCCAGTGGTTCTGTCAGTGTGATCATGTGATGTATCTGACCCCAGGAATGTGTCAATAAAGTTTCCCCTTCCTGGGACAATGAATTCACGGTGTTCTTATTTCAATTTCCAGGAGTGTATGTACTTCTTGCAGAAATGCAGTTTTGTGTGAATGAGTGACCAATGTAGTGAATGAGGTAAAGTTTGGATGGTTTCTTATGTGCGCTCTTGGTTGCAAAGGTCGCCCCACCGCATATATCGTCATTGAGAGATCTTAATACTATCAGATGATTTCCTCTGTTCAATGTCACATTATGACATTTTGAAGGTGGGGGTGGCGGGGTGGTGGTGAGAGAGGATGAATCAGTGTCTCACTATTTTTCTATCCAAGGTTACTCTTTAATGTAGATCTTACACCAAGACATCATTTTCATTCGACGACTGAGACCATATACGATGTTAATTCATGCAGGATCTTGATGAGGGTTCTCCATCGAATAATATTTTCTGGAGTTGAAAACAGGTAAGCTTGATTATTTAACAGTAAATCTTGCAGTGGAGATTTGGGACTTGGCAGCCACGAATAGGTATTAGGAAAAGGAACATCCTGAAGCACTTGCCGGGGACAGAATGCTGGTACCAAGAATTTCAAGTATGAGTGTGCGACAATACTTTCGGCTGAAGAGATGAAAAGACTGCCTTTCTAGATCTACCTGTTAGGCCCCTCTAGACACGGCAGGGGCACGGACATAAGAGAAATTTAGGTTGTCTGGCCAACGCGTTTCGACAGAGTCATAAGAACTCTTTGTGAACAATGATGGCGGGCATTAAAACTTCGCTAGTTTCCATGTTCACTGTGGACCAGATGCTATAAAGGAAGCCATCAAACGGTGTAGTCCCTCTGCCGGCTGAATTTTTTGGAAAGCCTCAGGTCTTCTAAGGAATTTTAGAATGGAACGCAACATTTAGGATGGCTCTGAAATTGCCTTTTTTGGTACTCCAAAACACCTCTTTTAGTTTAGCCAAGGTCCTGGGTCAGACACTCTGTAACGTTCAGCCCATCCAGATATTGATCTCTGCGATAAATGTGTCGTTCACTTTAGGGCTAAACAGAAACTCAAAACATTCTCCCTAAAGTTGCTGCGAAAGAAACAAGTCAAACCACAATATCTTCTCCTCTCTGCACGGGAATTTCGAGCCAGTTATTTGCTGCTTCTCCAGAAAGGGGAAGAATATTGTTAACTTTGATTGGGATTGGCAGATAGGCTGACAGTTTAGACCTCATGCATCTTGGTCAACTCGTTGTTCTGAGGGCAGTCTTATTTGTGTCAGGTCTGCCATCTCGAAGTTTGATCTCTCTGTGTGCACTGCCGTATCAGTGAGTCACACCGGTCAGTAGTATGACCGTCAAATGGGAGTGCCACTCACTGGAATCTGCTTAGATTTCAGGGCTCCATTAGAGAGTAATTGCGGTCTGTGTAACAGGTCGCCAGCTGGGACATCGATTACTTCGTGCCCATGAGAATGATTTGCAGGCGCCACACATCACTACTCTGCTGACGCTCGCACCAGCACTTTAAACTGGGGCAGCTCTAAATAACGAGAAAGGCGTATAGTATTGTGTGTAGTATAGCTACTCTAGCTTGCTTGGACAAATAGAATCATAGGCTCGCCAATTGTTCTCAGCTGCACAAACGTAGTATAGTTTCTAGGTAGAATAAATCCATCAAAATTTCTTCATAGTTAGATAATTTCAGACAAACGTTAGTCTTTGCCAGCCAATCGCCACCCTGTGGAGAGTTATTTATTGGTTGCTTCTGTTTTTGTCGGAAACAGTCCGTGACTTATATTTCATCATGTTTAACTTGTACTATTTGTCCTATTTCATGATCAATGAGCTTTTTATATAAGATAAATCCCGTGTTGATATATTAATCACCAGTCAATAATTGACAACAATAATGATAGGGCCTTATTTCATTCAATTATTTCAGCTTTCAAGTGATAACGTCTAATGCAGGCTAACAGTAACAACAACTGTCAAACGGCAAAATCAATTTAGCAGTCGCATGGACCAGGCAAACCAGTGGAAGGCTTCCTGATTAAAGTAACTGCTGTCTTGGCATAAACTTATAGTCGCCTGTGGCCTTTCAAATCTATACTGCAAGACCAGTGTAATCTTGCAGCATGGCAACATTTTATGAGTAGTGACAATGATGTTGTGGGATATCTGTAATCTGCACTTACCTTTAAAGGAGAGCCTAGCCTGAATCACTTATAAAAGAAAAGAAAAGAAAAAATAGTTAATAGTTCACGCGTTTGGATGCAAGTAAGGAATGTCTTCAGTTCTGAAGGTCATCTGCTGCGAAAAGAAGTAAGTCACTTGGCGTTATGAGAGAGTTAAATATTCTCAGGTGAAAGAATAGCATTAGATGGCGCATATGAGCCCAAGTTGCAAATAATCAGATTTTCAGTATACCGGCCAAGTCTGTCAGTAGTTTCGTCCGCAGCAAACCATGTGTAAGAATCCAGAATATCTTCTCGGATTCTGTGGAATGCGTCAGTGTCAGTTGATTCCACATATTTTTTATGCAAAGTTGGCTCTGCAGAAACAGACTGATGGCAGAACTTATGAAGAAAACTTTTGAAAACAGTGTTTTCAAGTTTTCGGAAAGGAATTTTTGCCACAATAGCGTGAACAAGTCACTGCAGAATTAATAATTCATCACATGTCTTTGTTAAAAGCGTTTGCTTCAATTTTGATTTTCGTTCAACATGTACCTCATGTAATGCTCCATCTGAATGCTGAATGAAGTGAAATTTTTTTATCACTTGAAACGTAATACAAGAAAGAAACAAGGTGATATATAGAAGGGCGCATAATATTTGGTAATGTTAATGGACACTGGTATCCAATCTTAACAAAATTTAAAAAAATAAAATAACAGAAATATAACCCAGTTTAGCAATTTTAGTTTTCCAACCATCATGTTACTTAATAAATTTTGTTATAGCTCAGAGCTCAAAAAATTCTACACTTCGTGCGACATCTTCAGAACATTTATTCTTTGTCGTGTAGGTTTAATATTTCCACAGTGCTTACCTTACTTTTATATCGAAATTGAACCCAGAAATATAAAATTTATAATAAAAGGAAACATTAGAGTTATTTTAAACAATATTTACTAAATAATCGGCTTCACAAATGCTCTGGTTCAAAAGATGTCTCAAGAAATCCACAATTTCGAAGTGGCAGGAAAAAATAAGGAGCATGAAAATATAACCACTGACCTCATTGTTGCGTGCTTGGCAGAAGATAATCATATACTAATACATTCGGAACTGGCTTTTATCGGCATTTTCTTTTATTGTACTATTCGCGCACTGAAACTAGAATCGAATTTGATCACTGGACATGTTGCAGTTTGTAAGTCCGTCGATACACCAAGTCCTAGTTTAATTTGGTCGGTGGTTATCCCAAATTCGACATTTTTTTTCTGTGACTTGGCAGCTTGAACTCTTCCTTTGTGTATGCGTTTTTATTTTGTTCATCTCAGCTCAGTTGGAGACGTACGAATATCTTTGTTTGTGGAAACAGGCAGTTGTCCAGGATATTACGCCATTCTTGGAAGCATTTCCACTGTTTTGAAAATACAGGAATTGAAGGTTACATAATAGAAGTTAGTTTTAAACCTAAAAGAGGGAAAAATAGGCGTTAGCGTCGAAATAGGCAATTTTAAGTGCTATAAAATTGGCCTTTTCGTGTTTAATTAGTCATAAAATGCATTAGTAAAAGCTTATTTGAAACTAGCAACTAAGGAAACAATAGGTTCAAAAATGGCTCTGAGCACTATGGGACTTAAACCTAACTACTACTTAAACCTAACTAACCTAAGGACATCACACACATCCATGCCCGAGGCAGGATTCGAACCTGCGACCGTAGCAGTCGCGCGGTTCCGGACTGAGCGCCTTAACCGCGAGATCAACGCGGCTGGCTAAACAATAGGCTTCAACCTAAAGGTTCGCAGTGTAATAATGGCAATGAGCACGATCACAGTGGAGACTTACAGAGTCGATGTTGGTTTCGATGCACTGAAAATGAATATGCTGTACCTTATCGGAAACTGGTGTTAACAGATGTCGTTGTCTTATTATGTTCTGTAATTACGGTTTGAGAACTCCCTGATAGCAATATGTAATGAAACTAATATTTACTTACATGTAGATCTACGGTACAGTCTACAGAAGCTTTGATGAAAGTGCAGTCGCAATACTCGAGTGAGATAAATATTAAAAATCACTGAAACCTTAAATCAAGGTAAGCCTATGCTGATTGGAAACCAGCTACCCCACGAATGGAATTTTTTTATTTCTCACAATTAATGTCTTTTTTAGTCAGAAATATCTTCGTTTCATAACAATGTACACAAATTTCTATCCAAGTTTTCGTATAAGATGAAACAGCGTCGATGCGGTGCTGTTGGATACAAGTGTGTTATGTTGTTGAAGGATGGCTAGAAGAATTGTGTGCAGTATCTAGTCCATCTCAAGGATTTTTGTAACATTGGACTCATTTCCTCTCGTTTTTCAGTTGACACATTCACTTTATAATGCTGTTTTATACCATTGTATCTTTTGAACTCTGAAATTCTTCCTGAGGGCTGACATAGTGTTAAACATTTTCTGTGACGATACTTCTGCCCAGTCAGAAAGGGAAAGAGGGCTTGACGTCTCGTCGACGACAAGATGAGAGACGGAGCAGAAGCTGGAATTGGTCGGGCTAGGGAGGAAATTGGCCTTGCTTTCCCCGTAGCAATAATTTCATCATTGTCTTTAATAGATTTAGGGAAATCACGGAAAGCCTAAATGCAGATAGTCGGTCGGGAGTTTGAAGTGATTCCTCCCGAATGCTAATCCTCTCCTCTGGATACACTTCTTCCATACAGAAAGGATGTTTCCACTTCTGTTTGCAGAGGATGCTTTATTCACCATGTCACGACATGTGTGCCAAAACGAGCACCCAGTTCAGTCTCGTTCTGGAGCGTACGTCTTATTTTCGCGAGTTTGCGCAACAGAGCAATGTTCTGGCGACACTACGGAGCAGTGTTGCGTCAGTTACGGTCACAAGGTCTGCAAGTACAGTGGTGCTGTGTAAAGGGCACATCCGCCGTAGAATTTTTTTCGTGCTTTACATATGCCTTTCAATGTCGATAGAAAGGAATAATAATCTCGAACATACAGTTATATTTCTGATATGCCCAAACTTGTATGTTTTCAAGTTTATTCTGAACAAAAGTCGTCCCCTAGAAGTCGCATTTTTTCCATATTCAACTAGAGCAAGAGGGATAAGTTTAATTCAGTTCAAGGGCGACATTACGTTCATAGCTAGCACGTAAATATTACAAACTATCTAGTGTCTGTATTACTAAGAGTATGCATTTACTCTGTTAGCGGTAGCTAGCATTCTTTTATTTGTAATGACAGATACATTCCATACTGTACTGAGTAATATATCTTTCCTCGTTTAATCTACCAAATTTTAAATAAGTGATCTGGGATATTAGAACATGTACGCCAACTGGTTATGAACCTCACAGATAGTGCCACCTGTTAGTGGCGTAGGTATCAGTTTATGTAAATGTTTCATAATCTTTCTGGGAAAGGCTGTGATTAGAAACTTCTTTATTATTGTGATATGTTTAATACAAAGTTAAACAATACAGGAGGAGTCAAATGTGTACTGATAGAACATAGGTACGTAATATTTTTATTATGTGTTAGGCAAAGACTTTATCTATTGTTCAACCATCGAGTGGTAGTTGTCTGCGGCTGGCAGTGTGGCGGTATGAGTTTGCTTGGGATGCAGTGATATGAAAATGTGCTATCTGCAAGGATAGCGTGGTTTGTCATAATTCTGCTGTGCGGATACAGTACAGAAAGAAAGGCAGATGTATTCCATTACACGACGAGATACAAACTGCCACAGAGACAGTAATAAAGTAAGCGACGTTTTTGTCAACAATGCGTCGGACCACTTCAAAAAAAAATGTATAGTGCATATTCTCACTCACTGTTTCTATGCTTCGTTCAACATAATTTCTTTGAAAGATAATGTAATGCACCCGCTTTAATTTACTCTAGCGCCAAACACCATCAAGCAATAGTAAGTTTCGCATATGGAGTCTTTTAAATTCGCTTCACGAAAAATCATCATCCATAGCAGTAATACAGTAGATTTCATTACCTGCAAAGTATCTATTATTATAGAAGCAGAGTTGGCTTTACATGATTAGTAAGGTAGACTGAATGCATATGTGCATCAATGTACTATTTTATTATCATTATTACTCTTATTGTTATTACTATAGTATTTACTATCTCCAATGTGAGCAAATTTTGCCATGTTGTTACGTTTTTTGGTAGAAGAATGTGTCAAGTGTATTGCCTTTGTCAACCTCTTGTTTATCATACATGAAATATATTAGTAGTTGCAAATGTGGACAACCGTCAGATGTGTAATAGAATGATGACAATCAAAATTTATGCCAGACTGGCATTAAAACCTGGATGCATGCATGTCCTAAGGAACCTTCCATAATATTTCTGAGCAGCAATAGCAGTGGAATATCGTATTTATCTGCCAAACTAGGGCAAGCGACTTCCAGTTAAAATAAGCATCCCGTATGGGAGATGTGTTTGGATAGCCTAATTGTACGTCTACTTTTAGCAGTAGCGACGCAAGGACATTTGCTGTGTCCCACCAGAAAAGCTGCGTATGAGTGGTTTCTGTTAACTTCCTCATCTCTTACAGGTTAATTGTCTTCTTACGTTCAGCTTGCTATGGCAAAATCCTATAGCCAGGACGCACTGAAGATCACTTTCCAACCGGACTTCGTAAGACACCTTCTTACCAAGTTGAGCAGTACCTCTGAGACCAACCCAGACTGCAACTGTCCCTCATTGTGGATATGCATTTTTCCATCGAAGCCAGTATCGTTTATATAAAGGTGACATCTGTCGCTCCGTGCACTGTCGTGGCCAATAAGTACACCAACGTCACTAAGTTCAGAAACTCATGTCGGAGCCGTCAACATGGACCATGCTGGGCTTGGCCCGCAGACTCTGCGAGTATTTGAGCTTCCACTTGAGGTGCCAGAATGTGCTATCAAGGCAGCTTTTCAACCATATGGCAATGTCACCGGCCATATGGCGGAGAAATGGCAAACTTTCGAAGCCTTCTGTGGACTAAGTCAGGTAAAAATCGACCTCTTAAAATATATCTCATCATACCTAAACATAGGTGGATGTCGCACCGTCATCATACGCGCCAACCTGGAACATGTTCTGGCTGTAGACAAGGAAACCACGTTAGATCATCTTACGAAATCTCCAACACAGGATGTTGTCGTACCCGCAGAAACTACTATTCTCCCCGTCCATTTTGTCAAGCCTTCCACATCTCCCTCTCTGAGCAACGAGAGGAGCGACATACTGAAGGAAACAGTAGCTGCAGGAAGGCAGGATTCCACAGCGGCAGAGCTCTTGACGACGCCGACGATGTCCACTGTGACCACAGACCACCAGCTGCCTGTAGTTGTACCTGAGGAGAAGATGGACGAAGGATCGTACCAAAATCGGCCTTGCTTCACAGATAACGAGGTACCGACGAAATTCCACCACACACGTGTGCATAAACAATGTTCACCTTTGGACAGCAAGAAACGGCAGTGAGCTCCTTCTGAAGGATGCCTCGTTCACACATCTGGCCTAGAAGAGAACGGCGATGATGATGTGAATTTGAATATACACCGAACGCCGATACTAGACGTCCGGTTCTCCACGTTGGTCATGATACAAATATCACATCAATCCGGAGCCAGATACCGGCGTCAGACGAACAGGATGGTCATCCTAGAGCGCCAATCAATGACACAGCAGCCTGAGATGAAGGAAATCGCGAGTCACCCATTAGATTAATACCAGCTCTTTTTCCGTAGGCTGATGCCCTTGAAGTTGTCAATGATGTGGCGATGGGAGTGGTGGATAGCCGTGGCATTTCGTCTGCCATATCCAACCATTTTACCAGCCTTGTTAACTGAGATCGCGAGCTGTGAAGTTCAGCGATTCTCTCTCTCCGTCTGCTATGACGACACCTCCAGCCAGCGGCGGTAGACTACAGACCTTCTGTCTACCCACAACTATCATCTGTACAGTCTGGACGCAACATAAGCTGATCTTGCTCCGACAAATGCTCACTGCAGCGAATGTCGAAGCTTCCTTCTTACAACAAGTCCCTGTAGCCAGTTTACCAGACTTCTTTTGATATACGGCTTGTGCCTCACAAGCGCCCCCACAGGCAGAGGAGTTGCAATCCTTGTCCGTGAGGGTTTGACAGCCACCAACCTGCGATACCTCCTGAATGTGAGTGGCGTGGCTGTTACAGTCAATACTATGCAGCTCGTTAATATCTGTGCTCCTTCTGGCTCGGTACTATGGGGAGAATGCCTGGGTTTCACCAAGGAGGATGTAGTGCAACTCTGCCAGGGTCGACTGGATGACATGGTGATAGTTGGTGACTTCAGTTGTTGGCAGGCGTGTGCCATTCACTTTGCCCAATACTCGAAAGTCTGGTACAGTATCTTGATCTGGTCGACACTTGTCGACGTATATACGGTTATGTACCTGGATTCATCCACCTAGGAGGATAGATTGGTTTTACGACACACATACCCTAAAGCGGTTATAAATAGCGCGGAAATACGACCTCCGACCTCCAACGACCACATGACATATATCTGTGCTGCTACCCTCCGTCCGCTACTGGTATGCTTTGTAAAATGAACACTGACCATTTCGACTCACAGGTACGCAGGTTAGGGGTGGAGACTACGTTGTACCAAGCCGTCAACCATCGCGCTCACTTCGGATGAGCGTTAACTTGGTGGATCAAATATGCAGAGCCTGCTCTCTGGCAGACACTGATGGTGTATAGTAGGGATGCAGCAACACAGAGAAAACACACGGTCGACTTTTATAATACACTCCTGGAAATTGAAATAAGAACACCGTGAATTCATAGTCCCAGGAAGAGGAAACTTTATTGACACATTCCTGGGGTCAGATACATCACATGATCACACTGACAGAACCACAGGCACATAGACACAGGCAACAGAGCATGCACAATGTCGGCACTAGTACAGTGTATATCCACCTTTCGCAGCAATGCAGGCTGCTATTCTCCCATGGAGACGATCGTAGAGATGCTGGATGTAGTCCTGTGGAACGGCTTGCCATGCCATTTCCACCTGGCGCCTCAGTTGGACCAGCATTCGTGCTGGACGTGCAGACCGCGTGAGACGTCGCTTCATCCAGTCCCAAACATGCTCAATGGGGGACAGATCCGGAGATCTTGCTGGCCAGGGTAGTTGACTTACACCTTCTAGAGCACGTTGGGTGGCACGGGATACATGCGGACGTGCATTGTCCTGTTGGAACAGAAAGTTCCCTTGCCGGTCTAGGAATGGTAGAACGATGGGTTCGATGACGGTTTGGATGTACCGTGCACTATTCAGTGTTCCCTCGACGATCACCAGTGGTGTACGGCCAGTGTAGGAGATCGCTCCCCACACCATGATGCCGGGTGTTGGCCCTGTGTGCCTCGGTCGTATGCAGTCCTGATTGTGGCGCTCACCTGCACGGCGCCAAACACGCATACGACCATCATTGGCACCAAGGCAAAAGCGACTCTCATCGCTGAAGACGACACGTCTCCATTCGTCCCTCCATTCACGCCTGTCGCGACACCACTGGAGGCGGGCTGCACGATGTTGGGGCGTGAGCGGAAGACTGCACATACGGTTCACGTCCACGCTGTCGCGGTATGCTACCAGTGTTAAAGACTGCGATGGAGCTCCGTATGCCACGGCAAACTGGCTGACACTGACGGCGGCGGTGCACAAATGCTGCGCAGCTAGCGCCATTCGACGGCCAACACCGCGGTTCCTGGTGTGTCCGCTGTGCCGTGCGTGTGATCATTGCTTGTACAGCCCTCTCGCAGTGTCTGGAGCAAGTATGGTGGGTCTGACACACCGGTGTCAATGTGTTCTTTTTTCCATTTCCAGGAGTGTATCATCCAATGAGAGTTTGATATCATACGAAACACACCAGATCGCCAGGCAATGATCAACTGCAGAAAGGCGCGATGTGATGACGGGATACCTCAGGAATGACCTATGGTTCACCGTTCTAATTTGGTTACTAACGACGGCCAACGTGTAGCCGTGCAAAGGGACATTGTTGGAGCCTTCCACGCGCTATACGAGTGACTACACGGCACAGCGAGCACATCCCGTGCCGGTAGCAACCGTTCCCAGATTACTCCGTGGTGCAGCTCCACTGGACGTGGCAACGGAGTTGTTGCAGGACGCGACGGAGGATGAAGTTCACGACGTTATCTGTAAAGAGACGCTAACAGATCATCAGGACCTGATGGACTCTTATTGGAGTTTTAGAGAACTTCTCAACGGCTGTTGATACCATCTTGGACCGAAATTTGTAGATAATTACTGTTCACCAAGAAGTGCTTGCCTGAGGCTTTCTTCGAAGATCTCTTACTATCAATATTCAAACCTAAATGTGGAAACCGAATACGAGACTATAGACCTTCGACGGTGCTTAACAGTGACACGAAAATTTTCACATGGCTACTGGTAAACCACATGCGATGGTTAATTCGCCATGTCGTCTCCAAGGATCAAACTTCACTAGACTCTCTATAAAATATCACGTCTGCTCTGTGCCAATACACTGACTTAATCTCCCTAGTTGGAATCCAGCGCCTCCCACGTACATTCGCCTCACCGCGTTTTAGTTATGGTTCGATCCTGTCGACGTCTCCTATCTCACTGCAGTGCTGCGCGGTACTCAGTATCTAGATACCTTTATTGTTGTGTTCATGCGCCTGTACATCATCATGGAGTACTTGTCAATGGCCATTGACGGGTACCTTCCACAGTAACCATTCGGGGCGCCAGTTTGTCCTTTATCTGTGGTGCCTAATGCTCTAGCACTGGAATCTTTCCTGTGTGGCCCGCAGCAGTAATCAACAGGCCTCTTAATTGATGGCCGATCTTACCAATGCATGGTCGTCCGTGGAGCCGATGACATGACAGACGCTGTCTCCTGGAGTGCGACATATGGTGCGGCATCGGGAAGTAAACATTTTAAATACGGTTTTTCATACGTAAGAAATTCGGTGAATCGAAAACGTCTCGTATGAAACACTCGTCAGCCGAGCTCGTGGATCAACAGCAAAGGAGTGCTTAGGAAGCAGTGTCAAATTGACCATCATCAGAGCAAGAGTCAAACGAGATGAAACTGTTGATCAGTACACACTACTTTCATCATACCGCGCCGTTTCGCGCACAATGGCAGGTTCCGGGCACGGATCAGCTGCTCGTGGCAGGCACGCGGTCAGCTGGTGAAGGCCGACAGCTCAGGCGGCCGACGCCCTGCGCCGAGTGGTGGCCGCTGCCGCCGCCGCCGCTACTGTATATAAACACGGGCCTGGCCCCTCACAGTGCACAGCAGCACCGTCACTCGACTTGCTTCTTTCTCTCAGCTCACAACATGAAATTTCTGGTAAGTTGCAGTCTCTCATATCACATTAAATAGAGGACGGCCTCTGTACCATCTATTAAATGCCCTCAGTCACCGTACGTTTGTCAGCGAATGTGTACGTACTTTGCATAACTATTAATGCTGCCTGTGAGTTTATGAAAATTGAATTTTGCAGTAGTTGTGCCGGAACAACAGCATGTAAAGAAGCAATAAAGAGACTGGACAACAAATTGCGAACGACTGTAGAAACTGGTAACTCAGTGAGATATACATAAATACTGGACAGTTAATTCAAGAAAAAGCAGGCAAATTCTTTATGACTGGGCAGAACGGGAGATTATTATTATTATTGTATTATAATGACGCTGGTATTTACATAACAGAGCGCTTCGAACATTTGATGTAAAGAGTATTAGCATGAATAATGGGTGAAAAGTATTAGTGACTTTGAATTACTAAATCAAACGTTACACACTCGGAGATTACTGGAATCTAAACTGTACTACGATCCGAGATCAGTAACATACCTGTTAAAAATAAAATGAAATAAAATAAAATAAAGTAAGACAAATTTCGTTGCATAGTTTGTGATGGTCTGCGTTTGGGTTACATTCAACCGGCAAATTTCACTACAGGGAATGATAATGCAATCTAAAAAGAAATATAGTCTATATAGATCATGCAGCAATATCTGCACGTTTAACCATCGATAGTTACTGCGGCTTTCTACTACTGTATGATGTCATACTAAGAAGAGCTTATTCCCTAGGCTGTGGCTAAGCCATGTCTCCGCATTATCCTTTCATTCAGGAGTTCTAGTTCTGCAAGGTTGGCAGGAGAGCTTCTGTAAAGTTTGCAAGGTAGGAGACGAGGTACTGGCAGAAGTAAAGCTGTGAGGACGGAGCGTGAGTCGTGCTTGGGTAGCTCAGTTGATCGCGTGCACGGTAGCTCAGCGTGTTCGGTCAGAGAGCTGGTTGGCCTCTGTAATAAAAAACTGAGTGGAAGGATCAACAAACGAACTTGACCGGATGTCATGTGACGTCCGCAACGACCAAACACAACGATCAACAACGAAAAAAAAAAAAGAAAAACAAGAAAAGAAAAATAAAGATAAAGTTGGTAGAACACTTTCCCGCGAAAGGCAAAGGTCCCGAGTTCGAGTCTCGGTCCGGCACACAGTTTTAATCTGCCAGGAAGTTTCATATTAGCGCACACTCCACTGCAGAGTGAAAATCTCATTCTGGAAAGATGTATTCAACTTAAGAAGTATCGAAACACTTACGCCTTGCCGACTACAAGCCAGTTTAAAATCGCCGTCACTTTTATCGTGGTGACCGTAATGCTGTAACGTTTCTGAGGATCAGACACGAGTGAAATAATCAGCTCATGCTGTGGTATAAAGCACTCTTTTTGACAACGCTGTATGGAAGAATGTTGGTCTACGATCAGAGAGGCTGTTCGGTTTAGGGCATTATTTATCAAACAATTCTTAAGAGGTCAAGATTTTTATATTTATATTCACTTTATCTTTCAGGGTCTTCAGTTCCATTCTCAGGTCACTTCGACAGCGTAACACGTTAAGGGTCGGCCCATATCCGTAATATTATTGCATTCCAGGTGACTTTCTAATTTGAACGGTGGTGTAGTTGATGGATGTACAGCCGGGACTACAGACATGAGACAGAATTTCCATGTATTAAAGTATGTAAAATATGTTACAGAGTGATGGGATATAAGTGGGCATAGCTGTCAGATCGCTGGCCGCCGCTAAAAATGTGTATAAAACATAAAAAAATAGTAGCTGAACTGTTACGTCATTACTACTGTAATGTTTTAATAGCACCTAGAAAGCTTGCCAACTGAACTTTGACTGCGATTACCGATCTTCAGTGTCAGGGAATACTTACGAGAAAAATGTAAGCGTACTATTGTTAACTGTTGTTGGACGTAATTCAGTAGTTAAGACGGTATTGATTAGAATGGATGAGCAGTCTGGTGTGTTACGTATGTATTTTTCGGTTATGCTCTTTTGAATTATATAATAATGGCGAAAATAAAGATTAGTTCGCGAGTTGTATTTCACTGATTCTGAGCAAGTTGATAATTACTTGACTTCTTTGAATTTTTCTCACGTGTGATTACGATAGGAAGGCTCTGCAGCTGACTTCTTTTGATCAGTCATAGTAAAAGGGAAAAAGTGAAGTCGGAGCCTATAAACGTTTAACAATTGTCGTTTTCGTGCACGGGTTTACATTGTTTCAGTTTGGCGCCTGGTTTGTGCTGGTTCCCACATGGCGGTAATTACAACTAGAGCCCCTCAGGTTTCAAAAACGTCGGGCGGTGGACAGAACAACTCCTCCCGAGTATAATAGAAGGCCGCCTGACAAGGGAGTCACCACTACACATATTTGATGATGTTGTTGCATGAGAGTTAAGCAGGAGACCTAACGTTAAAGGATGCTACATGAACGTATGTTCCAGATATGCGTCAACACTAATAAATTTAAAATTTAGTGACTCGTTACAGGTTCATTTGACTAATAACTCAACGCGTTTATACCGCTCCAGAATACTATATGGGTATTTATGAATTATATCGCATACCGTAAGTCACAAGAGTTGCAGGCGAGAGAAAAGTTGTTAATCAGGGATACAAGAAGTACTATGTTAATTAGTGGGAATAAGTGAGAGAAGAGGGCTCTGTAAAAATGATTTGACAGAGAAAAAGGCAGGTTTTATAAATTATTTGACGATTTTATGCAGCTGGCCGGGGTGGCCGTGCGATTCTAGACGCTACAGCCTGGAGCCGAGCGACCGCTACCGTCGCAGGTTCAAATCCTGCCTCGGGCATGGATGTTGTCCTTAGGTTAGTTAGGTTTAAGTAGTTCTAAGTTCTAGGCGACTGATGACCTCAGAAGTTAAGTCGCATAGTGCTCAGAGCTATTTGATTTTATGAAATAAGTAACACCGTGATGAAAAGAGCAGTCAAGGGAAATAGCCATCAGGGCAGCCAAAGATAAGAACTCGAAAGGGAGATTATTTGCGATGGTAGATCTAAAGGTGAAAAGATTATTCTAGAGAACGTTTGTACACAGGACGAAACGAAATGATTAGAAAACCTAGCGACTTAGAATTTAAAAAAGGAATGTATTTCCACAGGTGATTGTCTTGGCCGCCTGCGTGGCCGTTGCCTGCTGCCAGGAGACGCGAGAGAAGCGCGGCCTCCTGGGGGCGGGAGTGCTGGCCGCCCCCGGCGCTGTGCTGGCGCCGCGCATCCTCGCCGCCCCCGCCATAGCCGCCGCCCCCCTCGTCGCCGCCCCCGCCATCGCCCACGCCCCCCTGGGCCTCGGCCTGGGTCACCCCATCATCGGCTGAACAGCTTCATGCTAATTACTTTGTGACTGTGTATATTTACTGCGTGTTCCTAAATAAAGTGCCTGTAGCCTCACTGGTGTTTTCTGTTACGAAATATCCTACACCATTTCTTTTCATAAATCCTACTGCATTTTTTATTCTTAATCTTCTGCATATTTTTTCCCTCGCACTAGCGCCCATCTGGCTCTTCCTCGTCTATAGAAATCTGAGCGCCAACATCTGTAACATCTGTTCTTTATGCACATAATTTTCACTTAAAGATTTACTTGTCCCGAAGCACGAAACTTTCTCCGTGTACAATTTTAAAGTGGACAATAGCTTTAGCTTTGGCTACGTATTCCATAGATAGTTAACTTTCACCCTTAAAGGCGAGGACGATGTCTTATAATATTTCATATGGCAGTGTACGGCGCTGAAGAAAAGGCGTCTAGTATGGATACTTTCGTTATTCAGGGCTCTAACATAAAAGATATCGTCAAAGAGATGTTCATTCAGCACTATAGAAGTTTTTTCTTGGTTGCTGTAAATTTGTATTCGTACATAGAAGAAACTGCGAAAATTTTAAAAACAGATATAATGTGGGGAACTACAGAATCTATACAGGCTCATTACCCTATCTCCGCTGCTCTTTGTAACATGAAAACGCTTAATAACATATTGCTGAAGATCAACAGTTTAAGAAATAATGCTTACATTGCGATTGAGAGTAATAAAAATAATAAAACTGTCCAAGGTGCTATAATTGTAGTATACCGATGTCGGTTCATTTACCAATCTTCAAACAACTTCACCCATTGAAGTGGACCTGGTGTAACATACTCTATCAATATAAACTGGCACAGATGCAGTACTGATAAAATTTATTCATATTATATGATTTTGTATCTAACAGTTTCATTTATTAGGTACTGTACAATGGATTACAAACAGTCTCGACCGCAATAAAACATTTGTTTCAATGGTTACGCGTTTCGCTCACTATGTGATCATTCTCAGACCCTTATGGGAGGTGGTAGCGGTGAACAGAGCAGGGGTTATTGTCATCCATTTTTAAATTACTGTTAGCCAGACCGCTGTTTCTACACGAGAAATGTTATCAATAATTAAATTTTAGGAACTGTGTTACGAGAATTACGACAGCTAATCACAGTGAAAAAGTTACAATTATGTACCAATCAAAATGTTTTCCTTTTTCTATTACGTACTTCATCACCAGGTCGAGGCCATCACTTTCGTAACTATTTTAGGGGTAAACATGTGCGATTTTTTTTTCGAGCTAACCATAAGGCAATACTGCATCAAGGAAAAAACTACATTACCCTCACCATTTCAGACAGGACATAGCAACTTGTTTATAAATATAAAAGTATATTTGCTTCATTCTGTCACCTGACATCGCACATCCTTTGCGCTGTACATTAAAAGGCTCAATGATGTACGCGCCTTGCAAAATGGCTACAGTTTTCGTCAAAGATATAAAATCATTTGTTCTTGCATATCATAATTTATTTTCAACTAATTTATGCAGTTCCTCGGAAATTATCAAGAAGTCTTTGCTCGACTACCGTTAAACGCTCTTCAACCCCATTTTTAAGTTAATACTACTTACGTGAAACTCAGATTTCAATATCAGTTCTGTAAACATTTACGTTGATAATCGGACCTATGATCCACCTCATACTGTGTAACGTTGAAGATACATGATTTAGCAGGAACAGTCCGATCGCTAAACCAGTAATAATTTGGACCTTTGTACATTTTGGGTGAACTGCAATATTTAAAGTATATGCTCTTCAGAGTAAAGATGTCAGTAAATTATAAGACGTCAATGGATAGCAAATAATGTCTCTGATTCACAATCCTTAGCAATACATATTTCCGTCTGCAAGATTGTCTCCTGTGAGTTTTCTTCATAAATAAATGCAAGTGACAAATTCTGACAATGGTAACTTCTGGTTAGTGTTATTACACTCCTGGAAATTGAAATAAGAACACCGTGAATTCATTGTCCCAGGAAGGGGAAACTTTATTGACACATTCCTGGGGTCAGATACATCACATGATCACACTGACAGAACCACAGGCACATAGACACAGGCAACAGAGCATGCACAATGTCGGCACTAGTACAGTGTATATCCACCTTTCGCAGCAATACAGGCTGCTATTCTCCCATGGAGACGATCGTAGAGATGCTGGATGTAGTCCTGTGGAACGGCTTGCCATGCCATTTCCACCTGGCGCCTCAGTTGGACCAGCGTTCGTGCTGGACGTGCAGACCGCGTGAGACGACGCTTCATCCAGTTCCAAACATGCTCAATGGGGGACAGATCCGGAGATCTTGCTGGCCAGGGTAGTTAACTTACACCTTCTAGAGCACGTTGGGTGGCACGGGATACATGCGGACGTGCATTGTCCTGTTGGAACAGCAAGTTCCCTTGCCGGTCTAGGAATGGTAGAACGATGGGTTCGGTGACGGTTTGGATGTACCGTGCACTATTCAGTGTCCCCTCGACGATCACCAGTGGTGTACGGCCAGTGTAGGAGATCGCTCCCCACACCATGATGCCGGGTGTTGGCCCTGTGTGCCTCGGTCGTATGCAGTCCTGATTGTGGCGCTCACCTGCACGGCGCCAAACACGCATACGACCATCATTGACACCAAGGCAGAAGCGACTCTCATCGCTGAAGACGACGGGTCTCCATTCGTCCCCCCATTCACGCCTGTCGCGACACCACTGGAGGCGGGCTGCACGATGTTGGGGCGTGAGCGGAAGACGGCCTAACGGTGTGCGGGACCGTAGCCCAGCTTCATGGAGACGGTTGCGAATGGTCCTCGCCGATACCCCAGGAGCAACAGTGTCCCTAATTTGCTGGGAAGTGGCGGTGCGGTCCCCTACGGCACTGCGTAGGATCCTACGGTCTTGGCGTGCATCCGTGCGTCGCTGCGGTCCGGTCCCAGGTCGACGGGCACGTGCACCTTCCGCCGACCACTGGCGACAACATCGATGTACTGTGGAGACCTCACGCGCCACGTGTTGAGCAATTCGGCGGTACGTCCACCCGGCCTCCCGCATGCCCACTATACGCCCTCGCTCAAAGTCCGTCAACTGCACATACAGTTCACGTCCACGCTGTCGCGGCATGCTACCAGTGTTAAAGACTGCGATGGAGCTCCGTATGCCACGGCAAACTGGCTGACACTGACGGCGGCGGTGCACAAATGCTGCGCAGCTAGCGCCATTCGACGGCCAACCCCGCGGTTCCTGGTGTGTCCGCTGTGCCGTGCGTGTGATCATTGCTTGTACAGTCCTCTCGCAGTGTCCGGAGCAAGTATGGTGGGTCTGACACACCGGTGTCAATGTGTTCTTTTTTCCATTTTCAGGAGTGTACATAGCGCTACAGGCAATGCTGCACATCGATATATATTTTAGCCTCTGCATTTATTACCGGACTAACAATGACTGCAGTCTTTGTCTTCTGTTAGATAAAGAATACATCTAACATACTGTCTCCATACAGACTTAGGTATTCGCCGTCTCATATGAGTAAATTGTCAGACTTGTCAAATATCTCCTTTAGATCAAGGCTTTGTGTTCCAGAATAGATGGTGGCTCTACTAACAGCGTGGTCAACGGATGCGCGTGAAAATTAAAAAGATGATATACGCCATTACGCAAGAATTATTAATATTTAGAAAATTATGGAAATTAGAAAAATTGCTGTTCGTCGCCATCTGATGAAATGGTCCACCATCCTATTGAACTCATCTCTATTTTATCCTATATTTGATAGGATAACACGCCACAAAAGAGGCGCCTACCGCAAAAATGATGTGATTATCGTTTTAAGAGAAAAATAATTACTTCACATAAAAATGAGAGACCAAGTACTATAATTGAACGGACTAAGTCTAGGATCAGGACTAAGACTAGGACTACGGTCTCTTGAGAGTATTAAATTTTCAGGCATTTTGGTTTCCGTCCTGAGTACATACGTCTCTATATAACGATCCCGATTTGTGTGTTTTCTAAATATTGTGAAATTTTATCGGTTATTTCACTAGAGGCTGGTTGGGTATCCTAAGTACATCCACGTATAACAGTTGTTGGAGAGTAAGCTATGCACTCGAAAAATTTAATAAATTCACGCTCCTTTACTTTTGAGAATTGTTTTTAGTAAAACACGTTTGACCACTGCAGAGGACATCGTTATTATTAGGACCGTTTTAATGCATTTTAGGGACGTCATCCTACAACGAAATGCTCACCATATTATATCCTTCATTGCTTACCTTAGTTATTGATTAAATTCCCGAGTATTTTACAGTAAGGGGCTTCATCTAGAACAGGGTCAGGAACTAGTAAAAAACTCACCTTCAGTATTTTCCTTCTGAAAATGAATAATCTCAATAGAATTCGGTCGCCAGTGCTGACCTGACAAACTTCGAGAAGAGTTCTCTTAATTATACTTGAAATATTTGGTGAAACGTTCCTTGAAAAAATATAACTTTACTCTGAGGACAAAAATGGAACTAGCAAGATACTTAGCGTCAGTCACTTATTTCAATCAAACGAGCGAAACTTTTCAAGTAAGAAACGTAGTTATTCGTCTGGACTTATTAAATTTACTTTAACCTTGAGAAACTAGGGAAGGCAAATTAACTAATGAACATTGCAATACCGCCGTTCAATGTTTCTGAATAATTTTCTTATGAAATTACAAAAAACTTTTTATTGTCAGAGGTACTTTTTTGTTGATAGGCCTTGTCTGGAAAATACGTACAAGAACAAACTTAAGGTAAATACTTATAAAACGATGGTAACATATGTTTCTGTAATTATTATAGCAACGCTTCCAAAAATGACATCATCACGTTCTCCCCAACATGCCTGTCTACATCTCAGCCACAGAAGAGGCGTCCAGATGCGGAAAGTCAACGTAAAAGGCGTAGCAGTTAAAAGGCTTACCGGCTACCCTAATTCAGTGGCTGAAGACTACTCCGTCTTCTGTACAATAAATAACTCTTTCTTCCGGAAGATAATAGACATTTACAATTTGGACTAATGACAATAATTATATATAGAACAAATACACAATGCGATAAGATATTACGTACTCAGTACCTACTTAGCAACCTACCGTCATTTTGTTTCACATGTCCGGTGTACTGGTATAGCTGATAAGGAGTTGTTTTTATTACAATCAAAACACTACAGAAAACTGAAGTGTAATGGTGTTACATGAAATTTGCCAGTAGAAATTTGAGAGTTCCTTAGACCTGACATTACGCTAGTGTCTTAGACACAACAGTGAATTTGGTTATTAAAAACTTAACGTAATTAATGTACACTCTAAGACAAATCCAGTGGCGCATCACGAAGTAATCATCCAAATGTGACGGAAAGCGATAGATGTGATGTGCATCTACAGATAAATAAATGATTACAATTTCAGAAAAGATTGGACGATTTATTGAAGTTAAAGAGGTTCAAAAATCGCGCAAGTCAATAACGAGTCCACTTCTGGTTCTTATACAGGCAGTTATTCGGTTTGTCACTGATTGACAGATTTGGTGTATGTCTTCCCTGGAGATATCGTGCTAAATAATGTCCGATTTGCGCGTCAGATCATCAGAATACCGAGATGGTTGGAGGGTCCTTTCCATAATGATAGGAGGGCCCCGCCCATAACGCTCCAAATATTCTCAATTGGAAAGAGATCCGGTGGCCTTGCTGGCCAAGGTAGGGTTTGGCTATCACGAAGACAAGCAATACAAACTCTTGCCGTATGCAGGCGGGCATTATATTGCAGAAATGTATGTCCAGCTTAGCTTGGCGTGAAGGGTAACAACGTGGAGCATAGAATATCGTCGACGTACAGCTGTGCTGTAAGAGTGCCTCAGATGACAACCAAAGGGGTCGTGCTACAATAAGAAATAGCACCCCAGACCATCACTCCTGTCTGTTGGGTCGTACAATGGGTGACAGTCAGGTTGGTGTCTAGTCATTTTCCGGTGCATCTCCAGTGTTCGCTGGTTGTTGGGGCTAAGTTCTACGCGGGACTCATTTCTGCAAGCAATTCTACTGCAGTCAAAGAGATTCCAGACCAAAGACGAGTCTGGAGACGTTCCGGACACTTGTGGGACATCAACCTGATTGTCGCCCAGCCTATGGCCTGACGATCAGGAATGGTGTTCTGAGGTGTCATTTATTTCCATAGCAGGATCCCTTTCGTTGTCATCTGCGATACACTAATAGCACAACGGTACGTCAACGATATTCTGCGCTCCATTTCGTTGCCCTTCGTGGTACGCCATCCTGGTGTTATATTTCAGCAAGATAATGCCCTACCGCAAACGGCAAGAGTTTCTGCGTCTTGTCTTCGTGATTACCAAACCCTCCCTTGGCCATCAAGGCCACCGAATCTCTCCCTCACTGACAATGTTTGGAGCATTATGGGCAGGACCCTCCAACTAACTTGGAATTTTGATGATCCAACTCTCCAATTGAGCAGAAATTGGCACGATATCCCTCAGAAACACACCCTACAACTCTGTTAGTCAGTTGCAAACCGAATAGCTGCTTGTATAAGGGCCAGAGATGATCAAACGTGTTACTGACTTTCTTATTTTGTGAAGATCTTTCTCTTGAATAAATTATCCAACTTTTCTGAAATTATAATCATTTGTTTTCTATACATGTAGGTCACATCAACCGATTTCCGTCCCATTCGGAAAATTCTTTCGTGGTGTGTTGTTATACTTTTTTTTGTGTTATAGTGCACACAGTTCTATCCCCAAAATTAATATGTAACGTCTGTAGATTGGCTGAGGAAAATTACGCTTTGTATTCACGAGTGTTTCCGCAGCACAGAAACTATTTAAAGGCATCGCAGGGCAGCATTGCGTCAGACCTGTCTGTAAGGACCCTAAGTTTGACACACTTTAAACGCCATACACTTGTGTTTTATTTCATCGGGGACACAGATCTTATAAACATCTCAAAAAGTGATCTTGTTTCAAATTGTGGTGATGTTTACATTTCAACAATCGGTGTCACCTACAACATTTTCTGATAAAATCGAACTATTTTGCATCGTTTAGCCTGTACGAAACATCAGTGAATGAAAAAGGTATACTATGTGATGAAAAGTATCCGGACACCTCCAAAAACACAGTTTTTCATATTAGATGCATTGTGCTGCCAACCACTGCCAGGGACGCGTAAGCACAAAAGCGTGACGGCCGACCGCGTATGTTGACTAACGGAGACCGCCGACAGTTGAAGGGGGTCGTAATGTGTAATAGACAGAAAGCTATCTAGACCATCACACAGGAATTCCTAACTGCATCAGGATCCACTGCGAGTACTATGACAGTTAGGCGGGAGGAGAGAGAAGTTGGATTTTATGGTAGAGCGGCTTCTCATAAGCCACACTTCACGCCCGTAAATGCCAAACGACGCATCGCTTGCCGTAAAGAGTAAAGAGTGTAAACATTGGACGATTGAACAGTAGAGAAACGTTGTGTGGAGTGACGAATCACGGTGCACAATGTGGCGATCTGATGGGAAGGTGAGGATATTTAGATTACCCGGTGAACGTCACCTGCCAGTGTATGTAGTGCCAACAGTAAAACTCCGAGGCGGTGGTCTAATGGTGTGGTCTTGTTTCTCATGGAGTGGTACTGCACCCCTTGTTATTTTGCGTGGCACTATCACAGCAAAGGCCTAAATTGATGTTTTAAGCACCTTCTTGCTCTCCACTGTTGAAGAGCAATTCATGGATGGCGATTGCATCCATCAACACGATCAAGCACCAGTCCATAATGCACGGCCTGTGGCGGAGTGGTCACACGACAATAACATCTCTATAATGGACTGTCCTGCACACAGTCTTCACCTGAATCCTATAGAACATCTTTGGAATCTTTCGAACGCCGACTTCGTGCCAGACCTCACTGACCGACATCGATACCTCACCCCAGTTCAGCACTCCGTGAAGAATGGTCTGCCATTTCCCAGGAAACCTTCCATCATCTGATTGAACGTGTGCCTGAGAGATGGAAGCTGTCATGAAGACTAAGGGTGTACCAACACCATATTGAATTCTAGCATTACCGATGGAAGATGCCGCGAACTTGCAAGTCATTTTCAGGCAGGTGTCCGTATACTTTTGATGACGTAGTATAGAAGAAATGTTCCGAGGAAATAGTTGCAAGGAGTATACTTCAGTCTCCAGGACATTAATCCGTTCCAAAAACGCGAAGTCTGTAACTGACCGACTTTTGCAACTTTTGCAATGAACAACTTCCAGAATGTCATTATCTTCTAGACAGATTATCTCATTCGTGTCCCAACTGTCATGAAGGCTAAGGGCGGACCAACACCATATCGACCTCCAGCATTACCAATGGAGGCCCCACGAATTTGTAAGTAATTTTCAGCCAAGTGTCAGAATACTTTTGATCACATAGTGTACGTAATTTAGTTTGTACGGAACCCTCAGTGCGCGAATTCTATTCGCACTTGGCCAATTTTTTATTTTTTAAATTTATTTTTTAATTTAATTTTTTTGTTCTTTTTTTGTACGATGCACTGGAAAATGACTTATAAAGGTAAAACTAGCCAGTCGTGCGAATTTTAATAAAGCGAATACTTGTCAACAAAAGCCGAACTGGAAAACTTAAAAATGTGTTGTCTTTAAAGTACTTAGCAGTTTCTGCAGTGCTAATAACCCACAGAAGCCATTCCTCCGTGTAAATACGACATAATAGAAAAGGAGCGTTTCCAACCACGTAAGATAATGTTAATTCAAATGTGGCAAATGTTACTTTATTTTACAATACTTAAACACAACGATAAGTAGACTGTATTAATCGGCAGTAAGGTTATCTGTGAAGAACTATCGAATTGTTATCCCAGTGAAGGTACATTATTTATTTTTTGGTTCACTGACTACAAACGTAGGGTCTTTTTGTAATCGTGCAACTGTTTCCAGTGATAAAATAGTGTTACATTTCTCTCGTTTGTAGTGGCTTTTGTTCAACAGGTAAACAATAGAACCCGTGTCGGTCATTTGCTCTTTATAATGAAACCAGTTCTTTCTGCGGCCACCGCCATATAGCGTGATATGAGACAGCGGCCCTCACGTTTCAGAATTAATGGAAAAAGTTACGCTCATACGGCTTTAGAACCAGGAAAACTCCAGCAGCTTCCATCACAGTCTCATTGGTGGGTAGGAGCTTTATAAGGGAGCCTGCTAATAGATGCCAATCCACATCAATTCGCAATTCCCTCAGATTAAAAACATATTAACTTTGAAGTCATTAGTTTTCTACATAGAATGACGATGAAATTATCATGAAATTCGTTTCTCACAGCCTCTAAAAAAATCTATGAAAATTTGCTTCTCAGCAGCCAGTGAATCACGAACACACTGAATTATTACAAGCACGTCAAGGTTGCAAACAGACTCTTTTCAAGTGTGAGTTCAATATTTTACTACCGCATGCATAATGCAGCTCTTAAGTGGTGTACCCGTGTTGAGCCGAAATGTACAGGTTCAAGGAAAAAACTGAGTCTTAATACCTACAAAGATATGACGGAGAAAGTTCTAAATAAATCTCTACTGAAAAAATATGTGTAATTTATATGGATCGCGATCAGCACTCTTTGTATGTTCGGTCTAAAAAGTATAAACGGCTTGGCTGATCGAAGCCCGAACCTAAATTGAACTAATTTTAACACAGAAAAGGACACATTGGCGCAACAGTAATGTGACACGATTTTTAGGGTAACACAGATATCTACAGCCGTAACTGTAGCCGAGCGGTTCTAGGCGCTTTAGTCTGGAACCGCGCTGCTGCTACGGTCGCAGGTTCGAATCCTGCCTCGGGCATGGATGTGTGTGATGTCCTTAGGTTGTTTACGTTTAAGTAGTTCTAAGTCTAGGGGACTGATGACCTCAGATGTTAAGTCCCATAGTGCTCAGAGCCATTTGAAACAATCTTCGAGAGAAATCCCAGGAAATATTCCTCCCGCCAGCTCCTACATCTGATTCTTCTCTTCCAGTTCAAGATTAACAATACCGTCTCTCCACTAGAGTGATTTAATGTAGAGATTCGTGATCAGTTCTAGTTTCTTCCGGAAGATGGAGCCGTTGTCCCAAAATGAATATATTTATCTGCATGAGTTTTACGTAGTCCTTGTGTTGTTGACAAATTCACCTCACTTCGAGATCCTTAAACATTTTTGTAGTTACGTCACGCAATCTACATCGTAGCCTAACGAGACCACGAAAGTAAATTGATAATTGGGTCATTATTGATCGGGTGATAGCTTTCTGCAGAAAATTAACATTTTTTGGTGTTGTTGTAGTAGTTCCTTAGGGTGACAGTTATAACTGCAGTGGCAGGAGAAGTCTGACTGCTGTGGGTGCATCTATAAAATAAGACATTTTAAATTATACACTTTCCACGATTATTTAATACATCATGCACATAAGTGATGTTACATGTCGTTGGGTCCTTAGGATAAAAGAGTGGTATCGACTGACTGAGTTTGGTTTATCAGTACAGCACGTATACATTCACTGACAAATTGAACGAAGAGCAGCCTGGAGATTTGCTTGATCGAAACAACTTGCCGCAAGAACTCGATTCGTAATTCAGCACAGTACACATATTTTTGAACGTGCTGAAAATAGCAGGTACTTACTGATATACTGTTCAGTTTTAATGACCAGTAAAATACTGGACTGTAACTGTAACTGGCTGATTCATTTTAGTGAATTTCTGATGACTAGGCAGTATTTGTGCTGATGGGTATGTATATCAAGTTAATGCTGATTCCACAACCTCTCCCACCCTTCCCCTACCCCGTCACTGTACATTTGCTACCAGTACATTTAGCGCCAGACCTTATCCATGCTGCTGTTTTACTTCCAGCCTAGTGTCTTGGATGGAACTTTGCTATACTATTCTTCTTTTTGAAGACAATTAATATTTATTATTTATTACATTACCATAGCAATAAACATCTGATTCATGTCAGCTCTAATTGGGAATTCACAAAATCTAATAGTCCTTTTAGGACCATTTCTTTGTTAAAAGTGGAAAGCCAGTGGTGTCGATGAATTCCACCCAAGCTCAGAGACAATTCTGCGATGTATTTATAAATCTACCTTCCGCTCGTTGCTGGCTCTGGATTCTCCAGGGGTTCCCAGTTTATACACCAAAGATCTATGAACACATTAAAAAAGGAACCGTAAAAAGAAATATACAAAAGTGATTACCTGCACTGATAACATTGTGCTGCACAAACGCTGCTTCATCTCACGTGTTGTGCATATCCTGTCTTACTACGGCTCAAACACTCGCTCGAGAGCAACAATGTAGACTGAACCATTACAACTGATCGGTACTACATTGGCAGATCTAGTGTTAGTGCCTGTATTGAAATACGCACCATTGGGATCAAAAGCATACCTGAATGACCATTCTCTTTAAGCGTCAATTAGGTGTATTTTCTATTATCATTAATAAAAATGTAATGTGCGTGTAAGAAACTGAAATTAATCAAATGTGCTTGATGCAGTTTCTGTTCAAAGTTTTCCAAGCTTTAATTATTGAACTCATCCCAAAACCTATGACAACTAATAATTTTAACTTGTCTAAGTTCAGTGAGATACGTTTCAATACGCGTCTCAATGTATCGACAAATGAAAGTTCATTTCATCACGATTCCTTACTATATCTCGACCATACCGCCTCATAAATCTACCATTATGGTTATCGTTACTTTTATTGTTCTTTTCTAAATCAGTATTATTATTATTGCGACATTAGTGTTCGGTGAAAGCAGACAAGACCTGAAAACAGTAGGGGCATACTTCTGATCCCTCAGTTGCGCTAATGCCGCAGCTCGACGGCTGACGCTCTCGTAAGGTATGGTCACACAGTGTTTACTTGTAGACGCTGCAGCCAGTGTTTACAAGATACATGTTGCTCGTGCCGTCTCTCGTAGCATTTATTACACAGCTTCGTTATGGGGAAAAGTGATAATTTTCACACTTTCAGAAGTTTGTGAAAATTACGAACAACAGTGGAATAACACTGTGAAATTGTTATTCGTCAAGGATAAAGAGCGGCCAAAAGCTCTCGAAATTCAGAATTGGGAGCTACCTACAGGTAACTAATAAGAGATCAACTACATAGTGTGCGACTTAACACTAACGACTCAATCCATTATTTCAAACTTAGCTCTAACTCAATGTTTTCTTCTTCTTCTTCTTCTTTTGCTTATGCCTTTATCCCGCGGTTGCGTAGGGCGGCATGGTTAGAGTCGGATTTGGCCTGATGTCCTTCCTGCCGCCCCCCCCCCCCCCGCCGGGACGGAATTAGTGTACCCCAGCTGTCTGTGTCTAGTGTAATTCACGGAAGAGTGCGCAGATGTCTGCGAGGCGTGTAACTGAGGCGGGACGTGGGGACCAACCCGGTATTCACGTAGTGAGATGTGGAAAACCGCCTAAAACCAACATCCAGGCTGGCCGGCACACCAGCCCTCGTCGTTAATCCGCCAGGTGGATTCGATCCAGTGCTGGCGCGTCTACCCAAATCCAGGAAGCAGCACATTGGCGCTCTCGGCGAACCTGGCAGGTCTTTGCTCTAACCAGTGTATCAGCAAGTAATTCGCGAGTGTACTGGGAACTTTGAGTTAAAAATAACAATTGGCTGCCGGCCGATGTGGCCGAGCGGTTGTAGGCGCTTCAGTCTGGAGTCGGGTGACCGCTAAGATCGCAGGTTCGAATCCTGCCTTGGGCATGGATGTGTGAGATCTCCTTAGGTTAGTTAGGTTTAAGTAGATCTAACTTCTAGGGGACTGATGACCTCAGATGTTAAGACCCTTAGTACTCAGAACCATTTCAATCATTTTAACAATGGACTATGTCTCCAAGCTTACCGTTAGTCCAGTCAAAGACAACTTGAGAAATCTCCAGGTGTTTAACGTCCTGACGGAAGTACCAAACGAAGTAATAAAATTCAAACTGCAAACTTAAGGAAACTTTAGTGCAATCCGGAACGAGGTCTGGGCAGATTTTTACCCGTTCCTCGTCTCATCTGTAATGATTATTGGAGGCTATCAAGCATGCATAGGATAACTATCAGCATGTTTCATATCTATTGCAACAGACCAAGTTAAACAGGACTGTCCAAGATGAAAATTTCGTCTTGAGCTGAAACTAACTAAAAGTGAACCTTTAATTTATGATCTCGTAGTAGCAATAAGTGCAAAACCGGTAGCATCAGTTGAAAGTTATTCATTTGCTGTTAATGATATCGAAACAATAAACAATGAGGCTAATCGCAGTAATGATGTTCCACGTGTTTTAAACCCATGTCCATTTCTGTCTTAGGAATTCGCGGGAGGATTCAGAACGATTTAGGAACGTGGAATACTAATGCATTACCTAACAGTGAAGCCCAGGCTACCGTTAAAGCTTAAGGCCCTACACACGCACCAACCGACAGGTCGACCAATCGACGAACAAACTGGACGTTTGTAGGCGCTTTGGCCAACCGACCGATCAGCTTTTCTTGTCGGGATGTAGGTCGGATAGCGAACTGTGCCGTGTGTAGCGCTGTCGTACCATCAGCCCGACAGAAGTTCATCTTTTGTCACTGTGCTGGGTTCAATGCTTTTCTAATATACAGTCTGTCGACAGTCTATTTCTGTTTTTGGGTTTTATTTCGATACTTACCGGAAATGAAATCTAAACACTGAAATACAGATAAATTAGATGTTACAACCAAAAATCGAAATATATGCAGCCAGTCGACGTTCATTCATGAAATAAATTTGTTTCATTGTTGTGTTACAAATATGCAGTCCACATCCAAGGCTTCTTCTATATAGAGCAACGTTTGGGGCTATTTTTTACAGTTATAAACAGTTATTCAACGCTTCATATCTTGCGTATGTGTTACTGTATTTATTAGATCATGTGCGCCACCACAGTTTGTAGCCTTACTTCACCAAATTTGTAATAAGTTCTTTTAACTCACAGGGCATCTTTTATGCTCCATAAACAAACATAATTTTTATTTTTTAATTGTAAATTTGTGGTAAGATCTTATGGGATCAAATTGCTTAGGTCATCCGTCCCTATGGTTACACACTACTTAAACTAACTTACGCTATGGACAAGGGGGGAGGAGGGGGGGGGGAGCCGAGTGGACCGTGACAAGACGCTTCAGACAGAGCAAAGCTACACCGCGCGGCATACATAAATAAATTAACAAGGTGTTTATGTACATCTTTTGTTAATTATTTATTGTGTTTTACTATGATGTATTTCTGTGAATCACGTTGCAGGTTTGAGGAACCTAACAGCCTCTCCTCACAGCTTACCGCCTCTCTCATGACGGAATTCTTTTCCGTTAAAATGGTTTGATGATGTTCAGCAGCTCTGAAATACAAGTTCCTTCTTTTCTTCGAAGATTAAGAATACATGACGTCTAACTCCTTGAGTGACAAAGTGTAGGTGAGTTTCTTTCCTTGGATTAGCCGCTTCAATACCTATAGATGTCTCTCGGTTTTTATTGTCCTTGTTACTTTTCTATTACCCAGACAAACCCCAGTATTTGTTTCTGTATTAATCCAAAAATCAAATGGCTCTATGCACTATGGGACTTAACAACATCTGAGGTCATCAGTCCCCTAGACTTAGAACTACTTAAACCTAACTAAGTTAAGGACATCACACAATCCATGCCCGAGGCAGGATTCGAACCTGCGACCATAGCAGCAACTTTGTCCCGGTCTGAAGTGCCTAGAACCGCTCGGCCACAGCGGCCGGCGTATTAATCCAAACGAGAACTCGTAGAACATAAATACACTGAACTTAACTCACCAGTGGTGTATCCCCATACAACGAATTTCTATTGTTAATCGCTAGATGGCACGTCGCATTGCTTTGTAGTTCTTCGTCTTCGTGAGGTGCCGCTGAAACTAGTTGGAGTACGCTGCGGTTTGTGAAACCCCAACACATCACTCTCGTCACGGAAGAAGAAAAGTTAAGGTTACAATTTCACTGAATTTTTGCATTTTTGAACGTATTTTCCGTAAGATGTAACATTTAACTGTATAATTTTTTGGCAAATGTTGTTATAGATGGCCTCTTGTGGGCCAGAAGCAGACCAACTATGAGCATTGACTGATGATGTACTTGACGAGAGGCCTATCATTCCGAAGATTATGATGAAGATGAAGAAGATGCTGTTATTGTAAGTGATCACGACATCATCATTGCAGGTAGCAGTTGAAAATGATGAAAATGAGGCCAGGGATAGTTATCTTGGAAAAGACGGAATGACTAAATGGTGTAAAGAATTCGGACGACCTAATGTTAGAACATGATCGCACAACATTATTACCCAACTTCCAGGCGTCGTTGGAGATGGCAAACAGCGTGCTACACCTCTAAAATGTTTGAATCTCTTAATATGTCCTTACACTATTGAACAAAATTGTCTTGTGTACAAGTAAACGCATAGAGAGTCAGAGAGAGAAGTACTCACAAGAATACCTACTAAAATCTACAGCCAAACACGAAATTGTGGTAGTACTTAGGCTGCTGTATTTAGCTGGGACATACAAGGCAGGTAGGCTGAATTTGGAAGGTCTTTGGGAATCTCTTGGAACTGGAATAGCGATGTTTCGGTCGCAGGTTCGAATCCTGCCTCGGGTATGGATGTGTGTGATGTCCTTAGGTTAGTTAGGTTTAAGTAGTTCTAAGTTCTAGGGGACGGATGACCTCAGATGTTAAGTCCCATAGTGCTCAGAGCCATTTCAACCATTTTCTAACCTTTTGATGACCAAGATACTCAAGCAGCCGGAAAAGCAGACAAACAGGCTCCAATTAGAGATGTTCTTCTCCAGTTTGTGAGTAACTGTAAGAAACATTTCTCTCTCAGTGAATATGGCAGATTATACGAAAAATCAGAAGTGTTTCATGGTAGCTGCTCCTTCAGAATGTACGTACCCACAAAGCCAGCAAAGTATGGTCTGAATGCCAGGGTGTATTGCACGGTGAATTTAGAAGTCTGTTATACTTTATTGTTAACTTTGAAAGGTCCATCTGCCTGCAGGAGTGGAACGACTAACGCAACCAATTTCGTGTTCTGGTAGGAATGTTAACACTGATAACTGGTTCACAAGTTGCTTACAAACTTCTAAAGGACCTTATCATAATGGTTGGAACAACGCTGAGAAACAAGGGAGATAGATTACATCGTCATTTGTAAATGCACGAGGTCTAAGTGTTCATTCCACAATTTTCGGTTTTCATCAGGACAAAACTTTGGTTTCATATGTCCTCCAAAAGGATTAAGTGGTATTACTGGTGTCAGCAATGCACCATGATGCTGCCGTCGATGAATCCACTGGTGGAGATCAATACTTCCTACAATATTACAAAATGTGGTGTTGATGTAGCTGAACTTTTTACCTGATATGATTATCAAGCATGAATGTGGCAGGAATCAATACCTAAGTAATTTATGATTGTAATACGAAAACGAAACGTATAAGCTGGAAATTATTGAAGAATCTGTCTCTTCAGCTTATTAGGAGCCAACTGTATTAGAGACAAAATGTAACTCTCCCTACAGAACTCGCTTGAAGTTTACGACGATACCAAAATAACCTTTACCTCGAAGATCACCTGACAAAGTTCAAGTTGTGTCAAATGTTCAGTGAATAAAGACCAGAAAACAAAATATACTTGCAAGAGATGTAACAGATATTATGTATGGGACATTTCGCTGTAATGTGTGATGATTGTGTCAGTAAGGAGGAATTAGATGATGAGTCATGTAAATGTTTTTTGTATAATGAGTGTGTTGTGGTACTGTTTACACCTAAAACATGTTTTGTTAACTGTAACCTTGTAAATGTATGTCACGTATTTAGAGTTTTCATGTCTTCTTACATTATATTTATCGTTTTTTGTTAATCTGATATACTCAGTTATTTCAGTAGAATAGCTTTGCACTTAAATTATCGATATTGTACGACTCTGTATCCACAGCTCGTATGTGGCTAGTAATTAACTAATAAATTCAATTTTATTATTGTAACTGTATGTTAATGACATACAATAGTATTAGTAGATAGCAATAACTTACAATCGATTAAACAACTGATTTTAATGTTAAAAATATTCAAAATATGTAAAAAAGGTACGTGGGGTGTGCAACACCTCACACACCAATAGCACAAGAATTCCAAGGCCACACGACTGCAGACTTACGATAAACAAATCACAAGAACAGGGCAGCGCTGTAATCGCTGAGTGCTGTCGGTCGTAACGTGTGTAGGCTGCCACGAAATTGGTTGGTCGGTAAGTCGGCCAATAAAATGGTGTGTGAGTGTAGGGGCCTCAAAGATTACAGCACAGCTGACACTAGCAACACGGGCAAAAAAAGGTAGACAACCCGACTTTCGAAGAGACATTGTAGTCGCGGTCAAAAGGTTACAGCAAACAATTCAAAAATGACGGCGACGGAGGTTATTCAGTGTCATCATTCATTGTGACGCAATGGGCGGTGGCCAAAGGAAAATCTTGAAACGCGATCGGTGGTACATTCAGCGGAATCTTCTGTATATTCGCCATTTGAAACAACAAAACACTCAGAAATGGATACAACTTTGTCTGTTGATATAGAAAATCCGAGTCAAGTTTCAACTTAGATGTCTAAGAGAAAAATTTCTACGAGTAGTAACGGAGAGGACAAACCGATGTAAAAAAAAAAAAAAAAAAGCGAAGTTGAAGATATACCATTGCCTTTCTCGGAAGCGATTCACTGAGAGAGAAATGTTTCTTACAGTTACCCACAAACTGGAGAAGAACATCTCTAATTGGAGCCAGTTTGTCTACTTTTCTGGCTGCTTGAGTATCTTGGTCATCAAAAGTTTAGAAAATGGTTCAAATGGCTCTGAGCACTATGGGACTTAACATCTGAGGTCATCAGTCCCCTAGAATGTACAACTATTTAAACCTAACCAACCTAAGGACATCACACACATCCATGCCTGAGGCAGGATTCGAACCTGCGACCGTAGCGGTCGCGCGGTTCCAGACTGAAGCGCCTAGAACCGTTCAGCCACACCGGCCGGCTTTCGAAATTGAAAATCCGTATCTATTACAAGAGCAGGAATAAGAAGTGTAGACATCGAAAGAGAGAAGTACAATTCAAATCACGAAACACGTCAACGATCTATCATATTTTAAAATTTACACCCAAAATATCTCCAGAATATCAATTAAGCAATACTCAAGTTTCTGCAGAGGTTTTTAAATGCAGGCTAAATCGATAGAGTATTACTGCAGGGAGTCGAAACGAACACTCTCGATGACACTGCAGGATACAGTTCAGTTCTCACCAGGTCTGAACAGTGATACTAACAAAAGACGGTATTCATCTGACGAAAACTGGGAAATTTTCAAGTGGGAGAAGAATATTAGCAGAAATCGGAGATTTTGTAAATGTGTATGATTCGTCTAGAAAGAGTTGCAGAGAGATGAGAGCCGAGTTTTTCAAACAAGAAATTATATTCGTTTTACCAACGACGTGTAGCAAAGTCGTAACTGGTGGTGATTTTAACTCTGTTATTGACAAGAAAGACCGTGGAACTCGAATACATGACCAGAAATTTAAATATAATTAATACGTGAGAGGCACAAAACGCAGACTCATTAATGTTACATGTCCGTCACTCGTGATTCAGCGAGCAGAATAGACCGGATTTATGACGTTAGATACTGTCTTGTGAGACAGTATGTAACATCACTACCTCAGAAATCTGGCCTGTGAATCTGTCATAAATATTGTGCTTATATTACCAGAATCAGTTTACAGAAGCAAAAGACCTTCCGTGAAAAATATTACTGGAGATCAAATACAGGTACTATTTCACTTAATTATGAGGAACTAAGAATTATGGTGCTGTAAACATTGATGGCCTGCGTCATTAATGTAAGCATATGTTGCAGTGGCTTAAACTTGTGGGTGGAGCATGCGAAACACAATACGGTTACAACAAATGTGAGCTGAACAAAAGGACAGAGGAATTTTATTTCACGAGTCTTCTAGAACAGATCCAATGAATACTAGATGATGCCACAAACAGTTCACAGGTAAATCAGATTAAAGCGCAGATGTTGTCTTTGCCGGGAAGGTAGCTAGAGGGTCAGAAAGTGAGATCAAGAGCTGACATTGTTATCCAGGAGGAGACTTGTCAGTCTACCATCTAATCCGAACGTCGGAAAGGAGAAAACACAAAATAATGCAGAAACGTTTGCTAGGAAACGAGACAACACAAGAGCAGGCTCATATAAAAATGGAGCGGTGCAACGTTTCCGTGACTTGCGTGCTGCATTAGAAGTAGACAAGAACTGCAAATCACTCCTTCTGAATGATATTGACGACGTGTTGACCGAAGCAGACAATTCTTCCAGAAGAGTAAACATATGAAGCGTTACTGAGAAGCCACAAAGGAAAGTCTTCAGGAACAGATGACATGCCAACTGAATAGCTGTTATTTCGACATACTGAAAGAAGAGTTAATGCACATATTCAGCGACGCAAGGAATATCCATCAGGTTCCTATAAATTTCCACAAGGGCTTCATCGTATTGGTACCTAAGAAATGCCTGCCAAGAAACATCGAATCCCCGGCTACGAAGGGCGTTCATAAGTAATGCAACACATTTTTTTGGTCAACCAGCTTCGGTTGAGAAATTGCAGAATTTGTTGTGGAATGTCGTGGAATAGTCTCGCTTCAGCCTCTGTAGTTTTATAAATTTCCGATAGGTAGCGGCGTTATACATAACTTTCAGAATGGCGTTTGTAGCAGGTTGTGATGACGACGAACGAGTCGTCGCCAATGTTGACTGGTGGGCAATGCTAAATGGTTTGTCAGTAACGTCGATAAGGTGCTGGCTGCTTGGTCTAGATCTGCAACGACTAAAATAATTAGTAGTTGTTGGTAAAAATAATACATATTGTACTTAACTGGTTGTACAAGGTTCTTCTTGGCTGCATACATATAATTATAAACTGATAGGTATTGAGGCCTAACATGGGCCTTACGTTACTAAGCGCCTTGTTGGAGGTTGCTCCCTATCAGCTGAAGGCTATGCTACTTTTAGCGGCGCTGGTCACGACTCACCGGTCCAACGATACTAATACGGACCGCGGTCGGTAACTGTAAACCCTAACAAGTGTCGTATGAACGTTGATACCTCATAGAAGAGAGCTGGAATTTTCGTTTGGTGGAAAACTAGACCATTGCAGATATTGGTAGGCGTTTGAAGAATGTCTACGGAGACCTGGCAGTTAACAAAGTCACGACGAGTCGTTGGACGAGCCGTCTGTCATCATCGCAGCAACGTCGCGCAATCCTATCCGAGTGGCGGCCGGCAATGCATGGAGTAGCAGCACACCAACTCTACTCCGAAGAAAAAGTTCAAAGCCGCACCCTCAACCAGTAAAGTCATGGTGACAGTCCTCTGGTACTATAAAGGGGTTTCTGTTCTATGTTTTCTCACATGGTGCAACCACCAACTAGGATCTGTATTATGCTGCCCTCAGGAAACTTAAGAAACGACTTCAGCGTAATCGTCAGCACAAAAATGCAAACGAACTTCTGCTTCTACATGACACTGCAAGGCGTCTCACATGTCTACTCACCCGAGGGGAGCTCCTTATACTTCACTGTACTGTTCTTCCGCATCCACCCTACAGCCTTACTTGCATCTGTTTGGGCCAGAAGGACAAACTCCGCGGTTAGCAGTACGTGGAGGATGTGGAGCTTACTAGTGCAGCAAGACGTTGGTTTCGACGTCGACCAGTAGATTGGCGCTATGTGATCATACGAGACCTCCCAGTAAGGTGGCGTAAGGCTGTCGTATTGAAGGGAGATTATGTTGAATAATAAGGTTTCCCATTCAGAATAGTGGGGAATAATGTGCTATATTGCAATTATGAATGAAAGCGACCTGCTTTCAAAACATAAAAAAGGGTTGCATTACGTATTGAACGCCCCTCGTACAAGAAACTAGCTTGGACAGCAAACGCAAGACGTAACTGAAAACGTGAGTAGAGATTACAAAACATGTGCGTTGTCCGAGCGCAGTGTAATTGATTGTTTCAGTGACTACCGTGATTCAATGGCCATTACTAATAACTGTAAAACAAAGGCTATGTAATACCTGTTGATTTTTCAAACGCTTCCCACCTGATCTGTCGCAGTTTTCAGCTACAAGCAATACGGAAATTTGGATTCTGCGACAAATTCTTCCAACTTGTCAGAAAAATTTTGCAAGGATCCAAACAAAATAGCCATCATCAGATGTAAAACGGTCGGTCAGTCAGGGCTGCCCACTATCGATGGCCCTATATGCAACTACTGTAGAACCCATCCTCAGTTCGCTCCCAGTCTTGGTATTTATATTATTATTATGAGATCCAAAGTATTACTAATCGATCATGTTCACAAAAGATCAACAATCAGCCTGGATAACCTGAAAAATCTATTTATAAATGCTGTTAGGTAAGAAAGCAGGTAACAACCGTTATTTCTGACGAAATATTTCAAAGCTCAGCTTTCTCAGAATCGCTATAGTCGAGAACAGCTATGTAACTCGGATAGACAACATACACAACGCTAAGAAGTGATACCATCATATTAAGAAAGGATACATAACCTCATGTTAGTTGACATAAGGTGTGGAAGAACATTCACAACAATCAGCTTACGTCAGGTGTTAGGACAACATGGTATAAAGTCGTCAATGACACGATTCCCCTGCGCAAAAAACTACAGTCTATAAACCTTGAAGATTCACCACATTGAGACAAGTGTAAAATAGCTGACAGATGGATAAACATGTCACTATGCACATGGAATCGGAAATGACCGCAACAAGAACTCGCTTGACTACTGAGGGAGGCAACGCAATACGTCGAGATACGAGAAGTTGTCACACCAGAGCAAAATCGTTACCACGTCCAACAAAATGATATGGTAATCTGGCTAACGGGTCAACTCGTACATTACCTAATAAAATCATAAACATCGAGTTAACTGAAATTAAGTGTAAAACGAAATCATCTATTTTCCAAACGAAGAAAGAGCATGGAATCCATGCATTTGAGCTATTACAACAATGTACAGATTGCCGAGTGTCTGCCTTTTGTTTTGTATTTAAGATTAATACTTTTACTCATGACGTTACTTGTAAAAAACTTATACACTCGAAGCAGGTTAAAGATGGTAAAAAGTAAAAGCTCTTCGACGAAGGAGAATAAATTTACTTTGTAAATTAATTTATTTTTTTAAATTGAAAAAGGAACGTCAGTTTTTGCGCGTTCGAAAAATTTTCCTTATCATTTCATTTGCAACTGAGAAGTAATTTGATTTAAATCAAACGAAATATTTACGTCAGTTGAGTTCTTCCATTGTCCAGGAGAATTTTATCTTATTTATTAAAATATAAGGCACGGAAGCAGTATCGAAAAGGCAACTAAGTTGTGCGGAGGAAAGGGGAAGGGGTAATAGGCAAAAAATATACATTTCCCTTCAATCTGTCCTTGACCTCTCAGTGACGTGAGGAATCGCTAAGAGCTACACGTGGTTCGGATTCCACGTTAAACTGTAGTCCCCTTTCCGCAGCTGGGTAACTGGGAACACGCAAGCCGTCGATGACTTGCACTCAGTTTACGACCTGCACTCTGATACGGGTCCACACGTAATCAATATCGATACAATAGCGCTTGAGGAATGTGCAGTTCTAGTGCAGCATTTGTACAATTGCATCCACGACAACAGTGCGAAAAATGGGTAAAAGCCAGTGACCTGTTGGATGCACACTTCTCTTGTTACTTGATTTCGGGTATTAGAAAATCATTCGGGGCTAATCTTCATAAAAACTCAATTCATGGGCTGTGCTCCCAAATCAAAATAATTTTCTCCCATACATTCATTTTCTCGGATTTTACTGGTGTTTAGCACGTTGTTACGTTGAACTGTCTTTCAGTTCTGAAACTTCCTTTTGGCATATTCTTCCTACTTTTGCTTCAGATAGTTCATTTTTGCTCTAAGGCTTGGGTAAAACATCTGCTTCATCCGTTTAGTACTGGCACGATGCGAGCTTACAAATAATGTCGGAAAATACCTGCTTTTATCCGTTTTTCACGTTAAGGCTATTCTGTTTTCGCAAGCCTACCCGTTACACACATACGTTCTCATGCAAATACAATGCAACATTGCGTCAGTTATGACTACAAGGTCTACATTTCCATATCACACATTGGAGGTCAAACCTATCTTTGGCAGTTAAGTCCTTGACGTTTCAATGCCATTGTTGCCATGAATGTCTCTTTTGATTTAAATTTGAAATAGCCTCTCACTTAACTTACTCGGTCAAATTTGAATTTGCAGACGTGAAGGCCTTTATTAACACAAGCGTACCTTAAATGTTTTCTGTTTCGACTCCTTATTGTCTACAGCCAAAGGATTTACTTCGTGGAATATACTGGTTTCCGTCAGGTCACGGAAGTTAAGCAACGTCAGATGTGGCCAGTACTTGGATGGGTAACCGCTGTCCCGGCTACCGATTTAGTCAGCACAGTGGCTCTCTCTCATCAATTAAATATTATAAGTGTGCAGTTGATGTTCATTCTAACATTTTTACCTTTTCTTAACTGGATAAAAAGTCCTCCGTCCTGATTTTCAGAAAATTTGAGAAACAAGACCCTACCTGACTACCCTAGCAGTTTCAAAAATGGCTGTGCGGAATTCTCGCAGCTAGAACCGTTCTTTAAGAATTGCTATTGGATTGCTTACATGACCAACAAGAAGTGGTACTGGAAAATCGGTTTAGGAAATCCGGCTTTGTGAGTCCCATGTCGAGATAGTGACTGTTGAAGATTATTCCATCGGGCTGGGGACGTTTAGCTCGGCGACCACCTCCACGCCTCACCCTCCTCCCCTCCACCAGTGCTATTCGAGAGGAATAGTCTGTGTGCCAACATAGAACTACCACTGCACTACACACACACCCCTTACAGGCATTTAGACTTATCAGGTACATTTAACACAGTGCTCGCCCACTTGGCGAAGGACAGATGCCAGTGTGCGCTAAGGATAGGAAAAACCATTGTTATTACACTGCTGAATCTGTCTCTTGTGGTCTCCCAGCAAGTCACGTACTACGGCTTAGCCTTTTCTGTCTTTTAGACGGAAGTAAACTAATTAGTTAACCTGTACATATCATTTCTTTAGTAATGATGATAGTGGACTCTCGAAAGATTCCTTTGATTTGTGTCTTTCTCCAACAATCCCAGTGTTTTCATATCTATGTTACTTAAATGACAACTCAATTGTCTGACTGTATCCCGTTCTCATAAGGAAAAAACTCCAATTTTAACGGCTAAAACCAAATAAGTACGAATTTAATATGTGAATACGCGTACTTACTACCACTCATCAACTGTCGTTTATCTGTAAAAAATTACGTTAGTGTACTATCAGTGTTTGCAGTTTACCGAATCTAAAGAGCACAAAAGTACGAGTCGCTGAACAAACAGTTCCGTTTGACAGACAACTACAACCACAATGGTCACAAAAACCATAAACGACGTATTACTTTGCGATACCATATTTTTGTGCAAAAAAACACATGTTAACGCATGCAATACTTAAACGGTTATATTTTCCAAAATAGAAGCTGCTGTGTTTCCATGCGGTCTACCTTCAGTTGTCTTCGTAGTGCAAATGTAATCAGAGGATTAGAACACAGCGGTAAGGAACAACTTGTGACAAAAACACTGTGGCTTTCGAAAATGTTCTCCTGCAGTGCGGCTATTACGAAGACGCGAACATATTGTCATTGCCAAGTGTGGAAACCGTTCTATTCCACTTTCAGTCACTTCATTGAAACTCCACATTAGCACTTCCGATAGAAATGAGGGAAGAACATAGAACTACATAGAAGAAATTATTTTACGAAACATGATTCTCTAATCAGTGGATGTGTTAGTACATTATGTTTCTGGCAATTTCTTACGTTTTTGCCAAGTAATACTTCATTCATGACTTTGTGGATATGATGCACATAATTGTCTGCTACACGCTGTTGTTTATTGCGCGACGTCTACTTCTGCAGTTTTTAGATTGTTTAACCTCCAAAGATCGACTCAAAACAAATTCAGAGGTTTACAGAAAAAAGACGTTGACATCTCACAAGAGGCCCATCAGAGCTGTTAATCATAAATTTTGATGACTATTAAGTACGTTGCAGAAAACCCACAGGGAGGCTAACGACTTTTTCTGCAACGGCTCGTAGTTTCCGAGAAAATCGATATTGAAATTTTAAGCGTACGGCCTATAACTGTAGCCCTATTGAAGTTCCACCAAGCGAGCGTAGCACGGCAATTAAGGTTCGCGGACACCATGCCTTCGGTACGGGTTAAAATTCCAGGTCCGTACTCTTTTTTTCTTAATTTTCATCCTATAGAACATCATTGAATGGTATATGTCATGCAAGTCCACCCGGTGGGAGGAGCGCCTGGTCCCCGGAACGAATCCGTCGGCGGACTTGTATCGAGGTCCGGTGAACCGGCCAGTCTGTGCATGCTTTTTAGGCAGTTTTCCATGTGCCTCGCTGAATGCGGATAGGTTCCTCTTATTCCGCCTCAGCTACACTACGTCTGCGATTGCTCCGCAAACAAGTTCTTCACGTACGCGTACACCACCATTACTCTACCACGCAAACATAGGGGTTATACTCGGCTGATGTGAGACGTTCCCTTGGGGGGTCCTCCGGGGATCATACCGCACAATAACCCTGAAAGAGTGATTCGGTGTGTAGCGGCGGAGGTAATCGACGTGGGGTTGTGGACTGCGGCCTGGGACGGAGTCTCTCCTTCGTTTTTAGATCCCCGGTCCATGTACAATACAATACAATATCTCATGCAAAATCATTCTAATATGGACATTTTCGTGGTAATAATTTCATTAATATGTCAATCACTACAGCAAACTTCCTTCAACCGCGTATTCCGTTTGTTACAGAACAGATAACGGATTCATCTCAATTGCTATCGCATGCTGTTCAAGAGGAAAATTCTGGATGGTATTTGTCGTAGAAGGAACCGAAATCCAGATTCGTAGAGTGCCATGCATATTTAATGACAGCAACTTTATTGCTGGCACGCGGATTTTTCAAAAGCGATACCGGAAAACACCACGCGTATTTTATCATTCCTGTTAAAGCAGGTGCACTAAATTGATTCAGAAGTAAATACTGTATTTTTATGGAATCTTCTCACGAAGAAAGAAAAAAGAAAGAAACAAGGAGTACACAGACAGGTTTTTTACCACTACCACTAGCAGGTATTAGTCCAGAACATCAACAGCTGCTTGGAGCTCGCTGGCTCGAAATATTACCAACGTGACTATTATAAGTGATACGCACAAAACTTCAGTGATACTAGTGGCCGTCGCATGAAATATATTCCAGCCAAGTACTCGAGACTGGTCCCCCAACAACGAACCTAAGACTGAGAATCCGTGATTACAGGTCTCATGGTCCAGTTATCAGTATATTAACAGCAATCTAATTTGGTCTCAGACTTTCGGGCTATGATACAATCCTTATCAGTCTACACGTTGACTACTCCTCTCGTAGCCAAGCCAGCAGACAATAAAAAGGAGTGTCAGGTTCATGATTGTTGTGTACAGTACAACAGCATAGGAGTACCAATACGTAAAAATTCAAAAAGCAGGAACTTCAGTGTTTTAATATCCTGAAGCGTAGGAACTGGACAGGTCACGACAGTGTGGAGGCTGTCACCACGGGCGTCATCTACTGTGGGAAACTGAAGGCCGACAGCTGTGGCGGCCAACGCCCTGCGTGTGGAGTCGGTGCAGCTATATAAGCCGGGCGCTGGCCACTCCACAGCATTCGACGCACACGTCTCTGTCAACTTACAACATGAAGTTTCTGGTAAGTAGCACTTCCAGCTACCATCCAACCACTTAAATTCGTATATCATACGAGTATGTTACACCTTCCATTGGGAGAGTGAGCGACACCTGGCCTGTAAATGTTCTACATCTAATCGAAGAATGTATTCGTTCTCATTTAATAATTATTTGTCTAGCATATAACTGATTTAATGATCTGCCTCCGTAAAAGATTACTTTCTGTCACATAAGTCTTTGAAAATTTGCATTACTTTCTGATCTCATATTAGCAAGGCTTAACTGCCGATTGGTTTCCTCTTAAATTTCTTTTTCCTTGTGAGCAAGTACTTTGCTCTTCTAATGACAAAAGGGACATGTTATAATCTGTAAACATTTGGTCGGTGTACCCTTCCGCAATATGTATGAATACGGAGTCATAGACTCTTGAATAGAAATATTTCCCTTGCCAAAGTACACCCTCCCATCAAAACATTCCTGACTTTTATTGAAAAAGACGAAATTCGTTCTTGGGTGTGAGGCTGGGCTTCATAATTTAAATATGGCTCTGACTGATCCGTTCTTGAAGCCATATTATCAATTAGGCAACTAAATTTTACATGTATAGCGAATGTCGTTCAGTACAAATAGGTTGCAGTGCGTTCAGACATCGGTGTGAGTCTATATGACACTACACTAAGTTGGAAGTGTAATTATCTATTTTTCTTCAAATTTAAAGGCCCCCATAGCCGTTAAGTTGTGTGAACGTAAATATTTCATTTGGGAACCCCGCATTAAAAATCGTTAACATTTCCTGTTTACATTCACACTGCGCATGCAAGAACAGCCCTTTGATGACAGACAGCAGCAAACAGTCAGAATTTCCTGTTACTTGCTTTCTGCACTCTAAATTCGGACCCCCCTCAATAATTTTAACCTCCCTCGAATTACCTGCGGTAGCAAATTTGCGATTCGTTGATACTTCATGACGCGTCCTGTCGACTAATCCTTTCTTTTAGTGAAGATCTGTCATAATTCCTTTTTCTCTTTAGTTCTATACAGTACCTCCTTATTAGTTACCGTATACACCCATCTAATATCGAGAATTCTACTGTAACAACGTATAATTGAAGTTTCACGATATATATATTTTGAGATAGTTGATAATTTTCAATCAGAGAAAAATCCAGTCTGAATGGTTGCACAAGGAATATTATCGTTTCTAATGTGTCGGTGTCGATTAATCTGTATTGCACCGCAAAGCTCCTGCGAAGACGTAAATGTAATGTTCACTTCTTTTGTAGGTGATTGTCTTGGCCGCCTGCGTGGCCGTTGCTTGCAGCCAGGAGACGCGAGAGAAGCGCGGCCTCCTTGGGGCGGGAGTTCTGGCCGCCCCCGGCGCTGTGTTGGCGCCGCGCGTCCTCGCCGCCCCCGCCATAGCCGCCGCCCCCATCGTCGCCGCCCCCGCCATCGCCCACGCCCCTCTTGGCGTGGGGCTGGGCTTGGCTCACCCCATCATCGGCTGAAGCGCTTCTAACTAATCTATACGTGTCTGTGTGTAGTGCGTGTGTATAAATAAACTCTCTGTAGCCTTATTTAATGTTTTCTTTACTCAACAAACCATCGCATCCTTTTTATACACCCTGTTGTACATAACGGAAGTGCTTCAGAAATCTAGTACTTCTGCTTACTTGTCTGCTCCGCTACCAGCAATCTGGTCATTATTTTCACAAGTTTGTATATGTTGAATATCGTCAGATATTGCAGTTTAGTATCAATGTGGTCGTTCTAGAGAGTGTTGTTCATTACATACATACCTGAAAGTATTTAAATTCATTTCACAGAATACATATTGATAAGCCAAATCGCAGGTTCAAATCTTCCTTCGGGCATGGATGTGTGTGATGTCCTTAGGTTAGTTAGGTTTAAGTAGTTCTAAGTTCAAGGGGACTGACGACCCCAGAAGTTAAGTCCTGTAGTGCTCAGATCCATTAGAACCATTTGATATGCCAAAACACTATGACTACTCTTGTGAAACAGTGTTGGTCGAACTTTCGGACGCAGTAAACCGGCGACTCGGTTTTATGAGGATTCGAGAAGTCCTCTGTGCGTTTGCACAGGTATGTTTCACCAGATGTCCAGGCACAAGTCACGCGTTTCACATAAATTACGGGCCAGTGGTTTGTGTGAGCTGAGCTAGCGCCCGATAGCGTCCAAGATGTCTGCCATCAGATATAGATCAGATTAATTTTTGGCCAAGGTAACACTCATCAGACCATTGTAACACGATTGTGATCTTATGACAGTGCCATCTTGCTCGGAGATAGCATAGTCATCAGGGTAGACATCAAGAGCGGAGAAGGTAGTACGCAGTACCTCTCACGTAGTCCATAGCTATTACGGTGACCTCGGATACTCCCATGAAAGCCGAGATTACATCAAAGGAAAGCACTAGATGAGACATGCTTGTAGTCTATCAATTATGTTATGATATCTCCACATTAAACAAATGGTAAAAGAAACCATAGCAAAACTAGAAAGGGAATTACAATTCATTCATCAGAAACAAAAACATTCAGGTTTACCAACGACTTTGTAAATCTGTCAGACAGCAACGGACATGGAAGGTCAGTTTAACTCTCTAAGAGAGTTTATAAGATCACCGAAACGAAAACAAGGGTAAACAATTGTCGATAAATTAAACGACATGATATTGAGGGAATTAGATTAAGAAAAGAAGGTACTAAAAGTTGTAGAAAGTCCATGCTATTTGGACTATAAAGTAACTTGTTACGGTTGAACTAATGATATAAACTGTAAACTAGCTATAGCAAGAAAAGCTTCCCACAAAAACTACGATCACTTGGAAAATACACTTTCTAAGCCTCTTTATACACCTGAAACATGATTTCTATTCAAATTTAACGCCTGTCGCATAAGGCTGGGGATAGTAAGGCCACTGAGGATAGAAACAAAGTTTGCTTTAAATACACGCTGTAACGTTCGTGAGCGTTAGTTTCATCTGAGATTGGGCAAGGTGAGTTGATGTTAGTGAAGAATGCCCTTACGGCAACTAAGACGCTGTTATCAACACCTCACCGAGTTTGAAAGAGGTCTTCTAATAAGGCTACTAGAAACTGATTGTTCCTTTTGCGATATTACAATAATACTTGGCAGGAATGTACCCACTTCACATGATCCCTGGCAGCGTTGGTCACGAGAATGAACGGTTGAAGGATGACCTTGCTCCGGGTGGCCACATGCCAGTACTGAGAGGGAAGACCATCGTGTTCAGCTTATGGCTATGGCGCCGGTACTGCATCTACAGCAGCAGTTTTAGCCGCAGTTGGTACCGTAATGACACAAAGAACCATTAGAACTCGGTTACTTCATGGTTAGCTCTGAACCGGACGCCCTGTATGGTGCACTCTACTGACCCAAACCACCAATTGCGACTTTAGTCGTGTTAAGCGAGAACTCAGGGTGGAGGCTTATTGTGTTTTCTAATGAAAGCTGGTTCTGCCTCGGTGTCAGTGATGATCGTTTACTGTTTAGAAGGTGGCCTGTCGAGGGCCTGCAACCAACCAGTCTGCATGCTAGACATACTGAACATACACCTGGAGTTATGGTGGAGGAGGAGGAAGAGCACTCTCGTGGACACCACATCCATCCAGACTACAAATCTGTTCGTCAATCTGGTGATTCGACCAGCTGTGTTGGCGTTCATGAACAGCATACCAAGGGGTGTTTCCCAACAGGATAACGCTCGACCATATACCACAGTTGTAACACAACATGCTCTACAGAGTGACGACATGTTACCATGGCCTGCTCGATTACCAGACCTTTCTCCGATCGAGCACGTGTGTAACATCATCAGACGAAACTCCTGGGCCATCCACAAACAGCATTACCGTCCCTGTATTGATAAATCAAATGCAACACTCATGGATTCCATCCCACGAACTGAGCAACTATACAACACAATACATGCACGTTTACATGCTTGCATTCTACATTCTGCCAGTTACACTGGTTATTAATGTACCAGCATTTAATATTTGCAATGGCTTAGCTCGTGAAAGTGTCTCGTATGACATTGTAGCGTGTATCCTTGATTCTAGCGTGAGTCCTGCCATCTGTGTATCTTATTGTCAGCCAGCTTTGCCAGGGCTGTAGTCCCGCACTATATATATGAACATCCACGGAAAGCTGTCTCAACGATCCCTCTGATACTTACTTCCACATAAGCTTAACGACAGTGTGCTTTGGGCCCTTCGAATTACCTATGGAACATGAAACTAGCATTTATTGCATTATGAAGGTAAAATTTTGTAACTGGAAGTGTGTATAGTGAAGAAATTCCACAAGAACGATGTCTTTCCTCTACTGGAATTCAATTCGGTTACACAGATTATGAATTTTGGTATTAATGGCAAGAAGACTGTAACTTGACTTCGTCAAAAGACAGAATAATTATTTGGGTATGACACAAGTTTACATTAACAAAGTGAACTCATAATAGTTTATACCTAAATACATGTGAGATAATTCTTTCGCAATGAAGTTATAGGTTCCATGCCATATTTTAATACGCATTACTTATTCTACGGGAAATGTACGACTTTGTGACTTATTTGTCAATACAAACAACACTGTCGTAGTTTTCGTATAGAAATAATTTAGGACTACCAAGGACTGTCATAGCTAGGTATGCTCAAAAACTAAACATAGCGCATTATAGTGCTTTAATATCGTTACTGTTAAGGAAAGGAACATTTTATGATCAAACAGCGATTGAGAGGACGGGCAGGTTTCACGCATGCAATGGTTCACGAGTTACTTCAGAACTAAAGAATTGCAGAGTAGCTGGGAAGTGGCGAGAGAGAAGCAAATATACCTTCAACGTCTGGGTCGATCATGTATGAGTTTATAAAATAAATACATTTTAAAACAGCAGAAAAGTAAATTCCACTCTTCGCTGAATGCTGATAATTTTAATCATATTTCGGTAGTGTAACTTGCTATCGTGCAGATATTCGTTATCATTTTTCTGTCTCATCAATTTACAGAAATGGTGCCGCCGAGTTCAAGAAGTGTAGAATCAGAAGGACCGGAGTTTGAGGTAGCTCCTGGAATATCTACTGGTGAGTCTAGCTCAAAAATCCATTGACTCAACGAAAAACAGACGGCGACGTATAGCAGTAATGACACCCAAGCTTGCAGCTGAAATTGAGAAATATAGGATCAGTGGCTGAGAAAGCGTTCATATAGTGATAGCTACAATCAAAGTTCAATATATCCAAATTTTAGTAGCCAACGGGACAGCTATTCACAATTCCCGAGAGAAATTCCTAGTAAAGGACTACTGAAATGAAGAACCAGTTTAAGGATAAGAAACTGAAAGCTACTGCCTTCCATTGGGATGCTAAATTACTATAAGTAGTAACAAGTAACGATGCAGCAGAAAGTCTGCCTGCGGTTATTTCAGATTGTGGTACTGAACAACCTTATGGGATTCATGCATATCAATCTGAGACTGGGAAGGCGGGCTACTGCTTAGCACAATATTATTCATAAATGCGATTTTCTGTTATGTGCTAAAATATTAGTTGGATTGAAGACTTGTTTTGCATGAATATCTCTTGTATTTATTCTACAGGTGTCACATGCATGGAAACATTCTCAAAAGTGTTATTGAAGGAAAGGCTGATTAAAGAAGGAGAGGCCCAAAGTAAAAATTGCACAGCCGTTGGTGAGGAATCGTTTGTTAATAAATCTGAAAGTGAAAGTCAGTGCTAAAAAGTCAAAGACACTTGGTTCATGTCGATTTGTATAAAATACTCGATTTTGTTCAAGATATTATTCGAGAACACTAAGGTAGAGTGATCATTGTAAATTTAGTTGAGGAGCATATTTTTGGGCCACTGAAGCCATAAATCACAAAAGTAATTTTTTGACTGAAAATGTTTGTGTTCCTCGACGAATTTGAATTATTCCTATAATGATTATACAGTTTACAATATTTGCATTTTTGATCATAATTTGTTTTCTGATTTAACAATGGCTATTGTCAATGCACTGGATCATGAGGCCGTAATATCACACGAAAATATTAAAAGGGCTATAGTAAGAATCGGTCAAATCCCAGAAATAATCAATACTGGGCTCAAAAATAATTTATATTTCCATCACATTTGACTTGAGTAACAAATTTCTTAAGAGATGTCGCTCTCTGTGACTTAAAACTAAGGATTTCATCACCTAGTTATACCTAGTCTATAAACTAGATAACTAGATACTTTGAGCTATACCACATAGTGTGGCGTCAAGTTTATGGATGACTGCAATAGGTAACTTACAAAAGAAAAAAAAATCTATACCACTCTTCTTTAGCACCACATTTCTAAAGTTACCCTTCTCTTCTTGTCTAAACTGTTTATTATCCTTGTTTCATTTCCACACGTGGCTAAACTCCATACAAATACTTCCAAAAAAGACTTCTTAACAGTTACCTAAATTCGATGTTAACAAATTTCTTTTCTTCGGAAATGCTTTCCGTGCCATTGACACTGTAGATTTTATGTACTTTCTTCTTTGGCCATCATCAGTTACTTTGGTGACAAAATACTAAATCTCATCTACTACTTTCAGAGTCTCGTTTCGTAATCTAATTCCCTCACTACCAGCTTTTCAATTAGACTACGTTCCATTATCCTTGTTTTGCCTTTGTTGATGCTTCTCATATCCTCCTTCCAAGATATAGTCCGTACCGTTCAATTACCTTTACAGGTCCTTTGCTGACTCTAGAAGAATAACAATGTAATCGCCAAACCTCCAAGTTTTTATTTCTTCTGCTTGAATTTTCATTCCTGCTCCAAATTTTTATTTTGTTTCCTTTACTGCTTGCTCAAAGTACAGACTGAGTAACACAGGCGACAGGCTACAACCCTGTATCACTCCCTTCTGAACCACTGCTTCCCCTTCATGCCCCCGATTCTAATAAGTGCCCTCTGATTACTGTACAAGTTTTTAACAGCCTTCCGTTCCCTGCATTTTACCCGAACCACCTTAAGAATTTCAAAAATAGTATTCCAATCATCACGGTCAAAAGCTTTCTCTAAGCCTACAAATGCTATAAACATCGGTTTTCCATTACTTAACTGATCGTCTAGGATAAGTCGTAGGGCCAATACAATCTTGTGTGTTCCTACATTTCCCGGAATCCAAACTGATCTTCCCCGAGGTCAGTTTCTACCAATTTTCCCATTCTTCTATAGAGAATTTGTGTTAGTAGTTAGCAACCATAACTTATTAAACTGATAGTTCGGTAATATTCACACCAGTCAGCATCTACTTTCTTTGACGTTGGAATTATTACAATCTTCTTCAAGTCTGAGGGTATTTCGCCTTTCTCATACATCTTGTGCAGCAAGAGTTTTATAATGATTTGCTCTCCTAAGGCTGTCACTAGCTCTAACGGAATGTGTATTACTCGTGGAGCCTTCTTTCGGCTTAGGTCATTCAGTATTTTGTCAAATTCTTCTCCCACGATCATATCTCCCATCACATCTCCATCTGTGTCCTCTTCCATCTCTATAAAATTGCCTTCAAGTTTATATCAATTTTTATAGAACCTCTATATACTTATTCCCCATTCCAGCTTTACCTTCTTTGCTTAGATGGTTTACCGCCTGAGCTCTTGATGTTCGCACATCTGCTTCTCTTTTCTTCAAAGAATTCTTTAATTATCCAGTATCTACTATCTGTCTTTCCCCTACTCAAATATGCTTCTAAATCCATATGCATCTCAGTCCTTATCATTTGGGTACCAAATTACATGAAACTCATATTTTCGTGCAATAAAAACAAACTATGGCTTATCACATAGAAAAACTAATTTTGAAAAATAAGAGCCATCCTAATGCGACGCTATTTTTGAGAGAAAAGTATGTGTGAAGCTCTGAGTAGGAATGTTATTGGAAGTGTTCTGGTCAACCTTGGCGATAATAAAGAGTTTTTCAAAAATATGGATCCAGTTTAGCTAACCTGAATTTCACAACATAGAAATGGGACTTGAAGAGTCTAAATATCTAAGGAAAGATAAAGGTGCAGAGTTTTGTTTTGTTAGCCATTAGTAGCGTAGCTAAGCAGCAAAGCAACAATGGGGGACACAATGAACATTTATAGCCTGTGTGAAAAAAAGAACAAACAATCTGTGAAACATTGTACATTCTTTTGTATGTAGACTGTTAATTCGCAGTTTATACTTCATGAACTATAAGTCAGTTAAACTAGATCCATTATTTGAATAACCCTGTATTTTATAATTTGATTTAGAAGAAGTTCCTCAGTCTAGTCCGTAGCAATTAAAGATACTGGATGGAAAAAATCTTGAAGTTATGTTTGTAGGAGGTCAGCGATGACGAAACACAGTGTTTCCTTACCGTTTTGTCCTCAAAAGTTTACTGCATAGGACATTAGCGTAATCATATTGTGCCTCCAGCTGATAATGAATTGCAGTAAGATAATTTTTAGGGAGCGCCCAGCATTGGACCGTTATTTCAGGAAGTCGGTGCTTAGGGCCAAACAACGGATTCAGTGGTTCATGGGATTTCTGAATGGCAAATATGATTGCTGGGCTTTAGCGTTTTAGATGCGTGTGTGACAGTTTGTTCATGCTGATCAGCGCATATTGAGAGGTGTCGATGGCCTGAATTATGCGTTTTGTCAGGTCGTAAATCTGCAGAAAAGTAGCGGACGTTAGATATCGCTATAATTTTTGAAAACCCGGCTAACACTACTGTGAGAATTTATATTTCGCACCATTCTCACGTAAATAGTTATGTGGTCTGGCGATCTCGGTGACATTTGATATAAATTTATAATAATAGTTTCCATGGAACGACTGGAGGTCTTCTAAGTTGGTGAGCACATAATTTTTTTCTATACTTTAGCGCATTTTATGGAACCTCTATACGTAGTGTCACATACCAATATATCATCTAGATGGTTTGCCCCCCCCCCCCCTCCCTTACTTCAAAAAAGGAAAAAAAGCATTGGAAAGTTACTAGTCCACTAGAAACTCTGAATGATGTTTCGTTATATCCATACAGTCCAAATGTTCTGTTAGCAAATATGAATGGGTGTAGCTGTTCGTTCAGCAGCAATTGAAAATGTGCTTTGGGTAAATAAAGTTTAGAGAATAACTGGCCACCCTTTTCTGGCCTTGAGATGGACTTACGTCAATCTCTCACTGTGTATTATGTCTGCTTTAAAATCACCTCAGAGGGAACTATTTGGACTGTATGAAATTACTAATAGTGATGTCTATTGACTTAATGTGTTGTGTAAGGGGATGTTTTGTTGCACCAGACTACCTAGTTTCGTCTTGAGGGCATCGAACAATGCTACCGGCAGAGATAGATGCTGAAGGAGATTTTAACTGAATCTGAAGAGCATAATTATTTTGTACCCCCTAAGCCTGTTGGAAATAGATGTGAAAATTCAGTGCATAGTGAAAGATCATGAAATGGTACTACTGTTGGTAAGTACAATGATGAAGGCGTCTCCAATTTCTAAACCTTAAGAGGGAAAAATTTCCACACTTAAAATGTTTTGTGCCTGAGGTGATAGCACAACTAAGACAATAATCCAATGAGCGACTACCTTGTCCAGTGACGTTATTCCACATTTACCACGCACACCTATGCAGTGTTGCTGCAGGACGGTAATGTGTGTGATCTTGGCTGAATAGGTTCAGAACCGTTTCTGGTGTGTATCCTCATTTGTGATAGACACTGGCGAAACGGTATCAACAAGGATTTTTATCAGGTGGTTGTTACTCGTACATCTTGTGGTTGTGCTGTGAAAGGGTTAAGTTGTGATTGGAGCGTTTACGCTAAGGTGACATTGTACGTGCCAAACGATGCGGCCTTTGCAAACTTCTGCCACGTACTTCTTTACACTATGCGCATAAAGTGTTTCTTTATGAGACTGTTTCTTTGTAGACCAGAGAAGACAGTCCTGAAAAAAAAATTCTCAGTTGTCCTTATCTGTACTTCGCGTCACATATTCAACTACTTCTACAGTGCCCAGAGTACTTCGTTATTGGAATAAACGGTAAGTGCTGCCTGTATAATAACATCACTACGAGTCTGAGGATCAGCTGGATCAGTGCAGATGTTCATCAAAAGTATATTCGGCAGAAGTCTGTTCCGGCCAAAGGCTTCATCACGAAAAGTGTAAGTATAAATCGAAAACAGTCTAGGCCATCACGAAACATGCAAGCATTTGACACAGGCAGAGACGACCAGACGTGCACAAATCCATCTTTCAGCCCGCCTGCCACTGTTGTTGTTGTTGTGGTCTTCAATCCTGAGACTGGTTTGATGCAGCTCTCCATGCTACTCTATCCTGCGCAAGCTTCTTCATCTCCCAGTACCTACTGCAACCTACATCCTTCTGAATCTGCTTAGTGTATTCATCTCTTGGTCTCCCCCTACGATTTTTACCCTCCACGCTGCCTTCCAATACTAAATTGGTGATCCCTTGACGCCTCAGAACATGTCCTACCAACCGATCCCTTCTTCTGGTCAAGTAGTGCTACAAACTTCTCTTCTCCCCAATCCTATTCAATACTTCCTCACTAGTTACGTGATCTACCCATCTAATCTTCAGCATTCTTCTGTAGCACCACATTTCGAAAGCTTCTATTCTCTTCTTGTCCAAACTATTTACCGTCCATGTTTCACTTCCATACATGGCTACGCTCCATACAAATACTTTCAGAAATGACTTCCTGACACTTAAATCTATACTCGATGTTAACAAATTTCTCTTCTTCAGAAACGATTTCCTTGCCATTGCCAGTCAACATTTTATATCCTCTCTACTTCGACCGTCATCAGTTATTTTGTCCCCAAATAGCAAAACTCGTTTACTACTTTAAGTGTCTCATTTTCTAATCTAATTCCCTCAGCATCACCCGACTTAATTTGACATTGCATTCCATTATCCTCGTTTTACTTTTGTTGATGTTCATCTTATATCCTCCCTTCAAGACACCATCCATTCCATTCAACTGCTCTTCCAAGTCCTTTGCTGTCTCTGACAGAATTACAATGTCATCGGCGAACCTCAAAATTTTTATTTCTTCTCCATGGATATTAATACCTACTCCGAATTTTTCTTTTGTTTCCTTTACTGCTTGTTCAATATACAGATTGATTAACATTGGGGATAGGCTACAACCCTGTCTTACTCCCTTCCCAACCACTGCTTCCCTTCCATGCCCCTCGACTCTTATAACTGCCACATGATTTCTGTGCAAATTGTAAATAGCCTTTCGCTCCCTGTGTTTTACCCCTGCCACCTTTAGAATTTGAAAGAGAGTATTCCAGTCAACATTGTCAAAAGCTTTCTCTAAGTCTACAAATGTTAGAAACGTTCCTTAATCTTTCTTCTAAGATAAGTCGTAAGGTCAGTATTGCCTCACGTGTTCCAGTATTTCTACGGAATCCAAACTGATCTTCCCCGAGGTCGGCTTCTCCTAGTTTTTCCATTCGTCTGTAAAGAATTCGTGTTAGTATTTTGCAACTGTGGCTTATTAAACTGATCGTTGGGTAATTTTCACATCTGTCAGCACCTGCTTTCTTTGGGATTGGAATTATTATATTCTTCTTGAAGTCTGAGGGTATTTCGCCTGTTTCATACATCTTGCTCACCAGATTGTAGAGTTTTGTCAGGACGGGCTCTCCCAAGGCCGTCAGTAGTTCCAATGGAATGTTCTCTACTCCGGGGGCCTTGTTTCGACTCAGGTCTTTCAGTGCTCTGTCAAACTCTTCACGCAGTATCGTATCTCCCATTTCATCTTGATCTACATCCTCTTCTATTTCCATAATATTGTCCTCAAGCACATCGCCCTTGTATAGACCCTCTATATACTCCTTCCACCTTTCTGCTTTCCCTTCTTTACTTAGAACTGGGTTTCCATCTGAGCTCTTGATGTTCATACAAGTGGTTCTCTTATCTCCAAAGGTCTCTTTAATTTTCCTGTAGGCAGTATCTATCTTACCCCTAGTGAGATAAGCCTCTACATCCTTACATTTGTTCTCTAGCCATCCCTGCTTAGCCATTTTGCACTGCCTGTCGATCTCATTTTTGAGACGTTTGTATTCCTTTTTGCCTGCTTCATTTACTGGATTTTTATATTTTCTCCTTTCATCAATTAAATTCAATATTTCTTCTGTTACCCAAGGATCTCTACTAGCCCTCGTGTTTTTACCTACTTGATCCTCTGCTGCCTTCACTACTTCATCCCTCAAAGCTGCCCATTCTTCTTCTACTGTATTTCTTTCTCCCATTCCTGTCAATTGTTCCCTTATGCTCTCCCTGAAACTCTGCACAACCTCTGGTGCTTTCAGTTTATCCAGGTCCCATCTCCTTAAATTCCCACCTTTTTGCAGTTCCTTCAGTTTTAATCTACGGTTCATAATCAATAGATTGTGGTCAGAGTCCACATCTCCCCCTGGAAATGTCTTACAATTTAAAACCTGGTTCCTAAATCTCTGTTTTACCATTATATAATCTATCTGATACCTTTTAGTACCTCCAGGGTTCTTCCATGTATACAACCTTCTCTCATGATTCTTAAACCAAGTGTTAGCTATGATTAAGTTGTGCTCTGTGCAAAATTCTACCAGGCAGCTTCCTCTTTCATTTCTTAGCCCCAATCCATATTCACCTACTACGTTTCCTTCTCTTCCTCTTCCTACACTCGAATTCCAGTCACCCATGACTATTAAATTTTCGTCTCCCTTCACTATCTGAATAATTTCTTTTATTTCATCACACATTTCTTCAATTTCTTCGTCATCTGCAGAGCTAGTTGGCATATAAACTTGTACTACTGTAGTAGGCGTGGGCTTCGTATCTACACTCCTGGAAATTGAAATAAGAACACCGTGAATTCATTGTCCCAGGAAGGGGAAACTTTATTGACACAATCCTGGGGTCAGATACATCACATGATTACACTGACAGAACCACAGGCACATAGACACAGGCAACAGAGCATGCACAATGTCGGCACTAGTACAGTGTATATCCACCTTTCGCAGCAATGCAGGCTGCTGTTCTCCCATGGAGACGATCGTAGAGATGCTGGATGTAGTCCTGTGGAACGGCTTGCCTTGCCATTTCCACCTGGCGCCTCAGTTGGACCAGCGTTCGTGCTGGACGTGCAGACCGCGTGAGACGACGCTTCATCCAGTGCCAAACATGCACAATGGGGGACAGATCCGGAGATCTTGCTGGCCAGGGTAGTTGACTTACACCTTCTAGAGCACGTTGGGTGGCACGGGATACATGCGGACGTGCATTGTCCTGTTGGAACAGCAAGTTCCCTTGCCGGTCTAGGAATGGTAGAACGATGGGTTCGATGACGGTTTGGATGTACCGTGCACTATTCAGTGTCCCCTCGACAATCACCAGTGGTGTACGGCCAGTGTAGGAGATCGCTCCCCACACCATGATGCCGGGTGTTGGCCCTGTGTGCCTCGGTCGTATGCAGTCCTGATTGTGGCGCTCACCTGCACGGCGCCAAACACGCATACGACCATCATTGGCACCAAGGCAGAAGCGACTCTCATCGCTGAAGACGACACGTCTCCATTCGTCCCTCCATTCACGCCTGTCGCGACACCACTGGAGGCGGGGTGCACGATGTTGGGGCGTGAGCGGAAGACGGCCTAACGGTGTGCGGGACCGTAGCCCAGCTTCATGGAGACGGTTGCGAATGGTCCTCGCCGATACCCCAGGAGCAACAGTGTCCCTAATTTGCTGGGAAGTGGCGGTGCGGTCCCCTACGGCACTGCGTAGGATCCTACGGTCTTGGCGTGCATCCGTGCGTCGCTGCGGTCCGGTCCCAGGTCGACGGGCACGTGCACCTTCCGCCGACCACTGGGGACAACATCGATGTACTGTGGAGACCTCACGCCCCACGTGTTGAGCAATTCGGCGGTACGTCCACCCGGCCTCCCGCATGTCCACTATACGCCCTCGCTCAAAGTCCGTCAACTGCACATACGGTTCACGTCCACGCTGTCGCGGCATGCTACCAGTGTTAAAGACTGCGATGGAGCTCCGTATGCCACGGCAAACTGGCTGACACTGACGGCGGCGGTGCACAAATGCTGCGCAGCTAGCGCCATTCGACGGCCAACACCGCGGTTCCTGGTGTGTCCGCTGTGCCGTGCGTGTGATCATTGCTTGTACAGCCCTCTCGCAGTGTCCGGAGCAAGTATGGTGGGTCTGACACACCGGTGTCAATGTGTTCTTTTTTCCATTTCCAGGAGTGTATCTTGGCCACAATAATGCTTTCACTATGCTGTTTGTAGTAGCTTACCCGCATTCCTATTTTCCTATTCATTATTAAACCTACTCCTGCATTACCCCTATTTGACTTTGTATTTATAACCCTGTATTCGACTGACCAAAAGTCTTGTTCCTCCTGCCACCGAACTTCACTAATTCCCACTATATCTAACTTTAACCTATCCATTTCCCTTTTTAAATTTTCTAACCTACCTGCCCGATTAAGGGATCTGATATTCCACGCTCCGATTCGTAGAACGATAGTTTTCTTTCTCCTGATAACGACATCCTCTTGAGTAGTCCCCGCCCGGAGATCCGAATGGGGGACTATTTTACCTCCGGAATATTTTACCCAAGAGGACGCCATCATCATTTAATCATACAGTAACGCAGCATGCCCTCGGGAAAAATTACGGCCGTAGTTTCCCCTTGCTTTCAGCCGTTCGCAGTACCAGCACAGCAAGGCCGTTTTGGTTATTGTTACAAGGCCAGATCAGTCAATCATCCAGACTGTTGCCCTTGCAACTACTGAAAAGGCTGCTGCCCCTGTTCAGGAACCACACGTTTGTCTGGCCTCTCAACAGATACCCCTCCGTTGTGCTTGTACCTACGGTACGGCTACCTGTATCTCTGAGGCACGCAAGCCTCCCCACCAACGGCAAGGTCCATGGTTCATGGTGGGGGGGGGGGGGGGGCGCCTGCCACTATGTCCACCATCACCATCAAAGCAACTCAGCCTGCTGCAACGGAGACACGAGAGTACTTGTGTATTCGAGCGCAGCGATTAAAGCTGGCGAACTTGGGTTTCCTCAAGCCTGGCAAGCTTCACGTGACTAGCTCATACTGCTGCGCCTGCCGATACGTTGCGCTATCCATCCCAGGTGACTACAGGAAAGCTAGGTATATGTTTGCGTTGGTAGTTTCACTGCAGCTTCGTTATCATAACGCATTGCAGCTCAATTATCATAACGAAAATAACCAAATGAAACTTTTAGGTGATTGAGGAGAAATTGAGAATTGTAGAATGTTTAACCACCACGAAACAGAGCCCAAGTCTAGCAAGATAAAAGTTTTTGTGCGTGTATGAGGCAACTTCAAAAAAATTGGAAGGGTCTTGCAATGCGAACTGGCTTTCCTGTAGTCACGTTGGATGGATAGCGGAACGTATCGTCAGCCGCAGCAGTATGAGCTGGTCATGTGAGGCTTGCCAGGCTTTCGGAAACCCAAGTTCGCCCGCTTTAATCGTTGCGCTCGAATACACATGTACTCTTGTGCCTCCGTTGCAGCAGGCTGAGCTGCTTTGATGGTTATGGTGGACATAGGGGCAGGCGGGCTGGAAGATGGATTTGTGCACGTCTGGTCGTTTCTGGCTGTGTCAGATTCTTGCATGTTTAATGACGGCGTAGACTATTTTCGATTTACACTTACACTGTGGGTGATGATGCCTGAGAACATAAAATATTCTATGATAACTTTATAAACTTTATCAACAGTTTCCTCACTCCTTAGATATTTTGAAAGACGACAGAGACTTAATGATTGACAAACGTGAGCAAATATGTGCTATGAAGTTGACGCCATTTATCAGTATATAGGCTCTCTAAATATGAGGCAAACGTTGTTTGAAATAGGAAAAAAAATTAGCTCAGTGGATATTAAAAACCACATTCTGGTGGTATGCAATGTAGTGTGAAGAAACCTACGCATGAAAGAAAATCTTCTTCTTTCCGAATTGTACTTTTTAAATCATCATCATACGAAAAACGAACTTCGTGTTGGCTAAAATGCATGTAGGGAATCTAGAGTGAACTATTTTGGTCACTCGGAATGAATTCAGCGAACCCGCAATCACATCCTGGAAAAAGTAATTAAAACTGGTGTAACTGGGGACATATTTGGCTGAAAGACACTAAGGTCACAGAGATAGAAATCGAAAATCGACTTTAGTACGTTTTGCGGTACAATACACATCCTTAGGTTCTAAGTGAAAATTATCTTGACTTTCAGAGATGGCTCTGCTTACCACAGAAATCATGTGTTTGAGGTGACCTGATAGCGGCTCGTTTTCAGAACAGCCAGAACTATTCGAAAGACGGCGAAGTTGTAGAGAAAACCGTTCATATCTAAATAAATAAATAATACCGAAATATGCAGAAAAGGAAAATAAAGAATTAATCAAATCCACAATTTCCTGGCCTACAGTGACCCAGAATGAATATATTTCATTGGGCCTCGCTTTTTCATACTCGGGTAAAGAAAGACTTTTCATCAACTTCCGAACACTACTCAAAACAGTATAACGAAACGAAACAGAATAAACCGCTACGTAGCGTAGCTCAGCGGACTAACAGGCATGCATGGACATGTTAAAAGCAGAAAGTGTGCACGTCTGGAGACGAGCGAGCCAGCGAAGTCAACGGCGAAGTCAACCGCCGACCCGGTACTGCTTTAAGGGTCTCCGGAACGCCCTATACTTGCAATGTTAAAATAACGCTTATAAATTACATCTTTCCTCACAAAGTATTTGAGGTAGGAAGTTGAACTTTTTACAGATTATTTATTGGAATATGGGCTACAACTTAACACAAGGATTTTACAAAATTTTAGTTCAGTTATTAAAGATGATTTTTTTTCAATTGTAATGAAAATTCACAACATTTTTTTGCAATTTTTTATTTATATATTCAAAAATATACAGTTTTTTGGAAAAAGGCTGTGTTAAATCATGCAGAAGGTACTGTGTAGCATTTACTGAAAGTTTGAAACAAGTATGTTTGGAAGATCCTTAGAAAACATGTAATTAGTATGAGAAAATAAAAGTTTTGGGAATCGAGCGACAAAGATTGGATTAACTTTTTAGTGCATTCCAGGTCCATAGGATGGATTATCTTCATCCTCTGCAAACTCCTTCTCCAGCTTCCTCTTGTTCCTCCTCCTGTTTACTCTTGCTTGCATTTCTAGACTCTTTACAGCCCTGTCTGCAGTCCGAAGGCGTTCCTTGTCTCAAGCAAGCATCGCTCGTACCATGTTAGAACCTATCTTCATTCCCATATTTCTAAATACCTTGCACCTTACAATGTTGCCATCATTGATAGTCGCAACAGCATCATACACACCAAAGTGAAGTGTTTCTATTCCAACAAATACAGTCTTGGGGATTCTCGACCATATAACACTATTTACACTTTCATTGGGGTTTTGAGTTTTTCCGTGAATACACTTTTTCAACAGTTCAGGTGCTGCTAAGTATTAATATCACAGGTTAGCCACAACACATACTTTATCTCACATCACTAAAATGTACCTGATGAACACGGACGTTAATAATAACAACATTTGACAGCAGTTTAACAGCGCCACAGAGGGTCACACCCATGTAGAACACATTTCAAAAAAAATTTAAAACTAGTTGTAGTCTTCGGAATTGAATAAATTATATATCTATTACAACGTAATAGTCTGCAGATTCAGAAAACGCAAAAAAGTAAAAATTGAACTTTTCATGATTTTGAGCCTTTCCGGAGCCCCTTAACGTAACTTACACTAGCATCACAGATGTCTGGCCATCGTCCGATGCGGTGGATGAGGATTCAAGGTCGAGTATGTTACCATTAGTTCCGATGCACTTTAGAAATTTACCATTTCCATCTGGATTCCAGAATGCTAATCACTGTGTACCATGTCCGTGACACCAAATGTTATTCCACATGAACTTCCTTATCAAATCGGAAAATTTAAACATTGTAAACACTTTAACAAATAATTCCCCATCGGTTAAAGGCTGTTAGTCTCCGTCTGTGGCCAACTATCAAGAAACTATACCAAAATAGATAAGAAAACTAAACAATCCATTTTATCAAACATTTCTATACAAAACCATCTATTTTATATGCTCTCCACGTTGTCATGGAAAAACCGTGACGAGTAATGAAACAGATATTTGACAATTTAATGATCTGAAACAGTAGAAGAATTCAATTGCAACAAACGACAGGGCGTAGACAATTTTTTGGATCGTTTTTGCAGAATAGAATACTTCACGCACTGTGAAAACTAGACAAATGAAATAGAAAAGGTTTGAAATTTAGAGTAACAATTTGCTTGCAAACCCACAAAAAATATCAAACTGTTAGAACATAATATCAAGTGCGTACCTCATATCTCACAAATTTCTCAAACATTTTTAACTCATATTTTAAAATAGAAGTTCACCAAACGTTTTTCTTTTTCCCTTAAACAATACAAATTACAAATATGTCGTACAAGAGCGACCAACTTCGCGAAGGTGAAAAAATCTTTTCGAACAAAATGAGAGATAAAAGTATCTGTCTACATGATATATTGTTTATGGCTGCAAAACATACAACGAAAGTATGTTCGTTACACTGCAGACGAGATAACGTTTCCTGTCATTGAAGCAGCAACCGTAAAAGCATTAAAACTTTAACATTTGTGTGTAGACTTGCTGGGTTTGTAAAGCTTTTCGGTTGCGGTGTTTGAATACACTTCATATCTGAGAAGTCGTTGCTGTAATATCCTCACAACACTTAGCCACTAGTTTTCAGTAACTCTCAAAATCGTAATCCATAGAAATAATCCACGCTTGTACATACAGTAGGGTGGCAAAGCATCGCCTCCAAGCGCAAGATAGAAATTTTAATCAGAATATCAGAAGTATTTTGTAATTTTAAAATACTCTAGCACAGACTTATAATAGGCTGTAGTTAGCAGTATTGACATTTGGTATTCAGAATGATATTACTACCATCGAACAGAAGTACTTTTCCTCTCCTTAGACTCAGTGACTGCTCATTTTTGTCTATATATAACTGATGTTGCTGATAAAGTGGCGTTATTTACGAGTTTCTGGTTTATAGCAAGTTTTCCCTGTAGGTAAACAATGGAGACGTTCTCAATGTCAAATACTTCCCTCTTGATGGGAAAACCCGTTTTTGTTGCAGCCACCACCATATGGTGTGATATAAAACCGAGGAGACAGCTGCCCTCAGGTTTCAAAATTAATGGAAAAAGTTACGCTCGTACGGCTTGAGAAACTGGAAAACTCTAACTGCTTCCATCACTCTCTCATTGAAGGGAAGGCGTTTTACAAGCGAGATTGCTAATACACGCTGATCCACCTCAGATTATAGATCCCGCTAATTAACAGTGAAGTTACTGCCTTCCAAAGTACCGAGGAAATAGAAATATCCTTCTCTGATGTTAATATTCGTTCCACAGCTCATCTTTTCAATTTTAAAGTAATTGGCTACTGAGTATCGACTGAATCACGGATACATTAAAAAGTTACAAGGAAACCAAGTTTGCAAACAGACTCTTTTGAGATGTGAAATCAGAATTTTACTTACGTATGTAAATATTAGGTATCTCGTACGTGGCATACTTCTACTGGGCCTGCATGTAAGGGTCTAGTGGAAGTAAAAATTCAGTCTCAACGTCAGCTAAGATATCGCGGGAAACTCCTTTATAAAACACTTCCCAAATGAAAAACACGTACAGCTGTAATGGAATGCACTCAGTGGGCAAAGCTGCTTGGCGAACCAAACCACGATATGAAACCCTTCCCTTCGAAGCAGAGAACGCTTCTATAAGAGGAAAGCAAAGTTTGGCGCAGTGCTGATATGAAATGGCTTCTAGCATAACAGGAAAATTTAATGTTTTAACTGAAATACTCAAGATATGGACAGCAGAAAATGGACAGCTGCCAACATGTGTAAGGTAAAAGTAGATCTCCTCCGAGTAGTGAAGCAATTTAAATCACTTAATAAAAGCAAGTCTTCTGGTCCTGACTGTATACCAATTAGATTCCTTTCACAATATGCTGATGCAATGGCTCCATAATTCACAATCATATACATCCGATCTCTCGACGAAAGATCAGTACCCAAGGACGGGGAAGTTGCACAGGTCGCACCAATATTCAAGGAAGGTAGTAGGAGTAATCCACTGAATTTTAAGCCCTTATCATTAACGTCGATATGCAGCAGGAACATATATTGTATTCGAACATTATGAATTACCCTGAAGAAAACGGTCTATTGACACGCAGTCAGCATGAATTTAGAAAACATCGTTCTTGTGAAACACAACTAGCACTTTACTCGCATGAAGTCCTGAGTGCTATTAACAAGGGATTTCAAATTGATTCCGTATTTCTGGATTTCCGGAAGGCTTTTGACTCTGTACCACACAAGCGGCTTGTAATGAAATTGCGTGCGTATGGATTATCGTCTCAGTTATGTGACTGGATTCGTGATTTCCTGTTAGAGATGTCACAGTTCGTAGTAATCGACGGAAAGCCTTCGAGTAAGACATGTGATTTGAGGCGCTTTCCAAAGTAGTGTTATAATTCCTTTGCTGTTTCATATCTACATAAACAATTTGGGAGAGGATCTGAGCAGCCGACTTCGGTTGTTTGCAGATGACGCTGTCGTTATTCGACTAGTAAAGTCATCAGAATGTCAAAACAAATTGCAAAACGATTTAGAAAAGATATCTGTATGGTGTGAAAATTGGCAATTGACCCTAAATAACGAAAAGTATGAGGCCATGCATATGAGTGCTGAAAAGAATCCCTTAAACTTTGGTTACACGATAAATCAATCAAAACTGAAGGCCGTAAATACAACTAAATACCTAGGAATTGCAATTACGAACAACGTAAATTGGAAGGAACACATAGAGAAAGTTGTGGGGAACGCTAAAAAAATATTGCGTTTTAATGGCAGGACACTTAGAAAGTGTAACATATCTGCTAAAGAAACTGCCTATAGTTAGCTCGTTCGTCCTCTTTTAGAATACTGCTGCGCTGTCCGTCATCCTTATCAGATAGGACTGACGGAGTACACCGAAAAACTTCAAAGAGGGGCAACACGTTTTGTATTATCGCGAAATATGGAAGAGAGTTTCACTGAAATGATACAGATTTTGGGATGGACATCATTAAAACAAAGGCGTTTTCCATTACGGAGCAATCTTGTCACGAAATTCAAATCACCAACGTTCTCCTCCGAATGCGAAATTATTTTTTTACGCCGACCTACATACGGAGAAACGATCATCATGATAAAATAAGGGAAATCAGAGCTCGTACCGAAAGATATAGGTGTTCTTTCTTTCCACGCAGTATACGAGATTGGAATAACAGAGAATTGTGAACGTCTTCTGTTAACCCTCTGCCAGACAAATGTGATTTGCAGAGTATCAATGTACATGTAGATGTAGATGCACATATTCAACCATTGCATTTTTTCTTCAGAATTGTATCTTTGTGTGATATTTATAAGGGGTCGATGTAGCTGTTCTTTTTTTGTGAAAATGAAACATAGATGCACCGTTTATACTATATTAAGAAGAATTATAGTTTTCTCAGTTCTCTGTAAATGGTCTTTTCTAGTACGAGAATTGTCTTCGAGAGATATCACAGGCGACTTGCTTCTCATGATCTCTAATATTTTATTTATTTTCTTCCTATTAACAGCAATCAACGCCACTTCTCTATTAGAATAATTGATAGGTAGATTTTTACTATCAACTGTAGAATTCTCGATAGTCCGAGCTGTTATGCGAAAATGAATACGTTTATGCAAACGCGATTCATATAGTCCCGAAAATGACATAATGATCCTTCAACTTTTCGGCAGCAATCCATGTGGTACCCTATAGTGGGCACACACCAGTTGCAATCGTTTTAGGGGTTCCTTCTGTTGGCAGTGGGAAAGGTGTCTTTTGAGCGACGAGTGGCTCGACTGTTGAGCACGAGGTTAGACAATACGAAGCCTAAGAGTGCGCCTTCTAAGTTTATTTGATTTGATGTCATGCTTTCAAGCTACTTTGGTCTTGCTGTCTCATATATTTCCATTTAATGTTGAAATGCTATCATGATTGCAGTGTGTGATACTTTGTCTTCACTCTTCATCGATGCGTTGTATCTTACCCCTTCCCCATCACCACTTTCTCTGAACTGACTTCTTCTTCTACTACTACTAATACTACTAACACTACGAGGCCGTGCTGAAACGAAATGGCTCCGAATTTCATATGTGCAAACTCTCAAAGTAAAACAAACGTAGTTACCATTCTACGTCTTTATTCTTCAAGTCAAAATATTTATGTCTCAACATAGACTCCTTGGCGACGATCGCTGTTCTCCCGATGAGAGACCAGTTTGTTGATACCGTCACTGCAAAACGACTGACTTTGCTGACGGAGCCACAACCTCACCTGTCCTTGCACCGCTTCGTCACTATCAAAGTGAAATCGTCGAAGATGTTATTTAAGTTTGGGAAACAACTGAAACTGGACGGCGTCAAGTAGGGAAAGTGTGGGTGATGATCGACGACAGTGAACCGAAGGTGTCGGATTGTTCCAGATGTCGCAGCGCTCTATGTGGTCTGGCATTGTCATGCTCCATCTCTGCACGAATTCAAAACTGGATTACAAGACGCTGTTTCTCACGCACCGACATAGTTACAAGTACGTTACACACCGCCATGTTTCACGCTACAATTCTAAGCCCTTAAGCGGCAGAGGCCTACAAATACGTAGACATGAAGAATAAATATGCAGAATGTTAACGAAGTCTGCTTTATTTAAAAGTTTTCAAGAGTTTTCGCATAAAAAGTCGCAGTCATTGCTCTTCAGCGTGCCTTCGTACTGTAATAATAATCGGATGTATTCTCCTTCAGAATATAGTCATCTTTAAACACAACACAAAATTCATTTTTTGGCTTAAAATTTTCTCTGCGATGGTAACTTTATTGTAGTGTTCACTCTAAGTTTGCCAGATACTCCGTTATCGAGCTACTAGGTGACTTGTGAAAATCGTCACCGAAAGCCACTCACATAAAAATGATTTTTTAAAGATAAAAGTGTAAGGAGTAAAACTGTATGTTATATTTAGTAATATTTTTCATTTTAGTAACAAAAACTCACGCAATTCCCCTATGTTTCATGCGTTCAAAAGGGGCTGCACTCTTAAGATAATAGTGGTAATTCGCGAAATTATATTCTCCGAGTATTTAACTTTTTTGACAGTTCCATCTTTGCACACAAACTTCCGATGAGGACATAATTGTCTTAGTCAGATGGATCTCGCGATTGAAATGGTTGTGCTCACTGCATGGGCTGCAACCAGAAGTGGGTGTAGGCAGGGAAGGTAGACTAATGTCCCGTCCACAACGAGGTCATTAGATACGAAGCACAATCTCGGATTAGGGAAGGGTGGGTTAGGTTAGTGTTGTTTAACGTCCCGTCGACAACGAGGTCATTAGAGACGGAGCGCAAGCTCGGGTTAGGGAAGGATGGGGAAGGAAATCGGCCGTGCCCTTTCAAAGGAACCATCCCGGCATTTGCCTGAAACGATTTAGGGAAATCACGGAAAACGTAAATCAGGATGGCTGGAGACGGGATTGGAAGGATGGGGAAGTAATCGGCCGTGCCCTTTACACAACAACCATCTCAGCATTTGCTTTAAGCAGTTTAAGGAAATAATGGGATACCAAAACTTAGACGGCTGAACGGTCTTCTGAACCATCGTTCCGCCATGCGGCCGGCTGGTGTGGCCGAGCGGTTCTAGGCGCTACAGTCGCAGGTTCGAATCCTGCCTCGGGCATGGATGTGTGTGATGTCCTTAGGTTAGTTAGGTTTAAGTAGTTCTAAGTTCTAGGGGACTGATGACCTCAGAAGTTAAGTCCCATAGTGCTCAGAGCCATTTGAACCATTTTTTTCTGCCATGCGAGTCCAGTTTCCTAAAGGGAGGCCCTGTGGACACCGACACCGAAAACGGATACTCTAGCAAAACAAAATCAATTACAATCGCAACAGTAATAACGTCCCTGTATAACGTCCACAACGCCAACCATAATATCTGTTGCGATAAACGAAAAACGAATGGATAAATGACATACCCTTTCAGGGACAATATTTCAGCGAAATTAAAGGGAAAATAGTAGTACTCATTGACCGAGAAGATGTCCCCAAATACATATTTCATGTAGTTACAAATCTACTACTCAAACCCAGAAATTAAAATTCGTCGTAAGTTATGCGTATGTTGTAAATAAAACAGTCAATGTAGTTGTAATGGTAGAGTGTTGATATAAAACATATTTATTGACTGAAATACCAAAACCGGGTACGAATACGAGATACAACCCGATCAATTCCAAATTTTATTTTAGATACTAAGTAAATAACCGGATTTTCAATAATGAAGTCACAAAATGCAACAAAAATGGCCGGTGGTGCACGTAATGAGAGCAAGAGTACGTACGTCATGCAGCCCAATGAACCTGCCACACAGAATGCAACTGTTTTAATACAGACGCAGTGCATGTGTATTCCATCGCAGCAGTTTCGGAAAGTAGGTATGATCCTCAACTGCCCAAGCCGGCGCAAAGACATATCATGCAACACTTCTTCATTCAGAACCTCAATTTTCTCACCAGAGATGTTCCAACTTTGCACACAAACTTTCCATTACTTTCATTACTCTTACGTTGGATATGTCTTAGGGAACTATGAAAGCCTACAGATCTCTGGATTTAGTACTAGAACGCCGAGGAGCTCGTAATAAAAGTGAGGAAATTCTTGACAAGATGGGTCTATAAGTGAAAATTTCGAGATTCAGTTTTAAGTTACTTGTTACTGTAAATTTCACTACTGAATGTCAGATAATAGAAAACACGATTTATTATTGTTATTATTACATCTTGATTATATTTATGAAAGTATTAGGTGACAGCGTATGAGTTTATTAAGTGCACACCAGACACGAGCACTGGTACTTAACGAATGTAATTAAATCCGGAATTACTAGTATTCCCACAAAACTATGAACAATTATATATGCTGTATTCTTCGTAGTGTTTAACTGAATAGAATTACTTTTTATTTGCGTTATGCAGATCTTGGTGCCTCTCGCGTTCATCTATAAAAGATAACCTGAAGATGCCTAAATAAGGCGAAACGCGTCGTTGAAAAATAAAAAAGGTAAAATTGCAACCAAGACTGTTTTTAACCAATACTGTTAAACACTGGTTTGCTGTTATGCCACATATGAACTGGAAGAATTTCTACTTTTTATTTAAGAATTATTACATTTCTTACTGCGCATTTTCTATTTTTGTGGTTTAATTTTAATTCCAATAAAATAATTTAGATGACAGGGCTCGATTAGCACTTACATACGCTTAATGAATACGGCTGAGTAAGCAGGGTAATAAATGGTGGTAAAGAAACTTTGTTGAGATATGAAACGCAACATATCTGGACATCAAATTATAGTAAATCAGCCGGCCGGATGGCCGTGCGGTTCTAGGCGCTACAGTCTGGAACCGAGCGACCACTACGGTCGCAGGTTAGAATCCTGCCTCGGGCATGGATGTGTGTGATGTCCTTAGGTTAGTTAGGTTTAATTAGTTCTAAGTTCTAGGCGACTGATGACCTCAGAAGTTAAGTCGCATAGTGCTCAGAGCCATTTGAACCATTTTATAGTAAATCCTTGAGGAAAATCGTGACATTAGGATGCCTTAACAAAGTAGTGAATGTTATTCACAAATGAAAATTTATTAATACCGGTGTATTTCACTGTTACTCTGCTCACAGTTCATAGCGAATATACCTTGAGTGACATTAAGACCCATGCTAACTTGTCTTACATATCTTCTATGAATTACGGAACGGAGATTGTAACTGTATCTTTTAATAGTAAAATTAATTCAAGCTTAAACTAGAACTGTTGATCTCACTGTATGCCTTTCACGCTTCCTTATAGACGTGTAATGTAATGTAAAGTACGTAAACGACCTAGCCGTTTTCTCACTCTTAACAAAGCTTATTATACCGATCTTCCCCAGCTTGGATACGTTGTATACAATACTGGAAACAGAAGGAAGCTACTTTTACTGTTTCCGTACATCGATACAGTAGTAGACTGTATAAGCTGATGTTCGTGAATAACTTTCCCACAATATATTCTTTTTAGGGATTTTTATGCTTTTATCACTTAATTCCTCCTGATTATCTCAGTTCAGGAACACTCATTCGGCACATTTTTACTGAGGAATCAAAATTTATATTTTAATCTTTCTAACACACGCTTTCTGGCACATTCCTTTCTTATGGTGCTGGCAGTTACTCCTCCTGTTTATACTAGTCTTTAAATCTCATGCAATAACGTATAATCCAAATATGTTCTCTACCTACTTTTCAAGCCAAGGACATTCTATTTCCGCGAGCGTCCCGTAATGCAGAGATATTCTCGTGTAAACGCAGTGCAATATTGCGTCAGTTGTGACTGCAAGGTCTACATTTTGGTATAATATCTTGGAGGTCACGTCCGACATTGATGCTTTTGTACCTTATCTTTCAGTGTTATTACGTTCTCTTTTGGTTTAAGTTTCAAATAAACTCCAATTTTCTATTCTTTATCAAATGGTTTCTCAAAAGGAATTTTAATCTGAGATCCATGTATTAAGCTATGTTTACGTTAAGTATTTTGATGATTTTCCTCGACCCTTCCTCTTAACATGAAAGTTAATGATTTAGATAATGAATGAGAACTATTTCACCACTAATGAAGACAGTGAACCCTGAAATTAGAGTTTTACTTTCTGTATTTCCTCGAAGATCCCTTGTTTTCATAGCCCCCTGCCTAAATGATGGGTCAGTTCTTTTGTTTGGCAGTATTTTATCTCTAGTAAGAGTCGTAGCCCAACTCTAATGGCTAAGACCGACTAAAACTGATTTTAAAATACAGATTTGTGTGTATGGTATCGCCCATCAAGCTCATTCATCTGTAAAACTGTTCATCTGTCTACAATCGAAGGTCAATGAATGTAACGAGTACGAAAGCACAAGTGGCTGCAGAAAAGATACTATGCAACTGACAATTGCAAACGACTGATTCATAGGTGACATAAATGAGATAAGAAAAAAAATATGTCAAACAATTTATGGTAACTCATACAGTACTAACGCAGACATATTTATGAAAGTAGATGTTGCCTTGCTGTCGCACGTTCTTCCCTTCTGTGTCACTGAAGTGCAAGTGTGGAATTCCAATGATAAAGACGGCTTTTTGTAATGGGCTTCTTAAAGCGGGTACACCAGCAATGTCCTCATGTTATCTTTGTGAGATGTGCACACTGTTCAGTTCGGCAGCGTTTTAATCGCATTACTGAAAGCCTACATTTACGTTTTGATGACGAATAATGCATGAAAGTATAGCAACACAGCAGCGTTTGTGTTGGGTACTGAAACGTCCCCTTTGAACAATTATACATGACTGTGCTTAAACTGACACACAATATTTTTAGCGCAACGCAATCTGACTTTCAAAAATCACTACAAAAGAATGGCCCTGACTAACATTAACCCATACGTTTCACAAATCACTTACCTCACAAAAATCTTCGTTACTCGAACTACTGCAATACAGCGAGCGTCACTACTTCCAGCTAAATAAAAGATTCAAACTACTAAAGGCACTAACTACTGATAGGCACAGTTAGCAAAAGAAAGATTTTGATAGAGAACTAACTATGTATTTACCTTGATATTGTTCAAAAGTCATATTATATGTATCAGTTCATGACATCCAGTCTTACAAATTTACTCTTTCTTAATGAGACACGTCCAGATCGTCCGTTCTCAAAATTCCGCCATCTCTCTCCCCACATCCACCACTGCTGGCGGCTCACCTCCAACTGCGCAAGGCTACGAGCTGTTAACATCCAGCTGCCCAACACTACAATGGCAGACAACAATGAAAACTAGCCACAGACTGCACACAGCACAGTCAGTGATTTACATACACAGAGCTACGTGGCGTTACCAATAAGAAAACCTAAACAGCCTACCTACAGTACTATGACTCTGTAACTTTGTTAACGTTTATTGTTTCAAGTAAATCTTAAGCTTTTTACCAAATGATACCCCATTTATGACTCTATGTGGATCAGCTGGTCTCTGTTATCTGATAGGCGATATTGTTTCTTTGGTGATTTGAGCTGATACAGTCTTTAGATTCGTTGCTCTCAGTGGACCCACTGAAGACAGCCACAAGGTTTTACAGGTCTGGCCTCCACTGGTGGTAACACGCAAGCACCTGTGTGTTTTAAAGTCATATTTGTTAGGTTTTAGCTGCTCGTAGAGGCTTTCTAAGATCGATAGGCATGTCGATATTACGAAAAGGAATAACAGAGTAGTCAGCTCAGTTGAAGAGGATTTGACGTCCCCAAAACGTGCAATCGCAGACGTTGAACAGACAAACATACATACAGGGAAGGTAAATGCGGAGAAACATTAGGGAAAGACACGAATAGAGGAATTTAAATACACGAAAACTGAAATCAGTAGCAAGCCAGTGTAGCCAGGGCGAAATGTCTGCACGAGATATGTAAAGAAATCGAAACAGAATATTCGTCGAGATGATGCTCCAGCATATGAAAAAGTCAGAACAGCCTTCGGAGTAATTTAAATGACTACTTGTGACATTAAGAGTCAGTGGGAATTCCACTGTTAAATGCAGAGAAGAGTCCAGATTGGTGGAAAGTGCACGTTGAAAGCTTCTATGAGAGGGAGGGCTTGTCTGACAACGTATTAGACGAAGATAAAGGAATCGATATGGATGACATAGCGGATACGAGATAAGAATTTGAAAGAGCTCTGAGACTTGAGAAAAAGTAGGAAGAAGGCTTAGATAAAATTGTATCGGAAATTCTGAAATCATTGGGAGGTTGGCAACCAAACAACTGTTCAAGTTGATGTGCAGAATCTATGAGATTGGCGACGCACTATCAAACCTTCAAAAAAGTATCATCCACGTACACCCTAAGACAGTAAGATCCGACATGTGCGAGAATTATTGCACAGTGAGCTTAAGAGCTCACGCATCTAGGCTGCTAATAAGAATAATACGCAGAAGATTGGAAAAGAAAACTGAGGATCTGTTAGATAGTGATTATTTTGGATTTACAAAAGGTAAAGGCACCAGAGAGGCAATTCTGACGTTGCGGTTGAGAATGGATGAAAGACTGAAGAAAAACCAAGACACTTCATAGGATCTGTCAACCTAGAAAAAGCGTTTGACAATTTAAAATGATGAAACACTTTCCAAATTCAAAGACAAACAGCACTAAGCCGTAGGGAAAGGCGGATAATATACAGTGTGTAGACGAACCAAGAGGATTAAAAAAGGTGTAAGACACGTATGCAGTCTTTCGCCTCTACAGGTCAACCTATACGTCGAGGGAGCTATGTCGGAAGTAAAGGATAGGCTCAACAGTGGGATATAGATTCATGATGAAAGAATAACAACGGTAGGATTCACTGGTCACAGTGCTATCCTTAGTGGAAGCGAAGAAGGATTAGAGGGTCTGTCGGATGGAATGGTCTAATAAGCACAGAGTATGGATCGAGAATAACCGGAGAAAGACTCTGGCAGCGAGATGTAGAGAAATGAGAGTAGCGCGGAATTTAAAGTCAAAATCTGTGGTCACGAAATATACGAAGTTACGAGACTATATTACCTTGGGAGCAAAATTACACACAGCGAACGAAGCAACGAGGACACTAGAAGCAGAGGAGCACAGGCACGGAGGGCCGCCCCAGAGAAGTCTACTGCTCTCAAATATTGGCCTAAATTTAACTAACTTAATTTAACTAACGTGATTGATTAAATGCACCTTTGGAGCACAGCGTTGCATGTCAGTGAATCACGAACAGAGGGAAAACCAGAACAGGAAAGAATCGAAGCGCTTTGGATGTGGTGCTGCAGATGGAAGTCGAAAATCAGTTGTACTGATCAGATGAAGAATGTAGAGTTTCTCTTCGGAATCGGCAAAGAAAGGGACGTAAGGAAAACTCTGAGCCGCGCTGTGTGACCGCGCAGTTGGAGGCGCCATGTCACTCACTGCGCGGCTCCTTCCGTCTGAGGTTCGAGTCCTCCCTCGGGTATGGGTGTGTGTGTTGTTCTTAGCATAGGTTAGTTTAAGATAGTTTAAGTAGCGTGTAAGTCTAGGGACCGATGATGTCAACAGTTTGGCCCCATAAAATTCATACGCATTTGAAAACACTGAGACGAAGTATGGATAGGATGGTAGGACATGTGAGAAGGCGTCATGGACTAATCTCCATGATATTAGAGTGAACAGTAGACGGCAAAAACTCTGAAGAGAACAGATATTTGAAAACATTCAATAAATAATTGAGGATGTAGCTTGCACGTGCTACTCTGAGATGAAGACAAATGGCTCTGAGCACTATGCGACTTATCTTCTGAGGTCATCAGTCGCCTAGAACTTAGAACTAATTAAACCTAACTAACCTAAGAACATCACACGCATCCATGCCCGAGACAGGATTCGAACCTGCGACCGAAGCGGTCGCCCGCCTCCACACTGTAGCGCCTAGAACCGCACGGCCACTCCGGCCGGCTGAGATGAAGATATTAGCGCAGATAAATAACATGCGGGAGGCCGTATCCGACCAGTCTAATCGGGCGGGGTATTTCGCTCGTTGACCTAGACGTCGATCCGACCTCCCCAGGAATAAGAAGCATACAATGAAACGGAGTTTGGTGTACTGGTTGTGGTATCCGGTATCAACAGCAGAGCGGTACTAATAACGGGAAGTCCAAAGAAACAAGGAAGTGATACTTATGGAACTAGTCAGTTCGGGAGTAAAGTGACGATAGTGCCGAAATATATTGTTTTACAAACTATTGGTGAGGAACGTAGCGGCTTACGACAGTGCAAAGGGTAGCACGACAGTCGCCGCCTGCTGCGGGTCATCGAAGGCCAACAGCTGTGCCGGCCAACGCCCTACACGTGGTGTCGGTGCAGCTATATAAACCGCACGCTGGCCGCTCCACTGCATTCGACACACTTGCGTCTCCCAACTTACAACATGAAGTTTCTGGTAAGTAACACTGTCAGTTCACATCTGAGCCTTTACATTCGTCTTTCATATCAGAGCTAAGAACGGGAGAACAACCACCATTCTGTTAATGTATTCCGTTTCAGTCGACCATTAACTTTTGTTGTTTCTCAACGTTCGTTTCTCTGGTATGAAAGTGATATAATTACAACGATGGTGGGCCATCTTCACAAATGGGAATACACTTCCTGCTTTTCCGATTTTGCTGCTGAACCTACTCTGCAGGGTCTCCTTGCCAACAGTGCCTAACGACTGAGAGCATTTAATATCTCACAGAAGTATCTGTTTCAGACGTGGTCGATAGTATGGAGTAGCCATGTCTCTATCATGTGCAGTCTCTCTCTATTATACAGAGAAATATCAACCACGGGGTGGGTACCTGACACACGCTCTTATTCTAAAATCATAAATATTCGTGGAGTAAAGTTTGAACTGCAATTACATAACAAGTGTTATTACTTCGTTTGACAATTGAAATATTACAACAGTTTCGTAAAGTCATCATTGGGGCAGATAATTTTGAATATGCTAACGCAGTAGACTACTTCAGTCATACCATTGACGACGAAAATATTTATAAAACGCTAAATACTGTTTACGCTACACAGCACTTCGATAGAAAATAGAACATGCTGGACAGATTCTTTTGAAAAGGCCACGTCCATCCTCCTGCCTGTAGTTGTGCAGACATATATTGTACCCCATCTATGGTGACTTCGAAATCTACTAAGCGTCCTTACCCGCCTTTTTGCAACTGAACATAACTGTGTTTCTTTCATGTAGTGGACGTACAGTAACAGATTGGAAAATTTCAATCTTGTTGTGCACGTTAATGTCCATAATTAAATCAACAAACGGAAATTTGGCAAGCTTGCATTTATATTGCCACAAAACAGTGTAACAGTAAATTGGAAACAATGTAAGGATTACAGAATGTAAACAAGTGCACCATGTACACTACTGGCCATTAAAATTTCTACACCACGAAGATGACGTGCTACAGACGCGAAATTTAACCGACAGGAAGAAGATGCTGTGATATGCAAATGATTAGCTTTTCAGAGCATTCACACAAGGTTGGCGCTAGTCGTGCCACCTACAACGTGCTGACATGAGGAAAGTTTCCAACCGATTTCTCATACACAAACAGCAGTTGACTGGCATTGCCTGGTGAAACGTTGTTGTGATGCCTCTTGTATGGAAGAGAAATGCGTACCATCACGTTTCCGACTTTGATAAAGGTCGGATTGTAGCCTATCGCAATTGCGGTATATCGTATCGCGACATTGCTGCTCGCGTTGGTCGAGATCCAATGACTGTTAGCAGAATATTGAATGGGTGGGTTCAGGAGGGTAATACGGTACACCGTGCCGGATCCCAACGGCCTCGTATCACTAGCAGTCGAGATGACTGGCAACTTATCCGCATGGCTGTAACGGATCGTGCAGCTACGTCTCGATCCCTGAGTCAACAGGGGACGTTTGCAAGACAACAACCATCTGCACTAACAGTTCGACGACTTTTGCAGCAGCATGGACTATCAGCTCGGAGACCGTGGCTGCGGTTACCCTTGACGCTTCATCACAGACAGGAGCTCCTGCGATGTTATACTCAACGACGAACCTGGGTGCACGAATGGCAAAACGTCATTTTTTCGGATGAATCGCGGTTCCGTTTACAACATCATGATGGTCGCATCCGTGTTTGGCGACATCACGGTGAACGCACATTGGAAGCGTGTAGTAGTCATCGCCATACTGGCGTATCAGCCGGCTTGATGGTATGGCGTGCCATTGGTTACACGTCTCGGTCACCTCTTGTTCGCATTGACGGCACTTTGAGCAGTGGACGTTACATTTCAGATGTGTTACGATCCGTGGCTCTACCCTTCATTCGATCCCTGCGAAATCCTACATTTCAGCAGGATAATTCACGACCGCATGTTGCAGGTCCTGTACGGGCCTTTCTGGATACAGAAAGTGATCGACTGCTCCCCTGGCCAGCACATTCTCCAGATTTCTCACCAACTGAAAACGTCTGGTCAATGGTGGCCGTGCAACTGGCTCGTCACAATACACCAGTCATTACTCTTGATGAACTGTGGTATCGTGTTGAAGCTGCATGGGCAGCTGTACCTGTACACGCCATCCAAGCTCTGTTTGACTCAATGTAATCACATGTCAGTTCTAGTATAATTTATTTGTCCAATGAATTCCCGTTTATCATCTGCATTTCTTCTTGGTGTAGCAGTTTTAATGGCCAGTAGTGGATAACGGTTGACAAAAATTTGCTTTTTTATATTTCAACGTATTTGATTTTCACACACTACCACAACAGATTAATGCAATCAGTATGGGGTGTTACGACCTGTGGCAACAATAAAGGCCTGGCAACGATGGGGCCTGGAGTGAATGTTGTCATCAATCTCGTGTTGAGGCAATAACGGCCAATCTTCCTGTCGACCTGCTCGTAAGTCTGACAAAGTGGTTGGTAGATGCTTACTTCATGCAACCTGTGTCCCTAGTGCATCCCAGGCTTGCTGTATGGGATTCAAATCGGGGGAGCGAGTTGGCCACGTCATGCGTGCAGTGTCTCCCATTTCCAAGAAACATCAACGACTCGTGCTCTATGGGGTCGAGTACTATCGTCCACCAATACGAAGTTTGGGCACGCAGCACCTCGCAACAGCCATACATGAGGTCCCAAGATCTCGTCAAGAGATCTGACAGCAGGTAAACGTTTCGAGTTCACCAGTAAAATTTCATGAGGACGTCTTCGTGCGGCCAGTATAATCGTTACCCACACAATTAGCAATCCTCCTCGATATCGATCTCTGTCTACAACATTCGGGTCTCAAAATCGTGTTCCACAATGTCTTCATATGCGAATCCGTCGCGAATCATTCTCCAGACCAAATCAGGACTCATATGTGATGAGAACAGTGGCCCACTGTTCGGTGGTCCAGGTGGCATGTTGACAACTCCACTTTAGACGTTGCCATCTTTGAAGACGCTTCAGAGGTACACATACAGCAGCTCTCTGACAATAAAGGCCACGCCACCAAAACCCGTTGTAAACAGTTTGCTTCGATACAACACGTCTAGGGGATGCTGCGAGGTCAGATGACAGTTGCACTGCGATACTAAGGACGTACCGTCGTGGCCTTGCAGTCAAATAATGGTCTTCTCTTTCTGATGTCACAAGTGCTCGGCCATGCCCTGTACTTTGGGACACAGTTTCAGTCTCTATAAACCGTCGCCACGTGCGAGAAAAACAGAACGATTCACATTAAGCGATCGGACCACTGCAGTGTGCGACTGTATTGATTCCGTATTTCCTATGGTCCTCGACAGTAGGGAGTCTGGTAGGTGTCTTCCCTATGCCACAGTGCACCGTCTGTGACTGTGTACACAGAAATGGTGGGTGTGGCAAAACGCGGCAAACACTACCCCATTTGATTGTCCTGAAGTCATTGCTGGGGCGGTTGCTCTTTGTCGGGAATACCATCATCCGTGCAGAAAACGATCGTACGGACATTTGTTGACAGTTTGTATGATTAGATCGTGAATTACACAGAGGACGGGGAAATTGCGGTTTGTTCCTTTAATTTTGGACACCAGTGTACATTAGCACCTCCACAACCGGTAACTCCTTGTGATATTCCTTAATGTGCTCACTTTGACCATTCTCCTACAAAGGTTCCACACAACCGACTTATATTTAAAAACCGCTTTACTGCCACGACTTTCATCAGGCTGCTTTTTCTACGCCTCCTGCAGATCTCAAATGGAATGTATATGTTCTTTTAAGGAGATTACTAATATTATGTCCGGTGGGCTCATGTCGAATGAAGTAACGGTGGCAGTGATACGTGAGCCACATCTCTCTTGATTCAGCCAGGTAATGAATCTTCATTTTGCAGGTGATTGTCTTTACCGTCTGCGTGGCCACCGCCTGCTGCCAGGAGACGCGAGAGAAGCGCGGCCTCCTGGGGGCGGGAGTGCTGGCCGCCCCCGGCGCTGTTCTGGCGCCGCGCGTCCTCGCCGCCCCCGCTATAGCCGCCGCCCCCATCGTCGCCGCCCCCGCCATCGGCCACGCCCCCCTGGGCCTGGGGCTCGGCTTGGGTCACCCCATCATCGGCTGAACCGCTTCATGCTAACTTATACGTGTCTGTGTGTACTGTCTCTCCACAAATAAAGCCTCTGTAAAATCAATGATTTGTCTTTTACCTCCTCATACCTTACTCTTGTCTGGTTGTAGGTCGATGACTACTTCATCCCATGCCCCTGTATTCACTTGCTTTCGTCGTTAACAGCCTTTGCCAGCTACGACCAAACACACTTCGTCTGATGTGTTTAGCGTTGATATGAAAAAGTATGCACTTCGATCTCTCACATCTATGGTTATTTAGATTTCTATGTTTGTTTTCATTGTTTGGAATCCGTTCGGTTCACATGATACTAAAACCAAAAATACCCTTAGAGTCAGGTCAGCTCTCAGTGACGTAATACTACTAAAATAAACAGCGACCAGAGGACCCATGCGAAACTTTCGCACTTTTATAGTTTTAAATAATGAAAGTATTTGAAATACGTGTTGTCTTTGGTATTAGGTTAGTCGTGGGAACTATGAGAAAATATCTTTAAAAATTAACCGAACGACATGAAATAATAATCATGAATATATGATACACTCTTGTATAAACATTTCCATGTGTCCAAAAATTTGTTTCTATACCGAATGTTCGTCGCGGATTGTACGACGTATGAGATTAGCTACTGTCAGACGGGCCACATATCCTATAATTTTAAGTATACAGGGGCTACAGCCGGCCAGTGTGGCCAAGCGGTTAAAGACGCTACAGTCTGGAACCGCGTGACCGCTACGGTCGCAGGTTCGAATCCTGCCTCGGGCATGGATGTGTGTGATGTCCTTAGGTTAGTTAGGTATAAGTAGTTCTAAGTTCTAGGGGACTGATGCCCTTAGAAGTTAAGTCACATAGTGCTCAGAGCCATTTGAACCATTTGAACCAGGCGCTACAGTCTGGAACTGCGCGACCGCTACGGTCGCAGGTTCGAATCCTGCCTCGGGCATGGATGTGTGTGATGTCTTTAGGTTAGTTAGGTTTAAGTAGTTCTAAGTTCTAGGGGACTGATGACCTTAGAAGTTAAGTCCCATAGTGCTCAGAGCCATTTGAACCATTTTTTTAAGTAGACAAACATTTTCGATTACTGTAAGTTCGTTTGGCCATAGGTATATCACAGTTCATGGCGACAATGACAAATACGTTTCTCATTTCGGAAAGTATATTCGTTTAGAAATGTCATCTTGTACGATGGGCAGAGATAATGGACCACCACAGTGGTGACGGCTGTTATCCAAGGTAATGCTGTGTACGAATTATACAGTGAAAATTTGAAGCAAATAAAATGGTATTTCTAATATGATAATACGGAAAGGTAGTCTGTTATTCGTGATTAATTTGTTAGCTTCGTAAAATATAAGTATGAAGCTGGGCATCTATGATACCCTTTTTCCTGTGATAGTTAAAATTCACTTTCATGTCAAAACGTATAATAATTTTAAATCGGTAAACAGTGTAAGAGTTCGGATAAAAACCCTTTCTAGCGATACCACTTTCATCCCAGTACGATTAGTATATATTGAGAAAAAGGGATGTTGACTTGAGAAATAATATACATAATGAACAATGTAGTCACACAGTTTTCGCTATCAATCTTTCACCCTGCAATGGAGTGTGTGTTGTTGTAACAACGTGTGTCGATGTTAGAGTCTAACAATTCTCTGACTTTTGTGTAGGCAGATTTTAGTTGCACTCTCCAGACTAAACTCAAGCATTAAAAATTTATTTCCAAAAACCCATTGAGTTAAGCATCAGCCATTATTTTCGCCCAAGCGTGCTAGGCCAGCTATGTATGCAGGAGACTTCGTAAGAATCTCAGCAGGTAGGAGAGAAACTCTTGCGGCTGTGAGGTGAGCTATATCTGGATGATACAACTGGTGACTTTATTGACCCAGAAAGGCTATTTTTAGGTCTCGAGTCTCGCTTTGGCATGCAGTTTTACAGACACTGGAAATCTAAATTTCTACTCCTTATATGCTAGCTGTTCTTATTAAACTTTTCTGTACAGGAAATAGAAGAATTTGCAAATCCTGTACTGTCTTGTACAGGTTCCTAGGGTTCTGGTGATTATGGAAAGTATTCCACTCATTTTCAAAATTATTCTGTAGCTTGATAATGCTGAAATTTTAGAAAATACTATGCATATGAATGTTCAACACGTGTAGGAAGGTATTAGTAGATACTAAGGGGTGTTGTGAAATGATGTATGCCATCTCCTTTATCGTCTCACATTCGTTTGAAACTTGGCTTATTAGTTCTTCCTATGAAGTGAAGCAACCATAGCATATTTTAGCATTTAATTTGTCTCCGTTTTAAGATATTTCGAAGTTTGGAAGTCTTTTGTTCTTAACATAGTGATACAACAAAACAAAATTCATTAATATATGAAAAATAAATTATAGACAAAATACTAACGACTCGTTCCACCAAAGAACTGCGACCGACAAACGTTGCAGGCACCTCTCACTTCTGTTAATACGGACACTACGACACAGGTAGTAACTTAATTACTCAGCTCCTTGATCTGTAGATCATTTGAATGATTCTTTTACCGAAATGATGTGGAACCAGTTAGTTCACAGGATATGTATACAGATTAGTGCTACCATGAACGAGCATACTGCTACTTTATTCCTACTCATTCAACTCTCACTCTCTCTCTCTCTTTTATTTTACTAGCTATCAGTTCTTACGTAGTATTTCGTCAATGGTAAATGCAATAGCAGGAGTTACAAAGAAGAAATGATTTTAAGCTAGATTTAAAACATGCTCGGCTACCTGTCAGACACTTTATGTTACTGGGAAAGTAATAGAAAATATTGCTGCTGCATATTGAGGTTCTCTCTGAGCCAATGACAGCTGCAGCAATGGGTAATAAACGTCATTTTTCCCTCTAGTGTTGTAGGCGTGTTTATCACTGTGCTTCTCAAATTATAATAGATTATTTATGATGAATTTCACTGGCGAAAATATGAATTGTGAGTCAATTAAGAAACCTAGCTCCTTGAAGAAGTACTTGCATGACGTCCTTGGGTGAAGACCACATATTATTGTTAGTGCTCGATTTTGTGTAGTCAATGCTTGCTTTCTAAGTGATGAGGTAACCCACAAAACTACTCCATAAGACATTACTGCGTAAAAATACGTAATCTATGTCTCGAGTTGTTGGTTTGTTTTCAGATTAGCAATTATACAGAGTAAAAGTAGTTTAACTTCACTGTTTGAGAAGTTCAGTATTATGCTTCTTCCAGATCAAGTTTTCGTCAATACGTATACCCTAAAATTTGGAGCATTCTTTCCTACTTACAGACTCCTGCTGGCGTGGTACATTAGTTGTTTGTATGACTCTGATTGTTCTACAGAACTGAATGTAATGCGCCTGTTTTCCAAGATTGAGGGAGAGTCCATTTTTGGAGAACCACATAACATTTCTTTCGAAAATATTATTTACTAACACTTCAGTTGCTTTCTCTCTAATGGGTTTTATTACAACACTAGTATCGCCTACGAAAAGTACCAATTTTGCTTGTTGACAGTCAGACAGAATTTCATTAATACTTACAAGTAATAAGAGTGGAGCCAAAATTGAACTCTGTGGGACTCCCTCTATGATTATCTCCATTCAATAAAATATTCTACAGTATCCGAACTATTCAGCATAATATGTGCATTCTGTTTGTCAATTATGCTGTCTGCTGGTGGAAAGAGGAGTAAGGCCTCGTGGCTCAAAATTCGGAGATACTGCAGTGGTGGCAGTTCTACGAAGTGCTAGAATATCTAGCGCTCCTTGGCCGCGAACTAGCTGTGGCAATAAATTCAAATTACAGTTTCGACCAACCTTGGTGGATTATCGCCACTTTGCAAGGTACAACAAGTAATTAATCCGCGCTTGGGAAATATTACTCAATCCCGACACGTCAATCTTCTGATTAGGCAAGCGTTTGGTGTTCTTTAATTGTTTGGGAAAATTTGTTTGATACCATTTACTTAACACCTAGCGGAGAAACCCGGAGTTGTCCAGGTATTTATTTATAGCTGAGTCCACACCCATACCACGTGGCGCCTTGCCTTGTCCTAAATGTCTATGACGTCATATCTCCCAAAATATGTCTGGTAGAATGGTATAATTTTCTAGTTACATTAAGCGCCATATTGGAAACACTCCGCAAAGTTTATTGCGAATGGAGTTAGCAGCAACGAAATAATAAATTTAAATATCTTCCATGATGTGAAAGTTTTTCACACAGCACCCTGTTTATGGCGTCATATCTCCTGAACTATATGGCGTATAATGATACAATATTATAGGTACATTCAGCATCTTATATGGAAACTATCTGTGAAATGTATTGTGACTAGAGTCATTACCAAAGTAGTAGTAAATTTAAACATTATGCATATATCGGCAGCTTTTTACGCTTCTCGTTGTTTATGACGTCGTAGCTATGGAATTATACACTCCTGAAAATGGAAAAAAGAACACATTGACACCGGTGTGTCAGACCCACCATACTTGCTCCGGACACTGTGAGAGGGCTGTACAAGCAATGATCACACGCACGGCACAGCGGACACACCAGGAACCGCGGTGTTGGCCGTCGAATGGCGCTAGCTGCGCAGCATTTGTGCACCGCCGCCGTCAGTGTCAGCCAGTTTGCCGTGGCATACGGAGATCCATCGCAGTCTTTAACACTGGTAGCATGCCGCGACAGCGTGGACGTGAACCGTATGTGCAGTTGACGGACTTTGAGCGAGGGCGTATAGTGGGCATGCGGGAGGCCGGGTGGACGTACCGCCGAATTGCTCCACACGTGGGGCGTGAGGTCTCCACAGTACATCGATATTGTCGCCAGTGGTCGGCGGAAGGTGCACGTGCCCGTCGACCTGGGACCGGACCGCAGCGACGCACGGATGCACGCCAAGACCGTAGGATCCTACGCAGTGCCGTAGGGGACCGCACCGCCACTTCCCAGCAAATTAGGAACACTGTTGCTCCTGGGGTATCGGCGAGGACCATTCGCAACCGTCTCCATGAAGCTGGGCTACGGTCCCGCACACCGTTAGGCCGTCTTCCCCTCACGCCCCAACATCGTGCAGCCCGCCTCCAGTGGTGTCGCGACAGGCGTGAATGGAGGGACGAATGGAGACGTGTCGTCTTCAGCGATGAGAGTCGCTTCTGCCTTGGTGCCAATGATGGTCGTATGCGTGTTTGGCGCCGTGCAGGTGAGCGCCACAATCAGGACTGCATACGACCGAGGCACACAGGGCCAACACCAGGCATCATGGTGTGGGGAGCGATCTCCTACACTGGCCGTACACCACTGGTGATCGTCGAGGGGACACTGAATAGTGCACGGTACATCCAAACCGTCATCGAACCCATCGTTCTACCATTCCTAGACCGGCACGGCAACTTGCTGTTCCAACAGGACAATGCACGTCCGCATGTATCCCGTGCCAAGGTGTAAGTCAACTACCCTGGCCAGCAAGATCTCCGGATCTGTCGCCCATTGAGCATGTTTGGGACTGGATGAAGCGTCGTCTCACGCGGTCTGCACGTCCAGCACGAACGCTGGTCCAACTGAGGCGCCAGGTGGAAATGGCATGGCAAGCCGTTCCACAGGACTACATCCAGCATCTCTACGATCGTCTCCATGGGAGAATAGCAGCCTGCATTGCTGCGAAAGGTGGATATACACTGTACTAGTGCCGACATTGTGCATGCTCTGTTGCCTGTGTCTATGTGCCTGTGGTTCTGTCAGTGTGATCATGTGATGTATCTGACCCCAGGAATTTGTCAATAAAGTTTCCCCTTCCTGGGACAATGAATTCACGGTGTTCTTATTTCAATTTCCAGGAGTGTATGTCGTAGAATGGTATAATTTTGCTCATACGTTCAGTGGTATACATGCATACCTTCCGTAACACGCGTCGCACATACAATTAGTAGTAAAGAAGTACTAAATTATAACGTACCGCCTCGTGCGGTATTTTTACTGCATGAACAGCGAAAAAGTAATATTTGTAAACATTTTTCCTTTCTTCATTTTCTGTGATTTGTCATGAATGGAAAAAAATTCAAATGTATGAAATTATGTGTCAAGTTTGTTGCAAGTTGCTAAGTGCCCTCGTTCTCAAATACTGGATGAATAAAATCTGGGTAGGAGGGATACGCTTAACTCGCCAGTAGCTGAGAGCGCTAATGCGTTGCTTCCTGGACTCGGCCGCGGATCGAATCCGCCTGGCGGATTAAGGACGAGGGCCAATGTGCCGGCCAGCCTGAATATGGTTTTTAGGCGGTTTTCCACTTCCCGGTGTGTGAATACCGGGCTGGTACCCATGTTCCGCCTCAGCTCCACGGCTCGCAGACATCTGAACACATTCGCAATATTCCATGGATTACACTCGGTGCAGACAGTTGAGGTACATTAATTCCGTCCCGAAGGGGGAGGGGTGTACAGGGTGGCGGCAGGAAGGGCATCCAGCCACCTCTTACACATTAACATGCCAAATCCGATTAACGATGGCTGATCTTGCGTAACTGCGGGACAAGGCTCAGGTGATAGATATACTGCTGGCCATTAAGGTTGCTACACAAACAAGAAATGCAAATTCATTGGACAAATATATTATACTAGAACTGCCTTGTGATTACATTTTCACACAATTTCAGTGCAATGATCCTGGGAAATCAGTACCCAGAACAACCACCTCTGGCCGCAATAACGGCCTTGACACGCCTGGGCCTTGATCAAACAGAGCTTGGATGGCGTGTACAGATACAGCTGCCCATGCAGCTTCAACACGATACCACAGTTCATCAAGAGTAATGACTGGTGTATTGTGACGAGACAGTTGCACGGCCACCATTGACCAGACGTTTTCAGTTGGTGAGAAATCTGGAGAATGTGCTGGCCAGGGGAGCAGTCGAACATTTTCTGTATCCAGAAAGGCCCGTGCAGGACCTGCAAAATGCGGTGCATTATCCTGCTGAACTGTAGCGTTTCGCAAGGATCGAATGAAGGGTAGTGCCACGGGTGGTAAGAAATCAAAATGTAACGTCCACTGTTCCAAGTGCCGTCAGTGCGAACAAGAGGTGACCGAGACGTGTAACCAATGGCACCCCATACCATCACGCCGGGTGATACGCCAGTATGGCGATGACGAATACACGCTTCCAATGTGCGTTCTCCGCGATGTCGCCAAACATGGATGCGACCATCATGATGTTGTAAACAGAACCTATATTCATCCGAAAAAATGACATTTTGCCATTCGTGCACCCAGGTTCGTCGTTGAGTACACCATCGCAGGAGCTCCTGTCTGTGATGCAGCGTCAAGGGTAACCGCAGCTACGGTCTCCGAGCTGATAGTCCAAGCTACTTCAAACGCCTTCGAGCTGTTTGTGCAGACGGTTGTTATCTTGTAAACTTCCCCATATGTTGACTCAAGAGATCGAGACGTGGCTGCACGATCCGTTACAGCCATGCGGCTAAGATGCCTGTCGTCTCGACTGGTAGTGATACGAGGCCTTTGGGATCCAGCACGGTGTTCCGTATTACGCTCCTGAACACAACCATTCCATATACTGCTAACAGCCATTGTATCTCGATCAACGCGAGCAGCAATGTCGCGATACGATAAACCGCAATCGCGACAGCCTACAATCCGACCTTTATAAAAGTCGGAAACGTGATGGTACGCATTTCTCCTCCTTACACCAGGCATCACAACAACGTTTCACCAGGCAACGCCGGTCAACTGCTGTTTGTGTATGAGAAATCGGTTGGAAACCTTCCTCGTGTCAGCACGTTGTAGGTGTCGCCACTGGCGCCAACCTTGAGTGAATGCTCTGAAAAGCTAATCATTTGCATATCACAGCATCTTCTTCCTGTCGGTTAAATTTCGCGTCTGTAGCACGTCATCTTCGTCGTGTAGCAATTTTAATGGCCAGTAGTGTAGATAGTTAGATCACGGGATATGCTTCTTTTTCAGTCTGGACCAGTTCATGGGTCGATGCTTCTTACCTCCAAAACTGCTGTAAGGAACGGAGGAAGATTGAGTTTAACGTTCTGTCGACATAGAGGTCACAGAGATATACAAAAGCGATTGTCGGCTGTCAGTAAGAACTATGTGTACCAAGATTGGTTGTATTCGATACAGTGGTTTAGGGGGCGATGTGGCAAAGACACACACACACGCACACACACACACACACACACACACACACACACACACACACACACACACGCACACACACACACACACACACACCAACTTATATAAATACCGGGTGATCAAAAAGTCAGTATAACTTTGAAAACTGAATAAATCACGGAATAATGTAGATAGAGAGGTACAAATTGACACACATGCTTGGAATGACATGGGGTTTTATTAGAATTAAAAAAAATACAAAAGTTCAAAAAATGTCTGACATATGGTGCTTCATCTGATCAGAATAGCAATAATTAGCATAACAAAGTAAGACAAAGCAAAGATGATGTTCTTTACTGCAAATGCTCAATATGTCCACCATCATTCCTCAACAATAGCTGTAGTCGAGGAATAATGTTGTGAGCAGCACTGTAAAGCATGTCCGGAGTTATGGTGCGGCATTGGCGTCGGATGTTGTCTACAGATGTCGGTTGATCACGATACACTTGCCACTTCAGGTAACCCCAAAGCCAATAATCGCACGGACTGATGTCTGGGGACCTGGGATGCCAAGGATGACAAAAGTGGCGACTCAGCACACGGTCATCACCAATCGACGCGCGCAAGAGAACTGTCACGCGTCTAGCAATATGGGGTGGAGCGCCATCCTGCATAAACATCGTACGTTCCAGCAGGTGTATATCCCAGCCAGGCTGAGAATGATGCGATTCTGTAACATATCGGCCTACCTCTCACCCGTCACGGTAGCAGTTACCGTGCAAAGCCAGAATCACGCATTTCCTCGAAGAAAAAAGGCCCCATATCGGTAGATGTGGTAAATACAACTCATACCGTGACTTTCTTGTCGTGCAATGGAGTTTCTACGACAGTTCTTGGACTTTCGGTAGCCCAAATTCAGCAGTTGTCGGCGTTGACAGATCCTCGGAGCGTTAAATGAGCTTCGTCGGTCCACAACACGCTACTCAACCAATCGTCATCTGCCGGCCGAAGTGGCCGAGCGGTTCTAGGCGCTTCAGTCTGGAACCGCTACGGTCGTAGGTTCGAATCCTGCCTCGAGCATGGATGTGTGTGATGTCCTTAGGTTAGTTAGGTTTAATTAGTTCTAAGTTCTAGGGGACTGATAACTTCAGCTGTTAAGTCCCATAGTGCTCAGAGCCGTTTTTGAATCAATCGTCATCTTCCGCCATCTTTTGAAACGCCCACACGGCGAATGTCCTCCGTTTCACTAAATAGCCAGGTAACAGTTCATGATACCGATAGATTTTGTTCGGATAGCATCGTAGGGTACGTCTAAGTGCCAACCAAACAGTAGTGTATGGAATGCCGGTGCCGCGTGCGACTGCACGAACGCTGACTTCCCCGTGCATAGACGAACCCGCTACAGTCTCCATTTCTTCCTGAACCGTCTCAGCAGCATTACGCCTTGTGCTCGGTCGACCACTACGGGGTCTATCGTCTAAACAACCCGAGGCTTCGAACTTCGAAATCATTCTCGCCACAGCTGCATTAGTCAACGGACCTTTACCCGTTCGACTCCCCTTCCTATGGCGATATGATCGTAACGCTGAACTATCGCATTGCCCATTCTGATAATACAGCTTCACTAAAATCGCCTTTTCAGGTAACGTCAACATGCTGCGACTGCTCGCGCATCTGATTCTCTCTCTCATTACAGCTCCTTTTATACACAATTGTCATGCGCAGTCACTGACGTCTTGCTGTCCAGCGCCATCTGTCGCTTATATTGTGAACTTTGTTTTTTTTTTGTTTTCGTTCTAATAAAACCGCATGTCTTTCCAAGCATGTGTGTCAATTTTTACCTCTCTATCTACACAATTCCGTGGTTTATTAAGTTCACCCGGTATATGTATCTATGTGTATAATACGTGTGGATTAATTCCATCGGCTTTTTAAATAATAATCAGATCAACCCGTGACCCAAGTCAAGCGATTCGATTTCCGAATCTGTGATTGGAAATGTAAATTATCATGTATTTTGTCTCTCTTTCTCTTTGTCAGGAAGCTGGAGAGGGCTGCAGTCTGTGCTCTCCACAGTCATCCTGATATATTTTCGACAAATTAAAATGTCTTCATCAGCCAAACGAAGGGAAGAAAACCTATGCTCTTGAAAAGACCTAAATTTTTAGTTATTTTAAAGCTCAGCCAGATAAACCTATAAACGAAAAACCTGAAACGAAATACGGATGCAATATAGCCAATTTTGCTAGCATTCAGCTTGCGGCTAATCAATAGAATAAGAAGCAATATCATTCGTATTTCCCACACAAATTTTCAAGTGGGTGAAGAATATCAGCAGAAATCGGAGATATACTCTTTGTAAATGTGTATGATTCGTGTAGAAGGAGCTGAGTGCCGAGTTTTTCAAACAAGAAATTATGTTCGTTTTACGAACGACGTGTAACGAAGTCGTAATTGGTGGTGATTTTAACTCTGTTATTGACCAGAAAGACCGAAAGCCAAATTTGAACAGATACGTGGAACTCGGATACATGGCCAGACTTTTAAATATAATTAATATGTGGAAGGCAAGAGCGCAAACTCATTAATGTAGGCCTACACCTCCGTCACTCGTCATTCAGCGGGCAGAATAGAGAGGATTTACGACTCACAAGTCAGTATGCAACATCACTATTCAGAAATCTGGACTGTGAATCTGTCATAAACATTGTGCTTTTATTATCAGAATCAGTTTACACAAGAAAACGATTTTGCGTTAAAAATATTACTGGAAATCAAATACAGGTACTACCTCAGTTAAATATGAGGAATCAAAAATTATGTTGCTGTGAACATTGACAAGCTGTGTCAGTAATGTAAGCATGTGTCGCAGTGGTTTAAATTTGTGGGTGGAGCATGCGAAACACAATACGTTACAACAAAAACTGAGTGGAACAAAAGGACAGAGGAATTTTATTTCACGAGTCTTCTAGAACAGAACCAAAAATTGCTAGAATACGCAGATAAATCAGGTTAAAACGCAGATGTTGTCTGAGACGGGAAGGTAACTAGAGGGTGAGCAAGTGAGAAAAAGAGCTGACATTATTATCCGAGAGCAGACAGTGTCATTCTACCATCTAATCCGAACATCGAAAAAGGAAAAACACTAAATAGCCCAGAAACGTTTGCTAGGAAACAAGACAACACAAGAGCAGGCTCATATAAAAACGGAGCCCTGCAACTTTCCGTGACTTGGGTGCTGCATTAGAAGTAGACAAGAACTGCGAATTACTCCTTCTAAATGATCTTGACGACGTGCTGCCCGAAGCAGACAATTCTTTCAGCGAACAGATTCCAGAAGAGTAAATATATGAAGCGTTACTGAAAAGCCAGAAAGGAAATTCTTCAGGAATAGATGGCATACCAACTGAATATCTGCTATTTCGACATATTGAAAGAAAAGTTAATGGACAAATTAAGCGACGCATGGAATATCCAACAGGTTCCTACAAACTTCATCGTATTCGTACCTAAGAAATGTCTGCCTAAATACTCAGAATCCTTAACATCGAGGTGTGTTCATAAGTAATGCAACACGTTTCCTTTTGTCGGCTAGTTTCTTTTGAGAAATTGCCGAATTTGTTGTGGAACGTCCATTCAGTCCTTATTGGTTCATGAAGTTTCGATTGGTGGCGGCGATATACGTAACCTTCAAATTGTCGACTCTAGCGAAGGTTCGTTTCAAGCAGAGAGCTGCCACTCTACTTTGGCAGAAAAACAGACCATCGCACAACGCAGATATTCATAGGCGTTTGCATAATGTCTGCGGAGACCTGGCAGTTAACAAAATCACGACGATTTGTTGGACGAGACGTCTGTAATCGTCGCAACCAGGTAGCCCAAACCTGTCCGATCCCCCGAGTGCCGGTCTGCTAAGCATGGAGTGGCGTAACACCTCTCCACCGAAGAAAAAGTTCAAAGCCGCAACCTCGACCGGGAAAGTAAAGGTGACGGTCTTCTAGGACTACAAAGGGATTTTCTGTTTGATGTCTTCCCACATGGGCAACCGTGTGCTACCCTCAGGAAACTGAAGAAACAACTTCAGCGTTTCGTCGGCTCAGAAATTCAAACGAACTTCTCGTTCCCCATGAAAACGTAGGGCCTCACACAAGGCTGTCCAGCTTAGAGGAGCACCGTATACTTTACTGTACTGTTCTTCCTCATATACCCTACAGCCCAACTTCCACCTGTTTGGCTCAATGAAGGATGCACTCCAAGAAAAGGAGTACGTGGAGAACGTGGAGGTTACTAATGCAGCAAGACGTTGGTTTCGACATCGACCAGTAGATTGGTACCATGTTTGCATACGAGCCCTCCCAGTAAGGTGATGAAGGTTTACTTACTGAACGGAGATTGTGTTGAATAACAGGATTTTATATTCAAAAGAGTGGGGAATAACATGCTGTGAAACTTCCTGGCAGATTAAAACTGTGTGCCCGACCGAGACTCGAACTCGGGACCTTTGCCTTTCGCGGGCAAGTGCTCTACCAACTGAGCTACCGAAGCACGACTCACGCCCGATCTCACAACTTCACTTCTGCCAGTATCTCGTCTCCTACCTTCCAAACTTTACAGAAGCTCTTCTGCGAACCTTGCAGAACTAGCACTCCTGAAAGAAAGGATATTGCGGAGACATGGCTTAGCCACAGCCTGGGGGATGTTTCCAGAATGAGATTTTCACTCTGCAGCGGAGTGTGCGCTGATATGAAACTTCCTGGCAGATTAAAACTGTGTGCCCGACCGAGACTCGAACTCGGGACCTTTGCCTTTCGCGGGCAAGTGCTCTACCAACTGAGCTACCGAAGCACGACTCACGCCTGGTCTCACAGCTTCACTTCTGCCAGTATCTCGTCTCCTACCTTCCAAACTTTACAGAAGCTCTTCTGCGAACCTTGCAGAACTAGCACTCCTGAAAGAAAGGATATTGCGGAGACATGGCTAAGCCATGTTCGCAAGGTTCGCAGAAGAGCTTCTGTAAAGTTTGGAAGGTAGGAGACGAGATACTGGCAGAAGTGAAGCTGTGAGACCGGGCGTGAGTCGTGCTTCGGTAGCTCAGTTGGTAGGGCACTTGCCCGCGGAAGGGAAAGGTCACGAGTTCGAGTCTCGGTCGGGCGCACAGTTTTAATCTGCCAGGAAGTTTCATATCAGCGCACACTCCGCTGCAGAGTGAAAATCTCATTCTGGAAACATCCCCCAGGCTGTGGCTAAGCCATGTCTCCGCAATATCCTTTCTTTCAGGAGTGCTAGTTCTGCAAGGTTCGCAGAAGAGCTTCTGTAAAGTTTGGAAGGTAGGAGACGAGATACTGGCAGAAGTTAAGCTGTGAGACCGGGCATGAGTCGTGCTTCGGTAGCTCAGTTGGTAGAGCACTTGCCCGCGAAAGGCAAAGGTCCCGAGTTCGAGTCTCGGTCGGGCACACAGTTTTAATCTGCCAGGAAGTTTCATATCAGCGCACACTCCGCTGCAGAGTGAAAATCTCATTCTGGAAACATCCCCCAGGCTGTGGCTAAGCCATGTCTCCGCAATATCCTTTCTTTCAGGAGTGCTAGTTCTGCAAGGTTCGCAGAAGAGCTTCTGTAAAGTTTGGAAGGTAGGAGACGAGATACTGGCAGAAATGAAGCTGTGAGACCGGGCGTGAGTCGTGCTTCGGTAGCTCAGTTGGTAGAGCACTTGCCCGCGAAAGGCAAAGGTCCCGAGTTCGAGTCTCGGTCGGGCACACAGTTTTAATCTGCCAGGAAGTTTCATATCAGCGCACACTCCGCTGCAGAATGAAAATCTCATTCTGATAACATGCTGTATTCAAATTTTGAATGAAATCGACCTTCTTTCAAACAAATGTGTTGCATTACTTATTGAAGGCTTCTCGTAATAAATACGCACTCGGACAGGAGACTCAGGACTAAGGCGGTAACAAAAAACGTGAGTGGATATTACCAATCTTGTGCGTTCCCTGAAGGCAGTATAATCGACTTTTTGAGGACTACCGTGACGCAATGTCCATTACTAATATCTGTAAAACAAGGGACTTTGTGTTGCCTGTTGTTTTTTCAAAATCTTTCCACCAGATCTCTCACAGTTTCCAACTATAAGCAGTACGAAAATATGGACTCTGCAACACATTCTTTCATCTTGTCAGAGCAATTTTGTAAGGATGCAAACAAAATAGCGAACATCCGATGTAAAACGGTCCGTCTGTCAGGGTTGCTCATTATCGGTGGCACTATATGCAATTGCGGATGAACCCATCCTCAGGAATCTTATCAGCTCGCTTCCAGTCTTTGTCTTATTAGAAAAGAAAAGCGTAGTATTAGACAGTGACGCAAAAATGCAAATTATTAGAAGTGTATAATGTTCTTAAAAGACCAAAAATCAGCTCGGCCAACCTGAAAAATCTACTTGTAAGTGCTGTTCTGCAAGAAAGCAAATAACAGCCGTCATTTTTGAAAAAATAATTCAAAGCTCAGCTTTGACAGAATCGCTATAGTCGAGAACAGCTATATAACCCAGAAAGACATATTTAGAACAGTCCTAAAAGAATGGAAGTTACATATCCTGATGTTAGTTGACCTGAGGTGGAAGAACGTTCACAACAACCAGTTTACATCAGATGTTAGGGGAACGTGGGATAAAGTCGTCAATGAAATGACCTCTCAACGATGTGAGGAGTCGCTAAGAGCTATACGTGGTTCGGATTCCACGTTAAACTGTAATCCCCTTCAGCAGCTGGGTTACTGGGGACACGAAGCCGTCGAAGACTTGCGCTTAATTTAAGGACTTGCACTTTGATATTGGACCAAACGTAATCAATATTATTACGACATAGCTTGAGGAGTAAAGAGTTTTAGTGCAGAATTTGATACATCTGCGTGTACGACAACCATGCGAAAGTTGAGCAAAAAGGCAGTGACCCAGTTGCATACATACTCCTCTTGTTACTGGATTTCTGGTATTATAAAATCGTTCGAGGCTAATCTACATAAAACTTCCATTCATTGGCTGCGCCTCCAGATCAAAATAATTTTTTCCTATACATTCTCTTTCTTTTAATTTTAGTGGTGTACAGCACGTTTTACGCAGGATTTTATCTCTATTCTGATACTTTCATTCGACATATTTTCCTACTTTTGCTTCTGATAGTTCATTTATTTCTCTGATGCTTGTATAAAATATAAACGTCATCCTTTTAGTCCTGGCACTACGCTACCTTATAAATATTTTCGAAAAACGTATGCTTTTACCTGTTTTTCACGTTAAGGACACTCTACTTCCGCAAACGTTCCCGTTACACAGAAACGTTCTCGTGCAAATACGATGCAACATTGCGTCAGTTATGACTACAAGGTCTGCATTTCCATATCACACATTAGAGGTCAAACCTGTCTTTCGCAGTTAAGTCCTTGACGTTTCAGTGCTATTGTTGCCATGAATGTCTCATGGCTGACTTAAATTTGAAATAGCCTGTCATTTAATTTACTCGGCCAAATGTGAATTAGCAGACTTGAAGTCCTATATGAAGGCCTGTCTTTTAAGTTACACGGACAAATTTGAATTAGCAGACGTGGAGGCCAGCTTTAAGGCAACCGTACCTTAAAAGTTTTTTGTTTGGACTCTTCCTTGTCTATGGCCACAGGCTTTCCTTCGTTGAATAAACTAGTTTATGTCAGATCAGGAAGTTAAGCAAAGTCGGGCATGGACAATACTTTGGATGGGTAAGCGCTGTTCCGGTTACCGATTTAGTCGACACAGTGACTGTCTCTCATCAATAAAATACACTAGTGGCCATTAAAATTGCTACACCATGAAGATGACGTGCTACAGACGCGAAATTTAACAGACAGGAAGAAGATGCCGTGATATGCAAATTATTAGCTTTTCAGAGCATTCACACAAGGTTGACGCCGGTGGCGACACCTACAACGTGCTGACATGAGAAACGTTTCCAACCGATTTCTTATACGCAAACAGGAGTTGACCAACGTTGCCTGATGAAACGTTGTTGTGATGCCTCGTGTAAGGAGGAGAAATGCGTACCATCAAGTTTCCCACTTTGATAAAGGTCGGAATGTACCCTATCACGATTGCGGTTTATCGTATCGCGACATTGCTGCTCGCGTTGGGCGAAATCCAATGGCTGTTAGCAAAATATGGAATCGGTGGATTCAGGAGGCTAATACGGAACGCCGTGCTGGATCCCAATGGCTTCGTATCACTAGCAGTCGAGATGACAGGCATCTTATCCGTAAGGCTGCAACGGATCGTGCAGCCACGTCTCGATCACTGAGTCAACAGGGTTCTGTTCAATGGTGGACTTTACATTTCACATTTCTTACCAGACGTGGCTACACCCTTCATTCGATCCTTTCGAAACGCTACGGTTCAGCAGGATAATGCACGACCGCATGTTGCAGGTCCTGTACGGGCCTTTCTGGATACAGAAAATGTTCGACTGCTGCCCTGGCCAGCAAATTCTCGAGATCTCTCACCAATTGAAAACGTCTGGTCAATGGTGGCCGAGCAAGTGACTTGTCACAATACGCCAGTCACTACTCTTGATGAATTGTGGTATCGTGTTGAAGCTGCATGAGCAACTGTACCTATATACATCATCCAAGCTCTGTTTGACTCAATGCTCAGGCGTATCAAGGCTGTTATTACAGCCAGAGGTGGTTGTTCAGGGTACTGATTTCTCAGGATCTATTCACCCACGTTGCGTGAAAATGTAATCACATGTCAGTTGTAGTATAATATATTTTTCCAATGGATACACGTTTATCATCTGCATTTCTTCTTGGTGTAGCAATTTTAATGGCCAGTAGTGTATTATAAGTGCACAGATGATGTTTATTCTATCATTTGTACTTCTCCTTAACGGGATAAAAAGTCGTCCGCCCAGATTATCAGAAAATTTTGAAAACAAGGCACAGATTGACCATCATATCAGTTTCAAAAACGGCTGTGCGGAATTTCAGGAGCTGGAACCGTTCTTTAGAATTGATATTGGATTGTTTACATGACCATCGAGAAGTGGTATTGGGAAACCTGGTTAGGAAATCCGTCTGACTGAGTCCCATGTCGAGATAGTGGCTGTTGATGGAGATCATTCCATCAGGTGGGGAGGTTTAACTCGGCGACCACCTCCACCCCTCACTCCCTCACCATCTCACCCAGTGCTATTCGAAAGGAGTAGGCTGTGTACCAGCATAGAACTGCCACTGCACTACACACACAGACACCCCTTACACGCATTTACACTTATCAAGTACGTTTAACACATTGATAGATGCCAGTGTGCCACTAAGGATAGGAAAAACCATTCTAATTTCACTGCTGACTCTGTCTCTTGTGGTCTCCCAGCCAGTCAAATACAACGATTTAGCTTTTACTGTCTATTAGGTGGAAGTAAATGAATTAGTTAACCTGTACATATCATTTCTTTAGAATCGATGATAGTGAACTCTCGAAAGATTCCTTTGCTTTGTGTCTTTCTCCAACAATTCCCGTGTTTTCATATCTATGTTACTTAAATGACAACTCATTTGTCTGTCTGTGTCCCCTTATTATAAGAAAAGTACTCTAATTTTAACGCCTGAAACCAAATAAATACGAATTTAAATTTCGAATATGCGTATGTAATACCACTCATCAAATGTCGTTTATCTGTAAAAATTTACATTAGTGTACTATCAGTGTTTGCACTTCATCGAATCTGAAGAGCACAAAAGTATGAGTCGCTGAACAAACAGTTCCGTTTGACAGACAGATACAACCACAACGATCATAAAAACCACAGACGACCTATTGCTTTGTGAAACCATATTTTTGTGCAAAAACATATGTTAACGCATGCAATACTTAAACAGTTATACTCCCGAAAGTAAAAGCTGCTGTGTTGCCGTGCGATCTACCTTTATTCGTCTTCGTAGTGCGAATGTATTCAGAGGATAAGAACACAGCGGAAAGGAACAACTTGTGGCAAAAATACTGTTGCTTTTGGTAATGTTCTCCTGCAGTGCGGCTATTACAAAGACGTGCACAAATTGTGATTGCCAAGTGTGGAAACCGTTCTATTCAAATTGTACAAATGGCTCTGAGCACTATGGGACTTAACATTTGAGGTCATCAATCCCCTAGAACTTAGAACTACTTAAACCTAACTAACCTAAGGACATCACACACATCGCTGCCCGAGGCAGGATTCGAACCTGCGACTGCAGAGGTCGCGCGGTTCCAGACTGAAGCGCCTACAACCACACGGCCACAGCGGCCGCCAAACCGTTCTATTCCACTGTCTCTCAGTTACTTCATTGAACTCAAAATTTGCACTTCCGATACAAAAGAAGTAAGAACATAGAACTACATAGAAATAATTATTTTACAGAACATTATTGTCTGAGGAGTGGATGTGTTAGTACATTATGTTACCAGCAAATTTTTACGTTTTTGCCAAATAATCCTTCATTCATGACTTTGTGGATATGGTGCTCATAATTGTCTGTTGCACGCCATTGTTTATTTGACGACGTCTACTTCTGCAGTTTTTAGATTCTTTAGCCTCCAAAAATCGACTGAACGTAAATTCAGAAGTTTACAGAGATGTACTCACTGTTTTTGATGAGTCTAAGGTGTGTTGCATAATGACCTGAGTACCTGGCATGTGACTTTTCCTACAACGGCTTGTAGTTTCCGAGAAAATCAATATTGACGTTTTAAGCATTCGACGTATAGTTGTTGCGTTAGTTAAATTTTCGACCAAGCGAGCTTAGCGCGGCAAGTAAGATTCGCGGATACGACGCTTTCGGTACGAGTTAGGATTTCAACTGCGTACTCTTTTTCTTTCTTCATTTTCATCGTATAGAATATCATTAAATTGTGTACGTCCTGCAAAATCATTCTAATGTAGACATTTTCGTTGTTATAATATATCATCCATCGAACGTGCATTCCGTTTGTTATTGAACAGATTACGGAATCATCTTAGTCGCTGTCGCTTTCTGCGCAAGAGCGGAATTCAGGATGGTATTTGTCGTAGAAATAACTGAAATCCAAATTCGTAGAGCGCCACGAGCATTTAATGAAAGCAACTGTCTAGTAGGTATACGGAATTTTCAAAAGCGCATTAAATCGATTCAGAAGTAAGGATTTTATTTTTATGGAATTTTCTCTCGAAGGAAGAAAAAAGAAAGAAACAAGTAGTACATAGACAGGGTTTGTTCCACTACCGCCAGCAAGTGGTAGTCTAGAACATCAACCACTGCGTGAAGCTCGCTGGCTTGAAACATTGCCGACGGACTGGTCTAGAAGATACGCATATTCAGTATCGATTTCCTCGGAAACTGGGGATCGTCGCATGAGAAACCACCAGCCAAGTAATAGAGACAGGTCCCCCTAAATGTACCGAAAACTCATAAGTCGTAATTACAGGTCTCATGGTCCCGTTGTCAGTATATTAATAGCAATTTTACCTGGTTGCAGACTTTCGGGCTATGATACAGTCCTTATCAGTCTACACGTTGCCCACTTCTCTGATAGCGAAGCGAGTAGAAAATCATTGTTGTATCAACAACATAGCGGTACCAAAATCTAGTAACGTAAGAACGGGACAGATCACGACAGTGTAGAGTCTCTCACCACGAGGGTCATCTACTGTGAGATATCCAAGGCCGACAGTTGTGGCGGCCAACGCCCTGCGTTTGGAGTCGGTGCAGCTATATAAGCCGCCCGTTGGCCACTCCACAGCATTCGACGCACACGTCTCTGTCAACCTACAACATGAAGTTTCTGGTAAGTAGCTGTCCCAGCTACCATCCAACCACTTACCTTCGTATATCATACCAGTATGCCACAGCTTCCGATGGGAGAGGGAGAAGCACCTGACCTGTAAATGTTTTACATCTCATAGAAGAATAAACTCGCTCTCATTTAATCATTATTCGTCTAGTACATAACTGATTTAATAATCTGCCTCCGTATCCGATGTCGATAACGCCTTTCACTGCTAATTTAATTTATGTCTCCAGATAAATTCCAACATTGTTTATGTCAACCTACACTGGTAATGGTTGAAATATAACTCGTTTATGATGCATTTAAATTTCTTCTGTGAACTGAGGATAATGCCAGACAGGTTTATTAGAATATTCTACGATACGTTCCTGCCCTACAGACGTCCAGTCACAGGTTGTGTCCCTTGGGTGTTGACTTTTACGTCGATTTGGTGTTAAAATCTAAGCTCCATTATATTCTGTGAGTTTGTAGGCTTTCACAGACGGCGTTATTTTGAATTAAATAATTTTGAATGTTAGGCCGCGTCATTTTAAAACACCGAAGCAACTAAGCTGCCGCCGTTGCGACCGACTTGCTGCGGGACTCCTGAGGTTAATATTTTAACAAGAAGCTGCCGAACATCCAACAAAATTATTCTTTTGTTTTTGCATAACTGAACAAAACATTATTTATCATCATGCCACTTGGCGTAATTTTCTTCGCTGAAAGGTTAATGTTTCCCGTAAAAATTCATTTCCTGTCATGTGTGGTCTTCGAAAATTTGCATTACTCTTAACCGCCAATTGGTTTGCTGTGAAATTTCTTTTTCCTTTTGAGCACGTGCTTTGCTCTTCTAATGACAAAGGGACAATGTCATAATCTGTAAACATTTGGTCGTGTAAGCCTTCCACAATATGTATGAATACGGAGTCATAGGCTCTTGGGTACAAGTATTTACCTTGCCAAAGTACACCCGGCAATCAAAACATATCTGACTATTACTGAAAAAGACGAAAGTCTTTCATGGGTATCAGGATGGGCTTCATATTTTAAACTAGGGCCTCATTGGTTTCAATACAGCCTCCATTCTTGAAGCCATGTTATCAACTAAACACTTAAATTTTACATGTGCAGCAAATGCCGTTCAGCACAAGGAGCTTGCAGTGCCTCCACACACCTGTGTGAGTCTATAGGGCATTACACTAAGTTGAAAATGTAATTATCCATTTTTCTTCAAATATCGAGTCCCCTGTAGCAGTTAAGTTCTGCGAACGTAAATATTTCATTTGGGAACCCCTCACTAAAAATCAATAAAACTTACTGTTTACAATCACAGTGCACATGCAAGAACTGGCCTTTGACAAAAGACGGCAGCAAACAATTAGATTGTCTTGTAATCTGCTTTCTGAAATCGAACTTCGAGCCCCGCTCAATAATTTTGACTCCCCACAAATTACCTCCGGTAGCAAAATCGCGATTCGTTGATGCTCCATGACGTGTCCTGTCGACTAGTCATTTCTTTTAGTGAACAGCTGCCATAATTCTTTTTTCTCTATAGTTCAATTCAGTACCTCCTCATTAGTTACCAGATAAACCCATCTAATATCGAGCATTCTACTGTGACAAATTGTAATTAAAGTTTCACGACATATATATTTCGAGACAGTTGACAATTTTCAACCAGAGAAAAATCCAGTCTGGATGGTTGCATGAGTAATGTTATCGTTTCTAATGTGCCAACGTCGATTTCTTTACAGCGCAAAGCTCCTGCGAGGACGTAAAATTAATTTACACTTATTTCGTAGGTGATTGTCTTGGCCGCCTGCGTGGCAGTTGCTTGCAGCCAGGAGACGCGAGAGAAGCGCGGCCTGCTGGGGGCGGGAGTGCTGGCCGCCCCCGGCGCTGTGCTGGCACCGCGCGTCCTCGCCGCCCCCGCCATAGCCGCCGCCCCCATCGTCGCCGCCCCCGCTATCGCCCACGCCCCTCTCGGCGTGGGGCTGGGCTTGGCTCACCCCATCATCGGCTGAACAGCTTCTTACTAACTTGTACGTGTCTGTGTGTACTGCGTGTGTATAAATAAACTCTCTGTAGCCTTATTTAATGTTTTCTTTACTCAGCAAACCAGCGCATCATTTTTCATACACCCTTTTGCACATAACGGAGTATACCACAAATCTAGCACTTCTGCTTACTTGTCTGCTCCGCTACCACCTATCTAATCATCATTTTCACAAGTTTGTATGCAGTCAATGTTGTCCATTGCATACATATCCGAAAGTTTTTATATTCGTTTTTAAGAGAGGTAAAGAATACATACTGATAAGCCAAAACACTGTGACTACTTTTCTAAGACAGTGTTGGTCGAACGTTTGGTTTTAGTGAACGGTTGACACGGATTGGCAGGGATTCGATAAGTCAATGGTGTGTTTGTACAGATATGTGTGACCAGATGTCTACGTATAAGTCATACCTTCGACATGAATTACTGGCCAGTGGTTTGTGTGCACTAATCTGGCGTCCGATAGTGTCCAAGATGACTGCCACCAGATATAGATTAGACTAATTTTGTGAGCGAGGTAACACTCATCAGACCACTGTAACACGATTGCGATCTAGTGACAGTGGCATTCTGCATAGTTATCAGGGTAGGGATCAAGAAGTGCCGAAAGTGATACGCAGTACGCGGTAGTCCACAGCTATTACAGCGACTCCGGATACTATTACTTTTCCCACGAAAGCCGAGATGAGTGTCCCTCGCAGTTTAATATTGCCTCCAACGGAGTTGGTTGGTTCAAATGGCTCTGAGCACTATGGGACTCAGTATCTTAGGTCATAAGTCCCCTAGAACTTAGAACTACTTAAACCTAACTAACCTAAGGACATCACACACACCCATGCCCGAGGCAGGATTCGAACCTGCGACCTCCAACGGAGTGATTCGATGCCACGGTTCATGTTTGAAGCTACTGTTGCGCTGGATGGCAGCTTATTCGGACACAACAATGGATCTGGTGTGAGAAGAGACTTAATTGTGCGATCATGCAATATATTTCCGTTGATCCAGAGTCCATACTCGAATGTCTCACGTCCACTACAATCGTAATTGACAAGGTCGTTTGGTCCATATGGGGACGTGAAGGGGTTGTCTGCTGCAGAGCCTCATGTTCAATATTGTACGCTAAATGATGTTCCGGAACATCTGCGCCTCCACCACTACTGTAATATGCCGTTACATATGCCCAGATCGCAGCCTACCTGCTTTGCAGAGCCGACAAACATTCGTTATCCATGCTCTGTGGAGAGATGTTTATGCCCATCATCTCGTCTCTTATCGTGGTTTCACCATACGTCAAACACTTCCAATAGATGTTCACGACTGTGGCCCTCTCACAACTGACCGGATACGCCATTATAAGGTACACGTTCTCAGGCGCCGGTCCATAACAATCTTCCATTTGTATCCATTTACGTAATTTCTTTCCGGTATCGCATGACCGAAACACCACCAGGCAGCATTAAGTTTCACTTTGTTCAACGTTCATAATATCTTGGCACAGATTTTATGCTGAAAAACCTTATCAGAGTCAAAGTGGATTCCGATAATACTTTATTTTTTATAAACTACAGCTTGAAACCGAAAAATTTCCAGAAATGAATCATACTAAGGACACTAAGAATCACACGTAAATTGAAATAAACAGGTGTAACGAAGTGTAGGCGACTTAGCTCAGGTGATGATGAGAGGATTACTTCAGAAAAGGCGATGTTGAAAGTAATAGACGACTTTTACAGAAGTTCCACAGGTGATGAATAGATTGAATGAATATGTGATGAGATAAAATACATTATTCAGATCAATAACAGAGATAAAATATAATCGCGATTGGGGACTGTAATTTAGTAACAGGCAGAAAGGCAGTACGGTAAAATTTCAACAGAATATGGGTTGGAGGAACGAAATGAAAGTGTAACGTGCCTGTTAGAAATTTTCCCAAGGACAATTCATTCATTCCTAACACTTGGTTAGCAGTCATGAAGCAATGTTATATAATTCGGAGAGACCTGGGGACACCGAAACGTTTCAGATAGCTTATATTATTATAAAATGTATTTCAGATCCAGATTTGAGGTAGCGAAACCTTACCAGTGTCAGACGTGGATTCCGTCTATAAGTTATTTCTTATAAACTGCAGGCTAAAAGACAAAAATTTTCGAGCAAGAAAGGAAATTTAGGAGATTGAGAACGAGTAGTTATTGACAGTTTCAAAGGGTGCTTTAGACAACGATTGACTGAAACAGCGAATAGAAACACACAGAACATTATTGGATGGCTTTGAGAGATGAAATGCTGAAAGTAGTAGGAGATAAAATAGATAAAATGACAAGGCCCTTTACAAATCCGTAGGCAGCATACGAGGTATTGAATTTAATTGTCCAAAGGTGAAAATTCAACTTCTCGCACGTGAATCTGTCAATGAGGAATTCAGACATCTAAAAATAAGACTGACAGAAAGTTCAATTGGCGAAGTAGGCATGGCTGTACGAAAAGTTCAAAGTTACTGAAACATACATGACTACAAAATATAGAAGCCGTTTACCTGAAGGCCTACTCAGAGGAAAGGATGATAAAGACAATGTAATCGAAAAAAGAGAAAGTATTTGAAGACGGAATAGAAGATATAATACTGCCAGAATGTGACAGGGCACTTACACACCTAACCTGAAACAAGGCACCTAGAGTAGTTGATATTTTCTCGTTGAGATACTTGAAAGAACTTCTGATGTGCATTATATAAGTGAGACGCGACCTGAAATACCAGTAGAAGCCGAAATAAGTGCAGACTATTTTGAATTTCGGGGGTTATAGGAACACGGAAGGAAATATTGACCCAAAGACGTATTTTATAAGACAGGATGAAGAAAGTTATCAAATATTTATGGCGTTTGTAGATTAACTGAAAACTTTGAAGTATGTTGGTTGTGGTACACACTTTGAAATTCTTCCGGTAGCAGGGATAAAATATAGGGAGCTAAAATTTATCTACAACTTGAGCAGACACGAGACTGCAGATACAGAGATCTAATTACATGAAAGGGAAGCAGTAGATGAGGAAAAAATGAGACATGCTTGTAGTCCAACACTGATGTAATTATATCGCTACATTAAGCAAGAGGTAAAAGAAAACATAGAGAAACTAGAAAGGGAATTGAAATTCATAGATAAGAAACAAAAACTTTGAGGTTTATCAACGACTTTGTAAATCTGTCGGACAGCAACGGACATGGAAGGTCTGTTTATCTCTCTAAGAGAGTTTATAAGTTGGAGATAATCGAAAGAAAAAGGAGGGTAATCCATTGTCAAAATATTGAGGGAATTAGATTAAGAAAAGAAGGCACTAAAAGTTGTAGATAGGTCATGCTGTTTGGTCCGTAAAGTAACTGGTTACGGCAGAAACAAGGGCATGAATTGTGAACTAGCTATAATAAGGAAAGCTTTCCTCAAAAACTACGTTAACTTGGAAAATACATTGACGGAAAAAATTGTAGCACGAAGAAGAAGTTGAGCGACACAAAAGAAATATTCTGAGCCGGTTTCTACATCTGAAACATGATTTCCTTTCGAGTTTCACCCCACTCGCATAGGGCTGGAGATAGTAAAGCCACTGACGACTCAATTAAAGTTTGCTTTAAATACACGCTGTAACATTCATGAGCGTTATTTACATCTGAGATCGGGCAAGGCGAGTTGATGTTAGTGAAGAATGCCCTTACGGCAACTAAGACGTTGTTATCAACACCTCACTGAGTTTGAAAGAGGTCTTCTAATGAAGCTACGGGAAACTGATTGTTCCTTCTGCGATATTACAGAAATACTTGGCAGGAATTTAGGCACTGTACATGATCTCTGGCAGCGTTGGTCACGAGAATGTACGGTTACAAGATGACGGTGCTCCGGGTGGCCACGTGTCAGTACAAGCAGCAATTTTAGCCTCAGTTGGTACCGTAATGACACAAAGAACTGTTATTGATTGGCGACTCCATGTTGTCTTGTGCACTACGACCAGGTAACAGGTATACTTGAAAAAAGAGACAGCATTGGTCGTATATTTTTCTATTGCAAAATTGATTTTCTGTCACTGAGTGACCATCTTCAGTGCTATATTGTATAACAAATTGGGATGCACTGTTGTTACTAGGCTTACGGCAATCACATAGACTCACAAAGAACTGTTACAAGTTAGTTACTTCACGGTTAGTTCTGAACTAGACGCCCTGTATCGTGCACTCCTCTGACCTAAACCACCATTTGCGACTTTAGTCGTGTTAAGCGCGAACTTAGGGTGGAGGTCTATTGTGTTTTCTGATGAAAGTTGGTTCTGCCTCAGTGTCAGTGATGATCGTATACTGATTAGAATTTGGCCTGTTGCGGGCCTGCAGCCAACCAGAATGCGAGCTAGACACAATGAACATACGCCTGGAGTTATGATGGAGGATGGGATTTGTATGACAGGAATAGCACTCTCGTGGACATCCCATGAGTCCTGACTCCAAATTTGTATGTCAATCTGTTGATTCGACCTACTGCGTTGGCATTCTTGAACAGCATTCCAAGGGGTGTTTTCTAACAGGATAACGCTCAACCACATACCACAGTTGTAGCCCAACATGCTGTACAGCGTGACGAGATGTTGCTTTGGTCCGCTCGGTTACCAGATCTTTCTCCGATCGAGTACATGTCGAAAATCACCGGACGACAACTCCAGCGTCATCCACAAACATTACCATCCCTGTATTGATAAATCAAATGCAGCACCCAAGGAATTCCATCCCACGAACTGAACACCCGTGCAACACAATTCATGCACGTTTACAAGCCTGCTGTCTACATTCTGCTGATTACATCGATTATTGCTGTACCAGAATTTAACATTTGCAATGGCTTATCTCGTAAATGTGTCTCTTATGAGACTGTAGCAGGTATCCTTGTTTCTAGCATGGGCCCTGGCATCTGTGGATCTTATTGTAAGGCATCTTTATCAGTTCTGTAAGACCACAATGTATATATGAACATCCACGAAAAGCTGCGTCACCCATCGCTCTGATAATCGCTTCCATATGGGCTCCACGACAGTGTACTTTAAGCCATTGGAATGATCTATGGAACCTGAAACTAACATTCATTGATTTATGTAGGTTAACTTTTGTAACTGGATGTGTACATAGTGTATGAATGCCACAAACCGATGGTTTTCCTCTTCTGGAATTAAATGCGTTTACACAGATTATGGATTATTTAATAATGGCAAGGACATAGTAACCTGACTGCCTCAATAGACAGAATAATTATTTGGATTTGACTTCCACACTTCTTTACATTATCACAGTGAACTGATTATAGCTTATCTAAATATAAGGGAAATAATTCTTTCCGAATGAAGCTACAGATTCGTCGAAATATTCTAATACCCATTACTAACCCTACAGGAAATGTACGATTATAGAGACTATCTGACAATACAAACAACACTGTCGTAGTTTCCGTAAGGAACTAATTTAGGACTTTCACACGGCTACCATAGCTAGGTATGTTAAAAAACTAGACATAGCACATTATAGATCTTTAATATCATTACTATTTAAGAAAAGAAACATTTTATAATCAAGCAACAATTAAAATGACCGGCAGGTTTCATGCATGTAATCGTTCACGATTTACTTCAGAAATAAAGAAGAGTAGAGTAGCTGGGAAGTGGCGTGAGAGAAGCGAATATAACTTCAACATATGGATCGATCCTGTGTCATTGTATAACATAAATACACTTTAAAACAGCACAATAGAAAAATCCACTGTTCACTGAATGCTGATAATTTTAATCGTATTTCGGTCGTGTAACTTGCTATCTTTCAGATCTTCCTTATCATTTTTTTGTCTCACCAACTTACAGAAATGGTGCCGCCGTGTTCAAGAAGAGTAGAATCAGGAAGATCGGAGTTTGACGTAGCTCCTGAAATATGTACTCATTAGATCAGCACAAAAGGTCCATTGACTCAGCGAAAAAGAAACGGCGACGTATAGCAGTAATGACACCCAAGCTTGCAGCTGCATTTGAGAAATGTAGTATCAGTGGCAGAGAAAGCGTCCACATAGTGACAGCTATAATCGAAGCTCAATATATGCAAATTTTAGTAGTCAATTCCCGAAATAGATTTCCAGGGAAAGACTACTGAAATCAAGAACCAGTTTAAGGACAAGAAATTGCAGGCTGCTACCGTCCATTGGGATGCTAAATTACTACCAGTAGTAACAAGAAACGATGCAGTAGAAAGTCTGCTGTGGTTATTTGAGATTGTGGTACTGAACCACTTTATGGAGTCCATGCATTTCAATCTGGGACTGGAAAACGTCGGGCTACTGTTGTATACGAAATTATCCATAAATGGGATTTTCTGTTCTATGCTAAAACATTATTTGGATTGAAGACATGTTTTTGCTTGAATATCTCTTGTATTTATTTTACAGGTGTCACATGCATGAAATCATTCTCAAAAGCTTTCTTGCAGAAGAGATTGATTTAAGAAGGAGAGTCCAATCGTAAAAATATTTAAAAACTGCACAGCCATTGGTGTGGAATGGTTTTTAATAAATCTGAAATTGGAATTTAGTGAGGAAACGTCAAAGGCACTTGGTTCATGACAATTTGTATTTAGTACTCGATTTTGTTCAAGATAATTTCAGAAAACACTAAGGTAGAGTAATCTTTGTAAATTTAGTTGTGGAACATCATTCTGGGCCACTGAATCCATAAGTCACGAAAAGTGAAGAGCGAAAGTCATTTTTTGATTGAAACTGTTTGTGTTCCTCGATGAATTTGAATTATTCCTATAGCTAATATACAGTTTAAAATATTTCCACTTCATTTGTTTCCTAATTTAACAATGGCTATAATCAATGCACCGGATCCTGATGCCGTAATTTCACACGAAAATATTAAAAGGTCTATAGCAAGAATCGATCAAATCCCAGAAGTAATCAATAATGGGCTCAAAAACAATTTATGTTTTCATCAAATTTGATTTAAGTGACGAATTACTTAAGAGATGTCGTTTTCTGTGATTTTTTTTTAAAAAAGAAAAAAGATGAAAAGAAAAGACAAGAAGGCAGGTGGCGCCTCAGTTTGTGTCTGAGTACCACCATCAGTTTCCAGGGTATAAAAAGAACTTTACCAAGGAATGAGCATTTCTATAAAAATAGATTTTCTCTTCATATTTGTGGTACAAACATTGTACATGGTTGTGTTATAGCGTTAATACAATAAATTTAATAATTAAGTTGAAAGTAATTAGTTGACTACTTTAGAACAGTTTTTTTGGGAAATAGTAAGTAAATGAGATTTTTATATGATTTTTTTTTCTTTCAAGCATAAAGCCTAATGGCGTAGTTTACACTTTTCACTTTTGTTGGGGCCTTCAGTTTTTTGTAAAATAGTAAATAATGAGATTTTTAGATGATTTTTTTTTATTTTGCTTCAAACACAGGGTTAAGGGCCAGTTTACCATTTTCACTGTTGTTGTTGTGGTCTTCAGTCCGAACCCTGGTTTGACGCAGCTCTCGAAGATACTCTATCCTGTGCAAGGCTCTTCATCTGCGAATGACTATTGCAAGTTATATCCTTCTGAATATGCTTACTGTATTCATGTCTTGGTCCCCCATTCAGCCCACCCCCTCCATACACACGCACACACACACACACACACACACACACACACACACACACACACACACACACTTCACTCCAGTACTAAACAGCTAACTCCTTCATGTCTCAGAATGTCTCCTATCAACCGATCCCTTCTCTTAGTCATATTGTGCCACAAATGTTTTTCTCGCCAGTTCTATTCAGTACTTCCTCGTTAGTTACGTGACCTATCTACCTAATCTTCAGCACTCTTCTTTAGCGCCACATTTCAAAACTTTCTCTTCTCTTCTTGTCTAAACAATTTTATCATCTATGTTCATTACCACTCATGGCTAAACTCCATACAGAGACTTTCAAAAAATACTTCTTAACAGTTACCTACATTCGATGTTAACAAATTCCTTTTCTTCAGAAATTCTTTCCGTGCCATTGACTCCGTACGTCTTATGTACTTTCTTCTGCCATTATCTGTTACTTTGCTGTCAAAATACTAAAACTCATCTACTACTTTCAGAGTCTCGTTTCGTAATCTAATTCCCTCACTACCAGCTTTTCAATTAGACTACATTCCATTATCCTTGTTTTGCCTTTGTTGATGCTTCTCATATCCTCCTTCCAAGATATAATCCATACCGTTAAGTTACTCTTACAAGTCCTTATATGACTCTAGAAAAATAACAATGTCATCGCCAAACCTCTAAGTTTTTATTTCTTCTGCCTGTACTCTAATTCCTGCTCCAAATTTTTCTTTTGTTCCCTTTACTGCTTGTTCAAAATACAGACTGAGTAACACAGGCTATAACCTTGTCTCACTCCCTTCTGAACCATTGCTTCCCCTTTATGCACCCGATTCTAATAAGTGCCTGTGGTTACTGTACAAGTTGTAAACAGCCTTTCGCTCCCTGCATTTTAACCAAACCACCTTAATAATTTCAAAAATAGTATTCCAGTCAACACTGTCAAAAGCTTTCTCTAAGTCTGCAAATGCTATAAATGTAGGTTTGCCATTCTTTAACTCATCATCTAAGAGAAGTCGTAGGGCCAATACAATCTTATGTGTTCCTACATTTCCCCGAATCCTACCACATATTCACAGAGTTCTGCTTCTATCAGTTTTTTTCCTTTTTTCTATAGAGAACTTGTGTTAGTAGTTTGCAACCATAACTTATTAAACTGATAGTACGGGAATATTCACACCTGTCAGCATCTTTTTTCTTTGACATTTAGCATTATTATATTCTTATTACTCGTGGAGCCTTCTTTTGACTTAGGTCTTTCAGTATTTTGTCAAATTCTTCTCCCAGGATCATATCACCCACAGCATCTCCGTTTATGACCTCTTCGATCTCTATAAAATTTCTTTCAAGTTTATCTCCCTTTTTATAGACCCTCTACATACATCTTCCACCTTCCAGCATTCCTTTCGTTGCTTAGGACTGGTTTTCCATCTGAGCTCTTGATGTTCACACATCTGTTTCTCTTTCCTCCAAAGAATTCTTCTATTCTCCTGTAGCTACTATTTATCTTTCCCCTAGTCAAATATGCTTCTAAATCTGTATGCACCTCAGTTCTTATCATATGGGTACCAAATTTCATACAACTATTGTTTTCGTCCAATGGAAACAAACTAGAGCTCATCACATAGAAAAACTAATATGAAAAAGAATGAGCCAGCACAGTGTGATGCTATTTTTGGGAGAAAAATATGTGTGTTTCTCTGGGTATGATTGTTATTTTAAGTGTTGTGGCCAACCTAGGCGATAATATAGGGTTTTTCAAAAACATGGATCCAATTTAGTTAATCTGATCTTCACAACATATAAATGGGACTTGAAGAGTCTACATATCGAATGAAAGATGAAGATACAAAGTTTTGTTTTGTTAGCCATTAATAGCGCAGCCTCGCACCAAATAGGGGACATACTGAACATTTAAAGCTTGTGGGAAAAAAAAGAAACAACATCTGAAACTTTGTCTTTTCATTGGTATGTAGACTGTTGATGTGCAGTTTATACTTCATGAACTACAAATCAGTTAAACTGGATCCATATTTTTGAATAACCATGTAATTCATAATTTGATTTATAAGAAGGTCCATTTCAATTAAAGCTACTGGATGGAAAAATCTTGTAGTTCTGTTTGTAGGAGTTCATCGATGAGGAAACACAGTGTTTCCTTACAGTTTTGTCCGCAAAAGTAGACTGCATCGGACATCAGGGTCATCATATTGTGCCTCCAGCTGATAATGAAATGCGCAAGATAAAGTTTTACGAAGAGCCCAGCATTGGACCGTTATTTCTGGAGGTCTATTCTTAGGGCGAAACAACAAAATTAGTGGTACAGGAAATTTATGAATGCCAAATGTGATCACTGGGCTTGTTTTTCACTTTGAGAGTCTATATACTCAACGCTCTTGGAGGAATTCGTAATTTTGTAGATGGCTCTTTAGCTCATTTTGTGGTATTGTCTGGAAATGCAGAAGTAAATTTGCAAAGGTTAGTACCTTGTAGTGTCACATAACAATATATCGACATATCGTCTAGATAGTTTGCTGTATTTGGAATCTTATGGATTAGTTGCTTCGTTTCCGCCCCCCCCCCCCCCCCAAAAAATGAAAGTTTCTAGTCCACTAGGAATTCGGAATGATAGTTTGTTTTAACCACACATTCCAAATGTTTTGGTAACAAATATTAATTGGGGTAGCTGTTCGTTTAGCAGCAAATTTCAAGTGTTCTGGGTTAAATAACATTTTGAGAATAACAGGACATCCTATGACTTTTTCTGGCCTTGAGATGGGACTGACGTCAATCTCAGATTGTGCATTATGTTTGCTTTAAAACCACTTCAGAGAAAGAGGGAAATAGTTGAACCGCATGAAATTACCAGTGGTGATGTCTATTGACTTGATGTGTTGTGTGTGAAGATGCCTTGTTGCACCAGACTACCTAGTTTCGTCTTGAGGGCATCGAGCAATACTACCGGCAGTCACATATTCAACTGCTTCTACAGTGCCCAGAGTACTTAGTTATTGGAATAAACGGTAAGTGCTGCCTGTATAATAACATCACTACGAGTCTGAGGATCAGCTGGATCAGTGCAGATGTCCATCAAAAATATATTCGGCAGAAGTCTGTTCAGGCCACAGGCTTCATCACCAAAAGTGTAAGTATAAATCGAAAATAGTCTAGGCCATCACGAAACATGCAAGCATTTGACACAGGCAGAGACGACCACACGTGCACAAATCCATCTTTCAGCCCGCCTGCCACTATGTCCACCATAACCATCAAAGCAACTCAGCCTGCTGCAACGGAGACACGAGAGTACATGTGTATTCGAGCGCAGCGATTAAAGCTGGCCAACTTGGGTTTCCTCAAGCCTGGCAAGCTCCACGTGACTAGCTCATACTGCTGCGCCTGCCGATACGTTGCGCTATCAATCCCAGGTGACTACAGGAAAGCCAGGTATATGTTTGCGTAGGTAGTTCACTGCAGCTAAGTTATCATAACGATAGCAGCATCAAAATAGCCAAATGAAACTTTTAGGTGATTGAGGAGAAACTGAGAATTGAAGAATGTATAGCTGTCATGAAACAGATCCATAGTCGAGCAAGGAAATGGTTGTTGTGTGAGTAAGAAGCAGCTTCAAAAAAGTTGGAGGTGTCTTGCAAAGCGAACTGTGTAAAAAGTTTTAAACAATCATTCGAGAACTTCGAGTATGCTATGATAAGTTTATAAATATTATCGCCAATTTCCTCACTACACAGATATTTTGAAATGACAAAAACGTGAGCAAATTTGAGCAAAAAAGTTGAGGCCATTTATCAGTATACAGGCGTTCTAAATTTAGGGCAGATATTGTTTGAAATAGGAAAAAATATAGATAGGAGGATATTAGAAACAACATTCTGGTGGTCTGCAACGTAGTGTGAAGATAGCTACGTATGAAAGAGAATCTTCTTCTCTCAGATATATATGTTTTAGATCACCTTCATACTAAAAATGAACTTCGTATTTGCTAAAATGTATGTGGGGAATGTAGAGGGAACTATTTTGGTCACTCGGAATGAACTCAGCGAACCCGCAATCACATTCTGGAAAAAAAACTGGAGTAACTGGGGTCATATTCGGCTGAAAGACAGTACGGTTACTGAGCTAGAATTCCAAAATCTACTTTGGTACGTTTTGCGGTATAATACACATTCTCAGGTTGTAAGTGAAAATGATCTTGACTTTCAGAGATGGCTCTGCTTACCACAGAAAACATGTGTTAGAGGTGACCTGATAGCGGCTCGAATTCAGAACAGCCAGAACTACTAGAAAGACGGCGAAGTTGTGGAGAAAACCGTTCATATCGAAATAAATAAATAAGACAGAAATACGCGGAAAAGGAAAACAAAGAATTAATAAAATCCACAATTTCTTGGCCTACAATGACCCAGAATGAATATATATTTCATTGAGCCTCGCTTTTTCATACTCGGGTAAAGAAAGACTTTTCATCAACTTGCGAACACTACTCACAACAGTACAACGAAACCAAACAGAATAAACTGCTACGTAGCGTAGCACAGCGGACACGTTAAAAGCGGGATGTGAGCAGACGAGTGCGCCAGCGAGGGAAACGGCGAAGTCAGCCGCCAAACCGGTGGTGCTTTAACATAACTTACACCAGCATCACAGATGTCTGACCATCGTAGGTGACCGCAGAGCCGCTGGTACTGTGGATCAGCATTCAAGGTTGAGTATGTTCCCATTAGTTCCGATGCACTTTAGCAGTCTACCATGTCCGTCTGGGACCCAGTACCTGAGATACTAATCACTGTGCACCATATCCGTGACACCAAATGTTATTCCACCTGAATTTCGTTATCAACAGCGGAACACTTTAAACACTTTAACAAATAATTCCCCATCAGTTAATTGCTATTAGTATCAGTCTATAGCCAACTAGCAGGAAACTATAACAAAATAGAAAAATAAACCAAACAACCCGCTTTATCAAACATCTCTATACAAAACCATATATTTTATATGTTCCCCATGTTGTCATGGAAAAACCGTGACGAGCAATGAAACAGATATTTGATCATTTCATGATCTGAAACAGGAGAAGAATTCAATTGCAACGTACGATACGCCGTAAACAATTTTTTGAGTCTTTTTTTGCAGAACAGAAAACTTCACGCACTGCGAAAACTAGACAAATGAAATAGAAAATGTTTAAAATTTAGACTAACACTTTATTTGCAACCCCACAAAAATATCAAACTGTTAAAACACAATATCATATCCAACAAATTTCTCAGACATTTTTCAATTCTTATTTTTGAAATAGATATTCACCAAAAATTTCCGTTAGTCCTTATAAATACCAATTAGAAAGGTATCGTACAAGGGCGATAAACTTCACGAACGAAAATAAAACTTTTGGTACAAAAAGAGAGATAAAGATATCTGTCTACATGATATACTGCGTAAGACTGCTCAACATACAACGAAAGTTTATTCGTTACACTGCAGACGAGTTAAGGTTTCCTTTCCTTGAAGCTGCAACAGTTAAAGTCTTAAAATTTTAACACGTGTGTGTAGACGTGCTAGGTTTGTAAACCTTTTCGGTTGCGGTGTTGGACACACTTCATATATGAGAAGTCGTTGCTGTAATATCCTCACAACACTTAGCCACTAGTTTTCTATGACTCTCAAATGCTTAATGCATAGAAATAATTCGAGCTTGTAAATACAGTAGGGTGGCAAAGCATCTCTCCCAAGCGCAAAATAGAAATTTTGAACAGTATATCAGAAATATTTTGTAATTTTAAAACACTCGAGCACTGACTTCTAGTAGACTGCAGTTAGTCGTAATGAAATTTCGTATTCGGAATGATATTTCTACCATCTAACAGAAGTACTTTTCTCCTTCTTTGACTCACTGACTACTACTGTAGGTAGTTTTTGTATTTGCATAACTACTGTCACTGATAAAGTGGTGTTATTTACGAGTTTCTGGTTTATAGCAAGTTTTTCCTGTAGGTAAACAATGGAGCCGTTCCCAATATCAAACACTTCACTCTTTAAGGGCAATGCCGTTCTTACTGCAGCCATTAGCATATGGCGTGATATAAAACGGAGGAGACAGCTTCCCTCAGACTTTAGAATTAATGGAAAAGGTTGCGCTCATACGGCTTCATAAACTGGAAAACTCTAACAGTTTCAATGACTCTCTCATTGAAGTGAAGGCGCATTACAAGCGAGCCTGCTAATTCACGCTAATCCACCTCAGATTACAGATCCCACTAATTAACAGTGAGGTAACTGCCTTCGAAAGTAGCACCGAGATAGAAATATCCTTTTCTGATGTTAATATTCGTTTTTCAGCTCATCTTTTAAAATGTAAAGAAATTGCGTACTGAGTATCGACTGAAACAGACTCCTTTCAGATGTGAAACCAGAATTTTTCTACGTATGTAAATGTAAGGTAGCTCGTACGTAGCATACCTCTATTGGGCCTTCCAGTGGAAGTAAAATCTCAGTCTCAAAGTCAACTGAGATATCGGGAAATCCTTCTCAAATGAGAAACACGTACGGCTGAAACGGAATGCACTCAGTGTTCAGCATAGAAGCTTAAAGCTGCTTGGCGGACGAAACTATGATATGAAACCCTTGCCTTCGAGGCAGAGAACGTTTCATCAGAGCAAAGCAAACTTTGGTGCAGTGCTGGTATGAAATGGTTTCTAGCATAACAAGAAAATTTAATTTTTTAACTGAAATACTCAAGATATGAACAGCAGAAAATGGACAGCTGCCAACATGAGTAACGTAGAAGTAGATATCCTCGGAGTAGTGAAACAACTTAAATCACTTCATACAAGCAAGTGTTCTGGTCCACAATGTATACCAATTACGTTCCTTTCAGAGTATGCTGATGCAATAGCTCCATACCTCACAATCATATACAACAGTTCGCTCTACGACAAATCCGTACCCAAAGACTTGGAAGTTGCACAGGTCACACCAGTATTCAAGAAAGATAGTAGGAGTAATCCACTGAATTACAGACCCTTATCATTAACGTCGATATCCAGCGGAACATATACTGTGTTCCAACATTATATATTACCTCGAAGAAAACGGTCGTCTATTGACACACAGTCAACATGGATTTTGAAAACTTCGTTCTTGTGAAACACAACTAGTTCTTTACTCGCACAAGGTGTTGAGTGCTGTTGACAAGGGATGTTAAATTGATTACGTATTTCTGGATTTCCGGAAGGCTTTTGTCACTGTACCACACAAGCGGCTTGTAACGTAATTGCGTGTATATGTAATATCGTCTCATTTATGCGACCGGATTCGTGATTTCCTGTCAGTGAGGTCACCGTTCGTAGTAATCGACGGAAGGACTTCGAGTAATACAGAAGTGATATCTGGCGTTCCCCAAAGTAGTGTTATAGGCTCTTTGCTGTTTGTTAACTATATAAACAATTTGGGAGACTATCTGAGCAGCCATCGTAGGTTGTTTGCGGATGACGGTGTCGTTTATCGATTAGTATAGTCATCATAAGATCAAAACAAATTGCAAAACGATTTATAAATGATATCTGTATGGTGCGAAAATGGCAATTGACCCTAAATAACGAAAGGTGTGAGGTCATCTACGTGAGTGCTAAAACGAATCACAAACTTCGGTACACGATAAATCAATCAAATCTAAAGGCCGTAAATTCAACTAAATACATAGGAATTGAAATTACGAACAACGTAAATTGGAAGGAACACATAGAAAACATTGTGGGGAAGGCTAACCAAAGACGTTTTGTTGGCAGGACATTTAGAAAATGTAACAGATCTACTAAAAAGACTGCTGCACGGTAGGGGATTCTTATCAGATAGCACTGACGGAGTACATCGAAAAAGTTCAAAGAAAGGCAGCACGTTTTGCATTATCGCGAAATAGGGAAGAGTGTGTCACTAAAATGATACTGATTTTGGGATGGACATCATCAAAACAAACGCGTTTTTCGTTGCGGCGCAATCTTGTCACGAAATTCCAATCACCAACTGTCTCCTCCGAATGCGAAAATGACGCCGACCAACATAGGGAGAAACGATCACCACGATAAAATACTGGAAATCAAAGCTCGTAACGAAAATGTAGGTGTTTATTCTTTCCACGCTCTATACGAGATTGGAATAAGAGAGAATTGTGAAGGTGGTTCGATAAATTCTCTGCCAGACACTTAAATGTGATTTGCAGAGTTCCATGTAGATGTAGACTTTCAACCACTGTATTTTTTCTTCAGAATTGTATCTTTGTGTGATACTTATAAGGGGTCGTTAAGCTGTTTTTTTTGTGAAAATGAAACATAGATGCTCCGTTTTTGCTAAATTAAGTAGAATTATAGTTTCATAAGTTCTCGGTTTTTATAGAATTTTTGTGTTACATGATGATGATTTGGAAATATCTATGTAACTGGTCTTATTTAGTACCAGAATTGTCTTGGAGAGACATCACAGGCGACTTTCTTCTCGTTATCTCTGATTTTTTTTCTTCCGATTAACAACAATCAACGCCATCTCTCTATTAGAATCATTAATAGGTAGATGTTTACTATCAACTGTAGAATTTTCGATTGTCCGAGCCGTTATGCGAAAATGAATACGTTTATGCACACGAGTTTCATATAGTCCCAACAGTCACACAATGATCGTCCGACGTTTCGGCAGTTACATGTAGCAATCCATGTGGTACCCTATGGTGGACAAACACCTGTTGCAATCGTTTTAGGGGTTCCTTCTGTTGGCAATGGGAAAGGAGACTTTTGAGCAACGAGTGGCTCGACTGTTGTGGACGAGGTTAGACAATATGAAGTCTAAGACTGCACCTTCTAAGTTTATTTGATTTTATGTAATGCTTTCAAGCTACTTTGGTCTTGCTGTCTCATATATTTCCATTTAATCTTGAAAGGCTGTCACGATTGCAGTGTGTGATACTTTGTCTTCACTCTCCATCGACGCGTTGCATCATACCCCTGCCCCATCACCACTTTCTCTGAACTGACTACTCGTTCTACTACTACTACTACTACTAATAATAATAATAATAATACTGCGAGGCCGAGCTGAAACTAAACAGCTCCGATTTTCATATATGAAAGCTCTCAAAGTAAAACAAACGTTGTTACCATTCTGCATCATTATTCTTCATGTCACAGTATGTATTTCTCAACATAGTCACCCTGGCGACGAACGCTATTCTCCCGACGAGAGACCAGTTCGTTGATGCCGTCACTGCAGAACACCTGACTTTGCTGACGGAGCCGCAACCTCACCTCTTCTTGCACCGCTTCGTCACTATCAAAGTTGATTTAGAAACAGATGAAAATCGGACGGCGTCAAGAAGGGACAGTGTGGAGGATGATCGATGGTAGTGAACCCAAGGCGTCGGTTTGTTCCAGATGTTACAGCGCTCATATGTGGTCTCGTATTGTCATGCTCCATCTCCGCACGAATTCAAAACTGAATTACAGGACGCTGCGTCTCACGCACCCACATAGCTACAAGTACGTTACACGCCGCTATGTTTCATGCTACAACACCTTAACCGGCAGAGGACTACAAATACGTAGACATGAAGAATAAATATGCAGACTGTTAACGAAGTCTGCTTCATTTAAAGGTTTTCAAGAGTTTTCACATAAAATGTCGGAGTCATTACTTTTCAGTGTGCCGTCGTATTGCAATAATAATCGGATGTTTTCTCCTTCAGGGGATAGTCATCATTAAACGCACCATAAAATTCATTTTTTGGCTTTAAATTTTCACTGCGATGTTTACTTTATTGTAGTCTGCCAGATACTCTGTTATCGAGTTTGTAGGTGATTTGTGAAAAATCTTCCCCGAAAGCCACTCACGGCTGGATAAAATAGTCGACGTCAAAGCCATTGCTGCAGCTAGTAATTTGGACGACGACCTAACAGGTACTATGGAGATTATGAACGTGCTGGAACTTGAGATCGGGTCAGCCTGGTACAACCTCAGCACAAAAGCGGACAAAAAGCGTATCGAGAGATGCGGATGACAGGAGCTACCAAGATCACCACACGACCGCCATGGCCACGAGGAAGATGGAGGAGGATCTCCTTTTGGATCTGGAAGGATTGCTGTGTCGTGCAGGGATCGTTGACGATAGGTATGTTTCATTTAACTACAGCAAGTGTCACCGAAAGCATTAAACGCGTTTCTTTCGAAACTAGCTGAAGGTTTAGCTTGAGAACGGCTGATATGATCTGAATTTCATGCCAGGATTCTAAACCGAATTCTATATCAGTGTACACAGCCGTTTTGCGATACCTTCAAAAGTCAGTTTCAGTTTATCCCCATTGTTTGGGTGAAGAAAATGACATTTGTTTCAACACGTCACCATTTTCTTGAAACTTAATATATTTCAATTATCCTATGCGTGCTGATAGATTATACGTTGAAAATGACTTATAGAAAATTATTTTATTACAGATCCGGTATGGGGGCTTCGGGTATTCCCGCCAATGACCAAGATGTGGACATAAAAGTAATTTCTTAAACATAAAACTGTAAGGAGTAAAATTGTATATCATATTTCGTGATATATTTCATTTTATTCTAAAAAGCTCACGCAGTTAATCTAATTTTCATGCGTTCGAAAGCGGCTACCACCTTAAAATAAAATGGTCATTGTGTGATTCCCGAAATGATATTTTCCGATAATTTTTGACAGTTCCATCTTTTCGTAAATGCTTTCCATGAGTGACACAGTTGTCTTAGTTAGATGTTCCTTGCGATAGAAATGGTTGTGCTCACTGCATGGGCTGCAACCAGACGTGAGGGTAGGCAGGGAAAGTAGACTAACGTCCAGTCCACAACGAGGTCATTAGAAACGGAGCACAATCTCGGATCAGGGAAGGGTGGGGAAGGAAATTGGCCCTGCTCTTTTCATAAGAACTATCCCAGCATTTGACTTAAGCAATTAGATAAATCCGGGGAAACCTAAACAATGGCCGAATGGGTATCTGAACCGTCGTCCTCCCAAATGGGGATCCATTGTCCTAACGGCAGCCCGGATGGACACCGAAAACAGACAGTGTAGCAAATCAAAATCAATTACAGCATTAGAAATAACGTCCCTGTATTTCATCCACAAAGACAACCATCATATCTGCTGCGATAGACGACAAACGAATGAGTCAATGGCGTATCCTCTCAGGGATAATATACCAACGAAGATAAAGGTAAAATAATACTACTCGTAGCCCAAGAAGTTGTCCCCAAAAGCTTATTTCATGTAGTTACAAACCTACTGCTCAATGTCAGAAATTAAACTCGACATATGATATGCGTATGTTGTAAATACTAACAACTGATGTTGTTGTAATGGTAGAGAGATGATGTAACACAAATTAAACAGCTCAGTTTCAGATTTAATGTACCAGGAAATTCCATTTGATTTCAGGTAATAAGCAAATACCTACTTTTGAATAATGAAATCTCAAAGCGCATCAAAAAGTACTGGTAGTGCACGTAAAGGGAGCAAGAGTACGTTTGTCATGGAGCCCAGTGAACCTGCCACACAAAACAAAACTATTGTAACATAGACGCATTGAATGTGTACTCCATTACAACAATTCCAGAAAATAAGTATGATCCTTAACTGACCAAGCCGGCGCAAAGACATATCATGCAACACTTCTTCATTCACAACGTCAATTTTAGTCGCCGGAGCTGTGACTGTTAGGTTGGATACGTGTTAGGGAACTATGAAACCCGAGGTACTATAAATAAAAGTTAGGAAATTCTTGACGAGGTGGGTCTATAAGTGCAAATTTCGAGATTCAGTTTTAAGTTACTTGTACTCTACTATTGTAAACTGGACAACTGGATCTCAGATAATAGAAAAACACTATTTATTATTGTTATTATTACATCTTGATTATATTTCTAAAAGTATTAATTGAGAGCATAAGAGTTTATTATGTGCGCACCAAACACAAACATTTAATATTTAACGAATGTAATTAAATTCGGAATCACTGGTATTCCTTCAAAGATATGAACAATTATATATGCTGCGTTCTCCAAATGGCTCTAAGCACTACAGGACTTAACATCTGAGGTCATCAGTCCCCTAGACTTAGAACTACTTAAACCTAACTAACCTAAGGATATCACACACAGAAATTTGACAAAGCTATGAAACTTAATATATCTGGATATAAAATTATAGTAAAACCTTGAGTAATATCGTGACAATAAAATGCGTTAAGAAGGTAGTGACTGTTATTTACAAATGAAAATGTATTAATACCGGTATATTTAATTGTTACTCTGCTGACAATTCGTAGTGAACGTATCCTACGTGAAATTAAGACCCATGCTAACTGTACCACATGTCTTCTATAAATTACGGAAGGGAGACTGTAACTATGTCTTTTAGTAACAGAATTAATTCAAGCTTAAACAGGACCTATTGACATCTCTTTATGCCTCTTCACATTTCCTTATAGACGTGTAACGTAATGTGAAGTACGTAGACGATCAAGCCATTTTCTGACACATAACAAACCTCCAGCTTGAATATGTTGTATACAATACTTGGAATAGAAAGAGATTACTTTCGCTGTTTACACACATCGGTACAGCAATATACTGTATATGACGACGCCCGTGAACAGCTTTCCCCCAACGTATTCTTTTTAGGGATTTTTATACTGTTTATCACTTAGTTCTTTCTGATTATCTCAGTTCTGGAACGTTCTTTCGGCACATTTTTTAACTGAGGAATTGTAATCTATACTGTAATCTTTCCATCGCGTGCATTCTGATACATTCCTTTCCGATGTTTCTGACAGCTGCTCCTACTGTCCGAACTAACCTTTAAATCTCATCCAATAGCACTTAATCCAAGTATGTTCTGTACCTGCTTTCCAAGTCAAGGGCATTCTATTTTCGTGAGCGTCCCGTAACGCAGAAGCAGTCTCGTGCAAACGCAACGCAATATTGCGTCAGTTGGGACTTAACGGTCTACATTTCGGTATAACATATTGGAGGTCACATTCGATTTTGATGCTTTTGTATCTTGTTTTTCAGTGTAATTTCTTTGTCTTTTGGTTTAAGTTTCAAATAAACTCCAGTTTTCTTTTCTTTATCAAATTGTTTCTCAAAAAGAATTTTGATTTGGAAACGCATATGTTAAGCAATGTTTACGATAAATATTTTGATGTTTCTTCTTGACTCTTCCTTGTCACACGACAGTTGGTGAATTACCTAATCTATGTGTATTATTTCATTACTAATGAAGATAGTGAACTCTGAAAATGAAGTTTCGCTATATGTATTTCTTCGAAGAACTCTGTGTTTTAGTAGCCGCGTTGCTAAACATGGTCAGTTCTTTTGCTTGACAGTGTACCTCTCTAGCAAGCGATGTGCCGCAGCTCTAATGGCTGAAACCGACAACAACTGATTTTAAAATACAGAATTGTGTGTGTAGTATCGCCAATAAAGCTCATTCACCCGTAAAACTGCGCATTTGTATACAATCAAAGATTAATATAAGTAGCGAGTACGAAAGATGTGGCTGTGGAAACGATGCTATGCAACAAACAATTCCGAACAGCTCATTCACAACAGGCATAAATATGGTAATAAAAAAAATAGTCGTGTCAAACAATACTCATACAGTAGTAACAGAGTCACATTTACGAAAATAGATGTTGTTACGTTGTACGTTCTTCCCTTTTGTGTCATAGAAATGCAAGTGTGTAATTACAATGAAGAGAGATGGCTTCTTATAAAGGACGTTTTAAAGCTGGTGCACCAAAAAGGTCCACATGTTATCCTTGTCAGGCGTACATACGGTTCTGTTCGGCAGAGTTTTAATTACATCTCCCAAAGTCTACATTTTGATGAAGAATAAGCCATGAATGTGTAGCAACACGGCAACTTTTGGTTTGGGGAATACGACTGTGTAACTGTGTTAACACTTAATGGTTCACGTAAAAGTTAAACTGCTTACCAAATAATACCCCATTTATGACTCTGTGCGTTAGCTAGTCACAATTGTGTACTACGTGGTATTGTTTCTTTGACGATTTGAGCTAATACAGTCTTTAAATTCGTTAAGCTCCGAAGACCGACTGAAGACAGTTGCAGTTTTACAGACCTAGCCTTCACTGGTGGTAGTATGCCCTCACCTGCATATTTTGAAATCATCTTTGTTAAGCTTTAAGTGTTCGTAGACGCGTTTTAAGATATCTAAACATGTCTACATTGTGAAAAGGAACCACAGAGTAGACAGTTGAGTTGAAGAGGATTTTAAGATTCCATAAAAGTTTAATTACAGACGTTGGACGGAGAAACACAGGTGCAGGAAAGGTAATTGCGGAAAAGCACTGGAAAAAATGTTCAGGGAAAGGCATCATGCTGCATCGTCACACCTCTAGCGCTACGCTTCTTTCTTGTTCTGGTTTTCCCACTGTTCGTGATTTGCTGACATTCAGTCCATCAAGCCTGAAAGAAATACCAAGCGAGGTCATCCAAAGTGAAATGCCTACAGGAAAGATATAAAGTAATCAAAAAAGAAGTGATTATTGAGAGGATGCTTCAGCATATAGAAAAATCAAAACAACCTTCCATGAAATTAAAATATAGGTTTATAACATTAAGAGTGCAATGGGAGTCCCACTCTTAAATGCAGAGGAGAGAATGCAGAAAACTTCTGTGCGGATGAGAACTTGTCTGACGACTTGTTAGAAGAGGAAATCTAAGTGGATATGGGTGACGTAGGGGATACTGGATTAGAAATAATTTAAAAGAGCTTGAGGTCAAATAAGGCAGGAGCGATAGACAACATTCAATTGGAATTTCTAAAATCATTGGGGGTAGTGGCAACTACACGATTATTTAAGTTGGGGTGTAGAATCTATGAGAATGGCGACCTAGCATTAAACTTTCGAAAAAGTACCATCCTCGCAGATCGGAAGGCAGCAAGACCTGACAAGTGCGAGAATTATCACACACACAATCAGCTTAAAAGGTCATGCAGCCCTGCTGCTAGTAAGAATAACACACAGAAAAATGGAAAAGAAAATTCAGGACCTGTATATGATGGTCATTTTCGATTTATGAAAGGTAAACACACCAGAGAGACAGTTTGACGTTTTGGTTGATAATGGAAGCAAAATTGAACAAAAATCAAGACACGTTCACAGGATCTGTCGCCCTAGAAAAAGCGTTTGACAACGTAAAATGGTGAAGGACGTTCGAAATTCGAAGACAAACTGCAGCAAGACGTATGGAGAGACGGATAATATACAGTATGTAGAAGAATCAAGACCAAAAACGAAGTGGTCGGATTGGAATAGGCGTAAGACAGGGATGCAGTCTTTCGCCCCTGCTGTTCAATCTATACATCGAAAAAGCTATGTAGGAAATAATGGAAAGACTCAAGAGTAAGATTAAAATTCAGGATGAAAGGATAACAATGATAAGATTCGTTGATGACATTGCTATCCTCAGTAAAAGTGAAGAAGAATTACAGGATCTGTTGAAGCGAATGAACAGTCTAATGTGCACATAATACAGATTGAGAGTAAACCGGAAAAGGGCAGAGACAATGAGATGTAGGAGAAATGGGAGTAGCGAGAAAGTAAACATTAAAATTTGTGGTCACGAAATAGACGAAGTTACGGATTTCTGTCAACTTGGAAGCAAAATTACCAATGACGGACGACGCAAGAAGAACATAAGCAACAGGATAGCACAGGCGCAAAAGGCAGGCAAAGAGAAGTCTACTGCTATGAAATATTGGCCTGAATTTGAGGATGAAATTTCAGAGAATGCACGTTTGGAGAATGTCAGTGAATCATGAACAGTGGGAAAACCAGAACAGGAAAGTATCAAAGGGCTTGAGATATGGTGCTGCAGAAGGATGTTGAAAATCAAGTGCAGTGACAAGATGAGGAATGTAGAGTTTCTCCGCAGAATCGGCGAAGGAAGGAACATATGGAAAAGGGGTGATAGGATGGTAGTACATGTGAGAAGGCGTCATGGAATAATCTCCATGGCATTAGAGCGAAAAGTAGAGAGCAAAAACTGTAAAGTAAGACAGTTATTTGAATAGAATCAACAAATAATTGAGGGCGTGTGTTGCACGTGCTACTCAGAGAGAAGACATAAGCGCAGATGAGTATTTTGCGGCGGACCATATCAAACCCGCTTGTCGGCCTAGACGACGATCTGACCTCCCAAGGCATAGGGAGCCGACAATGAAAAGGAGTGTGATGTACTGATTGTCGTATCTGGTATCAACAGCAAAGCTGTACTAACAACCGGAAGTCCAAAGAAATAAGGAGGTGATACTTATTGAACTAGCCCGTTCAGGAGTAAAGTTGAGGAAAACGCTGAAATATATTGTTTTACAAACTATAGTTTAGGGACGTAGCGGCTTACGACAGTGTAAAGGGTAGCACGGCAGTCGCCGCCTGCTGTGGGTCATCGAAGGCCAACAGCTGTGCCGACCAACGCCCTACACGTGGTGTCGGTGCAGCTATATAAACCGCCCGCTGGCCGCTCCACTGCATTCGACACACTTGCGTCTCCCAACTTACAACATGAAGTTTCTGGTAAGTAACACTGTCAGTTCACATCTGAGCCTTTACATTCGTCTTTCATATCAGAGCTAAGAACGGGAGAACAACCACCATTCTGTTAATGTAATCCGTTTCAGTCGACCATTAACTTTTGTTGTTTCTTCACGCCGGCCGCGGTGGTCTAGCGGTTCTGGCGCTGCAGTCCGGAACCGCGGGACTGCTACGGTCGCAGGTTCGAATCCTGCCTCGGGCATGGGTGTGTGTGATGTCCTTAGGTTAGTTAGGTTTAAGTAGTTCTAAGTTCTAGGGGACTTATGACCTAAGATGTTGAGTCCCATAATGCTCAGAGCCATCTGAACCATTTTCTTGTTTCTTCACGTTCGTTTCCCTGGTACGAACTTGATATAATTACCCTCCTCTGGAGTCGATATTGCCAACGTACGCCTCTGCAATGGCGCTCGCGTTGGATATAGCTGGTTCGAATCTCGATGGTGGAAGACATTTTCACTGCTACTATTTGGGTGGTGTGGGGATAGATGGGAGCGAGAATTTCCTGTCCGCCAAACATTGTTCTAACGTCATAGATTAAAGTTCAGAACTATCAGCAGTGTCTGATGGAGTGAGAGCATTTAAAACTGTTGATGGTGATCCGTCCGTGATAATAGACAAACAAAACGCCACACAATACCCGCAACTATACTAGTCACCTACCCTCAATACCTACACTAACAAAGACCCTAAGCGCGGCTCAAGAAAACCCTTTCCGATTACGAATCATTAGTGCCTGAGTTATGAATAAGTACGATGCAATGCTCCTTCGAACAAACATGCATGTACGAAGAAACATTTCATCACACTTCTTAATAACAGAGGCACTGCTATTTCTCAATTATTTGCCAATGCGAGATCCTCGAGGCTCAGTAAATATATCCTTCATGGACGAGAATATGCGTAAAGTACGAGTGCAGGCTATGGCCGCAGGTTCGACTCCTGCCTCTGGCAGGGATGTGTGTGATGTCCTTAGGTTAGTTAGATCTAAGTAGTTCTAAGTTCTAGGGGACTGATGACCTCAGATGTTAAGTCCCATAGTGCTCAGAGCCATTTGAACAATTTTTTTCTCCCTGTGATTTGTGCACGGATAGCCGAATCGGTGAAGGCGACCGCTCGCGTAGAGCAGGAAATGCGGGTTCGCGTCCCTGTCTGGCACAAATTTCCATTGTCGTCATTATACAACCAATGATGGGTCATATTCGCAAATTCGAATACATTTCCTGATTTTTCGATTACGCTCCTGAACCTACTCTTCGGTGTCTGCTTGCCAACAATGCCTTACGACTGAGAGCATTTATTTATGCGAATAAATATCTGTTTCAGGCATGGTCGATAGTAAGGAGTAGCCATGTCTCTATCATTTTCCGTTTCTCTCGTTTAAACAGAGCACTATCAACCACGGGATGGGTATCTGGCACACCTCCGTATTCGAAAATCATAAACGTTCGTGAAGAAAAGCCTGTACCGCAATTATATAACTAGTGTTATTACTTCATTTGACAATTTAAATACTACAACAGTCTCGTAAAGTCTTCATTGGGGCAGATCATTTTGAACATGCTGCATCAGTAGTCTACTTCAGTCGTACCATTCACGAAGAAAATGTTTATGAAACACTAAATACGGTTTACACTACATAGCACTTCGCTAGAAAACAGAATATCCATTGATAATGGTAAGCTATATCCGATTTCGTCACATAGATAAGTTTTTGTGCCGGCCGCTGTGGCCGAGCGGTTCTAGGCACATCAGTCCGCGAGACTCCTACAGTCGCAGGTTCGAATCCTGCTTCGGGCATGGATGTGTGTGATGTCCTTAGGTTAGTTAGGTTTAAGTAGTTCTAAGTTCTAGGGGACTGATGACCTCAGATATTAAGTCCCATTGTGCTCAGTGCCATTTGAACCATTTTATGTTTTTGTATGACCCGAGAGCAATGCTGGACTGATTCTTTTGAGTAGGCTGCGGACATCCTCCTGCCTATAGTTGTGCAGTCATAGCTTGTGCACTATCTATGGTGACTTTGATATCTATCAAGCGCCCTTCTTCCCCCTTTGTGTAACTGAACGTAACTGTGTTTGTCTTCGTTGCCAGTGGACGTATACCAACAGATTGGACCATTTCAATCACGGTATGTACGTTGGTGTTCCGAATTAAAGCAACAAACGGAAATTTTGCAAGGTTGCGTTTATATTGCCACAAAACTATTTAAACAGGTGATAGTAAAGAAGAAACAATGTGAGGACTACAAAATATAAACAAGTGCAACATATATAACGGTAGACAAATGTGCTTAGTTTTTTTTCACCCTAATGGATTTGCACACACATTAAGACAACTTTTTATGTGCTCAGTATGGGGTGAGACCACCTTGACAACAATACCGGCCTGGCAACAACGGGGCATGCTGTGAATGTTGTGATCAACCTCATGTTGAGGCCATAACGCCCATTCTTCCTGCCGATCTGCTCGAAAATAAGGGAAAATGGTTGGTAGATGCTGGCGTTGTGCTACCCGTGTCCCTAGTGCATCCCAGACATTGTCTATTGGATTCAAATCGGGGGAGCGAGCAGGTCGCGTCATGCGTGCAGTATCCTCTGTTTCCTAGAAAACATCAACGACGCGTGCTCTATGAAGTCGACTGCTATCGTCCACTAATACAAAGTCCGGACACGTAGCACCTCGCAACAACCGTACATGAGGCCCCAGGATCTCTTCATAATAACTGACAGCAGTTAAACCTTTCAGGTTCCCCCGTACAGTTTCATAGGAGGTGTTCGAGTGGTCAACATAATCGCTGCCCACACCATTAGGAGTCCTCCTCAATATCTGTATCTTTCTTCAATGTTCGGGTCTCGAAATCGTGTTTCATATTCTCTTCAGAACACTGGCCCACTGTTCGACGGTCGGGGTGGCATGTTATAACTCCACTTTAGAGGTTCCCTTCTGTGAAGACGCTTCAAAAATACAAAAACAGAAGCTCTCTGACAATAGAGGCCAAGCTACTGAAGCCTGCAGCACACCGTTATCCTCAATACAACACGTCCAGGGAATACTGCGAGGTCAGATGACAGTTGCAGTGCAGTACTTAGCCTGTATCATGGTGCCCTTGCAGTCAAATAACGGTGCTCTCTTTCTGATGTCACATGTGGTCGGCCCTGCCCTGATCTTCGGGACACAGTTTCAGTCTCTATAAACTGTCGCCACATCCGAGAAAGAAAAGAATGATCCACATTAGTCCATCGGGCCACATCAGTTTGCGACTGTTTTACTTCCATTTTTCCTAAGGCCCTTCACCGCAGAGAGTCTGGTTTGGGCCATAATGCACCCTTTATGACTGCACCCTCTATGACCTTGTACGCAGCGATGGTGGATGTGGAACTACGCGGCATACACTATCCCATTTCATAGGTGCCTTGACGTCATCCGTGGCGTGGTTGTTCTTTGACTGGAATGCGATCTTCCCTGCAGAAAACGACCGTAGGAAATCTATTGATGGTTTCTATCACTGTATCGTGAATTACACACAGGACGAGGAAACTCCGGTTTGTTGCTTCCATTTCGGACATCAGTGTACATTGGCGGCTCCACAACCGCTAATTCCTTGATGATACCCCTCATGTGCCCACATAGACCGTCTTACTACACTGATTCCACACAACCGACTTGCCTTTAAGAATCGCTTTACTGCCACGAGTTTCGTCAGGCTGTCGGCCAGGTACTACTTCTACGACTTCTGCAGATCTCAAATGCAATGAATGCGTTCTTTTAAGGGGATTACTAATATTATGTCCGGTTGGCTTATATCGAATGAAATAACGGTGGCAGTGATGCGTTCACCTCTTTTCTCCTGAGCCAGACACGTAATGAATCTTCATTCTGCAGGTCATTGTCTTCGCCGCCTGCGTGGCCACCGCCTGCTGCCAGGAGACGCGAGAGAAGCGCGGCCTCCTGGGGGCGGGAGTGCTGGCCGCCCCCGGGGCTGTGCTGGCGCCGCGCGTCCTCGCCGCTCCCGCCATAGCCGCCGCCCCTATCGTCGCCGCCCCCGCCATCGGCCACGCCCCTCTGGGCCTGGGGATCGGCCTGGGTCACCCCATCATCGGCTGAACCACTACATACTAATTTATACTTGTATGTGTGTACTGTGTCTCCAAAAATAAAGCCTCTGTAAAATCAGTGATTTGTCTTTTACCTCCTCGTACGTTTCTCTTGTCTAGTTGTACATCACTGACTACTTCATCACATGCCCCTGTATTCACTCGTGTTCGTCGTCAACAGCCGTTGTCAGTTTCAACAACGCTGATATGAAAACGTTTGCATTTAATCTGTCACATCTACGATTATTAAGATTTCCATGTTAGTTTTTATTCCTTGGAATTATTCGTTCGGTTGACATGATACTAAAACCAAAAATACTCTAGAGTCACTTCTGCTTTCAGTGACTTAATACTACGAAAATAAACAGCGACTAGGGGACGCATGCGAAACTTTCGCACTTTTATAGTTTGCAATAATGAGAGAATTTCAAATAAATGTTGTCGTTGGGATTAGGGTAGTCGTTGGAAGTAAAAGAAAATATCTTTAAAAATCAAGCGAACTACATGAAATAATAATCATGATTATATGATACACCCTTGTACAAATATTTCCATGTGTCCAAAAATGTGTTTGTACTCCGAATGTTCTTCGCGGTTTGTATGACGTAAGAAGATTAACGACTGTCAGTAGGGCCACGTAACCTATAACTTTAAGTAGACAAACATTTTCGATTACAGTAAGTTTGTTAGCAGGATGACAATGACAAATACGTTTGTCATTTCGGAAAATATATTCGTTTAGGAAAGTCAGCTTGTACGACTGGCAGAGATAGTGGACCACCGCAGAGATCCCGGTTGTTATCCAAGGTAATCCTGTTCAAGAATTATCCAGTTAAAACTTTAAAACAAATAAAATGGTATTTCTGATAAGCTAATACGGAAAGGGTGGCCATTATTCATGATTAATTTTATACTTTCGTAAAATATAAGTATGAAGCTGGGCATCTATGATGTCCTTTTTCCTGTGATAGTTAAAAATCACTTTTATGTCAAAACTATCCACGTATATTAATTTTAAATCGATAAGCATTGTCAGAATTCGGTTAAAATCCTTTCTAGCGATACCTCTTTCATCCCTGTACGGTTAATATATGTTTCGAAAAAGAGTTGTTGACTGGAGAAATAATATACATAATGAACAATGTAGTCACCCAGAGTTTTCGCTATCAATCTTTCACCCTGCAATGGAGTGTGCGTTGTTGTGAAAATTTGTATCGGTGTGAGGTTCTAATAATTCTCTGGCTTTTGTGTGGGTAGACTTTACTTTAGCTCTCCAGACTAAACTTAAGCATTAAAAGTCGACTTCCAAAAACCCATTGAGTTGAGCATCAGCCATAATTTTCACCCAAGCAGTGCCAGCCCAGCTGGGTATGCAGGAGACTTTCTAAGAAGCTCAGCACGTAGGAAAGAAACTCTTGCGGCTGTGAGATGAAATATATGTGGATAATACAACCGGTGATTTTACTGACCCGGAAAGGCAAATATTAGGTCTGGAGTCTCAGGCTGGCATGCTGTTTTAAAAACAGTGCAAGTCTAAATTTCTACTCCTTATACGCAATCTGCTATACCCATCTGAGATATAAATAACTACAAAATATTGTCATTCACTATTGTTCAACTTTTCTGTACAGGAAATGGAAGAATTTGGAAATCCTGTACTGTCTTGCACAGGCTCTTCGTGCTCTGGTAATTATGGAAGGTATTCTACACATTTTCAAGATTTTTCTGTAGGTTGATAATGCTGAAATTTTAGAAAATACTGTGCATATGAATGTTCAGCACGTGTAGGAAGGTATTACTAGATACTAAGGGGTCATGTTAAATGATGTATGCCATCTTGTTTAACGTTTCACATTTGTTTGAAACTTGGCTTATTAGTTCTTCCTATGAAGTTAAGCAACCATAGTAAATTTTAGTATTTGATTTTCCTCTGTTTCCGTTTTAAGTTATTTCAACTTTTGGAAGTTTTTTGTTCTTAACATAGTGATGCAACAAAACAACATTCGTTAACATATGGAAAATAAATTATCATTTTTTAATTTATTATCAAGTCTTTGCGAAATTTGGTTGTTGTATACTCTATAGTACAAGGATTGTAGAAAAAATATCTCATATCTTTAAGTAAAACCATCAATACGTGAGAAAATCAAACTTACACTCACTTACACTATTATATTTTATTTTGTAAATAACATGCACCATCACATTGAATACCACATACTCGTGAAGGGAAAAGGGTAGCCTGAAACTTTTTATTTTTATTTATTTATTTATTTTGCAAAATAGTTTCCAAAGCATGGCTATTATTTGGGAAAATGAATTTAATGTGGTTTTATTCCATAGTTCTTTTTGTTTTTTTAATAAACAATAGTTTTTAATTTTTCCTTGAGAACCTAAAGTAAGCGATTGAAATTTTAAGGTTCTTGGATAATATACTATTAACGTAACAGATACATCAAGTGATTAATTATAAAAATGAGTTTTAAACAGTGGTTTTCAAAAAACCCTCAAGTTAATTCATTTGTGTAAACAAACTACAATTTACAGTAGACATAATTTTAATTGAACAGATACTTGGCACATTTGGGCCAACAAAATGAAGGAGAAGGTCCTGAAGAGTGCGTACCTTGTGCGATAACATCATGTTCCGTTATATATAGTCCAATGAGTGTCCCAAGGGACCACAGGCTGGAATATGTACATGACGTATAGTGTGATGGGATTTGGAATTTCTGGGTGGTAAGTTAAGGAATAACTTACACAGATGCACAGAGAGGAAACATTCAGTTGCTGACTATCCTCACGTTACTCAACCGATCTCTGAAAAAATTCGAAATACTAACAGCATACTCAAACATCCCTGACTACTGATCAGAATAAACATGGAATCTTTAAAATAAAGATTTTTTTATTTTATTGGCTTTTAGCATACAAACCGTTTTATCCATCACTGTTTAAATATTTTGGTACACATATTCATGACAAGATAACATTTCATATAATATTCAGATCGAGATTGCTATACATACATTACAAAGACACAATTGACACCTAACCTCTCAGTTGTTAATTCATTTCTCTAGTTAAGTTAAATGGTCACAGTTCCATTTAAATTTTTATTAGCTATAAATCTGGATATGGTGTCGTAGGTCCTATTGGTTGTGCCCAAGAGAATTTGAATTGTGCAAAGAGGCTGGCATGATAAAGTCTTAAGAAGTCCATAAAAAAGTTTACTCTGTCTTTCTAATAGCGTCCACACTGACATAAGATGTGATTTATATCACAAACTCTTTCTTCTTCACACTGACAGTAGGGTGTCTCCAATACGCCGATTGTATGTGAATGGGCAGGGAGCACGAAATTTCGGCGTAGTTGCAGATTCTTGTCATTTGCTTAGTCCGCCATTTCGTAACTAGGCAAAAAATTTACACCAGACTGTATATGATTAGGAGTGATTTACTTATTTCTGGCTTTAAACTTTATACCAAAATGTGATGTAATGTACTGGCGTGTGAGCAGAATCTGAAAGCAATTTCATTTTGCTTTCTCTTGATATGTCATAGTACCCATACAGTAATTAGACAAGAAACCAAATACGAGTATCTTTGGCTGGCACGGTCAGACAGTCCGATTTCGACATTAAGATAGTATAGAGAGCACTGGTGTCTAATAATGTCAGTGTGTACGTAAGATAAGAGGTAATAAAATAAGGCAAATTATTAAAATGTGTTATGAAATGGGATACAACTGAAGCTTTGAGAAGGACAGCACAAATTGTCTATAGCAAAAAAATACTTAGCTTTATCACGCCTACCGATCGAATTGCAACGCTATGAGATTACAATCGAAATACTTACCACTGTGTTTCTGATCAAAGCTGCACTAACACGAGTTGTGCGGTCCATCGCTGCTCCCAAGAACAGAAAGCGCCCACACAGACATGAAAATGGCGGCAAAACCCGTATAGTGAGGATAACGACTCACCAAAGAAGTGTGAACTACTGAAGAGGAAAGCACGTCTCTTGACACTTTTGTTAACTCGGACATCACACCGCAGGTAGTCAGTTAGTTAGTCATTTACATGCTCCATAGATAATTTGAATGATTCTTTTACCGAAATGACGTGGAACCAGTCAGTTCACAGGATATGTATACAGATTAGTGCTAACATTAATGAAAATACTATCATTTTATTTCTACTCATTCAACTCTCTCTCTCTCTGTCTCTTTTACTTTATTGCCTATCAGTTCTTAAGTAGTAATTCGTCAATGGTAAATGGAATAGAAGGAAAAATGATTTAAATTAATTTTAAAACCTGCTCCACTACCTATCAGACATTTTACGTTAGTGTGAAAATATCAGAAAATATTATTACTGCGTATTGAGCTCCTCTCCTGGCCAGTGGCAGCCTTAACGATTGGTAATAAACGTCATTTTTCCCTCTGGTGTTGTAGGTATGTAAATCACTGTCCATCTCAAATTATAATAGCTTATTTATGATGAATTCCATTAGCGAAAGTATGTACTGTGACGACTCACATAAAAAGCCTAGCTCCTTGAAAAAGTACTTTCATGACGTCCTTGGGTGAACAACACATATTATTCTCAGTGCTCGCTTTTGTATAGTTAATACTTGCTTTCCAAGTGATGAGTTTCCCCAGAAAATTACTCCATACGATATTATTAAGTAGAAATAAGTAATCTATTTCTCTAGGTTGACAGTTTGTTTCCAGATTACCAATTACACAAAAAACAAAAGTAGTCTAACTTCAGTATTTGAGAGGCTCAGTATTATGCTTCTTCCAGACCAAGTTATCGTCAATATTTAAAAATGGTTCAAATGGCTCTAAGCACTATGGGACTTAACATCTGAGGTCATCAGTCCCCTAGACTTAGAACTACTTAAACCTAACTAACCTAAGGACATCACACACATCCATGCCCGAGGCAGGATTCGAACCTGATACCGTAGCAGCAGCGCGGTTCCCGACTGAAGCGCTTAGAACTGCTCAGCCACAACGACCGGCGTCAATATGTACACCGAAAAATATTGTGCATTCTATCCTACTTGCAGAGTCCTGCTCATTTGGTATATCAATTGTTGGTATGTCTCTGATTGTTGTACAGACCTGAATGTAGTGTGTTTTCTATTTTCTTTTCAAAATTTAGGGATAGTCCATTTTCAGATAACCACTATATAGCTCTTTAGAAACTATAATTTACTAACACTTCAGTTGCTTTCTCTCTAATGGAATTCATTATTACACTAGTATAGCCTGCAAAAATACCAATTTTGCTTGTTGACAGTGAAGTGGAAGGTCATTAACATATATAAATAATAAAATTGGTCTCAGAATTGAACCCTGTGGGACCCTCTCTATGATTTAACTCCAATCACCAAAATTTTCCACACTGAGTGAATTATTCAGCTCAGCTTTTGGATTATGTTCGTCAATTATGCGTCTGCTGGTGGAAGGAGTACCCCGTAGTAAGCTTAACCAGGTTCGCCATAAGTATTTGTTCCAACCAGCGAAGTCAGGTCTCGTGACTCAGAGGTCAGAGATACTGGAGTGGCGGCAATTCTGCGAAGGACTAGGATGTCTAGTGTCCCTTGGCCTAGCCGGCCTCTGTGGTCGAGCGGTTCTAGGCGCTTCAGTCCGGAACCACACTGCTGCTACAGACAGAGGTTCGAATCCTGCCTCAGGCATGGATGTGTGTGATGTCCTTAGGTTAGTTAGGTTAAGTAGTTCTAAGTCTAGGTGACTGATGACCTCAGATGTTACGTCGCATAGTGCATAGATCCATTTGAACCACTTGAACCTTGGCTGAGAACTAGCTGTGGCACAAGATTCAAATTACTTGTTCGACCAGCCTTGGTGGATTTTCGCCACTTTGCACAATACAACAAATAATTTATCTGGACTTCTGAAAAATTACTCAACCCCAAGTAGACAATCTTTTGATTTGGCAGGCCTATGGTGCTATTAATCGCTGGCGAAAATTTGTTTGATACCATTTATTTAACACGTAATGGAGAAACCCGGAGTTGTCCTGGTATTTATTTATAGCTGTACGTCCCCACCCATATCAAGCGGCGCCTGGCCTTCTCCTTAATGTTTATGACGTCATATCTCCCGAACTATGTCTGGTAGAATGGTATAATTTTCTAGTTACATTAAGCGTCATATGGGAACACTCGGCAAAGTTTGTTGCGAATGGAGTTGGCAGGAACGAATTAATAAATTTAAACGTCTTGCACAATGTGACAGTTTTTTACGCACCACACTTTTTATGATGTCATAACTCCTGAACTATATTACGTACAATGATATAATGTTATATGGTACATTCAGCGACTTAATGTGGATACGGTTTGCGAAATTTATTGCGACTAGAGTCATTAGCAAAGCAGTAATAAATTTAAACGTCATGCACGATGCGGTTAGTTTTTCACGCATCTCGTTGTTCATGACGTCATATCACCTAAATTACTTCTCGTACAATGATATATAGTTTTGCATTTACGTTTAGTGCTACATTTTTATAGTAATTGTTGAACGTGTCACAGATACAGCTAGTAGTGAAGAAGTACTAAATTATAACGTCAAGCCTCGTGCGGTATTTTTACTGCATGAACAGCGCAAAAGTAATAGATAAACATTTTTCCTCCCACCAAGTTGGGATTACCGGGAAGGAAAAATATTGTAAAGGTTTGAAACTATGTTTAAAGTTGGCTGTAAGTCGCTAAGTGCCTTCGTTTTCAAATACTGGATGAATAAAGTCTAAGCGCCGGCCGGTGTGGCCGTGTGGTTCTAGGCGCTTCAGTCTGGAACCGCGTGACCTCTACGGTGGAAGGTTCGAATCCTGCCTCGGGCATGGATGTGTGTGATGTCCTTAGGTTAGTTAGGTTTAAGTAGTTTTGAGTTCTAGGGGACTGATGACCACAGATGTTAAGTCCAATAGTGCTCAGAGCCATTTAAGCCAATAAAGTCTGGATTCGCTGGAAACGCTTCTTTTTCCCCCAACTCATTTGATAGGTCGGTGGTTCTTACCCCCGAAGCTGTTGTAAGGAGGAAGGAAGATCGAATTTAACGTTTCGTCGACAACGAGGTCATTAGAGAAGGCCAAAGGTGATTGTCGGCTGTCAGTAAGGTGCAAGTGTACCAAGGTTGGTTGAAATTGATACAGTGCTTTAGTAGGCGATGTGTCGCGCGCACACACACACACACACACACACACATACACACACACACACACACACACAGGCTTCTATATACATACATTTATTTTTATAATACGTGTGGAATAATTCCCCCAACTTTTGAAATAATTATCAGATCAGGCCGTGACCGAATCTGTGATTGGAAATGTAAATTATCATTTATTGAATCTCTCTCTGTTTGTTGGGAAGGTGGACAGGCCTGCATGTGGTTCTTCTTCATTCCGTGTGTAGTTGAGACATAGGTCCCCGCTCTTCACACTCATCACGAATCATTTTCGACAAATTCGACATTATTCATCAGACAAATTAAGGGAAGAAAACAGATATTTTGGAAGAGATCTAAATTTATAGTCATTTCAAAAATGAGCCAGATAAACTTATAAACAAACAGTCTGAAGTGGAAAATGGAATTTTTATCGCCACTTTTGGTTGCGTTCTGCTTGGGGCTTATCAACACGAAAAAACAGCAATACCATTCTTAACTATCACACAATAGATAATAACAGTCACATGTAATTTCCAAAATGGCATGCAAACTTATTCATGTCACCTAGAAATGATGGGAACTGCCCATTTCGTAACACTTTTTAATAATATTACTTTATTTTGTTAGTTCCTCTGTTTACGTATTCGATTGGATTATTAGATACCCACACTTTTATTCTTTGGTCAACGCTGCATCTGTCAATATTTCCCACCTTATATGCACAAAGTAAGTGCTAAATCTGTCAAAAACCTAGCACAGTTTGTAAACCAATACGATTTGAGACTCCGATCGTACAGACGCTGCAAATTGAGACATTTGGCGAACTAAAAGGAAACATTTTTCAGGCTTTCATCTCAATCAGACCTATAATAGAAGCGTAATATATTGTCTTAATCCATTACTAAATGTTGGCATTCACTTTTTAAGTACTGGAATCTTCTTCCGAAATTATAAAAAGGACTCCGGGAAGTTAATGTTTTTCCAAATGTAAAAACGTTTTCCAAGGTAGAAATAGTCATGTACGTAAGTCAATCAAAGTTTGTTACCAAGTACCTGCTGTTACAGTACAGTTTTAAGCTCTAAATAATTCTCTGGAACATTGACTTCTCTGATAAACGGAATTTTAGTAAATGCAGATACAGAAACTTCTAATATTATTAAAACTGGATTTAAGAACTGGGTATTTTGAAGAAAAATGGTTAGAAAAACACTGTATAAAACTTGCAAAAAATTAGATCTTGAAATTTTTGATACTGAAGAGCACTTCGCAGAAGAAAAGCTGTACAGTTCATTCTTCCCATTTTCTGGGTCGTGTGACTCTGAAAATGCAATTTCCACTATGGTAAATCCTTATCACTGATATATACAGTGATTCACAAAAGAACTTCGCCTCAAGCTGCCTTAACTGCATTAAATTCTTTACAGTACATGCAAGAAAAACAGCTGAGACAGGTCTGTTTATTCAGACGTTTGGTGTCTCTCCACGAAAGAGAAAACCAGGAAAAGCCGGCGGAAGCCTGCGCCGACTGGGAGCCACTCTAGTCAGACCCTTGGCGCCAGCGTTGCCGATCACATCTGTCTTGTGTAGCCCTGTGGCCCTTTTACGTGGATAAAGATCTTTCCTTCTCGTCCACAGTTTTTCGCTGTTCGCTGCTTTACTATCATCACACAAGTGCGCACTTTATGACGGCAGTACTGACCACTGGACTCTAAATAGATTTTTGGCTGTCGTGAGCTTCTCCTCCGATATTGGAATCGGATTACAACTGGACTTGGTATCTGTGCCATCACAGATTTCGCCTGTGCAATGACATTTCCGTCCGTTTCCGTAGCTGGGTGGACAGCATAGATGGCTTCCACGAGTAGGACACAGATTAGATTCCCGGTATTGATAAGGACTTTTCCTTCGTGGGAGTACAGATACAGGGTGCACTCAGCTACTTGTCTGAGCAGTAGCGGCTCAATGGTCTGGAGTTCTGCAATGCGACCGGGAGAGCGGCGTGCCGATCCCTTGTCCTCCATACCGCATCGGCATGATGTCGCAAAGCAGAGGATAACACGGTGGGCGGTAGACATCCATTCGGCTTTCACTACCCGCCGAGGAGTTTGATTAATAGTACTTCTGCCTTCGTATAAAAGAGGATGGCATGTTCATTAAAGACTTCTATTTACCACACAAAGACAAGTTCCGAAACAACATGAATTTGGTGATACAACATTATCATTTTTCCACATACTTTGTCTTATCTATATGGAAAAATATTTGTAGAAGTTTCACACGGCATTAGGTCTAGGCCATTGGATTGTTCATTTATGTAGGTAGTCGTATAGCTGTTGTGTTCTCATGTTTTGCCATAAACGCATAGGTGAGGAATAAAGGATTCAGAGTTTACATGAGGCACAAGACATGTAGAGTCATGGTGGTTTACAAACCTTCATCTACGAAAGTTTATTAAGAGTAGAATAATTTAAGCGTTTATTTTCAGTAACGAAACTTAGGAATTTTAAATACGCGTTCCATTAGGTCAAAATAACTTGCCATGGAAATATTTTAAGGTGTCCGTTGCTTACCATTATTTCTCAATATTGTGTATGGAAGCTCTCCTTAAGACGCATGCAAGTACTTTTATCTTACTCAACGGGTATTTCTTCGGAGATGCTAGGTTTTAGCGCACCTACATAGGAGGAAGTACCAGGGGCAAATGTGTCGAGGGCGGGCTGCATTCGGGAGGACGACGGTTCAATCCCGGGTCCGGCCATCCTGATTTAGGTTTTCCGTGATTTCCCTAAATCACTCCAGGCAAATGCTGGGATGGTTCCTCTAAAAGGGCACGGCCGACTCCCTTCCCTAATCCGATGAGACCGATGACCACGCTGTCTGGTCTCCTTCCCCAACCAACCAACCAACCAACCGGGCTGCATTGAAGCTGCGAATATTTTTGGAAAATCTCTTTGGAAGCATATTTTCGTTTATAGCCTTCGCAGTCAAAGATACATAAAACTTAACTGCTCGCCAAGACGTTGCGACGCTAGTGTTACCGTGGTTTTTAGGAATATGTGGCACAATGATTCTCAAATTAAAAATGCAATAGCTAAGAGCAACGTTAGCACTATGAAGAGGTATCACTGTCATGATATTCGATTTCATTGAAGTGGAAAATTTCGTTTATCAGGTTACCTGCAATTCAGGAAGCTATTGCTCTCAGCGACTGTTATATTGATTTGTAAATTATAGATTGCAGCGATCAGTCGTCCTTTTTAAATTTTACTGTGCAGATCTAGGTTTCGGATAGAAGCTAGCCATTCTCAATACACTATTATTTTCGGTCAATGCATGTAATTCCCTGTTGGTCGGACTTCATCCACATGAACTGTGGGTGAAGTATTGAGTGAAAACAATAGTGCATCGAGAATGGCTAAATGGATGGCTTCTAGCCGCAATGTAGATCTGCACAATAAAATTTAAAAAGGACGACTGATCGCTACAATCTATAATTTACAAGTACAAATTTCGTTTCTTGAGATTATTGTGCAAATGGAAAACTTCCCGGTTATTCATTATGTACCTGAAACTGACATCATGTGTACGTTCCAGCCATTAATTCTAGTGATGAATACATCCATTTTCTTCCGGGGGAGAGGGGAGGGATATCAAGCTTGATGGGATTGGTGGTGGGCGAGATAATATTAAAAGATTAAAGTTTTAGTGAAACAATAATTTTAAAAATAACAGCAACGGTACTGATAATTAAACGTTTCAGTTGCTCTCTGATATGTATTTACATTATGTACAAGTACTAAGTAGATATTTCCTAATTTCCAACATTACCTTCAAGAATAAAATTGCACGAATCACCAGAATAATATTATTGCATGCTATAACTTATATTTACAGAAAATTAATGCATCGAAGCTTTCTTACAGCGTATGCGTTGATGACATCATGAATGAAAGTTTCTGCATCTTCCTCGTCTACTTCAGTTGATGTCTTTACACAAGTTTGAAGCATATCCTGACCCATCCTGTTCTTCAATCTCTCATCACCCTATTCGCTGTGCTAAATGACCTTTCAGCTCCGGAAGAAGAAACGAAAATGCACGGGTCACATTCAGCGAGTGTCCTTAGTGCTTCATAGCAGATGTAGGCCTTTAACAATATCAGAAGACGAATCTTCTGCTTTATTAGGAGCAACGTATTTAAAAGAACGGAACTCTGCAGTAACATAGTCAACACCTTTTATGTCTTAACAGCAAGCACAGCTCTTTACAGTCATTATCATAAAACCCTTGAAATGGTGTAAGACTTTCAAAATATGTGCTTAGTTCTCTCACTTTCACAGCCTTATCATGAAACTATTGATCAGTTTCATGAATCTCACTTTTCACAAGATTCCTTAAGTTTTTATAGTTTGACAGTTTTTTCTTCTCCTACTTTTTACTTTTGTTGCGTCCACTTTCAGTTTTTTTATTTATATTTAAGTTTCACTTTCCGCACTATGTTCATCACAGTCCCAAAGGTTGCATATGTGTCTTAAATGGTCCAAAATTCCCGAAACAAGTATAAGGAATTGCGAAATTTTGAGTTATTATTTTTGCAAAACTTTACTCATTATTTATAATAAGAATTTTCCTGCGAAAATTACTGAATCCGCACCGTCCTTTTCTATATATTGACGAGCCATCACAACGGACTCGTAGCGTAGGAACATAGCGTGAACTGCTCGATGGTTACTCAACCGGCGGATGTCACCAGCTTAGGGTATTTTTAAAACAGGTTTTTATAAAGCACACTTAATTTCATGCAATAAGATGTCTTGTACAGGACAAGCATGAGAAAGTTTGTAATTGTTTTTAAGAATATATAATGTACGTTTATTATAGGGTATTTGTTCTTGCAGTTAGCGGCAACAGATGACAAAATATGTGCTCTTCAGTGAATGTATAGTAACTGACCGCGGACCCCAGTGATAAAACCATTAAAATTAGCAGCACCATCGAAAGAGCATGTTACTAATTTGCCGCTATGAAGCTTTCGTTTAAAATTTTTTTATTGTGTTTGTGACTACATTATCAATATGTAGAACTACCGACGTTTCGGTCACTGTTGCAAATGGAGTTCTTCAGAGTGTTTTCGTAAATCAAAGAAGGTCACTTGCAACAGCGACCGAAACGTCGGTAGTTTTACGTATTGACTGTGACAATGGCCGTGGAAGCCTACGTTTCTCAGTTTTCGTTTCTTTAGTTCACTGTCAGCTGCTGTAAATATATTCCAGCTGCAGCACTCTTCAATTCAACGAGACATAGAAACCTTTTTTCACTTCAAAAGACGGAGACAGCGCAACATAACAAACTAACAAAGAGAGTTCACTTTGATTAAAACACCTGTATTTTCGCCTACTATTACGGAAAAGTATTCATCATGGAGAACTGTTTCATCTTGATTGTCTAGAACTCACCAATGAAGTCTAATAATTCTGGAGGAATACATTAGCTAACTTACGTGGACCTTTCAGCCAGAAATTTAATTCACTTTTCAAGATTAACGTCACTCTTTGATACTGTCTTACAATTTAGCGTTCATATTTTGTTATGTGGGGCTGTTCCGTCCTTACTGAGAAAACGCACACTTCTAATTTCTATCTGTTATTACTTTTATGGTGTAATTTCATGTACTGGCACGTTCCATGACCTTCGTAACTTCTACGTCCCACTGTAGTACAAATTCTGAAATAAACACTGTGAATCATTAGCCGTCAGTGATACAGGGTGTCATAGAAATCTTGCTTCCCAATAATTACTAACGCAGATGACATGTTTCGCGACCACGTACTCATGGATTCTTCGCTGAGAGAGAAATAGTCCTATCGAAGTAAAATATTTCGCCCAGTTTATCTGAGGATGGCGTGGTTTTGTGAGACACCTGTCTCAACATTTTTATTCTGCACAGGCTGCGGCGTCTCTAACTCCTTCACCATTCAGCTTTAAACGAGTAAGATGTGGAAGTGATGGCGGGCTGTCCGGGGTGCCACGCCTCGCGCTGCTGGTGGACGGGTGCTCGCACACCTGCTGGTGACAGACGGGCCCTCGGTGGCCCTCCGCTGATCACAGCACGTGTCAAGAGCACCCCACCCGCTCCCACCCACTGCTGTCGCTTCCAACAGCGAGCATTTTTCCAAAACACGACGTCCCCGTGGTATATTTCTTTTAATTTGGCCACAGTACGCTAACCTATCCTTGTTGCCAAGCTTAAAAACTGTCATATGGTGGAATAGCTTCAGGTAAATTGTTCACAGAACAATCATTGCAATTAGGAAATCGTTCCGGTTTTAATCACAGTTACAAGCAACTCGCCTACCTGTGGCTGTTTTCATGGTTTATGTTATCTTCAGTAAGCCAGATGCAAAGTTTATCACAACCATTTGTTAATGTGTTAAATACAGAAAATATGAAGTTAAGTCGTGATGAAATAAGAGTATAAATGTCGTGAAGCTCTACATGGCTTGTGGTATATTCGCCAACTGTGTCTCTTCATTAGTCCAGGGCCGTTGTCTTTGACAGCCTTCCGCGAATGAACGTGTAGCTGCGGGGTAATTTCTGCAAAGACGAAATTATTTTGTATTTATTATTTCATCGCCATCTCGTCATATGGGCCCAATGTGCGTAATTAGCGGTACAAACAGCCTGTTCATCAGTCTTTACACATAAAAGACAGTATCAATACCAATATTTACAAACGTTTTAAGATGATTGAAAGAGTGGTTTTCATTGATACTATAAAAAAATAAACAGTTTAGTTTTTCAGTTTTTAGTAAAAATGGAAATTTGAAGAAGGACATGCTACAAGGAAAAATAAGAGAGTGAAGATAGGCGTTCTGTAGAGTCATAAGGGAGCGAGTACGACCAGCTATGGAGTATGTGTTGGGGTTGAGGAGATTGGAGGCTTGCGGTGTGAAACGGTTCATGTTAGTATATGAAGATGAAAGGGATAGCAAAAGGTGGAGAGAGAATAAGTTAAACCTGATGAGATGTGCTACAAGGAGGAAGAGAGTTAGAGTTGCTATCATGAGTGGGCATCAGGTTGAATTTCATTGCCGCAGAGATGGAAATAGTAGAACTTTAGGTAGGTATAGTTCGATGTCCGTTTAAATAGCGCTGTTATGACAAGACAAAGATATTTCATGCTTACTGATATACTACTTTCAGTAATATTATAATCAACTAAACCATTCCTTAAATAATAGTAAAAAAGCTGCTGCAATTTTGGATATAGTTTCATGGAACATTTGATTTAATGATAAACACCCCTCGGGTTTCATCGAGGCGGCCGCGGCCAGCCTACTCGAGTCCCGCTTTTCACTAAAAAAAGTATGTGTACAATACGAAAAGAGTGAGTAGGACTAATGAAGGACACGTTTACGGTAGGATATTGAGCCACAGTAGTCGACTGATTTACTTCTTCATTACTGATGAAGTCTCGTTTTACCATAATTGTCTTTTCACTTCTGTTTTCTCTACAGTTTGACATATTTCTCGCTATCTGATGATATAACCTTTAATAGTTGCTGTGATCAGCGGAGGGCCACCGAGGGCCCGTCTGTCACCAGCAGGTGTGCGAGCACCCGTCCACCAGCAGCGCGAGGCGTGGCACCCCGGACAGCCCGCCATCACTTCCACATCTTACTCGTTTAAAGCTGAATGGTGAAGGAGTTAGAGACGCCGCAGCCTGTGCAGAATAAAAATGTTGAGACAGGTGTCTCACAAAACCACGCCATCCTCAGATAAACTGGGCGAAATATTTTACTTCGATAGGACTATTTCTCTCTCAGCGAAGAATCCATGAGTACGTGGTCGCGAAACATGTCATCTGCGTTAGTAATTATTGGGAAGCAAGATTTCTATGACACCCTGTATCACTGACGGCTAATGATTCACAGTGTTTATTTCAGAATTTGTACTACAGTGGGACGTAGAAGTTACGAAGGTCTTCTAAACTTACTAACCAATATGTTAGGCTGTTCATCGTTAGCTTGATATGACGATTACTGATCTTCAGACATTATTTCGATAAGTATAATTGCGTACCACAGGTCATCTATGAGGACAATCGAGTGGTCATCTATACATAAATGACCTTGTGGATAACATCGGAAGTTCACTGAGGCTTTTTGCGGATGATGCTGTGGTATATCGAGAGGTTGTAACAAAGGAAATTTGTACTGAAATGCAGGAGGATCTGCCGCGAATTGACGCATGGTGCAGGGAATGGCAATTGAATCTCAATGTAGATAAGTGTAATGTGCTGTGAATACATAGAAAGAAAGATCCCTTATCACTTAGCTGCAATATAGCAGGTAAGCAACTGGAAGCAATTAATTCCATAAATTATCTGGGAGTAGGCATTAGGAGTGATTTAAAATGGAATAATCATATAAAGTTGATCGTCGGTAAAGCAGATGCCAGACTGAGATTCATTGGAAGAATCCTAATGAAATGCAATCCGAAAACAAAGGAAGTAGGTTACAGTACACTTGTTCGTCCACTGCTTGAATATTGCTCAGCAGTGTGGGATCCGTACCAGATAGGGTTGATAGAAGAGATAGAGAAGATCCAACGGATCATTTAATAATGGCGAAAGCGTTACGGAGATGATAGATAAACTCCAGTGGAAGACTCTGCAGCAGAGACGCTCAGTAGCTCGGTACGGGCTTTTGTTGAAGTTTCAACATACCTTCACCGAGGAGACAAAAATGGCTCTGAGCACTATGCGACTTAATTTCTGAGGTCATCAGTCGCCTAGATCTTAGAACTAATTAAACCTAACTAACATAAGGACATCACACACATCCATGCCCAAGGCAGGATTCGAACCTGCGACCGCAGCGGTCACGCGGTTCCAGACCGAAGCGCCTAGAACCGCACGGCCACACCGGCCGGCACCGCGGAGTCAAGCAGTATATTGCTCCCTCCTACGTATATCTCGCGAAGAGACCATGAGGATAAAATCAGAGAGATTAGAGCCCACACAGAGGAATACCGACTATTTTTCTTTCCACGAACGATACGAGACTCGAATAGAAAGGAGAACCGATAGAAGTACTCAAGTTACCCTCCGCCACACACCGTCAGGTTGCTTGCGGAGTGTGGATGTAGATGTAGATGTTATTAATAATTAAGGCTGTCCATGTAAAGATATATCCGTAATGATGCGGCTACTTGCGCAACCTAATTATGATGTGATGAACTCTGAAGAATGTTCATTCGGATAGTGAATGAGTCGGTTTAAGGGACTCTTTCAATCCTAGGACTGTCTCTGTACTCGCAACGGCTCATAGCATGTGGCGTTTGGAGTTCCGCGTGAATGTAATAGACAATTTTAAAAAGTTTCTTGTAGGTGTTTTTCCCGAAGCTGTTTTCTGAATTAAGAAGTGATTAGTTCATGAGGTGTCCCAGGGGATGGGTTCGGGGGTGGGCGGAAATTATAAACTCTCTTCCCCTCATCCTAGAAATTCATACCTATTTGTATATAACATTAAAAGCCAAAACAATGAATCAGTTTAGAAAATCGTGTGGGTAAGTGTAATGTAATAACTAGTAAGATTGTATTGTTTTGACAAATATCAGGTTTCCAGCCAGCCACTGCTTACGAAGTTTGGTGTCAACAATGGGCATGTCATAATAACTCTGCGTATACTGATGTGCGCAAAAAAGATCTATCTAAATAAAAAAAGCTGCCACTTGCTGCGGAATACGACAACAACAATTTTCCAATGCTGTAATAAATCCCAGTTTCTTGTACACAGCTATTTTAAAGGTTAGTCATTCAACAGGTTACTATGGACGAGTGATGTGATTATGCAATGTACGTGCGGTCTTAATCAATCAATGAAAAGAAGCTTAATCGCCGAAATGCAATGTCGAAACAACCAACTTAACTTGCTTTCTTTTTTTAACTGAAGAAGACAGAAACGAGTGTGAGTCTACTCAAAGAAAGTGTAGTGAATATGTGGTGGATTCAGAATGAGATTTTCACTCTGCAGAGGAGTGTGCGCTGATATGAAACCTCCTGGCAGATTAAAACTGTGTGCCCGACCGAGACTCGGACTCGGGACCTTTGCCTTTCGCGGGCACGTGCTCTACCATCTGAGCTACCGAAGCACGACTCACGTCCGGTACTCACAGCTTTACTTCTGCCAGTATCTTCTCTCCTACCTTCCAAACTTTACAGAAGCTCTCCTGCGAACCATGCAGAACTAGCACTCCTGAATGAAAGTATATGGCGGAGACTGAGACTGAAAATCTCATTCTGGAAACATCCCCCAGGCTGTGGCCAAGCCATGTCTCCGCCATATCCTTTCTTTCAGGAGTGCTAGCTCTGCATGATTCGCAAAAGAGCTTCTGTAAAGTTTGGAAGGTAGGAGACAAGATACTGGCAGAAGTACAGCTTTGAGTAGCGGGCGTGCGTCGTGCTTCGGTAGCTCAGATGGTAGAGCACTTGCCCGCGAAAGGGAAAGGTCCCGAGTTCGAGTCTCGGTCGGGCACACAGTTTTAATCTTCCAGGAAGTTTCATGTGGTGGATTGTTTACTGAATCTTCAGTTACTCCTCCTCAGTCTTCGAACTAAAAGTGTACCACTTCCGACCAGTGTTTAAGTCGTCAGCCTAAACGAAGTGTTAGAGCAAGTTTAAGTACCAGCGAAAGTGGGAGTGTAGATACAGTTAGGTGTACTTAGACCGCGATCGGGGTGAGCCTTTTGCAAATTGTGTGAAATACATTTAAAAATGACTTGAAACTCGACAAAAAACAAGGGGAGAGCTCATTTTGATATCTTTGAAAAAAATTATAAAAGCCAATAGACACATAAGAAAGTTATAACAGCTAGCCATTTCAGAAAAACATGCAAAATCCGTTGCATTTGACAACTCTAAATTAAAGGCATTAAACGCTCCAGCTCATGCGCAGATAATTAAACAAAACGAACTGGCAGGCAGCGTCTTTTGTAATTAGAAGTGTGCGTTTTCTCAGTAAGGACGGAACAACCCCACGTAACAAAACATGAACGCTAATTTGTAAGACAGTATCGAAGAGTGACGGTAATCTTGAAAAGTGAATTAAATTTCTGGTTGAAAGGTCCACGTAAGTTAGCTAATATATTCCTTCAGAATTATTAGACTTCATTGGTGAGTTCCAGACAATCAAGATGAAACAGTTCTCCATGATGAATACTTTTCCTTAATAATAGACGAAAATACAGGTGTTTTAATCAAAGTGAACTCTCTTTGTTAGTTTGTTATTATGAACCCGATAAAAGTCAATCCATAAGTTTAAGTAAACGCAGTCAATACAACAAAAATCAGCCTAATTTTTCAAGAAACTCCTCGATAGAATAGAAGGAGTGACCCATGAGGAAACTCTTCAGTTTCGATGTGAAAGCACGTGGATTACTGAATTTTTGAATGCGAGTGGTAACTTTTAAAAATGGGTGCAGCAGTATACTGCACACCTTTCTGCACAAGCGTTAAGGAAGTCCGACTCAAATGCGGGTTTGATTTCTGTTGAGTATTAACTGAGTGGAATCTTCTTGGAAATAAGCTAATATTCTTAACAAGAAATTACAGTAATGAATATATATATTGAGAGGCCAATGTCAAAATAGCCAGACTCATGAACAGGGGTCGACAAGAGGCTCGTGAACTTACACCACTTATTGCCCGAACCGCCTGTTTCTCAGCCAAAAATATTCTTTTAGAATGGAAAGAGCTACCCCAAAATATAATACCGTACGACATTAGCAAATGAAAATAAGCAAAGTAGACTAATTTTCGTTTCGAACGATCACTCACTTCAGATACCGTTCGAATAACAAAAATTGCAGCATTAAGTCTTTGAATAAGATCCTGAACGTGGGCTTTCCTCGACAGTTTACTATCTATCTGAACACCTAGAAATTTGAACTGTTCAGTTTCACTAATCATATGCCCATTCTGTGAAATTAAAACGTCAGGTTTTGTTGAAATGTGTGTTAGAAACTGTAAAAAACTGAGTCTTACCGTGATTTAGCATTAGTTTATTTTCTACAAGCCATGAACTTAGGTCATGAACTGCATTATTTGAAAACGAGCCAGTGTTGCACACAATATCCTTTACTACTAAGGTAGTGCCATCAGCAAACAGAAATATTTAAAAATTACTCGTAATACTAAAGGGCATGTCATTCACATAAATAAGGAACAGGACTGCCCCCAACATTGATCCCTGGGGCACCCCACACTTTACCGTGCCCCACTTAGACCCCACATCACAACAATTCTCAACATCGTCAATAATGATCTTTTGCTGTCTGTTGCTAAAATAAGAGGTGAACCAGTTGTGAGCTACTCCCCGTATTCCGTAATGGTCTAACTTCTGGAGCAATATTTTGTGATCAACATAATCAAACGCCTTAGTTACATAAAAATATGCCTATCGTTCGAAACCTTTTGTTTAACCCATCCAGTACCTCACAGAGAAAGTTGTTAAGCGACTTCTGAAGTCGAACTGTAACTGACAGTAAAAATATTTTTCAAAAACTGATAATCTGTTATGCTCCACTGCGTGGCTAATCTGAACAAAATGGTTACAATGGTCACAACGGGACAATATCACCGCTTTATTAATGCTAACCACGAGGTTGACGGGAAAACGTCAGTGAAGCTGTGCACCGTAAATCGGAAATTTAGTTGACGCAATGCATGTCGAGATAGTACAGATATGTTGTAGAAACTTTAGCATCACCATTGTCATTAGCTGCACACAAAGCAAACTTTGTATATTTTTTTAGGCGTGCACACCAGTTACATTCATGTAAAAGTGACTGCTCCCAAGCACTTAGCTTAGAGCTTCCTAAAGTGTTAGATAACGTTCCTAAGTAACACAAGTAATTCCATTTTTGGCCACTAAGAACATTCGAAATCCGTCATATAGACTGCCTCAAGTTGCAAGAAGTTGCACAATTGTTCGTCACTAATCCAAGAACGGAGTTGTTCATAGCACCTAACGCTGTGTAACGTTTATGTACGGCACATATAACTGTCAGCTGACAGATCCTAGGCATAAATGTGAAAATGCGAACCAGGAATAAATTGTACACTTCTGCAAGAAAAAAATTGTTAAATAGACTCTTAAATTTCACCCTTTGTATTTCCGCCGTCCATATTGTTTGTCAAAATTATTTGATCACAAGAACCTCAATCCAAGCTTCGCCACAACTGGTAACTATTCTGCTGATTTAATAATAAAAAAAAATAACGTGAACGCACCTTATGTCGATGGGATGGAACAGAAATAATGATGGGCAAACCTCACAGAAATCAGTATGATGAAAGGATTATTCCATCATGTGAAATCCTCTTTCCCTTCAAGTTCTATGTTCCGCCATGCTGAAATTCAGAATCAGAGCAACTGTGAATGACTGGACGACCTATAAGGCAGGCCTGCTGTTTGTGAAACGGCGTTTCTCATCTCTTCTTCTCGGAGCTTCTGCAGCGTCGTGCTAAGTCTCGCTTCCGCGGCCAGAGTCCACGAATTCTTGGCGCAGTGTGATTCGCGAGACAAACCACATGACGTACTGCTCCGTGAACTTTCTTTGAAATGTTTGTTGACGGCCCCGAATTATTTGTCACAAATGTGGTATCATGATAAATAAGGGTCACCAGTCTAACTTATACATGTGTTATAAGATTAAAATAGACGCTTCTTCCAAAGAAGTGATCAGTGCCGTGGAGCCATCCAGTTACTTTCCAAAGATTTGGTCAGGCGAATATCTGCAACTAAGGAACATCTTAACAGAATGAAAAGTCCGCTTCAGTCGCCAGCAAGTTCTTATTTATCGCACTACCGGTTTCGACTACATCGTCAGGTGCCATCAAATAATTACGGAAACATAGATTTGTGGCAGTCGGTCCAGTCATATGGGGTCTCACACACACATCAAACAAGCGCATGGATGGCCGGGACCAACAACGAAGGCGTCCACCTTGACAGTACTCCAAGGCGGTTGCCGTAATTGATAGACCTAAGCACAAAGGCATTTGTTTAATATGGGTGTGACCACCACCCCCCTCCTTCCTGCCCAAGACCGACTGGCGCGATCGCCTCACATTTATCTTTACATAATTATTTAGTGGCATCTGAATTTCAAGGTTTAGACTTCAAAACCAGTCGTGCATAAATACGAAATTTCTGACAACTGACGTGGATTTTATATTCTATCAGTACTTTAAAAACACTCTCAGATCCGATCACTGGATTAGAAACAGAGCACCGCAAACAATGACTACATTATCACTAAGTAGTGCCTAGCATCTTCTTCAGTGTAACGTTAAAAATGAGGAGGACACACACAAAACACCATATGTTCGACCAGAATAAATAGAATTTATTGCCTTCTATAAGACATCGTCAAGTCCTCCTTGCTATTATCAAACACCGCCTCCAGCTTGCTGCCCTCTCCACCTTTCTGGTATGAGATCTCGGTCCAGCTATCTAGTGCTCACTTATTAAATCGCTTCAATTCTCACAAAACCTGTGAAACTGATGGAATATTAATATTGTTCACCTTGTAACTGATTTTTCTTAACCAAATTCCCTACCTAAGGCTAGAGTCATGATTGAATGCAAATATAGTCATCAATGGTTTTGGCTTTCTGCTCGTTAACCCTGATCAAATTCTATACATTGGGATCTCTGTTCTATTTTGATTTCCTTTTTGATAAGAAATACTGTGTTTGTTACACTGGCTATAGTTATTTTGGTCTCTGTTTTTATCACTTCTGCGAGTTTGTACCTTCGTGAGGGCAATGTCCCTTAGGACTGTATTTTGGAACATTTGATGACTATATTCATTTTTGATATCACGACTTTGTAAGTTTTATCATACGTGTAATACCTTTCCCTTACCCCCTTCCTATAAATACCCTCACAGCCCCACAATATTTTATTATTTCACGGTCACATTACTTTTACAATAAGTTTAAGGTCACGGTCAAAAAAACCGTCTCATCTTTTCCCCATTGTATCCCTGGTCTTATGATTTGATTATTTCTCTATCCGCCCCCGGTAGCTGAATGTTCAGCGTGACGGATTGTCAATTCTCTGGGCCCAGGTTCGATTCCCGGCTGGGTCGGGAATTTTCCCCGCCCAGGGACTGCAGGTCGCCGAAGTGGCATCAACTTGAAAGACCGGCACCTGGCGAACAGTCTGCCTGACAACGGCCCGACCCATACAAATAAATAAAAATCATTTCTCCGTATTTCGATTTTACAATTGAGCATTGGTCTTTCTTTATTAATTTTGTGTGTATGCTAATTGGTCTTTTTTATTTTGTCTTATGATTATGTACTAATGTTGATGAAAGATTTTTAACAAATGTGTTAAAGTGTAGGTTCATACCATATCTCTCTGTTAATTTTTATCTGTTTAACTAATGATATTTTAATTCTATTTTTTGTTTGTGCAGATGGTCAGCTGACATACTTTCTAACCAACATGGAACAGTTTGGATGTATACCATGTTTCTTCATAAAAGAAATTTCGGTTAGAGTGTGGAATATGTATAAAATTTTAGATATTTTGCATCTACGTAGTCTACATTCCTTTTGCATTTTCCTGCCCCTAAAAATTGTATTATCTTCATATTAATGTCATTTTATGTGTATTTCCATGAAATATGGCTTAAAGGATTTTAATTTCATGGATTGTTCTATAACTTGAATTTTACATCCTTACATTTTTTGACTGGATTACTAAATATTATATATTCTTACATTCATCAATCTCGTTTATCTGTTACTTTATATTTTATGGTATTGGCGTTTTTATTGTAATATCAGTCAAGTGGAGAACTGTTAACACTTCAGTTTTGCAGTCTGACTACCACAACTGTATTCAATAGCAACTTCTTTGGATTCTGTCAAGACTGTCATCTCTGATTTTAAAGTTCTTTGACTTCTATTGCTGTACATCACATGTCGATCTTGTGTCAGTGTGCCATCATATTTTCATCTTATCACATTTTTTTTGTTTTTCTAGGCAATTATGGTTTTCTGTGGTACTTTATGTCAAAGCATGTATGACATGTGATACATCTCTGATAATATTTGTGAGTATATCGATCGATTTAACGGTTTTTCTTCTTTTTTTCCGTTAATTCGTTTGGCATTTTCACGTGGTAGCAAATTTAATAACATTATTACAGACAGCACAGTATTAAGCAATTTTTTAGAAAAAATTGTGCAAATCCATATGTGCACATGGTCTATAACTAATTTTTTTTTTGTACCTATGGAAATGTTTTCTTAAGGATGTGGCTTGGAGCACTGTTGCATCAGCCTATAATAGGATTTTCATTCTGCTCACTACTGTCACTGGAGAGACATTTCAGATGAGATGAGCTACCACTCCTTTTATCTGAATCACCATTCAACCAATCCTTACAAGGATCTGGCTCTCTGATTCGACTTAGGAGCAGACTGACGATCTCTAGTCCATACAAAAACCTCTCAAAATACGGTAAGCAAAGAGCTTGCTGGAGAAGAAATTTTTTCCACAGTACCGAAGATGAAGCGCTCATACCTCTTAAGGTATGAATTTTAAAGCCATTATTCATTACAAATCTCTCATTCCAATTATCATTCTTCTATTATCTCTGCATATTGATCATAACTGCACTGATAATCATTCACATCAGATCACAATTTTAATTTGACCATCATCCTCCATTGACTAAAATTCTCCACAGACCATCATTATAGCCACCAAAAATCTACATTGACCATAATTCACCTCTGGCAGTCTTTGTCCACTTACTACCATTCAACACTGACCATCACTCTCCATTGCCATTGACAACAATTGACTACTGCCCATCACTGGCCACTATCATTCTTGATCAGTGACCATCCTTGACCACTGATAACCGCTGATCACTGACAATCATTGACCATGGCCATCGTTCTCTCTAATAGTATGCAGGGTAATTATGGTCAGAAATTTCACATAAATCTACATTGATCATAATTCTCCTCTGACATTCATTGTCTAGTGATCATCATTGACTACTGACCATCAGTCCCCACTGACCATATTTGACCACTACCCATCATTGACCACTGACAGTAACTGAACACTGACCATCGCTGACCACTGACCATCACTGACTGTTGACTATTACTGACCAATGAGCATCATTGATCACTGACCATCACCAATTAGCATGCAATGTAATTGCGGTCAGATATTCCACATTTGTCCCATTTGCTGTACTGTGTCATAAGTTTTCATCAGACATATCATTATCAACACCTCTCTAGTTTATATACCACAGGAAATTCCCTCCCACTGTAATGCTTATGTTAGTGAGGAAAGAGAACTACACACACACAGACACACACACACACACACACACACACACACACACACACACACACACATAGTAGTTTTGTAAGTTGATGAGTCACAGAAGTCTCTTCTCAACCCATCATATCCCACAGTGCTCGATTGGAGACAAACCTGGTGATTGTACTAGCAAGAGAAGTTGCTGCACGTCTTGCAGGGCATGTTTTGTTTCACAGGCAGTGTGTGGTTGAGCATTATCATGTTGAAATGATGCTGCACCTTACAGTTGTAAGAACAGCAAAAGAATGTGTCTAGTAACATTCTGCAAGAATCGAACACAGGTTATCATGCCCACCAGAAACGCAAAAGCTGAACAATAGTTGCAGCTTGTCACACCTCAGATGATAAGTATTGGTTTGAGTCAGTGTGTCTTTGGTGAATGCCCTCTATAAGACAGCACTCGCTATGTTCACATCCTACACACAGACGATATCACTTGTATGCAGGCAGAAACTGCTTTCATCACTGAATACTGTGGCTTGCCATTCCATCTTCCAAGTGATCCTCTGATGGTATCAGTCGAGCTGTGCACCTCGATGCTGTAGCATGAGTGGAAGACAGGCTAAAGGTGTGTGTGTCAGTAGTCCCACTGCTAATAACTGATTTGCAACAGTCTGTGTTGACATGTTTGGGTTCACAAGCCCTTCTATCTGCGCTGCGGTAACTGTACGATCTGCAACTGCTGCCCTTACAATAATACGATCCTGTCGGGCGTCTTTGCTGCATTGAACTCCAGAACCTTGTCTGTGGATGTGATAATGTTCATGTGACCACTGATATCAGCATCATTTCACAACTGAAGCAACACATACAACATGTGCTACAGTACTCTAAAAGAACAATCCCACCCCTCAGAAGGCCACAGTTTGGTCCCTTTCAAACTAACTGAGTTGGTATCAGGAAGCATGAGTGTATCTCCATGGTATGGCTGCCTGCTTGCTTCAGTGTTGGCACCACTCTGAGCTTTCTGGCTGAGAGCATTAATTATAAAAGGGTTATGGACGGTGGGCACTCTGCTAGATATTCTACTGCGCTATTTGTTGGCAGTCGATGATGAAACCATCCTTTGGGAGGCATATGACATCATAGGATCAGAATCCTCATTGCCTTTCCAGGTCTACTAATGCTTTCCAGCAGCATATATATTCCATGATTTTTTTAAAAGTTTGTACATGTTGTTGACTATTGCCTAAGCACAAGAAGTTCAGTATTAGCAAAACTTGCTAATACATTATGGTTTTTCCCAACCACAAAAACAACAGAAACTGAAGAAAGATCAGTTCTTCACTACACAGCATAAATGCAGAAAACACTTTCAGCATCATATTTCTGCCCTTGATTTGAAAAGAAAATCTCAAATTTCTGAATACCAATAAATGTGAGTTGTTACGTCTTGTCCTTTAACATAACATCGCTCTCAGAATGTGTTGTTAGCAATCACATAAACTGCGGTCTCCTGCAACCGCGCTGTCGGAGCATATCGAAAAGTCACAGAGGCAGCACTCCCCTCCCAAAGCTCAGCCCACCATACCAGTCTCACCTCTCTGACCGCAAGCCGGCTCACTAGCTCACTACCCCCCCCCCCTCCCACTCTCACCAATCGAATCACAAGGTAGCTGACTAGCTCCCTACCCTTCACCACTCTTACGGATCGGATTGCAAGGTAGCTCAACGCTCCCCATCACTGTTGTGGAAGAGACCGCGCGGAGCTCTTGGCACAGTGATTCAGCTTGCAGCTCACTTTCTTGTCCGAGGGTCTCTCTATCCAAGTTCGGCTCTATCAGATATTGTTCTATAGGGTATGTAAAGTACATAATTATTTGAACATGTATGATAGTGCATATTTACAGGTTGTCTCAGGAGGAATGGTAAATATTTAGGGATATGACAGGAACGATCATTTGAAGCAAAAAAACTACATATGGATATTTGCTCTATTTCAGCTGGTTTCCGAGACAGAACACGTTTAATGTTGCTTTGTAAGTTTTCCCTGAATAATTCGAACTCCACAGACTCTAGCGAAAACGTGCCATGGTACAAAATTAAACTACATTAAATTTTCCACAAAAAATGTCCCATTCATTTTTTCTCTAGCTCTTACAATTTGTCTAAAGGAAGCGAGAGAATACCGAAAACATCACGTGACGCGCATGCACTGAGTCGTACATAGCTTTTGTAATCCAATTTGAGGTAGTTTTTCGACTTAACAGACCACATGTCTGTAATCAGATTCCTTTGGTTATACTACTGTGGTACTTTGTAAACGATAACAGTGTACTGAATAAAAAAAACCAATAAGATTGTCCATTAAATATGATCTATCTCAGATCCATTCAGAATCGGTCATTTGTCCATATTAGGATTTTTGCATCGAATAATCGTTCCTGATATAGCCTTGAGTATTAACCATTCGTCCTGGGACACCATGTATTTTATGTTTAATTTTTTATTTATTCATTTAACTTGCACATATTAATGCCCTCAGTATCCTTCTTACATCAGACGAGAGTTTTATATGTATTTGTAAAACTTATTACATCACTTACTTAATAAAATCATAATATTTTAAATATATGTTTACTACCTACTCTCTCTCTTCATGTATTAGGCATTTGCTTGTTTCCCCTTCTTGGTTGAAATGGTTGAATTTCCTCTATCTTGATAAATATCTTTCGCCCACTGGCTAATAATCGTCATTAATTTTGATACCCTGTCGCCTTCCATTTTTGTCACATAGTCCATCCAGTTGTTTCCGTATTCTTTAATCTGTTCATGTAAGCTTTTCGCTCTTAGCTCTTTTCTGGTGTTTACATTCATTCTCCTGTCAGGCAGAATGTACCCAGCTACTCTTCTTAGCAATCGGATGTCCGATACTTGCTTCCTTTGTTAATTTCTTTTTGTTACAGTCCACGACCCAGTTCCACATGTTGTAGATGGCACACACATCGTTTCGTAGGAATTACCTAGAATTTCCTTTTTTGCTTTAGTTCCGACGGCACTGCTGATTGTTCCATTAATGTAATTAAATCTTCCTACTTTTATGCTCCCGTTTCTGCCATGAATGAGATAGTATTTCCTATGAAGTTGAACGAGTTTACTCGTTCTATTTTCGGATCATTCATTATTTTGCTCGGACTTGACTGCTGACCCCTGAAAGCCAGAACTTCTGTCTTATGTGTACTAACAGATTGTATAGCTTAGCTGCTTTGGATAAAATACGAACAGCTCGTTGCATTGTATTCTCGCTATCAGCAATCACAATTTGATCAGCAAACAGGTAATTTCCTTGGCTGAAGTATAAAATCTTAATTTACTTGTCACTTGCCTCAGCGTGACGTCAACATAAACACAAAAAAGGCACAAACTGCCCCCTTCTCTTATTCTCAAATTTGGCCTGATCATCGATTTTCTGTTTCCAGCAATAGCGATGTCTGTTCCCTGGTACATGTTTTCAACCACCTGCATTATGTACAAAAGTGTTCCTCTGTTTTTTATTATCACTCATAGCTTTTCTACATTTATCGAAAACCTTCACATTGTCTATGAATAGTAAATGCATCTCTCTATTGAGCTCTGTGTTTCTCAATGATTCGTTGAACAGCGAACGTATTGCCTGTGGATGATCTAGCCTTCCTAAAACCCATTAGATCTTAAAGTAGAATATTTTCAGTAATTACCTGCTAGTCTCAATGATAATGTTATAGATTATAATTACTACTCCACATTTGGCAAGGAGATGCCCTTACAGTTTATGCAATTTCTTTTGTCTACTCTCTTGCAAGCAGGTAATATTGTAACTGATTTCCAGTCCTCTGAAATTTTCTTATTTGTCCTACTTCTGTTAGTGTTGTTGAAAAACCTGGATATCAGTGTGCGAGATGCAAAATTAATCAGTTCTGTTTTGATTTCATCGCTGTCCGCTCTTTTTCTATTTCTCATTTTATATATTGTATCTTCTAATGTCTTCATTTCTAGTCTAGCTACTGTTGTCTGTTCGTCATCTTCTCACAAATCATTATTGTTTAGCTTCTATTTAAGTTCTTTTATTTGAATGATATGTAGTAACGAATTTAAATAGTATTGAAAATGGATTGAAAGGAGATTTGAATTTATTCAGTGCTATTTAGAACAATATTACTGCATAAAAACTAACAGCAATGGCGGAAGCTATACTATCGCTAAAATTATTAATAACAGTAGCGACGATAGTTGTCAGTAAAAGGTATTTGGGAAATGAGGAATGTCTGGTAGGGTACTTAACTGTAAACGGATGAGTGTGTACAGAAGAGGGGCATACATTTTTGTTAGTTTAATAAATATTTCACCATCTATGTTTTCAAGCTGGGTATGTTTTTTTGTTCTCTGATGTACCGAGGGAGATCGTTCCAGAGTCAGGTTTCTGGTACTGAAAAGGACTGCATAATATGGCTAAGTAGTGGTGCTTGACGGACAGGATTTTGCTCTAATGGGAACGAGTGTTTCTACTGTGGTGTCCAGATAAGAGCTTTAAGGTCTAGGGAGCAGTAGTGGGTCAAAAATGAGCTTGACCATTTTGACTACGAGGCAGTCCCGTACAGTAAATGCCTGTCTGATGGGTTTTTGACAGCGTTGTCAGTTCAAGACAGAATTCTTCGTCAATACCGTCATTTGCCTCTGTAAAATGACCAGTAAGTCTATGTTTTGCTTACGGTTCAATGGCGTTTATCGCTAAAGTCCAGCACTAGTTTAGTTTCTCGGTTGGAACAATAGGATCAGCTGCTGCTTCTACTTTGCTTGTACTTCCCTAAATCATAAGTTTTTCCATAGAACGTCAGGTCTGTACGTTGTAGATTAATTTACTGACATGCCTTAATTGTCGTTTCTCTCAGACTGATTGACTGTTTTTGCTTTATGCTTATGATCAGTTTTTATTAGCTGTAAGTTCGACGTGCAGTGTCCCTGAGATTCACGAGCTCTTTTGGCTCTTTCGCTAGACAAGATGAAGATTTTCGCCCAGGTTTCCAGTCTTCGGTAGGGCATATTTATTGTGTAACCTCTCCGGTCTTTGGGAGAGCATATTTTTTGTTTAATCGATTTAGTTTGGTAGTAAATCTACGCAGTTTGTCTTTCATGTCCAAGAGTGGAATGGAAGTCATCTCCCAAATTATCTTTTTTGCCTGTGCTGAATGATCAGGTACACTGGTATATTTGAAGTCTCTATATACAGTCAATTACACTTTGTTCCTCAGATATTTTAGAGAATTCGTCATGAATATGACGTTGTGAGCCGATATGCGAGGTATAAATTACTTTTTTTGTGGATTTCGTAGCATATATGTGTATGAGACTAACTGTAGGCTGCATTATAGGTAGGTGAAAGCTGAAATAGTGCTACATTTGAAGAAGAAAGTATACAGTTGAACTTCACAGAAAAGGGGCAGAATATCTATATCAGCGTTACTAGCATTATTTGTATGCTCCTATGTCGAGTCGACTATTGAAATGTCAGGCTGTCCGTCCTACTTTCGAAGATCTGTAGAGGACGCCGATTAGACACATTTTGTTAAGAGACTTGATAGTTACGAACATATATTCGACTTCTTTGTCTTTATTAGTATTGAATGTGAGTAGCATTGTCTATAGTCAGTCAATGTGTCTGTAGGTCACAACTCCACTTCCGCGTCTGTTGATTTTGTGCTGTCTTAGGACAGTGGAGTATATACACTCCTGGAAATTGAAATAAGAACACCGTGAATTCATTGTCCCAGGAAGGGGAAACTTTATTGACACATTCCTGGGGCCAGATACATCACATGATCACACTGACAGAACCACAGGCACATAGACAGAGCATGCACAATGTCGGCAATAGTACAGTGTATATCCACCTTTCGCAGCAATGCAGGCTGCTATTCTCCCATGGAGACGATCGTAGAGATGCTGGATGTAGTCCTGTGGAACGCCTTGCCATGCCATTTCCACCTGGCACGTCAGTTGGACCAGCGTTCGTGCTGAACGCGAAGACCGCGTGAGACGACGCTTCATCCAGTCCCAAACATGCTCAATGGGGGACAGATCCGGAGATTTTGCTGGCCAGGGTAGTTGACTTACACCTTCTAGAGCACGTTGGGTGGCACGGGATACATGCGGACGTGCATTGTCCTATTGGAACAGCAAGTTCCCTTGCCGGTCTAGGAATGGTAGAACGATGGGTTCGATGACGGTTTGGATGTACCGTGCACTATTCAGTGTCCCCTCGACGATCACCAGTGGTGTACGGCCAGTGTAGGAGATCGCTCCCCACACCATGATGCCGGGTGTTTGCCCTGTGTGCCTCGGTCGTATGCAGTCCTGATTGTGGCGCTCACCTGCACGGCGCCAAACACGCATACGACCATCATTGGCACCAAGGCAGAAGCGACTCTCATCGCTGAAGACGACACGTCTCCATTCGTCCCTCCATTCACGCCTGTCGCGACACCACTGGAGGCGGGCTGCACGATGTTGGGGCGTGAGCGGAAGACGGCCTAACGGTGTGCGGGACCGTGGCCCAGCTTCATGGAGACGGTTGCGAATGGTCCTCGCCGATACCCCAGGAGCAACAGTGTCCCTAATTTGCTGGGAAGTGGCGGTGCGGTCCCCTACGGCACTGCGTAGGATCCTACGGTCTTGGCGTGCATCCGTGCGTCGCTGCGGTCCGGTCCCAGGTCGACGGGCACGTGCACCTTCCGCCGACCACTGGCGACAACATCGATGTACTGTGGAGACCTCACACCCCACGTGCTGAGCAATTCGGCGGTACGTCCACCCGGCCTCCCGCATGCCCACTATACGCCCTCGCTCAAAGTCCGTCAACTGCACATACGGTTCACGTCCACGCTGCCGCGGCATGCTACCAGTGATAAAGACTGCGATGGAGCTCCGTATGCCACGGCAAACTGTCTGACACTGACGGCGGCGGTGCACAAATGCTGCGCAGCTAGCGCCATTCGACGGCCAACACCGCGGTTCCTGGTGTGTCCGCTGTGCCGTGCGTGTGATCATTGCTTGTACAGCCCTCTCGCAGTGTCCGGAGCAAGTATGGTGGGTCTGACACACCGGTGTCAATGTGTTCTTTTTTCCATTTCCAGGAGTGTATTTACGGAACTGGAGAAAGTGCTTGGCTTGAATTAGGTGTCCAAGTTCATTAGAAGTAATACGTGGATGTCGATATTTTCAGATATATGGAGGAGTTCGTTGAAATGAGTTGAAAGTGGCTGAACATTTACGAGATCGGCATCCGAGTGCGTGGGAGGCGGAAGCAGGACGGACCGGAGCAGGTAGGAAGAAACCGTAGGGAGGTAGTGCGACCAAGGTCAGCCGGTTTTGCAGCAGTCGTTTGACGAGGGACGTGGAGGCAGGAAAACGAGTCTCGCTAAGGCCTACTACTAATGTTAGTAGAGTTAATGACAAGTAAAATCAATGATGTGATAAAGGGTTGATAAACAAGAAATGGAAGAAAGAAAAAATTAACATAGTAATTGGTAATTTATATAAAAAAATATTAATAAGAAGAAATAAGGCAATAAGTACACGAGTAAATTGTGGCCAGGTATGCTCTACACTAAGAATACAGGCACACCGGTGGAACTAGTGGCTGCATGATTACACATGTTCTTAGCTCCTAAAGCACAGGCCTTAAAGTGTATTTGAACTGCTTCTTCCCAGGCTTTATCCACGCTATTATTATGTCATCTCTTGTTTATATGTTATGTAGCGCAAATTCGGATATCACATCATTCAAAATTTTTAATCGTTCAGCAGTGAAATCCTCGCGTATTGCCAGACTTCTCTTCATGAGTTTCTTCATAACTGATCGTTTCAGGCCTTCTCGTATATGATACAAACTTTACGATTGTGGGTCTAGAATTCGCAGGTCGCAACGTTACATTCGACTGTATGACTTCCGATTATAGACTGTGTTCTCCGTTTAAGTTATTACTATTTAAAAAATCTGTCTTAATAGTAAGTGTTTAAATTTTTCCAACGTACTTTTCAGTGCTGCAGAACAATATGTCAGTCACATGGCCTTCGCCTAGAAGAACTGTGAGCGATGTACGGTACCATTCTTTTTCAAAATGGAAAAAAGGAAAATGTCGCTACAATCAGCAGAAAATTTTCACGTCTTCTGGTTCAGCATCAAACGTGAAGACACATCGAAAATCGAAGCATTCTACAGTATCTTTGGAACGATGTGCGCCAGGAGGCCGATCAAGATCGCCATCAATTGATGTAGGAATTAGAGAAATCATTTATCGCGAACCATTGTCACTGACGTCTGCTTCCACCTAGTATCAAGGTATCTTCCTACAAAGGCACATTGATTCGCAAGCCGTATCCAGCCCAACAGTAGCGTCAGGTTCTGGGACCAAGCCCTGATTTATTTTCTTTTGTAGTTCCCTCACCCGCAACTGCTATTCATTTAGAACCAACAAGTTTGCTAATATTATAAAGTCGCTCACACTAAGTAAAGTTATGGCATTAGATCCACGACATTTAGAAATGATTTGCACAGAACATCATCGTTCCCTATAGTTGAAGAAGCAGAGTTTAAAAAAATTATACAAAAGCTTTCCACACATTATAATTTACCAAGTCGAAAAACATTTCCAAACTGTCTAATGCCCAGTTTGTATCTAGAGTAATTTGATAAAATCGAAAATAACTTGGCTGTCACTGTGTCTGACGAGTGATCAAGCGTAAATAGCATTATTTTCTAAGTAGTCACTGTGTATTTCATAGATCGGAAGAGTGAATTGAAGTCATATATTTTTAGAGTGCTCACAATTTGAAGACAGACACACTGCAAAATATCTGTTGTCGCCAAATACAAGATCAGTTTTTAAAACACTGCCATAGTAACAGACAATGCGTCAAGTATGAAATTAGCTGCAATGCCTTTGAAAACAAATCATGACTCAGAAAAGGTGGCAATTGTCGAAATGGGCAAATATTTAGCTCAGAGATATTTGCTTAGAAATAGCGACACCTTAAACTCCTGGGAAACAAGAAAATTGTTGTGCCCAACCCTGTATCAATGGGTTCTAAAATTATTATATGTCACAGCAAATTCGGTGCCCGGTGAATGAGTCTTTTCTACAATTGGACAAACATACACTGCGAAGAGAAACAGACTCAGTCTAAAATAGGCCACATTTTAATTATAAATCACAATATTGATCAATTTTCCATTTTTGGGTACATATATGGCAACACTGACTGTAAACAACGACTGCAGATATACCCAGTCACATTTACGTTATGATTCTTATATTGTAGTTTTTTCCAATAAAAACATCGAAACACAACAAGAATCAGTCATCATTCTTAAAATTTTTGTTCTTAATAAAAAACTATTTAGGATTTTATTCTAATACTTTCAATTTTTACAGTAGACGAAATTTAAAACATTTTATGTCTGAAAACCACTAGGGAAATAACAAAATTATTAGTCTTCTCTATATGTTCTTTCAAAACAGGACACTAGACTCGCATTCGCGAGGACGATGGTTCAAATCCGCGTCCGGCCATCCTGATTTAGGTTTTCATGATTTACCTAAACCGCTTCAGGTAAATGCCGGGATTGTTCCTTCGAAGGGGCATGGCCGATTTCCTTCCTTACCCTTCCGTTGTGCTCCATCTCTAATGACCTCGTTACCGACCGGACGCTAAACACTAATCTCCTCCCAGTCCTCAAAACAGGACCAAATCAGATAAAAACACTGTATTAATGTCCTGAATTAAAACTACGATGTGCCTACTTTTCATTTATTTTTGTGAGTGAATGGTGAACAACAGGTTCATTCCAGTGAGTGACCAGTTGTGATCCGATCTTTGAAAATAACAGTTTTGCCCGTCTCTGCATAGACTAAAACAAGAAAAAGTTGTCTAGTAAACATGAGCTCTAAAATGCTTACCTTTCGAGCTATGAGCAATTGCTCTGTAGAAGACATGCGAAGATAAAGAAGTGCTCATGGCTCTTAAAATATGCACCTTAGAGCCCATGTTCGCCAGCCTTTTTTTCTTGTTTCTATCTATGTTACCACCTGTGACGAAGCATGCTGTGATCTATTTACTTCCTCTCTTGTTTTGCCATCTGCTTCCTTAAGTTCATTTTTTTCATTTTTGGCTAATTACCATTAAAATCATGAGCATAATCCACTTTTCCATAAAAGAGAAACGTTGGCCCTCAGTCTTAAGAATATATTATCAGATGTAATTGATGTGTCAATGATGTCTCAGCACAGCATGGAATTCAACTTATACACAACGACACAAGCTCAGCACAAAAGGCTGTGGGGTGGTAGGACTGGACCAAGCGACACATCAGGCAATCACAATCGACAGTTGCACTGAACATCTGTTTGGCACATTTAAACAAGACAATAACAAATAAAACTATCAACTCATTTTTAAAATTACCACTTAGGTAAGAGTAAGTTACTTGAAAATTTAAAAATTCATAAACTATGGCACTTATAGCCTATTACACATTTAGTGAAATCCGTTAAAAATTATTTACTCAAGAACTATGAACAACCTGAAGAACAATTTACTAAAATTTAACGAGTAAATGTAGTCTTTCGTTACTGCAGTGATTAGTATTACCAAAATAATTCAGAGTACAGGCAGCAACAAATCACATACCATAGCACTCATCCATGTTACTTAAATGGCAGGCACCCTACAATGTAGGATATAAAATATAAAATTTCATGTGACCAAGCAACCTAGTGGGATTCAACAAACTTCGCCCAGAAGCGGACGCCCGCCCACTCAGCTCTCTCCAATACAGGTTCGGCATGGACCCTCGAACGGGAACAGCAACGGTCACGAATAGGCACGAAAAATCCCAGAACTAATGGGTATCTACATCAGACTGACATCTGCCTTGAGTAACTAGAAACACAACAATTCATTACAGCACATCATCTGTAGAATTGATCAACCTATTAATGAACATCAACTAACCAGTACAAATCTTATGTGCGTAAGGCCAATTATACATTAAGAATCTAGCGAACTAAATACACGGCCAGCCGGCACGGGCAAAGGGGGCGGAAAATAAACATTAGCTCCAGCGGGTCGCAACCCAGGACCCTGCACCTGCTAACAAGACAAACGGCAGAAGTCCCAATAAAACAAAATCAAATGCTAGTAACTAGCGTGCAGGCTAATTGTATATCGAGTCCCCAAGCCCCCCCAACCCCCGCCCCCCCCGCCGGACGCAAAACACAAAGCGACTTACAGCAAATGGCGACACTTAAATTTGTGATTAAATCATAATTACAATGTCCACGTACTGTCATTGAAGGAATTCTTGTGCTTTCATTAATAGAATCATTTTCAAACTATTTAAATACACAATAATAACTGGCCTCTCAGTAACTTGTAAGAATTTATGAAACTACTCATTTATAGTTAGACACGTGTCTCTCAGACATAGTATCACTTCAGATAGCAACGTAATACTAATGTTATTGCAATTCGCAGCAAAATGTATCGAAAAAAATTTTATCCATGTATATCTATAGCAATTGGACAGCTTAACTCCGTCGTGTGATATAAATACAATAACCAGGCGGCACTTAGACAAGGACCAGCCAAACAGTTTTCAAAGGTGGTAAACACTGACATTAGCAATCTACAAACAGAATGTATCAGCTCTCCAGACCCTAGTAGATGCTAATCATCACATCACATACAGCTCTCACTAGAAACGTGTGTACTAAACTCGGGTCTAGCGGTTCTGGCGCTGCAGTCCGGAACCGCGGGACTGCTACGGTCGCAGGTTCGAATCCTGCCTCGGGCATGGGTGTGTGTGATGTCCTTAGGTTAGTTAGGTTTAAGTAGTTCTAAGTTCTAGGGGACTTATGACCTAAGATGTTGAGTCCCATAGTGCTACATCTACATCTACATCTACATTTATACTCCGCAAGCCACCCAACGGTGTGTGGCGGAGGGCACTTCACGTGCCACTGTCATTACCTCCCTTTCCTGTTCCAGTCGTGTATGGTTCGCGGGAAGAACGACTGTCTGAAAGCCTCCGTGCGCGCTCGAATCTCTCTAATTTTACATTCGTGATCTCCTCGGGAGGTATAAGTAGGGGGAAGCAATATATTCGATACCTCATCCAGAAACGCACCCTCTCGAAACCTGGCGAGCAAGCTACACCGCGATGCAGAGCGCCTCTCTTGCAGAGTCTGCCACTTGAGTTTGTTAAACATCTCCGTAACGCTATCATGGTTACCAAATAACCCTGTGACGAAACGCGCCGCTCTTCTTTGGATCTTCTCTATGTCCTCCGTCAACCCGATCTGGTACGGATCCCACACTGATGCGCAATACTCAAGTATAGGTCGAACGAGTGTTTTGTAAGCCACCTCCTTTGTTGATGGACTACATTTTCTAAGGACTCTCCCAATGAATCTCAACCTGGCACCCGCCTTAACAACAATTAATTTTATATGATCATTCCGTTTCAAATCGTTCCGCACGCATACGCCCAGATATTTTACAGAAGTAACTGCTACCAGTGTTTGTTCTGCTATCATATAATCATACAATAAACGATCCTTCTTTCTTTGTATTCGCAATACATTATATTTGTCTATGTAAAGGGTCAGTTGCCACTCCCTGCACCAAGTGCCTATCCGCTGCTGATCTTCCGGCATTTCGCTACAATTTTCTAATGCTGCAACTTCTCTGTATATTACAGCATCATCCGCGAAAAGCCGCATGGAACTTCCGACACTATCTACTAGGTCATTTATATATATTGTGCTCAGAGCCATTTGAACCATTTACTAAGCAAGTTGAAATTAACACATTCAAGGACAGGCTCAGTAGGAATAGCAACGGCCGCCCAAGGAAGTCAAGTCAACGGCACTGAACCCAGTAGCCGATTCTGGCCACAATGTGCAGCACAAGCACCCTCTTGCTTGTTCGACGTAGCCAGCCGCCGTTAGATCCGGGTGCCAGGAGACATGCAGGAAACGAAATACAACAACGTGATACATTAACATTAACGTGACTGCTCCCACGCCGGCGATATTTTCTACGGCGCCGTCAAACAGGTAAACAGCCTCTTTTAGATCTGCTCCTCGTGCTGCGTCGTATGTCCGTCAGGTTTCGCAAACGACGTTACTGCTAGGCGACCCAAAGCAAAATCCTCGCTACTTGTTAAAGCTTACCCCTCGCTCCCCGATCGGTCCGGTAGGTCGGGCTGCCGCGCGCTCTGCACACGCCCCGAAAAGGTGACCCATACTGGCGGCGGGAATTTATTCTGAGCATCCCTATTTAATACCTTTTTATAGAGTGAAATCAGTAATGGTTTCATGACTTAGATTCTATTGTTAACTTATAAACAAATATAATTTGTGCACTATTTATGAAGATTTGGAAGAAGAACGACTAGGGTTCATAAAGTATTTATTTGGCTCGATTCGAACACATATTTGCGGAGCCAGGCCTTAATTATTCCCAAAATAATTATCAGGTTTGTCGAAAGTGTTGTTTATGTAACTATATCTGTTACTTTCATCATTTAAAGAAATAATTTGGCCTGACCCTTGTAGTAGAAGAAACTGTGACAAGGAAGGAACTTTTCTGTGTATTCATTTCATTGAATGAATTATGAATTATGTTTTAACTGTAATTTCTGTAAATTAAAAATCAAACTATGTATAGTTTCAGTACCTATTATTTTGAGGATATATGAAGTCCCGATTTTTGGTCCCGAGACAGTTAGACCATGGCCGATTTTCAGACGAGAAACCTGTATTGCTAGATCAACAACAATGCATCAACTTAACCTTGAAGTAAGTGTAACATAAATAGGCCGTGTGTTAATACAATGACAGTATCAGAAACTTTCTGGCAGATTAAAAATATGTTCCGGACCGAGACTCGAACTCGGGACCTTTGCCTTACGTGGGCAAGTGCTAGTGCTAGTGCAAGTGCTAGTCCTGCTAGTTCGCAGGAGAACTTCTGTGAAGTTTGGAAGGTAGGAGACGAGGTACTGGCGGTAGTAAAATTGTGAGGACGGGTTCTGAGTCGTGCTTGAGTAGCTCAGTTGGTAGAGCACTTGCCAGTGAAAATCCAAGGTCCCGGGTCTGAATCTCGGTTCGGCGCACAGTTTTAATCTGCCAGAAAGTTTCAAAATAAGCGCACTTTCCGCTGCAGAGTGGAAATTTTATTCTAATGACAGTATCTGTTCAACAGTGTCACATGTACTGTAGTATTCTGCAAGAACTGTATGGTTAGGTTTTCATTGCTCATAGATGTTCAACGGTAAACTATTGTAGCAGTATGCTGACGTTTGCCTGCAAAACCATTAATGAGGATTATCAAAAGTTAACCAATAGTGAATTGGCCATATTAACTGTGTGATATTGTGAAAGTAAAGAACTGTGAAATGCAACTGTGCAACTGCCGGCTACATCATTTACAATAGTCAGTGCTGAACTTCCACCTCCCCACCCCCACTCCCATTTTTGAGGCAGTATAACAACGGAGTACGTCGACACCGAGGACTATCAACAAAGGAATAAAGCAGGCGAATGCCACACACCTCTCAAAATATGGAACGCAAAGAACTTGCAAAGTGATTTGCTTCAGAATATCGAAAGAGTGCTCATAGCTCTTAAGGAAAGTATTTTAGAGCCCTAGTTTACTGCAGTGTTTTGTTACGAATGATCGTTTCTGTCCTATCCCTGAACATTGACCATTCCTCCTGGGACATCCACTATAAGTAAAAAGTACTATGGAATCGGCGGAAGGAGTTACTCATGAGTTCTAGGGTACTACTAGCAGCCCAACTAGCACAAAGACAAAGTTAAAAGACTGGCGTGCAGTGGTCAAGCAAGTCCTCACAAGCCACAAATTTCTGTAGTGAATGCTAAGTGACGATTGAGGCAATGTAACGAGCGATGCCTGTGGAGAGTGGACTACTGGAAACGAGTGATTTTTAGTGACGAATGACACCATGCCCTGTAGCATTCTGATGAAAATAGAGAAGGAATAACAGTGGAATAGGCCGATCAGGAGAGCTCATTGACTTCAAACGTGGACAATCCGTTGGATCTGACAGGGGCAAAGGTACATTTAAACCCTTAGGAAGCTGCCCATGTGCACTGTTGGCTGTGTGATTGCGAAGTGGAAACGAGAAGGATAAACCACAGATAAACCAAGACGAGGCAGATCTCATGCACTGACTGACAGCGACCGTTTAGAATCGCGGACGTTGGTTGTTAAAGATCATGTGAAGTAAGAGGAAGAGTCGCTCGCGATTTCCAGAATGCTAACAGGTAGTACAATGGCTGTGCGTATGAAGTCAAAAAGAATGGGATTCAGTGATCTAGCTCCTCCTCACAAGCCAAATATTTCTATAGTTATTGCTAAGCGACGCATGGCGTAATATAGCGAGGGACATTACTGAGCAGTAGACGCTAAAAGAAAATGGTTTGGAGTACTGAATTGGGCATTACCCTGTGACAGTTGATGAAAAGGTTTGGGTTGGGAGAATACCTAGAGATCGTTTTTTGCCATCGTGTGCAGCACCAACAGTGAAGTACAGAGATGATGTCACATTATTGGAGTGTTTTTTGTAGCTATTGCAGTTAAGCAATGTTAAATGTGGAAGAAACGAACACATTTTTCATCGTTCTGTACTGCGTACGGTAGAGGAAATCTTTGGAGCTGGCGACTCATTGCATGAATATGACAATGCACCCTTCATAGAGCAATATCTACGAGACAGTGGTTTGCTGGCAATAAACATTCCTGAAATGGACTGGCCTGCCTTGAGACCCAATGGAGCACCGTTGGGATGAAGTAGAATGTCGACTTGAGTCCAGATCCCAGCGTCCAATACAACTGTCTTTCGTGGTTTCGGCTCTTGACGAAAAATGTGCTATCATTTCTCCCCAGACATACAGACACCTAAAAGAAATTGTGTTGCAGGTTCAAACTACCATAAAGGCGAAGGGGTGGACACACCACCATAGTAGTGTCCACTAATAGGTTCCAGATGCTTTTAATCAGCTATTGAAGTCAATTTCTACTGGATCACATACGTGGAAAACGGATCGAAATTCCATAACTATTATCTTCTGATCAGTAGTGACTTAAAGCAAAAATTTTGTTGTTAGTGATGTGTGGGTGTTGCTCCTCAATGGTCAGTACGTATGTGTAATTAATCAAAAATGTTGGGCGATCTCTATTGCTGATTAGGCATGGGAGCGCATGGCAGTATGGATGCCACTAGTTTGGTGCTGCAGGGGTTGCTCGTCCTTGACCTTGACGGTTTCCGGTTTAGCGGGAGCGGGCCGCGCATGCGCAGTGCCGGTCAGGACCTACCGCACGCGCCGGCGTTGCGACGCTCCCGCTGCACCAGTGGCCGCCTGCCGGGGGGAGGAGCGGCGCAGCGACCCCCACCACAGACCTGCCTATCGATTCTGCACGTGCCTGCTGCCGCTGACGTCTGACGTCTGACGGATAAGGTGAGTGGCCGAGGGTGACGGCGGCACGCGCCCTGTGTGGCCTGGCTGGCTTCAGACTACTTGCACTTACAATCCGGTGTTAACTGGCTGAAGTACTCCAACATTTTTTACAAATATCATTCTGATGTATGTACGAATAGTTAATACTGCAAGGTCACTACCAACCAGAGCTGTAAAACCGTCGTTGGCCACTGTAGACTATCATAAAGTAATCGTAGACTATGGTAGTTTTCCTTGGTCAGTTAAGGTCGTAACCGCGTGTGTTGCATATCTTTCATAATGATGCTTTGTCTGCGTATGCGATCAGTCTCTTACCAGAGTCCCCAGAAACTGGAAATGGTGAACCGTCTAGACACTGAGTGACATAACCTACAGGACATTACAGTTATCTTCCTGTATGTTACTTAAAAGTAAGCACTATTTATATCAAAATTGAAATTGCAAAAGTTTAATTTGGGTTCTATTCGAAATTAGTTTTTTCATAATATAAATCAAAGGGATGTTATGGGCAGAAAAGAAACAGATTTATACGTCGTCGAATTCTTATAAAACATGTTTTTCTAATTCAAAAACAGCTTCATACTTATCAGTCAGAACAGGAAATTGTTGCCTTTGACTATTTGTAGAATATTCTATTGAGTACAAAATAACAACAATGATTATATACATTTTCCTATGTTTGTGCTTGTAAACTGTACTTGCATTTGTTACATGAAAGCGCAGACGTTACCTAGTTAACTAATTTTTATTACTTGTAATTCATATCCTGGAAGGATATAAGTACCCAGTGGACCAACACTGAATGATATGTGGATCCAATTATATGCAAAACCAACAACCTAACGAACAAAAAAAGGAAGAGAAGTCGTCGGTTCCCAGCTTCTCTCTTATACACTCATGGAAATGGAAAAAAGAACACATTGACACCGGTGTGTCAGACCCACCATACTTGCTCCGGACACTGCGAGAGTGCTGTACAAGCAATGATCACACGCACGGCACAGCGGACACACCAGGAACCGCGGTGTTGGCCGTCAAATGGCGCTAGCTGCGCAGCATTTGTGCACCCCCGCCGTCAGTGTCAGCCAGTTTGCCGTGGCATACGGAGCTCCATCGCAGTCTTTAACACTGGTAGCATGCCGCGACAGCGTGGACGTGAACCGTATGTGCAGTTGACGGACTTTGAGCGAGGGCGTATAGTGGGCATGCGGGAGGACGGGTGGACGTACCGCCGAATTGCTGTGGGGCGTGGGGCGTGAGGTCTCCACAGTACATCGATGTTGTCGCCAGTGGTCGGCGGAAGGTGCACGTACCCGTCGACCTGGGACCGGACCGCAGCGACGCACGGATGCACGCCAAGACCGTAGGATCCTACGCAGTGCCGTAGGGGACCGCACCGCCACTTCCCAGCAAATTAGGGACACTGTTGCTCCTGGGGTATCGGCGAGGACCATTCGCAACCGTCTCCATGAAGCTGGGCTACGGTCCCGCACACCGTTAGGCCGTCTTCCGCTCACGCCCCAACATCGTGCAGCCCGCCTCCAGTGGTGTCGCGACAGGCTTGAATGGAGGGACGAATGGAGACGTGTCGTCTTCAGCGATGAGAGTCGCTTCTGCCTTGGTGCCAATGATGGTCGTATGCGTGTTTGGCGCCGTGCAGGTGAGCGCCACAATCAGGACTGCATACGACCGAGGCACACAGGGCCAACACCCGGCATCATGGTGTGGGGAGCGATCTCCTACACTGGCCGTACACCACTGGTGATCGTCGAGGGGACACTGAATAGTGCACGGTACATCCAAACCGTCATCGAACCCATCGTTCTACCATTCCTAGACCGGCAAGGGAACTTGCTGTTCCAACAGGACAATGCACGTCCGCATGTATCCCGTGCCACCCAACGTGCTCTAGAAGGTGTAAGTCAACTACCCTGGCCAGCCAGATCTCCGGATCTGTCCCCCATTGAGCATGTTTGGGACTGGATGAAGCGTCGTCTCACGCGGTCTGCACGTCCAGCACGAACGCTGGTCCAACTGAGGCGCCAGGTGGAAATGGCATGGCAAGCCGTTCCACAGGACTACATCCAGCATCTCTACGATCGTCTCCATGGGAGAATAGCAGCCTGCATTGCTGCGAAAGGTGGATATACACTGTACTAGTGCCGACATTGTGCATGCTCTGTTGCCTGTGTCTATGTGCCTGTGGTTCTGTCAGTGTGATCATGTGATGTATCTGACCCCAGGAATGTGTCAATAAAGTTTCCCCTTCCTGGGACAATGAATTCACGGTGTTCTTATTTCAATTTCCAGGAGTGTATATTCATTTGTGTTTCCTTCCGTACCAGTGCTGCCAGTACTACTTTTAATCCTATCACTTACTATGTTAGTTATGTACTGTAGCAAAACTACCGAACCGTAGTTTTGGTAGAGCGCAACTCTTCTTACAACGTTTGAATAGAGATAGATGGATAACTTTTTTTTGTTTTATTTCTCACTTCTCCTTGCCTTAAGACGGCCACACGTGCTTGGAAAGTTTGACAAGGATGCATGTGGAAGCATTCTGTGCAAGCATAAGTTTATGCAGAGATTACGTTAGGCTCTGAAGACGGTTATTTGCTCGTTTCACCTGGCTGTAATTTTGCGATCCGGAAAAAAGAAGTAACTGGTATAGTTATTGCAAAAAAATGGTTCAAATGGCTCTAAGCACTATGGGACTTAACTTCTTAGGTCATCAGTCCACTAGAACTTAGAAATACTTAAACCTAACTAACCTAAGGACATCATACTCATCCATGCCCGAGACAGGATTCGAACCTGCGACTGTAGCGATCACGCGGTTCCAGACTGTAGCGCCTAGAAGCGCTCGGCCACCCCGGCCGGCATAGTTATTGCAGATCAGTGGAGAAACATATTTGAACATCCTGTAAGTTATAACACCATTCACGAGAAGAAGAAAAAAATATAAAGAGACTATAACAGCACATGAATTTGTGAATCATTTGCTTCAGTTCACTCGACATACTGTTGCTACGAAGATTGCCTCGAAGCTGACGTTTGCTTGTAAAAGCCGGAGCCGGCCGGGGTGGCCGAGCGGTTCTAGGCGCTTCAGTCTGGAACCGAGCGACCGCTAAGGTCGCAGGTTCGAATCCTGCCTCGGGCATGGATGTGTGTGATGTCCTTAGGTTACTTAGGTTTAAGTAGTTCTAAGTTCTAGGGGACTGATGACCTCAGCAGTTAAGTCCCATAGTGCTCAGAGCATTTGAACCATTTTGTACAAGCCGGCATATTGTAGGCACACCCGCTCAAACACGTGCACGTCGATGTGCTTGCACAAGTTCGCATAATTCATAGCTAACCAGACCACACGCCGCCTAACAAGTCCGAATGCTTGCTCAAAATCACCCCGCGGGTATTCAAGCACGCATGCACAAACAACCTTAACTTGACGCAAGCCAAGTTTACAGTAGCGTATGTGATGCCCCTTACATTGAACTGCAAACGAGTACGTCTTTCCAGTTATCATGAAAATTTCATAACGCTCCCAGAGATGAGAAGTACAGAGTGGATCCCACCTGTAAACACAACACGTGATAGAGATTACCGACTGCGACACATATCTGACTATTAAGGAAACAATTGCTTAATCCTTTACAGGAGCTGCTACATTTTAATTATTTTCCGGGCAAAAGAATAAAATTTCAGTGGTTAGTTGTATCCACATTAGTGCGTGTAGCTTGGATATAATCAAGAGTTGTAGCACATGATGTGTGCCTTCTAGATTCATACGCATATTTTAATAAACGCGAATACTTTGTTTCCTGTACGCTGCCTGCGAGCTATATTCTATAGACAGAAACACCAGATTTTGAAATGAAATAGTTTGCAAACAATTGTTGGTAAGAAATGAAAACTTTTTAACGATAAGATTTCGTGCATTCAACCATATAAAAATTTCTTCTCAACATACAGTCGCCTTCTCATTTAATTGGAAAAGGTTAGTCACAGGAGATCTTGAGTTTAATGTTCACATTCAAAAGGAAAGCTCAACTAGTTACTAAAATTGAAAGCATCAAATTTTGGTAATGTGTATAAAAGATGTTCCAAAACCTGCATTCGTTTACAAATATGACGGTATCTTATTACCGAATAGCGTATGACCGGAACATAATAAATAACATTCTCTGATATAGGCACTAAATATACACTCCTGGAAATGGAAAAAAGAACACATTGACACCGGTGTGTCAGACCCACCATACTTGCTCCGGACACTGCGAGAGGGCTGTACAAGCAATGATCACACGCACGGCACAGCGGACACACCAGGAACCGCGGTGTTGGCCGTCGAATGGCGCTAGCTGCGCAGCATTTGTGCACCGCCGCCGTCAGTGTCAGCCAGTTTGCCGTGGCATACGGAGCTCCATCGCAGTCTTTAACACCGGTAGCATGCCGCGACATTGTGGACGTGAACCGTATGTGCAGTTGACGGACTTTGAGCGAGGGCGTATAGTGGGCATGCGGGAGGCCGGGTGGACGTAGCGCCGAATTGCTCAACACGTGGGGCGTGAGGTCTCCACAGTACATCGATGTTGTCGCCAGTGCTCGGCGGAAGGTGCACGTGCCCGTCGACCTGGGACCGGACCGCAGCGACGCACGGATGCACGCCAAGACCGTAGGATCCTACGCAGTGCCGTAGGGGACCGCACCGCCACTTCCCAGCAAATTAGGGACACTGTTGCTCCTGGGGTATCGGCGAGGACCATTCGCAACCGTCTCCATGAAGCTGGGCTACGGTCCCGCACACCGTTAGGCCGTCTTCCGCTCACGCCCCAACATCGTGCAGCCCGCCTCCAGTGGTGTCGCGAAAGGCCTGAATGGAGGGACGAATGGAGACGTGTCGTCTTCAGCGATGAGAGTCGCTTCTGCCTTGGTGCCAATGATGGTCGTATGCGTGTTTGGCGCCGTGCAGGTGAGCGCCACAATCAGGACTGCATACGACCGAGGCACACAGGGCCAACACCCGGCATCATGGTGTGGGGAGCGATCTCCTACACTGGCCGTACACCACTGGTGATCGTCGAGGGGACACTGAATAGTGCACGGTACATCCAAACCGTCATCGAACCCATCGTTCTACCATTCCTAGACCGGCAAGGGAACTTGTTGTTCCAACAGGACAATGCACGTCCGCATGTATCCCGTGCCACCCAACGTGCTCTAGAAGGTGTAAGTCAACTTCCCTGGCCAGCAAGATCTCCGGATCTGTCCCCCATTGAGCATGTTTGGGACTGGACGAAGCGTCGTCTCACGCGATCTGCACGTCCAGCTCGAACGCTGGTCCAACTGAGGCGCCAGGTGGAAATGGCATGGCAAGCCGTTCCACAGGACTACATCCAGCATCTCTACGATCGTCTCCATGGGAGAATAGCAGCCTGCATTGCTGCGAAAGGTGGATATACACTGTACTAGTGCCCACATTGTGCATGCTCTGTTGCCTGTGTCTATGTGCCTGTGGTTCTGTCAGTGTGATCATGTGATGTATCTGACCCCAGGAATGTGTCAACAAAGTTTCCCCTTCCTGGGACAATGAATTCACGGTGTTCTTATTTCAATTTCCAGGAGTGTATTTCAATTAATATTGTAAAATGTGTTCATGTACACCGCCTGACGGAAAAAAGTAAAGCACCCAGAAGGGAAGGGGGAAACAAAACGAAACTTTATGGCTTGGGAGCGTACGTGATGTTATTGCAGAGACCAAAAATCAAGTCAAGTTTACAAATACCGTGTTAGTACAAGCCGATTTATCCGTATGATGTTCCACCCATTCTGGTCTGGAGGCTTGCCCTGCTCGCGTTGGGAATGGTGTCGTAAAGCCGTTGAAACCTCTCCTTAGGCGAACTGGCCCACAGTTGTTGTACCTGTTCATGCAGACTCTGGATCGTGGCACTGGGATGGCGTTGACCTCCAAGCTGTCCCAGAGATGTGCCATCGCGGACATATCTAGCAATCTTGCTAACCACAGGCGTACCTCAGCATCGTACAAACTGTTCGTAGGGATACGTGCCATGTGAAGACGAGCACTATCCTGTTGAAGAATGGCACCACAATATTGTCGCATGAGACTTCCACATGAACACGCAAGATGTCCATGGCGTACCGGTGCCATAACATTTCTCTCAGTCACGCTCAGCAGCTACCTGCAGACATTTCCGATCGCTCCCCACACTATGATGCTCTATTCTTCACCACAACGTACTAAAAATTGGACTTTTCTTCAGGTCACCACCATACTCGCCAACGGCGGAATATCCGGGATAATACAGAACACAGTGATGTTAACTGCAGCCTACACATCGGACAGACTTTCCCAGTCTGTCTGCTGTTTATCTCTGACCATTCAAGAAAGGTGACACAATGGTGCATGGTGTCCATTTCTTGTTCTCCAAAAACAGGCGCGCAGACGTTAAGATGCTATGATGTGCTTGGTGCACAAAAACGGTGACTCCCCCTTGTGATGGGCAGACTCCGTCGACGGCAACCTTGACGAGCATTCATGTCTTCACATTCCCATCCAGCTGAACATCGGACCAGTGTCACGTCTGAATCACCCACAAATCTGGATATTGGTCGATTCGCACAGCCGGCCAAATTGGAGACAGGCAATAAGGGCCTTTCCAAAAACTGCCAGTTGCTGATAAGGCTGCCACACACTATAAACGCTATCACTGTGTCTTTCACAGCGATCTGCTGCTATTCACTCCTGTTATATTTGTTACGAGGCCTTGTAACAAAACATAAGCAACACTAATGCCCTCTGGTACCCGTTCTATCTGCCACAGAGAACTGCAGCTGTAACCATTTACATATCAGCCGATAGTGTATATATGTAGAAAATTTTTGTCAGGCCGCATAGTACCTACGAGAACAAATGGACACACACCAGGAAGAATAAGGAAGGGAATGGGTCTACAACATCGTATGATAGTACAACATTAAATCCATCTTCATCTAAACAAATACCACAGCACCAGTCTGCTGCCAGGCAGAGTGAACTGGAATGTTCTGAGAGAGACTCAACGCCACGCACAGTATCCATCACTACAAGGACAGGGCTCTTTGTAAACACATACACTTAAACCTTAGTTCATTCTGTAGTTGTTGTCGCAATTAAATGTTAGAGATAGTGAAAACTTCTGCAGGCCACCACCACCTGTCATTTTCGCGTGCCCATTTCCTGTCATCCAAATGTCGTGTTGGATTTATCAACAGCACAAACTCCCACCATATTTAATGTTCTCATATTTCCAAGATAAATTGGAAAATACTCGCAACACACCTAACCATGTAGGCTGTCCATCACATACTGAGTATTTGTTCGCTATTTCCCCTTCAGAGGGCGACACAGTTGGGACTACTGCAATCTCGTATACTACTTGACGTGTTCGGAAGCGTCAGCGGTGGCTCCTGCCTTAAGCCAATAATGTCCCTTCCTTCCAGCCACCAGCTATCCCTGCCACGTGCCCAGACACCTAGTAGATTTGTCATTGGAAACCAGGCACATTTTATCAGTATAATTACAATTAAATATTTCGATTGCAGCGCCAATCTGGTGACATTCGACAGTTATCAAAGTATTGGTAATACTTCTTCATGATGACTGTGGCTGTGAAAACATCAGATTCCCATGAAAATCTACGTCTCTCTTATGACTGGACATATTTTTTGACGTAATAAATTTCATACCACTATGGCAGGAAATGCTTTTAATTAGCAATTTTCCACATAAAAATTGGAGAATGTATACTTCCCTTATGAGCGAATATAGTCTGTTCACTTCCCACCTCCATCATTTTCTTCGCATAAGACGGAACACTGACCACATTAACTTTAAGCTTCAACACATACACATTTCAGACAAGCAGTGTAGTTATAGGTTATATGTGTTTAAAGTCCAAAAAATAGTGGTCTGTCCACACTCACTCCAACTGCTGTCTTGGTTCTCCTCAGTTCTAGGAAATTGTTTCACATTTAGTTCTTCCAGCCAATCAGATTAAAGAACTCACTGCAGGTGTTTTCAATCATTGCTTCCAGAAGATGCTGCATCCCACCAAGGTTCCCTGAACGAAGTGTTGTAAAGCACTGGCGTGTGGGCCAGAGGAGCTTTACATTTGAAGAGCGTAACATTCCCGAAATGTAGCGTCATCACCATTTATAGTTGTATAGTAGCCGAAAAATTATGCTATATTCACATTCACACCAGCTGGGTGCCGTTGCTCAAGGCCTACCACAGCTTTCATTACACTAAAACTCTCCTTCCGCGTTGTTGTTATCACGTATTTGTTGAGGAATAAAGGATTTAGTTACAATTAAAAAGCCCTCACGATTTTTTATTTATATTAAGTATGTTGTTGCACGATAGTCGGCTATGCCAGAGCAGGAAGAACTGACACACTTACTCGCCACAAGATGTCTCGATTTCACCACTTTCACGAAATGATTTAACACATAGATAGCCAAACAGAATCGAGAACAGACTGCAGGTATTCTGCTATTTGGATGTCGTAAGTATGTGAATCGGTCTCCAGATTTCACCAAGAGTGCTCTATCATCAGATGTGATAGATAGTGGTTATCGGTGTACTCCCATTCACACATTATTCTTGCGGTAACGCTGGTATGATCCACGATTCAATGGATGGTGCATATGTTGGAGTCTAGTACTTACCCGCGCCATACTGTTTGAAACCCTGAGTGCACTTCCATTACCCAGAGCCACCACAACAAAGAGAGGAGTGGAATGGAATGATTTTCATATATGCAAACGAATATGTAACTAGCCTCATTAATGCAAATTTTTGTCGTACTGTACTCAGCTTTACTTATTTTCCAACAATTTTGCCTGGTTTTCCGTACTTTCAACACATTTTACCTAAGTTTCTATGGCTTACGATCCATAGCCACATGTGGAACAAGGGGTGCTGTACAGGACTTAAAGCCATAGAACATGGATAGTATGCACCATCACTTTTCAGTCGCACTGGTGGGGAAATTGATAGATTTTGCCGGCCGGAGTGGCCGTGCGGTTCTAGGCGCTACAGTCTGGAACCGAGCGACCGCTACGGTTGCAGGTTCGAATCGTGCCTCGGCCATGGATGTGTGTGATGTCCTTAGGTTAGTTAGGTGTAATTAGTTCTAAGTTCTAGGCGACTGATGACCTCAGAAGTTAAGTCGCATAGTGCTCAGAGCCATTTGAACCATTTTTTGAACGATTTTCATACACGCAAGCGAGCATTTATGCACCCTCATTCATCCACATTTTTGTCGTTTTTCACCAAGTTTTACATGTTTTCCGTCAATTTTCGTAATTTTAACGCGTTTAAGAAGCACTGTATCTAACTACTCGAGTTCCAAATCACCACTCTCGACAAACTGTCACATCAGCAAAACGTCTCATCGCGTTGATCTCTTAATGCTGTCAGCCGATGACATTGCTGCATTGTATTCAATTTCAATATCACTGCCAAACTACCCCCTCCATTACTTCGCCAGTTTTGTATGCATGTGAATATACCGCGAATCCTGTAACACTGTCTATATCACATAACACAATTACTGTTTCTTAGTGTAGGAAATAGTCATCAGCAGAGAGGTGGAGCAAAATCTATGTTCCTTAGCCGAAACACTTTATACATTCGGTAGGAGTTTGTTACACTTGCCCTTCTCTCCCTACATGGATGGAAGTCACAAAATATTCTCGCATTCCTAGGATAAAACCTATGACTAGAAGATCTCACCAACACCTTGTATGATAACTACGCCAACAAACAAATCATAGTTATAGCAGCACTCTGATCTCTATTTCAAAACAAGGTGCCCCTACATTGAACCTATCGGCTGAGTATTCTGAGCAAAACATGATTGAGCTCCAGGTGGAAAGAGTTTGAAACATGTTACGTACATCACTTGTGCCATGATACTCTTTAATATTATTGAAGTGTTAGGATTCTATATGAAGAATGTATTGGGAAGAGAGAAATGATCCTAGAACATAAACACACACTCTAACGCTACATGGTTCTGCACTTCAATATGCCATAACGTTAAAGCAGTGTAATGCAACAAAGTTAATATTAGAATACAGCAAATACATTTCCCACACCTGACATATATTCACCCTGCAAGTTTTCAGTCCCCCTCACTATGGTGAGTCAATTAAAGATAATAAAATTACTAGCTTCTACAGAAAAGGAAAAAAAAAACGTAGATCCTTTGTGATACATGCACTACACAGCTTTCTGGAGGTGTATAGCGCCCACTTTTAACGTCCGATTATGGTTCTGAAATAATGCTATGCTCACATTAGTCCTATAAAATTATCATCATCAATGAAAGATGCATGAAACAACGATATTTATGAGGAAAAAGACACTTGCATGGCAGTAGTACGAGTATTTGACATTTGAAATTACACGCCGTACTGCAATAACTCTTGGTTTGTAATCCGAGATACACTGAAGAGACAAAGAAACTGGTACACCTGATTAATATCGTTCAGGACCTCCGCTATCACGCAATAGTGCCGCAGCACGACATAGCATGGATTCGAATAATGTCTGACGTAGTGCTGGACGGAATTAACACAATGAATTCTGCAAGGCTGCCCATACATGGGGTGGAGATATGCTCAATAATGTTCATGTCTGGAGAGTTTGCTGGCCAACGGAAGTGTTTAAACGCAGAAGAGTGTTCCTGAAGCCACACTGTAACAGTTCTGGACTGTGTGAGGTGTCGCATTGTCCTGCTGGAATTGTCCAAGTCCGTCGGAGTGCACAATGTACATGAATGGATGCAGGTGATCAGACAGGATGCTTACGTACGTGTCATCTGACAAAGTAGTATCTAGACGTATCAAGGGTCCCATATCACTCCAGCTGCACACCCCTCACGCCATTACAGAACCTCCCCTAGCTTGAACAGTCCCCTGCTGACATGCTCGTTCCATAGATTTATGAGGTTGTCTCCATACCAGCGTACTCGTGCACGTCCATCCACTCGATATAATTTGAAACGGGACTAGTCTGATCAGGCAACGTGTTTCCAGTCATCAACAATCCAATGTCGGTGTTGATGGGTCCAGACGAGCCGTAAAGCTTTGTATCGTGCAGTCATCAAGGGTACACGAGTGGGCCTTCAGCTGCCAAAGCCCATATCGATGATGTTTCGTTGAATGCTTCTCATGATAACACTTGTTGATGGCCCAGTATTCAAATCTACAGCAATTAGCGGAAGAGTTGTACTTCTGTCACGTTGAACAATTGTCCTCAGTCATCGTTGGCCAAGTTTTTGTAGTATCTTTTTTTGGCCGCAACGATTTAGTAGATTTGATGGTTTACCGCAGTCCTGATATTTACAGTACACTCGTGAAATGGTCGTAGTGGACAATCCCCACTTCATCGCTACCTAGGAGATGTTGTGTCCCATCGTTTGTGCGCCGACTGTAACATCACTTTCAAACTCATTTAAATCTTGGTAACCTACCATTGTAGAAACAGGAACTGATCTGACAACTGCGCCAGAAACTTGCAGTCTTATATAGGCGTTGCCTACACCAGCTTCTTCGGCGCTTGAGTGTATATGAGTTTGTTGTACTACATTTTGTAGTCATCCAAATTAAACACGCTGTTCCAACCGTCTTATCTCTGCCCACGAACAATTACTGTTTTCCTTGCTCCTAGTGCTCCATGTCGACTATTCCTTATACTCCTATCGCTGTCATACACTCGTTCCCATGTACATGAATTTTCCTTCACCAAGCACATATGTAAGTACGACCTCATTATCCCTCAATTTTGTCGTATTTTCACTCTAGTTGTACGCATTTTTCACCGATTTTCGTAATTTAAGCGATTTTATGTCACTTCTGCTCGAGTGGACCTCGCATCTTCCCATATTTCCCAATATAGCATGTACATGTAATATATTTGTCAACACTCAACACAACTGCGTTATCTTTCAGTGTAAGTGTGTGTATGTGAGTGATGATGATGATGGTGATGATGATGTATGGTCCTCAACTACGCGGTTATCAGCGAACATATAAATTCCCAACCGTTGCTCAGTCCAATCTTACCACTTTCTTGAATGATGATGAAATGATGAGGACAACATAAACACCCAGTCATCTCAAGACAGGTGAAAATCCCTGACCCCGCCGGGAATCGAACCGGGGCCCCGTGCTCGGGAAGCGAGAACGCGACCGCGAGACCACGAGCTGCGGACGTACGTGTGTGTGTGTGTGTGTGTGTGTGTGTGTGTGTGTGTGTGTGTGTGTCAGTTTCGTGTGGGGAGACCCCATAGCACAGTGTAGGTTCGACTAATGACCGGGATAGAGCTCGTAAATTCATTTCGGAAATATGTGCTCATTACATCAATGCAGGAGTTCAACTGGATCTGCTGCAGTGTACAAACCGGGCAGGCAGTACTGCTGTACCATCATGGATGTGCAGAACGTCCCATCATTGGATCCCCTCAGTAGATACTATTATCAGGAGTATAAGACACTTCTTGAAACTAGTTGGCTGTCTTATTATCGTCCTACTCTGCAAGTGTTGCTGAAGTGGAGCCATGTTCATATTACTGAAGTTCCCGGCTGCCATGGTATCTAAGAACGCTTCCAAATACACTCCTGGAAATTGAAATAAGAACACCGTGAATTCATTGTCCCAGGAAGGGGAAACTTTATTGACACATTCCTGGGGTCAGATACATCACATGATCACACTGACAGAACCACAGGCACATAGACACAGGCAACAGAGCATGCACAATGTCGGCACTAGTACAGTGTATATCCACCTTTCGCAGCAATGCAGGCTGCTATTCTCCCATGGAGACGATCGTAGAGATGCTGGATGTAGTCCTGTGGAACGGCTTGCCATGCCATTTCCACCTGGCGCCTCAGTTGGACCAGCGTTCGTGCTGGACGTGTAGACCGCGTGAGACGACGCTTCATCCAGTCCCAAACATGCTCAATGGGGGACAGATCCGGAGATCTTGCTGGCCAGGGTAGTTGACTTACACCTTCTAGAGCACGTTGGGTGGCACGGGATACATGCGGACGTGCATTGTCCTGTTGGAACAGCAAGTTCCCTTGCCGGTCTAGGAATGGTAGAACGATGGGTTCGATGACGGTTTGGATGTACCGTGCACTATTCAGTGTCCCCTCGACGATCACCAGTGGTGTACGGCCAGTGTAGGAGATCGCTCCCCACACCATGATGCCGGGTGTTTGCCCTGTGTGCCTCGGTCGTATGCAGTCCTGATTGTGGCGCTCACCTGCACGGCGCCAAACACGCATACGACCATCATTGGCACCAAGGCAGAAGCGGCTCTCATCGCTGAAGACGACACGTCTCCATTCGTCCCTCCATTCACGCCTGTCGCGACACCACTGGAGGCGGGCTGCACGATGTTGGGACGTGAGCGGAAGACGGCCTAACGGTGTACGGGACCGTAGCCCAGCTTCATGGAGACGGTTGCGAATGGTCCTCGCCGATACCCCAGGAGCAACAGTGTCCCTAATTTGCTGGGAAGTGGCGGTGCGATCCCCTACGGCACTGCGTAGGATCCTACGGTCTTGGCGTGCATCCGTGCGTCGCTGCGGTCCGGTCCCAGGTCGACGGGCACGTGCACCTTCCGCCGACCACTGGCGACAACATCGATGTACTGTGGAGACCTCACGCCCCACGTGTTGAGCAATTCGGCGGTACGTCCACCCGCCCTCCCGCATGCCCACTATACGCCCTCGCTCAAAGTCCGTCAACTGCACATACGGTTCACGTCCACGCTGTCGCGGCATGCTACCAGTGTTAAAGACTGCGATGGAGCTCCGTATGCCACGGAAAACTGGCTGACACTGACGGCGGCGGTGCACAAATGCTGCGCAGCTAGCGCCATTCGACGGCCAACACCGCGGTTCCTGGTGTGTCCGCTGTGCCGTGCGTGTGATCATTGCTTGTACAGCCCTCTCGCAGTGTCCGGAAAAAGTATGGTGGGTCTGACACACCGGTGTCAATGTGTTCTTTTTTCCATTTCCAGGAGTGTATATCGACATCAGATTGAAAACATGTCCTTCTGAAGACGATGAATTGAAATCTGTTTGAACCATGGTTAAGGTTAATTTAAAATCACCATTTATTCTCTTGAGATCCTCACATGTTCTTTATCTGTTGATGTTTATTACAGGACACCAACCCATATTAGTGAAGTCTTTGTAACACTTATGTCCGCTGGAGCGCTGTTGATTAACACGTAGAAGCAGACCCTGTGCTTTACAACATTTCTTTGAGAGAATCTCGACGGTATGCAGCACCTTCTTGAAGCGCTAACTGAAAATACCTATAGTCTGTTCTCGAATCTGGTTGGCTGGAAGACCTAAATGTAAAGTAAGTACCTAGAACTGAGGAGAATCAAGACAACTAGCCGATGTGAGTGTGCACATACGATAATTTTTCGGACGCTATACACATGTAAATAATTTCACTACTTCTCTGAAATGTGTATATGTTGTAGTGTAAAGTTACTGGGGTTCGTGTTCTGACATGTGAAAGGTAAGTGAAGTGGGCGGGAGGTGAACATACTATGTCCATTCATAAAGGAAGTATAGATTCTCCGATTTTAACATGGAAAATTGCGATTTCAACGAATGTCCATCCAATGGAGTATGGAAGATTTTGTGTGGAAAATTATGTCCAGTCATATGGAGGATACTGATTTTCTGTGGAAAATTGATATATCCAGTGCCATAGTTTTCATGAGGAGGTATTTCCGATAATTCTCTCATTACAGAATATCTCCAGATTGGTGTTGGAATCGTAATATTTAACTACAATTACACTGATAAATATGTGTTTGGGCTCCTAAAACGACTTGCTTCTTGTCCGGGTGTGTGGCAGAGATAGGTGGTGGAAGGAATGTAAAGACATTTCGGTGTCAAGCCTCCAATGAACCAGTTAGGTGGGGTGTGTACTCGTATGTAAAGTTGACCTAACTTTAACACCATCTAGGTGGGTGAACAGTGAACTAATACTCAGTATGCGATGGGCAGCCTTTGCAGTCATGTTGCTAGTATTCTCTGACGATTTTTACATAGATTCAGTTTGGTGAGTGTTACAGTGGACGACTGTAACACCTTCCCTCGCAAATTAACTGGTTGACTGCTTGTCAGTCAGAGTGATAGTCCTTCCGGCTTCTGACCATCCTGTCTGCCGACATGTGGATGCCAGGAGTTTTGTGCTTAAACGCGAATGGTGCCGGTGGCCTACTGAAATTTCTATGATCTCTCACATATAACTGTAACAACTGCGGAATGGATCATGGTTTAAGTGTATGAGTTTGGAATGTGGTACATACAAGTGGTAACAGCTGCTGTGTGTGACGTCGAGTGGTTCTCAATATATCCCAGTGGACTCCGCCTGGCACCGGAATGGTGGAGTAGTATTTGTTTGAATGAAGGTGGATTTGGTGTTGTGGCTATCCTACGATGCGGCAGGTCCTTTCCCCTCCTTCTTCTACCTTCTGTAGCAGTTAGAACCAATCTGAGTGTTCTATAATGCTTTACAAAATACACTTAAGAGACCTGTAGGTGGTAGGGAACCACACAAACGTGACTCCATAAACTCTCTCCAAAATTTGAAGATTTTATACAGTACCGCTTCCAGTCATGATGTCGTACTCCCAGTTGATCTGTTTATTAATACCAACAGTGGTATTGCATGCACACTCCAGTCAAAGCCCTGCCCAGTCTCCTGCAAGCTGTTTAAAGACATAGTACAACTGAGCTGAAGTATAAAATCATTACACCCATTCTCAGCTTCCTCCAACATAATGAATTTGTCGCCAAACGACCTAACTGTCCCAGTATCCACCATAAGAGGCAAGTAAAATTCAGAAGTGGGAAGAGTAGCCTTCAGAAACTGGATAGTTGCAGGATCAAATCCCAGATAGCTCCAGAATTTCCACCAAATATGCCAGTCCTAATGTCTACCAATAGAAAGCGGGGAAAAACTGTCCCACACAGATGGAATTGCCTTAATTGATTAATTAATCACTTTGATGGAGCTGGGGTAGTGCAAATGGACTATTTCCAAGGCATCCACAGTTCAGCATTTTGAGGTGTGGAGGGGATTTACCAGGTATCCGATACTTTCTTCTGGATAACAGAGAGGTTGTTGTGGTTCCCATTGCCATGTGACAGATGCACACTGGTCAGAAAGTAATCACTTAAGAAATAGAAAGTGGGTGTGTGTATTTCTCTCTCTCTCTCTATCTGTGTGTGTGTGTGTGTGTGTGAGAGAGAGAGAGAGAGAGAGAGAGAGAGAGAGAGAGAGAGAGAGTGCTTCGACAGGAATTTCCTCGTACTGAATGTCATAGGAGGCCATTGCAAACAAACCAGACAATGGCCACAGATTGACCTAATGACAGGACAGCTACAAAAAAAAATTGTTGTTAGCATCAGCTGGCAGCGCCCTCTGTGCGACCAAATAATTTCAGTACTGATTAACTGTCTTCGAGCGTCTGGTATGGCAAGTGTGCTCATACGAGGAGACTGGCATTTAACTGCTGATGTCGTCGACACAACTGTTTCTCTGCTGTGTGATGTGGTCTGAGGGGCGAGTGGGGCATGGTCTGGACTTGTGAACAGAGGATAACGCAATTCGCAGTTTGTTTGCCAGATATGTTTAGCACAGTCTATAACAGTGTAATTAAATGTTGTGAGTGTTTTGGTTCAAATGGCTCTGAGCACTATGGGACTTAACTTCTAAAGTCGTCAGTCCCCTAGAACTTAGAACTACTTAAACCTAACTAACCTAAGGACATCACACACATCCATGCCCGAGGCAGGATTCGAACCTGTGACCGTAGCAGCCGCGCGGTTCCAGACTGTAGCGCCTTTAACCGCTTGGCCACCACGGCCGGCTGTTAGTGTTTTATGTTGATGTAGATTTCATGATGGTATTTCTTGCATGATCACAAAAAGGTGATCTATTTTCATATTTAAGTACTTATTTTCGATGTATGTTACGAGACCTGCGTCATCCAGTACATAATGATGAACTTTTCCCACCAAATAAAGAAACCAACCATTGCAAACCAGTATGGAAATCGAATTTTATAAATAAACAATATATTATTATATCCTCTGCAATGCACTCGCATTTCTTGTTGTGGGATCCTTCCAGTCCACCACCTCAGCACAGAATGGGCGATTTTTCCTACAACTTTTTTTCTGTGAGGTGTGCAGATTTAGGGGCAAGAGGTGAGGGAGGTGATGCATCCGCTGGTGGTGGCAATGCGCTCTAGCTTAGTCGATCTCTCCATATCAAGGTGAGTGCACATATGAACATTCTCCAACAAGACAACACCTCTAATCTGCAGCAGTGTTATTATATCATTAGCATACATCGTTGCAGAAGGGTAATATTTGCAAATTCCACAGCAACAGTTCTGCACAGACAGAACGATTTTCCCAGCAATTGTTTTGTGGTTGGGGAGATGGGAGAGAAAGGTTGTTGCTTTCCCAGAGGGGGAGGTGAGGGTAAAAAAGCAGCACAGTAGGTTAAAGGGAAGGGAGGGTGATGGGGGAAGGGTAGGGGTGAGATTTGTGACAGATACGATGTTTCCCATGAGGTCATAAATCAAGGGGTGGGGAAGGGTAGGGGGTCTCAGGACTGATTATACCCAGGGGGGCATAAATAAAGGTTATAGGAGAAGTATTGAGTTTCTCAGAAGGACTAATTATACCCAGGCAGTAATAAATCAATTAGCATAGCCATGGGTTTACCCCTGAATGCATGAATGTATGCAACACACACTAACAATATGTCCTTGTGTTGGCTTTGCCGCAATACTGATGTAAGGTGAGAATCCTCAGTTCTTCTCTTCTGTCATTCACATTCATTTTTAAAGACTTTTCATGATAGATGGGTGGACTGCCTCTTATGTGTAAACAGCAATTGGAACATTTATTTATTATTTATTTATTCAACCAACGAATAGTGGAGGGTTAACAACTTGATACCACGGTACTGCCGAATTGATTAATGTCGTACCGACCGAAAAATGCCGTACTGCAGTGCTAAATGAAACGTCGCACTGTACCAAATACATTTCAGGAGGACTGAGCAACGCCAAGACAGACGGAGCCTCGGCTCCAACGCCGCCCACACATTTTGTTCATGGGACGTTTGGCATGCTGTTGCCTCCTGCCGATCCTGCTTTACAGGCAGGACCATGTCTCCCTCTACCATACCCGCAGCTTCCAAAGTCACATGGAAGTTGTTCATGCCTTGTCCTATGGACAAAGCAGAGTTGGTTTTGTGACACATTACCGGCAACAGCAAACGAGGTTTAAATGTATTCGATCCTTGAACTTTATTGTTACCCTTAAAATTACTTTTCTTTATGTCAATATCGATTGTCTTGTTTATACTAATATGTATAAAACCATTACACAATCGTTTGTGTCAGTACTTCGCTCACGATAACAACACCAGGGCACTATGTGAGTCGAATATATTATTAAAACGTAACTGGTTCAGTTGGAAATACATATAGTATCCTTAACAGTATCATCCATAGAAGGGTAAAGAGATATGCAATAAAACATATGGTTCAGAACTTAATGCATATGTGAAAATATTATAATATTTCATGCAGTGTACTTCTTTGAACATAGAGTTAAACACACCAACAATCACATCGTTACTGCCTATTTGCTGTTTCTTATCTGTGTAACAGCATCATTATGAACAAACATAGAGACATGTTTCCTACTCATAATCTTCAGGAGATGTGCCTTGTTTTTGTAGGAGGCCTAGGAACACTTTCTACACCAACCTGGTACACTGCCTGAAGTCGATGAATTGGAGACTTGTCGAAACAATGCTTAAAGACAAGGCATTAGTTGGCTGATTATCTTACAAATGTTCATCATTTGAGTTAGAGGACGAACACTGCTTCTTTTAAACGATAATTTAGTGTCCCTCAGCTCTTCATTGAAAATGTGCACAGGATATATACTATCAAATTTTCGCAGCCTGTTACAATTCTACTGTTCTTTAAACCAAAACAGTGGTAATAAATAAAGTGAAGTTTACAGAGTCTTCATGAATCGCTAAAGCACAGTCCAATCAAGTCTTACATTTCTGAGAAACTGAAAGCTGACCTCTTTCTTTTGTCTAATAAAATCAGTGTAATAGTTTCGGTGTTAACAGCAGGGGGTCGGGTAAATGTGCAACATAGTATGAATTTAGCTCAATAACACGTCTCATGCGAGGTTCCCCATAGCTTTGCTTACCACCCCTTGGCCAACTTGGCAGTAGGATCGTTAGATTTTGCCGAGTTTCCTTGCATTTCATGAACATTACGAGGTATGGCTGCATTCACAAATTCAATTAATAAAATAAGAGACGTTGGTAATTGAAGAAGACAAATACCTATGATTAAAATTAAATAACCTTTATCGTATTTAAGAAAACTGAATTCACTATTGAACGGTGGCCTCATAATAAAAGAGGTAAATAGAAACAGTCTTGACAGTAACTCTTTGTCAGGAAGGTTGTAATATTTCTGGCTTAGTCGCCATCATATTAGGCTCCAAGAAGCTGTTCCCAGAGCAGTGGAGATGCAAGAAGTATATAGATGACGAAATGTGGTGTGAGGTACCTGTGGCAGATGTTAGATTCGGTACCATTCCCGTGAGAAAGACCGCCTGCATAGTGCTACTGCTCTGTGATTGGCTGCTGTGCTCGGAGCAAGGGCACCAAAACGTTTAGTTATTATTATTAGTTAAACTACTCATTGGAATGATTTCACTTTTTAATATAAGTATCTCTCAAAAGCTATCAATCAGTCATTTTAGAATTATTAAAAACAATTTACATCATAAACAAAAGACCGACGAAATTGCAGACGAAGCACTTCGGAAGCGTTCGGGTCACGCCTTTTCTGGTATGGCGCTCGAAGTGTTTCGGGCTGTTCGTCACTCTGGATTTGGCAGTCAAGAAGAACAGACATGTTGTCTGTCGTAGGATGTGTTTCCAGTTTTTATGTAAGTTCCTGTTCGTCACTCGGAATTAGGTAGTCGAGATGAACAGTCATGTTGTCTGTGGCAGGATGTGTTTGCCAGTATTCAGTATTAAAAGATTCACTCCGGTAGTCATGAAGCACAGACACGTGCCACAAATAGTGTAAAGATACATTTTCGTAAGCATTGTGTTTTATCATATACTTTGCTGTATCAGAAGGTGTTGTGTTAAGATCATGTAGTCTTCTCATGTGGCTATATTAAAATACGCGAGTGAAAGAAGTGATACATTATTTCAGAACAGAACGTCGCTAAAAGTAAGTTTCAGCCTCAAGATGAAGAACCTACGACCTGCGTGCTGTTTTCTGCGCTGGGGACATCAACTTGAAGACAGTAGGTTAGTGAACTATAAAAGAACCTTCGTATTCCACACAGTGCAGTGGAAACAACTAGGCGCCTCACGTGTACCGCATGCAGAGAAAAAATGTGCTCAGTGACACGTCATCTGCAGTAATGCGGAGGAGGTAAAGGAGGATGATCGTTATTATCACCAACAATCAATTCATTCTTCCTTTCTTGCCGTAAGGTTCATATATGTGTGCAGTAAATCTAGCAGTACATCTGATCTCAACAATCGGTACTTCTGTCCCAAGCAAACTTGAGACGTGGGCGCTCCGTTTCGAAGTCCCAAAGCACTTTAACTTAAGAAAAATTGAAAATTATAGATCCTTATTTAATTCTGTAGTCACTGAAAATAGGTAATAAAACTGTCCAGTGATATTTATATAGTTTCTGTTTAGCGCTACGGGTTAGCAAGAAATTAATTTAGGCAACATTTCTATCACTGCAGCACATTGTAGAATATAATGTTACAGCTGGCTTCACTCCCTAACACTTATAGTTTGCGCATTCTTCCAACAACTATCATTCGCGAAAGATGAAGTGAGATTCGAACGCATAGCAGGAAACGTAAAGACAATCATATGGGTGCGGCTGATACACCGCACAAAATCTCCATCGCTGTCTGTTCCGAACTCATTATCCAGATCTCGACCACAAGTCACGCACAAAAGACTTGCGCTGTTGTCGTAGCTTCCTTTTGTTTAACGTTGATGACGCCATACCTTCCCGTTCTTTTCAATCAAATTTACTACTATTGCCACCTTTCGAATATTGCAAATAACGCATTAAAACTAGACAAGGTAGCATTCTTTGTTGCAGTCATTCGTTACCTACAAACTACATTGTACGTTGTTGGTTTTTTGTAATTAAAGAAAAGAAACGAAAATATAATATAATTTTTCGCAACCTCTTTTTACACGAAGTCCCATGCCTATAAATCAACGTAGAAATTAAGTGGATAGTTATTCCGAGTTCTCTTTTAACGACATTTCACCTACTACACTCAGAATTTGCAGTACATGAACCATACTCACATGGCAAACGCCGTTATTAACGGCCCAATTAATAAAGATTAAATTCTATAAAATATCGACGACATGAAACAGGTAATGGATGTGCCTATACTGTGTTAACTTAATAACTTTTGTTACTGTGGAGAGTTGCTTATTCTGGCTCAATTTGTGTAGTTACTTAACTGTTTGTTGTTTGTAATGTTAAAACTATTTAGTATATCAAACCGTGAGGGTACAGGTTGTAATACAAACCACAATTTAATTATCCACATGGAATTCTTATCAGTTCAGGTACTGACACAGTTAATATGTTACGGAATTACCATATATGACAAAGACATGAATTTGAGGAAAATGAGGTTTTAGTATACTAGCTAATTAATGGTCGTAACTGCACGATTAATTTTTTATATGAAAATTAAAAATGGTATGGATTTTCAAAGACAATTACAAACATTGGACCTTAGTTGTTTGAAAAACTAATGAAAGAAAACTACCGAAAGTGGTAATGCAATGGAAAGCTAAGTGCCACTTTTTGATACTCAGCCAAAAGACAGTAAAAGCACATTTTGAATTAGTAAAACTGTATGTGATCATTGTTTGACAGGTTGTGAATCATTTGAATAAAATCTTTCTCTTTCTCTTCACATATGTGCCTTGTAACATTGAGGGCAGATGGTTGCATTTTCTTGATGTCCCGTACTCTTAAGCCTTTTCACAAAGTAGGAATAACTTCCCAGGCCTCAGTTTACTTTCAGTTTCTCCTGGTCTTAACTACTCGAGGCTTATGCTTCTCTTAACCAAAGCCATTGTACTTCGGATAGGTTTAGATTTGTGTATTTATGTTACAGTCTGGTGCTTTCTTGATATCTAAGAAGGCAGATGCATTCATGCTATGTACCATAAATGACTTTATTTGTCTTGATGGCTGTATCTTGTCCTTAATATCAGCTACAACAGTGCAGTTGGTAACTCAAAAATAAACATTCTGTCTTGGCGTAAGTTAGCGAACAGTAATGAGACTTACCTCCTGTCCTGGACGAGCTTTTGCAGGAATACGTTATTACTTGACCTTACGTTTTAATTCTCTCCATTTCTGAGCTTTTTTCTCACCGGTGTCACAGTACATTCTCCTGTACTTTTTGTTTCTTTCCATTTAAATTGCTACAGTCATCTGATATCTCTGCCATTTTATCTAACACTGAGGAATGAGCGCACGAAACACTCAGCCTTTCATACGTTGACAGCAGTGGCTGTTAAGCCTCATGCCATCTGCTGATTGCATTTGGTGCTACATTTTCATTCATGTAAGTTTGAGCGTTTTATACGTTATGTGGTGTGACACGTAGATCTAATTTCAAAAAAAACTTCAAAATTCCTGATTGTTGCACTTCGAGTCTTTTCATTTTAAGTCCTCAGTTACTCACTTCGGCGTAACTCGGATAGTTTTTGTCGTATAAAATCTTTCTAAGCGGTGACTCATTCGTCCCACCGACACATTCATTTTGCTAGTTTTTGAGTAAATGTAGAATTACTGGATCGTGTCACGATAAATATCCAAGATTTTTATGTAGATTTGTATTATTTCTGCAAGTATTCTTGCCATGATACCCTCCTTTTCCGAACGTTCGGATATAACGTATTCTGGCGACAGAGAAATCCACCGTGCGTAAGTGTCTCTTGTGCCTTGCCATTTACCTGAATGTCAATACCGGGCTTATGCTCCACCCTGGGCTGGACAGTCGCTATCCCTGCCGCCATAGGCGCCCATTTCAAGACGAGCGCTCCTGTGTATGTCCCCAGAGTCTGTTACCTTACAAGTCTTGTGATTACTGACACTACAAAAGGCTCTATGTTCTGACTGAGTTCGTTAAATAAAAATATTCACAGAGAAGAAACTGTTCAGGCGGTTATGAAGGCATATTTCACGAGTGAAATCAACTATGTGTGAAAGTGATTTCAAATTTCGTATGTCCAGAAGTTCACAAAATACAACGGGGTCATGTTGAGTTGTGATTTAATTTCAGATTTTTATCCGTGAATGTTTAGTTAAAATGAGTGGTTAAGTGTCTGTATATATAGTCTACCACTGGAAAACGACAGACAAAGAGGTTTGCATAAGCAGTGCTTTAGCTAAAACATCTGTTGAGTATCGTCACTGGATGATAGCCGAAGACATGAATTTAGTAGCGTGGCATAAAATCAGTGAGTGCCAGCAGGTAACTCGTTACAAACCTGAATATTTCGATAGAGGAAAAATAGAAAAAAATAACACTCAATAACATTAATGTTAAAAAGTGCAATTCAACAAAGCAAGTAATGCGAATCTTCCATTATTTATTTTTTCAGTCACCGTCCTCCGTTTTACACGCATCAGCTAACATATGGCGATCGTAAGCGCAAGTTATATATGCGCAGAACAGACGCAATTGTTACGTAATAACGAAAGTTACGAGATCTCCAAGTGGAACGATTATGTAACATACCGATTTTGTACAAACAGAAATTGCTACATAACAGATCTGTTCGTACGAAAGTAATTGGCTGTCCTTTCACGCCTGATATGAACAGGAGTTAGTCCCTCCCAGTCCCATCCCTTACCACAAGTTGTTATGGTTGATATTTCAGACACTAGGATTACGTACCTCTCATTATTGAAACATAAACGGCGATATGATAAAATACAAATGAAGTATGAATTGCTAGTACAATTTATTTGTAATGCAGTTGGTTTACACTTAGAAGATCCGATCAGTTCATTGATCCGGGTGAAATGCTCGTTACTACAAAACATTTCAAACATACGATGGTGCCCATTTGGGGTCTGAAGAAAAAAGGTTAGAAAATGTGGGTATCAAGCGAATAAAGATTAACGTTTGTAAGTAAATTTCTTCCACCAGTAGAAGTAAGCATAAACGATGTGACTGAACTTAGGTATTCGAAACATGGTTGAAGAGTACTGTGATTTAGTCATAAACAGAAAATCCAGGAAACCAATGTCAAGTCGTCAAACACTATACGAAAGGCTTCCAAAGCAGCAACACTGTAAGAAAGCAATTTCACAGGCCGGGACAGCTTTCCACGAACAAGCAGGCAATATTGCGAGGTGTTAGAAGATTCGAATTGCAATTACACAGCTGTTTCCTAAATATTGGCCGAATGTCACCCCTCCACAGTTCGCAAGTACTGCCCAGCGCAGGTCAGGGTGACTAGTGAGCACCTCCTTGCGCAAGGTGCGATAGTGCAGTGTCGATATCGACATCTCTGTCGGATCCTGAGTCACTAATAGGCCAGGATACTGAGAAGCATGTACTTTAGCCACCTTTGGTGTTTATGTAACAGACTCTGATATCCCGTTGGAATCATTACAAAACTGAATGTAAACTCACTGAAAAAATCGCAACACCAAGCAAGAGTGCGACATTAAAGAAAGTTGGTAGGGGTATCTCTACATCTGAAAGATGACGTCTATACAAATTTCGCACCAGTCGCATCAGAGTGGTGCTAGTAGTGCCATTATAGGGATGCGAATCAGGTTTGTTTTAGATACACGCTGTAACCGTCGTGAGCTTTAGTTACCTTTGAGACTGGACGAGAATCCCTTTACTGTGACAAAGACAAAATTATCAACACCTCACTGAGTTTCAACAAGGTTGTGTAATAGAGCTAAGAGAATGTTCCTTCTGCGATATTGCAGAAAGAGTTGGCAGGCATGTAGCCACTGTACATGAGTGCTGGCAGCGGTGATCAGGAGAATGTGTGGTCGCAAGAAGGTCGGGCTCCCGAGGGTCACGTGGCGCCACTGAGAAGGAAGACCACCGTGTTCAGCGTATTGCTTTGGCCCTTTGTAATGCATCTGCAGCAGCAAGTTGAACCACAGTTGGCACATTTTTTTTTATTTTTTTGTCATCAATCGTCTGACTGGTTTGATGCGGTCCTCCACGAATCCTTCTCCTGTGCTAACCAATTCCTCTCAGAGTAGCACTTGCGACCTACGTCCTCAATTATTTGCTGGGCGTATTCCAGTCTCTGTCTTCTTCTAGAGTTTTTACCCTCTACAGCTCACTCTAGTACCATGCAAGTCATTCCCTCATATTTAACATATCTCCTATCATCCTGTTCTTTCTTCATATTAGTGTTTTCCACATATTCATTTCCTCTCCGATTCTGCGTAGAACTTCCTCAAACCTTACCTTATCAGTCCACCAAATTTTCTACATTCGTTTGTAGCACTACATCTAAAATGCTTCGATTCTCTTATGTTCCTGTTTTCCCACAGTCCATGTTTCACTCCGATACAATGCTGTACTCCATACGTAAATTTTCAGAAATTTCTTCAACAAATTAAGGCCCATACTTGGTATTAGTAGACTTCTCTAGGCCAGGAATGCCAATTTTGACATTGCGAGACTGCTTTTGATGTCCTCCTTGCTCCGTCTGTCATTGGTTATTTTACTGCCTAGGTAGGAGAATTCCTTAACTTCTTCTACTTCGTGACATCAATCCTGATGGTAAGTTTCTCGCTGTTCTCATTTTTACTACTTCTCATTGCCTTAGTCTTTCTTCGATTTACTCTCAGTTCATACTCCGTCATCATACTGTTCATTCCGTTCAGCAGATCACGTAATTCTTCTTCACTTTCACTCAGGGTGGCAATGTCATCAGGGAATCTTCTCATTGATACCCTTTCATCTTGAATTTTAATTCCACTCATGAACCTTTCTTTTATTTCCATCATTGCTTCCTCGATGTACAGATTGAACAGTAGGGGCGAAAGGCTACATCCCAGTCTTACACACTTTTTAATACGAGCACTTCGTTCTTGGTCGTCCACTCTTATTATTCCCTCTTTGCTGTTGTACATATTGTATATGACCAGTCTCTCCTTGCAGCTTACCCCTACTTTTTTCAGAATTTCGAACCTCTTACACAGTTTTACATTGTAAGACGCTTTTTCCAGGTTGACGAATCCTATGAACCTGTCGATTTAACCGCAAAGTCAGAATTGCCTCTCTCGTGCCTTTACTTTTCCTAAAGCCAAACTGGTCGTCATGTTGCGCATCGACAATTTTCTTTTCCATTCTTCTATATATTATTCTTGTAAACAACTTGGATGTATGACCTGTTCTGATTGTGCGATAATTCTCGCACTTGTCAGCTCTTGCCGTCTTCGGAAATGTGTGGATGATGTTTTTTCCGAAAGTCAGACGTCACCAGACTAATACATTCTACACATAAATGTGAATAGTCGTTTAGTTGCCAATTCCTCCACTGATTTTTAGAAATTCTGATGGAATGTTATCTATCCCTTCTGCCTTATTTGACCTTATGTCCTTCTAAGCACTTTTAAATTCTGTTTGTAATATGGATACCCTGTCTCTTCTAAATCGTCTCCTATTTCTTCTTCTGCCACATCAGACAAATCTTCCCCTTCGTAGAGGCTTTCAGTGTATTCTTTCCACCTATCTGCTCTCTCGTCTGAATGTAACGGTGGAATTCCCGTTGCACTCTTAATGTTATCACCCTTGCGTTTAATGTCAGCGAAGTTTGTTTTGATTTTGCTGTATGATGATTCTGTCCTTCCTACAATCATTTCTTTTTCGATGTCTTCACATTTTTCCTGCAGCCATTTCGTCTTAGTTTCCCTGCACTTCCTATTTATTTCATTCCTCAGCGACTTGTATTTCTGTATTCCTGAGTTTCCAGGAACATTTTTGTACTTGCTCCTTTCATCAATCAACTGAAGTATTTCTTGTGTTACCCATGTCTTTTTCGCAGTTACCTTCTTTGTACCTACGTTTTCCCTCCCAACTACTGTAATGGCCCTTTTGGAGATGTCCATTCCTCTTCAACTGTACTGCCTACTGAGCTATTCCTTATTGCTGCATCTATAACCTCTGAGAACTTCAAGCGTATCTCATCATTCCTTAGTACTTCCGTATCCCACTTCTTTGCGTATTGATCCTTCCTGACTAATGTCTTAAACTTCAGCCTACTCTTCATCACTACTATATTGTGATCTGAGTCTGTATCTGCTCTTCGGTACGTCTTACAATCCAGTATCTGATTTCGGAATCTCTGTCTGACCATGATGTAATCTAACTGAAATCTTCCCGTATCACCTGGTCTTTTCCAAGTATACCGCCTTCTCTTAGATTCTTGAACAGAGTATTCGCTATTACTACCTGAAACTTGTTACAGAACTCAATTAGTCTTTCTCCTCTCTCATTCCTTATCCAGAGCCCATATTCTCCTGTAACCTTTTCTTCTGCTGCTTCCCCTACAACTGCATTCCAGTCCCACATGACTATTAGATTTTTATCCCCATTTACATGCTTTATTACCCTTTCAATATCCTCATACACGTTCTCTATCTCTTCATATTCAGCTTGCGACGTCGGCATGTATACCTGAACTTTTTTTTGTCGGTTTTGGTTTGCTGTCGATTCTGAAAAGAACAGCCCTGCCACTGAACTGTTCACAGTAACACGCTCTCTGCCCCACCTTCCTGTTCATAGCGAATCCTACTCCTGTTATATCATTTTATGTTGCTGTTGATATTATAGTATACTCATCTGACCAGAAATCCTTGTCTTCTTTCCACTTCAGTTCACTGACCCCTACTCTACTTAGCTTGAGCCTTTGCATTTCTCTTTTCAAATTTTCTAGTTTCCCTACTACGTTCAAGCATCTAACATTCCACGCCCCGACTCGTAGAGCGCTATCCTTCCGTTGGTTATAGAATTTTTTCCCAATCGTAATCTCCCCTTGGCTTTACAGTGAAACAAACAACCGTTACAAACCGCTTACTTCAAGGACATTCATTCCACGGACCCAGAACCACCACCATTTGCGATTACTGTGGTGTCATGCATGAGCTCACTGGAGGACAGGAAAGAGGTCTTTTGTGTTTTCTGATGAATGATGGTTCTGCCTCGGTGCCAATGGTGGCCATGTCTTGGTTACTAGGAAGACAGCTGAGGGCCTGCAATGAAACGGTCTGCTTGCTATACACGCTCCACTTAGACGTGGACTTATGATCTGGAGTACAATTTTCTATGAGAGTAGGAGCACTCTCGTGGTTATCACATGCAACTTGACTGCGAAGTTGTATGTCAGTGTGGTTATTCGACCTGTTGTGTTGCCATTCATGAAAAGCATTCCGGGGAGAGGGCAGTTTTCTAAAAGGGCAGCGCTCGATCACAGACCGCAGCCGTATCCCAGCGTGCTCTACAGGATGTCGCTATGTTGCGTTGGCCTGCTCGAGCACCACATCTATTTCCAAACGACCACATTTGGTACATAATCGGACAACCAGCGTCATCCACAAACAGTATTAATGGTCCTTTTATAGACCAACCAAATGGAACAGGTATGGAAGACGATCCAAAAAACTAACATCCGGCGCCTGTATCATAAAATACATGCACGTTTGCGTGTTTGCATTCAACATTCTGGGGGCTACATGGCGTATTAGTATACCAGCGTGTCAGATTTGCAATGGCCTATCTCGTGCGTACATTGTCGTGTGGCCTTGCAATGTCAGTCACATAAGTACGATACCTAGATAAATGTATTCCCGAAATTTCACTACCCCACATTAATACTTTCCGCTGTTACGATTTTTTTTCCGTCAGTGTATTTTCTTTCTTTTAAATTTTCTGTGTTCATTTTTTGTTTTTTCGTGTGTGAATATGATGTATGAAATTGTTATGTATATTAATATATGTATTTTAAATTTTAAAGTATTTCTCATTGTACCTGAGTATATTAGCTATGTATTTCTGGAAGCTTTAGCCCGGTAGGGAAGATGAGGTCTGTGTAAAAGCTTTACGAACGCGAGAGAGACAATAGATGAGCGCCTTACTTCCAGACGGGCAGTAGGGATAACTTGAATTACTGTTAGCAAAGATATCTGAATTTTGTGAAGAGACGTTTTTCTTAACAGTTTTCGTCGGAAAACGAAGTTTGGAAGAAGATAATGTGCTGACTGTAAGAGCACTAGCTAACCGCCGGCCTCAGTGAGCGAGCGGTTGTAGGCGCTACAGTCTGGAACCGCGCGACGGCTACAGTCGCAGGTTCGAATCCTGCCGCGGGCATGGATGTGTGTCATGTCCTTAGGTTAGTTAGATTTAAGTAGTTCTAAGTTCTAGAGGACTGATGACCTCAGAAGTTAAGTCCCATAGTGGTCAGAGCCATTGGAACCATTTGAATAGCTAACCAAATGAATTTACTTGTTTGAGATCGGAAGAGATACCGAATTTAATTGTTCTACAGCATTTCGAATGATTAATGACTGACAACGCTTCATGCCTCTAACAGTAAATAGATTTATTTGGAAACTGTGTTTAGTAGTGTGTGAGAGCCAAGATTACGATCCTTTATTTTGAATGAGAGTAATAAACTAACGACTTCCTGTTCAAATCTACAGCTACGTTATTGCTGAAGAGGTTCAAAAAATGGCTCTGAGCACTATGGGACTCAACTTCTGAGGTCATTAGTCACCTAGAATTTAGAACTAGTTAAATCTAACTAACCTAAGGACATCACACACATCTATGCCCGAGGCTGGATTCTAACCTGCGACCGTAGTGGTCTCGCGGTTCCAGACTGCAGCGACTAGAACCGCACGGCCACTTCGGCCGGCTGCTGAAGGGGAAAATTCCTGTTTATCCTATTAACCCGACATATCCCTTCCCGAACCTTTTCGAGCCTGCTGAAATTTCCATAAGGTGTGTTTATCCATAGCCAGTGCGTCGGAGCAACCGAAAAGGTTTTTTTCTGGTTTTGATGATTAACTTCATTAAGTTACGAGGCAGTCATCGCCATCTAATTCCAACTTAATGACATTCAAGGACAGAAGGGCATCGGCACCAGATAACCATACTGCAGTTTTCCCGAGGCAGACTACGTTTGAGACTAAGCTATCAACTAGCCGCCATTTGTGTCCCTGTATCAAACAAAACAGACCCGTACCTGAATCATCATATTAAAGAAACAGTATTAAAGAACAGCATTAATGTTCCTTAAGACGATAACTGACCGACGGTGTGTTTATTACATTTGTAGCAATCAGATTTCTCTCGCTGCCAGAACTTTATAATTAACACAAAGTTTGTGAAAGACGTCCCTTCAGTTCCCGTTAGGACTCCGCTCTACCCTTCACTGAAATGTTTGCGAATTAATTTGTAAGTAAGGTCAAAGGATATATTAATTAACTTGAACTTGCGATTTTAAAATAGGGTCCGTTGCAAAAATTACGTAGATTGGATTCATCAAACACCTTCATTAAACTGAGGCGTCATACAATAGTGTTATTACTAAGCACTAGCTTAACGTCCGCTATTTGGGTTGCGTAGTAGCTAAATCAAAATAATTTTATAAACATACTTTAGGCCTACTGAAACGTTAATGTACGACTATTAATAAGCCGTTTCTTTTTCTATGCAATTCTGATGACTGTCAAACAGCTTACCTTGATTTATTTATTTCACAAACTGCAGCACATTCTAAACGTTTCACGTTAATCTATGATTCTAAAGCATTGTCTTTTCTGAATGTATTTCTGACCAGAAAACGGTTCTGATACATGAAGTTTTTGTTAACCACGTAGTTGTGTTATCTTGGTGATATTTCTATAGGAACTGTCATCCTTCAGCATCTACTTCTTAATATCTAACCAAGAAGTGAAATATCAGTTTTAATGGATTTAGATTCTTCTTTCTTTCTTAAAAATTTTCATCCCCTATATAACCTCCTCCGATTGAATTTCCTGAAAACAGTGAAACAAGTATTTTTTATTTCAAGAAGAGATTAGAAAAACAAATTTGCTGTGATTTAGCTTTGGGAAGTCTTTTATAATGAATAATTTCATAGATCATTTCGTTCCCTATTTCACCCGCTTAAGGGGATGAATCTCCTAAAACCCTGTAAGACGTTTTTTTTATTTCTTACAAAGAACTCAAATGTCAGTTTTCGTGGACACAGCTTCGAAAATGCTTTAGAAGCTCTGTAATAATGATTCATTTTAAAAAGACCTTTCACTCACTATTTTACATCCTCAGTGGTTGAGTTACCAAAAATGCTGAAACACGTCTTTTTTATTTCTGACGGAGAAATCAAATACCAGTTTTCGTAGTCCTAGCTTCAAAATTATCTCAATAGCAAAATATTTTCAAAACGACCTTCATCCCCTGTTTCCTACTCTTAGGAGTGGAATCTCAAACAGTTCCTTCTTAAACGATGCTGACAGTATAGGATCAACACCCTCTCCAAATTACAAATTTACTTTTACAACGGTTTGGGGTAGGCTATGATGAGTCAGTGAATCAAACTGACCCATTCCACGGCCTGGGATTGCCAAAAACTGGAAACATCTGTATTTTTTCTAATGAAGAAGCCAAACTAAAATCTTAAAAGATTTAGCTTTGAGAATACATTCATTATGAAATATTTTCATTAAACATTCCATACCTTGAAACTTCCTGGCAGATTAAAACTGTGCGCCAGACCGAGACTCGAACTCGGGACCTTTGCCTTTCGCGGGCAAGTGCTTTACCAACTGAGCTACCCAAGCACGACTCACGCCCCGTCCTCGAGTCTCGGTCCGGCACACAGTTTTAATCTGCCAGGAAGTTTCATATCAGCGCACACTCCGCTGCAGAGTGAAAATCTCACTCTGGAAACATCCCCTAGGCTGTGGCTAAGCCATGTCTTCGCAATATGCTTTCTTTCAGGAGTGCTAGTTCTCCAAGGTTCACAGGAGAGCTTCTGTTAAATTTGGAAGGTAGGAGACGAGGTACTGGCAGAAGTAAAGCTGTGAGGACCGGGCGTGAGTCGTGCTTGGTTAGCTCAGTTGGTCACAGTCCGGCTTTCGCCGCCGTGCAGTGCGGACGTGTTGTTGTTTCCGCCTGCGGAGCGCGCGCGCTCGCTGTTGTTTACATTTCAGCGGCCGTCACTTACGTGTCGCTTACGAGCATTAGAACCATGGCCAACCGTTTTCGTAAATCAACATTACGATTCAACTTCTGCAACGAGTACGCACGTCCAAAGGCCTTGGAAGAGGAACGCGACGTTGCTAAGATCCCAGCTTCCGACATCTCGGGCATCCATTTGTCCATATTAAGCAGTACAGTGTACGTCAAAGTCGTCAGCGACGCGGTATGTGAAAGAATACTTCGTGATACCAACTATGGATTACGCTTTTGCCACGCCGATGGCAATGTCGGAGTGGTCACTGTCGACCATGCCGGCTTAGGAATGCGCACCATACGAGTTTTCGAACTCCAGTTCGAGCTTCCGGCAGAAGATGTTATCGCGGCTTTCCGCCCCTAAGGCACTGTACATGGCCACACTGCCGAACGCTGGGTGCTATTCCAAACATACCCCGTTCTTAACGGTGTACGGCAGATCACCATCGACCTCTATCGCCACGTGCCATCTTACCACCAAATTAGCGGGTGCCGTGCGGTTGTCATATACGACGGCCAACCCAAGACCTATTCCGGGTGCGGCAAAGAAGGCCACCTCAGATCTGAGTGTCTTCAGCGACGAATCACCCAATTGCCAGCCGCTACCGTGGCACCTCCGGCTCCGACGACGGTTTTACCGATCACCTACGCATCGGCGCTCTTTTCTCCTCTCACCGGCCGCCGCCCGTCCGACGATGTACCGGTCTCCCTTCCAGCTGCTACGGATACCGCCGGGACCGACACGTCGCGCTGAAAGCCTGACGCTACTCCGGCGCCACTACCAACAGCGACGACTTCCAACACCCACCCGCCTGAACATATGGACGCCCCTTCATTTGACGTTCCCGCGACGGCCTTCCTCTCAGAGCGACGCGACTCCATTCCGTCTTCCGACAGAGAGGGACGATCCCGCAACAACGTTCACCTAAGAGGCGCAAGAGGAGGCGCCGTACGGTCTCGGAAAGAGACGGGTCACCTCCCCCTGATGCTCCAGAGCCCGTCCGACCCGACGAGGCCTCGGAGAACCTACTCGACGATGCGAATGACGACAACATGACGCCGACTGTGGCTGTGTCGATGCCTACTCTACTGTCTCGCCCAGGTGCTCCTGAACCAATGGACTCCACCGTTGCGACTACCGCCGAGACGCCCTCTGCCCCTACGACCGAAGTGGAACGTACGACCATTACAACGACAACGTCTTCAATGGTGTGGAGTGAGGACGTCGATGAGGACCCGGGCCACACGCTGGGGACAGAGGTACCCCAAACGGAAGTATCTTTACGCCGCTGATAATGCCGTCAGGCGGCTTACGGCACGACTCACCGTTGCCTCGCCCCTCTTCATCCTCCGCCGGTGGAGTTCCCCTCAACAGCGGGGTACGGCTCCAAACCTACCGAATAGCTACGATCAACACTAACACCATTAGCTCACCCGTGAAACTTCAGCTGCTGCGAGAGATGATATGGACGTCGGACGTCGATATCGCACTACTACAGGAAGTACACTTGGCCACACTTCCAGATGTCGCGGGATGTAACACTTATCCTTCTCCTGGTGACCACCTGGGACGCGGGGTAGCCATCTACGCCAGAGAAGACATTCCAGTGGCCGATATCACATACCTTCCATCTGCCAGAGGCATGGCTGTCACCGTCATGGGGACGCATATCGTCAACATTTACGCTCCGTCAGGCTCCAACCGCAGACGCGACAGTGCACTCTTCTATTCAGAAGAAATCGCTCCTTTGTGTCTTGGACTCCGCGACCATTACTTGCTTGGGGATGATTTTAATTGTGTCTTGCACCCTAAAGATCAAGTGCCCCACTACAACACCTGTCAAGAACTGCGTCTTGTCGTCCGAGATCTGTGGCTCCGCGACACTTGGGAAGGTCAGCACGGCGACACGCCTGGACGTACTTACCAGACGAGTCACTCCGCGAGCCGCCTTGATAGAATTTACGTCTCTCGGGAACTCACATCTGCAGTCCAAGGTGTAGAACTTTGGCCCCTGGCCTTTTCGGACCACTGTGCCTATTCTGCAACATTCTCTTCCCCAAGCAAATGCTCTGGCGTAGTCGTGCTCCGTGGAAGCTAAACACCTCCCATCTTCACGATCCCGAATGTCTTCAACGTGTTACCGAGACATGGGCCACCTGTGAACGTCGCTTACCTAAATACTGCACGACCTTGACCTGGTTGCTGGAATGTGCCAAACCTGCCATTCGACGTACATTGATTCAGTATAGAAAGAAAGTTGCTACGTGGGGCCGGCACACTACCGACTATTTCTACGCCGTTCTCCGCGACCTGGAAGCCCAACCGCCCACCTCCGACACCCAGAGGGAACGCAGCAGGATTAAGGTGCAAATTGTAACTTTGACACGCCGTTGACTGCAGGGGGATATGGTGCGAACCCGATGTCAAGATTCGGCGGGACAAGAACATCCGACAATGCATCATATCGCCTCCGATAGGAAACATCGACGACAACAACTCATCACCGAGATCACCACCTGTCGCGGCCAGCACGTCACTTGCCAGGCCGAAATCGTCAGCGCCTTTGTCGACCACTACCGCACAATGTACCAGGAGGAGACTACCAACAACCACGCTGAGGAGTCTGTGTTACCACACGTAGCGGACGAGCTGATGGAGCCAATTACGCGGGACGAAATCCACGATGCAATCAAAAAAGGTGCTCTCAATAAGTCACCTGGTGTCGACGGATTGCCGGTAGAATTTTATCGCGCTTTCTTCACACTAATGGCGTCACGGTGGACAACGATGTTTCATGAACTGCTGACGATGGGGAACGCCGTACCGCCGTCCTTCGTTACGGGAATTATTATACCAATCCACAAACCGACACCAGGTTTGACGACAGCACATTACCGTCCCCTGACTCTGCTTAACGCAGACTGTAAAATTTTTACACGCCTACTGGCAACGCGATGCCGCAAGGTCCTGCCTAGCATTCTGTCCCCGGAACAGACAACTCCGGGCGGCTCGGTTAATATACAAACGGCCATAGGAGAATGTCGCGTTTTAATTGCACTGGCAGCGGCGTGCAGACTCCACGCCGCAGTGGTTGCCATTGATTTTGACAGCACATTCGACAAAGTGCGGCATCTTTTTCTGTTCTCAGTGATGAACCGCATGGGTTTTCCACCAGCCTTTATCGACGTCATCCGGCCCCTGTACGGCACCGCCGAATCGCTGATTCAGGTTAATGGCCGTGCGGCGGGACCAGTGGCGATCCGGCGTTCCGTACGGCAAGGCTGCCCACTTTCGATCCTACTCCATGCCATAAGCCTGGAGCCACTCATCGGGAGTCTGACGAGCCAGCTTTCAGGTCTCACTTTGCGACAGCACATTTTTCGATGTCGTGCGTATGCGGACGACCTCCTCTTGATCCGCTCACGGAGTGAAACACACAGGGTACTTGATTTGATATCAACGTACGGCACTGCAGCAGGCAGTAACATGAATGTGGCTAAATCCGCGGCGATGCCCATTGGACGAGGCCTCTCACACGACGACTTAGCACATCTCCCATGTGTACAAAAACTACGATACCTTGGTATCATTTTCACCTCCACCCTGCGCCGCTCCGCAGCCATCAATTTTCGGCGTGCACTCCAAACTATCCGCACGACGGTGCGACAAAATCTTCTCCGACGACTCGATTCTTTACAAAGTGTCCAATACCTCAATCAACATGTGGCGTCCAGAATGGTCCACATTGCACAGGTCCTCCCGCTGCCATCAACTATTGGACGCAGCCTCCAGGCTGCCTTCGGATACTTCCTTACGGCCGGTACGCTCTTTAAGGTCCGCTACAACACGCTCACCCTTCCCCCGCGAGCGGGGGGCCTCGGTCTTGTCAATGTGCGACTCCGCGCGGCGTCCTTGTACATGTCCACCATGCACAAGCAGTGGCACGGGGGCACCTCCGCAGCTTGCTGGAAATTCTTGTAACCGCGACCATAACACCACCAGTACCAGTCGGATACATCAAGCACCATCTGACGCACATTTCTCATTTCATCGTCGACTTCAGTTATGCTCACACACAATTACCGACCACGCGTTCTCCTCGACCTAAAGATTTTTACACCACACTCCTTCGTTCCACATCCAGCAACAATATCGAACTGAGACATCCGTCCACGCGGTGGCCCACGGTTTGGCGTCATATCCACCAGCCTTTTCTTCCCTCCAACGTCCGGGCAACATGGTACCAAGTCGCAAATGAAAAATTCGTCACAAATCATCGTCTTCACGTCATCGGCCTAAAGGACTCTCCACTTAGTTCCATTTGCCACCTCGTGGATGACGATGTCCATCAACTGACTTGTGCTGCCACCAGTGACGTCTGGAAACTTTCCCGACAGTTCGTTGCCTGTTACATCCGCGTTGCGCCGGACTCGATTGACCCGTGGACTTTTATCCATCCTGAGAATACTTATTTCCCCGCCACCACAAATCATGCGATTGTATGGGTCAAGGGATGGACGATCACCTACATGTATAATGATGGCGACAAATCACGTCTTGATTTCTGGCAGTACTTAAAAAACGGCCCACAGTGAATTCGAACACCAACCGCGCTACCGCGCCTTCTTCGCCAATTACCTACATACCTACATGCGATCTTTACGTCACCACCGCTCACTTGGATGGTGCCACTCGCCGACAGCACTCCCGCCCCCCCCCCCCCCCCCCCACGCCCCTGCTGACATCTGAGACTCCCCGCGCCAATTTCTACATTGTAACCCACAGTGGAGTAGGCGCATGGACACGCACCTCCTTTCTTTTACGCACTATACCAGAAAACACTGGTTTTTCCCCCACTCCACATTATATTGCTTCACATCTCTTAGCTTACATCAGTATTATTACTCTTTTTTTTCCTACACCTTGTTCTTAAAAAAAAATTGCTCGCCTTGTACGAGTGTAATGTCTAGTGTTATTTTTGCCGGAAGGATGGCATTTCTGTTGTATTTAAGTATGTACCCATAAAGATCTTTTGTTCATTTACCCTGTTTCTGGTAAAAAAAAAAGTTGGTAGAGCACTTGCCCTCGAAAGGCAAAGGTCCCGAGTTCGAGTCTCAGTCCGGCACACAGTTTTAATCTCCCAGGAAGTTTCCTATCCGCGCACAGTCCTCTGCAGAGTGAAAATCTCATTCTGATTCCATACCTTATTTTACCTCCACAGGGATTGAATTTCCTAAAATAATTAAATACTTTTTCTTATTTGTAATCGAGAACTCTAGCAGCAGTGTTAATAGTTGTAGCTTTAAGAATACTTTAATAGTTCTTAATTAATGATCTATTTAAAAAAAAAAAGACTTTCACCCACTATTTCGTAGGCTAAAAAATACTGAAACACGTATTTCTTTATTTCTGACCGCGAAGCCAAAAACCAATTCTCGTTTTCTAGCTACAAAATCGTCTTAATAGTGACATATTTTCAAAAAACCTCAACCGGGTGTCACTGTGAGTGTGTCGGTCTGTATCTGGTCTTCTACCATAACCATGGACGCTTTGAAAACGAGCATAAATGGCTTGAGAAGCTGCAACATCACAAAAAACCCATTTTTGGGCGAATAAAAAATTGATTGTCCGGCGGAGCTGGGAATACATGAGAGTACCTAGTTATCGAGTCGTCAGCTGTCATGAAGTCAGCCTCCTCCACGAGGACCACCTATCAGAGATCCAGCAGCCGCCAGATGGAGGGGATCACACCGAGTCCTTCCTACCTCCATGCCACTGGGGCGGCTGCCAGTGCCAGCTGCCACCAGCCAGATACAGGTCTGGGGTTCGACACTGATGCCTCTTTCGCCCGACACGTATCACTTGCGGCTAGTCTCACCTGCGGCTGAGACCGGCTGTGCCACCTCGCCCCACAGCTGAGACAGCATTGCAGAGTGCCTGAAGTATGCACAGTCCAGAAAATCCACGTGTTGCCGTGCTAAGCCTGTCATTACAAAATGAGGGAATGCTACGGTAGCCTCAGATTACTTGGCACTGCCATCTCAGCTCCCAGTACGTACAAGAGAAACTACACTGCCGCCCCGACCATATGACAAATGGTGCAACGCAGCGTCGCTTCTTGTGAGCAACATATCGATGGATAACCATGACTATGTTACTCAGACCACTGTTGCGGCACCAGACGTTGACGTGTACCTGTTGCTGTTCAAGCTTGTTGAAAACAAAAAAATCTATCAACACAGGCTGTGTTGCTGTGACCACCTTTCTTCTCTGATGATGTCCTGTAGGCCTTGTCAGTCCATCAAATCCTCCACACCCAGTTGGGAGAATCGATCGCCGCCATGATAACATTTTGGAGCCACAAGTTGGGATGACAGAGGCACTGTGGTCTTTTCTCAACACAAGTAAAATCTGTTCATACGCAGTTTGTCCAGTTCCCATTGTCCTACTTTTCATTCTTTGAAGTATAGTTTCAGTAGTGATACCTGAGAAGGGATGGGCCCATATCACCAGTTGTGTGAACGCAGTGTGACCTACAAGGTCATGTGGCTCATTGTACAAACCACACGATGTGGTATGTGTCATAGACTAGAAAATTGTCATTCCGCCAGGCTGTGTAGGGAGAACGCCTTGTTGCGACGAGGAAGATCGTTGGCACCAGGGACGCTTGGGCTAATGTATATAGCTAGGCATAGTTTGCGGTATATAGTGTTTATTCTTGGTTTCAAAATTGTGAATGTAAATTAGGGGCTTCAGAATTGTGGTAGGGTCTGCCCTAGGATGAATCGTGTACAGAGCTTCTGTTTCTCCTTCTCTTTCTGCATAGCACTTCTACTGCTAAGTATAGAGTCGAGGAGGATAACAAGTTGAAACAGGTGGTTGTGGTGCTCCCACTGGTGGTTTGAAATGGTTGTCATACAGGCTGAAAAGATCTTGTAGACTGATCAGAGAGACTGCTTCGCTTGCAAAGTAGTGCAGGGAGAAATGATGGGATTACAAAAATGAAACCTCAGTGTGTGTAGTGTATGTTGACAACACATCTCTGGTATTCGTTTTCAGAACTAGTGCTACATCTAAGGGTAGTCATTGACTGAAAGCATATACACTAGGAAAAAAATTTCAAATCCATCAGTATATCTCCCTTGGATGCTGAAGTATCGCTAATAGATGTTGTAAGAAAAATGTTCAGTGAAGAGCTGTAAGGAGTTCACTAGTTCCAGGCGCAGCATCAGGGGAAATCCGGTGTCAAATTCTTCGAAGAGGGTATGAATGCAGCTATACAGACCTAGACACGTACGCCAGATGCCTTAAAGCCTTAAAGTGGGCTACTTGCGGATATATGTTGACCCAGTGTTGCACCTCTGCAGTCAGAAGACGTCGCCGTCCGCTTGCTGGTTAGTACCCCGGTGTTTACCATATTCAGAGACACACTGACAAAGGGCTTACTTGATTTTATAGCCATAACACCAAAAAATTTCTTTCCATGTGAATAAATATTTGCGGTCTAGCCAGGCTGGACATTTGTCGAAGGAGTGAGTCATCGCGTCGTCAGTTGTCATATTTTCGGCCTCCATTATGAGAACCACCTACCAGGTGGTCCATATGCCACCAGATGGACCGAGAGTCGAACAGAGGCTCTCATGGCTCCACAGGTGTGGCCACCAGTGCCACCACCACCAGATAGAGGCATTTCCAGGGTACATCCCCAGATGCCTGTGCTGCCTCATACGTGGCCGACTGTCAGCTAGCCCTACCTGCAGCCAAGCTCATCTGTGCATCTTTCCCTGCAGATGAGGGAGCATCTCTGGCAGTCTGAAGTATGTAGATGTGGCAAGGTCCATATACTGCCATACTAAGTCCAGTCGCTGCAGCCAGAGGAAATGCTGCGCTATGCTCAGCTGAGTGCCAGCCACTGCCTCAGCTCCTGGTGCATCAGCACCAGAGACGATGACAGTGCTGACCAGACCATAAGCTGCAGCACAGTGGCGCTTTGTATGAGCCTGAGATCGACGCCTGACAATTCCTGGAGTACTCAGATATCGTGAATTACAGAAGGACTGTGTCATTGAACGAGGGTTGCGTAAATGTTGCTCATCAGACTTCTTGGGACAAAAAAAAGGGTGTACATGCACACCATACGTCTTGCTACAGCTAACTTGCCCCTCCGACAGTCTCCAGTCGTCCTCAGCAATCCATTAAACGTACTTCATAAGTGGGCTCTTCCCCCTTCATTCTAGTCATTACACATTGGGGCGCTGCACACGGATAATAATAGAGATGTATGTCATGTCAGATTACAAGTTCTCGTCTACAGCAAGACTAGATTTATTAAAAGCCAGATGAATACTGACTCGGCGACTTGTCGATTGCTGACTGCATGGAGGTAGCTGGCAATGAACTCTAGGTGGTCCATAGATGCTCAGTAATTACGACCAGGGCAAGTCTTGTACCTCTAGCCATCAACTGGGAGTGATGAATTTTATGACCATCGGGATGGAAGATCCACACCAGCAACAGCGTGAACTAGACGGCAGTGGCAGACATTGTTATGCTTAATATCCCAGAGGAGCAGCTGCTAGTGGAATATCTTGACTCCAACTGTACAGACTTGTGTAGCAAAGTGCTCTGTACCCTGGCTTTCCACTGTCTCTTGACACTGGTAAGTCTGTGGTCGGTTCTTCACCCAGTGAGCAATGTGGCATGACGACAATAAATCTAGTGATTGTATTGTGTTATCTCGGTGCCAACTTCGTTCATCAATCAAATGAATACCCCCAGTATCATGTTGCCATCAAAAATTAATATGTTTAACAAGCCAATGGTCCTGGTCTTTGCAAAGTGACTGCTACGGTCGCAGGTTATAATCCTGCCTCGGGCATGGATGTGTGTGATGTCTGTAGCTTAGTTAGTTTTAAGTAGTTCTAAGTTCTAGGGGACTGATGACCACAGATGTTAAGTCCCATAGTGCTCAGAGCCATTTGAACCATTTTTTTCTTTGCAAAGTTCTTCACAGGACGGCCAGGCTCCCTTAAACTTCCTGCTATTTTCTAGCTGCGTCTTTGGTTAATTTATCTCACCCTCTAGCAAACGTTCACCAAGGACCAATGTTTGTGGCATCCAACTGGATAACCTAGGCTTCGGAGATGTATACATTGAATATGCCAACAAATAACCAGTGTGCTTTTTTCAGGGACGTATCTTCTTATCGAAGCAGAGAGGCTTCATTTCCCACAAACTACCATTATGTGTTGAATCTTACACAACATGTATTTCAGTGACTGGAATCATTTTACATGGAAAGAGAATAACGCGCATTTTAAATCACTTCGTTTCTACATTAAGCATGACATACACATTTACAGCAGGTGGGCACAGAGTTGTTACGAGTGTATGCCAAGTTCCTCTGTATACAACAACTCAGCTAACAAATTTGATCCATAGCCATCACAGAAGGCACATAATATTGTATGTATCCGGCTTTTAAAAATAAAGTGTAGATAAATCTCTCTACTTGTGTTACTGATTTCACTTCTTCTTGAGTCCTTGTTTCACACAGTTAACAGTCCTCACGTTATTAACAAAAAACTTAGGTAAGTGGTAACTCCATTCCCCTTACTTATTTTTCTGCTGTTCGTTTTACTTTCATTCTCTTCTTTCCTTCTTACAACAAACTTTAGTATTGTGTTACAACAAAGTATCACGACACAAATGAAAATATTCTCTCAAGTATCATAGTTAATTGCCGCTTCAAGGTGGCTTACATTTCCACGTTGTAAAATATAGTGAATGAGATGCAATATATAACAGTAGCGTTTGAAACTTTATGCCTTCATGTGCAACTCATCTGGGACCCTGCATCATTTAGTCTTATTACGAGGGTTGAATGAAACGTAATGCTGTGTTTGTTGGGTTTGGATGGGAATCTTTTAATAAATCAAACGCAGAAATAATCCTTAGAATGTGATCTGTAATTAACGATTAATCATCAGCCAATTGGATACATTTATGCCAACGATGAAAAAGTTTTCTGAAGCCGTCACGGAAGAAGTCGACACTCTGTTTGCGCAGCCAGAGTCTCAAAATTCTCTCAACGTCTTCATCAGAAGCATAACGATGTCCCGGCAAATCGTCTTTCATTATCGGTAACAGATGGAAGTCAGATGGTGCTAAATCTGCACTGTATGGAGGATGCCGCACGGTGGTGAAACTAAGTCTTTGAAGTACGTGAAGAGTGTGGTTTGGCACTATCATCCTGCAGGAAAACATTTCCCTTTTCCTTTCAGACCATTGTTAGTCGTCGTTTCAGAGTTCGCAGCGTTGTGATGTATAGCTCTGAATTTGTTGTTGTTCCACGATCAATGAAATCAACATGGATAACACCATCTGCGTCTCCGAACACGGTGGCAATGATTTTTCCAGTTGAAGCCTGCGTCTTGAATTTATTTTCTGGGGCGAGTCTCTGTGTCGATATTCCATAGACTGATGTTTCGTCTCCGGATCGTAATGTGTACCCACGTCTCGTCTCCTGTCACAATTAAATGGAGAAAGGCATCAATTTCATTCCAGTAAAGCGAGAGGAGTTCCTGGCAAATTTAAGGTATGTGCGCTTACAATTCAGGAGTCAGCATTCAGGGCACCCATCATGCACAGATATTGAGATAGCTAACCAAAGCAGTAAAGTGACACACACGTTCTTGTGAAATGCCTACTGTGCTTGCAGTTTCTCTCTCAGTCAACATTTTGCTTGGGAAACTCGGTGGTTGCTGTCACAGGACTTCCTACCCTTTGTTTGCCACTCAGGTTAGATGTTCCCGCTTCAACATCTTTAAACTTACTCGCCCAACAGCGCACAGCACTCACATCAACATAATCACCATAAACAGCTTTCATTCTTCGATCAATCTCCTTTGCGGTGACACCTTCTGCTGTCAAGAGTTCAATGACTGCATGTTGCTTAAATCATACTGACCGACCGTCTGCGCAGGGTTCCATACTTTACACTGTAAGAACACGACCGTTCAATGCTAAGGCTTCCCGCCAACTGGAGCTGAAGAGAAGAGGCCACGGAAAAACCCAGTACCTGCCGCATACCAATGCTGCCAACTGTTGAAGAGTTACGAAGGTGGAGGCATTACTTTTAAGTCAACCCTCGTATTTAGTAGTGTAATCTTCTATCCCTTTTTATGGAGTATGTATTACAGTAGAAGAGTCGTTTTCAGTAATAACAAGCTCAGCGGAAACTAAACTGATCTGATGAACTACACTGAAGTTCCAAAGAAACTAGTGTAGGTATGCGTATTCGAATACAGAGATATGCAAACAGGCAGAACACAACGCTGTTGTCGGCAACGCCTATATAAGACAAGTGCCTATCGCAGCTGTTAGATCCGTTACTGCTGCTACAATGGCCCGTTATAAAAGTTAAAGAGAATTTGAACGTGGTCGGCGCACGAGCGATGGGACACAGCATCTCCGAGGTAGTGATAAAGTGGGGATTTTCCCGTACGACAATTTCACGAGTGTACCGTGAATATCAGGAATCTGGTAAAACATCAAATCTCCGACATCGCTGGGGCTGGAAAAAGATGCAGCAAGAGCGGGACGAACTACGACTGAAGAGAATCGTTCAATTTGACAGAAGTGCAACCCTTCCACAAATTGCTGCAGATTTCAATGCATGGCCATTGAAAAGTGTCAGCGTGCGAACAATTCAACTTAATATAATCGATATGGGTTTTCGGAGACGATGGCCCACTCGTGTACTCTTGATTACAACACACAAAGCTTTACTCCTCGCCTGGGCCCGTCAACACCGACATTGCTCTCTTGATGACTGGAAACATGATGCGTGGTCGGACTATCCCCGTTTCAAACTATGTGGAGCGGATGGACGTGTACGGGTATGAAGACAGCTTCATCAATCCATGGACTCTGCATGTCAGCAGTGGAGTATTCAAGCTGATGGACGCTCTGTAATGGTGTGGGGTGTGAGTAGTTGGAGTGGTATCGGGACCCCTGATACGTCTAGATACGACTCTGATAGGTGACACGTACATAAGCATCCTGTGTGACCACCTGCGTCCATTCATGTCCTCTGTGCTTTCCAGCTGACTTGGCAATTCCACCAGGACAATGCGAGACCCCACACGCCCAGAACTGACTCCAGGAACATTTTTCTGAGTTTAAACACTCCGCTGACCACCAAGCTCCCCAGACATGAACATTATTGAGCACATATGGAATGCCTTACAACGTACTTTTCAGAAGAGATTTCCGCTATCTCGAATTCTTTCGGAGTTATGGACTGCCCTGAAGGATTCATGGTATCAGTTCCCTCCATCACTACTTAAGACATTGGGCGATTCTATGCCATGTCATACTGAGGCACCTCTGCGTGCTTGCGGAGGCCCTGCACTACATTAGGCAGGTGTACCAGTTCCTCTGGCACTCCACTGTGTATTGGAAAATGTAATATCCAAACAAACTGATTGAAATAGCTCCTGTTGGTAATACTGGAGCTGGAAATCGACTATCAGGTTTTGATTTTAGATTATAACATGGTTCAGGTAAGTGGAGTCCTCATAGGTACTGACTATCGTTTTAATGTTTCTATCGACCAAGACTCTCGATTTCTTCGAACCCTGTCAGTCGATGACTACAACTATTGATTCTCTTTTAACTGCACAATTTGTCATGAATCAGCCACTGGGTCGACGGCGATACAAAGCAGGGGACAATGAGATACAAGCTGGATTACTCTTATGCTGCATTAGAAATAAGCCGAAGGATGACACAAATTTCCTGACTTTATTCTCTACGTTTTAAACGAAACGAGGACTGTTTTAATGCTTATGCTTATGGCTCTCGTTGGCGGGGGTGACAGGAAGCAAATGAAACAAAGTAAACTATAATGATGTATTTTGTTGTACAGGAATCCAATGTCCCAGGACATTATTTTGTGTAGAAAAACATGCACATTTAACAGTAGTAGTGTTAGCGGTAGTATTCTACCTTAGAATGTACACCTTTGCATTACATTTCAACAAGAACAAAAGTAAAGCAGTTCTAACAATGGAAAATCCAGGATGCAGTGTAACAACATTATGAAAAGGAAAGTTGCTACTCACCATATAGCAGAGACGCTGAGTCGCAGTTATGCACTACACAAAAACTGTCACAAATAAATAAAACTTGTAACCAATAAGGCCATTGTTACAATAGACGTAGATACACACACACACACGCACACACACAAACACACACACACGCACACACACAGATACACAAAATCGCAAATGCAACTAACACACATGACAGCATTCTCAGGCAACTGGAACCGTACTGCCAGCTGCAGCACCAGTGCATGATGGGGCTAAGGAGGTGGCGGGCCAGGGAGGGGGAGGGATAGTATCTTGGGGATGGCAGAAAGTGAAGGTCTGCAGGTTAGACAGGGGCTATGGAGAGCTGGAGAGGGGGAGGAGGGCGAAGTAGTGGAAGAGGAGAGAAGTAAAACGTCTGATTGTGATGGCGGAATGATGGCTGTGTAGTGCTGGAATGGGAACAGGGAAGGGTTGGATGTATGAGGACAGTGACTAACGAAGGTTGAGGACAGGAGGGTTACAGGAATGCAGGATATATTTCAGGGAGAGTTTCACCTGTGAAGTTAAGAAAAGCTGGTGTTTTGTGGCAGGGATCCATATGGCACAGGCTGTGAAGCAGTCATTGAAACGAAGGATGACATGTTTGGCAGCATGTTGAGCAACAGGTTGGTCCACTTGTTTCTTGGCCACAATTTGTCAGTGGCCATGCTGTGGCACTTCTACGTGCTTGCTGGGACCCTACACTATATTACGCAGCTGTAACAGTTCCTTTGGCTCTTCAGTGGATATTGGCTAATGTAATGTCCAAACAAACTAATTAAAATACGTGTGGTAGGTCATACTGAAGCTGGAAGTCGACTGTTAGATTTTGATTTTAGATCATAACTGAGTTTTGGTAAGTGGAGCCCTTATGGGTACTGGCTGTCGTTTTAATGTTTCTATCGATCAAGGCTCATGATTCCTTTGTGCCCTGTCAATCGATGAATACAACTATATATTCCCTTTCAACTGCAGTACCGCACAATTTGTCATCAATAAGTCACTGGTTTGACAGCGACACAAATCAGCCATATTGGGGGACAACGACATACAAGATGCAATTACTCTGATGCTGCCTTTCCAAATAAGTAAAGAGTTGACATAAATTTCCTGACTTTATTTTTTTACGTTTTAAAGGCAACAGGGACAGGGACAGCTGTAATGCTTATGCTTCCAGCCATCTTTGGTGGTGGTGACAGGAAGGAAATAAAAGAAAGTAACCTATAATGATGTATTTTATTGTACAGGAACCCAATCTCCCAGGAAAATTTTTGCTGTAAAAAAACAAGCACATTTAGTAGTAGTAGTGTTAGTGGTAGCATTCTTGCATGGAACCCTTTTGCTAGTTAACTGTACCGTTCTTTGCATTACAATTTAAGAAGAACAAAATTAACTTAATTTACACAATGGGAAATCCAGGATGGAGTGTAACAATATTATGACAAGGAAAGTTGCTACCCACCATATAGCGGATATGCTGAGTCACAGATAGGCATACAGGCACAATAAAAAGACTGTCTCATATAAATAAAGCCTTCAGCCAATAAGGCCTTCGTTAAGAATAGAGACACACACACACACACACACACACTCAGACACACACGCAGCCTCAGGCAACTGAAACCGCACTGCGAGCAGCAGCACCAGTGCATGATGGGAGTGGCGACTGGGTGGAAGGAGAGAAGGAGGCTGGGCTGGGGAGGGGGAGGGATAGTATGGTGGGGATGGGGGAAAGTGAAGGTCTGCAGGTTGGATGGAGGACAAGGGAGAGTTGGAGAGGGGGGGAGGAGTAGTGGAAAGGGAGAGAGGTAAAAAGACTGAGTGTGATGGTAGAATGACAGCTGTATAGTGCTGGAACAGGGAAGGGACTGGATGGGTGAGGAGAGTGACTAACAAAGGTTGAGACCAGGAGGGTTACAGGAACGTAGGATGTATTGCGGAGAGAGTTCCCAATTGCATAGTTCAGAAAAGCTGGTGTTGGTGAGAAGGATCCATGTCACAGGGTGTGAAGCAACCACTGAAACGAAAGATGTCATGTTTGGCAACGTGTTCAGGAACATGGTGGTCCAATTGTTTCTTGGCCACAGGTTGTTGGTGGCTATGCTGCGGCACTTCTGCGTGCTTGCGGGGGGCCCTACACTATATTAGGCAGATGTACCTTTTTCTTTGGCTCTTCAGTGTATATTGGCTAATGTAATGTCCAAACAAACTAATTAAAATATCTCTTATAGGTCATTATCGTAATATATACTGGCATTTAGGCATCCATATATTTCCAGGCCTAGGTCGAGAAGGCTGGGGCAACAACTGGCCATGTCCTTAGAAGGCACTATCCTGGTATTTGGCTGAAATAATTTAGGGAAACCGCGGAAAACATGAATCAGGATGGCTGGAGGAGGCTGGAGCGTGAACAGTCCAGAACACAATGCCTGTCTACTTAAAACAATGCTACCTCAAGTGGTTTATTCAGTTGTACGATACTGTTCTACAAACAAGTTATTTAATAATGTAAAAGGCTAGTGCTTTACTGCTTTCTCTCTCACAGTGACCACATACACTATACACACATTGTTTCATAATGTAACACTACACACACTGTCAACTGCTGTCAGATCCACAGGGATGATATGTGGTTTACATATTGGGTACCGCAGATTCTCATTCATTAGCCTGAAAGTATCCGTCATAGACGAGTGAGATATTGAGCTCAGAAAGAGGATAAAATGTTAGCACTATATACTGCATAGATTTGGGAGGAATTTTCTCCAGAAAAGAGAGAAATGGAAGAAAAGAATACAGAGAGAATGTCTAACGTGAAATGATCAATCTTTTATTATCATTATTGTTATTTATACGTGCTACATTTTTCACCAAATTCCTACTCTACGCTATCTAAATAATCCTTCAGTTCATGTAATGTAATGCTTAACAGGTAATTTGTAACTACCTTTTTAAATAAGTCTGTTCTAGTGTTCCGTTTAATCACCTTGGGCTATTTCTTGTATAGTTTTATCCCCCAGTAGAAAATGCTATTTTGTGTCTTATGTTTTTTTTTTCCTTCTTGGAAGATGCAAATTCAGTCCAACTCTTGTTCCATGGTCATTATCAATTATATTTTCTATGTATATAAGTGACTGCTTAATCTACTCAGATGGAGAAGTTAAAATCCCTAGTGGTTTAACATATCTCTCCAATAGCTCGACTACCATTTTTAATTATTTTCTTATGGCCCTTTTCTGTAATTTAGTAACTTCACTCATATTTTGTAAGTTAATTCCACAGAAAAGAATTCCATAGCTAAGAACCGAAATACATGGAGTGGTATGTATTTAAATACCCAATCCATAAGAATGCCATCATTATTTAACGTAACAGTGTCGTTTTCCCTCTTCAAACTAAAATTGATAGCTTTTATGTGCCAATGTCGTTTTATTTCATCAGTTGTAAATTTTCTTGAGGGTTTCATTATCTTTCTCTTCAGCGAGTTCTCTTGTCTCCTCAGTTACTATGCGGAATGAGATCCTTACTAGATAGGACTGACGGAGGACATCGAGAAAGTCCAAAGTGCAGCAGCGCATTTTGTATTATGGCGAAATTGTAAGAGTGTCGCTGATATGATAGGCGAGTTGGGGTGGCAATCTTTAAAAAGAAAAGGCTTTTCTGTTCGGCGAGATCTTTCCGAATGTTAAGATGCTTTGTTGGCACCATTCTATGTAGGGAGAAATGGCCATTTTATTGAAATAAGAGAAATCAGAGCTTACATGTTTTCCCACGCGATGTTCGAGAGTGGAACGATAGGGGACCAGGATGAAAGTGGTTCAATGAACCCTCTACCAGGCACATAAGTATGTTTTGCGGAGTAGTCATGAAGATGTAGATGGAGTGACGTGGGTTCAGCATACTGCTATATCGGCCGCTGTCAGCTTTTGCTACCTGGAGGTGCTACTATTCGGTGAAACAGCTCCTCAACTGGCATCAGGAGTGTACCCAGTTCTAAGGAAGGATCTCTGAAAGTTCCCGATACTCCTCTGCGCGGTAGAAAAGTGCGCTGATTACCCTTTTACGAAGGCGGATGATCAAAATTTTTCGAGATAATTAACCCACAAACATGTAACAGTTGGTGCAACTAATGATAGTCACACATTTGACGCCAAGGAACATTCCTTTAAGGTAATGCAATATCATTCAGTGATTTGAAGATGTTCGCTTAACCGAAGCTGGTTGTTTGTGAGCAAAAACGCATTAAAATAGCTCTTGGTAATTCCATGATGACCTCCTGCAAGTACATACATGCGTGCAGCGCTTTTAACAGAAAATACACAAAACATTTTACTCCATTACTAATCCAGCGAGATAGTTCCTAAGTGCAGTTTCTTTTAATTTTATCTTGGGAATCCCACTTGGGAATCGGAGTGACGTTGCAAGAAAATAGTTGTTACTGATAGGTGGAAGAGCTCTTTTCGATTGATGTCGCATACTGGATTAGACCTGAGGCTTGTTCTGTATTCTCACAGCGCACGGACTGCACCATGTGGTGCCAGAGCGCGCATTCCCCTGAGACGGCCATTCGCCTAGTTCTGTGTTACGTATAATGTTAGGTATCCTCTCGGGGAGCATGCGGCGGGCTTGTCTGCCAGCAGGCGCTCCACTCCGCCGTGAGCACAGCACAGGCCTGCGATGTCTGCACCCGACAGCTCTGCTCCTCCGCTTCCACAAGTGCGTCAGCGCTTTCCGCGAAGTGCGTTTGTTACCGCAGAGGTTTCAATAGCTCTCTTCTACAAACAAGTTTCTCCATTGGCTGTAGAAATTACAACGCTCAATAGTACTGGTCTTAGATAAGACACAGAATACCATACTAACTGCACGGAAACCTGTCGAGGATACCAAGGTATTATATAATTTTATTCATTACTTGCACTAATAGTAATTAAGAAAGTAGTTGACAGTATTTGTAGCCGATTGATGTACTGTTCAGAAGAATGGTTTACAAGTAAATACGTATGACAGCTACAGGTACATTATCACATTCTGATTTTGGGTATTGAGCCGAGTCATTGTAGTCTATTAAAATAACAGCAGCACGTCGGTCTAACCGTTGGCAGTTTTATTCCTTTAGTAGTTTACAATGAAGCGGCCCAATACCCGAAACTATTTTAGCCCTGACTTTCACTTCCTGTTTTAACTCTATATCAGAGTCCACCAACTGATGTGTTTGGCGATCTCCCAGTCTCGTGGAAACCAATATCCAGTTGATTTCAAATGGTGAGAAAAGGTACTGACAATAGTAACGGTTTGACACATTACAGTGAGGTGACGAAAGTCTGGGATATTTATATGCAGATACACAGATGGCGGTGTTATCGTATTCGCAAGGTACATGAGGGAGTGCACGGGCGGAGCTGTCATTCGTACTTATGTGATTCATTTGAAAAACTTGACGACGTGATTATGGCCGCACGACGGGTATTAACAGACTGTGAACACGGAATTGCGGTTGTAGCTAGACACATGGGCCATTCTATTCTGAAAAATATGTTAGGGAATTCAATATTCAGACATCCACAGTGACAAGAGTGGGCCGAGAATGCCAAATTTCAGACATTACACCCCACCACGGACAACACAGTGGACGACAACCATCACTTAACGATCAAGAGCAGCAGCGTTTGCGCGGTCCGTGCCAACATGAAGCAACACTGGGTGAAATAACGGCAGGAATCAGTGTAAGACGTGCGGCAAAAGCAGCAGTTACGACAGTGCTGCGAAATTTGGCGTTAATGGGCTATAACAGCAGACGAACGACGCAAGTGTCTTTGTTAACAGTACGACATCGCCTGCAGCGCCTCTCCTGGGTTCATGACCATATCGTTTGGAACCTAGACGGCTGGAAAACCATGTCCTGTTTGGATGAATTCCGATTTCAGTTGAAAAGGGCTTATGGTAGTTTTAGATTCTAGCGCAGACCTCACGAAGCCATAGATCAAGGTTGTCAGCAAGCACTGTGAAAGCTGGTGGTGGCTCCATAATGGCGTGTGCTGTGTTTACATCGAGTGAACTGGGTCCTCTGGTGCAACTGAACCGATCACTGACTGGAAATATTGCGTTCGGCTACTTGATGATCATTTACAGCCAATCAGCGATTGAAGTTTTATAGATGACAGTGCTCAAAGCCACTGGGTCACATTTGTTCACGATTTCTTTCAAGAACATCCTGAACAATTCAAACGAATAATTTAATCACCCAGTTCGCCCGACATGAATCCTGCACCGACGATACTGCCACAGTTATTGGCGGCTACAGTGGCAGTATGGTTCAAAATTTTTTCACGGGACTTCCAACGACTTTTGAGTCCATGCCACGTCGATTTGCTGCACTACGCCGGGCGGGAGGAGGTCCGACACTATATTAGGGCGTATACCATGACTTTTATCATTTCAGTGTATCTGTCAAGTCACGTCAGGACAGCAAGGGGAACATGTGATATTGCGTTATCATGTTGAAAGGTAAAACATGTGACATTGCGTCACGCACACACGTTATAGAATTAGTGGCTCTAGTCCCCATCAATGGCTATCCGAATAATAGGTGATCGTGTTGCGTAGCTGATACTACCCCTTACCATCACATCAGGTGCTGAAGTCACATAAAGACAAAGAATGCACTCTGGTAACGAGCTTCCATCGTGATGTAGTACGCAAAACAAGGAAACGTCCGAAAAACAGCACGGTACCACTCCTGTGTCCATTGCTGCACCGCTGTCGCCATGCCCCTCTGTGCTACCGAGTCAAGCTAAGGCACAACTGTGCTCACGATGCTGACAGGCCGTCATCACGTTGGCCTTGTAGATTCATCTCTAGCTGCAAACAAGCCCACTTCTTGACTTAACGTAAATGAAGTGGTTGTGCAACCTGCATTGTAAAGTGTGTAGTATTTCTGTCATCTCTAGTGCTATTCGAATGGTACCATTGAGAATATGATTCAGAAACGAGTTAGTTCATATGCAATAATGGGTACCATAACTCAAAAACAAAATAGATTCACTATTCACGTTGCATACATCACTGAATAGGTTAAATATCAAACTGAGCATTTAACTGAAGTATGTATCAAGCGAAGCACCTCAGTACAGACAATTAAGAACAAGTTAAGAAAAACACACAAGACACTAAAATGAGACTTTTCTCAGTGGCAAGACAGTGTACAGTCTTAGCTTAATGCTCAAATAGATAAATAGAAAGAGAATGGGATATTGTTAAGGGGCAGGATGTAAACGGTACAACCCTAGTGATGTCTGTCGCAGTCCAGTATCTCGTGAGGACATATACACTGACGAAGTATACAGTAGTAGTCGCTTACCACAAAACCTAACACAAAGGAAAAGGGGACAGGGCGCACTATATCTTCTGGATTGTTAAACGAAACTCTGCCAAAACACAAGCTTTTCCTGATAATTACACCTATAACAATCAATAATAATAAAAATATTAATAACGGGTCACTTCCCGCCGCTTCACTTAAAGTGCTGTCGTCGAAGTTCGTCACAAGACGGAATCGACAGTTTGGTGACGCAACCAATGGTGAAAGTGTTACACACGACATGAAAGACAATTACGCCCTCACGTAAAATTCACGAGAATTGTAAATGTTTTTTTATGTAGAAAATACCAATTTGTACCAGTCAGGAAAACAAATAAGTTAAAGGCTAATATAAACTTTTACTTCTGTACACACATGTAATTCTGATGTGCAACTCTTCTAATTCCCGAAGATGCATCTTTTGATGTAATACACCAAATGTGGACATCCACACGACCTTCTAGTATTCTGTCCTGAGCGTCCTCGAAGTGTGCAGCTGCTCTAATTCCCGAAGATGTATCTTTTGGTGAAACATACTAAACGTGGACATCAGCTTTACCTGCTGGTATCCTGTCCTGAGAGGCCTATAGGTCTCCTGTCCACTGTTTCCGGAAACCTTTCCTGGATGGTTTCTTTCTGGTGATGGTTCTTGGGCTGTCGTGCAACGGTGTCTGCAGACCTTCCCTACTTGTCTGTCGTCAACAACACAAGCATCGTCCGCAGCTCGTGGTCTGGTGGCTAGCGTTGCTGGATCACGGGGTCCCGGGTTCGATTCCCGGCCAGGTTGGGGATTTCCTCTGCCCAGGGAGTTGGTGTTCGTGTTGTCCTCATAATTTCATCATCGTCATCATCATCATTTGTGACTGTGGCCAGACTGGACTTTGTAAAAAAATTGGACAGTGTAAAAATTGGGGCTTTCTACGGGCGCTAATGACCGGGCAGTTGAGCGCTCCCCAAACCAAAAATCATCATCAACACAGGCATCACAAGTCCATCCCAGATGAGAATACCACTGAAGATAAATAAAAGAAGGACGTATTTTCCTTTTATTTAAAACTCTTGTAAACACACAATGGCGCATAATAAAATAATTTGTGTAGTTGTGATAAGCCGCTGGCCGAACATAAGACTGAACAACTGACGAAAACCCTTCCTCGCGGTGGTTATATAACCGACATTGATCTTATAAAATAAAAACTGCTAACCTCAAATGAAAGGTTTCATATATAGGATGAAAACGTCACCTTTGTATATGTAAACTGTGAGTGTGCTTAACGAAGAACATGATGAAATATTTACTTTCAAGTCACATAGGGTCAGTCGTATAAGAAAAAAATAAAGTCTGAAGGCCCTGCGGCAGTTTTGTTCTACGTGTTTCCTGCTGGTTTCACCCGAACGGGGGTCAAAAATCAATTAAGCCCATGAGTATATTATATTATTCCAGAATTTCGTGTCTAATAATGTCCTTGTGCAAAAAGGAGAATTTGTAATCCACCTATCCCACTAAACCTTCGTTATACAAGAAACTTGTAATTTAATGATAAAAGTTTTTTTGGCTGATTTCAGCACTGAAATTTAACCACTCCCATGCCTCAGTGAAGGGGTGGTGTCAATAATATTTTTCTTTTCTTCTTTATTCTGCAGCAGCTTAATTTGAAATGACAGTGATTTTCTTGTTGAATGGAAAATAGTGCTGTTATTACAATATTAGGACTTGCACGCCATTTGGACTTATTAATAAATATGATTAACAACTTTTGTTAATATGAATAAGAGAAAATCACTGTCAATTTTTGGTGATTTTTTCTGTTTTGCTCTTTCCACTCTTCTCTTGTTATCTGTTGTGCCTGTACGGTCATATGTGGTCCATATAGCTTTATTATTTGTTGAATAATAATTTCAAATTCGAAAGGAATGCATTGTATTGTGGTTACATTCATTTTAATTACAATTAACATTTTAACAGCCCATCTGTTGAAAGGAGCTATGAATTTCTTTAACCAAAATTAACTCGGTTGGTCATGATCTGTTCAGCAGTCGTTGCCGTCCTTTCAATCAGATAACAATTGTTTACGCTTGTCTTACAGAGACTGTATTTTTTTTTTATGAAACTCTATGTATAAGTGCGAACAGAAATTGGCGCATATAGAATTTTGAATGTCACGATCATAAAATTCCTTCTACCAAGCCATTTAATGCTAAAGAAACATTCGGTGTTCCATTCTCTAAGGAAATTGAGAGGAAGAGGTATTTATAATGACAGTATTATCATTATTATTATTATTTCTTTCTTTTCTCAAAAGCAAATTATTATTATTATGAGGAGGTTTACATCAGTTTTCTCTGTCTTCGATGTAGCGGCGTTTGTATGCGACCTGAAATCACGGTTTGCTTGTGAACCAGTCCGACTTTCGACGACGTTTAAACGTAAAGATTCAATTCAACTCTTTTACTTCTCAGATCGCATATCTCGTCAAAGTTGTTCCATAGCCTTGAATAATATTTCTCTCTTGATAGAGCTATAAAGTCTTAACTGCTTACAAGGAAAACCCCCATTGCACCCTCTCAGACTTAGTGTAAGATGGCCTAGTAGATAGCCCGTGAAAAACTGAACACAGGTAAAGCATGAAAACAGAAGGAATGTGTACTGAACTGTGAAAATAGAAGCAAAATAAGAACAGCGTACGGTCCAAGCTGAAGATGTGCAACTTCCAGCGAATTTGAGTAGACACGGCGTAGTAGTTATGTAGTTACGATGTTATACTGCGAAGAAGAGAGCCCTGTTGATTCTCCCTTGTGCCACATGTTTCTTTTTTTTTCACAAAATTACTAGCTGCCCATGCTGTCACTGACGTCTCTGTTCGCTGTATCCAAATTGGTGTCTGCGTCGTGGTGTAACGTCCGTTTTCGACAGCGAGGTGTAAAGAAGGGACCTCCAGAAGTATGTATCTCCTGTTTGTTCTACTCAAGTACCACATGTTATAACTCTTGCGTTCATTTTCTGAAGGTTTTGGTTCTAGAATTCCTTTATTCTAATGTAGTTCACATCCGTTTATTTGTTGTTCTCATTTCTGTGACAGGTCTATGAGGCATATCGCTTGCTCACACTATTCATCACATTTGCTTGCGACGGTAATATATTCTTACCATATGACTCATATCATGTATTTAAAGTATGGCATGACCATTGCCAAGACTACAGAAGGAGAACAGACGCATCAATGACCGAACTGACAGTTAATAAATTTGTGAAAAGATGAAAGAGGTATGAACACGGATCTTCTATTTTGCATCCAACGTCGAAACTACAAAACGACGACGCCGTGGCTATTCAAATTCGCTCGATGTTGCATGTCCTGAGCTTGGACTGTTCGCTGTTTCTATTTTGCCTCTTTTTTCATTTTCACATTTGCTTGAGACGGTAATATTCAGCAAAAATTTCAGTGCAATTATACAAGCATCTTGATGTCCTTACACTCACTTTAGCTGTTACCTACATTTCAATTTCCAGTCCTTAGCAGTAAAAACTGCGACTTAGTGTGGGGCGCCAGCGCAGTCAAACACTTGCAAAGTTATGATAAGTAATTATTCCCACAGAAGACATCAACCATGTAATCGTGAACGACTTCTTCGGTACCAGAAACAACAAGAAACAATAAATCTTAAAATAGGCAATTAATTTAGTGATAAGTAGCAGCCTCAGATCGTATCTTAGTATATAGGAACTGTATTCGGTCCTCTTACTTTTCAGTGGCAAGACAGTGAGCTGCATTATCATCAACAATAGAACATACGGTATTGTCAATGAAATGTAAGAGGAGTCATACCAGCTGTACACGTCACTTACAGCTGGAGTCAACAGAAACAACAAAAAATGCAAACTCGGCTTATGGAAGACAGAAATGAAAAGATGTTTAAGAACAAAAAAGGAAGCCTGTTGTAGACTGAGACGCCCTGCTAAACCTGCAGGACAGGACAAGTAGTAGGAATTGTGGAAGGGAGCCAGAATGAGCGGCTGTCAGTTACACTCCAAACATAACACTTTATTTAGTTGTTCAAACATTACAACGCAACTTCTAAGCTTGACAATCGACAGAAAACGTCTTTAATTCTAAAACGGCTGAAGGACCATGAATTAAATACTACTGCTATAAATATATATATACATTTTTTTTTAGACAGAAGGCTCTACACTTCAAACTTAAATAGTATTTAAGGCCAAGCGATGTAAGACTTGACTATTCAGATGGATTAAGCTTTTAAAATCGGCTTAAGGCTGATTTAAAACGACATAACTACAATAACTGTTCAATAGGCAGAAGGCCCAAGCATTATGACCAATAAGAAACCTTACTCCAAAACGGCTGAAGGCCATTGTTTAAGAACAACTGCAGCCAATTTCCCAAGGCAGAAGGCCCAAAGCTTTTAACATTAAATAGTATTTAAGCCCAAATGATGTAAGACTTGATAAGTAAGAATCCATAATTTTAAGGCGGCTGAAGGCCCATCATATTAAGAACAATACATGTAGCCTTTGTGCACACTGTAATGTTTGTAACCTAAAGCCAAAGGACACATCCCGCAAGCTCTATACGTCATCAATTAGATACAAATTTTATCCTGTTAGTTACAGCGAATGCAGTGGATGGAAGTGAAAACTAAAGATAAATTTTTCCACAAAATCTAAATTAAAATCAGTAATAGTCACATTCTGAGCAGTTAATCGTGCATATAACTTTTCTCCCGTGCACCACTTTAACTGTGGTAGTTTCCGTTACAACGTTTGCAGCCGGTGAGGGAGCACTGATCCTGTCAAAACCAGTATTTAATGTGAGGTTCGGGGAAGTGTCATTTACGTGTAGTGTATTAAGTGAGCCGATTAAGTGATTTTCCGAACACAACACTAAATTTTGGAGGCTGACAGTGCCAACACTTCTCGGTATAGCTTTTCCAGGACGGTATTACGCGTTCAGATCCAGAACGTATATGCGAAAGTATTAGAATGATGGTTGAACGAGCCTCTCGCGCATACGTTATTCATTCTGCGTCTGGAATATACTTACAGTTATCAACAAGATCAGTAGTTACATTTCTTATTTGTTCGTTGTTTCGAGGTTCTCTTCTTTCACGGCTAACGTTATTGTTTCGCCCGATGTAAATACATAAACGGAAAGTGAAGTAATAGAATTACTTAACAACACATATTTACAACTTAGCTGATCTTACTGAGTGCTCTTAGTCCAAAGCAAGGAGGTCACACATCAAAGATCTTAATGCTCAGAGCTATACTGACCGCTCACGTTGCTCCAAAGGAGTCTTCTACATCTACATCTACGTGATTACTCTGCTATTCACAATAAAGTGCCTGGCAGAGGGTTCAATGAACCACCTTCAAGCTGTCTCTCTACCGTTCCACTCTCGAACGGCAAGCGGGAAAAACGAGCATTTAATTTTTTCTGTGCGAGCCCTGATTTATCTTATTTTATCGTGATAATCATTTCTCCCTATATAAGTGGGTGCCGACAGAATGTTTTCGCAATCGGAGGAGAAAACTGGTGATTGAAATTTCATGAGAAGATCCCGTCGCAACGGAAAACGCCTTTGTTTTACTGATTGCCATTCCAGTTCACGTATCACGTCTGTGACACTATCTCCCCTACTTCGCGATGATACAAAACGAGCTGCCCTTCTTTGTACTTTTTCGATGTCATCCGTCAGTCCCACCTGCCCACCTGATGCGGATCCCACACCGCACAGCAGTACTCTAGAATAGGGTGGACAGGCGTGGTGTAAGCAGTCTCTTTAGTATACCTGTTGCACCTTCTAAGTGTTCAGCCAATGAATCGCAGTATTTGGTTTGCTCTACCCATAATATTGTCTATGTGATCGTATCAATTTCGTTTATTTGTAATTGTAGTCCCTAAGTATTTAGTTGAATTTACAGCCTTCAGATTTATGTGACTTATCGCGTAATCGAAATGTAGCTGATGTCTTTTAGTACTCATGTGAATAACTTCACACTTCTCCTTACTCAGGGTCAAATGCCACTTTTCGCACCATACAGATATCTTATCTAAATCACTTTGGAAGTCGTTTTGATCATCTGATGGCTTTACAAGACGGTAAATGACAGCATCATCTGCAAACCATCTAAGACGGCTACTCAGATTGTCTCCTATGTCGTTGATATAGATAAGGAACAATAGAGGGCCTATAACACCGCCTTGGGGAACGCCGCATATTCCAATGTCTTATGTCTTACTTCTGTTTTACTCTATGACTTTCCGTCTATTACTACGAACTGTGACCTTTCTAATACGAAATCACGAATCCAGTCGCACAACTGAAGCGATACTTCGTATACACGCAGTTTGCTTAGAAGACGTTTGTGAGGAAAGCTGTCGAAAGCCTTCTGTAAATCTAAAAATATGGAATGAATTTGACATCCCCTGTCGATAGCACTTATTACTTCATGAGTATGAAGAGCTAGTTGTGTTTCACAAGAACGATATTTCCTGAATCCGTGGTGACTATGTGTCAATAAATCGTTTTCTTCGAGGTACTTTATAATGTTCGAATATAGTATGTGTTCCAAAACCCTACTGCAAATCGACATTAGTGATATAGACCTGCGATTCAGTGGATTTCTCCTACTTCCCATTTTGGGTATTGGTGTGACTTGAGCAATTTTCCAGTCTTTATGTACGGATCTTTCTGTGAGCGAGTGGTTGTAAATATGGAGCTATTTTATCAGCATACTCTGAGAGGAACCTAACTGGTATACAATCTGGATCGGAGGCCTTGCCTTCATTAAGCGTAAGTTGCTTCATTACTCCGAGAATATCTACTTCTATGTTTCTCATACTGACAGTTGTTATTGATTGGAATTCAGGAATATTTACTTCATCTTCTTTGGTGAAGGAGTTTGGGAAAACCGTGTTTAATAACTCCGCTATAGTGGTACTGTCATCAGTGACTTCACCGTTGTTATCACGCAGTCACGGTATTGATTGCGTCTGGGCTTTGGTGTACTTCATGTACGACCAGAATCTCTTTGTGTTTTCTGCCAGATTTCGAGACAGAATTTCTTTATGAAAATTATGGAAAGCATCTCTCATTGAAGTACGCGCCATATGTTTTTGATATTACAATTACAAAAGTCAACAGCAAAATTGACTTGGAAACTTTAAGTGTTAGATAGCGAAAACGAACGTTTCGGCTACCTACATGTAAAATGCTTTGGTGGTTCGCAGAGTTTGGGCATGTTGTTAATAGATGCGATATGTTTCTTGCGGAATGGAAGTATAAATATTAACAACTTGTAACCTTAGAACGCAGTACACCACTAGTGGAAGTCAGCCACCTCAAGTGCAGTGCGAAAGATATTACAAGGCCTCTGTTAGTCTGAATTCTAATGCAATGTTCCCTTGGACTGCATGCATGACCAACGGAAAAGCCATTGCGGCGGCTACAGCCAATACGAAATACATGGCAATACATGGCACATGGCTGACAACACGGGGAAGTTTGAACCTGGCCGTTAGTCGTGTTCCGATAGCCTAACGATAAGGTAACCGCTCGCGATAAGCAGCAAATCCGTAGTCGAGTTCCGGTCCAACACAAATTTTCATTGTCGTAAATCCATTACGAAGCTGATGGTAGTGCATATTAGCATCTGCGAATACATTTCATGTATTTCAAGCGCAAGTTATGGTCTTTCCACGTCTGTCTCATGTAGGTACAACCCGCCCCCACCCCTCACACTCATACTCTGCCACTACACACACCCTTTGTTCCAAACAAACGTCTCTCAGGCAGGAGTTCAATCTTTAGGTTGCACATTGCTATGTTCTCTCCTACGAATATTTATACCATTCACTTTGACTGCCACGGATTACGCATCACAGACAGTGAGTTTGTTCTAAAGGAACTTGCTTTTTGATGTTGTTCAGTTCTGGCCGTTGGTTATTTGCTTATGATGGAAATTCTGCTAACGAGCCGCCAGCGACGTATTGAACCTGATGTTTCTAAACCGTACAGTCCCACACGAATCTTCGGCTTTTCTTCGCTGTGAGGGAGGACATCGCCACCCATCACACTAGAGGTCCACCGTGGTGAGCTGCTGTGACTGGATGCTACGTTGATAACTAGTCTGTACATGAGGGGGTTAATAACGGAAACCAACAACCAATGTAAAGGTGAAGTTCCGTGTCCTGCTCCTAGACGGGCCAATTGAGCCCTTCCGAATGTCGTGTCATCCTCTGACAATAGCGACACTGCATGCGTTACTGACGAGCATGTGAACAGCACACCGCCCTCTTGCTCGTTTTCGGATTTTTTTTAACACTAAACCGCAGCTAATCGATCCAGTAGTTCCTTAGTTGGCCTCAAGAGGCCAGGAACTGCAGCTAAATCTCCAGCATGGCAGAGTTACCCTCACTGACACTCAGCCACGGTGGCGGAAAGCAACAATGTAGTCCACACTATGGTATTAAATGTTGAACATGCTTTTATTCTTACTCCAGACACATCTCACTCACTGCAGCACGTCAAGCAAATGGAAAGGCTCACTGAATGTACTACTCCAGTTTACTGAACTGGATCGATCACCCTCCAACAGTACTCTCAAACTCTTCAATGGCAAGAGCTCACCACACCATTACTACGCCGGATGACACACTGGCGAAACTTCCTGCCACAACTACAGCAGAAAACTACTTACAGCAAAAATTACCCCTCTCAAGAACGCAGCTCTCCGATTTGTGTGCATTGTCCTACGCCTTGAAGAAGTTTGTCATACTAACATCACGGAGCTACACATTTGTAAGTGTATTTTTATTGCTACAAGGTCTACGATCTGCTGTATAAAGTAAGCGCCTTGGAAGACTGAGTAGTTTGGTACGTTTGGGTGATGAGTAAACAGAATTTAAGTAAAAGTTAATCAAACTGATACACAATTCATTTAAAATTTAAAGTACGCTGTTTACGCTTATTGTACGTTTAGTATCTACACATCAAATGAATTATTTCGAATTGTGTACTGCCGGAAAAAAATTAGTATACTTGGAAAGACGACGGTGATTTTGATCCAATGACGACACACCCAACCTGGGGGATTGCAAATGTATTGATAATGGTTTCAAAGTCGTCCGCCAACAGATAGGATTGTGACATAGCTATCATGCGCCATTTGTGTCTACCCTTTAATAGGGAATTCTCATAGCCAACCAGAAGGCTCAGTGTGGTACAAACGTGTGAAGCAACCAGACATCAGTGCCACAGACGTACTCGTGCTTCCTACAGCCAGCTAAGAGAGTTTCAAAGGTGTCAAATTGTGGCATTCTGAAAGGTGGGGTGATAAATTATGAGAACTGCCGTACAAGTTTGGCGTGCTGCATTATTTTTGATGTTGACGTCAGTGGTCACGTGAAACGTTCTCACACACGTAAACGAGGTTAAGGACTTCCTCGTAGCATGGTCGCCCGCCATAGTCGTCGTATTGTAGCAGTGGCAAATCGCACAGCTACGACAGCGCAGAAAAGCGGGCTTGTGAGCTCAGACGTGGCAACACGAACTGTTACGAACCGGTTATTAGCACTGGGAGTATGGGCACGCACATCTCTAGCCCGTCTTTCTTTCAGGATAGACGTGCACGCCTCGACTGGTGTTGTCACAGCATCACTTGCAAGGTGTAATGGCGCATCGTCATCTTCAGCAACGTCGGAAGATTCTACTTACACGCAGATGATAGTCATCTGCACACACGACGTGAGCCTCGTGAGCACTATCTTGTAGAGTGCATTCGTCCAAAACACATTGGACCCATCCTAGGCCTTAGGCTGTTTTTGCATCAGGAAGGTGATTTGTTGTTCCAACAAGATATTGCTCGCCCACACATTGGCCATAAACTCAACGTTCTCTGCAAGTCACGTAGGAACCTCCCACCCCAGCATGATCTCTGGACTTGTCTTCAATTGAGCACATGTGAGTTTCGATCGTGCACATGTGTGATACGATGGGACGAGAGGTGACTTGTCGCGCGGGATTAGCCGAGCGCTCTAAGGCGCTGCAGTCATGGACTGTGCGGCTGATCCCGGAGTAGGTTCGAATCCTCCCTCGGGCACGGCTGTGTGTGTTTGCCATCTGTATGGTCGACTGAATTCCAGAGTCAGCACCCGTATTACCACCCATGGAGGTTACATCACGTACTAATATCGGTGTTTCAGCATGCGTTGATACTTGGTACCTCTTGTGCTATTGATCTGTAATCATTTCATGTTCTCCATATGCAAACTTGCAACAATAAATCTAGAGAGAACTGGAAACGTCTATAAGGGTATACTAATTTCTCTTCCTATCAGTGTATTTAATGTATAGAGGTTATCATTTGTGCGTGGCCTCACTGTTTTAGCCCCAAGTCCTGATTTACTATTGTAAACGCTGCTTCTGCTTGTATACATGGAAGGAGTCTGGAGATACTGACGGGTTCTAGATAGATTATACACTCCTGGAAATTGAAATAAGAACACCGTGAATTCATTGTCCCAGGAAGGGGAAACTTTATTGACACATTCCTGGGGTCAGATACATCACATGATCACACTGACAGAACCACAGGCACATAGACACAGGCAACAGAGCATGCACAATGTCGGCACTAGTACAGTGTATATCCACCTTTCGCAGCAATGCAGGCTGCTATTCTCCCATGGAGACGATCGTAGAGATGCGGGATGTAGTCCTGTGGAACGGCTTGCCATGCCATTTCCACCTGGCGCCTCAGTTGGACCAGCGTTCGTGCTGGACGTGCAGACCGCGTGAGACGACGCTTCATCCAGTCCCAAACATGCTCAATGGGGGACAGATCCGGAGATCTTGCTGGCCAGGGTAGTTGACTTACACCTTCTAGAGCACGTTGGGTGGCACGGGATACATGCGGACGTGCATTGTCCTGTTGGAACAGCAAGTTCCCTTGCCGGTCTAGGAATGGTAGAACGATGGGTTCGATGACGGTTTGGATGTACCGTGCACTATTCAGTGTCCCCTCGACGATCACCAGTGGTGTACGGCCAGTGTAGGAGATCGCTCCCCACACCATGATGCCGGGTGTTGGCCCTGTGTGCCTCGGTCGTATGCAGTCCTGATTGTGGCGCTCACCTGCACGGCGCCAAACACGCATACGACCATCATTGGCACCAAGGCAGAAGCGACTCTCATCGCTGAAGACGACACGTCTCCATTCGTCCCTCCATTCACGCCTGTCGCGACACCACTGGAGGCGGGCTGCACGATGTTGGGGCGTGAGCGGAAGACGGCCTAACGGTGTGCGGGACCGTAGCCCAGCTTCATGGAGACGGTTGCGAATGGTCCTCGCCGATACCCCAGGAGCAACAGTGTCCCTAATTTGCTGGGAAGTGGCGGTGCGGTCCCCTACGGCACTGCGTAGGATCCTACGGTCTTGGCGTGCATCCGTGCGTCGCTGCGGTCCGGTCCCAGGTCGACGGGCACGTGCATCTTCCGCCGACCACTGGCGACAACATCGATGTACTGTGGAGACCTCACGCCCCACGTGTTGAGCAATTCGGCGGTACGTCCACCCGGCCTCCCGCATGCCCACTATACGCCCTCGCTCAAAGTCCGTCAACTGCACATACGGTTCACGTCCACGCTGTCGCGGCATGCTACCAGTGTTACAGACTGCGATGGAGCTCCGTATGCGACGGCAAACTGGCTGACACTGACGGCGGCGGTGCACAAATGCTGCGCAGCTAGCGCCATTCGACGGCCAACACCGCGGTTCCTGGTGTGTCCGCTGTGCCGTGCGTGTGATCATTGCTTGTACAGCCCTCTCGGAGTGTCCGGAGCAAGTATGGTGGGTCTGACACACCGGTGTCAATGTGTTATTTTTTCCATTTCCAGGAGTGTATATTGGTAAGACAGAGATTTTGGAATCAGGTTTTAAACTGTAAGACATTTCCAGGGGCAGATGTGGACTCTGACCACAATGTATTGGTTATGAACTGTAGATTAAAACTGAAGAAAGTGCAAAAAGGTGGGCATTTAATGAGATGGGACCTGGATAACCAGAGGTTGTACAGAGTTTCAGGGAGAGCATAAGGGGACAGTTGACAGGAATGGAGGAAGGAAATACAGTAGAAGAAGAATGGGTAGCTTTAAAAGATGAAGTGCAGAAGGCAGCAGAGGATCAAGTAGGTAAAAAGACGAGGGCTAGTAGAAATCCTTGGGTAACAGAAGAAATACTGAATTTAATTGATGAAAGGAGAAAATATAAAAATGCAGTAAATGAAGCAGGCAAAAAGGAATACAAACGTCTCAAAAATGAGATCGACAGGAAGTACAAAATGGCTAAGCAGGGATGGCTAGAGGACAAATGTAAGGATGTAGAGGCTTATCTCACTAGGGGTAACATAGATACTGCCTACAGGTAAATTAAAGAGACCTTTGGAGAAAAGAGAACTATTTGTATGAATATCAAGACTTCAGATGGAAACCCAGTTCTAAGCAAGAAGGGAAAGCAGAAAAGTGGAAGGAGTATATAGAGGGTCTGTACGAGGGCGATGTACTTGAGGACAATATTATGGAAATGGAAGAGGATGTAGATGAAGATGATATGGGAGATACGATACTGCGCGAAGAGTTTGAAAGAGCACTGTAATACCTGAGTAGAAACAAGTGCCGGCTGGAGTGGCCGAGCGGTTCTAGGCGCTACAGTCTGGAGCCTCACTACCGCTACGGTCGCAGGTCGAATCCTGTCTCGGGCATGGATGTGTTTGATGTCCTTAGGTTAGTTAGGTTTAAGTAGTTATAAGTTCTAGGGGACTGATGACCTTAGAAGTTAAGTCCCATAGTGCTCAGAGCCAACCATTTTTTTTTTTCTCGAAACAAGGCCCCAGGAGAAGAAAACATTCCATTAGAACTACTGACGGCCATGGCAAAGACAGTCCAGACAAAACTCTACCATCTGATGAGCAAGATGTATGAGACAGGCGAAATACCCTCAGACTTCAAGAAGAATATAATAATTCCAATCCCAAAGAAAGCAGGTGCTGACGTATGTGAAAATTACCGAACAATCAGTCTAATAAGTCACGGATGCAAAATACTAACGCGAATTCTTTACAGACGAATGGAAAAACTGGTAGAAGCCGACCTCGGGGAAGATCAGTTTGGATTCTGTAGAAATATTGGAACACGTGAGGCAATACTGACCCTACGACTTATCTTAGAAGCTTGTTGTTGTGGTCTTCAGTCCTGAGACAGGTTTGATGCAGCTCTCCATGCTACTCTATCCTGTGCAAGCTTCTTCATCTCCCAGTATCTACTGCAGCCTACATCCTTCTGAATCTGCTTAGTGTATTCATCTCTTGGACTCCCTCTACGATTTTTACCCTCCACGCTGCCTTCCAATACTAAATTGGTGATCCCTCGATGTCTCAGAACATGTCCTACCAACCGATCCCTTCTTCTAGTCAAATTGGGTCACAAGCTCCTCTTCTCCCCAATTCAATTCAATACCTCCTCATCAGTTATGTGATCTACCCATTTAATCTTCAGCATTCTTCTGTAGCACCACATTTCGAAAACATCTATTGTCATCTTGTTCAGACTAGTTATCGTCCATGTTTCACTTCCATACATGGCTACACTCAATACAAATACTTTCAGAAACGACTTCCTGACACTTAAATCTATACTCGATGTTAACACATTTTTCTTCTTCAGAAACGCTTTCCTTGCCATTGCCAGTCTAATGTTTATATCCTCTCTACTTCGACCATCATCAGTTATTTTGCTCCCCAAATAGCAAAACTTAAACCTTACAAAAAAATAAGATGTGACTGATGCTTTGGTAGAGTTGTGGGGTTTGTGGAATAGTACAGTACGGTACGTTTCCATAGTCGAGGACTTTAGCCTATTTGCGGGATCACATTGACGAATCGTAAGGAATGAAGGAATTCTTTCAGATGTGTCAGACATATTCCTTGAATAAAATCTCAAGTCGTTGTAAGAGGCGATCAAGGAGTTTCCGTATGAGGGCGTTCTGCAGTTTATATGAAAATTAGCGTGGCTCCGATGTGTGTGTATATAAGCACCGACATGTATAGGCAGGACGACGTTATTAAAAACTTCATCCAAACAAGACGAAAGTGCTGTTATTTTTTTCTTGGCTGCGGAAAAACAAACACCAGTAGACATCCATCAGAGAATGAAGAACGTTTATGGGGCGGCAGATCTGCCGAAAATTACCATTGTGGAATGGTGCACCAAGGAGTGCTCCTATTTTATGATAACGCGCAACCCAATGTGGCAAATTTCGTAACGCAGAAGGTACGGCAACTTAAGGGACACAAGCTCGAGCATCCGTCCTATAATCCTAATCTCCGTACAAGAGACTATCATGCCTTCGGTCCCGTAACAGGGCCATGAAGGGTCGATGATTCCCGTCGGACGAGGATGTTCAACAAGTAATTGAAGACTTCTTCACGCAGCAGGGCACGGTTTTTACCAAATGCATCTTTTCAATCCAGTGCAACAGCGGCATGATTGTCTCAGTGCTCTCGGCGATTTTGCTTGATTGACAGACCGATCGTAGACTTTACGGGCTCCGAACGGAAACTCTTTCACCGGACTTTATATCAGTTCAACACGAGATATAAAATCCGAATATAGATAGGAAACAAGTTGAAACTAAGAGTTATGGTTAATGAATGAAAATTTTAATAACGATTTCCATTAAAATTACGTGCACGTGCATTGAGAGATATAATAGAGTCGTATTTACGTTTATGGATATGGTGTCTCTACTTTCGGACATGTCCGAAAGAACAGACGTCAGTGTATAGTTCTGGCAACACTGGCCCTGAACTTCTTCTTCTGTGCGGATGCACACATATTCCCCGAACTTACGGGACTTGGTAAGAATGGCGTCCACGAGTAATGAGTGTGTTGGGGTGGGACACTACGAATGTAGTGTGTGGACATACAAGGTGAGAATGTGGATCTCGCGGGAAGGGTGCGCGAGATAGTCCCTGCAGTCACACTATCTATCCTCTGTGCCCTCGGTGGCTCAGATGGACAGAGCGTCTGCCATGTAAGCAGGAGATCCCGGGTTCGGGTTCGGGTCCCGATCCGGGCACACATTTTTCACCTCTCCCCGTTGCTATATATCAACGCCCGTTGGCAGCTGAAGGTATTAATACAATTCTAAATAATGGAGTTCTGTTAGCTAGCGTGCAGACTCTCCGTGGCGCTATAAAGTAACGGACAAATGTGAGGTTTCCTAAAAACTGTAAGAAAGGCAAAGGGGACATACGTATATTGTTTCAACTGTGTTGAAGATAATATGAAATCAGGAAAAATGTTCACGGACGATGCTTTCTGGATAGGAAGGAAACTACTGATGTTGAACTACAGTGCGTTGACATCTGTAACGAGAAACAACGTCGTAGATGTGGGATAGATAGCAACGCGAAACCTACTACTGCTTCTATCATTGGAATTTAAGTAATTAGCAAAGACTGTGGAAACATCATCATTGTCTATGTGTTAAACTGTCGATTTATGCTCACTAATTGACTGACAAGAACATGGCTACTTCCGGATGAAAACTTTTGTCAATGTGACCAACATTTACATATTTTTGGAAATCAACATTACAAGGATGAAACTAGGTGTTCTTCAATTCCAAGAGGTATTATAATAAAGTTCCTCCAAAATTTAAGATAAGGAAAATGTAGCTAGATAAACGTTTTCAGTAGCAATGTTATTTCCACCTGAAATTCTCGTTTGGAGCTTTAACCACCAATGAATCGCACTACAGGGCAGTTTTAAAATGCTCGTTTCTTTCGCAACTGGCATTTTAGAGTAGCGTTGTACTAGAAAGGGAATAGGACTCTGCTCTAAGACAACACCAGCACTCGCTCTTCTTGTGTAAGTGTTCACCGCCGTCATATGTACTCCCTGAACCTGAGGTCTGAAGACTTATTTTGTGTCCTCGTCTCAAACATACGCTAAAAGCCACACATTGGCTGATATACGAGATTCAATGAGGATGGCTATCAATGTTTCGACCTGTTCCTGAATGTCCCTTCCATGACTGTTTGAAGCTGCTTTATACGCATCGGAAAAGGTTTATTGTCACCAGTTTTCTGTTGCATTTTTTATGGTACTATACCGCCAACTTTTTAGATACGGATTTGAAATGTGTCATCAATAATATCCAAGACAAATAAAATATGTTTCGCTTCAAAAGACGTGTTATAAGGTCAAAAGTAATGAAGGAAGAATAGTAAAACCTCATCAAAGCCAGACATTGAGATGCGAAATGTTCGATTTACGAGGCTGTATTAAGCACGTATGGCGTAGAGCGGCGCAGCCCGTTGTGACGCAGTAATTCCTGCCGGCCCGTTGCTGGGTCCTCATTTAGTGAAGCCACAGCAGCCGCAGCATCGACCCTCTGAAAGCTGAAACGGCTCGCATCGTGTTTGTGGTGTGGACACAATACCAGTAAACAACCCCAAAGGACAAACACCTGCCCGCGCCCATAACAGCTTTCACCGCGCGCCGCGCCCGAGCACACTACAGCTCAGCACAACAATACGCCTACGTCCAGATTTATCTCCGGGAACGGCGTAGGCTGACCGCTCGCTACTTTCTCCGTTTACCCTGGCCGCCTTTGTTGTCACGCTTCTGCCTGCCTATAGATGCTTACCTCGCGAAACGATGTTGGTCCCGACGCACATAAACAAAACTCAAAATTTCATGCTTGTTAGCGCTCTAACTTATTTACTGTATTCTACTTGTTCATGTATGTTATAGTTTCTGAATGACAATATCTGCTTTCCTCATTCGAAGCTGGGCCATTCATTAAAGTAATGCCCATATTTTCTTAACGTAGACAAACCTAATAGTTCATTACCGATTATTGAAATCGAAAAGTTACAGTAAGTAAGAAAGGAACATTTTGCAGTATGACAATATTTCTCAAGTATTTTCTCGGTCAAAGAGTTGAAAATGGGGTGCTATGAAGGTGAAGGTCGGTGGTGACCACTACTGAACGTCACGCACTGGTCAGATAGATTTGCAGATACATTTGCATGAGTTATGTGTTACGAAAATAGTGTGAAAGGCTTTTATATGGCAGTTGATCACTTACAATTTCATCATCTTGCTGCTTCACTTGCATCACTGGTGTAATGGCGGAGCGATGCAAATCCGTCTGCATCCTATACAGGTGTGATATATATAGTCAACCACAAAGAAGAAAACCAGCAGAAGACATCACTGATTTCGATTTCTAGCCATACACTGTCCCCCTCCTTCCCCCCAAATGCCACACCTGCAGCTACAGTAAAAAACAATGAACAAAGTGTTCTAGATTAATCTAGTTTAAGACTGTTTATTTTCAAGTAACATTTCTCTATGTATGTTTGTATGTATAAACGCCTGAAGATGAACAAAACATGTTCGAAACGCATTGCATTATGTTAGATTAAGCATAAAATAAAAAGTGACTGGTAGTAGAAACTTGAAATAAATATTTATCCCACACAGTCACGATTCACAAACATAGCCATTATGACTGAAAATAAATACCACAAATCATTTACGTAGTTCTTTTGTATGAAATTATTTTGGGTATTGGGCTACGTCATTGTACACTACAAAAAACTGAAGTGCCGAAGTTTCGACCGACTCTCTGCGGTCCACTTCAGGGATGATCTCAGCAAAGTGGTCGAAACTTCATCAGTTCAATTGTTTCACCAGTTTACCATGACGTGGCCGAACACCCAAAATGATTGTATCTAAAATGACATCGCCCGTGGATGCCTACAAATTTTATCGTTCAGGTAGTATAGGAAATTTGCAGCAAAAGCGTCGAATAGAGAGCTAACTAATCGACAAGTAGTGAAAATAACATACCTTAGTTTAGCCAGGTTATGGCGCTGAATTTGAAGAGTAATAGGCATCCAATTTTTAATGTGAAAATTCTTAAAGCTTTTGAAATAAAACAAACTTAATTAACACTCTACATCTTTATTCATGAGTACGGGTATATGCTTGCCACCCTCCGCTGCTAGAGGGCTCAGGATTTATTACGTAACAAATCGATGAGTAACGTAAATATGTCGGTGGGTGGGAAACAGGGTGCTGAATTGAGTTTCGAATTCGAGGATTTCGTCCACACATGGAGCACCCTTTCCTTGAGCATGGCAATGCGAGATCACACACAAGGCGCTGCGGCGTCGCAGCAGTCCGACACCGACTCTGTCATCGATCATCCTCCATACAGTCCCGACTTGGCACCATCCAATTTTCATCTGTTTCCAAAACTTAAAAAACAACTTCGAGGAGTTCACTGTGATAGTGATGAAGCGGTATAAGTAGAGGTAAATTTGCGGCTCTATTGCCGGCCGCGGTGGCCGAGCGGTTCTAGGCGCTTCAATCCGGAACCGCGATACTGCTACGGTCGCAGGTTCGAATCCTGCCTCTGGCACGGATGTGTGTGATGTCCTTAGGTTAGTTAGGTTTAGGTAGTTCTAAGTTCTAGGGGACTGATGACCTCACATAATAAGCCCCAGAGTGCTCAGAGCCATTTTGCGGCTCTATTAACGAAGTCCTACATTCTACAGTGACGTTATTAACAAACAGGCCTCTCGTTGGGACAAATGTATTTGCTTCCATGTTCAGTATATTGAGAAATAAATATCTAGACATGTAGACCATAGATGTAGAATATTAATAAACTTTGGTTTTTTCAATAAGCTTGTCATTACTTTTCAGCACGCCCTCGTACTGCACTCACCCTTCAAGAGAGCAAGAGACCCTTATTCGCCAGTTAGTAGGCCTAACTAGAGTGTATGTAATATATTTTTCTACTTCGATAATGTAGTGAATTTCAATCATAGGAAAGCTCTTTTCTGTTGTGTTCATAGAACCCTTTCACACTGTTCCTCAACTGTTCCAGTCTCGAAAATCATGTGCAACAAACGATAATCATTTCTCCCTACGTAAAAGGGAGAAAAAAATATTTTCGTATTCGGACGAGAAAGTTGGAGATTGAAATTTCGTGAAAAGATCTCGCCACAACGAAAAAAATCCTTTGTTTTAATGATTGTTACCGAAACTCGTTCATCATATCTGTGACATTTTCTTTTCTATTTCACGATAATACAGAACGAGCAGCTCTTCTTTGAATTTTTTTGATGTTCTCCAGCAGCTCTTACTCTCGAGGGACTCATATCGTGCAGAAAAATTCAATAAAGGGACGGAAAAGTATAGTACGAAGATTATCAGTGGCAGATTTGTTGCGTGTTTTATGTGTTCTGTCAACAAAAAGTAGTCCTTCATTCGCTTTCCGGACAATATATTCCTCACTGCTTCCTATGGAACAACTGACACGTGCTATGGAATAACTGCCAATTGCTAAGGAACAACCGACAAGTGCTACGGAACACCCGACCACTAATATAAAAAGGGAATGTAAAGGATGGGACGTGTTAACAGCAGCGGAACCTGAGCACTAACGCTCTGTAGCATTCGACAGTTCATGCAGTGCGGTGTTTGATGAACATTGTTGTTGAACCGTTCAGCACGACATTCCATGTGGTTCGGCAACGTATCTGCAAGATAACTTTTGACTGCTTACGATCGTGGACGAGCGGTTGGACGGCTCGATGCCGAGAAAAATATCACTACTGCGGCCACAGTAATCGGTGTGACCAAAAATAAGATATGGTGATAAAAAAAGTCTGCTGAAGGTGAAAATGCTATGCGAAAGCATGTCGCTTGTCGCACACGGACCACCACACTGTAAGAGAATCGAAACGTAGCCATAGTGTGGAAAAGGAGCGCACATCGCACTCCCAGGCGTAGGTGTGCATATCTTGCAACCGCTACCGGTACTCCTGTCTCCGCCAGAACCATTTGGCGGCGACGAAATCAGGCTTGTCTGTGTACTCGGAAATCTGCTAAAGAATTCAACCACGCCATCGTCGAGAAGGAATTAGTTGGTGTGTGGAGCATGTTCATTGGGGTGGGAGACTGTGGTCCAGAGGGATGTTCTCTGGCGAATTCCACTTCCCTGAGGTAAGAGATTTTGGCCACTAGTCAGTATGGGAGAGAGAGAGAGAGATGCGAATACGTTATACAGCACAGAATGCTGATGAATGTCATCGGCATGTCCCAGGCGATATGGTGTGGGTAGGCATTAAGCACAATGACCGAACACAACTGCATGTGCAAGGTACTGCTACAGTGTGGTGGTATTGCAGAGAGATTGTTCTGGATAATGTCCATCAGTTTATGGAATGCGGGAGGTTCCGACGTCCTGTTTATGGACGCCAATGGCCACCCACACAGGACTGCTGAGGTGTCAGGCACACTGGAAAGTGAAGATATTGAACTTATGGAATGCCCTGTAAGCTTCATGGTCCGAAACACTATAGTGCTACAGTGGGCCACGCAGAGACACCTTTGCATGAACTCACGTTGGGAACCTGTGAAGCGTCAACGACGATAGTACAATATTATTAGATTTCAGTGTCTATTCTCAATGTTTACATGCCGTCGTTCTTCCACACCAGCCTCGGCTGTTGCTCATGCAACTGTGTCTTGGATTATAGCTGATATCTGTCGAGTCAGCTTAACTGTTGCACGCCCAGACGAGGTTTAGCGACCCTGGCGCAGCGGTGGGTTGTTTCTGAGCTGGTGCGACCATTGCCCAGTGCAAGGTGGCCTTGGACTGGCTGCTGGAGTGTCCTCGGGCCCACTCTGAATTCTATGATGATCCTTGATGACCCATCCATGAGGTAACTGATGTCAGTAGTCTTGTCAGTGATTGACGTCCTCCCTGCTCCTGGTATATTTCAGCACCCAGCAATACATGAGTGTTGAACAGGTCTGTGGACCTCAAGGGGTCCTGTTACTGGCCTTTTTATTGAAGTTTAGTGCTGGTAGAACCCTGTGATGTAGTGTTGACGAAAGAAAGTCAGTTCCTATATCAGTATATAGTAGGCGGTAAGCAGCATGAAACTCATCAGGTGAAAGCCATCATATCAAGTACAGTTCAGCTAGTTCATAGATTGTGGTGGATCATCTAGGATGTAGATGCACTACAGTATCATGATTATAAAATTGGGTGCTGTTACTGTGAATGCATGGAGTATTACTGAGAGTATTGTGGTAATTAAAGGGAGCTAGCGTAAGGCCATGACACAAAGCTCGGTTCATAATGACTGCACATGTCCTCCCTTTTCTGCTGTATTCATTTAACAAGCTGTTAACTGCTTTGTCAGTTCCTCGCTATATGCTCTTCTGAAAGAAGAAGAGTTTCTGCATCATGTCTTACGAGCTAACGATGATGCTAGTCTCACTTCCTTTGCTTTTCTGTTGCAGTCTCCTTTCTGCTGAATGTGTATCCTGCTTCGGCAGAAACTGTCGTAATGTTTCTTTATGACAGTGTCGTAACGTATTTCTATGTCCATCCCGGCCATTAATGGTCTGTGAAACTTCGGTCATTCACTTAAGTTATTGAATGAATCCCCTGCAGCCGTAGATTTGATGTTATTTTATTATGTAGCAACCAGTTTCAGTGAGTCACTACACCATCTTCAAGCCTTAACTGACGCTGAGAGGCTGAGTTCCAATCCCATCAGTGGTCAACATTTACGAACTGCTTTCTGTAGGATACTGTAAAAGCGATATTGTGTCTGCAAGCATCAACTACTAACTCAGATGGTAGTTGATGGTGAAGACCCAACGTTGCCTTTACAGTAGTCTATGGAAGCCAGTTCACAGCTGATAGCCACTATGGAATGTTGTATACAACTAAAGTTCAAACTCTTAGCGTCAGTTAAGGCCTGAAGATGGTGTATTGGGCAACCAAAACTGGTTGCTACATAATAAAATAACAACAAGACTTTGGCTGCAGGTATTTCATTTTAATACATGGTATCATAATGTGTCGACGATCTGATCCACATCCTACATGATGGCTCGCTTCCTGCTTACACTAATTGTCTCTGGCATGACTTGAGTTTGCTTGTGGCGTTGTGAATGAGTTTTAAACTTTTTTAAATTTCTACGCCTTACAGTAGTACAAGTATATATGCCAACTGGCTCTGCAGATGATGAAGAAATTGATCAAATGTATGATGAGGTGAAAGAAATTATTCAAGTAATGAAGAGAGGCGAAAATTTAATCGTCATGAGTGACTGGAATTAGTGAGTAGGAAAAGGGAGAGAAGGAAACATAGTAGGTGAATATTGATTGGGGGTAAGAAGTAAAAGAGGAAGCCGCCTGGTAGAATTCTGCACAGAGCATAACTTAATCATAGCTAACACTTGGTTCAAGAATCATGAAAGAAGGTTGTGTACATGGAAGAGGCCTGGAGATACTAGAAGGTTTGAGATAGGTTATATAAAGGTAAGACAGATTAGGGAACCAGGTTTTAAATTGTAAGACAATTCCAGGGGCAGATGAGGACTCCCACAACAGTCTATTAGTTATGAACTGTAGATTAAAACTGAAGCAACTGCAAAAATGTGGGAATTAAGGGAGATGGGACCTGCAAAAATTTGACTAAACCAGTGTTTGTACGAAGTTTGAGGGAGAGGATAAGGGAACAATTGATAGAAATGGGGGAAAGAAGTACAGTAGAAGAAGAATGGGTAGCTCTGAGGGATGACGTAATGAAGGCAGCAGAGGATCAAGTAGGTAAAAAGACGAGGGCTAGTAGCAATCCTTGGTTAACAGAAGAAATATTGAATTTAATTGACGAAAGGAGAAAGTATAAAAACGCAGTAAATGAAGCAGGCAAAAAGGAATACATACGTCTCAAAAATGAGACCGTCAGGAAGTGCAAAATGGCTAAGCAGGCATGGCTAGAGGACAAATATAAGGATGTAGAAGCTTATATCACTAGGGGTAATATAGATACTGCCTACAGGAAAATTAAAGAGATCTTTGGAGGAAACAGAGCCGCTTGTATGAATATCAAGAGCTCAGATGGAAACCCAGTTCTAAGCAAAAAAGGGAAAGCAGAAATGTGGAATGAGTACATAGAGGGTCTATACAAGGGCGATGTACTAAAGGACAATATTATGGAAATGGAAGAGGATGTAGGTGAAGATGAAATGGGAGATACGATACTGCGTGAAAAGTTTGACAGAGCACTGGAAGACCTGAGTCTAAACAAGGCCCCCGGAGTAGACAACATTCCATTAGAACTACTGACGGCCTTAGGAGAACCAGTCCTGACAAAACTTTACCTTCTGGTGAGCAAGATGTATGAGACAGGCGAAATAACCTCAGACTTCAAGAAAAATATTTCTAATTCCAAAGAAAGCAGGCGTTGACAGATGTGAAAATTACCGAACTATCAGTTTAATAAGTCACAGCTGCAGAATACTAACCCGAATTCTTTACAGACGAATGGAAAAACTGGTACAAGCCGACCTCAGGGAAGGTCAGTTTGGATTCCGTAGAAATGTTGGAACACGTGAGGCAATACTGACCTTACGACGTATCTTAGAAGAAAGATTAAGGAACGGCAAACCTACGTTACTAACATTTGTAGACTTAGCGAAAGCTTTTGACAATGTTGACTGGAATACTCTCTTTCAAATTCTAAAGGTGGCAGGGGTAAAATACAGGGAGCGAAAGGCTATTTACAATTTGTATAGAAACCAAATGGCAGTTATAAGAGTTGAGGGATATGAAAGCAATGGTTGGGAAGGGAGTGAGACAGTGTTGCAGCCTCTCCCCGATGTTATTCAATCTGTATATTGAACAAGCAGTAAAGGAAACAGAAGTAAGATGCGGAGTAGGTATTAAAATCTATGGAGAAGAAATAAAAACTTCGAGGTTTGCCGACGACATTGTAATTCTGTCAGAGACAGCAAAGGACTTGGAAGAGCAGTTGAACGGAATGGACAGTGTGTTGAACGGAGGGTATAAGATAAACATCAACAAAAGCAGAACGAGGATAATGGAATTTAGTCGAATTAAGACGGCTGATGCTCATGGAATCAGATTAGGAAATGAGACACTTGCAGTAGTAAAGGAGTTTTGCTATTTGGGGAGCAAAATAACTGGTGATGGTCGAAGTATAGAGGATATAAAACGTAGACTGGCAATGGCAAGGAAAGCGTTTCTGAAGAAGAAAAATTTGTTAACATCGAGTATAGATTTAAGTGTCAGGAAGTCGTTTCTGAAAGTATTTGTATGGAGTGTAGCCATGTATGGAAGTGAAACATGGACGATAAATAGTTTGAACAAGAAGAGAATAGAAGCTTTCGAAATTTGATGCTACAGAAGAATGCTGAAGATTAGATGGGTAGATCACATAACTGATGACGAGGTATTGAATAGAATTGGGGAGTAGAGGAGCTTGTGACACAACTTGACTAGAAGAAGGGATCGGTTGGTAGGACATGTTCTGAGACTTCGAGGGATCACCAACTTAGTATTGGAAGGCAGCGTGGAGGGTAAAAATCGTAGAGGGAGTCCAAGAGATGAATACACTAAGCAGATTCAGAAGGATGTAGGTTGCAGTAAATACTGGGAGATGAAGAAGCTTGCACAGAATAGAGTAGCATGGAGAGCTGCATCGAACCAGCCTCAGTACTGAAGACCACAACAACAACAACTCCTTACTAGAATGTGCCATAGCAGATCATGGCTGGGATACTCTTGACAGGCGTGTTTCTCAACGAAAACTCCGTACCAGAACCATGAAAGAGCTGGAAACCGTTTTGAGAGAGGATTAGGACATTATTCTACTAAGACTTCCCAACAGATTGGTAGCCACTGGTGCAAAATGACCATTAGTGTCCATGAGTGGCTTTGTCCGTGCCACAGTACCGTGTGGGGTAGCCGTGCAGTGTATAGCGCCTGACCAAGGTGCGTGCGGCTTCCCCCGTCGGAGGTTCGAGTCCTCCCTGGGGCATGGGTGTGTGTGCTGTGGTTAGTATAATTTAGATTAAGTAGTGTGTAGGCCTAGGGACCGATGACCTTAGCAGTTTGGTCCCATTGTAACTTACCACAAATTTCCTGTTTTTCTAATTATAAACATACCTCACAACCTCTGTTATACCGTGTCCCATGTTCTCCATCACTGCCTGTGATTATCCAAGTTCAACAGTACCTCTGTTCCTTAGCAGTTGTCAGAAATGAATATTGAGACTCCAGTTTAAATTCGTGGTTGCAAGAGCCTGTGTGATGGCTAGTGCCCACAATCATCCTGCTTGCTGCAATCAGCTGGCATATCATTTCACAATATGTCTTTAATTATTTTTATCATTTGAACGCTGACCTACAGAACTTTCCCTGACAAAGACATCTCAATCTTAACCTATTCATTTATTACCCATAACCTAAAACCCAAAGCAATCTGACTGCTATACATTGACAATATGACATCCAATAATTAACACAAAATAATCGGCCTGTATTGCAAAAAGTTATAATAATAATAAAAGTCCAAAAAATGTGATTAAGGAACTGTGAAACCAGCTCCACCTCTGTTATTTGCCTAAACTCGTTTCAATCACGAACAGCCCCCCTCCTTTTTTTGTAATTCATTAATCTCACAGAAAACCTTCATAACTTGAACTGCAACAATTACAGCAATCAGCAACTACAGCCAGGTAAATAAAAAGATTCTAAATACTATAGACTCTAACTGCTAGGAGGCATATGGATTTGAAAAAGAAAGATTTTGTTGAAGAGCACGCAATGTATTTAGAAAATTGTGCCTTATTCATGTGACATCCATTTCAAAAATTATATAGTTGTCAATAATACCACAACCCAAACATTGGCAGCAAAATCTATCCTCATTTTACATTTCCTTGCGTCTCACTTAACAATACATGTACTACCAACACAGAGTCTCCACTCAAAAAAGCATGTCTATCCACTCGCTAACTGCTAGTCCGTGCAAACACAGAATCTCTTTCCGAGGGCGCAGAGTGCTGTGAGTGATATTAACACAGTCTACAGCGCTGCCAACTTACAAACAGGGAACTTAACACATTTTACCTCCATGCCTGTCTCGGTACACTGCCAAAAACCCAGGACACTTTGGCAGCATTGCAGCTAGTGGAGTATGTAACACCAGTCTACCAACAAGCCAGTTCCGGTGAGCGTAACCACAAGACATCCACCCATCAAGTGAGATCAAATCACCGACCGTTGTATAGTGGGCTATTACCATGAGCGCGCCATTACTCACGTGCCATATGCTATGGCAGCCAACTCCACTCACCGCCCTACAGGACTGCCTGTTTTGGTGTTAACCACAGCACCAGTGGGCCAAAGGTCGATCGGAGAGCATCCCAGTTGCCGATCTACTGGGCGTCCACCAATTCCAGATAATGAAAGCCACTTGTAAGGCTGAGGTTCACCTCCAGATGTCGCCATTGTCGACATATGCCATAGCAAACTGTCAGCTCTCCCAACTAACGACATAGCCACGAGAGATTGCTGTCCCAACATCTGCTGCAGCTGTGCATTGTGTCCCAGGAATGCGTGCTTCGCAAGTTCGACACAATACTGGGCCGTGCCAGGTGTGGGATCTGTAGGAGTCTTCACAATTACACATCATACACCAAAGGCCATGGGTGCCACACCCAACCCCTGCACTGCTGATGTGGCCACGAGTTTTGACTAGTAAGCTGTTGTAAATAGATAAAGGAATGTAATGACTTAAAGCTGAACTTGACTGAAACTGTCTCATTTCCTCACTAGAGGACTCAAGATTCTATAAGTTGTTCAGAGTAGCAATCCTTAAGTTTTTATAGGAATCGACAAACTTTAAATTTTTGTGTATTGTCGTGTAGGAGAAATGTAATGGAATTTTTAGTACTTATGTGAAGACCCACTGACTATTTGTTGTTTAAAGTCAACTGCCACTTTTTATATTATGCAGGTGTCTTGAATAAATCATTTTGCTATTCGTTTTCATCTTCTGAAGACTTTACTAGGCTGTAAGGGACAGCATTAAAAGAGTTACTCAGTTTTGTTTTTGAGTCATAAATCTTTTGACTACAATGAAATGAATACACCTAGCTGCATACAGGGGTTGATAAAAGTGAACGGGGACAGTTGAATATATGCACCCCGAGCGGGACTCGAACCCGGGATCTCCCGCTTACCTAGAAGACGCTCTATCTTTTTTTTTTTTTTTTGTGAAATTATGACGCTGTCTTATTTTATTCACACTGTTAAAACTTCGCTTGCACACATCAGATATACATTTTATCAACAGCTATAATTTCGTTAGTTTCCTATGGACTCAATTAGAAACTAATCGTAAGGCGAAAGAAGTGTATATACGTAATAAATATGTCAATTAAAAACGGAATCTTATAAGAGAAAAATTTTCAGGGCTCGTCCGGGATATGAACCCGGGACCTCTCGCACCCGAAGCGAGAATCATAGCCCTTTTTTTCTTTTTTTAGTCATAACATTCCACAGTAGTAAATAATTTTCAACTGACATTTCAAAGTAATAAAACAAAGGTTCCTTGGAATTTTAGAAAAAAAATCCAAGTCTAAACCAGATAGTGATGTTCGTCACTTGATCGTATTTGTTTTTCAAAGATCAAATTGTCTCTCGTTTCTTCATGTTCTGAATCGCATAATCGAAAATGGAGTTCACATGACTGTTCTTCTGAGGAAGTTGGCGTATGTATCATAATAATTATTGATGCGTAGTAGCTTGTGATGCTGGTCGGAAATGTACGTCCAAAAATCTCCTTCGCTCCTTTCTTTACTGGACAGCAGGTAAAATACCGCGTGTCCCTTCAACCAGTTGACGGCATTTTTCTTCCAGGTGGGGTATAGCTCCTCTTCCGGGTATAAAAGGCACGCTGGCGTTATCAAATACGGCGGTTTTCTCTGCATAGTTGCTAATTTTTTCTGATTGACAAAGGGGAATCAGCCAGGTGAATGGAATGTAGTCTGGAGTTCGTTGGAAATTTCCTATTCACAAAGTAGTACCACAATGACCGCACTTTTGTTGGTAAATACGGGTGGTGTATGTTCCTCCAGATGTCATGCCAAGAGTGACCGACGTTCTATGATGTTCTTGGTCTGAAAGTTCATTAAGTTTTGGTATATTTTCTTGACTTTGATGACATCTTTCTCGGGTGTTCCCAGTCCAATGTAGCTATATTCTACGAAGAAATGTTTTAGGTGGTAAAGTTCATTTGGGATGTGGTGAACGTCTATTGGGGCGTCCTGGCTGGCCGCCGCTATTTCATTTAACAAGAATGCGGTGACACTGTCGACTGACCGCTTCCACAGTTTATATGTTTTACAGACTACAATGCTTGTGCTTTATTGTACACGACTGTGAGATTCAATCCACCATTCCCAGTCGGTAGAGTCAATGTTTGGTACTTGACTTTGAAGATGTGGCCGCGGCTGACGAAATGGCCAAAAGCAGCCAAACTCCTGTTCGCCACTTCCCTCGGCATTGGCAGGGCTTGAGCCACGTAATTTAATTTAGAAGACAAATAGATGTTGACAAGAGCCACTCTTTGTATCTCATCAAGAGTACGGAGATTGTGCTGACGTATACAGGCACGGATGGTGTTGAGGATTCTTCTGTAATTAACTGCGATGGTCTGCCGAATATTCCTTGTGTACTCCACTCCAAGACATGTCATGGTGACAATTTCCTTTATTGGCCCATGAATGGGAACTCCTAATCCGCTTCCAATATTCATTATGTCAGACTTATTCCTATTCATTTTCGCACCAGATACTTGTTCATATTTGTTTATTATGCCGAGTGCTTTCTCTATCTCGTCCTTGTCTTTGACAATAAATGCAACGTCATCGGCATATGCTCTGCAGACAATCCTACGGCCGCGTGTAGTGAATTCTTGTAGGTTGTGGCTCAGGCGAAAAAGCAATGGCTCGATTGCTATTGCAAAGAGTGACATAGACATCGGGCACCCTTGCGCACCGAACTTTTCATTACAATGGGCCTACTGGGCTGACCGTTTACCATAACTATCGATGTTGACTTCTGCAGAAGATTTGTAATAATGTTGATAAAACCTTGCGGAAAGTTCATGGCACGCATGGTGTGAAAAAGATAAGCATGATCGACTCTATCGAATGCTTTCTCAAAGTCCAATGATACGATGGCGCATTTTATTTTACAGGCTGCGGCAATGGAAATAATATCTCTGTAGTCGCACAGCGTTTGGTAAATTGATCTGTCTTTTCCTACGCTCGATTGATATGATCCAGTGACTGTGTTCAATACTTATTTTAATCTTTCGTTTATGATGCGGGCAAATATTTTATAGTCCGAATTTAGAAGAGTGATAGGCCTAAAATTTGTTACAGATTTTCCTGCAGGATGTTTCGGGATTAGAACAATGGTTCCTTCTAGGAAGTCGCGTGGGACGCCATTGGCGGTATTCATTAATTCGTTACAGATACACGCTAATTTGGGAATCAACTGCCTTCTGAACATTTGATGAAACTCGGCCGGGATTCCATCAGGCCCAGGAGACTTATTTTTCGGGCTTCGTGTTATAGCGTCTGCGACTTCTTCTTCTGTAATTTCAGTTAACAAGTTGTTTGCTTCTACCGGGTCGAGCCCGCGTGTGAATCCCGTCATAATGTCATTGTCCACCGGGATATCCATTGTCGTTTTGCCTAATAACTCTGCGAAGTACTTGTGAATTTCGTTCTTGATGTCACTTTGCTGCGTCAGTAACCTGCCGTCAGAAGATATTAGTTCGGTTATTATTTTCCTGCGTTGCCCCTTCCTCTCATTAATCACATGATATATAGATGTTTGCTCTCCTTTTACAGCATCGTGAAGTCCTGCTCTTACTTGATGACCTTCCAGCTGTTTCCGCTTCAGTCCGAGAAGTTTAGCCTGAATCCGTTTGATTTCCACGTAGTTGGCGATTACGGACTCATCAGATTGATATAGGTCACGAAGGACTTGGAAGTAATATTCTATCGTCCGTTTTTGCCAAACACTTTTCTCGCGGGAGTAATTCATCAGCGATTTTCTTATCGCGGGTTTCACACATTTCATCCACCATGCCAGTGCTGAGGTGTATGAAGTGAATTTGTTCTCGCACGCGTTCCATACGTTATTGAATATTTCGTGGTATTCAGGATCTTTTAGATGTTCCACGTTCAACTTCCACAAGCCTCGTCCCCTGTACGTTTCTTGCCGTTTTAAGTTCATGGTACATACGTATGCAGCGTGATCCGAAAAGATAGTGGGCCATAGCTCTGTCTGAAGAACGTGCGTTTCCAGGTCGACTGTTACATAGATCCTGTCGATGCGACTAGCGGAATGATTCGTAATATGAGTGAAACTCGGCAATGCACCGTTCTTGAGCTCCCAGGTGTCAATTAAGCGGAGTTCTGTAATTACGGCTCCGAGTTCTGCACAGTTATTAAAATGCGGCGTCTGGTCTTTTGGAGACAGCACACAATTATAATCACCTCCAAAAATGATATGCTCGTAGCGGCCACCGAAAAGGGGAACTATATCATCTTTATAAAATTCAGCTCTTCGCCTCCTGTTCCCGGTGCCAGATGGTGCATAAATATTTATAAAACGCGTATTGTGACTGGTGACAGCTAGACCTCTGGCGTTTACCAGTTTCTCGACATCTTTGATGATAATTCCTTCTTTGGCGAGTATCGCAGTTCCGAGGTCACTGTCGCTCCATGGATTTACGACTGGATTGTAACCTGTGATGGCAACCAGTCTAATATCTGTTACTTCTTGTAACATAATAACATCAATATCAGCGGCGTAGAGCATGTCTTGCAAGTTCTTAAGGTTTAATTCGCTACGGATCTTGTTTAGATTCAAAGTGCCGATTCTATAAGAGTGTAACGAATTCATGATTAATTAAGTAAGTATACAAGTCGTTATGACCCACTGTCGACAAAGCCTAAGGTTTGCCATGTTATGGCCGAGACGATGTCTCGTCCCTCATTTGCTTGTCTTTCTGCACTGGAATCTTTCCTCCTGGTAGGTGTGACTCTTCCTTCATTTCCTCATCTGCGGGAAATTCTTCAATGTCATCTGCCCAATTTTTCGTATCACTGCGTTGAGACAACTCTACCTCTGGCCCACGTTGAGATGGAGTTCTGTTCTTCGTTTCTTTACTTGTGGACCGTTTCGTTTCGCCATCCTGTTGCGTCTGCGTTTTCACTTTTCGAAACTCGTCTTTTCCCGCTGTATGCGGGGTCTGTGGGTCTACGTCAAAATTGACGGATGTCATACCACTGATTTTGCGACCAATTTGTTGTGCCTTTTCACGCACTGATTGTACCTTTTGAGGAGCGTCAGGTGGAGCTATCCTCCGTTTTTTATGCTTTTTGGGAAGAGATCCGGATTTCTGTCGCTCTTCAGTCTCGCAAGCCGTGCTGGGATCTTGTGCAGCATCCTCGTTCTCGTCTCTCTGTACATCTTGCTCAATAGTTCCGTCACTTTTGGAAAGACATCCTGCTTCTGTGATGGGCGCCGCTTCAGGCGACGGAGCGACAGTCGTTACTTCAGTAGAGCTAGTGGTCACTGACAAGTTTTGGTCGTCGTCTTTTCTGTCGCCACTGCTCTCCAAAGTGAAACTCGATGTCGTAGCAGTGTGGCCACGGGTGGCCGTAGCATATGTCACTGGTAAGGTCGTCATCGTCATGGGAGGGACTACTCCCCCAGCCGGTACCTGCGTCACTCTCCTCTGTATACATTCTGAACGTACGTGTCCAGTCCGTCCACAGCCGGAGCAAGTACGCGGCTGTCCATCATACATCACAATAGCTCTATAACCGCATACGTAAACATACGAGGGAATATGCTGCTGAAGATCTATTTTTATTTGCCTGACACCATTTAAAACTGGAAACATTTGAAAGGTGGTCCACTTTTCCGCAACATTACTAATGACCTTCCCATATGCTTTGAGGACGCAATTAATTTGTTCCGTAGTTATTTCAAATGGAAGTTCAAAAATACGGACTGTTCTTATCCCGAAACCTGCATGATCTACCTTGACATCACCGTCGTTTCCATCACAGTGATTAAATTTAAAAGATCCTCCACATCCTTCAATAATCCTATCACAGCATTTAGCATTCACCATCTTTACATAAACTGTGCTACTCACAATCGATAAGTGGACCCCAATTATATCAGTGGAACTGAGCTTTACTACATCGCGCAAGAACTGTTCTACTTCGAATGCTTTAGGTCGTGCAAAGCGTTCATCGAACGTGAACTTCAAAGTATCTTTGCGAAGCGGCTGCATCATATTCATGTTCGATTCATTTTCAAACATACAATTCGCGTGTAAACCGCAAGAGCGCCCACTTACTTGTCAGCACGCGGCCGGCCGCAGCGAGCACGCAGACAAGGCCCGTCCGCCCAGCTCGCCCACCGAAGCACGACTCTGCGCTGCTCAGGGACTCGTTGACACTGCAAAAACACACGGCAACACTAATTTGTAGGTGAACACACACTAAATTATCTGTATTTTTCAATAGTTCTCGAGAACCACACGAAAACTGATGGTTGTTGACGTTGCTAACCAGAGATATGTTTCTGAGCCACCGACGACACAGAGAACACTGCGACTGTAGTGACTTATCTCTGGCACTCCTCCCGTGAGACCCACATACCCAGCTTATTGTCCCGCAGTGTATTCATAGTGCCCCTGCCCATTACACTCATTACTTGTGGCTTTTTGCCGATTCCCGTAAGAGTTCGGGGACTTTTTGTGCATCCGCACACGAGAAGGTGGTCAAACGACCGGTGAGCCTCACAAGCCATTTGACCACCTTCTTCTGTGCGGATGCACAAACAGTCCCCGAACTCTTACGGGAATCGGCAAAAAGCCACGATTAATGAGTGTAATGGGCAGGGTCACTATGAATACACTGCGGGACAATAAGCTGGGTATGTGGGTCTCACGGGAGGAGTGCCAGAGATAAGTCACTACAGTCGCAGTGTTCTCCGTGTAATCGGTGGCTCAGAAAGCAGTCTCGCCGCGTCAGCCGTGCTGTGCGGACGTGTGCTGAGTTTCGTGCGCCGCGTTCTCCTGTGCTTCGGCGTGGTAAGTCGCAGTGCTCTTGCATCGTTGCAGAAAGTCTACATATATTGAAATTTGAAATATGAATCCGTGATGGCCCACTTGAACATACAAGATACTTTGAAATGCTCGTTTGATCGTAATTACGCCCGACCTAAACTACACGAAATCGAAGATTGGTTGGAATACGAAGTGAAAGTTGATTCAGAGGATGTCATTGGAATGCATCTCTCGATAGTGAGCAGCGTTGTATTTGTGAAATTGAGGAATGCTAACTTATGTGACAAAATAGTTGAGTCTTGCGGAGGAATTATGAAGTTTAAACTTTGTGATGGAAACGTAGGCGAAGTCACCGTAACACATGCAGGGTTTGGAATACGAACGATCAGGATATTCGAACTACCATTTGAAGTACCGGCGGAACAAATAAACGCAGTGATAGCGCCGTACGGTAAAGTTCTCAGCAATGTTGCCGAACGGTGGTCCAACGCGCGCAGATTCCAAGTTCTCAACGGAGTGAGACAATTGAAGGTCGATTTGCACAAACATGTACCGTCATACATCAGCGTCTGTGGATACCGAGGTATCGTTATATACGACGGCCAGCCGAGGACGTGCGCGGCGTGCAGCTCTCCCGGCCACGTCCGCGCTGAGTGTTTACAGCGGCGAGTGGCGCAGCTGCCGGCTGGCGAGGCGCCGCGACCGCCGGCTGTGACTGCGCTGCCAGCGACTTACACTACGGCTGCCCGCGGACAAGTCCTGACCCCAAGCCCTGATGTGAACACGGAGAACCATCCAATTCGAGAAGAAGCCCAGATTGCCCCCACTGACACAACAGAAGCTAGACCACCCGAACCTAAGGAAATCGTGACAGCTGTAACGGTTTCAACACAGCAGACACCGAAAGATATTGGGAGCCACAGCAAATTTTCTGACTCCTCCGCTGTTGAGAATCACATGCAAGAACCATCCCGGAATGAGCAACCTAATAGTGAACCGATTTCTCTATTGACACCATCATCCACCAAGAGCACGGCCGACAATTTGGCTCGAAACACCACCCACTTAGAAGATTTGAAGAATGCTGAGGAAGACAACATCAGACAGCAGCCGGTGAAACCTAAACGGCAAACACGAAAACAGAGCCCTGAAGAGATTCAAGAACTGGAGAAAAAACTCTCCCGTACCAAACAAATTCTTAAAACAGATCGAAGCGGAAAGCAGGGCGTGGTAGACATCGGAAAACCACACATCCCCAACCCGAATGAGGACGTACAGATGAACCTCGCCCCTCCAATTGAAGAACCAATGGACACTGTTGACCGCTGCGGAGCTGATACGGGGACAGCATGGTCTGACGACACTGAATGCGCTTAGTTGCACTACCGAATGACGCAGGCGTATATAATCGCCACGCTCAATGTAAACAGAATAGCTTCGGACGTAAAGTTACAATCTGTGAAGGATTACTTATATGCCGCCTACATTGACATAGCGATGTTACAAGAGGTCGTTACAACCAAAATAGCGGATATGTACGGATATGAGGCGATCTTAAACATTGGTAATGAATGTGGAACAGGAATATTGTTCAAACACGGCATACCATGTACAGCAAAAGCAATTCTTGAATCTGGACGAATCATAACAAAACAAATATATGACCTATTTCTTGTTAATATATATGCTCCCTCTGTATCCAGCGGAAAACGAGCAAGGGGCAATCTGTTCCGGGACGAAATTGTCCCATTAATAACGGATCCTCGACTGCACATAATTTTGGGTGGAGATTTTAACTGCGTATTGCGTCCAGAAGATCAAATCCCGAACTTCAACTTTTGTGAGGTGCTGTTGATGTTAATTAATTAACGGAGTAGATATGATAGATGCTTGGTGCCACCTTCGCCAGCACACCCGAGGATACACGTACGTATCCAGTACTTCGGCAAGCAGACTAGACAGGCTGTATGTAACGAAAGGTTTTATCCATAATGTAACTGACTGTGAAATTTGGCCTCTTAACTTCTCGGATCACTGCGTATTTCATATAACCGCGAAGCATACTAAACAAAAAACATGGCAGCTAAACGTGTCAATTTTGAAGGACGCAGTACTGAAACAGGAGATCCATGATACATGGCAGCATTGTCTTCGGATACAATCCAGATATCCAACACGCATCATGTGGTGGCTACAGTCTGCGAAACCGCAGATAAAAAAATGCATCGCACGATATGGTCGCATGAAAGCGTACTGGCGAAAACGCACCTTGGAGTATCACTTTCTTTGCCTCCGCGAACTATATGATGACCCCATGGGATTAGTAGCAAACAGCTCTAGAATAAAACGCACTAAAGCAAGAATAACGGTGTTGGTACGACAATCGCTAGAGGGGAAAAATGTTCGGTCGCTTCCTCCGATTGAACTGATGCAGGAGAATACGTCCGTATATCACGTGATACGGGAAGCCAAGAGAGGTAAACAAAAGTGAATCCACACTCTCAGCGATGAACAGGGGAACGAATACGATCAACAAGTCACAGTAAAAAACTACGTGGTGCAACATTATACAGATTTTTACTCCGAATCGGCGACTGATGCGACGGCAAGTGAGCCGCTTTTATCCAACATTCAATCCACGGTCCATCCGACTGACAACGCCGACCTTGTAACCCACATAACTGAGGAAGAAGTATGTGCCATAATTAAAGATTCGCCTACAAAGAAATCTGCTGGTTTAGATGGCCTACCCATAGAATTTTATGCTTGTTTTTGGCACATCATAGGACCGGAATTCACCAAAATATGCAATAAATTATTGGGAGACGTGCAGATGCCATCTCAGTTTACCGAAGGAATGATTGTACTGATCCCCAAAAAACCACGTAGCACTACGCTGAAGGATTTTCGACCACTAAACTGCTCAATTCCGACTATAAAATCTTCACCCGACTGCTAAACTGTAGACTGAAGACGGTACTGCCGAAAGTACTTGGCCCTTATCAAATGAGTGCTGTCTCAGGGAGATCAATGTCGAAAGCATTATGTGAATATAGAGACATAATATATTTGTCGTGGCTATGTAAATGCAATGTTGGTCTCATGTTTTTAGACTTCGATAAGGCTTTTGACCGCATCAACCACCACTTTCTACTATCTGTCATGGAACGGATGGGATTCAGTGGCCATTTTATTCAGATCATACGCAAATGTATAGTCGGAACTTCCTCTCGAATCAAAATTAATGGTCAGCTAAGTTCACCAGTCCCGATCAAGCAATCAGTGAGACAAGGCTGTCCCCTTTCTATGGCACTATACGCAATTGCCGTAGAACCGTTACTGTTAAACCTTGTAACGGAACATATTAAAGGCTTTACTGTACCGAAGTATGCGATACCCTCCAAATTCAACCAGTTTAACGAGTATTTATGATTATAGAAAAGTTATTGTGTATGTTAACAATGATTGAATAACATGTCTGCATAAACAGTCAACCCATTAAATTATACTGAATAACTGACCCACACAAAAGTTTATATCACTTGATCACTGATACAGCAAATGTCATCATGTAAAAACACTAAGTTCATCTTAAATAATTAATATGAAGTACGAAAAATAGTGGACAACTTAGGTATTTTGGATCTCCTTAAATAAAAATCACCCAGTGAAACCTATTTGTTCACTAGGAGCGGTTTCACTCAGTATTCACGAAATCAATCCTGTTTTAGACGAAAACCTATGTAATTCTTAATAATTCATGTTAATTACTTATTTATGCAAATTAGAGGAGTCAATTGACAAACTTCTAAAAAACGGCCTTTTTGTAACAAAGAATTATTCTGTCAAGTCAACAAGTCTGTCTGTCATTTTAATATCATGTTATATTATGTCACTCGATGCAAATTAATAACTTTTCTGCACAAATTATGATAACAGATGTACATGTGACTTGTAAACTATATCTCTTTTTAGTAGTTCTTGGACAAGGTTATAAATACAAGCAGCAAGAACGGTCGGGAGGCAGTCGGAATGTCACTTTGGTACAGTGTGTTTGTGTGTTATTGTTTGAGGTGGATAAACAATGCAAAGAACATGTAAAGGAAGTTGTGTTGTGTCATAGTCTTTGGTGGAGAGTGGAATTAAGATGGCCACCAGAGTAATAAATATTTGAAGTTTACATATTTGTTGGTTTCGTTCGTTCTTTATCATCAAAAGCACATAAAAAACACGGGACCTCATGTTTTTAACCCTAGACAACCAGATGTAGAGCCAGCATCAGCATCGAGAGACAGCAGCAATCCAGCAAGTAGCAGCGATTACCACAACACAATGCATTTTAATGGCGCCAACCTAACATCAAGTGATAACAAGCTCTGTAAATGGGAGTGAAATAGTGCGATTATAGCAATTAGCAATATCTACGACCAGGCGACCATTACAACCTGCATCACAGGTTACAAGGTCTACAGGTGTTGGGTACAAAAACCGTGGGTCACGCTTATGCTGATGACGTCAGTGTAGTAGTTAACACGCACTGGGAAATGGAAGTCGTTCAACAAATAATCCACGCTTACGCCACTTCTTCCGGAGCCAAACTCAATGAACAAAAATCGAAAATTTTACCTGTCGGACCCCATATGGAGACCATTCAAAGAACATGGCTACAAAGGACAGAGAAGACGAACCACTTAGGTATGATTCTAATGGCCAACCCAAGAGAGATGACAGTAGCCAACTGGGACCATAAACTACATATATTCAGGGCTACTCTCCGTGAACACAAAACTAGAACGCTCAATCGGATACAGAGAGCTCTATTGATTAACAGCTATGCGCTAAGCAAAATATATCACATCGCAGCAGTGTTACCAGTACCCAAGGATACAGCGCAAAAGCTTTTAGCCGCAGCGTATTGGTTCATATGGAGCGGAAACATCTTTAAAGTCACCATGCCAACCATAGTGTTAACCCGCGCCGCTGGTGGTTTGGGCGTCAAAGACATCAAGAACCAATGCACTGCTGTATACAAGGACCGAATCCGCAAAATACTGCAGTCACCCCATCCGACAATTACGAAAGCGTTATTCAACAGCTTAGCTCCAACGAGCAAAAAGGCCCCAATCGATGTTGGTCGCATCAGCGCTCAACTCGATCACATCTGGACTTACTACTTGGAAATGAGCTATATTCAAGATACTTCACAGCTGCTTAACACCAGAAGGACCTATTACCACCTAAAGAGACACCATAGGCAAAACCCAATCGAAGCGAAATATCCAGCGGTCAACTGGAGTAACGTCTGGAAAAACATTAACAATCCCATCCTCCACTCCAAAGTAGTGTCCACGTGGTATGACATTGTAAACGAGAAGGTCCCCACAGGTGAAAAGCTGCGCAATAGCAAAATGAAGCAGAGTCCGTACTGCGACCATTGCCATACTGTAGATACCTTGGCACACATTCTCATCTGCCGAGACCAATACCACGTATGGAACTGGATTAGAAAAAAACTCGCAATAATTACTAGAACCACAGACTCTGCTATAACACTGAAAGATGTACTTCAAACAGACTGGCATTTCTTTCCTGCAACAAAGCACAATAGTTACACTTGGGTTATCGGCCAGTTTGCATATTTTGCAGTTACCAATACACATGCGAGTATAGACGAGTACATACAGTATATAATGGAAGAGTACCACAACCTTAAAACGAGTCGGAAATACAAAGCTTTGTTTCAAAATTTCTTACTTCACACTTTGCCATAACGAAGCGGTAATTTTTGGTTGGTGCACAACACTACAGCGAGTCGATACTAATTTTGCTTCATTATAATTAAGTTGGCATTTATTTATTTTTATAGTACGGCAAGTCAAAGTGCCTCAAGAAAACTAATTTTGCCAGATGCCGTAACATAAAACAAATCAGAAGTGCTTGATTGAGTTCGTGTTCTTCTGTTTTACGGGTACTGGACAGTTTGTCACGGAAAGAAGATTTATTCAGTTTCTTATATATATATATCATTAAAAAAACCAAAAAAAGAAACAAAAAATAAAATAAATGAAAAAAGAAAGTAGGTTAAGTTAGGGTGAAAGTGGCGGTGGCAACAGATTGTTCTTTTTTTATTTTTTATTTATTTATTTCATTATTTTTTTAATTTTTAGGTTAGATAGGATTTTGGGGGTGATATGGGTGGTAGGGGCCAACGCCTGAAGTGGAAGAGGTAAAAAAAAAAAGAGTGGTCAGCGCGACAAGCTGTTAATCCTAAAGGCCCAGGTTCGATTCCCGGCTGGGATGGAGATTTTCTCCGCTCAGGGACTGGGTGTTTTGTTGTCCTAATCATCATAATTTCATCCCCATCGATGCGAAAGTCGCTGAAGTGGCGTCAAATCGGAAGACTTGCACCCGGCGAAAGGTCTACCCAACGGGAGGCCCTAGTCACATGACATTTTATTTAACTGCCTAATTTCGTGTAGGGCTCCCGCGAGCACGCAGAAGTGCCGCAACATGAAAAAAAAAAAAAAAAAAGAAGAAAGATAGAGCGTCTTCTAGGTAAGCGGGACATCCCGGGTTCGAGTCCCTCTCGGGGTGCATATTTTCAACTGTCCTCGTTCACTTTAATCTACACCTGTGCATAGGCGTGTAGGGGTATTCGTTTCATTGTAGTCAGAAGATTTATGACTCAAAAACAAAACTGAGTAACTCTTTTAATGTTGTCCCTTACAGGCTAGTAAAGTCTTCAGAAGATGAACCTCAGATATGACTTCTGTTTCACTAGATGAGTTCCGCTCATTGGCTACTAAATGTGACATTTCTCACTTTAAACCATGAAACCAGCCGCACAACGGAGATGATATTTCACAGGCGCGCACATCAATTCCACATCATGCAAGAACAAGTAATGGTCCTGATCAAAACTTCATTCCGCTGGTATTCATCATTTCATTTCCAAACATGGTACAGGCTACCGAGCAAGGGGAAGCACTGCTAAGACTCTTCTTGGATGTGACTGTAATTAGAATTTCCGTTCCGAAATCCTGATGCAGATTTCCTAGATTTCCCAAAACTGCTTACGGAAAAATTTGGCAGTTTTAAGGGAACTTAGCTTAGATGGCATGTACGGGTACGTCATTCCACGTTCCTTCAAATATATGCCATAGTTGATCACACGTGGTGGCTGGTGAGTGGTGGCATGCCAGTCTCTCGGCAGTCGATGACCAGATATTATCAGTCCCTGTATCGAGATGGTCGCGATGACAGGCAACATTAGGTCTTGCGTTATGGTTTTGAAAGAATCTTAACGAGGGCTTCTAAGGTAAGGCACAGCGATTAGCGCGAAACCTGAGAAATGTAAATGACGTTGGCTATATTGGTTGTTGATTCTTCCTGCATCCTCAACACACTGATATCTCTACATCTGCATCAATACTCCGCAACGCACTTGATGTGTGGTGGAGGGTAATTCATGGACCACTAACTGATCCTCCTGCTTCTTGTTCCACTCGCGAATAACTTATTGGAACAGTGATTGTCGGTAAACCTTTGTATAGGCTCTAATTCCTCGAATTTTCTCGTAGTAGTTGTATAGGCTCTAATTTCTCGAATTTTCTCGTCGTAGTTGTTTCGCGAGGTGTGAGTGGGAGGAAGTAATGTGTTTTCCGACTCATCCCGGTAAGCACGCTCTCGAAATTTCTGAGGTAAGCTTCTCAGTGATGCACAGCGCCTCTCATGTAGCGTCCATCACTTGAGTTGGCTGAGCAACTCTGTGACCGTCTTGCGCCGACAAAGCCAATCCCACGACGAAGCGCACCGCTCTTCGTTGCATCTTCTTTATCTCCACTACAGTTTTGCCTGGTAAAGATTGAACATTGTACTGTCCCAACGTAATATAATACTATTGTAATGTTCGGCTGCGATTACCAGTGATGATACGCTACCGTAATTGAGACGACAACGCTCTTTGCTGTAAAAAAAGGAGCATCTATGCTTTTTGTAATTGTTGGAGATAAGGAACAGCTATTGGGAATTGTTCTTTTTCGGGGGTCAGATAAGTCTGCATATAGACGTAATTTGAAGTGCAGAGGAGATACATCTAGTAATCACAGTTGCCAAGAATAAAAAATTTCTCTTGTGAAGAAGAAGGTAAATACCGGTTACAAACTTTTATTCGATGTTGGATCCCCGGACCTTCATAAAACGATTAGTGTATTTAACAATACAGCGAATAGTGATTTCTTCGCAAATTAACAATACTGGGCGAACCTGCTACCATCAGGTCCGAACGACGCGCTTTCGCCGTCAGCTTGTGTGTTCAAGACATTCCGTAAGCGACCAATTTGTTAGAAGATGTTGTTCAACCTTCTCATTCTGGAAGTGCTTCCAGAAAATCTTATGGCGGCTGTGAGTGCTTGGCTGCAACGAGAGACGGAGTCTTCACCGCGAGTTGTAGCAGTTTTCTCCGACTTTGCCTGGCGTCCTGTGAGAACCGGAGAGACGTACCACCGGCGCTACGTCTGTCTCTGATGCTGCGTCAAATGAATCCGCAACAGCGGTGGCTGCGCTTATGGTCCGTAGTGCTCCCGTAGTCCTCACATCGTCCGTGTGGATACCTGTCTTCTTGCAAACAACCCTATTCCCCGCCTCATGGTACGTGGTGTCGCAGTCTGATCCAGCACAGCCTAGAGAACACTACCTCTGTCGTCTCAGGTGCTAGGTATGTGGGTTGATGAGCCTGCACGGCTCTCTTCGGCCCATCCATTCCATATTCGCATATCAGCTGTGAGATACCGACCAACGCTAGCAGCAATGTGACGCAGCGACAACTCGCTGTCGAAACAGACCACGACGCAGCCGCTGTGGAATTACGACACTTTCTCGTAGCCGTTTCGCCGTGTCACGTGGGGTTTTATACGAGTTTTTCGCAGACATTCAAGATTTAAATGCATTATCTGAATGGGTAACCCACTGCGTCATTTTCCCTACATCTGTGTATCTACTAACAATAAAACTAAAAACTCTCTATCTGTCTGTTTAATTGTTGTTTGAACATGCTAACCTCCAAAACTAATACACCAATTTTCATGGGTTTTTCACAGGTAACTTGAGCGAAGCTTTGGGCAATGTGTAGAGTTAATGAAAATCGAATCATGAAAAAAAAATAGATATCGTGATTTACGTTTCTTATTTAAAACTCTCACGTCTGCCTTAATTTTTGTTTGAAGTCACTAATTTCCAAAACTAGTAAGCGAATTGTTGTGGGGGGCCGCGAGGGATTAGCCGAGTGGTCTCAGGCGCTGCAGTCGTGGACTGTGCTGCTGGTCCCGGCGGAGGTTCGAGTCCTCCCTCTGGCATGACTGTGTGTGTTTGTTCTTAGGATAATTTAGGTTAAGTAGTGTGTAAGCTTAGCGACTGATGACCTTAGCAGTTAAGTCCCATAAAATTTCACACACATTTGAACATTTTCTTGTTATGGGGGTTTCACAGGTAACGTAAGCGTAGCTTGGACCAATATATAGGCTTTATTTCATTAAAACCGGAAGGCGGGGAAAAATATATAGTAATTTTTTCTAAGGTGGTATGCTCAGCTTAGTAATACAGAGAACCAATAGAGGGCGCTAAGTGACAGTTTATGGGAGTTCCGTCAGAGATAGAATTAAGTGCGGCAATATTATCTTTATGAATACAAAACAACATTGATTTTACATCGCAGGGATATGTGGATTTATTGATTTCGCTTTATGTATCTTTGCTAGGAAAAACGAATTGATGAAATTTGCTTTGTGATGTGGTTCCCTAGTCATTATGTTTTGATTTGGTTTTGGTTACGGATATAAATGCCTAGAAAACGGTGAAGTCCTCCTGAATATGCCAGCACGGGTAAAAGACTGAGGACCTTGTGGTCTCAAGAATACAGCGAAAATTATGATGTTGTTGATGTTAGGTTTGTGTGTGAGGCGTTCCCTGGGAGTCCACCGTGGGCCGAACGGCACAATAACTCTCGGTTGGTGTGGAGCGGCTTAGGGGTGAAGTAGACTGCGATAGTCGTCGTGGGGTTGTGGATCTCTGCGGCTGCGGCGGGGACGGAGCCTCTCCGTCGTTTCTAGGTCCCCGGTTAACATACAATGCAATACAATACAATTCTTGTCAAGGACGCCATCTCGCTCCTCAGAATCCTTCACTCACAGAGGCCTAAACTCACTGTAACATGATAAAGGTGATAATTCTGACGTGAAATGGTGCAGACGAGCGAGTTCCTATAACCCAAATTCCGGTTATTCCTAACATTTCGCCTCCAATGCGTAAAATTCCAGTTATCTTATGTTATACAACGACCACAAAAAGAGCATAACGCCAGACACTGCGTATTGAGGGTATTGACTTCAGTCTCAGTAGTTATTCGCGCAGCCAGCTCTGCGTAGCTCTCTTCCGCGTCAGTGAAGCAGACAAGTTCTTTCTTCGTGTCCGTAATCACACTACTTTTAACATTGTATACAAGGAAACTTTATGAGTAAAAAATAAATGAAACACGTACTAAGTCTTGTACAGAGCTATAAATAAATAACCAGGCAACGTTAGTACAGAATATACATGCCATTACTGCTACCTACTCTGTGCGAATGGGGTGTATATCCTTAACATTTGCATTGTCAAGCAAGCTGTTCACTTCACGCCAACCTTATGTTTGATGGATACAAACATCATAGAGTTGCAGTTTTAATGGCCAACGTTGTATTCATGAAAAGCTAGTATCCACATTCACTCGTATGGAGACTTCAGTCTTTGTCAGGCTGACAGATTCACTTTCTGATTAATATGCACGTAATATTTTCAAATTTCAATTGTTTTAATGTTCTGAAAATGGAAAACATTGCAACTGGGAAAAATCTCACTCAGCCTCGTCGGAACACAAACTCCACGACCATTAGTCTCACGGGCAGATTATATCTGTATCTGGCCACCTTGTCTGTCTGGCTTGTAAAACCAACGCTGTGCGAGCGGATGGAGCAGAGATAAAAGTGAGGGGAGAGGAACAGCGGCTGTGGTTGCCGCCAGCAGCGTGGCGTGCGGCGCCCTGCGCAAAATTAATGGAGCTGTGAGCCGCTGCTGCGGTACACCACTTTACGGCCGGCCCCGATCACTGGTCAGCAGCGGCCTTGGCCCCGCGCTGCTGGTCTGATGTATCACCAGCCACAGGTACCGGCCTTCACTACTGGCACAGCGCATTGTCCGTATACTGCCTCACGGCGGAGCCAGGCGCTGCAAACAACCTTTCTGCACATAGCCACATTCCGTTACGGCTCTGATAAAAATACATGTTGCGTATCTTAAGTCAGTCACAGGCACCAGCAATTTTGCTCAGTGCGTTTAGAGCTTAACACAACTTCAGTTGTAGAGGTTTACGTGTGCTTCAGATCTGATTCCAAATGTTTCTGACTGACGGAAAAAAAATTCACAACACCAAAATAAGAGTTAATGTAGAGTGATAAAATTTCGGAAATACATTTTCATAGAAACTTATTTAAGTGATTAATATTATAAGACAACGGGTTAGTGTAAATAAAGTAAGTCACTGCAGGTGTGAGATACTGGTATATTAGTAACCGGTGTAACTGACAGAATGTTGAATACAAGCATGCAAACGTGCATGCATCGTGTTGTACAGGTTCCATATGTCGGTTTCTGCGATGGAGATCCATGGATATGGCACTAGGTCGGTCAATACAAGGATACTTAATGCTATCTGTGGATGACACTGGAGTTTTTGTCCGATGATGTCCCATATGTGCCCGATTGAAGACAGATCTGGTGATCGTGCATGCCAAGGCAGGATGTCGACACTCTGTAGAACATGTAAGGTTGCAACAGAGGTATATGGTCATGGGTTATCCTGTTGAAAAACACCCACCGGAATGCAGTTCAAATGGTTCAAATGGCTCTGAGCACTATGGGACTTAAGTTCTGAGGTCATCAGTCCCCTAGAACTTATAACTACTTAAACCTAAGGACATAACACACCTCCAAGCCCGAGGCAGGATTCGAACCTGCGACCGTAGCGGTCGCGCGGTTCCAGACTGTAGCCCTTAGAACCGCTCGGCCACCCCGGCCGGCGGAATGCAGTTCATGAATGGCAGTACAACAGGTTTAACCACTAGATTTAGGCACAAATTTGCAGTCAGGCTGAGTGGGATAGCCAGGGGAGTGCTCCTGCTGTCATACAAAATCGCACTCCAGACCATAACACTTGGAGTATGACCAGTGTGTGTAGCATGCAGAGACGTCGGTTGCAGGCCCTCTACTGGCCTCTTTTTAACCAACACACTTCCATCATTGGCACCGAGGCAGAGCCAGCTTTCATCAGAAAAAGCAACAGACCATTACCTTGCCCTCCAATGAGCTCTCGCTTCACACCACTGAAGCCGCAAAAGGCGGTGATTTGAGGTCAGTAAAATGGACGCTACAGGACGTCTGGCTCGAAGCTGTCCTTGAAGTAACCGATTTGTATCAGTTCGTTGTATGATTCTGGTGCCACATGCTGCTCGGACTGCTGCTGCAGATTCTGTTGATGCGCCAGAGCCATACGCCGAACACGATGGTTTCGCTTTTGCTAGTGCCACGTGGCCGTCCGGAGCCAAGTCTTCTTGCGATCGCCCATTTTCATGATCACTGCTGCCAGGAATCATTTGCAATGGCTACATTCCTGCCAAGAGTTTCTGCAGTATCGCGGAAGGAACATCCAGCTTCTCGTAGCCCTATTGCCTTAAACGCATTCCTGACTAACATCAACTCACCACGTCCATTCTCAAAGATAACTAGCGCTCACGAACGTTACGGTGTGTACTTGCATCCTAATAGTGGCGCTACTAGCGCTACCCTTATGCGACTGGCGTGGAACTCGAGTAGACATCATTGTAAAACAACGCTAACCAACTTTTGGTTTTGTCGCGAACTCCTTCATGGTGTAGCGATTTTTTTACGTCAGTGTATACTCAGTCTGTCTTCTTTTCTGTCTACTTCTTCCTGTTTTTCTGCTTCGTCTTCTTCTCGTATCTCTTTTCTATCTATACTGTAGCTATATGAACTGAAGCCTCATGCGGTGGTTCTGTTTGCATGTTCCGACTGCTCTCAGTAAACTACTGAAGGTATATTACTACGACTTTCAATAACAGATAGACCTATTTTCGAGGAAGATTTACGTATATAATTTATAAATATTTCGTGGAAATAGGCTGAACTATGGTGAACAAAAGTCCCTCGCCACTCTGAAAACAGTGCCATTGCCATCCTTGGAACAGTGGTAGCTCGCGCGGCCTGGGGCTATTGCGCAGTGTTGCGTGGCAAACAGTGCATCATACCGATGTGTAACAAGGTAGCGTGACACAGAGTGCTCCGTACCAATGTCAATTGGTAGAGTGTGTTTGTATTGAACCGGGGACCTACAAACGACTGAGAGGCTTCGTCCCGCCGTGGCCCTCAGTGGTTCACAACCCCACAACAAGTCACAACAGTCCACCCACCTCACCGCCGCCCCACAGCGAACCCAGGGTTATTGTGCGGTTCGGCCTCCCCAGAGGAGCCTCCCAACGCCCCCCCCCCCCTCCCCTCACCCGTGTACGTGGAGACAGTCTTTGCGCAGCAATCGCCGATATAGTGTAACTAAGGCGGAACAGGGGGAACCAGTCCGCATTCGTCGAGGCAGATGGAAAATCGCCTTAAAAACCATCCACCGGCTGGCCAGCACACCAGACCTCGACATTAATTGGCGGGGCGGAATCGTGCCGGGGATCGGCACGCCTTTCCGCTTGGGAAGCAGCGCGGTAGACCGGGCGGTTAGCCGGCCGGGCTGGTAGAGAGTTCTTTGCACCGGAATTACACGACAGCGAAGCTTCAGGTGAGCGTGGTAGAGGGTGCAGCCTGCCGATTACACGTGGCAGAGGGTATTTGAACCAATGAAAAGTGGTAGAAACAGACTCCGTACTGATGTTATGTGGCAGAGGTATCTGTGAAACAGTTTGTGTGGTGATGGATGCTTCTTACCGATTTTGCGTGGTACAAGCAACCTCGAAATAATGTTAATTGCCGATGTTGCGTGGCACAGAGTGCATCCTAGCGATACTGCATGCTCCAGAATGCTTTGCATGATGCTACATGGTATATGTGCTACGGACAATACTGTGTGGCAGGTGAGCTTGTTACCAATTTTACGTGGCGGAGGATGCTCACCAACGATTATTAGTGACTGATGGTACTCTGTAACAGTGTTGCGTGGCGGGGGTACTTCGCACCATGTAGCGAGATGGAGGTTGCTCCACATCAGTTGTGTGTAGCAGATGTTACACAGTATCGATGCTGTTACATTGGGATATGCGGTTAAAGGTCACACAGACCGCGTAACTCGCACGAGAGTGGCGCCGCAGTCATAAGGGCAGCAGTAGGCTTTGGTTCACACTAAACGCTGCTGCAGTAGGGTGGACCACCCCGTATTGGGCGCCTGTAAAGTGGATGTAGCTAGCTCGAAGTAGCGGTGTGGATTGGACGGTGTGGTAGTTCGTAGCTTCAGCCACTGCCACGAGGTGTCACCCCAAACGCCAATTAAATACGGAATAGATAACATTCAAGCCAGCTGAGACGTTTCCCGCAATCCACTGCTTAAATCGTTTAAGTTGTATATAAGTAGTGATATTCAGTTACCTAATGTGGTTTCCTGATTTTTTAAATCAGAGCACGTAACAAAGCGTCAATGAAATTACCCCTATGCCAGATAAGTCGTTTGGCCATAGATACACTATGTGATCAAAAGTATCCGAATACCCCCAAAAACATACGTTTTTCATACTAGGTGCGTTGTGCTGCCACCTACTGCCAGGTACTTCATATCAGCGATCTCAGTAGTCATTGGATATCGTGAGAGAGCAGAATGGGTCGTTCCGCGAAACTCACGGACTTCGAACGTGGTCAGGTGATTGGGTGTCACCTGTGTCGTACGTCTGTACGCGAGATTTCCACACTCATAAACATCCTTAGGTCCACTGTTTCTGGAAACGTGAAGAAACACGTACAGCACAAAAGTGTACAGGCCGACCTCATCTGTTGACTGAGACAGAACGCCGACAGTTGAAGAGGGTCGTAATGTGTAATAGGCAGGCATCAATCCAGACCATCACACATGAATTCCAAACTGCATCAAGATCCACTGCAAGTACTATGACAGTTACGCTGGAGGTGAGAAAACTAGGATTTCATGGTCGAGCAGCTGCTTATAAGCCACACATCACGCCGGTAAAAATCAAAAGACGCCTCGCTTGGAGTAAAGAGCGTAAACATTGGACGATTGAACTGTGGAAAAACGTTGTGTGGAGTGACGAATTACGGTACACGTTGTAGCGGTCCAATAGCAGGGTGTGGGTATGGCGAAAGCCCGGTGAACATCATCTGCGAGCGTGTGTAGTGACGACGGTAAAACTCAGAGGCGGTGGTGTTATGGTATGGTCGTGCGTTCCATGGAGGAGGTTTTCAGCCCTTGTTGTTTTGCGTGGCATTAGCACAGGCCTACACTGATGTTTTAAGCACCTTCTTGATTCCCACTGTTGAAGAGCAATTGGGGGATGGCGATTGCATCTTCCAATACGATCGAGCACATGTTCGTAATGCACGTCCTGTGGTGAAGTGGTTGCACGAGGATAATATCCCTGTAATGGTCTGGCCTGCACAGAGTCCTGACCTGAATCCTACAGAACACCTCACCTTTGAGATGTTTCGGAACGCCGACTTCGTGCCAGGTCTCACCGACCGACATCGATACCTCTACTCAGTGAAGTAATCCGTGAATAATGGGCTGCCATTCCCCATGAAACCTTCCGGCACCTGATTGAAAATATGCCTGCGAGAGTGGAAGTTGTCATCTGGGCTAAGGGTGGCCTAACACCATATTGAATTCAGCATTACCGATAAAGGGCCCCACAAACTTGTAAGTCATTTTCAGGCAGGTGTCCGGATACTTTTTATCACGTAGTGTACTCAGTGCTACCCATGTGAAGGCGGGTCATGGGCTAGCTGGTATGGTATTCTTTGCAACCAGTTAATTCGGTATTACCTCTTTAGATTAGCCGAGGACTCGCAAATACATAGTGGAGTTTTCTTTTTTTTCATTCGTGTTCCTGAATTTCTTTCTTTATACGCCAGTTTTTCACCACCCAGGTAAAAATCTTTATGTAATATGATATCCATAAATTTCTCGTTACAAGCACGCATTGAAGAAACGCATTTCAGTGTGCTGTGAGGTTCCTTCGCAAAATGATCGTAGTTTTCAAGGCAAATTCACTTGTGCCATTTCAGTACTGCAGTAAATAAGGATTGGGCATTGGTAACTGCAAAACGAAGATTTTAGTACTCTCTTCGTTACTACGTATTTGTTAGCAGCCGGTGGTGCTGTCACCACCTTGAACATACCGATATTATTGCGTTCTTTGTTTAGCGTACATGTTAAACATTTCCCTCCTGCACCTTTATTACCAATACAGCAGTCTTCATATTCCCATTCCTATTGGCAAAAATCAGTCATTACCAAAACTGGATAGTGGCAAGAACGCAATTAACTTTTATATCTGTTTATACTTCATAGTTATGCGAACAGTTCTCTCTCGTGAGTGTTAAATTATTCGAAACTGGTGAAAGTTGTTCTGAAATATCGCTACTGTATTTTCAAAGATTTGGTGCATTCTCAGCGTAAAAACTAGCTACACTTGACAAGAAATGTCACCCCTACGAGGCGTCACGCTAGTACTTGGTGGCTATAATCAAATTACAACTAAGCACGCAGATCCAGTGAGGACAGTAATAATCGTGTGGCAGCGAAACTTGGTCTGTATGCTAATTCGTTCAAGTAGAACTGATTTACGCTGTAAAACTATTAATTCCACTTTTGACCACCAGGTGAAAACCTGTCTATACACTATTCGTGTGACGGTATAACAGTTATGCTGTCATTTGACAAGCCATAACATGAGTGAACACTGACTATCGAGAAGGGAGACTGTTCACTGTTAGGGAAACTGTTTTATATGAGCGGTATCAGTTACTGTATTGTCGACTGAAAGATAACAGGAAAGGCCCGATGTTATTAAATGAGTTAAAGACGATGATAATGAAATTCGGAAACAGTGGTGAGCTTGGTGTGCCGCTGGAAGAGGAAGCTGTCTTATCCTGGTGGACGTCGTTGAGGGGCTTGCACGTGAATAACTGTCAAGAAATTGACTTTTCAATTTTTGTCTTACAAATTCTCTGTAGTTTTCTGAATGACAAAAGTTTACTTCCTGGAAAATCGGACCATAGAAAGTACCCAAAGTAGAGGAATTTATAAGTGCCTCGACGCACCACGACGTCCCCATGACACCCACTTAGGCCTGTTAAAAATAACGTTTGGCTCTCATTTGTTTCGTTTCTATGACATTTTAGTCTCTGATGTTGGCTAAGCTGCGAAAGCTATACTGCTACTTATCTTTTGTTTATAGAGAGAGTTTAGTCATTAGGAGAGCTTCTGTGAAGTTTGGAAGGTAGGAGACGAGGTACTGGCGGAATTAAAGCTGTGAGGACGGGGTGTGAGTCGTGCTTGGGTAGCTCGGTTGGTAGAGCACTTGCCCGCGAAAGGCAAAGGTCCCGAGTTCGAGTCTCGGTCCGGCACACAGTTTTAATCTGCCAGGAAGTTTCAGTTTAGTCATTGTTCGCTGTTGTTTTGGTGCGACTATTTTGTTTACAGGGAATTAATTATCTGCTTGAGTTTCTTATTGTGTGCAAGAGTTTCTTATTCCACATGAAACCAATGGGAAGAAGTAAGATGATCGCTGCTAAACAAGGTACATTTTATGGAAATCGGTTCAAATAAATCTTCTACTTTGTATTTTGAGTAATGTGTACCTACGATGTACATAAATAATTAGCATGGTTTATTTCAGTTGCAACAAAAATAGAAATCAAGAAATATCTGAGAGTTAAAGCTGTGGTTAATAAATAAAAATGTTCCAAAAAGATATATTAAAAGATAGTAACCATTACATATGCTTAAAAATCTTATTTTTGAGTAACACTGTTTAGAAGACAGGCAATTTTTTCAAGGTTTCCCATGGTATTCACAGACCAGTCCCCTTAACGAGGTTGCAGAGATTTGCTCACCCCATGGTCAATAGCACGAAACGTTTTGTGGTCTATTTTACAATGTTATTAATATAAGATCCAGACGGTGCAGCAACTGAGATTTTATGATCTGCAGAAACTTTCTAAATTTGTTCTTCGGTTTCTTGCATGGATCGAAGTTGATGACATGTGGCCACACAATATTCGGTGGAATAACAAGACACATTTTACAGCAGAAGGTGCAGTGAATACAGAGAACTGCCGAATTTAGGGTACCGTTAACCGATATGTTTTGCGAGAACAGCCATTCCACTCGACGTATACTGTATGACTGTGTGTGGATTCAAAGGCACCTTTATCCTCGGTCCGTTCTTCTTTCAAGAGAATACATCCACGGAGCCCGTCAGGTGCATTGTGACGTCTGTACGTTGTCGAGAGAGCCTTGTACAGTATATGATTCCGGCTAAGGGGAAGCGCAACTGAGTGGAAACCACGGCTTTTAAGCAAGATGGGGTAACAATTCATATCTCTCGCCCCATGAAGGATCTGCTTAGTGCTACCTTCCACGAATGTGTTATCTCCATAGGTTTTCCTGATGCATAGCCTGCTAAATCACTTGATCTGAATCCATACGACCTTTGGCTTTTGTGTATGTAAATGAATGCGATTACATGGGACACGTTCGGTCTCTTTCTGATCTGAAGGACAGTATCCAGGAAAAAGTCGCTCAGATTCCACAACAACTGCTGCGAACAACATTTGATCGCGTCTCTTTAAAGATGCAGAATCTCGTCGGCGCCTCCAGCACTCATATTGAAAAAATTTTGTAACTTGCGTTAATTATAAAATCAACACTACGCCCTTCTCACTTGGTTGACCTTTTATCCCCATGTCCCGTCCGGTCCTATGCCATCACACATGGAAGCATTTCTATCCAGAGTAAACCAGTTCCACATTAACGCATTAGAATATGTACAAACTTTCGCTGCCATACCGTAATTACAGCCCACACTGTACTTCTGTGAACAACTGCACTTTAATTGTAACGACACGGTACTTTGTAACACCATTCATAGACATGATAATATCTTCGTTCGGCTAGGAAGAGAGTCCGTAAGTTTCTTAATGTATTCCGTATCCAAATAAAGTCATTCAGTGATGATTAGAATCTGTTGAGCTTCCAGTTTTCAGGGACGTCAATTGCTAAGTTTCTCATGTTGTTCAAAATAGTCAGTCATTTCTATGGAATTAAGATTGGGTGATTTAGATAGCCGGTCTAGTTGCCATAGAGTTCCTGAGTCTTCGCCAAACTGGGAACGGGTGCGTCCAGCCCTGCTCACACTACTCTTGCCATCTTCCCTACTGGCTAGGATCTTTCTGAGCATCCTACATGCTGTATTAAGGGAGTGACTACTTTTCTGTCCGATGAACTTACATTATTTTGCTTTTCACAATTAATCGAGCGGGTTAATGCACCTTGGGTGGTGATAGAGAAAGAATATTTACCTTCACAAAGTCGAATTTATCGACATTCCACGGGTGTAGAGCAAATAGGCATTAGATTTCTACTTCTCTTCATTTATATGAAATTGTTGCTTGTGTAGCTGCACCGCGCTGGAGGAATGAAATTATGCTAAAGACGTCGTCAAGGAAACATCCGACTAGTGTTTCCATAAGTTTTAGGGAACGTTTTTCTACTTTCCTCATCTGCACGTCGACCATGCTCATATTTTTAAAAATCATTACCTGTAATGAAACAAGATGCAGTAACTTATCACTGGAAACGTACTTAGTCAGAAAACTTTGAAATGGTTATCTTGTCTTCCAGATTCTCTTTTTTGTGGATTTCGGGAAAAAACTCAAACTCCGGTCGTGTTTTTTAGGGAGACAACGAAGCCTTCGCCCTTTTCACGTGGGGTAAAGTTTTTGAACTTTTGTATATCAACGTGCACGGGAAAGTCATTTGACCGGCTGAATGTAATAAAATATTTACGTGTCAATTAAAAGTTATGAAATCCTCTTCTACAGCAGTCAAGACTCGTCCTCTACAAATAAAACGTCTCTTCTGAAACAAAAACCAAGAGAGATTCCTCTTCTCAAAAGCGTATTGGTGGTCCTCCTAAGTAAACTGCGTTCTCCTTCATTTAAAATAATAAATAATCAAATAAAAATAAAAAAGCCAAGTACCTGTTGTATAACGGACTAGGCTCCTTTCCTAAAATCGACAGTGCTACAATGCTAAATCAGAGAAGACTTTGCTTCTAAAAGATACAAGGATTTTCCAGGCTACAGAGAACGCAGGAGAAGCAAACGGAACAGGAGAGACACGACGACACCACAACAAGCACACAGACAACAGGACAACAATACGCACGAACACAATTCGGACACCAACACAACGACCCACACAACACACCCACTCACCGCAGAGCCCACTCAGGTGCCCACAATCGTCACTCAAAAGCTGACACACAAGCCAGACGCCAACACAAATACCAGCGGCCGCCAACACAGCCAACAATCCACCGGCCGACACGTCGAACATTACCTCAACACTCCGAAGAGTAATGGAAACATTATTCCCCTGACTCACGACCACCGAATTAGTCATGAAGATTATAGGGTGTTCCTCACAACTCTTCACGCAGTTCACGTCGGGCTCGCTCAACTGGACTAGCTTACAAGCCATAATCACGCCACTATTTACACCAATTCATGAATAACACGCCACACGACCCCCTAAACGCAGCGCCAACACTAACTCATAGATCCTGTTTTAGAATGCCAACGGGATCGCAAACAAAAGGGCCGAAATGGTTGCGTTCATGGATCGAAAGGATACTCGAATCAGCCTCGTGAACGAAACACTGCTGACGCCTCGCAAACAGCTAAACATCCCAGGCTATTGCGTTTATCGTAACTACCGAGCGGATGGCAGGAGGGAAGGTTGCAAAGCAATCATCATCCACAAAGACGTAGAACACCCGAACATCGAGCACCCTGCGCTTGAGAGACTAGAGGCCATGGCCGTCAGGGTCAAGTTCAACGGAGCCAACACCACAGTGGTATCGCCGTACAACACTCCTAGAACCATAATAACACGCGATATTACACAGTTCTGAACATAGTACCACGGGCTATCGCCGCTGGAGATCTAAACGCAAAACACCCCGACTGCACCCCACGAATACGTACCTTCAACGGCAAGAAACTATACGAAAATGCACTAGGCGAAACTACATTATACTTGGGCCAGGCGTTCCAATGTACGTGCCCACACAAGCCCGACACAGACCAGACGCGCTAGACATAGCCCTAATCAAGGGCAACACATGCACACACAACCTTATGGTTGAAAACGATCTCGCCTCAGACCACTTGCCTGTAATACTACACACGGAAGAAACACTGCAAGGTACAGAACCACGCAGGGTACTGAACTAAAAGCGCGTTAATTGGACACTGTTCATGGAAATTCTTGATGGTCGTATTCCGGATACCCACGAAATTAACAACACGCAACAAATTGATTAAGCAGTGGAGGCTCTTACTACTGCCGTCCAAGAAGCAATGACTGACGCCATTCCACGTACAATACAAAAAAAAAAAAAAAAACACTCGACTGCCCTGTCCCAGGAAATCTTGGGCCTTATCTCAATGAGGAACCGCCTCAGGAGATCCTGTAACGTACCACGCGCCCGTTCTATAAACTGCGCGTCGACATACTCCAGGGTATAATAGTGGACAAAATACAAACATTTCGAAACGAACAATGGGGACAGAAACTCACAGGCTAGATACCACATGTCTTGGCGTGTGGAAGCTAGCCAGACACTTCACCAGGGAGAAACATTACATTACCATCCTACAAGGTCCAGACGGAGAAGGCAGGGCTTATGGCCACAACACTTACAACGTCTTTCATGCCGAATCTGGCTCCTTCAGATTCAGTATTCACACCTGAAACGGACCAGGAGGTTACTCGACTTGTAGCCCAGCCCTCGCACTGCGAAATTAGACACACTAGTGCAAACGAAATTACATAAGCTATCAAGCACACCAACGCTAGAAAAGACCCTCGGCCTGATGGCATTCAAAACCGTGTCCTGCAGGAGTTCACGGACAGAGCCGTAGAATACCTCGCACAATTAACGAATGCCATCCTAAAACACAACCACTTCCCTGACTTGGAAGACGGCCAAGGTCCTGGTGTTCAGGAAGCCAGGGAAGACCACTCCCTTCCCCAAAGTTACCGACCCATCAGTCTGCTGTGCTCACTCAGTAAGATTGTTGAGAAGGCAATAATAAAACGCATCACTAGACAATGCATCGCCAATGACGCCCTAAGACAGGAGCAGTTCGGCTTTAGGAATCACGGCTCAACAACACAACAATTGCTCCGCGTAGTCGAACATATAACACAGGGCTACAACATGAACAAAGCCACAGGGGCCGTGTTCCTGGACATTGAAAAAGCTTTGGACCGTGTTTAGCACAAAGGCCTTATACGCAAACTAAGCGAAGCTGGTTTCCCGGACATGCAGGGCAAACAAACGACACAACACGGTATCCAAGCTGGAGTACCCCAGAGAAGCATCCTAGGGCCCATCTCGTTCAACCTGTACATTAATGACTTCCAAGCAACACAAAACACGACGTTAGCCATCTACACGGATGGCACAGCCATCCTTGCGCAATACTGGAAACCGTCGAACATTAATTCACGAATACAGACGGCACTCAGGACTGCCGAGCCTTGTTTGGAATGATGGGGTATTAAAGTAAACGTCGACAACTGAGAAACAGTTCTGTTCACACGCAGATCGAAACCACTGCGCAAACATCAGCACTGTAGACAGGTAACACAACATACACGCCCAATACGTTTCCAAGGGAAAGTCAGATATCTCGATGCCTGGCTGGACCGGAAACTTACATGGGGGGACCATATCGAATACGCTGTCAAACAGACCGCTCTCACGGCTCATACAATTATAGCGAGTGCTCAACAAGGAAAGTATACTGAATAGGGGGGTGTCGAGGTCCATATACATGACACTGATTAGACCTCTGATGACGTAAACAGCTTCCGTCTGGGGATATGCAGCTCCTATACGCCTGCACCGCCTGCAAATCATACAGAGCAAAGAGCTATGCATCATTAGCAACGCTCCACGTTACACACCCACCTTGCATCTTCACAATGAATACCGCCTTGAAACCCTCAAGGAAGTATTCAAAAAACACGCCTCATGACTATACAGGAACTCGAGACACTCGAACAATCCTTTCATCCTTACTCTGGGAAACTATGATCACAACCGCAGGTGCAAGCATAAGGGGCCGAAGACAATACTAGTCAAGGCATAACCACCTATGGCAAGCTAGCATACACAGTCAAGCGACAAACGTCGGCAATCCCCTGCATATCAGCAACGTTGACTGGATGTGGCAGCTGCTACTAAAGCCGACCAACAGGCTGCAGCAGGGAAACCGTCGATCTCGCACACTGATGCACAAACAACTCGCTAACATCACCGTACACTGTGCATCTGATATATGACCTATCGGACACAAAACGATGATGAACCTAACTGTTACAGGTATGCTGACGCTGACCAAGAGATCAACGAGGCACCTAGCGGCAGCCGCCGAGCAACACCACCGCGTGACGTCAAAGGTATCGACACACATACCAACCACTACTAACATGGCCTACCATTGCACCGCCTGTCGCAAGCAGCAAGACATCCGATACTGCTCTTAATACCCGACCTACCTATCGCAGAGGCTTTTTTTTTTTTTTTTTTTTTTTTGGCCCTTGGTACTTGCCTTGTCACTTTTTTCCCCTCTGCCCCTCAAACCGCTACCCTTCGTCCGACTTTCGACCTAATCTATCACCAGATGAGCGCGTATTAATGGTTAACCTTAACCAGATGTAAGCAAACATCGCAGTACCCACATCCTGCGACGCCTCACTTTAGTGAAAACTAACCCTTATGCAGAGATGGCTATCATGCTGGTATTAGCATGGATGGGCACCACATCTTACTAAGAAAAAGGCTTTTCTTCTAGAGTAACCAACTGATCTCTTTCAAAGCAATGACACACTTCTTCTGAAAGAAATTTTAGTTAATAGAATGTACTTGAACAGTGAGGGTAAACATGCTGTGTGACATGGATGATCGTTAAGTTCCGTGCTCCCTAAGAAGCCCATCAATTGCTTCGAACGTCTTCCTGTCGGGACACCTTCGTTCTGGAAATCTGTGTCGATACAAACGTACCGCGCCACGGCTATTGCCCCGTGCTAATCCATACATCAAACGGGCATCTGCCAACTCCGCATTTGTAAACATTGCACTGACTGCAAAACCACGTTCGTGATGAACACTAACCTGTTGATGCTACGTACTGATGCGCTTGATGCTAGTACTGTAGAGCAATGAGTCGCATGTCAACACAAGCACCGAAGTCAACATAACCTTCCTTCATTTGGGCTACCTGGCGGTGAATCGAGGAAGTACAGTACATACTGACGAAACTAAAATGAGCTCTAACATGGAAATTATGCGTTTCCGGACACATGTCCACATAACATCTATTCTTTATTTGTGTGTGAGGATTGTTTCCTGAAAGTTTGGCCTTACCTTTTTGTACAAAAAAATGGTTCAAATGGTTCTGATCACTATGGGACTTAACATCTGTGGTCATCAGTCCCCTAGAACTTAGAACTACTTAAACCTAACTAACCTAAGGACATCACACATATCCATGCCCGAGGCAGGTTTCGAACCTGCGACCGTAGCAGTCACGCGGGTCCGGACTGAGCGCCTGAACCGCTAGACCACCGCGGCCGGCCTTTTTTGTACACCTTGTATATAGTTTATATTATCATCGGTTATTTATTTACCAGCCCAGTCTCGTAAACTGACATACGGCCGGGAGAGCGGTGTGCTGACCACATGCCCCTCCATATCCGCATCCAGTGGCGCCTGTCGGCTGAGGATGACGCGGCGGCCGGTCGGTGCCGTCGGGCCTTCATGGCCTGTTCGGACGGAGTTTAATTTATTTATTTATTAGTGTATTACTTGACTAAAGAAGTAAGGCAGGGCATGTAAGTGTAAGTCGTGAACATCGCTAGTTTTGTGAAATTCCCACTCCTAATTATCTAAAAGACCTAATTTCAGCTATATAGAAAATTAATATGTATAATACTGGAAAGCAAAAGTAATATAAAATTGTGTCTTATTTGTTTAATACCAATTATGCTAAAAAAATTTAATAACTTCGAATGCCGCTATAGAAGTTAAGAGCCCTCGTAGTGGTCACATGAACAAATTGAGAAAGAACAGAGCAGAGCAGGGCGAGGGGTCTTTAGTCAGTGTCCTCATTTGAGGTAAGAACTGTGAGGCGAAGAGCCGCTGGTGTGGCTATCACACGTGGTAGACAGTTTGAACGTTTCGGTGAAGACAGTTTCCAATTGTGGAGACGAGTGATATTTGTTACGAGTTACCATGAACAACTGTACTGATCTTTGTATGTGATTCTGTTATTCAGTGGACTGAGTGAGCTAGATAAATGACGGAAATTAACCAGCATTGATGAATTTGGAGCATTGGATCAAGTCACTTTCCGAGTAAAAGCATTACCTGTGTAGTAACTTGCTGTTCTCATTTCATCCCCATCGACGCGCAGGTCGCCGAAGTGGCGTCAAATCGAAAGACCTGCACCAGGCGAATGGTCTACCCGACGGGAGGCCCTAGCCACACGACATTTCATTTCATTTTCACTTGCACTGCTATGATAAAATAATGTTAAGTTATTTCATTACTAGTTTCTGTGAGAACACCAGTTGAGGGAACGTATTTGTTCTTATTTGATTTTCCACATTTGTGCTTTCGTTGACTGTTCGATTGGCTGTATTATTGTTATTGAAGTTGTATAGGTCACAAGGCAACAGTAAACAATCAACCTCTGGACCAGAAGTCGAGTCACTAAATGTATAAGATGGCTATGTGTCTGCCCACAGAATTTTGTACCATGCATTGCTATATGTTAATCTCACCTTTAGTAACCAGCAGCACCGTGCAATGTTGCAGGTGCGATGTCTGACTGGGTATTATGGCAGTGTGTTGGTAGTCCCCCAGACATTAACGAAGGAAAATAACAAAAAAAAAAGAACCACACATCATAAACCCCTGTAAATCAGAAAAATTATTTACTGTACAGTCTCATCTACACCAAGACAGGATCACGCTACTGGGCACCATTCAGCCCAGGACCGACAAATGACAGTACGCACTGTAGCTGATTGCCATGGTGCTGCTACTGATCAAGTGGCGTCGGCACATGCAATTTGTCGCTGGTTGCAGCAACCGTGTATTTGTCCATGGAAGTTCGTGAAGACACCAACTTGATACATTATGTGACCAATTTCCAGCTTGCAAGAGAGTTATTCCAGTGGGGAAAGGTGTTTGATGTTGAGTGGTCTTCACAGGTGAGTCACCTTTTTCCAGGAAGGACCGAGATAACAGGATCTTTGTTCGGCTTAATGATGTTCAGGAGAATAATCATCTGGATGTCATTTCCAAACAGACCACATTAGGGGCTGGATCTGATATGATTTGGGGAGGATCAGGCTGAACAGAGAGCTTCCCTCATAGTTGTGATAAGCCCAGCATTGAATGTCCAGTGCTACCTGGATGAGACAATGGAGCTGTATGTCATTCCGGAGGCATGACGCTGATGCAGGAAAACGCTTGGCCTCGCATTGCCCTAATCATAACAGATTGTTTCAATGCAGCAGGCATTTCGGTGATGAAATGGACGGCCAAGAACCCTGAATGAAACCCAGTTGCGTTTGTGTGGGACTTCATGGGTCGAAGGCTAAGGCGTATAAATCCTCAGCCAGAAATAGTTAACGAATCGTTCGATGCACTGCAAAACATCTGGAACAACATCCCTCAGGCTTACATCAACTCTTAATCTGCAGCTGTTGTCGGTGATGCAAGATTGTTGTCCCTCCAGTTGCTTAAAATTCATTCCGATTTTTAAAAAGTTATTAAAATTGGAAAGTTTACCTTTCATGGCCCTGAAAATGATTTGAACATATAGAGCCCAGTAAAGGCCTTTTGATTTGGGATGCTATTGGGTGGAACCAGAAATCACAGTTATTGCACGTCCAGGGCACTATGACCAGTGTGGCCTACGTAAGTGACGCTGTGTGAGCCGTTGCCGTACCCTTTCTGCACAACGTCCCAGACGCCATTTATCAGCAAGACAATGCACGACCACATGTTGCTGCAAGAACACCGGCCTTTTTGGTTTCACAGGATGTCAGCCTTTCGCCCTAGCTTCCAGATCACCATACTTGTGGCCAATCATAAATGTGTGGGATATGTTGAAATGAGAGGTGCAGCGCTCTGACCCAGTCCCAACCACCACAGATGAACTTTGGAATCAGGTGAATGCAGCATGAATGTTTGTACAACAGGACGCCATTCGTGACTGATACGCTTTCATGGCACCACCCATGGAACAAGCTGTCAGGACTCATGGCGGAACCTGTGCCACTAGGACAAATGCTGAGGTGACTGAAATGATAATCATTTCTGCAAAACATACTAATATAAATGTCTTGCGAATAGAACGTCCTACCTCTAGTCGTCCACGGTGCTCCCTTTTTTCTGAACATGAGTGTTTATTTACATCCTGGAAATCGAGAATCTCAACGATTTTTGTCTATTATCGGCATCAACACTGGCAAGATATTGGTCTCGGAAATTCCAAGGCTATATCAAAATCTCTACAGTAGTGCTTCAGCCTAGACCGAACATATAAAAAGAAGTGAACAGGGGACTTCAGATCATGTACAACGAGAAGATTTCACTAAACATTTTTTATTTGCTTACTATAACGTGATTCCAACTTACATGTTATATTTCGATGGAGTAATGTTCACCTATTATGCTTTTGACGGATGATGAATGCAATGTATGTTAAAACGGCGAAAGATATTTTATATGTGATATAATTACAGTTTGACAAGCTTCCGATCTTTTATTTTACTTGTATTGTGAAACCTTGCTTCTTGTCCAATTTCATGATTCTTGGTCAATGGGAAGTGCCCAACAAAATTTAATGAGTGCTTTTACGAGTATCAAAACATGTGACGTACCGTACACGACCGAATCTTCCGACTGCTTTAACTTAGAAGCTTACAGTTTTTATACAACCTAGGGACCGTAGGTTTTAGTATGTCAGCTAAATTGAAACTTGATACGACAATCTGTTCCAGAGAGAAAGCGGTCTTAAATGATGGACAGACTGACAGACAGATAAAAAGTGAAAACATTTTCTTTCGTGTGATATAATTAGAAGTAAACAGTTTTCTGATTCACTCCTTATCATGCACTACAAAATCTTGCTTCATTTCAACTTCCATGACTCTAGATCAACGGGAAGCAACCTACAGATTCGGATGAGTGAGTTTGCGTGTTTCAAAGCATGTTACAAATACAGCCGAATCTTTTCATCGCGTTGACTTAGAACGTTAAATTTTTTACACCGTTAAGAGTCCATATCCTTAATGTCTGACATAAACTTGAACTTGATACGCAAGCGGGTTTCAGAGAAGAAGGAGTCTTAAAAGACAAACAGACTTACAGAAGGATACAAAAATGACAAAAAAATTCTTCCGTGTGATGCGATTAGAAATTAGCAGCTTTTGATATTTTGTTTACTTATTTTGTAAATGATTTATTCTTGCCATATTTCTTGATCCTATGTCAACAGGAAGCATCACATAGTTACTGGTGAGTGACTTTCCGGTTATAAAAATATGTGACATAAGTGGCCGTATCTTTTCATTGTATTGACTTAGAAGTTTACAATTTTTACGTCACCATGGTACCAAACACCTTAGTATGTATCATAAATTTGAACGTCATACGCCAAAATGTTACAGAGAAGAAGGGTCTTAAGAGACAGACAGACGAACAGATGTACACATACAAAATTACGTAAAAATCTTTTGTCATGTTATATAATTACAAATGAACAATTTTAGAATCTTCTCTTTGATTTTTACTGCGACGTTCTACTTATCACCGAATTTCATGATTCTAGGTCAACGGCAAGCACCCGTAAGATTTTGATGAGTAAGTTTTCGAGTACCAAAATATGTGACATGGTTCAAATGGCTCTGAGCACTATGGGACTCAACTGCTGTGGTCATCAGTCCCTTAGAACTTAGAACTAGGTAAACCCAACTAACCTAAGGACATCACACACATCCATGCCCGAGGCAGGATTCGAACCTGCGACCGTAGCAGCAGCGCGGCTCCGGACTGGAGCGCCTAGAACCGCACGACCACCGCGGCCGGCTAAATATGTGACATAATTGACCTTATCTTTCGATTGAAGTGACTTAGAAGCTTAACATTTTTACACTTCCAAACGACTATAGACCTTAATATTTGGCATACATTTCAACTCGATACGTCTAGCCGTTCCTAAGGAAAATTATTCTTAACAGCCGACAGACAGATAGACAGACAGATGGGCAACAAACCGATCATACAAGGGTTCAGATTTTACAGGCCGAGGTACGGAGCCCTAAAAAAGAAATAAGCGTTGCGACAAACTGTCAAAGCGCGGAATTCTGGCTGAACTCCGCTACACCCACCCCTACCATTATGTGCATCATGTGTCGCCGTCAGCTGTTCTCCCAAATTTGATTGTAAGGTCAACACATATGTTACAGTCGGGAAATTGGCAGTAGATGTCTATGATCTTAGTCAGTGATGGACTAATTTCGAAATTAATGCTAACAAGCTTCATATCTTCCAGACTTTTATCTTAATATTTTTCAAACCCCAGGACAATATGTTTCGTAATAGAGAGGTTTGTACAACTACATGAGTAGATAACTGCCAAAGTCATTTCAGTGAAGACCCTTGGCGCCCACCTACATAGGGAGAAATGATCATCACGATAAAATAAGAGAAATCAGGGCTCGCACAGAAAAATTTAAGTGCTTGTTTTTCCCGCGTGCGTTCGAGAGTGGAACGGTAGAGAGACAGCTTGAAGCTGGTTCATTGAACCCTCTGCCAGGCACTTCATTGTGAATAGCAGAGTAATCACGTAGATGTAGATAGATGTAGATGATATCAGTAAGATCGCTACGATTGCCCTCCGTAAGCTGTTAGTGGGCAAGACAAATGGTTCAAATGGCTCTGAGCACTATGGGACTCAACATCTATGGTCATAAGTCCCCTAGAACTTAGAACTACTTAAACCTAACTAACCTAACGACATCACACAACACCCAGTCATCACGCGGCAGAGAAAATCCCTGACCCCGCCGGGAATCGAACCTGGGAACCCGGGCGTGGGAAGCGAGAACGCTACCGCACGACCACGAGCTGCGGACTGGGCAAGACAGAGATACTCTTATTCCCAAGGAGGATTTCGGAACATCTATAAATTCGTTTCATGAGGCAGAGTTACAGAGAATGATTAACGAAGCTAGTGCAGTTATTATATATAATGACAACTGGATATTAACTGGTGACGCTAAACGTCAGAATGTATTAAAGAACTTCATATATCACTACGTGCTAATACATACGAGACACATAGAACTATGACTGTCTGCTTACGACGGCTCTTTTTAATTTTTTGTGCACTACGTGTAATTATAGGCCTGTACGACTCTTGATTTCTGTGATACAGCGTATCATTTCACAAACTGAAATGTCCTAGCGCATTTTTCAGTTTTATCATGTAATTTTATTATGTGTTAGTCCAACATAACAGATTGTGGTCCTTTCTCTCTCTCTTTAACTCCCAGGCTCTCTTTTCCACTCCCTCCCTCTCCCTCCCTCCAACCCTGTCAACCTCCCTCTCTCCCTCCCTCCCTGTCTCCCTGCCTCCCTGTCTCCCTCTCTCCCTCCCACTCTCCCATTCTCTATCTTCCCTCATCATTTCCCTTTCTCTCTAACGTGCCTCCACTCTACGTTTCAATCTTTATAAGTGTCTAGATAGCTTTCCTCTCCTGTTTCTACATAAATGTGCATAAAAATAGGATGAGTAATAAAACTGGATTGTGTACATTTGGGAGGTTTCATCGACCGAAGCAGAGTTGAGAATTACTGCCAGGAATAGGAACACATTTGGGACACTGTTTCGAACAACATGTACGCTAAAAGCGCTTCGTGAGTTCCTTAGCCTTCCTTTCGTAAAAGCACGAAGGGAAGCCCTGGCAATACGCACTGTGTTAAAAAAAATTGAATATATCCGCACTTTCAAATTCTTTAGCATGTGCCGATCGTTGATCATCCTGTCAAATGTACTTGCAAAGCCAGACAAGATTCTACCCTGCAGTATTTACCGTTTCCTCGATGGCAAGAGCAGGGATCTCCTTTAGAGACCATTCTAAAAGGGCGACACTTCGCCGATATCCGATGATTGATCGGATGCACTCCGCGCATTTCAAAGTATGGCTCGGCATTTGCTGAATCACCGATATTCTGGAGGAAGCCTTGAATGTGTCACAGCTTCCCTTTCATACTTGTTGTGTTGCTTATCTTAGTCTTTAAAGATCCGTTAGAAAACAATACAACGCGTTCTGATTACCAATAACTATATGCAACAATAAGCGTTATAGGATATAGTCTGTAAGTAAACTTAAGGGTGAGTAGTGCTCGTAGCCTTTTCTGCAAGAACGCTATGACTATCCTTCAGAACACTAGGAATCAGGGTCCCACTAAGCTGTGTGCACTGACTGAGGAAAGCGTTATTAAGCCTTTTTTGTGTTATTTATACAGGGTGTTACAAAAAGGTACGGCCAAAGTTTCAGGAAACATTCCTCATACACAAAGAAAGAAAATATGTTATGTGGAAGTGTCCGGAAACGCTTACTTTCCATGTTAGAGCTCATTTTATTACCTCTCTTCAAATCACATTAATCGTGGAATGATTACAACAGAACGTACCAGCGTGACTTCAAACACTTTGTTACAGGAAATGTTCAAAATGTCCTCCGTTAGCGAGGATACATGCATCCAGCCTCCGGCGCATACAAACCCTGATGCGCTGATGCAGCCCTGGAGAATGGCGTATTGTATCACAGCCGTCCACAATACGAGCACAAAGAGTCTCTACATTTGGTACCGGGGTTGCGTAGACAAGAGCTTTCAAATGCCCCCATAAATGAAAGTCAAGAGGGTTGAGGTCAGGAGAGCGTGGAGGCCATGGAATTGGTCCGCCTCTACCAATCCATCGATCACCGAATCTCTTGTTGAGAAGGGTACGAACACTTCGACTTAAATGTGCAGGAGCTCCATTGTGCATGAACCTCATGTTGTGTCGTACTTGTAAAAGCACATGTTCTAGCAGCACAGGTAGAGTATCCCGTATGAAATCATGATAACGTGCTCCATTGAGCGTAGGTGGAAGAACATGGGGCCCAATCAAGACATCACCAACAATGCCTGCCCAAACATTCACAGAAAATCTGTGTTGATGACGTGATTGCACAATTGCGTGTGGATTCTCGTCAGCCCACACATGTTGATTGTGAGAATTTACAATTTGATCAGGTTGGAATGAAGCCTCATCCGTAAAGAGAACATTTGCACTGAAATGAGGATTGACACATTGTTGGATGAACCATTCTCAGAAGCGTACCCGTGGAGGCCCATCATCTCCCGATAGTGCCTGCACACGCTGTACATGGTACGGAAACAACTGGTTCTCCCGTAGCACTCTCCATACAGTGACGTGGTCAACGTTAGCTTGTACAGCAGCAACTTCAATGACGCTGACATTAGGGTTATCGTCAACCGCACGAAGAATTGCCTCGTCCATTGCAGGTATCCTCGTCGTTCTAGGTCTTCCCCAGTCGCGAGTCATAGGCTGGAATGTTCCGTGCTCCCTAAGACGCCGATCAATTGCTTCGAACGTCTTCCTGTCCGGACACCTTCGTTCTGGAAATCTGTCTCGATACAAACGTACCGCGCCACGGCTATTGCCCCGTACAAATCCATAGATCGAATGGGCATCTGCCAACTCCGCATTTGTAAACATTGCACTGACTGCAAAATTAAGTTCGTGATGAACACTAACCTGTTGATGCTACGTACTGATGTGCTTGATGCTAGTACTGTAGAGCAATGAGTCGCATGTCAACACAAGCACCGAAGTCAATATTACTTCCTTCAATTGGGCCAACTGGCGGTGAATGGAGGAAGTACAGTACATACTGACGAAACTAAAAAGAGCTATAACATGGAAATTAAGCGTTTCCGGACACATGTCCACATAACATCTTTTCTTTACTTGTATGTGAAGAATGTTTCCTGAAAGTTTGGCCGTACCTTTTTGTAACACCCTGTAGATTTAGCGAGTGACTTGGCCGATTCGTTGAGTTGAGATGAAAGCACACTTTGAAATTCTGAAGTTATCACAGATATAACATAGGGGACGAAAATTTACCTACGACTTTTACAGAAAACAGAGTGAAATTATAACAGTTGAAGGGAACCAATGAGAAGCAGTAATTGATTAGAGAGTGAGACATAGTTATAGCCTATTCTCTGTTCCATGTAATCAGCTCATCATGTAATCTGTAAATAAAACAATGAGAAATATGAATGAATTAGGGTAGGAAATGCGAAAAGGATAGCCGCAGAAATGTTAATTATCATATCCAAAAAATCAAGTTAATTCATGAATTTTATATTTGCTAGTAGCCTAATGTCTGCAGTCGCGGTTCACTTCAAGTCCCCGCGCCACAGCACCGTTGCACGACTGCAAGAACAGACGAAACAAAATGGGGTAATCTACTGATAAAATTAAGTGTCGCGTAATCTTTCGAAAAGGAGCCTTGTTTGCTGTTTAGGAATCACGGCTGTTGCGGTAAGTTGAAAAGAATTTATTTATATCATCGAAAGAGCATAGTCCCATGAAAGGCAAAGATTTTATGTTCATATCTCAGTAAAAGGCACAGTTTCAACCTATGACGAAATTTAAAATCAGCACACATTCCAGAGCTGAGTGAAAAAATTCATTATGAATGAAAACTTTGTTGGCATTCCGTGTCAACATCAAATGTTATTGAAAGCCACCTTTAACGTATAATGATGTACCTACACCTTGAGAACCCAAATCCAGATTAAAATACTTTTAGGAAACTCCCCTTTCAGCATAGCAGCGCCCTCAGGCTGATGTCAATATAGTGTAGAACTAGGAAGAGCTCAGCCCCACTTCGACACCTCGACTACAGTAGTCGGCATCATATTATAGGACCAATGAAGTGTTTAAGTTTCAGTTGAACTTGTAGTGTTGTTAATGTCCAACGTTATGCCACAAGATAACAGTTGTTGATCAGTGCATCAAGTGATGCTCTTCTAGTTCTTGACAGTTGTAAATTATCCAGTACCTCTATGGCAAAGAAATTTGTCAAAGTTAAGTAAACTAATATTTCGTCTGTACTCGTTTGATGAGCCTTCTCACAGATCAATCAAAGAACCCAGAGCTGTGGCCAGACGAAAGGAGTTTCGCCTGGTCACAACACAAACACATGTGACTAAAAGCTTATTACAAATGATCGCTTCAATTGTATTACAAAGTGGACTGCGTAATTTAATCACATTACATTGACGTGTTCACTATAAACCTAAGAATTTCACAGTCTTTTTTATGGATTTTCCCTTGTTGGGCCTTGGGAAAAAAACCGTTTCTAAAATCGTTTAATCCTATTTTTAAAATAAAGTAGATACACTCATATCACTTTCACAGGCAAGTGAAATTAGTTAGGATGTGTTACCAAACAAGTCTTTTTCTTTGGCCATCATGCTCAGGAAGCAGAGAAAATTCCTTTCGTAAATAACATCTCTTTTTTCTTACTGCAGTGGATATTATTTGTTCCGACGCATTTCGCGTTTTACTTTAAGGCATCTTATGCAGTTTTATTTTGATATGCGACGTTTGTAGAGTATAAAAACGTTCGTGTCCTTTTTTGCGTAAATAAATGATTACTTACAACTATTAGGGATTTTGTCTGGCATCTGCGTTTCCCCGTCATCTGGTCACGTGCTGGACGTCACACTATAACTTTGTAAGTAGGCTGTTTATGTTTTCTTATTGGCAACGTTACGTAGCGCTCTATATGAAAATAACTGGCTGTGCTGTGTGCAGTCTGTGGCTAGTTTGCATTGTTGTCTGCCATTGTAGTGTTGGGCAGCGGCAGCTGGATGTGAACAGCGCGTAGCGTTGCGCAGTTGGAGGTGAGCCGCCAGCAGTGGTGGTTGTGGGGAGAGAGATGGCGGAGTTTTAAAATTTGTTATACTGGATATTATGAACTGCTATATATATTATGACTATTAAGGTAAATACATTGTTTGTTCTCTATTAAAATCTTTCATTTGCTAACTATGCCTATCAGTAGTTAGTGCTTACCGTAGTTTGAATCTTTTATTTAGCTGGCGGTAGTGGCGCTCGCTGTATTGCAGTAGTTCGAGTAACAAAGATTTTTGGTGAGGTAAGTGATTTGGGAAATGTATAGGTTAATGTTAGTCAGGGCCATTCATTTGTAGGGATTTTGAAAGTCAGATTGCGTTGCGCTAAAAATATTGTGTGTTAGTTTAAGCACAGTCTTGTACAATTTTTCTAAGGGGACGTTTCATATGGCGACCCTGCCAGGATACCTCACTGGAATCTTCTGATTTTTTCTTGTAGTTTGTGTAATTAGTGTAGATTTTGTTTATTGCTAGTGCATAATTGTATTGAGAATCTCCTTTGTAGTTGCAGTCTTTCATTGTTATACAGTAAAACAGTTGTGGCATGCATGTAGATTTGCACCAAGTATTTCGCAGCTGCGCTTGCAATTAACTAGATATTATTTTCAGTGCTATGTTAATGTATTCCCCTATTTTTCCTCTTCAAATTGTGTTTTTCTGTGTTGTTGTGTGAAATATTGTGACAATAATGGCGTGTGAAAAACGTAATACTAGGCTCCAAAGTAAACTGAGAAATGACAGTGAAGACGAAAGTAGTGTGTAGTGTGCCACCATGTAACGAATTAACTAATGTTCAACATAGTAATTTGGTAACTGTGCATAGGGAAATGGAGCGGGCGGCAAACAATGGCATAGGCAGTGAAACAATTAATGAACAGGGAAGCATTATCGATCGATCGCTCGTCAACAGCTCGCCTCAGCAATCCGAAATGATAGGACACAATTTTGCAAATACTGTAGATTCAGGTTTTGCGTCCTCACCGTTTTCTCAAATAAGTCAAGATACATTTTCTGCTTGTCAAAATGTGAATGTTGCTGGTGCAAATGCACTGCCGAAAAGCGTAGAGGAACAGATTCCAGACACTAATGCATTGTTATTACAATTAATGCAACAAATGGGACAAAATCTTCAAAAGTTAGACACAATGGAACAAAATCAGAGACAAACACAGCAAAAGCTTCAAAAGTTAGACACAATGGAACAAAATCTTCAAATGTTAGACACAATGGAACAAAATCTTCGGAAGTTAAGACACCACACTTGAACAAACACGTGAAGATTTAACTACTGAGTTACCTAACATTGAATCGAAATGTCAAAAAGTCTGTAATGACGTAAAAACACAAATTTGTGAGCATTTTCAACCTATTTTTTCGTGGCACGAAAATGCATTACAGAATCACGAAGTAGCCATAAAAGAACTGCAAACCATTGTTCATGAAAATCATGAGACCTTGTGGGCTAAAATTGACTCAGTTGCATCTACAGATTCAGTTATGCAACTTGCAAAAACTCAGGAAAACTTAAAGGACACAGTAGATTCGATTTCAACACAAATGGACACTCTGAAACTTGGTTCAGAAAAACACACTGAGGAAATGTGTTCACTATCCGAGAAAGTAGCCGAACTTTCGGATCAGGTCACTAACTTATTTACAAAGGTAGATGATGATCTGAATGACACAAGACCTGTAGCCTTCACTGACACAGAAGAGTATGAACAAATTAGAAAATTCAAACAAAATCAAAATCAAATCAATACACAGCACAAAAGAGAAATCCAGGGAGTACAAGATCAGTTGACGCAGGTAATACAAGAATTACATATTTCAGAGGACACTCGCGCTCCAGTACGGGAAGAGGGACATAGAAATATGGAACAACCACAAAATAATAACACAGGACACTTCGGAAATTATGAAAGAAATTGGCAAGGCGCATTGGATTTTGAGATGGAACTGCCGAAACGAAGTAACAATGAGCGATGTGCGACTCGCCGACACGATGATTTTGACTATAAGCTGTTCATTACTACACGTAAATTCAAAACATTTAAGAATTCTGGCAACGACATTCATCCACAAGCATGGCTTCATCAATTTTCTCATTGTTTTCCTCCCAACTGGTCATTGGAGCACAGGTTAGAATTTATGTGTGGCTACTTGGAGAATAAACCAGCTGTAAGAATGCGATCGGTCATTCACGATTGTCACAGTGAAGGAGAATTTTACCATGCGTTCCTCTCAGCATATTGGTCTCAAGCTACACAAGACCGAGTAAAACACAGCATCATAATGATGAAACATTTCGAACAATCTGAATTTTGATATGCGACGTTTGTAGAGTATAAAAACGTTCGTGTCCTTTTTTGCGTAAATAAATGATTATTTACAACTATTAGGGATTTTGTCTGGCATCTGCATTTCCCCGTCATCTGGTCACGTGCTGGACGTCACACTATAACTTTGTAAGTAGGCTGTTTATGTTTTCTTATTGGCAACGTTACGTAGCGCTCTATATGAAAATAACTGGCTGTGCTGTGTGCAGTCTGTGGCTAGTTTGCATTGTTGTCTGCCATTGTAGTGTTGGGCAGCGGCAGCTGGATGTGAACAGCGCGTAGCGTTGCGCAGTTGGAGGTGAGCCGCCAGCAGTGGTGGTTGTGGGGAGAGAGATGGCGGAGTTTTAAAATTTGTTATACTGGATATTATGAACTGCTATATATATTATGACTATTAAGGTAAATACATTGTTTGTTCTCTATTAAAATCTTTCATTTGCTAACTATGCCTATCAGTAGTTAGTGCCTACCGTAGTTTGAATCTTTTATTTAGCTGGCGGTAGTGGCGCTCGCTGTATTGCAGTAGTTCGAGTAACGAAGATTTTTGGTGAGGTAAGTGATTTGGGAAACGTATAGGTTAATGTTAGTCAGGGCCATTCATTTGTAGGGATTTTGAAAGTCAGATTGCGTTGCGCTAAAAATATTGTGTGTTAGTTTAAGCACAGTCTTGTACAATTTTTCTAAGGGGACGTTTCATATGGCGACCCTGCCAGGATACCTCACTGGAATCTTCTGATTTTTTCTTGTAGTTTGTGTAATTAGTGTAGATTTTGTTTATTACTAGTGCATAATTGTATTGAGAATCTCCTTTGTAGTTGCAGTCTTTCATTGTTGTACAGTAAAACAGTTGTGGCATGCATGTAGATTTGCACCAAGTATTTCGCAGCTGCGCTTGCAATTAACTAGATATTATTTTCAGTGCTATGTTAATGTATTCCCCTATTTTTCCTCTTCAAATTGTGTTTTTCTGTGTTGTTGTGTGAAATATTGTGACAATAATGGCGTGTGAAAAACGTAATACTAGGCTCCAAGGTAAACTGAGAAATGACAGTGAAGACGAAAGTAGTGTGTAGTGTGCCACCATGTAACGAATTAACTAATGTTCAACATAGTAATTTGGTAACTGTGCATAGGGAAATGGAGCGGGCGGCAAACAATGGCATAGGCAATGAAACAATTAGTGAACAGGGAAGCATTATCGGTCGATCGCTCGTCAACAGCTCGCCTCAGCAATCCGAAATGATAGGACACAATTTTGCAAATACTGTAGATTCAGGTTTTGCGTCCTCACCGTTTTCTCAAATAAGTCAAGATACATTTTCTGCTTGTCAAAATGTGAATGTTGCTGGTGCAAATGCACTGCCGAAAAGCGTAGAGGAACAGAATCCAGACACTAATGCATTGTTATTACAATTAATGCAACAAATGGGACAAAATCTTCAAAAGTTAGACACAATGGAACAGAATCTTCTAAAGTTAGACACAATGGAACAAAATCAGAGACAAACACAGCAAAAGCTTCAAAAGTTAGACACAATGGAACAAAATCTTCAAAAGTTAGACACAATGGAACAAAATCTTCGGAAGTTAAGACACCACACTTGAACAAACACGTGAAGATTTAACTACTGAGTTACCAAATATTGAATCGAAATGTCAAAAAGTCTGTAATGACGTAAAAACACAAATTTGTGAGCATTTTCAACCTATTTTTTCGTGGCACGAAAATGCATTACAGAATCACGAAGTAGCCATAAAAGAACTGCAAACCATTGTTCATGAAAATCATGAGACCTTGTGGGCTAAAATTGACTCAGTTGCATCTACAGATTCAGTTATGCAACTTGCAAAAACTCAGGAAAACTTAAAGGACACAGTAGATTCGATTTCAACACAAATGGACACTCTGAAACTTGGTTCAGAAAAACACACTGAGGAAATGTGTTCACTATCCGAGAAAGTAGCCGAACTTTCGGATCAGGTCACTAACTTATTTACAAAGGTAGATGATGATCTGAATGACACAAGACCTGTAGCCTTCACTGATGCAGAAGAGTATGAACAAATTAGAAAATTCAAACAAAATCAAAATCAAATCAATACACAGCACAAAAGAGAAATCCGGGAAGTACAAGTTCAGTTGATGCAGGTAATACAAGAATTACATATTTCAGAGGACACTCGCGCTCCAGTACGGGAAGAGGGACATAGAAATATGGAACAACCACAAAATAACAACACAGGACGCTTCGGAAATTATGAAAGAAATTGGCAAGGCGCATTGGATTTTGAGATGGAACCGCCGAAACGAAGTAACAATGAGCGATGTGCGACTCGCCGACACGATGATTTTGACTATAAGCTGTTCATTACTACACGTAAATTCAAAACATTTAAGAATTCTGGCAACGACATTCATCCACAAGCATGGCTTCATCAATTTTCTCATTGTTTTCCTCCCAACTGGTCATTGGAGCACAGGTTAGAATTTATGTGTGGCTACTTGGAGAATAAACCAGCTGTAAGAATGCGATCGGTCATTCACGATTGTCACAATGAAGGAGAATTTTACCATGCGTTCCTCTCAGCGTATTGGTCTCAAGCTACACAAGACCGAGTAAAACACAGCATCATAATGATGAAACATTTCGAACAATCTGAATTTTCCAGTCTTGTGAAATAATTTGAAGACATGTTGCACAAGAATCAGTAACTGTCAAACCCATACAGCCCCTCGGAACTCATACGCATTTGCTTAATCAAATTACCTGAACATTTACGACATATTATTTTGGCAGGACGTTGCAAAGACGACATTGAAGCTTTTCAGGGACTGTTACAAGAACTGGAAATTGACACTGACAATAGCGGAACGCGAAAACAGGAGCACAACAATTACAGATCACATCTGTCACAATTCCGCGATGATAGAAATAATATACGACCAGGCTATTCTTTCAATGTAAATCTTGACCAAAACAGACGCCACCCGTATGACAACCGTTGGCAGAGTAGTAATAATTACAGGGAAAGATCACCTCTCCGCAGTAATGACTATCACAGAGACAATGAGAGAAACAGACAATATGGGAACCAAAATAATTATTATCAAGGGAGACAGAATAACTTTATACACAATGGTCCAGCACGCAGTTATGACTCAGGGAGAAATTCTCCACCACGTGACCGACAAGAAAGAAAGTACAGGAACTACCGACATGACGACAGACGATATAATCATAACGACAGACCTGAATTGCATCAGAACTGGCGGGATTCAAACAGAGCATGGCACTTTCGACAACGTGAATTTGTAGAAGCTAGGTCTCTTAATCCCAATAACGACGCGCGCCAACAAAGGAACAGACAATGACTTGCACCGCAGGCAGCCGCATGCGCCCGCTGGCTCAAAGAAAAATAACATAGATGCTAACCTTGAGAAAAATTCCAGTATTCTTTACCGACGTATGCCATATGATAATTGCGTTAAAGTTGAAACTCTGCGTACTAGGAAGAGCAAAGGGCTACACCACATTTCACATATAAAACCGTTTATTGAAAGATAATCTGCTTTTTAACTTAGTCTTTGTTATAAAATTTTTCACTTCACACTACCAGTACCCTTTGTCACACTGAGAAACTGTTAACATGCAACAATGTTTTGAAGTTCAATATCCACTGAAGAATCAAGAGAACTTATTTAAACAGAAATTACGAATGCATTGTTATTGCGAACAGACGACACAGTGTTATTGTGTGTGTACATTCTTGCTTGTTAGTTGCATGATTACGTAACGACTATAAGGCTCACATACTTAGAACATATACTGGTGCTGCTAATGAGATTTTAATGCAACATTTTGGTTCACTTGAAAATACATTCTGGATTTAAAGTACTTTCTGTGAGATACCAGATGAGACAGTGGTTAGTTTATGTGACAGCTACACGATTTTATCACGACGCTACTAATGAGTGACAATTTACAATGTTGCTTTTGCGGTGTTTCTGTTTTATATCTGCACAGTTTTTCTGAATTCTTCTGGAAAGTAAATCATGTTTAATAGTAACTTTTGTGGTATAGCTACAAGGAGACAGCCTTTTCGTAGCACAACATTACGTTACAGCATAGTACTTTCTTCATCACGGCAATAAGCGTAATAAGTAAGATATCTATACACAAAGCATTTCACTTTTGTTTATCATGAGGTAAGTACATTGGCTTCTGCAGAACTTATCTTTCGGAGGAAAATAACTATGACACTTCCACAGAGATTATCTTACAACAAGATGCACATTTAGCGCTACAGGACACGCATTTCAGTGATTAATTTTGTACTTAAAACATTTATTTTTAAAGATTTTTGAATTACAAAGAAAGTTTTCCGAGATACATTTCATTCCATTGCAGTAATCTGTAACACCTGAGGGTATAATTACAATAATCCTCAGGGGGGTACAAGCTTACTTTGTGTATCATGTGTTTGGCAAGTAGAAGCAGCCCTAGCTAATATGGTATTTGCTTACACAACTTTACACATCGGTACCATATTTCTCTAACACAGAATTACACAGCTATCTGATCATTTAACTGAGAGATAAACTTTTTTTACTACGTCAGTGACAGATGTTTATGCAATTACTCAGTTGGGTAACTTCACACTTATGAAATTGTATTTTGTCTGTTCAGTGTGAACTGTTCATATTTTTTCGGAACCATTGTGATACAATGAGAGCTTTGAATGATGTATTTGGTATGAGATCATGATTTTTAAAGTACGTTTGAGGAAGATGACACTTTTGACATGAGCAGAGAATTTTCTTTAGGTTTTGAAATTATTGGAGGAAGCTACGACGATTTTGAGAGTTGACTGAGGTGTTATGATGTTATTATTACGATGACTATGTGTATTATGCTGTTGCGGTATGTTTATGATCAATAAGCTGATGCTATATGAGTTATTTGATTAAGCTACGTATCTGTTATGATGAAATATTGAAGAAGTGTCGACGAATAAGATAAGGAATAATGAGTAGTGTTTAGGGACTCTGACTTGTGAAAAAGGTTGTTGGCAACCAAGAATCGTACTTTAAGAGTTATGAAATGTGTGTAAATGCGTGAATGTATCACAATGCCGGCGAAAATTGTTTGGACACTGTTATATTTATAGGATTTTGTTTCTACAGATTTGTAACACAAATTCGCGACCCGTGAAATTTTGTATATGAGACTGTCACTGTAGCGGAAACTTCTGTCGTAAATATTTCCGTAAGAAAGTTAAGTGACCACCTGCATGTAATGCGTCGTGGGCACCCAGCTGTGTCAGACACCTGGAGAACAAGCCATTAGGGTGTGCCTTTTCAGAATCACTGGTAGAAAAAAAAAGGGAGGCCATTATCCTCGCTATTGACATTTCCTTGATGAAAGCATACTGTGGAGCTCGTAATTTATGATATTTACTGAAATGCGTAATGAAACGATGAGAAACATTTCACAGCTATTGTCTTGCAAGTTAATAAAATGCCATATGGCTTGCTTTATGTATTTATTTACACATTTTGTTTAATATCAAGTTTCTAGCTGCACTGCAGCATTGGTTAAAATAGAATTTTATAGATGTACAAATATAAATATTTTCTGTCTACAGATCCAGTAAATACTAATTTTGTAATACATTTCCCAAAAATGGGGGAGCACAAAGACATTTCACAGGAACTGCATACATAATTTTCTTTTCAACTACTTGGTAATTTTTTTTGGTAGAGTAAGTTTTTGTGATGCATCACTCTAGTGTTAAGATGTGACATATGTATTAAACATGGCCATTTTTACTGTAATATTTTTTCTGCTTGAGCTTTGTCATGTATAGATATAAGTTTTACATTTTTTATATTTTTTATATTTGCTACTGCTGTTTGCCAGGCATAGTGGTACTGAATTTTAATTTGTCTTACTCTTCTAAGTTAGTTTTACTACTGATTTATTTTTCTTGTTTGCTGCACAGTGCCTTATCTTAGTTGTAATATTGTTGCTTCACCAACTTCCATTTTTTGTCATTGCTGTTTGTATTAATTGTTCTGTGCTGCTGCATTGCCTCGTCCCGTAGTTTATGTATCTGAGCTCAGTAGATTTAAGTTAGCTTAAGAGGGGGTAGACTATATAAGAAACTAACTATGATGAATTGGAAGAAATGCATTGAGCAGCTATAAGAAAATGGTGTGGCCAAAAAAAATAATTTTGAAAGAGGATATGAACAAAAAAGTAGGGTTTAGGGACAACAGGTTTAGGTCGGATTTTCTTGGAAATAAATGTTGAGGTAAGATAATGGTAAATAAATAATGAGGTAAGAAATGTGTGAACAGAATACAGAAAGCATGCTTGGATAGAATTTTTTGACTGGAGCAAATATCGAAATAAGATGAAAGATCTATGGAATGAAGTTTTGGGTTGGAGTGCAGTACCAAATGTTACACTGAAAACGAACCCTCTACTTTCCTTTTGTGTCATCCCACTATGTGTTTGTGTACCCTCGTGTATTTGTTTTCTTCCTGTCTCTGTGTAGATTCATAGAATTTCTTCTTCTTCTAATACTAAGCTATATTCACTATGATGAGGAATACTGTTATCCTCAAATATAATTGGCATTAATATGTTATTTACCTTGTAAATATGCTTAGACATTATTTATTCTGTTTTGTTTTAATGCTCATGTGTGAAGTTGATGTTTCACAAGTTATTCTGATCTTTTAAACTCCTGGAAATTGAAATAAGAACACCGTGAATTCATTGTCCCAGGAAGGGGAAACTTTATTGACACATTCCTGGGGTCAGATACATCACATGATCACACTGACAGAACCACAGGCACATAGACACAGGCAACAGAGCATGCACAATGTCGGCATTAGTACAGTGTATATCCACCTTTCGCAGCAATGCAGGCTGCTATTCTCCCATGGAGACGATCGTAGAGATGCTGGGTGTAGTCCTGTGGAACGGCTTGCCATGCCATTTCCACCTGGCGCCTCAGTTGGACCAGCGTTCGTGCTGGACGTGCAGACCGCGTGAGACGACGCTTCATCCAGTCCCAAACATGCTCAATGGGGGACAGATCCGGGGATCTTGCTGGCCAGGGTAGTTGACTTACACCTTCTAGAGCACGTTGGGTGGCACGGGATACATGCGGACGTGCATTGTCCTGTTGGAACAGCAAGTTCCCTTGCCGGTCTAGGAATGGTAGAACGATGGGTTCGATGACGGTTTGGATGTACCGTGCACTATTCAGTGTCCCCTCGACGATCACCAGTGGTGTACGGCCAGTGTAGGAGATCGCTCCCCACACCATGATGCCGGATGTTGGCCCTGTGTGCCCCGGTCGTATGCAGTCCTGATTGTGGCGCTCACCTGCACGGCGCAAACACGCATACGACCATCACTGGCACCAAGGCAGAAGCGACTCTCATCACTGAAGACGACACGTCTCCATTCGTCCCTCCATTCACGCCTGTCGCGACACCACTGGAGGCGGGCTGCATGATGTTGGGGTGTGAGCAGAAGACGGCCTAACGGTGTGCGGGACCGTAGCCCAGCTTCATGGAGACGGTTGCGAATGGTCCTCGCCGATACCCCAGGAGCAACAGTGTCCCTAATTTGCTGGGAAGTGGCGGTGCGGTCCCCTACGGCACTGTGTAGGATCCTGCAGTCTTGGCGTGCATCCGTGTGTCGCTGCGGTCCGGTCCCAGGTCGACGGGCATGTGCACCTTCCGCCGACCACTGGCGACAACATCGATGTACTGTGGAGACCTCATGCCCCACGTGTTGAGCAATTCGGCGGTACGTCCACCCGGCCTCCCGCATGCCCACTATACGCCCTCGCTCAAAGTCCGTGAACAGCACATACGGTTCACGTCCAGGCTGTCGCGGCATGCTACCAGTGTTAAAGACTGCGATGGAGCTCCGTATGCCACGGCAAACTGGCTGACACTGACGGCGGCGGTGCACAAATAATGCGCAGCTAGCGCCATTCGACGGCCAACACCGCGGTTCCTGGTGTGTCCGCTGTGCCGTGCGTGTGATCATTCCTTGTACAGCCCTCTCGCAGTGTCCGGAGCAAGTATGGTGGGTCTGACACACCGGTGTCAATGTGTTCTTTTTTCCAATTCCAGGAGTGTATGTATGTACTCATGTCATAATTCCTGTAACACTGATGTATATGTTATTTCTATTCTTTTGTAAAGCCCCTATTACTACAAATGTTATCTGTATTATTATATTTTTAATGATGTATTTTGTACCTTGTAATTGTATTCTTATGTTATAAAATTGTAATCGACACCAGTTCATCAAATTAAGTAACTTGTAAGCATTCATTTCACTGCACACATTTCTGTTGGTCATAGTAATGCACAATATGTGAGAAGTTGGGACTGTTAGTGTTTGCACGTGTGTTACTAATTCAGTAAGGGACTGGATAACAGCATTGCTGGTTCTAAGGACAATTCCAAAAACTTCGTGAGTGCACAAGTGGTGGTTTATGGAGTTGCTATATTCTCTGCAAGACTCTTCTATGGTGATTGTGCACCTGCACAGTCACAACAGATGGCTGCTGGCCGTCTCTACATGGACTACAGTGGGTCTGCACCTCTGGTGGCCCACCAACACCAATACCATACTCTCTACCAGGACTACAGTGAGTCTGCTCTGTGGTGACCTACCTACCAATATTCTTCAAAACGTCGAATGACTCTGCTGTGGGTTTGCTCTGTTGTGGCCCATTACCTGTCTGCATGTCAAGAGTCAGCACTGTCTTTCCGTTGGAAGGACAACACTACTTCTTCAAGACTGCATGGAAATCCACTACTTCCATGTGCATTGTCTTTTACTGCTCAGACTTTGAAAAAAAAAAACACTGAAATTTTACTGTGATGAACAATCTGGACTGTCTTTATGGACTGTGAGAAAATTTTAGCTTTTGACCAACATTGTAAAAATAAGTGTGTGCATTTGATATCTTTGTTATTGTAATTATGAAAAATTTTATCAAATCATTATTGGCCACTGCCCAAAACAATTTGTAAAAATTTTTGTGGGGAGCATGGGGGCTATGTAAGTAGGCTGTTTATGTTTTCTTATTGGCAACGTTATGTAGCGCTCTATATGAAAATCACTGGCTGTGCTGTGTGCAGTCTGTGGCTAGTTTGCATTGTTGTCTGCCATTGTAGTGTTGGGCAGCGGCAGCTGGATGTGAACAGCGCGTAGCGTTGCGCAGTTGGAGGTGAGCCGCCAGCAGTGGTGGATGTGGGGAGAGAGATGGCAGACTTTTGAAATTTGTTATACTGGATATTATGAACTGCTATATATATTATGACTATTAAGGTAAATAAATTGTTTGTTCTCTATTAAAATCTTTCATTTGCTAACTATGCCTATCAGTAGTTAGTGCCTTCCGTAGTTTGAATCTTTTATTTAGCTGGCGGTAGTGGCGCTCGCTGTACTGCAGTAGTTCGAGTAACGAAGATTTTTGGTGAGGTAAGTGATTTGGGAAACGTATAGGTTAATGTTAGTCAGGGCCATTCTTTTGTAGGGATTTTTTAAGTCAGATTGCGTTGCGCTAAAAATATTGTGTGTTAGTTTAAGCACAGTCTTGTACAATTTTTCTATGGGGACGTTTCAACTTTACTTACGAAGCATAAGCACATATTCATGTTACGAACTTTTTCCTTCACTATTTTCATGTTCTTTGCGCTAATTGCTGTCGATCACTATTATTCTTCTATCACTATCTGTATATATTTTACCGTTAACTGTAAATTGACTTGGCGTTCACATTATGTCTCTTCCTGTTTTGTTTGTTTATGTATATGTTGGCAAACTAACTGACTGTATACTGAAAACTAACATCTGTTCATTTCCGTTCCGCCTGTATCTGTGTGTGTGTGTGTGTGTGTGTGTGTGTGTGTGTGTAGGAGAGATATAGAGAGCGAGAGAGACAGAGAGAGAAAGAGGGAGGGAGCAGAGAGAGAAAGATGGAGGGAGTGTACACTGCTGGAAAAAAATAGTGCTCATGGAAAGACGACTTCGATTTTGATCCGATTACGACATATACGCACTTGGGGGATGGTAGATGTACTTACATGGTTTCAACGTCACCTGTCCAGTGACATAGCTACAAGGGCTTCATTTGTAGCTACACTTTAATAGGGAGTGCTCACAGCCAGAAGGCTCAAGGTGGTGCAACGTATAAAGCAAACAGGCAGCCGTGCCTTGAGACGCACTCGTACGTCCTACAGCCAACTGAGCGAGTTTGAAAAAGGTCAAACTGTGGCCTTCCGAGAGGCGGTATTGTCCTTTCGGAAAAATACCATACAAGTTGGACGTGCTGCTTGAGTTGTGCAACGATGTTTGTATTTGTGGTTACGCGAACCTTCTGAGACCTGTAGACTAGGTTTCCAACGTCAACGCAAGCACAGACAACCGCCAGATCACCGTATTGTAAGGATAGCAGTGGCGGAGCGTACGCTACCATAGCACTGATGAGAAGGCTCGTTAGCACAGACGTGTCACCACGAACTGTTGCAAACCGATTATCGCCAGTGGGACGCACACCTCTAGTCCATCTTCAACTAAAGTCACGTCATCGACGTGCACGGCTCGATTGGCCCCATCAGAGGACCAATTGGAAGTGGAATGGCGCGCCATAGTCTTCAGCAATGAAAGCAGGTTCTTCTTGCACACAAGTGATGGTAGTTTGCATGTACGTTGTAGACCTGGAGAGCACAGTCTCGTAGAGTGCATTCGTCCTATACACACTGCTCCACGCAAGGTCATATGGTCTGGGGTGCAGTAAGGTACAACTCTCGTCCATCTTTAGTGTTTCTGGAGGGGACGCTAGGAAGTGATTTGTGAGACTTATCAGCCAACAACTCTTATAGAACTACGACAACTGGACTAGCGATAGTGACACAAAGTGTTCCAGGACGGTGTTGTCCATCTGTACGGTCGGCCGGAAGCCAGAGTCAGCGCCTGTACTACCGCCCATGGAGGCTACACCACGTACTTATATGGGTGTTTGTGTCGATACCCGGTGTGTGTGTGTGTGTGTGTGTGTGTGTGTGTGTGTGATTAGTCAAGGCGAGTTGTAGAAAGTTCAGCTGTCAGAGTCTGACTGAAGGCTTTGGTGTTAGCTGATTTGGGTTTTGGTTTAAACGTTTTGTGGAGGGTTTCATGGAAGACCGAGGGGAAGGTCTTTTGTGGTTTTATTGTGATAACATACATTTTTTAATCCTCTTAACAGGGTTTTCTTTCCCTGCTTTGGCTTTCTGTTTGTGGTAGCTTATTTGCAAGGTTAAAAGAAGTTCCTTACTTTTTATTGTAATTATTTAGCAAAGACTGCAACTGGTTCTTTTTTCAGAGTTTCGTCGAGTGGCAGAAAAGAGTGAAGCTCAAGAGGCGAGTGAGTATTGCCGAGCGCAACTGGGCCGACAGTTACGAGGCGAGGTTCAACAGCATTTGTAATTGTGTAAGTTATGAAAGCTCTGACGTCAGAGGGAGAGAGAGGGAGAGAGAGAGAGAGAGAGAGAGACAGAGAGGGGGAAGAGGGGGGGGGGAAGCAGCTATACGTTGTCCTGAGGCCGAGTCCGTGTCACTCGGCGGCGCTGCCTCGGTGGCCAATTAGCGAGCGTGGGACTCTTGATTACTCTCTCCCAGTGCAGTCGAGACGTGACGCCGAACTTGGAAGTTTTCGTGTTTTCAAGAGTTTTTAACCTGTTTTCTGTAGCGTATGCCACGAAGATGAACTTGGGTCCCTCACGATATGGAGGCGCGCTTTTACTACGAGAATTCTGTGAAATATATCTTTCTAACTTTAAGTTTTTGCAAGTTCGTCTTGTCATTCCGGACACTGAACATTTCCGAGGCTTTACCGTGGTATCTGCGAAATTTAGCTTTGCGCGCAATGCTCTTCCAGTACTTAGTTACCCTTTGTAGCTGATACGTTATAGCCTGAGTTATTACTTTTTGACGAGTATTGGAGAACAGTGTACACTGAACTTTCTCCTGCCGTGTTCAGTGAAACTTCACGATGTGGTTGTCTATGGTAAACTGACTCTACTGTAATTGTTAAACACTTTTTCAACTGTTTAGTGAAAGCTATAAAGGCATGTATCTTCGAATGTGGGTGTTTTGACAAAAGAGCACATAGGAATTCAAAGAACTTGCATTTTTATATGGAGGCCACCGTACTTCAATGATATTTCATGACTTTCAGAACAGTATACAAATGATTGAAGCGATTTCATAAATTCACTGTAGCTCCATTCATTGACATATGGTCACGACACACCACAGATACGCAGAAAAACTCATAAAGTTTTGTTCGACTGAAGCCGCACTTCAGGTTTCTGCCGCCAGAGCCCTCGAGAGCGCAGTGAGACAAAATGACGACAGGAGCCGAGAAAGCGCATGTCGTGCTTGAAATGCACCCACATCAGTCAGTCACAACAGTGCAACGACACTTCACGACGAAGTTCAACAAAGATCCACCAACTGCTAACTCCATTTGGCGATGGTATGCGCAGTTTAAAGCTTCTGGATGCCTCTGTAAGGGGAAATCAACGGGTCGGCCTGCAGTGAGCGAAGAAACGGTTGAACGCGTGCGGGCAAGTTTCACGCAGTGATGCGAAAGATTCAGTGTTTAAACCTCCTCTACCAAGAAACGTGCCAGAACTGCGAGCTCGCATCAACAATGCTTTCGAACTCATTGATGGGGACATGCTGAGCCGAGTGTGAGAGGAACTTGATTATCGGCTTGATGTCTGCCATCATCATCATCATCATCATCATTTAAGACTGATTATGCCTTTCACGTTCAGTCTGGAGCATAGCCCCCCTTATACAGTTCCTCCATGATCCGCTATTCAGTGCTAACATTGGTGCCTCTTCTGATGTTAAACCTATTACTTCAAAATCATTCTTAACCGAATCCAGGTACCTTCTCCTCGGTCTGCCCCGACTCCTCCTACCCTCCACTGCTGAATCCATGAGTCTCTTGGGTAACCTTGCTTCTCCCATGCGTGTAACATGACCCCACCATCTAAGCCTGTTCGCCCTGACTGCTACATCTATAGAGTTCATTCACAGTTTTTCTTTGATTTCCTCATTGTGGACACCCTCCTGCCATTGTTCCCATCTACTAGTACCTGCAATCATCCTAGCTACTTTCATATCCGTAACCTCAACCTTGTTGATAAGGTAGCCTGAATCCACCCAGCTTTCGCTCCCACACGACAAAGTTGGTCGAAAGATTGAACGGTGCACAAATAACTTAGTCTTGGTACTGACTTCCTTCTTGCAGAAGAGAGTAGACCGTAGCTGAGCGCTCATGGTGTGGGTTCCTGTAGTCATGTGTTAGTTCATGAACCACGGGCAACGTATGACAGTCGGGATACCAGTTACTTAGGAATAAGGATGGGCATCTCGGACATATTCTGAGTCGTGGTCACCTTTGTGCTCATACGGCAAAGACTACCAAATCCACCGGTTAGTCCCTCAGCCGTTAGGAGTAAAACCCAATGGGACTCGGGGCAAGTAAGGCTAGCAACCTGCTTCCCTGGTACTTTAAATATGATGCTGGCAACAATCAGAGCAAAATGCCTCGGACCATTGGAGGTGACGGAGTCCCACCTCTAACTCACAAACCAGGGACTCCTAAGATACGACTTGGCAAACAAATGGTAATGAAATGGGGAGCTATTAATATCAATGGGGGCTACTCTGGAAGAAGGTAGTGCTGGCAGAGGCTGCAAGTAAGATGGGGCTGGACGTTTTAGCTGTTAGTGACATTCGGGTAAGGGGTGAGAAAGAAGAGGACGTGGGAGAATACAAGGTCTACCTGTCAGGAGTCAAAGCAGGAATAGCACAATGGGGAGTAGGGCTTTACATCAGGAAAGAAATGGAACCCAGCGTAGTTGCAATAAGGTATGTAAACGAACGACTGATGTGGATAGATTTGACAGTGTCTAGCAAGAAAATTAGGATTGTGTCAGTATATTCGCATTGTGAAGGGACAGACCAAGATAAGATGGATAGTTTTTATGAGGCACTCAGTGATGTAGTTGTTAGAGTAAAGGACAAGGACAGTGTTCTGCTCATGGGTGATTTTAACGCCTGGATTGGAAATCGAACAGAAGGGTATGAAAACGTTATGGGTAAATTTGGAGAGGATATGGAGGCCAACAGGAACGGGAAACAACTCTTGGATTTCTGTGCCAGTATGGGCTTAGTAATCACAAACTCCTTTTTTAAGCATAAGAACATTCACCGGTATACTTGGGAAGGCAGGGGAACCAGATCTGTCATTGACTATATAATAACAGATCAGGAATTCAGGAAGGCTGTGAGGGACACACGTGTATTCAGGGGATTCTTTGATGACACTGATCATTATTTAATCTACAGTGAAATTGGGATTGTGAGGCCGAAAGTGCAGGAGGTCTGGTCCATATGTAGGAGGAAAAGAGTGGAGAAACTTCAGGATAAGGAAATCAGGCACAAGTACATAACAGCGATCTCAGAAAGGTACCAGTTAGTTGAATGTAGTCAATTACAGTCATTGGAAAAGGAATGGACAAGGTACAGGGACACAGTACTAGAAGTGGCTATAGAATGTCTGGATGTCTGCCGAATCGCTAAAATTTGTGAATGCCTAAAAAAACTTTTTGAATTTTTGTATGAGTGTGCAAAGCATTGTGAAAATATCTCAAATAATAAAGTTATTGTAGAGCTGTGAAATCGCTTCAATCATATATATATATATATATATATATATATATATATATATATATATATAGAGAGAGAGAGAGAGAGAGAGAGAGAGAGAGAGAGAGGAGTTTCTCTAAATTACGTCAAAGAAGTCAGAATACACACTGCAGCAGAAAAGTGTATTTCGGTCACAACAATAAAGATTAACTTTTCAGGCTTTCCCCACGGGTCGTTTGCAAATACACTTCTCGGGTTTGCTGCCGGATCACATTGTTGAAATCTTACGATATCTTGTCGATGCAAGGGTTCAACATCTTCAAATGGTGGTGGTTCCTGTTTTCGCTGCTGCAATCGGCGACTGATGGTAATCACGAAGAAGGTCGCATTGGAGGAAAGGAACCGCCATAGAACCCCCTAGCGGGAGCCGCACAAAGGCCTTCGGTTCGTACAATACGAGCAATGACTGCGCTAGCAGACCTTCCTATGGCTGAAAGCTTAGTTAAATCTCAGCAGTGCAAAGCGTCAAGACACGAATCGGATTCCATATGCGCTTAAGTGAAAGCCTGCATCCCTGTTGATAAGGTTGCACGCTGTACGATTATGTATGGTCGCCTTAATAATGCAGTCATAGAAATATGACGCTGAAGATAAAACATCAGTCTTCTCGTAAAACATGACATGTTCCTAGTCCAGGCAATGCTCCGCTACCGCTGATTTATCTGATTGGCCTAAGCTTTTGCTAAGGCCAAGCTCGTCTTTGACCGAACACAAGAAATTCATCAATTCCGTCGGTGGCCAAAAATCGCACTTGATGTCGTGTCTGTCGAGGATTCTTTCTATTCTTGAAGACATGCCGCCACAATGCGGCAAGAACACCGTTTCAATCGGAGCCTCCTCGTCTTAAGTTATATCCCTGCTTTGAACTTGCTTGGAACTGAATGCATGACATATGTGTCTGTCATAATCCGTTCTGTTCAAACACTTAACTTACCAGGAAGACTGTCAGTATCTGATACTGCATGTGCTTCATGTACCAAGGAGCATAAGACATTGCCGCGTTGTGCAGGATGACGACAGCTTTACGGTTGCAAATAAAACTCTGTGTGAGTTCGTTTCCGGTCAATACTTTGTCTCACTGTACCGTTTGCTTTTTTTCTAGCTGTGACATCCAGAGATTGGTGACATCCTTTCCCACCTTCACGGTGAGGTGTATATCGGGATGGAGCGAGTAAAAATGTCGCAGAAACTTAGGTAATGTCTCTATTCCGTAGGACACACCAGAAACGTATCGTCGGCTGGAGACATGCAGACTGCAGTGCTTTTTCCTCAGAGTCTTCCACAAAATAGTTTGCCACCATGGGAGACAGAGGACTTCCCAAGGTGACGGCGTCCACTTGTTTAAAATACTGATTGTTGAATAGGTAATGAGACACTGCAGCATTGTTTAAAGATGTGCTGAACTCAACTTATTTCATCTAGGCTACGAAGGCGAGAGCTGTGGAAAGAGGAATTCATACACATAAAAATTTAGTTTGCTGGGTAAACATCATGTGAAATATGTTAGCACTTCTGCGTCCTTACAATCATGAAGACACGGCGTCCTCGATATTATGGTGTGAATTACTTTATTCCTGAAAATATTGTTGGTGCTGTACAAGAAACGATCAGAACATTTCTTGCCATGCACCCAAGAGCTTCTTGCTGGAGAAATAACACGTTTAAGCAGAATGATTGTGCTGGTCGCAGATGAATCACCAATGAAAAACTCTTCCATATTCATTTCACAAGCTAACAGAATGGTATTACGTTCTGTACTATCTCATGATAAATTAGTTTTGTATTGTGCTGTGCCGGCCGGAGTGGCCGAACGGTTCTAGGCGCTACAGTCAGGAACCGCGCGACCGCTGCGGTCGCAGGTTCGAATCCTGTCTCGGACATGGATGTGTGTGATGTCCCTAGGTTAGTTAGGTTTAAGTAGTTCTAAGTTCTAGGGGACTGATGACCACAGCAGTTAAGTCCCATAGTGCTCAGAGCCATTTGTATGTCGTGCTGTAAGTTAGTCACGCACATGCTCTCTGCGTCGTTTTGAGAGAGATCAGTCACATGAAATCAAATGATCGTATGGAATTATTGACCGGGAGACACTGCCTGGGGTACTTCAGGCTCTTCGTGCAAGTCTTTAAGTACGACGCCACTTCGGCGTCTGTGATGATGAAATGATGATGACAACACAACACCTAGTCTCCCTGCGGGGAAACTCTCCGGGAATCGAGTACTGGACCCCAGAGTCTAGTGGCAGAGCCGCTAACACCTAGACCACTAGCTGCGGACAGGAGATTTTTTCCTTTCTAATGGCTTTCGGGACTTGCCCTTTCAGTCATCTCACGAGTAATGTGACAATTGTTACGATGCGAATATAAGGCCACCACAACACTGAGCCCCGAGTAGAGAAAAATCTTCGACGTGGCCGCTAATCGAACCCAGACACCTTTGCTTCGCACGCTAACGCACTGACCGTGCATCTAATACGGCAGACAACGTGACCTAACACGATCAGAATTAATTCAACAAGGTTGTGTTTCATGTAAGTAATGCCCAGGTATTGGGCTACGTGTCAAACTCTCCGTTTCACTGTTTCTATCGAATTTGAGGGGCAGAGCGCAGCCGCTGATGAGTGGCTGGTGTTGGGGACGAAAAACGACGCCACGGCGGGGATAAACGCCGGCCCAGCCCCTGCCACGTGTGTGATTGTAGCATTAGCGCGCTCTGGGGCCACGCGGTGTCCATCACGGGCCGGGTTATTCATGAGGTCGCCGCATCGACAGGGGCATTAATCGCTGCCGCCCCGCTGCTGCGACTCCCCTGGTG